>NC_138976.1:28584348-30984348 GCF_964341445.2 Mesoplodon mirus | reverse complement strand
ACCTACAACAACGGATTCAGGGATTGGTACATAAACTAATCAGAGCCTATGAAAGTAAAAGATATTCCCTGGAGCTTCCGGGGGAAAAAAAGAAGTTTTCTTTCTCTTCCATAGGTGCTCCTGACAGAGCAGCTCTCTCATTTTTCTGGACAGCAGGGTGTGAGGGTACGAATTGCCATGGCTGTTTTGCCAACGTAATGGAAGTCAGAAGAGAGAGAGGAACCAGGTACTCACATTGGGTGACAATGTTTGCATGATTAGGAACTAGCCAGATTCTGGACTTCTTAGTTATTGAAGCTAATAAATTGCTAAAAATCTCTCCCTTCTCCTCTCTCCCCCACCCCCTTCTCACTTTTGCTCTTTTTTAGGCCAGACTGAGTTGGTATATGATAGAATATGAAGTGGTCATGTTTTCTTTGACCACTCAGACTTTTTCCTTCTTTTTTACATTGCATTCTAGAACAGCATTGGCATTTTCTGGGAAATGTGAATAAGTAACATAACATGAAATACGTCTGAGTCTTAGAAGGGAACGTATACCTACTTTGGAACTAAAACTTACCAAGAGGGAAGGAACCCAGCCCCATCCATCAACAGTCAAGAGGATTAAAGTTTTACTGAGTTCTGCCCACCAGAGCAACAGTCAGCTCTACCCACCACCAGTCCCTCCCATCAGGAAACTTACACAAGCCTCTTAAATAGCCTCATCCACCAGAGGGCAGACAGCAGAAGCAAGAAGAACTACAATCCTGCGGCCTGAGGAACAGAAACCACATTCACAGAAAGATAGACAAGATGAAAAGGCAGAGGGCTATGTACCAAATGAAGGAACAAGATAAAACTCCAGAAAAACAACTAAATGAAGTGGAGATAGGCAATCTTCCAGAAAAAAAATTCAGGATAATGATAGTGAAGATGATCCACTACCTCAGAAAAAGAATGGAGACAAAGATCGAGAAGATGCAAGAAATGTTTAACAAAGGCCTAAAATAATTAAAGAACAAACAAACAGAGATGAACAATACAATAATTGAAATGAAAACTACATTACAAGGAATCAATAGCAGAATAACTGAGGCAGAAGAACTGAGAAGTGACCTGGAAGACAGAATGGTGGAATTCACCGCCATGGAACAGAATAAAGAAAAAAGAATGAAAAGAAATGAAGACAGCCTAAGAGACCTCTGGGACAACATTAAATGCAACAACATTCGCATTATAGGCGTCCCAGAAGAAGAGAGACAGAAAGGACCAGAGAAAATATTTCAAGAGATTATTGTCGAAAATCTCCCTAACATGGGAAGGGAAATAGCCACCCAAATCCAGGACGTGCAGCGAGCCCGATACAGGACAAACCCAAGGAGAAACACACCAAGACACATAGTAATCAAATTGGCAAAAATTAAAGACAGAGAAAAATTATTGAAAGCAGCAAGGGAAAAACAACAAATAACATACAAGGGAACTCCCATAAGGTTACCAGCTGATTTCTCAGCAGAAACTTTACAAGCCAGAAGGGAGTGGCATGATATAATTAAAGTGATGAAAGGGAAGAAGCTACAACCAAGATTACTCTACCCTGCAAGGATCTCATTAAGATTCGATGGAGAAATCAAAAGCTTTACAGACAAGCAAAAGCTAAGAGAATTCAGCACCACCAAACCAGCTCTACAACAAATGCTAAAGGAACTTCTCTAAGTGGGAAACACAAGAGAAGAAAAGGACCTACACAGACAAACCCAAAACAATTAAGAAAATGGTCACAGGAACATACATATTGATAATATACCTTAAACGTGAATGGATTAAATGCTCCAACCAAAAGACACAGGCTTGCTGAATGGATACAAAAACAAGACCCATATATATGCTGTGTACAAGACACCCACTTCAGACCTAGGGACACATACAGACTGAAAGTGAGGGGATGGAAAAAGATATTCCATGCAAATGGAAATCAAAAGAAAGCTAGAGTAGCAATACTCATATCAGATAAAATAGACTTTAAAATAAAGAATGTTACAAGGAAGGAAACTACATAAAAATCAAGGGATCAATCCAAGAAGAAAATATAACAATTATAAATAAATATGCACCCAACATAGGAGCACCTCAATACATAAGGCAACTGGTAACAGATCTAAAAGAGGAAATCGACAGTAACACAATAATAGTGGGGGACTTTAACACCACAGTTACACCAATGGACAGATCACCCAAACAGAAAATTAATAAGGAAACACAAGCCTTAAATGACACAAAAGACCAGATAGATTTAATTGATATTTATAGGACATTCCATCAAAAAACAGCAGATTACACTTTCTTCTCAAGTGTGCATGGAACATTCTCCAGGATAGATCACATCTTGGGTCACAAATCAAGCCTCAGTAAATTTTAAAAAACTGAAATCATTTCAAGCATCTTTTCTGACCACAACGCTATGTGATTAGAAATTAATTATGGGGAAAAAAACATAAAAAACACAAACACATGGAGGCTAAACAATACGTTACTAATTAACCAAGAGATCGCTGAAGAAATCAGAGAGGAAATAAAAAAATACTTAGAGACAAATGACAATGAAAACACGATGATCCAAAACCTATGGGATGCAGCAAAAACAGTTCTAAGAGGAAAGTTTATAGCTATACAAGCCTACCTCAAGAAATAAGAAAAATCTCAAATAAACAATCAAACCTCACACTTAAAGGAACTAGAGAAAGAAGAACAAAACCCAAAGTTAGTAGAAGGAAAGAAATCATAAAAATCAGAGCAGAAATAAATGAAATAGAAACAGATAAAACAATAGCAAAGATCAATAAAACTAAAAGCTGGTTTTTTGCGAAGATAAACAAAATTGATAAACCATTAGCCAGACTCATCAAGAAAAAGAGGGAGAGGACTCAAATCAATAAAATTCGAAATGAAAAAGGAGAAGTTACAACAGACACAGCAGAAATACAAAGCATCCTAAAAGAATACTATAAGCAACTCTATGCCAACAAAATGGACAACCTGGAAGAAATGGACAAATTCTTAGACTGGTATAACCTTCCAAGACTGAACCAGGAAGAAATAGAAAATATGAACAGACCAATCACAAGCAATGAAATTGAAACTGTGATTAAAAATCTTCCAACAAACAAAAGTCCAGGACCAGATGGCTTCACAGGTGAATTCTACCAAACATTTAGAGAAGAGCTAACACCCATCCTTCTCAAACTCTTCCAAAAAATTACAGAGGAAGGAACGCTCCCAAACTCATTCTATGAGGCCACCATCACCCTAACACCAAAACCAGACAAAGATACTATAAAAAAAAAGAAAATTACAGACCAATATCACTGATGAATATAGATGCAAAAATCCTCAACAAAATACTAGCAAACAGAATCCAACAACACATTAAAAGGATCATACACCATGATCTAGTGGGATTTATCCCAGGGATGCAAGGATTCTTCAATATATGCAAATCAATCAATGTGATACACCACATTAACAAATTGAAGGATAAAAACCATATGATCATCTCAAGAGATGCCGAAAAAGTTTTTGACAAAATTCAACACCCATTTATGATAAAAACTCTCCAGAAACTGGGCATAGAGGGAACCTACCTCAACATAATAAGGGCCATATACGACAAACCCACAACAAACATCATTCTCAATGGTGAAAAACTGAAAGCATTTCCTCTAAGATCAGGAACAAGACAAGGATGTCCACTCCCACCACTATTATTCAACATAGTTTTGGAAGTCCTAGTCATGGCAGAAGAAAAAGAAATAAAAGGAATACAAACTGGAAAAGAAGAAGTAAAACTGTCACTGTTTGCAGACATGATACTATACACAGAGAATCCTAAAGATGCCACCAGAAAACTACTAGAACTAATCAATGAATTTGGTAAAGTTGCAGGATACAAAATTAATGCACAGGAATGTCTTGCATTCCTATACACTAATGATGAAAAATCTGAAAGAGAAATTAAGGAAACACTCCCATTTACCACTGCAAAAAAATGAATAAAATACCTAGGAATAAACCTACCTAGGGAGACAAAATACCTATATGCAGAAAACTATAAGACACTGATGAAAGAAAATAAAGATGATACCAACAGATGGAGAGATATACCATATTCTTGGAATGGAAGAATCAATATTGTGAAAATGACTCTACTACCCAAAGTAATCTACAGATTCAATGCAATCCCTATCAAATTACCAATGGCATTTTTTTAATGGAACTACAATAAAAAATCTTAAAATTTGTATGGAGACACAAAAGACCCCGAATAGCCAAAGCAGTTTTGAGTGAAAAAAATGGAGCTGGAGGAATCAGACTCCCTGACTTCAGACTATACTACAAAGCTACAGTCATCAAGACAATATGGTACTGGCACAAAATCAGAAACATAGATCAATGGAAAAAGATAGAAAGCCCAGAGATAAACCCATGCACCTATGGTCAACTAATCTATGACAAAGGAGGCAAGGATATACAAAGACAGTCTCTTCAATAAGTGGTGCTGGGAAAACTGGACAGCTACATGTAAAAGAATGAAATTAGAATACTCCCTAACACCATACACAAAAATAAACTCAAGGGCTTCCCTGGTGGCACAGTGATTGAGAGTCTGCCTGCCGATGCAGGGGACATGGGTTTGTGCCACAGTCCGGGAAGATCCCACATGCCACGGAGCGGCTGGGCCCATGAGCCATGGCCACTGAGCCTGCATGTCCGGAGCCTGTGCTCCGCAATGGGAGAGGCCACAACAGTGAGAGGCCCGCGTACCGCAAAAAAAATAAAAATAAAAAAATAAAAATAAACTCAAAATGGATTTGCGACCTAAATGTAAGACTGGACACTATAAAACTCTTAGAGGAAAACATAGGAAGAACACTCTTTGACATAAATCACAGCAAGATCTTTTTTTTTTTTTTTTTTTTTTTTTTTTTTTTCTTTTTGCGGTATGCGGGCCTCTCACTGTTGTGGCCTCTCCCGTTGCGGAGCACAGGCTCCGGACGCGCAGGCCCAGCGGCCATGGCTCACGGGCCCAGCCGCTCCGCGGCATATGGGATCCTCCCAGACCGGGGCACGAACCCGCATCCCCTGCATCGGCAGGCGGACTCTCAACCACTGCGCCACCAGGGAGGCCCGCAAGATCTTTTTTGATCCACCTCCTAGAGTAATGGAAATAAAAACAAAAATAAACAAATGGGACCTAATGAAACTTAAAAGCTTTTGCACAGCAAAGGAAACTATAAACAAGGCCAAAAGACAACCCTCAGAATGGGAGAAAATATTTGCAAATGAATCAACGGACAAAGGATTAATCTCCAAAATATATAAAGAGCTCATGCAGCTCAATATTAAAGAAACAAACAACCCAATCCAAAAATGGGCAGAAGACCTAAATAGACATTTCTCCAAAGAAGACATACAGATGGCCAAGAACCATATGAAAAGCTGCTCACCATCACTAATTATTAGAGAAATGCAAATCAAAACTACAATGAGGTATCACCTCACACCAATTAGAATGGGCATCATCAGAAAATCTACAAACAACAAATGCTGGAGAGGGTGTGGGTAAAAGTGAACCCTCCTGCACTGTTGGTGGGAATGTAAATTGATACAGCCACTATGGAGAACAGTATGGAGGTTCCTTAAAAAACTAAAAATAGAATTACCATATGATCCAGCAATCCCACTACTGGGCATATACCCAGAGGAAACCATAATTCAAAAAGACACGTGCACCCCAATGTTCATTGCAGCACTATTTACAATAGCCAGGTCATGGAAGCAACCTAAATGTCCATCGACAGACGAATGGATAAAGAAGTTGTGGTACTTATATACAATGGAATATTACTCAGCCATAAAAAGGAATGAAATTGGGTCATTTGTAGAGACTGTCACACAGAGTGAAGTAAGTCAGAAAGAGAAAAACAAATATTGTATATTAACGCATGTATGTGGAACCTAGAAAAATGGTACAGATGAACCGGTTTGCAGGGCAGAAGTTGAGACACAGATGTAGAGAACAAATGTATGGGCACCAAGGGGGAAAAGCCACGGGGTGGTGGGGGTGGTGGTGTGATGAATTGGGTGATTGGGATTGACATGTATACACTGAAGTGTATAAAATTGATGATTAATATAAACCTGCTGTATAAAAAAATAAATTAAATAAAATTTAAAAATTCAAAAAACCCCCAAAAAACTAATACTAAACTTTCTTTGGGTTATTTGTATGGAAATATGTTAATATAAATGTTTTAGAGATTACATGAGATTCCTAAAAATCTTATATGTTCTGGTATAATGTTATAAGTTATAATTCTAGTTATTACTTTAAAATGTATATCTCAGAAATAACTAAATTTCCTTGTCAATTGCATTATTATGAACTTTCATCAAACCTTTAACCGTGGTCATTTTTAAGTCTTTTGTCATTTACACACAGTTCTGGGTGTACTCTGATGGTTTTGCAAAAATGTTCCTATAAAAGGGTTTCATCTTCAAGGGATTCATGGAAAAGACTCTGACAAGTACAGGTTTCTGGTAACTGACTGTACTGCTGAACTGAATGAATTAGCATTTTCAGAAATCTAATGGAAAACTGATGAATTCATAAAAGTGCTAACAAAAGATCAAGATGAAAAAAAATATTACATGGGACTGAGTGAACTAATGAGGATGATTATAATTTTTGTGACTTTCTGTTTGAATAAAAAAAATGTAAAAAAAAATACAATGATGTATATATTTGTGTATACACATTTAGTGATTTATGGATTTGGTATTTTTCATCATTCTAATAATAATTTCCTTTTGACAAAATAAACAAACAAACAAAAACTTACGGTCCTGAGAAATTTTTGGTTTTGTGCTAACTTAAGAAATTGTTGGTGAGTCCAAAATATGGAAGTTGTTGGAAAACTGCAGGACACGTAGGGCTTACTTTACACTGTGTTGTCTGAAAAGTTTTAAACATTGAGCCCAGGAGAGATGGTCTTTAATTTATGAATGTTCCAACTGTAGACGTGTTAGTTATTAAGAACCTGGTATGAAGATGAGGTTTGAGTTATCAAAAATTTAGCTTGCCATTATATGCTTAATTTTATTGGTTAAAAATGCAGAACTTTTCAGGGCCAAGGAGAGAGTACTGTACTGAGTAGGTCACTACTTGTGGTTCATAAACTTTTTTCAGTAATGGAGCAGCAAGAAATTATGTTGCTCTTTGAGAAATATAGTATGATTTTGATATATGAAATTCCATCATACAAATTGGCATAACATCACAATATATTACTATATCATGTTTGCAGGTCTTCTTATCTTGAAAGCTAATATATACAACATTTTAAGGAAATCATACTATTAAATTGTCCTGGTAACATTCATTTGCTGCTTGCTCACTTATACTGTCATCTGCCAGTGTTTCCTATCAGTTAAAAGGCAGCAGGCACCTAACTGCAGTGGTTCACATTTTTTCAACTTCTACAAAGCTTCTTTTGAAACATTCTGAAATAAACTATACTTTTGATCTTGTATAACAGTAACTCGGCTGAAAAATGATAAAGACTTCCCAAGCCTGATCTATTCTCAAAGAACCCAGATTAGTTCCCAGTTCTCATCAGTTCCCTATGTACTCAGGAAAAACCCTATTTAACAATTTATTCTAGAGCAGAGGTTTTCAAACTACCACCTGTGGGCTAAATTTGTACTTCTGTACATAAGTTTTATTGGAAAACAGCCATGTTCATTTGTTTACAAACTGTTTTGGCTGTTTTCATGTTATGATGGCAGAACAGAGCAATTGTGGCAGGGACTTTATGGCCCACAAAGCCAAAAATATTCACTGTCTGGTCCTTTGCAGAAAAACTTTGCTGACCCCAGCTCTAGAGTAACGCCAAGAATCAATACCAACGTCACTTACAGTCTAGGGAACCCACCTTCTCATCTCTTTCGAAATACAAACCACATTTGCTCATTTCCAGTCTATTAGTACCTTCTTCCACAATTCTAGACTTGTAGCATTTTTTACTATAATTCTTCAGTTCAACAATTGACAAATGTCCTTGGTGATCTGAGATACAATTTCCCTGAAGAGAAAAACCTTATTTCCCCTATTCTAAGATATGATCCAGGGGCTAATAAGCCATTTATTTAATAAAAGGTTTTCAGAGGGAAATATCCTACCATATTAACTATATACATACTATATATATGTATACACACATATATACATATATATAATTAATGCTGATGTAAAAAAGCATCATTATAATGTCTAGAATCAAGGATATTGGATGACCCATTTAAATCAACTAGGTGTTGTCTTAAATCCCACCCCCTCAGTGAGGACCAACAACTCTTAACTATGTTGTTCTCCGCTTTCCAGTTTGAACATAACTTTCCTTGAAAGAAGAGACAGAAGCAAGAGAGGATCCACAAACCTCCAATCTCTCTTCTCTGTTATCATCAGACCAGCTGACTCTAGGAGCAGACCCAACACTTCCAAACTAAACTACATAAGTTTTTTTTTTTTTTTGCTCTCATTAATTTTCAGAAGCTTCAGTTCATTTGACAATTATTATTCTTCCTCTGCTGCTTCTTTCTCCTCTCCCCCACCCAGCTCCACCCATTCCATCTACTTTTAGAGCAAAAGGCTATTTGTAGACATGAAAGGAGGCAACAATGATTTCTTTTCTCCACTCCTCAGTTCCAGGGTTGGATATTCTCATAGAAGTTTAGCCTTCTTGGCAATATTCCTACAGATCTATGCAACTCCTTTATATTCAACCTGACTGAAAAAAGTAGGTGGATATTTTATAAACGTTTTCCCTCTCTCAAGGCAGCAAGATGAGCTACATGTGATACACAAAGGTCAAGATGACCTCTTCAGGAAGAACAATGTGCTAAAGAGCATAGCAGGCCATTGAAATTTCCCTCTGCTTCTATACCTCTTAGTCTAAAGGATTCATGCTAAGGTTCTCAAGAGATTCTGAGTCCTTTGTAGCTTTCCCTAATAACTGTTCTCTGAGCTTTCTGCAGACCACTTAGTTAAGATTTTTAGAGCCCACCCACGTGCTTCCCAGACCGCCTTCCTGATCTTGAGCAAAACTGCCCACAGACAGGCATAATGATTAACATTTAGCCTGTGCACAACATCTGCTCAGGCAGGACACAGGCTTAGAGACTATTCAATTCTCAGAAGCAAGATAAAAGATGATCACCACCCAGGAGTCTTTTTAAAAGGATGCCTGTTAGTCCAAGTGGTCCCTGGCATGTGCATTTTTGTGAAAAAGTACTGGTCATGTGGAAGAAAATATGTTAGGGCAGAGGATCGCCGGGCAGGTAACCCAGGCCTGCCTGGCCACGGGTCAGAGAACAGCTTCTACATTTTTACACATTCTTTCTTTTGTTCACTGAAGGACCTAGAAATTCTCTTAAAGTTTAAAATCTTTACATAATAACTCACTTAATAGGGGCAAGCTAGACAGCAATGGTAGGAAAAGGGGAACAGTTATGTACAACTTTGTGGATCACTATACATTAAATAAGGGAAATGGTAAGTAAAATGATCCCTTTCTTATTTTGAGTGAGGGAATGGAAGGGGCACAAAGTCCAATCTATACCACATATTTCATTCAGTTTGGTTGCAAATATTATTTTAAGGGGCATAAGAATTAAAAATATGTTGCAAATCTTAATTTAAATAGACTGTCTTTAAAACCATCACTTATCTTAGTTTACAGCATGAAAGATCAAAGTTTGAGATGTTTGCATATTCTCTATAATAAACTATACTTTAGTTTTCTTTAAGTTTCACAAAAATGTATATACAGTTGACCCTTGATCAATGCAGGGGCTGGGGTGACAACTCCCCCTCACAGTCGAAGATCCCCATATAACTTTATGTTTTCTGTGGTTCCAGCATCCGTGGATTCAACCAACAGTGGATTGTACAGTACTGTAGTATTTATTTTAAAAATTTGCATATAAGTGGACCCACACAATTTGTTTTTCATTCTATGTTGATTTCACTACATTAGCATATTAAATGACACACCCACCCATGCCAGTACTGTACATTAAGGACCAAAACAGGATAAAAAGGGGGTGGCACCCCACTCCCTCGAAAAAGCCCTGCCCCTTGCTTGGTAGACTAATGCATGTGCCTCCCCATCATTAGCCTCACTCCTCCTCCCTTTAAAATTAAATCCCTCTTGCCAGGTGGGCGAGAAGTTCATCTGTGATGGACCCACACAATTTAAAACTATGTTGTTCAAGGGTCAACTGTCGGACGCTGTGCATTGTCATGGTAAGATCTAGGTAAACTTAGATTAGAAAACTTCCTCCACCTCTAGGTCATGTGATCTGCCACAAGGTACCAGGCTCAATTTTCTCATGTATAACAGAGGAAATGTGCCTTCCTTTCAGAGTTGTGTAGAGAAAGTGATAATATATATGAAGTGCTTTGTATACTATCAAGGATTTAAGTAGGTGCTCAAAAAATAACTCCCACTCATACTATGTAGAGAAAAGCTTTATAATCTTAAGAGCTTATCAGCCAAAAGAGCAGATACCCTCCAGTGTTAAATGTACTATCTTCAAGTGGAGTCAAAGTAAATCAAGGCCTGAGTAATCCAATGCCCAAATGTAACAGATTCTAGTTGTAACAATCTTTCTACCTAAAGTGAATTCTATAGGTTAGATTAGATGTACCATAACTTTCCTGTCACATTAAGATAAGCACCTGCAGAAAAAAAGAGCAGTTCACAGTTCACTCTGCTTATCTGCAAAACTCTAGCCCCTATGCTGTAAATATTTAATAGCTTATTTTAAAAATCTAAAGCTCTTTTTTTTGAAGTCAGCTGTATTTTCCACATTGTTTAGCATTGAAGCATGGTTTGGGATTATGGAATTTCATAGTGTGCTGCACAATGACTCTGGTCTACCCTGCCTCCATGTAAACACTCCTCTCTATTATCCTCTACATCCTCTAAGGCAGTGGCAACAAACTGGTGGCCTATGGGCAACTGACATTGTGGGGTCCAAAGACAACACAGTGTTTGCTTTAGCTCACTCAGAGTTATTCTTTTCTTTATTAGTTGTCAACATTTTAAGAGCAGGAGATAAAATGCAAACATCCAGAATTTTGGCTTCTCTTAGAAAACTGGAAGAGTTAGAAACTGTCTATAAATTCTCACATGGCAAACAGTATCCCAGAGCTAAGTAGTGACGGCCCTCTTTGGATGGAAAATGAGCTCTCCAGTTGACCACTCTCTACTACTCCCTATTGCTTTAGACCCTGGCTGCTGCACTCACTTACAGAAGTGATGTAACAGACTTCAACCGGCCCTGCAGGGGTTTGTGTTGTCCAGTCCTGCTCCAGGCTTTTGACTGTGGGTTGCATGCTGACATCAGGAGTTGACAGCAGAAGAAAGGATAGGAGGAAAATGATGCAAAGGGACATTAACTAACTCATTGTTAACCATTTCCAGAGAGTACTACACAAAACAGAACTCCAACTGAGAGACTCTGCTTGTGAAGTGTGAGCCACAGTGCACGGCACATGGTAAGTGCTCAGTAAGTGTTAGCTGGCATTATAATTAGTATTATGTTTTCAATGTACTCTGCTGAATACTCTAAAGATAACCTCAGAGAATAAACAGGTGACTTGACAAGAAATCTTTGAAAAATAAGAAGGAGAGATTTGCATCACAGGATACTTGAGACATATAATGAAGTATAATTTAATATTCCAGTACTGTACACCTGTAACTTATATAATACTGCACATCAACTATACTTCAAAAATTTTTTTAAATTAAAAACAAACAAACAAACAGTGCCAGTAGAAGAATAGATCAGAAAAGAAAGCCCAAAGACAGACTCAAGTATGACATGTAAGAGTTTAATACATGATCAAATTGACATTTCACAGCAGAAGAAAGGATAGATTAATCACTAACTGGTCCTGGGACAACTGATTAAATCCCAGATAAACTAAAATGTTTTTTTTTTCCCCTTTTAAAAAGGGGGAATCTCTAAAGGACTACATGAAAAAATTCTAGAATAATTATTTGATCTTGAGGTGGGGAAAAGTTTTCTAAGTGTAAAAGCCAAGTAAGAAACCATGAAAGAAAAGTTGAACAGAACTGACAAGAGAAAATAAAAAATATAACTGCTGCACATTATAAAAATGTAAAAGAAATTAACTGTGGACTGTACTATAGAATAAGATTCACCACTCACTGAGCACATGCTTAGAGCACTGTAGACTCTCTTCATCCTCATGGTAACAGGCACTACAGATACTCTTTTGTTTTTTAAATTTATTTAATTAATTAATTTATTTCTGGGGCTGCGTTGGGTCTTTGTTGCTGTGCACAGGCTTTCTGTAGTTGCGGTGAGTGGGGGCTACTCTTTGTTGCGGTGTGCAGGCTTCTCACTTCAGTGGCTTCTCCTGCTGCAGAGCACGGGCTCTAGGCGCGCAGGCTTCAGTAGTTGCAGCATGCGGGCTCAGTAGTTGTGGCTCACGGGCTCTAGAGCACAGGCTCAGTAGTTGTGGTGCATGGGCTTAGTTGCTCCGTGGCCTGTGGGATCTTCCCAGACCAGGGCTCAAACCCGTGTCCCCTGCATTGGCAGGCGGATTCTTAACCACTGTGCCACCAGGGAAGTCCCACTACAGATACTCTTATTAGCCCCATTTTACATATGAGGTTTCGAGCTTATCAGACATTAATTGAAGTGAAATACTGCAAAACGTTTTCTCAAAGCTAATGATAAGTATTTTAATGAAAGTGGTAGGTAGTTAAGACATGAGCGGCTCCTTGCCCTGTCCTGGACAGGGTCATCTTTCCCTCCCCGACCTGGACATGGGTGATCAGAACATGCCCAGAGATCTTCCCTTTCTGCGATCAAGGACCGCTAGGATTCCAGCCTTATGGAGACCAAACAAGACGAACCCACCAGCACAGGTTGACGCAGGCCCACCAAGACCTAAAAGGAACCTCAGAGTAAAACCCGGGGTTCATTATGCCGTATTTATAATAAATTAGCATTGCGGTTTTTGCCCGTGTCCCCCGGGGTTTCGCTTGGGTGCTTGTGGGTAAGTGCCTGAGCACAAAGAGAAAAGTCATATAACCTAAAGCTGTCAATCACCTCGGCAGTCAAATGACGCAAGCCACAAGGAGGGACTTTCCACCACTCTGAAAAACCAGCCCTACGCCCTTTGCGGGCTGCTTCTGGTTTCCGGACGGCCTGCTCCCCTTCTCTCTCTTGGGAGTATATTCTCGCTTTGCTTAATAAAACTTCTGCTGCTTAAAACTGCTCTATGTCTCTCGACTGAGTTCTCTCCTTCGGGAGGTCCAGGACAGAGGAACTGCTGTTTGGCCGGTAACAAAAGTGTTATGTTAGCATGGTGGGATCATGGGTGATGTTTTGTTCTTGTCTTGGTTTTCCAAACTCTTCAGTATCTTTTTTTTTTTTTTTTTAATTTTTTTTTTGTGGTACGTGGGCCTCTCACTGTTGTGGCCTCTCCCGTTGCGGAGCACAGGCTCCGGACGCGCAGGCTCAGCGGCCATGGCTCACGGGCCCAGCCGCTCCACGGCATGTGGGATCCTCCCGGACCAGGGCACGAACCCGTGTCCCCTGCATCAGCAGGCGGACTCTCAACCACTGCGCCACCAGGGAAGCCCCAAACTCTTCAGTATCTTACATTACATTTATTTTTAGAGAAAATAGATTCATTTGTAGAACTACCTTTTGAATTTTCTTTGTCATAGCTCTGTTATCTTAGAGTAAAACATAGGGAGTTTTTTCTTTTTCCTTTTTTTTTTTTTTTTTGCGGTACACGGGCCTCCCACTGCTGTGGCCCCCTCCCCCCCCCCCCCCATTGCGGAGCACAGGCTCCGGACTAGGGAGTTCTTTATAAAAAAATAAAATGCGGTAGAGGGAGAACGATAACAACATTTACTAGGTATCTACCAAGAGTTAGACACTGTAAGAGCTGATTTATCTGCATTATATTTCATCCTAACCTAAAGCCTGTGAGGACAGGTATATTTTTCTCCACTTACTGAAGAAGAAAACTGAGACTCAGAGCTTTCACTGAGCTTGCCAAACAGTTACACTGCTGGGGAATGAAACATGTCTTCAACATCTGGGCTCTCTTTATTGGGCCTCCCCCCAGTTATCCACTGTACCTTCTCCAACAAGGCTATAAAAGTGTGGGCTCAATCCTATGTGTATGGGAAAAGGAACTTCATTTTCAGAAAGCAATGATAAATAAACTACAGGAGACAAAACGAAAGGTGTGAGTCGACTCCATCATCTGGGTGCCAGCTATGGCTTCATCTCTAGCAGAGCACTAAGCTTACAACTGCCGAACGTGTGTGAGAGCACTAAGAACGTCCCTTCGTGCACTAGTAGATCATACTCTTATATCCTGTTTTCTCAAAGTTTAGAAAAGTCTCTGGAGCTCATTTATTCAGTACCACCATGACCCCTATCATCTTAAACACTTCAAACAGATGGGTGTGTATCCAGCTCTGAAACGTTTCACAGGAACAAGGGTTAAAAAATTCCACTGGTTGGGCTTCCCTGGTGGCGCAGTGGTTGAGAATCTGCCTGCCAATGCAGGGGACACGGGTTCAAGCCCTGGTCTGGGAAGATCCCACATGCTGCGGAGCAACTAGGCCTGTGAGCCACAACTACTGAGCCTGCGCATCTGGAGCTTGTGCTCCGCAACAAGAGAGGCCGCGACAGTGAGTGGCCCGCGCACCGCGATGAGGAGTGGCCCCCGCTCGCCGCAACTAGAGAAAGCCCACACACAGAAATGAAGACCCAACACAGCCCAAAATATAAAAAAAAAAAAAAAAAAAAAAAAATTCCACTGGTAACTGGTACTTATGTTTAACCTGTCATGGCAGGAAGTATTCTAATGTCTTCAATATGTTGACTTCATTTCAAATAAAATTCCTACGAAAACAAGAGACATGAAGCTCCAGTGGTAACCAGTTCCCATATTGCAATGCTTCGTATTCCCAAAGAGAACTACCAGGTATGAGTTCAGAATCACTCTCCCTAAACTTTTGCTCCCATATTTGATTTACTACTATTTTGATGCTT
This sequence comes from Mesoplodon mirus, assembly GCF_964341445.2. Classification (NCBI taxonomy): domain Eukaryota; kingdom Metazoa; phylum Chordata; class Mammalia; order Artiodactyla; family Ziphiidae; genus Mesoplodon; species Mesoplodon mirus. The sequence goes on along the minus strand of NC_138976.1, from coordinate 30,969,189 downwards.
CCCTTGAATCTTCAGACATCATGCCTACCTAATGAGGATGCAAAATGGACAAAACCTGTAAAAGAAAGACCAACTTGTAGTTTGGATATACATCTCAGGACTGCTGGGACTAAACTGATGACTAATGTTTAGCTTGGAATGAGCTGAAAACTTTGGATGTTTGCACCTGGTTACTGACCATCTTGACATGATGTGATTTGTTTTCTTCCTGTAGTATAACTGCACATATCCTTTTTGAGATTCTTAGAGTTTTATATCACCGTCTCCATCTTTTTTAGTGCAAATATTCATTGATTAACTAATCATTCATTCAGAAAACATTTAAAGACCACCTACTGTATACCAGGCACTGTGATAGTTTCTGGAGAGACAAAAGTAAGTCTTGCCTTTAAGGACGTAAAAGTCTAAAGGATGAGATGAAGAAGTGAACAGACAACTCCCATATAGCGTTCTGAGTGTTTTCACAGAGGTATGAACTGGTGTTGTGGAAAGTCAGAGGAGGGGCTGGGGTAATGAGGGAAAGTTCCTTAGGGGTGATGCTCAGGAAAAATCATTAAGGATCAGTAAGAGTTAATCAAGCATTGGAAGGAAGTTATTCCCTGCACATTTTGGAAACTGCGAGAGCAAAAGGTTCCTGTGGGAACTGAAAACAGAGAGCTGAGGTTAGCCCATATCTCTGAGAATAAGCTATTTAGTGACAGATACAAAATGTAATGATGATTATCTTTAGTGCATCCATCAACTTTTTTGATGAAGATGACTTGGTCCCAAACCAAATTTTAAAGGACATAATTTTTCAGAATGTTATGGTTGTTACTAATTACTTTAATAATAACCTTCCAAATGCTTTACATCCATAGAGTATGATGAGCTACAAGAATGTATTTTGCTAATGAAATGTCATACCTACTTTATCATATTAACCACAAAACTCCAATAAAGCAAACTCCAGACAAGCTCAGCACCATCACCATAGGACTCCTACCCTTTGACTACCTGTGAGTGAATGGAAAGTGTAATGTTACCCTGAAATCACTTAAAGGTAAATGGTGAGAAAGTCAATTTTTATCTTTGGTCTATTAGATGAGGGCATCAGTACATTAGAATTGATTTTCAGCACCTGGAGAAAAGTGGTTAAAAAAAAAAAAAAACCAACCCAGATGAATAGAGTACTTCTCAGCGAGAGTCCTACGTGCTCAGATACAGAAAGACCCACTCTGCTAAGAACTGTTACCCCGTAAGTATCAATCCCTCCATTTGACCTTAGAAATAGCAATTCCTTTGATAATATTTTCCAGGCCAGTATCATAGTCTTCAGCAGTTAGACAAAAAACAAAAACAAAAAGAACCCCACGGCATACAGAGCATGCTAGTTTTGAACAATAGTAGACAGCTGCAAAAAGGAGCAAGTGTCACAACAGCTTTTCACTAAAGCTTTCAAAAAGCATTAAAAGAATTAAAGAACTATGGCTAGAGTAGACAGATTCTCAGAGAAAATCAAAGATGAAAGGATGTGAATTAAGGGATAAGAGATAAATGTCTTTCCTGAAAGATGGACCCTAATGATATTTTATCAATGTACTACAATTAATTAATAATAAGCCTTGGTAAGAACATATATTACGTTTAAAAACAAGAATATGATTGAAACAGTTATACTTGATCAAGGCACAATGTATAACACCATGAGAAAAACAAAACATCTTTCACTTAAGCTCAATAACTTTATCTTGGAAGAAGAAACAATGAACCTATCTTTAAAAGTGAATGTTAAATGTATTTTTAAAACATTTTACCTTGGGGCCGGGTGGGGGATGAATTGGGAGATTGGAATTGGCATATATACACTAATATGTATAAAACAGATAACTAATAAGAACCTGCTGTATAGCTCAGGGAACTCTGCTGTACAGTAGAAATTAACACAACATTGTAAAACAAGTATAACCCAATTAAAAAAAAAAGAAACATAGAAAGGATATGACAATTAAAAACAAACAAACAAAAAAATAAAAAACCAGAAAAAACATTTTACCTGATTTAAATAATTTAGGCACTTTTCAAGACACCAAAGGCAACAAATGCAAGATTTCAGCACACATCGAGCACAAGCATTTTCCTGGAAAGAATGAAAAATGGAAATAATTAAAGACCAAACAATCAAACCATATCATATAGAATATTCTAAATTTTAGAAAAATAAAAATTAAGAAAAATCACAACCTATGCTTCAAAGCCTCCACACTCACCCTTTTTTTCCTCAAAATGTAATGGCTGAATTATTTTTAATCAGTTCAATTCAACATTTACTTAGTACCTATTGCATACAAGATATAAGGTATATAAGACCAACAAGGAACTTATAATCTAGTAGGAGAAAAAAAAAGCGCTAAACATAACAACAATTAGAATCAGAATATGATATAGATACTAGTGCTATGAGAGTGGAGAAGAGAGAGAGAAGACATCACCTGGGAGGTGAGAGGACTCAGGGGAGGCTTCTAGGAAGAGGGGGCATTTGAGCTAAGCTATGTAGAAATGCATGGTATTTCTGCAGTCAAGGACAGAAAGGAGGTTCCAAGGAAGAAAGCGTGTTGAGTCCACACAGAGGAAGAGAAGCACAGGACATTTGGGGAAACTACAGAGTGCAAGAGTGGGAGACAAAGGGGAAGAATTAGATTCTACTAGGCAAGGACTTTGAAAAAAAACATTTGCACTTGGACTTAATATCGCTGGGGACTTTGCGACATGCAGAACTGACGTTCTGGAATTTGCCCACAGAAAGTCCAGAAAAGGGTTTTTCCTTACCTTTCCTTTGAGCTGACTGTGAATGTACATAAGGATCATTCGTGGAATTTTGACTAATGTGATAATGAAAGATCCTTTCGCCACAGTACCAAGGTGATAACGAATAAGGCGATTCACTGATGCCAGAATAGGTGTAAATGGCAAATTCCTTTTATCCCTATATAAAAGACCAAGATGGAAACACAGAAATGGTTTAGAGTCCAAAAGAGTGAAAAATTAGTTCATTTTTCTTATTCTAGCTCTATGACAAAATGGCAAAGTAATATATTTTTATTTTATTTTATTTTTTTTGAGGTATGCGGGCCTCTCACTATTGTGGCCTCTCCCATTGCAGAGCACAGGCTCCGGACGCGCAGGCTCTGTGGCCATGGCTCACGGGCCTAGCCTCTCCGCAGCATGTGGGATCTTCCCGGACCAGGGCACGAACCCGTGTCCCCTGCATCGGCAGGCGGACTCTCAACCACTGCGCCACCAGGGAAGCCCGCAAAGTAATATAAACGCTACAGATGTACCATGTAAAATTAATGTTTCATTTCTTTATGGTAGTTTCATGGGGTTCTTATGCTGTAACACTTTAAGTTAAATAAAACTGTGCTTTTAAAGCTCTTATTAGTAAATAGTTATGGGGTTAATTGTAGAATCAGATAATGGAACTTAAAAAGATGTTAGACCTGGCACCTCATTATAATAGAAAACTATAAGGCCTATTGTAGTGTATATTCAGCTATGAAGTTAGGAAAGGAAGTCACAATACTTGTTCTGATCCATACAAATTAAAAAGACTTGTTATCCTTTGATGGACGTTTATATAAAGCAAAAGTACATAAGACACTACTACAAGATTTGTTCTTCTGCTAAATGTAATTTAAGTGTAACATGACCTGCGGTTCTAATTAATTTTTTGAGAAAGCTACAGAAGAGTATAAAGAATAAAATAATAGCCTCCCATTTTCCTTCCTCACAGAATGATCAACTACACATTTTGTTATATTCACTTCCAATTACTTTTTAAAGAAATGGAACACTTACTGGTCTCAGTTCCATTTCCTTTAGACAAAATCACTTAGATGATCTTAAGTTTTCTTTCTTTCTTTCTTTTTTTAATTGAATTATAATTGACCTACAACACTATGTTAGTTCTGGGTGTACAACATAGTGATTCAATATTTCTATACATTACAAAATGATCACCACAATAAGTCTAGTTATCATCGGTCACTATACGAAGTTATTATCTTTCTCTTCCTGACTTATTTCACTTAGCATAATACCCTCTAGGTCCATCCATGTAGTTACAAGTTAAGTTTCTGACAAGTATAAATTCTCACCTAGTAAAATAGTATGTTACCACAGCTCCTGCCACAGTCATCTGTTGACAGGCTAGAATAAATTCACTGATCCAAATCAGGCCCACCACATGGTACCACCACATGTATTGCAGAGGCCCAGAAACTCTGAACTCCACAAAGCCTTGGTCATTCTGAACAGCGCTGCCTAGGAAAATATCAAAGAAGGAAAGAAGGAGCACATAAAGCATAAACCAATAAGTATGGCTATTAAATCTAAGAGATTAATCTAATTTCCAACAATATGTCCCTATCCCCAAACCACTGACTTCATGATCACAGTGCTATTACATTAAGGGACAAAAGTAATTATCACTTAAGAACTTGTAAAGACAAACACTGTACAATTAAGCATTTGTTTTCCTCAAAGGCATCATATATAGTTTTAAAAGTTGTTCTATTTGAATATAGTTTTTTTAAAAAATATTTATTTATTTACCTATTTGGCTGCACTGGGTCTTAATTGCAGCACATAGGATCTTCGTTGCTGCGTGTGGGATCTTTAGTTGAGGTATGTGGGATCTAGTTCTCTGACCAGGGATCGAACCCGGGCCCCCTGCATTGGGAGCTCAGAGTCTTAGCCACTGGACCACGAGGGAAGTCCCTGAATATAGTTCCTACCACATTATCAGTTATTTAGTGTAGGCATGAATTTTCAAACACTTCAATTTTTTTTCAGAGGTATTACTTGTCCAATAATTATAGACCTAAGTTATTAGCAAAGTACAGAAATTAATATTATTTTCAATTGGTGATGGTGTGCTGAATGGCCAAAGAAGTTACATATAAGCTTACTATCCTTATACCACTCCTCATAATTAATTCCATTTAGACATACATAACCTTTGATATTAAGTATGGCTACAAGCAAGTCTGAGAGTCTAACTATGAACTGTATCACTACTAGCTCTACATAGGTTCAGGTCATTTCCAAACTAGAAAGTCCCAAGGAAGCAAGTTGATCTTTGGCTATAACTGGAGTTTGAGGCAATTCCAGAGCAGCACTGCATTCATTAGCTCATCTTAGAATGAATCCAAATGTCTGAGTCAGTACAGGAACTTACTTCAAATCCATAACCATCTTGAAACTGAATATGATTTCAGGCCCTACCTGGTTTAGACTCACTTTGCTGGGATGTTCTAAAAATCATGAACGGGGAATATGTTATTGAAGAGCCATAACCATTGCTAATTCTGATGGTTGTTAGACCTTAGTCCATAAATGTCTTAAGAATTATATCTCTCTGATGTTTTAAAACATTTTAATGCAAATCAGTTTCATTACTAAAAGAAAGAAGTAACATGTCTTCTTACCGGTAGTGCCAAGAAAGAGAAGTGTCATGATCCAATACACCCAAAACAGGACAAGAGCAAAGAAGGTCCAAAAGGGTTGGAAGACTAGCAGTGGCAAGTGAATGAAAACCTTGCCAGCCACGTGGAACAAGGCGATGGTGAGAGCAACCCGTTTGCGCATGACTAACATTATGAGGAACAAGATAACCTGCAGGAGAGAACAGATGGAAAGATTCCAGCTACTGTTTTAAGCAGTAAAAACAGAAACTGAACAATGGTGGAAAATTTTTAACATAACTCTTCATTCCAAAATGGGGATGTATCATTCTCTGAATCCCAATAACACTTTAACAGTCTGTATCTCTCTTGCAGCCCTTATTTTTCATTATATATTGAAAATGTCTTTTAAAGCTAAACATAAAAGAGTTTCTCAATTTATTAATACATCCTAGATGTATTAATTCTTCTACTTTCCCTTTTTCTACTAGTTATGAATCAAAACGTGTTGTTTGTCATCAGGATGAGACAATTTATTTAAATAGATACATGCTTGCCACTCTGAAAATAGGGGAAAAGACGATATGCTATGACCACAAAAGCACAGAGAACTTATACCTCATCTCCCTTGTTGGACCAAAAGCACCTTACAAGCAGGGTCCATGTCAAATTTATCCTTTGTCACTCCCCACTCTGCCCTGGCACCTGGCACAGAGAACTGTACTTAAAAGATGATTAATAAATATTTGTACAATGATAGCAAACAAAAATCTTTTGGCACCAATGGTTTTACGATGGCTTTATTTTTAGTTTCTAATGCTCAATGAAAAGCTTGGGATTGCTCCAAGAAGTGGACTGAGATTTTTTCCCCCTTTTTTCAGAGAGGAGAAGGAGATGAACCAAAGATATGAATATAGATTATTGAACCACATGTTAATGAATAATTTTACTGCAATTATTATAATAATTATACTAGTTAGTGAAGCTCACCTCTCTTTTTAAAATAATGTTGTTAAAAGTTTAAAAGGGAAAAATGGGAAAATAATTCGCGAATAAGTAGATGGAATGACACTAGGTAGCCTATTTCTTAATAGACTTTTCTATAATTACACTATCTCATGACAATAAGATGTATGTTCTTACTAGAAAATGATAATTAATATTCTAGGTGAAAATTCCCTCTCAAAAAGCAGGCAGTACAGAACAAAATGTCACATAAAATAGCACTCATCATTTAGGGGAGCCTTCTGAAGCCTTCTGAGTATGTCATACACTGTGGGGCAGAGATCTTATCCAATAGGGATTATGGTTAGGCATGCAATGGCTAAGCGTGAGTTTCTGCTTCATTAATGATCTATAAATAAAAACATAAACCTGAAAGATACACCAAGGCCTGTACTCACTGTGAACACTGTAGCTGAAATGGCATAGATGAGGAGGGCCCGAAGATTGTCTTCAGCTACCTGAAGCTGTTCAGGGACAACTGTTTCTTTGGGAGACTTTCTTTGCTTTGCATATAGCCACCATAGTACACCTGTGCCACCTGGAGACAAAAAAAAAAAACACAATTGTTTTTGCAATAATTGGCACAAGAAAATGTGTAACATAAATCCTCAATTTTCTGGACCCTTCCGATACATCAACGTGGACTAACACAGCAACAATCCATTTGGCTGGGAGGTGCGTGGCTGTAACTTTTTGCCAGCATAAGGGGAACTCCAATGACTCCACTTACATCTTCCACATTAGGCACTTACAAATCTCTCACTGCATCAAATAAACTTCCTTTAACTGTATTTATTATCAACTCTGAAGCTGAGAGAGAGCCAGCAAGGACAGACACCCCTGAGAGGAACTGGTCACGAAGAGAGCCTCAGCTCCTGCTTAAACTAAGGAGCCTGTGGGAAGCAAGTAAGGATTACAGAAATCAGCAATGAAGCTGAGGAAGGCAAAGATCTTCTCTGTTGTACAGTAACCCCAGTGCCTAGTGAGGATACACTCATGCAGTTGATGAAATATTTGTACAATGAATAAATGAAGATCAAATGAGTAGTTCCCACCAAAGGTAGGAACAAAGATAGGAAATCTCTGATAGCTGGATAGCAGTGGGCACTAGGGATGGGAATTTTTATCTCCATGACTGGTTCAGAGATTCTGAGATATAGACTGAAGAGGGAGGCAGACCTGCCTCCATATAAGAGAGCTGCATTGGACACCTTCATTCAATCCATTCGACAAACACTTTGAGTGCCTATAGCACCTACTGTTCTAGGGGCTGGGGACAGAGCGGTGAAAAACCAACATCAACTCTCATGCAGCGTATACAGTAATGGAGAAACAAAAAAAACCAAGGAAACAAGTGAAAATAGAGTATATTAAATCTAAGAAAAAAGCTACCAGTAAGGGATAGAAAGTGCTAGGGCTGGGAAAGCATTACAATTTTATATAAGCAAGGCCTCACTGTGGTGAGACGATATTTGAGCAAAAGAATCAAAGACAGGGAGAAAGCAATCTACGAAATTATCTAAGAGTATTCAAGGCAAGAGGAAACAGCAAGTTCTAAGATGCTGATATGGGCCATGCCTGGCAGGCAAGAACAGAGGAGGCCACTATAGCTACAACAATGAGCAATGGGGAAAGCAGTAAGAGATGTGTGCAGAAAGGGAGCTGGGCACCAGATCATACTGCAAGGGCTTGTAGGCCACGGTAAGGAAATGGAAGATTCAGAGTAGAGATATGTATGTATAGGTGGATGAGATGAATGCCTGGGAGAGAAGCAACTGGGCTGAGATCTATTCAAATCAACCTGACCTCCACGTGCACTCAAGTCAAGAGTGAATAGTGTCAAAGGGAAATTCCAACTACCTGTTGGCAAATATTAAGCATGAATTTTTCTTCTATGGAAGATGATTAAACAAACCAAAACAACCATGAGTCTATGAAGAATATTTCAGAGAAAGGGAAAGGCTACTTCCATTTTGGAATCTTGAAGGTACAAGAAAATTGTTTGGTAAACTGTTTAATATCCTCAAAAAATGGAATAAAATACGTTCTCTACAAACAGAAATAAAAAGTTGAGGGCTTCCCTGGTGGCGCAGTGGTTGAGAGTCCGCCTGCCGATGCAGGGGACACGGGTTCGTGCCCCGGTCCGGGAAGATCCCACGTGCCGTGGAGCGGCTAGGCCCGTGAGCCATGGCCGCTGGGCCTGCGTGTCCGGAGCCTGTGCTCCGCAACGGGAGAGGCCACAACAGTGAGAGGCCCGCGTACCGCAAAAAAAAAAAAAAAAAAAAAAGTTGAGAGAAAGCCTGAAGTTCAAGGAAAATAGAATGAGATAATAATGATGACATCAAGGGCATTGTTCATAACATCCACAGTAGATATCATTAATTAAACATTTAAACTTGTGCCAGGAATTAGCACAAATAGATGCAACCACATTTAAATACAATGCTATTAAGTGGGTATTATTAGCTCCACTTTGCAAATGATGAAATTGAAATTTAGGAAATTTCAGCAGCATGCCAAACGTCACATACTCGGTAAGTGGGAGAGCTGGGATTCAAATCTACTTTTATTATAAAAGCTATCCATCTGTTATGAACTGAATGCTGTGTCTCCCCAAAACCCATCTACTGAAATCCTAATCCCCAATATGGTGTATTTGGAGGTGGGGCCTTTAGAAGATGATGAGGCCATAAATGTGGAGCCCTCATGAATGGGATTAGTGCCCTTATAAAAGAGACCCCAGAAAGCTCCTTCCCTCTTCTGCTGTGTGAGGACACAGCAATCAGATGGCCGGAAACAGGAAGTTGGCCCTCACCAGATGCCGAATCTGCTGGTGCCTTGATCTTAGACTCCCCAGCCTCCAGAACTGTGAGAAATAAATGTTTGTTGTTTATAAGGCATCCAGTCTGTGGTACTTTGTTACAGCAGCCCAAACTGACTAAGACATCATCTAAACACAGAATTAGATTTGAAGGCTACAAACTGAAATGAAAAGGAAGATGGCTGAGAGAAGGAAGACCTACAAATAAGATGAAATTGGAATAACAAAATTAAGTAGTCAAGTACAGACTGACGCCAAGGAAAACAAAATCAGTGATATCGTAGATAAACTTGAAGAGTTCTTCCTGAATGTAAAGAAAATGACAAAAGGATTAAAATGATAATTTAGAAGATGACAGCAGGAGAGTAACAAGGATCTTAAAGAGAAAACCACCAGGATGGAAACAATAAACAAGTATAGAAATAAAGTAAACTTTTCAAAGTTGAAAAAGATTCCCCAAATAAAGAGATCATAGGCAAACTGAGTTAAGAGTCTGAACTAGACAAAAATTTTAAGTTGTAAGGATAAGTTAAAAATTATATAAACACCTAGGTAAGTGAGATAGGTTATGGGCACAGGAACAAAATTTAGACTGGTCTCAAAGTTCTTCTCTGAAATGAAGTACAGACATAAGGCAATATACTGTATCTTAAGACTTTTATATGCAACAAATTCAATATTCACATGTGAAGGCAAAGGCAATCTTAGATAACCAAGAATTCAGAATATTACAACCCATAAGTCTTTCATGAATAAGTTACTTGAACTCAGATTCCAGTCAAAACAAATATGAACTGAAATTTAGAACTCAAGAATGAACTTTTATAAAAACAGGATCAGTATAACTGAATCACTTTGCTGTACACCAGAAACTAACACAATATTGTAAATCAACTATACTCCAATATAAAATAAAAATTAAAAAAAATAAAAATAAAAATAAAAACAGGAGCAGTAGTTCTCACTAAAATCAGGACAGGAGAACTTAAATAAACTTAAATATAATTATGAAACTTCTCAAGGCAAAGGTAAGCAAAATTCTTTGAAAAGATATAGTACAACAAATAATATTTTAAGTTTAATAATAACCTGAATATGAACACTCAGAATATTTAACAAGAGCTAAAAAGTGCGAGTGGGCAGAAGAGAGTAGGATTAGACAGGAAGGAAAGTTTATGTTAAATTTAAAGGGGGGGAGAACCTCAACAAATATTGTTTCATTTCAGCCTTTAATAATTATTATAGAATTCTAGACTGAAGAATATTTTCTGAAAATGTATAGGTTACCAACTGAAGAAGTGAAAATAAAATTATACCATCCAAAGCCAGGGTGAAAATAACCAAAGAAAACACAATTCCATACAGCAAAGATAGGGAAAACAAAATAAGGAAGCATAAATTTAAGGAAAACATAAAACAGATGACATCAGTAAGACCAAACATACCAGGTAAACGTAATGGTGGCAAATTCTCCTACTGAAAGAGTTTCATATTGGGTTAAAACATTTTTATACTATATACATACACACACATACACACACACACATGCATACATATATATATGAATATCAAGGTCTGGATTCCAGATGCTAACACTGGTGAACTGAAGGTGGGTCCCTATAATTATGACATTTTTAAAGGTAAAAGTAAATACTCTTTAAAGAGAAGATGTAGCATGTGAAATAAAACTTTTATTTTCTTTCCTATATTTCTATTTTCTACCATGGAAGTAGTTAGATACCATGAGTAGGTATGACATTTATAATTGGGAGGGGGAAATTTTTTTTAAAGACAATAAACACAGAAAACCCAGAAGGTTTCATTAGAAACACTAAAATAAAAACAAAACAGAATGTCAATAGACAGAAAAATGAGTAACAAAATTTTAAACACACACACGTACACACACCCCCGACAGAGTTATCCTGCCAGGAACACTTTTCAACCAGAAAGAATTTCAACACCTTAGAATGGCTGATTTAGGCCTTAAAAAAGTGCAAGATAAAAAGAAAGGGTCCCTTCACTTGCCAGGCAGGGAGCACTGGAAGAATCAAGTGAAAATTCAAAAGCAGGAGCAGAACAGAGGCTCAATTCCTTTCTTTTCGGTTGTACTCTCCCCCTCAAACTGATATTGACAGAAAAACGTTAGTCCCCTTTAAAAAATATCTCACTTGCTCTTATTCCAAAAGCCACTGACCTTCCCATTTTATTTGATTTAGTAATCTCACAGTGAACTAACTTAAATGTAATCCACTTACCTGTCTTTACATTTTATCAATGAATTCACAGGCCTTACAAGAGGAAAATTATTTAAAATAACCAAAATAGTTCTGAATTGAGGGATTGTTAAAGGCAGACTTTAACTCTCAATTCTAATTACTAAAAAACAAAGGAATAAGCAGCTTACCAAGTGAACCCAGGATGAGCAGAATTGTTAAGATCCACACAAGTATTCTTGATATATACCTGATTATCACCATCAAAATCATGGACAGAACTGCAGGGAAGATAAAGAACACACAGAATATCATTTGAAAACTTTAGAAAATATAAAGAGAAACTCTTTCAATTGTTTTCTCCTAGGGAAATAATTTGCTGCTATTGACAAGTTCATGACTCCAATTTAGGTAAGAAAGGAAACTGGCTGCCTTTGTACTTTGACTTTGGTACTTGCACCACTTGAACAGCATCACTTAAAACCAAAGGTACCTAACTGGCTTTATAAATGACAGAAAAGAATACATGCAAACGTATATGGTGACTCAAAAACAGCACAGAACTGTTGTGGATTTGCCACAGGAAGACATCAGAACTCACATGCAAACATAGATGCCAACACACAAAGTGTAGAGAATGACATGCCATGTTGGTGACCAGAAAAAATACCACATGTAGACAGAGATCAGTTAAATTAGGTGCTACACTTCCTTGAGTCACCTATGCGTTTCAGGACCAACTTCTCTGATGTTCAGTCAACAAGCCAGTTGGTGTATTATCTTTTTCTAGTCGTTTCTCCTCTAAAACTCCAAGAGATGGTCTGACCTTATAGAATAATATCCTGAAAACTACTGAAGCCAAAATTCCTCTGACATTACTTCTCAACTGAGGTCAGGGGTCCTGACTAAGAAGCTCTTCAAAAAAGGAGCAAAGCTTAGCTTGAGTTATTTAACCAACTCCTCTACCCACCCCAAGCTAAATTCCAACATGCCAAAATCTCGAGTGAAAATCTCAAAAGAAACTGAGAAGATTTAACCCTTGCATGGGGAAATTCATTTCTGAAATCATAATTTGTTCATCTTTAATTATCTAAAGTCCCATTTCACAAACAAATGAATAAAGATCTTAAACCTCAAAAGAAAACCATTCTAATAAAAAATGGAATTCCAATGGCTTAACAACATTATTAACACTATTTTTAGGTTTGGATTTTTTTTTCTTGGTTCAAGTATTCAACTATTTCAGAAATCAAAAAATTTTTATATAAAGCTAGACTAATAATCAAGTTTCCTTGGACCATTTGCAAAGCCAAATAAATAGTTGGGATCTGTGACTAGGTAACATTATTAAGGTACTCACATTTGCAATAAATGTACAGGAACCAAAAACAGATGGGAGCGTTTCAAATATCACAGAAATAGCTTTCATATGGACAGCATTATTTCAACTGAGTCAAGTACTACCTAAGCAAAAAGAAAATACTCTCTAATGACAAGACAGAAATATAGCTAGACTTCTCAATGACTATAATTGGTGTTAACAGGCATAAACACTCATTTTACTTATATAACAAAATAGTTGTTTGGTTCCTACTACAGTTTACTTCTCCCAATTAAAAAAGTCTATAAATTCTGATATGGCTACATATAGTTCTAGGATAATATAGGGAATTTACATCTTGAAAATAAAATTTATTTGCTTTTATTTATTTTATTATCTATTTATTGACCAAAAAACTAAATGGCTAACAAGTGGAGATTTCCTACTTTTTCAAGCAATACAGATATTAATTGTAGCAATTAAAAAAATTACATAATCCAAACATAATATATCAGAAATCTATGCTCTTTGATGGAAAATATAAAAGAAAATAGGTAGCCTCTTTTTATAAGCAAGTAAGCCTTTTGGAATCAAAACTAAAAACAAAGGGGTGCTGATAATAGAAACCTCCTATTATCATATTAAAGGTTATTATAGACTTTGTAATCAAAGTTTGGGAATACACCAGTTTTCTCCAATGAGAGAAAAAGAAGGGAAATTAGTTTCAGATATATTATATTCTTTTTAAAATATGTATCTATTTATAACTATATATATTCTGAAACAATTATTTTGGCTATGGGAAGTTAAACAATTTACAAGTATCCCCAGCAGTATTCATATTTTGGTTAAAAGAACAGTCTTCTACTGCAGTACTATGCAATAGCTAATAATGAGAAAAACAATTACCTAGTGATAACAAGCAAAGTCCCAATATAATTTCTTTGCTGGTCATTACTCCACTAATCAGCCTGTGTAAGACACTATTGTCACTGACAAAGGTGATCAGGGCCTCTGCAAACTTGGCATAGCAGGAAATGTTCACAGGAGCACAGCGATGGAAGAATGGAATAGGTGCACTGGTGACACAAGAAAAAAAAATCAGAAAAAAAATTACTCCTACTTAATATAAATGCCACATCAAACACACAAATGAAAGGTGAATATGACTGCAATACAGTCCACCCTCCACACATCATATGGGAGCTAAGAGCTGTGAGCTTAATGCTATGAAGATGACCGTCATGGGGCATGATGCACATCTTACCACAAGCCTTATCAAAGAGGGTGGAGTGCATATTCCAACAGAAGACATTACCCTCCCCTTCTGAAAAGAAACACACACACATATACACACACATACACACATACACAACTACTAAAAGCAAAAGCAAACACTTAAACTCCTCAGCCTACACATCTATCAATCAAGGGGCAGATGGCAAAACTTACAAACATATACTTCATTGAACTGAAAATGAATTTTTGCCATAAGCTATCTAAAAATAAAAACAAACATACTTTTGCTTGAAACATGCCACCATTAATAGAGTATTTCTTCTCTCAGAACAGCATACAAAACCTTAGATTAAAAAAGGTATTCGGGGCACAAGCTTAATAACTCATACAAAGTAGTCATACCAAGATATCAACATACAGCATAATATGCAGCTATTTGAAACAATAACTTTGAATACTAATGTATGGAAGAACTTATGATTTAATAGTACAAGGGAAAAAAACCCCAAAATTGATATCTAATGTGATGATTACAGCTCTGTATAAAAGATATATACTTAAGAATGAGAACAGGAAAAAATACAAAGAAATGAAAAATCTCTGATTTGTTAGGGTCATGGGATTCTGGGCCATTTTCTTTTCTTTTTGTATGTTATTATTATTATGAGATTATGTGTGTCCAAAAAAGAGGGAATCAATTATATCAGGTTTATACTGACTGCAGCTTTCACTTGTGAAGGAACATAGCTATGTATAAACCGTGACATAAATATAGCTTGTTATAACATGGTTCTATTTTAGCTTCTGAGAACATGTATGCACTAATCAGTGAGAGATTTTAAGCAAAGTTCTATGAACATGCCCTCAGTTGTGACTTATTTGGATTCTAAAAGAGCCCATACATGCACCTATGCACAAACACACATTTATGTGTGCATTAAGTTAAAATTTAGTCATTACTAACACGAATCCCACATTGTCAGAATTATTTGTAGGACTATCAGTCACAGTCTAACATAACACTTTTGACTGGACTGCAATAAGTGTGTTCTCATTCTTGATTGGCACTGTATTTTGGTCAAATTAGTGAATAAGATTACATGGTTGAACACCAAATAAAATCCCAAGGTTTCTAATCTCAGCAAAGCAACTTTGTATAACCCAAAGCAAAACACTACCTTTGTTTCCTTCCTCAAAAAACAATTAGAATATTTCTTTTCAAGTAAGAATATAAGTGAATTATATATTGATTTTCCTTAAATGTTGGTACATGGGCACTGTTGGGAGTAAGAATAAGCAACATCTTCCGTGATGTTAAACTTCATGGAGCAATAAAATAATATAATTTTAAAGATTTAGCCTTACCTTACTTAGTTATGCTCTAAAGTAAAATGTACCCAAAAATGATGATGACATGCATGTTCATTTTTTTAAAATTGCCTCTTGTGATGTGTAGGTGTATTTGTATACACCTCCAAAGTGGTGTCGGTGAAAGATAATACCAAAGATTTGATATTTTGTCACAAAGTGCAGAAAGCCAGAGCATTCTGAGTAATCCTTGAATTACAGGTATGTAAGCTACCATATTTTGACCAAAAGTTGTTTTACTAATGATTTAAAAAGACATTAAATTACAGAATACTTTTAGGTGATATGGATTTAGTTAGAAATATTACAGGAAAGAATGAAAAAAGATTAACTAGAAGTTCCTACTCAATGGAGGCTAACTTGGGACAGAAACCTTTAAACTTGACAACTGTGTTGTGACCTACAACTATTTTTTTCCTGACACTGTCTAGATACTGTCCCTGCCAGGTTAATGTCCCTGTCTAAGGACTTTTAACCGTATTTTAACTAAAAGGCTGGTTCTGTCCTTCAAAACTAAAGTCCTCTCTGCTCCATGCCTGTCTACATCTTCATCTGCTTTATTACCCTACATCTCTGATGTCATCTCAGTTTAACTCACTTGCCTCCAACCTTGAACATAAAATACATCCACCTTAAGGATACTGATGTTCTGTTTTTAATACCCACCAGTTTTTTTGGTCCTGCTCCCCCGTTTCCTTTTTCCTGTCATATAACCCTAAACTTTATCTTCTATCCAGAGGTGGCTCCACTTAAATCTCCCATATCCTAACAGGATGTTGATGTATTTTTATACTCAAAGAGAAATATACATCATTTCCAAAAGAGAGTGGAACTTGTGATAAAGAAAAGAAAACTGGACTTGGGCTCAAAAGCCCTGGGTGATTCTCCTAACATTACACAGGTCACTTCATCTCTCTTTTTCAGTCCTTCCTTCTGTTAGCTGAAAGGGTAGAAGTAAGTCCTCTATAAGTCTTTTCACATCTTAATAATAATAATAATAATAATGTCCACCCATAAATCAATGATTCTAAATTAGTAGAAGCAGGATGCCCAGTAGCTTTAGTATTTTTCTGCTTTTCATACTTATAATGAGGATAGCTGATTTGAAAAGGGAAGGATTATAGTCTTAAAATTCTAATCCTTCATTTGTATTTAAGAGGAAAAGCTGAGTAATATCAGTTTTGAACTTACGCTTTCAAGTCATTTGTATACTGTATATAAACACTTGGCCAATCAGAAAGAGTACTTTTACAAGTATCTTTCAAAGAACTGGAATAAAATAACAGTCCCTTGCCTTATAATTCAATCTATGTCAGTTTAAAAAACCTGACAGCTCTAAATTTAAAGGTATAAAAATAGCACAAGCTGATTACACTGTTTAGCTGATGGTCAAAATGGTCAAAAGCTGCTCTTAGTGGTAAGGAATAACAGAAATAGAAAGCAAACAAAACCGAAGATAATATTTGGACACAACAGCAAAAATGAAATTAAATACTTAGCTTTAAAGTGAAACGTACTAGATTCCCTCGTCATTCTTTTTTTTTTTTTTTTTTTTTTTGTGGTACGTGGGCCTCTTACTGTTGTGGCCTCTCCTGTTGCGGAGCACAGGCTCCAGATGCGCAGGCTCAGCGGCCATGGCTCACAGGCCCAGCCACTCCGTGGCATGTGGGATCCTCCTGGACCGGGGCACGAACCCGTGTCCCCTGCATCGGCAGGCGGACTCTCAACCACTGTGCCACCAGGGAAGCCCCCTTGTCATTCTTTTTCTCAACTCTTTCCCAAACAGAAACAACTTGACTAGTCATGAATTATTCTGTTTGAATTATTTTATTATTTAAAAAAATTTTAGTAATCATGGCATTGAAATGGCTTGTCTTATATTTTACCATTTAAATCCCATGTGATATGATGAATTTAAGATGTTACCTGATTTCATATACCTCTCAGAAAATAACTCTTCTGAGAACCTAGTATATGAGATCACTTCTACTTTAGTGTCTAACCTAAATGACACACTCTGTGCTTCTTAATTAAGAGAATGAGCATAAAGTATTCTATTTACAGTAAGTTTTTCTACCTTTTGAAGCCTACAGAATATTGAATCTTTAAGAAGTCAGTGCTGTCTCATTAGGAACCAATGCTGTTTCACTTTATTGAAACATTAGTCAACAAGAACAAAATGAATTTATAATGAGTCTTTTAAAGATTTTTTTTTAATTAGCCACTCATAGGAAAATTGTATCTTACCTTGGCAAACATATTGCCCATTTGCTTTTTTAAAAAAATAAATAAATAAATTTATTTATTTATTTTTAATTTTGGCTACGTTGGGTCTTCGTTGCTGCGTGCAGGCTTTCTCTAGTTGCAGTGAGTGGGGGCTTCTCTTGTTGCGGAGCACAGGCTCTAGGCGCGCGGGCTTTAGTTGTGGCATGTGGGCTCAGCAGCTGTGGCTCGCAGGCTGCAGAGCGCAGGCTCCATAGCTGTGGCGCCCGGGCTCAGCCGCTCTGCAGCATGTGGGATCTTCCAGGGCTCGAATCCATGTCCCCTGCATTGGCAGGCGGATTCTTAACCACTATGCCACCAGGGAAGTCCCTGCCCATTTGCTTTTAAGTCCAGACTATCACAGTTAATGAGCTCCCTCAAAGTATGATGACAAACAATGCCTAATATCTTGTCCATATGCCTTCGTAAGAGAAGATAGGAGTTTGCACTTCACACAATTATCTTAAAACTTCAGGTTATAAATAAGCAATTACACAAGACTTCTAATTAAAAGTTTTATTTAAGAAAGAATAAAACTAAAGGGTTTTGGCAATGTCTCTATAGCACAGCAAAGGCAGGAAATAAGTAATCAAGAATCTAATGGCAATGTGCAGTGATTTTCACATATTTCATTTTATTTCTTTTCTCTCCTCTTTCATTCCTATACTCCCTTTTTTCCCTTCAAACTAACTGTGGTATAGACTTTACAAGATCTTAGATTCAAATTCTGATTCCCAACAATCAGTTGTGTGGCCTTGGGCAACCCATTTAACCTCTTATTTTCTATTTCCTCATCTATAAATCAGGGACAATATCCTTATAGGCTTTTGTGAGGGTTAAGTGAGATAGTACATATGAGAAACATAATATTGTACTTGGCATCCAATAGATGATTTATAAATGTTAATTCACCTTGAATCTTTCACTTAAAAAAATAGATAGATAATATTTTTTTCTTGGCTATTATTTTCTTATTTCCATATCATGTTAATTCCTCAACACCAAGTATCCTTTCTGGCATCTGGAAGTACCAAAATAAATGTTTGATGAATAAACTGAACTTATGAAATCTGTTTCTAGTATTGCAGTTTTTTCTAGCTATACTCAAACCTTTAAGCACTGTAAGTATAAGGGCTGGCTAGACTCCCTGTTGCTACTATGTTTAGCATGTCACCAGTAGAGTTCTGAATTTGGATACAATATGGCCCTTTCTAGGCAGTTGCTTTTAAAATTCAAAAGCTCTTAGGAATAGTAACCATTTGGCAATTATGTGGCATGAATGTTTTATTGCAAATTAGTTTACAACTGCTTTTCTTTAAAACAGGCACCTTCAGCTACAGAAGGTTCCTGGGTACCCAGGAAGGTTGGAAGGCTCTAGAAGTTGAGACAAATAATAGTCCCTAAGCCAAATGCCAAGCACAATAATGAATATTTAACACATATTATCTTACATAATTCTTATAGCAATTCCATGGGAGAGGTATTGATATTCCCATTTTACATATGAGGAAACTTGGTTTACTGAGGGCTTAACAAACTTGCTTAAGCTGACAAATAGAAAGTGGTAGCACAGAATTCAGCCCCAGGCCTATCTGGACTCAAAGTTCAGTTCTTTCTGTCCCACTGCTGTGCTCCCAGAGGGACAGCAAAGGAGACATAAAAGATGCTGAGGGCCATTTGCCTGCATCACAGGTTTGCCTAGTGCTGGTCTTCTGGTGCATATAGAAAAGTCAATCAAAGCATAGTCCCTACTCTTTTTAAGGACAGAGTTTCTTAAGGACAGAGACTAGATCTTACTCATCTTTGGAGATTTGGTATCTAATCTAATACTGTGTGTGAAACAGGGTAGTGCCCTAAGTTTTTTATTAAAACAAATTTATTCTTGTTTTTTGATCCTTTCACTTTGCCAAATACCAGATGATGATATTTACAAGATCTTGATTTGCCTTCCTTCTATCAACTGTTGTTTCTCTTTTACCTTCCAACAATGTGAGTTCAGACAAAAGTGATAGACTGTGAACTACTAAGATAAGTAAAATGTGAGGATCTTTAAAAAACAGTATAAATATAGTATATAGCCGGTTTTCACATGGTTTAGGTTCATCATTGCATCTTGGATTACTAAAACATTAGTGGATAACCTTGTTAGAAGCCGAGCCTGTCCATCTCTAAAACTCAAGCCCCTAATACTACGTTTTGTCTCCTAGTGAATGCCCTTAGGATGCTGTATGTGAGACGTCCATGAGTGTGCAGCCAAGACTGGATCACCCAGTATAACCAGGAACAGGCAGTCCTCAACATGGTAGAATCAGAGGTCAGAGGTGCCGGAGGATTTGAAGTATGAACTGCCCACCCATATTATACTAGAGCAGAGCAACCTCATTCTCATACCACAGCTTTCTGGTTATCCTTTTATAATATACTTATGCCTTAAAATAGTGACTCTATATTCAAAGTATGCATTTAAAATAGGCTTTAGCAGTTGAATAGAGAACAGAACTTTTCTTCTTTTTACATTGATAATTTTCTCTATTCAAAGAACCTCCTTTCTTTTTTTTTTGCGGTATGTGGGCCTCTCACTGTTGTGGCCTCTCCCGTTGCGGAGTGCGGAGCACAGGCTCCGGACGCACAGGCTCAGTGGCCATGGCTCACAGGCCCAGCCACTCCACGGCATGTGGGATCTTCCCGGACCGGGGCACGAACCCGTGTCCCCTGCATCGGCAGGCGGACTCTCAACCACTGCGCCACGAGGAAAGCCCAAGAACCTCTTTTCTTTACTGTCTCAGCCTCCCTAATATTCTCAATTTTCATGAATGGAGTTTCCCAAATTTTAATTTCAATAGCAACTTGACAGGACTGAAAGAGCTGGAAATCAATTAAACTGATATATCCTTTGTCGACTTTTCAACAGAAAATTTCAAATTCAGGTTAATAAAGCACAAGTAACACCCATAAGGAAGTTGAAGGAAAGGAGACATAAGATAAGAATTTTAACTAATAGCTTGCTATAACATACTGAGATACAGTAAAAAGTGGTTTTGATTCAATATTCCTGGGAAATACTCATGTCATACATGGTTAGTGATATATGCTAAGGTTCTCAAGGTCAGACATGCTCCAAAAACTATATACCTAATTCTGAGGATATATTCCACAATGCTTGAGAATTTATTTCCTTTTTAAAAAAAATCAATTTATAATTTTAAAATTTGCTTTACTTAAAACTACCGTGAGATCCTTCCAAACAAAGAACATTTCTTGTTTCATCTTTGCATTCATTACACGCAGTAGGTACTTAACAATAAATGTTTGTTGATGAAGACAAACAGCTTACTATAGAGAATGTACCTAAAGGATATAGCTTGAAATAAACTATGGAGAATAATCACTGGCATAATTTTTAAACTTACAAAGAAAATTTTAAAATAATACCAGTAAGTATGACCAACTTCAAAGAATCTTCGGAGAGTGTGAGACTTGGCTTCCAATTTTGTTGTGGGTTTTATAATGATTCAGCTGCTTTGTATACTTAAAAACTATGGCATTAAAAAAAAAACAGTGAGCCCCCAAAAGAAATTTAAAGTATCTGAGAATAAGAAAAGTTGTGTGTGTGTGTGTGTGTGTGTTTAAAATGATGTGAAATTCACAATGTCATTTCTATTACTACTTTTAAAATTTTGTTGTAAAAGTACTGAAACTGGGCAACAGGTATCATCAAGTGACTCTTTTCTCAGAAAAATAAAGACAGTTTAAAATCTACCTACAAAAACAGAAGTCACAAGTTAACAAAATACAATAAAATTTACCTCGCTGGAACAGGTAGTTTGGGGCAAAGAACAGAAGCTTTTGATGATGTAGTATATTCAGAAGGCTTTAGGTTGTAGCTGCATAGCGCTGAGCCTGTTGAAAGAAAAGCTATATGTTAGCTAGCAGAACAGAGTCAATAAATTCTTCTATTAATTCACTTTAACTTTATTTTATAGGTTAATATTAACTCAACATATACAACTTTCAAACATTATAGAATTAATGAAAGTCTGATTTGGTCTATAGTATCAATTCTCAATCATTTGAAACAGATTTTTCTCTGGTAACTTATATACAAATTTTAATTAATAATATTAAGGGTAATAACAATAAGTACTAGAGCTACTTTTATTGAGTGCCATATATCAGGCCCTAAAAACAAGTTGACATACATATACACATTTTTTTTTTTTAATAAAGAGTCAACTTTCGGGCCTCCCTGGTGGCGCAGTGGTTGAGAGTCCGCCTGCCGATGCAGGGGATACGGGTTCGTGCCCCGGTCTGGGAGGATCCCATATGCCGCGGAGCGGCTGGGCCCGTGAGCCATGGCCGCTGGGCCTGCGCATCCGGAGCCTGTGCTCCGCAACGGGGGAGGCCACAACAGTGAGAGGCCCGCATACCGCAAAAAAAAAAAAAAAAAAAAAAAAAAAAAGAGTCAACTTTCATTGTAACTGACCAAACTGTGTCTAGGAATGTCTTCAAACAACAGAACCAAAGAAGCATGATAAAAATATCCTCTTGAAAAAACCAAGAGTTTTTGCCAGCCCCAGTGTTTCTGAGGGTTAGATTGAAAGCAGCCCATTCCTGAGGCTGGTTCTCTTCCCCACGCCAAGAGGAGGGCTGGGATAGATAGAGGACCTGGCCTTTCCTCCTTTTATGCAGTGGGGTGACCCTCTCCTCTCATCATATATATAAATTATATCATTTACTGTAACTCCATTAGGCAGGCCTTTTTAAGCCCACTTGACAGAGGAGAAAATAGAGGCTAAGAGACAAGGTAAATAACTTGCCTAGGGTGACACAGCTGCTAAGCCAGTAATGCTGGGGTTAAACCCTAGATCTCTTTGACTACGAAACCCATCTTCAACTACATATGCCATCTCTCCTTCTGATGCTATCCATTACTAAATATTTAAAATTATTGCATATAGCACATATGCATTCAGATAATATATTACTTTTTCCTTATTTAAAAGGCAGGAAACAGTAACTGTAAATAAACTGAATTAATTGATAAAATCAATAAATTGATCAAAGGATTCCCTGTTTTCAGATAGTTTAAAACAGCTTAAATTCGGTCCTAGATTGCTTATTCTCTGACTATATGGCTAATATATATCTAAATAATACATAAAATTCAAATGGATACAGTACACCCTATCTTTGATAAGTCTTATTTAACTGACCTGCTAATTTTATAACATAGCAACTAGAATACTGTAAGATTCATTGTACAATAGATATTGTTAACTAAGGAGATCTAGGCTTTAGTTCTAATTTTGCTGAGACCTACTACATTATATCACGTAAACTGTATTTCATTAATTGAAGTGCTTACGAGGTTACTAATTTGGTCAAATACTTCATTATTAAATACATATAGAATAGCTTTGCATTTATATCATAGCAATAATGAGATTTTGCACTGTATCACCATGGAAAATGTTTAAATTATAATGTGAAGGCAGACTTTAACATTGGATTAATTATGGAAACATCATGTGAGGATGTGAGAAGGAACTAGAAGGGAATATAGAAAAAAAGATTTGTTGGGACAACAAAATTGGGAGATTTGTTTCATTTATATCTGGTCCTTTCAATCAAAAGCACTTTTAGAAAGCCACAAACCTGCATTTAATTCAGTAATGCTGCCCCTAAACCAGCAACCAATTTGCTAAGTGTTTGAATACATGGGCCTTAATAGCACATTTACATAAATACATGTAGCACCTATTTTATATAAAAATAATTCAAGTAATTTGACAGTGTAAAATATTTTTAAAGAGATACTTGAAAGTTACATGGCACTGTTCTTCAAGTTTCTTCAGCTCTTAAGATAGACTCAACAGAAAACTAAGTTTCTGAAATTGTTTTCAATCATTCTCTTCCATTTTAATGACTTTCTTTTTCTTAAGTTAAACATGAATATTAAGCATCTAACTCTTCTAAAATTAGGCTTTTGTGTTTAAAGATAATGCAACTAGATACTATTTATAGCAATTTTAGAGAAAATATGGCAGCAGTGGCAAGCAAACATCTTAGATTAATTCTAAAATAGCTGGGAGTCCTATTATAGAATTGCTCATGAAACAATAGCAACTGTGCCAATAACCGCAGAGCACCCAACGTGATCATCAACTTCCTGATCTAAACCGTCAACTTACTTCTTTCAGAGTCCAAGATGGAATTGATTTGCACAATATGAAAAGCCCTCACTAAAGCATATTGTGTCAGTGCTGTCAAACACACTGCTCCATCTGAATTCAGTGAACATAATCTCCAGCCCCACCCTTTTTTCATTTGAAAAAGGAGGTCAGCAGGTGCAACAGAGTTCAATTTTATAAAGACTTTCCCAGGATAATGCTCAATGAAAGGATAATAGCCTTATCTCTGATGGTATTCTGGGACAGAGGCCAGTACTAAATAGATCCTGTACTAAATAGATTAAAGAAAAAAGATCTTTACAGTGTGTTAGTAGTAACAATCAGAAGAAACCTTATATTGCTTCCTGCTCAAAGGGTTCATGGACAGAGAAGCCTCAATGAAGAAGATTAAAACAACCCAGAAATGGCCAATGTTTTACAATTGTTTTTCTTTTCATGTTTATTAGCTAATGCATTTTTAGTGAACTCTTTTAAGGTAGTATCTATTTTATTTTTTTAAATAGAAGTATAAACATATGATGTTTGGTTATAAACAGCAAGACAACAGCTTTCTTCTAATGCAAAAGGCAGGGAAAAACCATGCTAGAGTAATGAAAAGTCTAAAACAAAGAACAAAAGCTTATCTAAACCACACCAGAGGCAATCCATGCAATTCAGCCAGTGTTATTCAAAGGCCATCAGAATGAGTGATCCTTAGGAAACTAACTTGGGTATATAAACATTTATCTTGGTAAACAGTTGCTATAGTCCCCAGAATGTTTAACTACTACAATATATCAAATGCCTTTTAATAGTCAATTATTTATTCTTTAGCTCAATATCACTTATAACAACACCCCTAAGAGGTATGTTTCCATCGTCATGCTCCAAACATTACAGATGAAAAAAATAAGTCATACTTCCAAGGCCTTTTAAGCAATCACTGGCAAACTACTAAGAAACAGAATTCTTTACTCCTAGGCTACAATGCTTCTTCTGTGTCTTTTCTAATAATCATAATCAGACACGTATTCAATAAGCTCCTGGGGTTGGGCTTCCCTGGTGGCACAGTGGTTGAGAGTCCACCTGCCGATGCAGGGGACACAGGTTCGTGCCCCAGTCCAGGAAGATCCCACATGCCGCGGAGCGGCTAGGCCCGTGAGCCATGGCCGCTGAGCCTGCGTGTCCGGAGCCTGTGCTCCGCAATGGGAGAGGCCACAACAGTGAGAGGGCGGCATACCGCAAAAAAAAAAAAAAAAAAAAAGAATAAGCTCCTGGGCAAAAAACATATGGTCCACAGATACTGCAAAGATAACATGTTTGAAAACATTTTTTTCCGTCACCCACTCTCTAAATCTGCTGTCTCCTCCCGTGTTAATTCTACCCTGGTTAATGGCTCCACCACCCATAAAATCCCCAAGATGAAGTGTGGAAGTCATCCTATATCTTCTTAATCTACATCTTCCATCTACGTCTTCCCACACTATTCAAGACATTCAAGATACCAAGTCCCAACAATCGGATCTTTCTGTATTATTTCAGACCATCACGATCTCTTATTGGGTCAGTTCAACTATTCTCTCAGAGGGTTTCTTAATTCCATCCTGTGTACAACCTTCAGAATGATTTCTGTAAACTGGGCATTAGTTGTATTACATCCCTGCCCTCAGGAAAATTCCAAACTCCCTGGCTTCAAGGCCCTCCTAAGGCAGGCCTCTTCCTAAAACTCCAGCCTCATTTAAGCATAATAAACTACTTATACTTCTTGCTGTTTCACAAACTTCCAGGCTTTTCCACATGCTGTTCCCTCTGCTTGGGCTGTCCTTTCCTAACCAACATCTGAATGAGTGTTCCAAGTTTGAGCAGAATTTCTACAAACTACTCAAGCTTTACCTCCTCTGTCAAGTATTCTCTGATGCACCCAAACAAAGCTATTTACTTCTCAGCTCTATTATAAAACTTAGCATATTATTTTATAATTTTTTAGTTTACATATCATCTTTATCTTTAGAATGTGAGCTCTTTGAGAACTGGGACCTTATGCCTTCAAAATATCTGGAACTCCTATCTCCTGGCATACAGACAGCACTCAAAAGCCATCTGGTAAATAAAACAGAAAGAAATAACTACTTTTAATCTCTTATATTTTGATGTTACATATTATATATAATGATATATGCTTTTCAACATTGACTACAAAGTACACTATCAGAAACAGGATTTCTAAACCATGGTATTAATACAATTCTTGGGCAATTCTTGGTTGTATGGGGCTGCCATGTGCATTTGCAGGATGTTTAGCAGCATCCCTGGTCTCTATCCACTAGATGCCAGCAGCCTCCCTGTAACCTCTCACCCAGCTGTGACAACTAAAAATGTCTCCTGACACTACTAAATGTCCTTGTGGGGGGGGTGGGGGGTGGGCAGCAGTGCCAGGTGCAAAATCACCCTTAGTTAAGATCTACTGGTCTAAAACATCAAATTATTTGAAACAAAGAATTGGCAAGTTGGAGGCTAATTCTTGTTTAAAAATTTTGTTTGATTTGCTATCTCAATAATACTTGTAGGATATACAAAGAGAAAAAAACAGTCCTTAAAAAACATGTTTTAGGACTTCACTGGTGGCGCAGTGGTTAAGAATCCACCTGCCAATGCAGGGGACATGGGTTCGGGCCCTGGTCCAGGAAGATCCCACATGCCGCAGAGCAACTAAGCCCATGTGCCACAACTACTGAGCCCACGTGCCACAACTACTGAAGCCCGTGCGCTTAGAGCCCATGCTCCACAACGGGAGAAACCACTGCAATGAGAAGCCCATGCACCGCAACAAAGAGCAGCCCCTGCTTGCCTCAACTAGAGAAAGCCCGCAAGCAGCAACAAAAACCCAATGCAGCCAACAATCAATCAATCAATCAATAAATTAAAACTAAAGAAAGAAAAAAGGAAATCTTTTGATGCAGAACAGTTTTCATTATGAAAAACAAATTACATTGCTATGAGAAGCTTAATAATGAATTTAACCCCTTTCTCTCTAATTAGGAAAGCATTATATATTTATATGCCAGAAGAAAGCAAGACAATTTTCCAATTTCAATTTCTAGTAACCAGTGAAAAGGATGGACATATTTGCAATTCCCAAGAAGCACCATTAACCAGCTGGAGATACGACATCACCTGTCAATCACTATTGGCATATAGTAGGCACACAAGACATATTTGCTGAGTGAATTAACTTTGGCCATCTATGTACAAGACTTCGACTAGGTATTGTGGAGAACAAAGAGAAGTTTGACTGCCTACTCTAATGCAAGCTCCTTAAACATGGGGAGAACTGTGCCTTGTTTTTGTCTCTCTGGCACATAATTAGTTATTTGTTGAATAAAGGAATTAGTTAAAATTGCATTACTAAATTTAAGGATTTTTTCCTCCCCTTTTTAACAATCAAGTTTCCCTTGCTGGTCTCTGACTTGGAGGCAATTAAATCAGTTGCTACGGTTGTACGTTTTATTCATTTATAAATTAGATCAAGACCAATCTTTTGATTCACTGTGGCCAAAAAAGAATACATACTCTCTGGTTTAAGTTATAGTGTTACTGCCAGGTAAAAAAAAAGAGGGTAATAATCTGATTTTCCATTCATACTAACTCTACACTTACCAACCAGATAATGATAATCAAAAGGCTTGTTAGTATTCATAAATCTTATATGAATGGACCACATAATCTTTCATGATTTTCAGCAGTGATCACTGAGAAAGCACCAAGCTGCATGGCTCTACTCAAAATGTGAACATGGTCCAATTGGCAGGTCATAAAGCTCTCAGAATTTATACAAAATACAGTACACTGAAGAAGCACTCTTAAATAGGAGTGCTATAAATGGGACACAAACAAGAGGAAAATAAGAATTCTGTCATCCTACTACTGTGTTAGGGAAAACAAAATAAATATTGATACAATAGTTTGATAAGAGTAATACAAAAGAAAATAAGGAATTCCATGTAAAATATTAGCACCAACTGAGAACATGCAGCCAGCCCCCAACCTACAGGTTATTCTCATTTCTAAACTTTTGTTTAGAATTTAGACTGCATGTGGAAAGAATAAAATGACATGTAAAGCATCTGCCACACTGCATGACACAAAGTAGGTACCAATAAATGGTACGTTGAAACAAAACGCAGGGCTTAAGTCTGATTTACCTATTCAGACTCAGATGCCCATGCTGAACAATGGGGACAGTGGAATAAAGTGAAGGGTGAACTACAGGCCAGAGGTGGTGGTAGGGCCAGAGTTAGGGAAGGGGGGAGAGGAAGGGGAAGAACATCTGAGCAGGCATTACGTTCCCTTCCCTTCACCACCTGTCATGGTCTGGCTGGGCTGAGATGAAAGTCTCATGTAAAGCTGAAGTTAGTTTCAGAGGGAGGGTGATTCTTTTCCCCCCTACAATGTATACATTATTGAGTTTTCAAAAATAATGATAATAAAGGAGGAAAGACACTTCTTCATCAGAAACCGGAGGGAAGAAACATTGCTGGGTTCATGCTCTGATGAAAATAAGAACTCAGATGGGAGCTCTCACCAGATGGTTTTAGTTTCCTCTGTAGGGCATAAGGTTAGGAAAGAGGAAGAACAAGAGAGCTTAAGAGAATAAAAGGCATGAATAATCCTTGGAGAGTATGTATAAGAGAGATAAATGAATGAATAAGATGAATTATTTAGAGATGAATAAAAAGAACTGATTTCACAGCAATTCTTGTTAGACTGAAGCTAAACAATTTGCCTACTGGTGGCAACTCACATGGATACAGAATTGAGCAAAGGATAGTATGTTAAGAGAATGAGAAATTATTAAGTGGCAATAGAGATGAAGAGGGAAATTCAGTCTATTATTCTTTCAAAAAACATGAATAGTTGCTATGTGAGGTCCTATATTAGGGCTTAGATATTCAGAGATGAATAGAGCATGATCCTGCCCCCAGGAAACTCATGCACCACTGCAGCAAGATGATAAACAAAGAACCAAAGAAGTTTAATACTGAGTCCTTATGGTATTTGGCAACTCTAATTTTTTAAAGGCAATTGTTAAATTGTTTTAGTCTCTAGCATCATATATTTATGATTTGTGTCTATGTAAACTATGAACCAAAATAATAAAATCCACATTTATACACCTACCACTCAATTCATGTACTGAAACTTATACTTTTATATTCATCTGAAATCTTCTGCCTGTCTTTTAAAGCTCCTTGTAATATGGCAGCATCTTCACATAACTAATCTAATTTCCAGCTGTTTCTTTCAAGCTTTCTATTCTAGTCAGACATATTTGACAGAAGCATTCCACAAACTTAAGTGGAATGTCCAAGAAGACATCTCCTCTTTCTTGTCCAAAAGAAACAAAGAATTGAGGAAATATTATTTGCTTAATAAATGCATTTCTTATATTACTACAGGAACTAAGAGCTTTTCCGTATAAAGATTTTAAATAGTTTGTAAAGGTAATAAAAGTTCACATGAATGGATGGTTAAGTGCTAAAAAGTACCTTCAAATGTTGTCATGGAAACTTAAAACTCTGAAAAGGATTTATATTATCTTTTCATTCTGGCAAGAAAAATGTTATTTTACCTTGCATTTTAAAATAAGGTTTAAAATCATCATTAAAAAAGTTACTACCCCAGGGACTTCCCTGGCGGCGCAGTGGTTGAGAATCTGCCTGCCAATGCAGGGGACACAGGTTCAAGCCCTGGTCGGTGAAGTTCCCACATGCCACGGAGAACTAAGCCCATGCGCCACAACTACTGAGCCTGCGCTCTAGAGCCCGCAAGCCATAAGTACTGAGCCCGCACACCACAACTACTGAAGCCTGTGCGCTCTAGGGCCTGCATGCCGCAACTACTGAAGCCTGCACACCTAGAACCCGTGCTCCGCAACAAGAGAAGCCACCGCAATGAGAAGCTCTCACACGACCACAACGAAGAGTAGCTCCCGCTCACCGCAACTAGAGAAAGCCCACGCACAGCAGCGAAGACCCAATGCAGCCAAAAATAAATAAACTAATTAAAGAAAAAAAAGTTACTACCCCAAACAGGATCCCTCTCTTTCATGAACTTTTAAATTGTGGTACAATACACATAACAAAAAATTAACTATCTTAACCATTTCTAAGTGTACAGTTCAGTTGCACTAAGTACATTCACACTGTTGTGCAACCATCACCATCATCCATCTCCAGAACTCTTCATCTTGCAAAATTGAAACTCTTTATATATAAAACAGTAACTTCCCATTCGTCTCTCCCCATAGCCCCTGGAAATTACCATTCCACTTTCCATCTCTGTGAATTTGACTACTCTAAGTATCTCATATAAGGGGAGTCATACATTTGTCCTTCTGTGTCTGGCTTATTTCATTTAACATAATATCTTCAAAGTCCATCCATATTGTAGCATGGGTCAGAATTTCCTTCTTTTTTAAAAAAAACTGTGGTAAAAACACATAACATAAAATGTACCATCTTAAGCATTTTTTAAAGTGTATGGCAGTCTTACCTATATGTATATTGTTGTGCAACAGATCTCCAGAATTTTTTCACCTTGCAACACTGAAACTCCATACCCACTGAACACCATCTTCCCATTTCCCCTTCCCCCACCAGCCCCTGGCAACCACCATTCTACCTTTAAAGAATCTGACTACATTAGATACCTCATATAAGTGTAATCATGCAGTGTTTGTCTTTTTGTGACTGGCTTACTTCACCTAGAATAATATCCTCAAGGTTCATCCTGTTATAGTATATGACAAGATTTCCTTATTATTATTATTTTTTTTGCGGTACGCAGGCCTCTCACTGTTGTGGCCTCTCCCGTTGCGGAGCACAGGCTCCGGACGCGCAGGCTCAGCGGCCATGGCTCACGGGCCCAGCCGCTCTGCGGCATGTGGGATCTTCCTGGACCGGGGCACGAACCTGTGTCCCCTGCATCGGCAGGTGGACTCTCAACCACTGCACCACCAGGGAAGCCCGAGATTTCCTTATTTTTTAAGGCTGACTAATATTCCATTGTGTGCATTGATATATACCACATTTTCTTTATCCATTCATCCGTCAATGGACACTTAGGTTGCTTCTACCTCTTGGCAGAATAATGCTGCAATGAACATGAGTGTGCAAATATCTCTTTGAAATCCTGTTGTCAATTCTTCTAAAAGTGGGATTTCTGGGTCATATAGCAATCTATTTTTTTCTAAGACTTAAGGTTTTTTTTGAGCAGTTTTAGGTTCACAGTAAAACTGAGAAAAAGGTACAAGATTTCCCGTATACCTCATACCCCCCACATATGCACAGCCTCCACCATTATCAACATTCTCACCCTGGAGTGGTATGTTTGATACAACTGATAAAACTACAATGACCAATGATAATCACCCAAAGTCCACAGTTTACATTAGGGGCCATCCTTGGTGCTATACATTCTATGGGCGTGGACAAATGTATAATGACATGTATCCATTATTATAGTATTATACAAAGTATTTTCACTGCCCTAGAAATCCTTTTGGTAATTCCATTTTTTAATTTTTGAGGAACCACATAATGTTTTCCATAGCAGACACACCATTTTATATTCCAACCAACAGTGCACAAGGATTCCAATTTCTCCACATCCTCACCAACATTTGTTACTTTCTGTTTTTTTGTTTTTATTGTAGCCATCCCAGTGGGTGTGAGGTGGTATCTCACTGTGGTTTTAATCTACATTTCCCTTATGATTAGTGATGTTCAGCATCTTTTCATATCCTTATTATTGGCCATTCATATATCTTTGTTGAAGAAATGTCTAAAGTCCTTTGCCCATTTTTTAATTAGGTTGTAGGTTTCTACTTGCTGTTGAGTTGTAGAGTTCTTTATATATTCTGGATATTAACCCCTTAGCAGATGCAAAGATTTGCAAACATTTTCTCTCATTCCATGGGTTGCCTGCCTTTCACTCTGTTGATTGTGTTTGACCCACAGAAGTTTTAAATTTTGGTGAGTTCAATTTACCTACATTTTCTTTTGTTGCCTGTGCTTTTGGTTCACATCCAAGAAATTATTGCCAAATCCAATATCAGGAAGATTTCCCTTATGTTTTCTCTTAGGAGCTTTGCAGTTTTCTCATGCATTAGGGTTTTTTCATGGACGTTTAACAATTCTCTTACAGATTTGGGAAGTTCCCACTTAAACCTAAATTATCTTTTAAAGATATACCTCTCTGAAATTAATGACTGAGAGCTATATATTTGAGGTCAAAGAACTGTGTATTTTCTAACAGAAATATAGCTGTAACAACAAATGGACACAGATAATAATAAAAATTATCTGCTCCTTCCAAATCAATTTATACCTCCAGTTTTAAGTCACCAATCCAAAAAACAATATGGATTTTTTTGAGAAATTCAGAAATTTCAACTTAGGGCTGCTGTTAAAATTAAAGTGTTTAGGCCCCTACGCTAAAGGCTCTCTCTCTATTACAATTTTATAGTTTTCTATTTGCTTTTTTAAATTATTATCTTCTCCATCCTCCATTGCCATGCCTTTTGATGCTGCCATTATTATTACCTTTTAAAATGCCTAATCTGTTAACTTATTTTGCAAACAGCTGCCTCAAAAGCCTAAGGGTGCCTTTGTCACTAGGCACCAATCTAAGAGGTCTGTTTTCTGAAATAATGTTTATTCATTAATACTCCTGAGCACCCACTTTGTGCAAGATACTATGGGTAATACAAAGCTGCAAAACTCACCAGAAGGGGCTTCTTATCAGGGCCTATTAAGGCCATACTCGGTATCATATTCACCCAGGATAGGGGCCTGGAAACAAAGCATAAAAGCAGGGCAGCATGGAGCATTTCTCCCCAGTGGATCATCAGAGCAGGCAATACAGCCAACAAGGAACGAGCTCTTTTCTGGCCCTCCAGATGATATGTCAGGTTCAAGGGACCAAGACACATCTGGTACGTCCAAGAGAACTTGTTAGAAGTTAGTTCAATACTAGATCATAGTTTTAAATGCCAGGGTAAGACATATAGACTTTTATTTTATTTTCTTACCACTGATTTCTGTATAAGAGATTAACATGATTGAAGCTCTAGGAATATTAATATGGCAGCAGTATGTAAGGGCACTAGAAGTTAGAGACTGGAGAGAGGAAGAGTATTACATTTCATTGGTAGAATAATAATAATAATAATGATGATGATGATGATGATGATGATGATGTAACAGCAGTAGCCAACACTTTTTTTTTAACAACTTACATTAGCCAAACATTGTTCTAATGATTTTTTCATGTATTAACTCCTCATAACAACTCTATGAGGTACTTTAGGTAAAAATATTATCCCTATTTCATAGATGGGGAAATTGAGGCATGGAGAGATTAAGTAACTTGCCTAGGGTCTCACAGATATTAAGTAGCAGGACCAACATTTGAACCCAGATAATCTAGTTCCAGAGTCTCTACTATTAACCACTCAGTGATACCACTTCTCAGAGTATACTACATATGCTCACATTGTCTAATATTTTAGGAAAACGCTTAAGGAATAACTCATCCATCCCTGAAACCTGATAATGACAGAGCTGATAGTTCTGGTATTAGACTCAGCAAATCAACACATGTGAGGATATCATGTGGGACTAGAAAATGAAATCTTAAAGAATAGTTGGTACCTCTTTATTCAATGCCCACCAAGTGCCCAGTATTCTTCATGCATCATCTCATTTAATCCTCACACCAACCTAAGAGAGGGGCATTATTTTAAATCTACCTTTTTTCTGTTGAGGAAATCTAGGCTCAGAGAGGCTATACCTTCTGTCCCTCATTATACAGTCCATCAGTGACAGAAGCAGAGTAGAATCCAGATCCAAATCAATCCCATGTTCTTCCTACTATCTTATGTGGAGGGCATGTAGCAATGGGACAGGAATACTGCCAGTCTGGAAGGCTGCAGTCCTTCTGCCCTCAGAAGGCTAGCACCCCCATCTGAAACACTCTGGAGCCATGCTGGTATGTGTATAGTTATGTCCCCGGGGTGTTTCTCCACCCAGCCAGAAGTTACACCAGGTGGATGCCTGAGTCAGTCCTTGTTCCAAGGCTAGAACTAGCCTGTGAGCTTGGGCAGGACTGAGGTAGCTCTGAGGATTCTTATACACAAAATACAAATGTGAAACCCCATGGAAAAATACAGGCTTGAAGGACTATCACTATGCAGCCCTCCACGAAGAGAGGTTAAAAAAAAAATTCTCTGAAGAGAAATGCTGTGAGTCATATGGAGCTGAGGATAGCACCTGGAGATTAGCAATCCAAGAGAAGAGAGCTAGAGTTCAGGAAATTGACTATGCTTGTTTTCTCAGGGAATTCCCATAAGTTTAACCTCAGTTTCTCAAAACTTATTTCTTTGAAAAATGGTTAAGACATAATGTGTAATTAAAAAAGCAAAACACAAAATTTGAAAAATGCTCGAATTTTCCTTTTTACTTCATTTATTTTTTTTTCTGAACTTTTCAAATTTCCTATCATAGACATATATTACATCCAGGGGTAAAAATAAAATAAACTAATTGAAATACTTTTAACCTATACTTAGGAAGAGGGGGAAAAACCCCACAAATTTCCCATAGAGTAGTCTAGTAATTCCCAAATACTCAAACAGGCTACATCAAAATCACCTGAAACATTTGTAAAAAATAGAAATTTCCAGAGCCCAAAGACCTACACAGTCAGAATTTCCCTGGGTGGGGCCTAGGAATCTGGAGTTTCAACAAGCTCCCTAGGTGACTATAATAATTTATATCAAGGAAGTCCAAAAGCACCTTCACTTCTCTTTTTCTTTCTAAGGTTTTTTGATAATTTATTTAATGCTAGGACAAATTTATATTGAAAGGCAAACACAATATTTAACAGTGACTGGACTGTAGACTTGGATGGCCTACTGTCTCACCATTTATCTCTGCAAACTTCTGAACATCACTTAGGGTTTTCAGTTCTTGTCTTGGACATGCTGCTACACACAGTGCTACAGACTTGATCTTCCGGTTTATCAAGTCCAGATTGCATGGATCCAAAAAGAATACGTACCTAAAGCATGAAGAAAAATATTGAGATATTATTTCACAAAATACAGTCTGGTTCACTGCATATTTGAATAAACCTAAGAGCAAAGAACATCTCATTTCCCCTTCACAAATTTAATCATAGATGAACAAATATTTCACAAATCTAATCAAACATGAATTTTTTAAAAAATAATTGCTTATAAATATACTGTTAACAGTGGGGATGGAGGAAATATGGTACTCATATTTTTCATGATCTATTTTTCTAATATTTAAAATTTTGTAATGGGTATTTTATAATCAAAATTGTCTATTTTAGTTTTTTTTAAATAACTAACTTCAGTTTTATTTTTTTGACAAAGTTGTATCCCCCAAATTACTGAAATACTGTTATATAACATGAATTATAATTTAAACATAAACTTTAATGAATATATAATCATATATAAAGTGTATCATTATAAAAATGAACATATATTGATATATACAAGGTATAGCCAAGATGGCTGAGTAGGAAGACCCTGAGCTTATCTCCTCCTATGGGCACACAAAAATTACAAGAGCAGCTATTGAAGAGAGTGATCTGAAGACTAGCAGAAAAGATTTCCCACAACTAAAGATATAAAGAAGGAATCACAATTAGATAAATAGTGGGGTGGAGACATGGTACAGGGAAGATCCACACCTCTGGGTAGGCAACCCACAAATGGGAGGATAATCACAATTGCAGAGGTTCTCCCCAGGGAGAGGGGGATCCGTGCCCCATATGGGCCCCCAGCCCTGGGACCCTGAACCAGGAAAACAAGCCTCCAGAACATCTGACTTTGAAGGTCAGCAGGGTTTGCACACTGGAGAGTCAGAGGGCAGTAGAAAACAGAGACTCCACTCTTAAAGGACACACACAAAATCTCACATGCTCCAAAACCCAGCACAGATATAGTAATTTGAAATGAGTCTGGATCAGACTCACTTGCTGATCTTGGGAGAGCCTCCTAGACAGGTAGGAGGCAATTTCAACCCACCTGGGGACATGATTGCTAGTCACAGACATTTTGGGGAACTTGTTCTACCACAAGGACACTGGTGCTGACAAGCGCCATTTTGGAGTCCTCCCTTTAGCCTATCAGCACCAGGGGCTTACCTGCCCACCAGCTGGTTACCCCAGGCCCAGGACCCCCCCACACCCACACCCAGGACAAGCAGCCAGCCATGCAGGGACCCAATCTCACCATCCAATGGGTCAACACCAGCCCCAGGCACCATAGAGAGCTACCCCAGGACCTACTCCCACCCACCAGAGGGCCAAGACCTACTGTAAGCTATGCTGGGACACAGGCCTATCCACCAGTACGCTAGCACCTGCCCCAGGACTCACCAAACTTTGTAGCCACCCATGCTGGGAACCAGCCCTGCCCACCAGCAGACTGACATTAGCCCTGGAACCCCTGGAACCCAATGTCAGCCATGCCAGGACCCACGTCCATCCACCAAAAACATTAAACATTGCAGGGGGAAGAGGGTGTTAAAATTGCACCCTCCTTGTTAGGATGTCTTTGAACTTAAGAGATTATCAACTTAAAATAATCATGTATAAATATATGTTGTTATATATGAACCTCATAATAACCACAAATCAATAATCTATAATAGATACACAAAAAAGAGAAAGGAATCCAAACATAACACTAAAGATAGTCATCAAATCACAAGGGAAGAGAGTAAACGAAGAAGAAAGGAACAAAACAGAACTACAAAAACAACCAGAAAACAATTAACAAAATGGGAATAAGTACACACCTATTAATAATTGTTTAAATGTGAATAGACTAAATTCTCTAATCAAAAGACATAGAGTGGCTGAATCAATAAAAAAAATGAAACCCATCTATATGCTGCCTACAGGAGACACACTTCAGATCTAAAGACAGATACAGACTGAAAGTGGCGGGGGATGGAAAAAGGTATCCCATACAAGTGGAAATGAAATGAAAGCTGGGGTAGCAATACTTAGAACAGAGAAAATATACTTTAAAACAAAGACTGGGGGCTTCCCTGGTGGCGCAGTGGTTGAGAGTCCGCCTGCCGATGCAGGGGACGCGGGTTCGTGCCCCTGTCTGGGAGGATCCCACATGCCGCGGAGCGGCTGGGCCCGTGAGCCATGGCCGCTGGGCCTGCGCGTCCAGAGCCTGTGCTCCGCAACGGGAGAGGCCACAACAGTGAGAGGCCCGCATAATGCAAAAAAAAAAAAAAAAAAAACAAAGACTGTAACAAGAAACAAAGAAGCGTATCATATAATGACCAAGAAGCAGATATAACAATTGTAAATACATACGTACCCAACACAGGAGCACTTAAACACATAAAGCAAATATTAGCAGACAAAGGGAGAAATTGACACAGTTTCTTGTATTATTAATTGTTAGTTGCTGATTGTATTATTAACACAAGAATAGTAGGGGACTTTAACAGCCCACTTACATTAATGGACAGAAAATCAATAAGGAAACACTGGCCTTAAATGACACATTAAATCAGATGGACTTAATTGATATACAGAGAACATCCCATCCAAAAGCAGCAGAATACACATTCTTTTCAAGTGCTCATAGAACACTGTCCAGGATAGATCACATGCTAGGCCACAAAACAAATCTCAATAAATTTAAGAATACTGAAATCATATCAAGCATCTTTTCTGACCTCAATGAGATGAGACCATAGTTGGTAGAAATCGACTATAAGAAAAAAACTGCAAAAGCCACAAACATGTGAAGGGTAAACAATATGCTACTAATCAAGCAATGGGTCACTAAAGAAATCACAGAGGAAATCAAAAAATACCTGGAGACAAATAAGAACAGAAATACAACAATCCAAGATCTATGACACGCAGCAAAAGCCGTTCTAGGAGGAAAGTTTATAGTGATCAAGTTTACCTCAGGAAACAAGAAAAATCTCAAATAAAAAACCTAACCATACATCTAAAGGAACTGGGAAAAGAAGAACGAACAAAACCCAAAGTTAATAAAAGGAAAGAAATAATAAAGACCAGAGCAAAAATAAAATGAAACAGTGACTAAAAGGTGATAGAAAAGATCAAGGAAACTAAGAGTGGGTTCTTTGAAAAGACAAACAAAATTGGTAAGCCTTTAGCCAGACTCATCAAGAGAAAAAGAGAAGGCCCAAATAAAGAAAATCAGAAATGAAAGAGAAGTTACAACCAACACCACAGAAATTCAAAGCATCACAAGAGATTACTATGAACAATTATATGCCAAAAAAATGGACAACCTAGAAGAAATGAATAAATTCCTAGAAACATACGATCTTCTAAGACTGAGTCAGGAAGAAACAGAAAATATGTATACACTGATTACCAGGAAGGAAATTGATTCAGTAATCAAACAACTCCCAACAAACCAAAGTCCAGGACCAGAGAGCTTCACAGGTGAATTCTACCAAACACTTAAAGAAGAATTAACACCTATCCTTCTCAAACTATACCAAAGAATTGAAATGGAAGGAATGCTTCCAAACTCATTCTATGAGGCCAGCATCACCGTGATACCAAAACTAGTCACAGAAAAAGAAAATTACAGGCCAATATCACTGATGAACATAGATGCAAAAATTCTCAACAAAATATCAGCAAACCGAATTCAAGATGTTAAAAGGATCATATACTATGATCAAATGGCATTTATCCCAGTGATGCAAGGATGATTTAACATCTCTAAATCAATCAATGTGATACACTACATTAACAAATTGAAAAATAAAAATCACATGGTCATCTTAATAGATGTGGAAAAAAACTTTTGGCAAAATTCACCATCCATTTGCGATAAAAACTGTTAACAAAGTTGACATAGAAGGAACATACCTCAATATACTAAAGGCCATAAATGACAAGCCTCCCACAGTTAACATCATACTCAAAGGTGAAAAGCTGAAAGCATTTCCTCTAAAATCAGGAACAAGACAAGGGTGCCCACTCTTGCCACTTTATTCAACATAGTATTGGAAGGCCTAGCTACAGAAATCAGACAAGAAAAAGAAATAAAAGGAATCTAAACTGGAAAGGAAGAACTAAAACTATAACTGATATCAGATGACCTGATACTATATACAGAAAATCCTAAAGATGCCACCACAAACTATCAATATTAGAACTCATCAATGAATTCAGTAAAGTTGCAGGATAAGAAAATTAATATATAGAAAATCTGTTATGTTTTTATATACTAACAACAAACTACCACAATGAGAAATTAAGAAAACATCTCATTTTCAATTGCATCAAAAAAAAAAAAAAAAAAACAAAGCCCTAGGAATAAATCTAACCCAAGGAGGTTAGAAACCTACACTCAGAAAACTCTCAGACACTGATAAAAGAAACTGAAGATGACACAAATGGAAAGATACACCATACTCATGGACCGGAAGAATTAATACTATTAAAATTACCATACTCCCCAACACAATCCACAGAGTCAATGCAATCCCTATCAAAATATCAATGGCATTTTTCATATAATTACAACAAATAATTCTAAAATTTGTATGGAAACACAGAAGGCCATAAATAGTCAAAACAATCTGAGAAAGAAGAACAAGCTGGAGGTATCATGCTCCCTCATTGCAAACTGTACTACAAAGCTACAGTAGTTATAACAGTGTGGTACTTGCTCAAAAACAGACAAATAGAAAAATGGAACAAAACAGAGAGCCCAGAAATTAACCCATGCACTTATGATCAGTTAATCTATGACAAAAAAGACAAGAATATACACTGGGGAAAAGACAGCCTCTTCAATAAATGGTGTTAGGAAAACCAGCCAGCCACATGCTAAAGAATCAAACTAGACTACTTTCCTATACCATATACAAAAATAAACTCAAAATGGATTAAAGATCAAATGTAAGATCTGACTGTAAAACTCCTAGAAGATAACACAGATAAAGTGAGAGAGTGGCATGGACATATATACACTACCAAACGTAAAATAGATAGCTAGTGGGAAGCAGCCGCATAGCACAGGGAGATCAGCTCGGTGCTTTGTGACCACCTAGAGGGGTGGGATAGGGAGGGTGGGAGGGAAGGAGACGCAAGAGGGAAGAGATATGGAACATATGTATATGTATAACTGATTCACTTTGTTATAAAGCAGAAACTAACACACCATTGTAAAGCAATTATACTCCAATAAAGATGTTAATAAAATGCTATTAGACATTGGTCTTAGCAAATTTTTTGGATCTGTCTCCTCAAGCAAGGGAAACAAAAGCAAAAATAAACAAATGGGACTACATCAAACTAAAAAGCTTTTACACGGCAAAGGAGCTATCAAAAAAATGAAAAGGCTGCCTACTGAATGGTAGAAGATATTTGCAAATGATATGTCCAATAAGGGGTTAATATCCAAAATATACAAAAAACTCATATAACTCAACATCAGAAAAACAAACAACCCAATTAAAAAATAGGAAGAGGACCTGAACAGACTATTTCCCAAGAAGACATACAGATGGCCAACAGGGATATGAAAAGATGCTCAACATCACTAATCATCAGTGAAATGCAAACCAAAACCATAAGATATCACCTCACACCTGTCAAAATGGCTACTATCCTCAAAATGACAACAAGTAGGGCTTCCCTGGTGGCGCAGTGGTTGAGAGTCCGCCTGCCGATGCAGGGGACACGGGTTCGTGCCCCGGTCTGGGAAGATCCCACATGCCGCGGAGCGGCTGGGTCCATGAGCCATGGTCGCTGAGCCTGCGCATCCGGAGCCTGTGCTCCGCAATGGGAGAGGCCACAACAGTGAGAGGCCCGTGTACCGCAAAAAAAAAAAAAAAAAAAAAAGACAACAAGTAGCAAGTGTTGGCGAGGATGTGGAGAAGGGAACCCTCGTGTACAGTTACTGGGAATATAAATTGGTACAGCCACAATGGAAAACAGTACTGATGTTCCTAAAAAAATTAAAAATAGAACTACCATATGATCCTGCAATTCCACTTCTGGGTATTTTTCCAAAGAAAACTAATAAAACACTTAATTCGAAAAGGTATATGCACCCCTATGTTCATTTGCAGCATTATTCACAATAGCCAAGATATGGAAGCAACCTAAGTGCCCATTGATGGATAAATGGATAAAGAAGAGGTGTTATACACATGTATGTATAATGGAATATTACTCAACCATAAAAAAAGAATGAGGGCTTCCCTGGTGGCGCAGTGGTTGAGAGTCCGCCTGCCGATGCAGGGGACACGGGTTC
Organism: Mesoplodon mirus; assembly: GCF_964341445.2. Classification (NCBI taxonomy): domain Eukaryota; kingdom Metazoa; phylum Chordata; class Mammalia; order Artiodactyla; family Ziphiidae; genus Mesoplodon; species Mesoplodon mirus. Next base: position 30,927,963 of record NC_138976.1, on the reverse strand, counting down.
GTGCCCCGGTCTGGGAAGATCCCACATGCCGCGGAGCGGCTGGGCCCGTGAGCCATGGCCGCTGAGCCTGCGCATCCGGAGCCTGTGCTCCGCAACGGGAGAGGCCACAACAGTGAGAGGCCCACATACCGCAAAAAAAAAAAAAAAAAAAAAGAATGAAATCTTGCCAGCTGTGACAACATAGATGGACCTAGAGAGTATTATGCTAAGTGAAATAAGTCAGAGAGTGAAAGACAAATACACATATGATTCCATATGTGGAATCTAAGAAACAAAACAATTGAACAAACCTGACAAAATAGAAACAGACTCATAGATACAGGGAACAAACAGGTGCTTTCCAGAGGGGCTGGGGGAGGTGGGGGATGGGTGAGATAAGTGAGGGAGATTAAAAGGTACAAACTTGCAGTTACAAAATAAATGAGTCACAGGAACAAAACGTACAGCATGGGGAACAGAGTTAATATTATCGTAATATCTTTGTACAGGTGATAGATGGTAACTACTTATCATGGTGTTCATTTTGTAATATATAGAAATATCAAGTCACTATGCTGTGCACCTGGAATTAACATCATGTTGTATGTCAATTACACTTCAATTAAGAAAAGAAAAAAAAAAGGAATTCCCTGGTAGTCCAGTGGTTAGGACACTGTACTTTCACTGCTGAGAGCCCAGGTTCAATCCCTGGTCGAGGAACTAAGATCCCACAAGGTATGCAGCAGCCCCCCCCCCAAAAACAAATTTAATGGGTAAAAAATATCTTACTGTTTTAGTTGCATTTTTGATGAGCTTGAACATTACTTCATATATTGTTCATTTGTATTTTCAAAATTTTTTGTATCTTTTGCTTGTTTTTAAAATTGAGGTATTCTGCTACTCACTGAATCATAAAAACTTTGTATATTAAGGGTATTAAATTTATGTTAAGGCTGATACAAGTATTTTCATGATTTGCCAACTGTCACTTTGAAATAGTTTTCTATTTTTGTCATCAAATCTTTTCTGTTTTATTTTTGTAATTAGTTCACTACTTTTTTATGCTTCAAAAAGTAGCTCCCCATTCTCATATCAAATGTTTCATAGATACAATTTGGTGTACAGAAAAGAGAGAAAAGATGTCACTTTAATTTTCTAAGTAATTAACCAATTATCCTAGTGCTGTTTTTTGTTTGTTTGTTTGTTTTTTTTGCGGTACGCGGGCCTCTCACTGTTGTGGCTTCTCCCGTTGCGGAGCACAGGCTCCAGACACGCAGGCTCAGTGGCCATGGCTCATGGACCCAGCCACTCCGCGGCATGAGGGATCTTCCCGGACCGGGGCACGAACCCATGTCCCCTGCATCAGCAGGCGGACTCTCAACCACTGCGCCACCAGGGAAGCCTCCTAGTGCTGTTTTTAAAATAGTATTTCCTGTTCATAGCATGTTGTCACTCTTCTACACTAGAGGATGTGGGTTTATGTTCTCTATTTTGTTTCATTGATTCATCTGAACGTTCTGGTGTTAGCAAAAAAAAAAACTGAAAAAAGGACATATAAACTTGAGCTAATGAATATATAATTATACAAATGCATTATAAAATTAGATAAAATTTAATATATAAAGTTGAATATAGACTAGAGGAAAATACACCACCAGTTCAACTACAGTCATCTCTGGATATTAGAATAAAGTGATTTTAATTTTTTTCTTCTACTTTTAGGGGCAGGACAGGAATAAAGACACAGACGTAGAGAATGGACTTGAGGACACAGGGAGCAGGAAGGGTAAGCTGGGACGAAGTGAGAGAGTAGCATTGACACATATACAGTACCAAATGTAAACTAGATAGCTAGTGGGAAGCAGCTGCATAGCACAGGGAGATCAGCTCCGTGCTTTGCGACCACCTAGAGAGTGGGATAAGGAGGGTGGGAGGGAGATGCAAGAGGGAGGGGATATGGGGATATACGTATGCATATAGCTGATTCATTTTGTTATACAGCAGAAACTAACACAACACTGTAAAGCAATTATACTCCAATAAAGATGTTAAAAAAAAAGAATTCTTATTTTCTAGAATGAGTGCCAATTACTTTTGAGTTGAGATGACTATAATAGTAAATGTTGTTTCCTAAAAATGTCCATTTCATATAAACAAAATACTCCCCAAGGGGCTTCCCTGGTGGCGCCGTGGTTAAGAATCTGCCTGCCAATGCAGGGGACACGGGTTCGATCCCTGGTCCGGGAAGATCCCACATGCTGCAGAGCAACTAAGCCCGTGTGCCACAACTACTGAGCCTGCGCTCTAGAGCCCGTGAGCCACAACTACTGAGCCCACACACCACAACTACTGAAGCCTGCCTGCCTAGAGCCTGTGCTCCACAACAAGAGAAGCCACTGCAGTGAGAAGCCCGTGCACCGCAACAAAGAGTAGCCCCCGCTCACCACAACTAGAGAAAGCCCATGCACAGCAACGAAGATCCAATGCAGCCAAAAATAAATAAAATAAAATAAAATAAAATACTCCCCAAATCCTAACTTATCCTTTGGTTTCCTGTATATTTATATTTTAGGAAAGAGAAAATTAATTAGAAATTACACTAAAACATTTTTTTAAATGTTATAAGGTAGAAGAGATGACAAAGATTTTAGATGTTATCATTTGTCCAAAGAGAAGGTAAGAGCCAAACACACTTAACTGAGATAAACAAAGTCTAATATTATTGATCCAGGGAGAGAGTACAAGTAGGGATACTTTCTCCCAAGATAAGAGTTAAAGAACCTCCAGCCCTGGGTTCTACTCTACTGGGTCCATGGAAAGTTTTATAAAATAATGTATCTTCCAATACCTTTCTCACACTGTTAAACTCTGTTGCTTTACAAAATATGATTCAAATCAGGAAATATAACTGAATACAAGAATTAGGTGAGAAAACTGAAAAGCAAAAAGATAAAGTCAATATATGTGCTCAGATGGATCATATAAAGGGATATCAGGGAAAAAATTAAACAGAAAAAAAAAAGTTGGGAGTGGTGGCTATGACAGACCAGGAAGGCCTTTGCAGGTAGAGTAACTACTGAATACTTCAATGGAGCTGGGGACCAGGAATCCAGCATGCAGGCCAAGTATAAGCTACAAACCACCAAACTAAAAAAAATGAATTTTTTGTAACTCTGTTAGTGACTCCAATACCATTAATGTTCTACGCAGATAAAAGGAAAGGAAAGAAGTCAGGCAGGAAGATGTGGTTTGGAAGTGGATTCACTGATAACAAAGGATCTAGGGCACAGAGAAAACTTTCTGGCACCCTTTGTGTGGAAACAATCATTCCCTTACTAACTCTCCCTCCATCTATCCTATGCATCTTACGGGGCATGCTCATGCCTGGGACCTTGTGTAATGAACTGCTCAGGCCAGCCACTAGGCAGGGAACATGCTCGTTTTTGAGGAAGGTGTCCTAGAACCACTGAATCATTTACTACCACCACCACTAATAATCATCCTATTAACAATGAAAATGGTAGCCAACATTTACTGAGTACTTACTATGTACCAGACACTGTATTAAACCCTTTATACATATGAACTCCTTTATCCTCACAACAATCCTGTTGTGTGTTTCTAGGTATGTGCTTGGGGTGGGAAGGGTGTGGACAGCAGAACTGGGGTGGGGTACAGGAGTTAACTGTGATGAGCAATGCCTTAAGAAATATCTGGAGAACCTCCTGACAGTTTTAAAAAAACAAAAAACATGCTTGGGAAAAGGAGAGAAAGCCAGAGGTTTCCAGGACCTTGCAGATAGCTATATTTATCCTTCTGAGCCTCAGTTTCCTTACCTGTAAAACTGCATACCACCTACTTTATTTGTTGTAATGCTATTGACAATGTACATAAAGCATCTAACAGGCAGTATATACTCAGTGGTTCATATCATTAAGAAACTGACTTGCCTTTCACAAAATTTACATTTCATAGTAAGGCACTAAATTCAACACCTTCTGATATGGACATAAAACAGGACTACAATATTAGTATTTAGCTTTCATTTGGAGGAAAAATCTGTGTAGGTGTAGTCATGACTCTTAGGGCATTAGCCTTGATAAGAACTAAGCAGGTCTCCAGAACTGATCTAGCACAAGGCAAACAATATTAAGAGGGAAAGAAGAATTCTACAATGACTATAATACTGTAAAACACTGCACATTTTTTTACCCTGTGTATATGGTTCAGAAGAATCTGCTTCAATAGAACTACAAAAATAACTTTAAACGGTATCCTCAGGAATTACACTCATATACATACACGTCATTAAACTCAAAAGTCACCCAACTCCACAGTCTAAGAACACAATAAACTTAATTCCCTACACATTTCCCATATTCAAATGCATATACCCGTAACACATGTGGACACACACAATGATTAAAATAATTTGTAGGCCTTAGATTTAGATTCTATCAACATTTACTGAATGTCTGGGTGCTGGGATCTGTCACACTAATGACTTTATTTGATCCTCACAACTTTATGAGAGGGAGGTCTTAACTTTCCACAGAGGACAAAACAGAGATGAACTCAGTTTGTTTGTTTTTTTTTGCGGTACACGGGCCTCTCACTGTTGTGGCCTCTCCCATTGCGGAGCACAGGCTCCAGACGCACAGGCTCAGCGGCCACGGCTCACGGGACCAGCCGCTCCGCAGCATGTGGGATCTTCCCGGACCGGGACACGAACCCACGTCCCCTACATCGGCAGGTGGACTCGCAACCACTGCGCCTAGGGAAGCCCTGAACTCAGTTTTGTAGTAGGGACTAACTACATGGCCCAAGAGAGCTAGTACATAGGTGTCAGAGTTATGAAATCAAACCTAGTCCTTCTGATACTGAGTTTCACTCTATTTCCAATCTGCTCTATCCTTAAAATATTTCCCACAAATACAATTAATAATTTTAACTGTTCTATATTAACTCTAAATATTGTTTCCAGCATTCTGAAGTTCATTCAACCCATAGCAACATGTCTATAAGTAATTATATTTTAACTAATTGGTATTTAACTGAATATTTACAGAGTAGGAAAAGTGCTTCTATTAAACAGACAAATTTAGGATTCATTAAAACTGCACTTTCTTGCCTTTTGATTTGAAAATGCCCTTAGCCTAGTAAATAAATCCTTAGATTAGTTTCAGTTTTCACTTCAAACAAAATGAACTTTATGTGGCAATTTTATTTTTTTGAAATGAAACAAATAACCAACTCTCAAATAATCATGGCATTGGCAGATTTTAATAACAAATCAACAGATGCGTGTTTTTTAACTGAGAGGAGGCAAGAGATACTGGGTAAAAAGCTATAAAATATTCTAGAAAGATTTCTTAAAACATCCTACTTCTGCCCTGCCACCAGGCAAATGGATGGGAAAGGGATGGGGCATATGAATTTTGAGAAAGCATCTTAGGCAACTCTAATTACACGCCTTGGCTCCTATGCCCCATCCTTTCAGGGCGGAGAACCACTGTCACAGATAATTTATAAACCTAAGTTAAAAGCAAATTTTCATTGCTATCCTCAGTGACTCTTTTACTAGACCCAGTAATAACTTAAAAACAGCCTGATATAAGCTTCCCATTCTTTAGAGGAACTAGAATGACTAAAATAGCAAAAGTGGGAATGAGAGAAGAGAAGCACCGAGAGAAAAATACTTGACAAATGAAACAGCCCAGACACCTGCAGGCACTGGCCTATACAACACGCACACAGCATGATCCTGAGAAGAACACATTTGCAAAGAGAATTGTAAAGCAGCCGAAGCGAGCTTTGAACTTAAAAGTTAGGGGAAGGGAGAAAAATGTTCAAACCAAACTGTAATGCAAACATTAGAGAGGACAGCAGTTAAGACAGATAAATATATATTACGGTCGAATATAAATATATGTTACAGTCGAAATATATATATATTATGAGAATTATCAAAGGAGGGAAAAAGATGAATTCATTTAAAACTGAAATTCTTGAAATGCAATAGCAAGGTATCCCCAAAAGGGGAGGAAAGGAGAGATATCTAAGTGAAATATCTATCTACACAGTGAACTCAAGGGGACAGATGCACCAAAGATGAAAACAGGGCTGTGAGGCAAAGGGAGGGGCACTAACACAGGGAGGCTCAAGAAAAGTGACAAGAGGCACAGAAAGGGGTGACTTTCAAAGCCATGCTCAGAGCCAAAAAGATGAACAGTGAACAATCTGATGCAGATAAAGGTGCCAGAGAAGGTTCAAACCTAGTTTAAACTTCTATTTTGCTGTCACTTTCCTCATGGAAGATAGGGCAAGGTAAAAACAGTAAGATTTACCAAGAACTTACTTTGGGCCACAAAGCATGTCGGCGCTGTCCTCACACGTCCTAATTCAACAAGAGAGAACTGAGACTTACAAGCTGGGCAACTAACCAAAGGCTACACAGACACAAGCCCTGGGGAGACCGACTCCCAAGGGTTGCTCTTTCCACCACTGCTATTCCAATTCAAATTGGAAATTGAGAATAAATGCAATGGAAAATGAGTTACAGAGCAATCAAATCAGTGAATTAAGATGGGTCAATCCTCTGGAATCCCAGAACAGATGAACCCCTACTTGGACATGACAGTGCTGTCCGCTACGTGGTATGCAACACTCCCATGACAAGGATTAAATAGGTTGATATGAAAACACTTCATTCATTCAACAAATATTATAAGTGTTTACTACGTGCCCACTCCTGGGCTAGGTCCTGGGGATATGAAATTCACAAAAAAACAGGGACTTCCCTGGTGGCGCAGTGGTTAAGAATCTGCCTGCCGGGCTTCCCTGGTGGCGCAGTGGTTGAGAGTCCGCCTGCCGATGCAGGGGACGCGGGTTCGTGCCCCGATCCGGGAGGATCCCACATGCCGCGGAGCGGCTGGGCCGGGGAGCCATGGCCGCTGGGCCTGCACGTCCGGAGCCTGTGCTCCGCAGCGGGAGAGGCCACAACAGTGAGAGAGGCCCACGTACCGCAAAAAAAAAAAAAAAAAAAAAAAAAGAATCTGCCTGCCAATGCAGGGGACACAGGGTCAAGCCCTGGTATGGGAAGATCCCACATGCCACGGAGCAACTAGGTCTGGTGCCGGAACTACTGAGCCTGTGCTCTAGAGACCGTGTATCGCAACTACTGAGTCCCCGTGCCACAACTACTGAAGCCCGCGCACCTAGAGCCTGTGCTCCACAACAAGAGACGCCACCTCAACAAGAAGCCGGCACACCGTAACGAAGAGTAGCCCCCACTCGCTGCAACTAGAGAAAGCCTGCGCTCAGCCCGGAAGACCCAATGCAGCCAAAAAATAAATAAACAAATAAAAATTTTTAAAAAATTCACACACACAAAAAAAACCCCAAAAAACAATTCTTGAATGTAAGTAACTAGAGAAGAAAAGAAAACTACAGAGTCGTCTCAAAATCACGTGATATGCGGCAGGGTTTGGATGGCAGAGGAAACAGTGTAATTCCGCAGAGGATATGGGGTTAGAAGAAGCATTACAGAGCAGGAGGCAGTAGCTAAGCCACATTTTGAAAGTGAGTAGGAATTTTCCAGACAGATGGGGAAGGGAGCATTCTAGGCAGAAGAAACTGCATATGGAAAAGCACAGAAGCATGAAAGAGCATATTTAAGGAATTGCAAATAACTTGAGAAAGTAGACTACAGGATGGGACATCAAAGGGCTATGCACCAAGGAGAGGCAGGCGCTGGAAGAAACAGCCATCCCTAGACTTGGGAGCATCTTTCAATTCTACTCCATTAGACAACTTGCTTTCAAATGGCCACGACACAGTGATGCCCTAGTATAACCAGCCTCTTGGGTTGAAGGCCAGAGAGGGGAAGGCTACAGTACCAGCAGCGCGCTGCCCCAGAGATGAGCCTTTGCCATTAAATTGCCTCTCGCTGCCATGGCAACTCTCTGCAGCAAGGCTTTTTGGAGCAAAGGGTGGCAAGCAGATACTGGGTCTGCTGGCCGCCTCCTGCCAAATTTGGCTTCTCTCCTCTCTAATCAGGATGGAAGCCCTGCAGCACTAAAACTGGAAAGCCGGCTGAAAAATCCCTCCGCCGCCTTCTGCTTTAGTGATTCCTGACACGTGTTTTCCCCAGAGGGGAATAAAAATGGAGTCTGATCATTTTCCCAATTATTACCTCATATCAATTTACAATTTATAGCCCCTTTCCACAGAGTATGCTACCATTAGTGAGTCACACCAAAAGGAAAACACGACAGCCTAGCAGAGGCTTCTGCTACTGCTAAATATAGACTGCAGAGAACCCCGGGTCTGTACTTCACTCACAGAGGAATTCCGCCCAGAGGAGGCTTCTTACTTCCTGTGCGGGGTGCCAGCACGGCAAATCCAGTCATCCCAGCCGGGGTGGGACCCAATTACCCCACGAAGAGCTGTGTTATACAAGAATAGCGCTACGGGGCCAGCACACTAATGTCGGTGAAACCCAACCTAACCCAACACAACTAAGTGCAACACATAATTAACTACAACTTTGCTGGGACAAAGCTAAGGGGAGAGAGAGAAACAAGCTGAGAGCAGCCATTGGACTTCAAATTTGTAACTCCCGATAGTGGCTGACAGAGTTGTACAATTTTTATAAAGCCCCCAGGACTCCACGAAGACAGACTAGAGAACAGAAAGGGACTGACGTGAACTGTGGGGGGCCCAAAACATGAGGCTGATGACAGTGGTCTCCCACTTTCCCACTGCCCCCCCAGTCCCAATGAGAAAATGGTGAAACCGTCATGAGAAAGAGGTAGTTCTTGTGAAAGCAATGCCTAAGCATGCACCTCACCAACCTCCAAAGAAGCAATTGAACCCTCACCAGCACGGCAGGTTTCTACGCCAGCACCGCCACGGCCCTTGATTCACAGGTCACTGCTAAGAAGAGAAATTTTCAGAGTCCTTCCTGGGAAACTCATAGCATTGAGAGCTGGGAAAAACGTAAAACTATGGAGGAAGCCCAGGGATTGGATTGAGGCAGCAATTGATATTCAGAGAATAAACACCTCCCTGACCTCACTCCCCCCGGGTCTCCAGTCTGTCCTCAAACAGCCCGGCACACTCTCACATGAGGCCTTTGCACCTCTGTCTGCCTGGAATGTTCTTTCCTCAGATAGCAGCATGGCTATTGTTAGCTCCTCCACTTGCTTCAAGCCTTCACTTAAAAGCCACCTTCTCAAAGAAGCCTTCCCTGACCACCCTATCTAAAGTGCTATCTCTCTACTCTGATGCACCTTATCCATCTTTCTTGCCTTGTTTCTCCTCAGCACTTACACTCAATAAGACAATGTATATTTTACTTATTTATCTGTTTATTACCTTTCTCCATGGTAGAGTATTAGCTCCCAGAAGGCAGAGATATTTAACTGTTTAATTCATCACTATATGCTCAGTGCCTAAAATAGTGCCTGGAATAAGAAAAGAGCTTCATTCTTATTTGTTGAATTAATAAATGGGTGGTAAGTGTGTAAGATTTTACCAAGTGTGGCAAGAGTAGAGGGAAAGGAAGGAAGAAGATATTTTAGGTAAAAAGAGACAACTCTCATTCATTCAACAGAAATTTACTGAACACTTTGCCAGGTGCAGGGCTAAATAAGCACTAGTGATACAGTGAAAAATGAGACCAACGCAAGCCAGTCTCCCTTCCCAGCATTTATAGCCCAGAGAGTAGGGAGGCAATGACAAGACTGTGTGTAAATGCTTTAACAGAGAAAAGAGGATAGCAGAGGATGCATCAAAAGGGCCCTATGAATGGAGAGTCAGGACAGGAGTCCAGAAGAAAGAAAATCTACAGCCAGAATCTAAAGAGTGAGTAAGAGTTAGCAAGGTGTGGAGGAAGAGGGGTGGGAGCAGGGAGGGAAGAGAGCACACAAAGGCTTATGAAGTGAGAGACAGCATGGCATTACTGAGAAAATGGAGAAGGTTGGGAGGGTTGATATGGACAGTGATGCAAGAGACAGATGGCTGGACAGGCCAGCTGGAACTAGATCACATAGGGCCTTGCAAGTGGTATTAAAGATGTCAGAAAGTTTGGAGTTCATTCTAAAGACACTAGGAAGTCATTGAGATTTCATCAGCTGCCATGGGGAGACTGAATTAAAGATGAGCAAGACAGAAAGTAAGGAGACTGGTTACTGAATCTCTACCAAGAAAGGATGACTTGGACTAGGGTGAGAAAGGGAATGAAAAGGAGATTTCAAGAGCACATAGGCATAATTAAGAAAACCCGATGACTATATATAGAGAGGGAAAGGAAGAAATTAAGAAGGATGCTTAGCATCTGATTTAGGCCAAGGCAGCGAAGGCATCCTTGGTTTGGGCTCTGGTTCCGTTCAACAAGACAGAGAACTCAGGAGGAGGAGGACAGTAAGGAGGGATAAAGACCATGTTCCAACTTTAGACAATTTGAGTCAGGGGTGTCTGTGGAGTGTCCAAGTGGACCTAGACAGTTGGCTGTAGTGTTCTAGCAGAGAAATCTGGACAAGAGACAGAGATTTTGGAATTATCAGCATATAAATGATAACCTCACCCCTAGGAGTGCATGAGATCACTAAAGTGAGTGTATGGGGTAAAGATTCTTATCCTAAGTGAAATCTGTGACCCTCCTGAAATTGTAAGCAAAATTTGGTACAAATTCACATGCAGTTTTCTGAAGAGAGACTTCATAGTTCATAGTTTTGAACAGATTGTCAAAAGCCCCCAAAGAGATTAAAACTAAGAGTAAAGTAAGATGACCAAAGAGCCAAAAGAGGTACCAACATTGCAAAACAAAGGCATGGAACTGGAAACCATGGGGAAAAAATGATTCTCCCATTTAGCTACAGTGTCTGTCTCCTCCTTATACTTGTCCATTAAAGGGAGAAACAATTGCAAGAATGGTAACCAAGAGTCAGGTATCATACTGTGTTCCTTATACTAAACTAAGACAGAAAGCAAATTAAAACAGCCTTTTAAAAATATTTCATAAGAGCTACAAGAAAAAGTTTTCTATTTAATCTAGCTAACTAGAAGAATACCCCTAAACCCAAGTTCATGGTCAACACTACACAAAGGGATGATTCTCAAAATCATCTTGCTCCAGTACACAAAATAAATCCTATCTGCTAAGAGCCAAAGGCCAGACATTTATTTTTCTTTTTAGTTTTAAGCTTTATTGAGATATAATTTGCTTACCATAAAATTCACCTGTAAACTGTATAATTCAATTCAATGTTTTTAAGTGCATCTTACCAAGCTGTTCATCCATCACCACAATCTAAGTTTAGAACATTGTCACCCCCAAAAGAAACCTTATATCCACTAGCAGTCACTTCCAATCCCCCCACACTCCCTAACCCCCAGCCCTAGGCAACCACTAACCTATTTTCATTCCATAGATTTGCCTATTCTGAACATTTCATATGAATGTAATCATGTAATATGTGGTCTTTTGTGATTGGCTTCTTTGACTTAGCACAGTGTTTTTGAGGTTTGTCCATGTTGTAGCATATATCTGTACTTCATGCCTTTTGATGGCTAAATAACATTCCATTGTATGGATATACCACATTTTATTTATCCATTCATCAGCTGGTGCACATTGGTGTTGTTTTCCCTTTTTGGCTATAATGAATAATGCTGCTATGGACATCTGTATACAAGTCTTTGTGTGGACATATGTTTCTATTTCTTTTGGGTAGATACCAAGAAGTGGAATTGCTAGGTCATATGGTAACTCCATGTTTAATATTTTGAGGAACTGCCAGACAATTTCCCAGAGTAGCTGTACCTTTTTTGCTCCCACCAACAATGTAAGAGGGACCCAATTTTTCCACATTCTTGCCAACATTTAACTGTATGTCTTTTTTATTATAACTATTCTAGTGGATGTGAAGTGGTAACTCACTGTGTGTTGTTTTTTTTTTTTTTTTTTTTTTTTTGCAGTACGCGGGCCTCTCACTGCTGTGGCCTCTCCCGTTGCGGAGGACAGGCTCCGGACACGCAGGCTCAGTGGCCATGGCTCACGGGCCCAGCCGCTCCACGGCATGTGGGATCTTCCCGGACCGGGGCACAAACCTGTGTCCCCTGCATTGGCAGGTGGACTCTCAACTACTGCGCCACCAGGGAAGCCCCCCACTGTGGTTTTGATTTGCATTTCCTTGATGACAAATGATGTTGAGCATCTTTTCATGTGCTTATTGGTCACTAAGCTCTCCTCTTTGGAGACATATCCATTCAAATCCTTTGCCCATCACAGATCTCTTTTTAATCTTTGAGAAAGAGTAAGGCAGAGAAAGGTACTAGATACTATCACAACATTATGAAAAAATTATATTAGAAGAAAAAATAAGGATAAAAGTAGTGAAGGAAGAGTGTTTAGAAAGTACAGGAGTCAAAGGACTAGAAGTGAAAGAATGACTCCAGTGGGCAAAGAAGAACACCCAAGCTGGAAGGAGAGAAGGCTGTGGTCAGAATGGGGAATTCTTGAATCAGGTTGAATTGACTTAAGGGTGATGATGAAGATGAAGCTGTGACTACAGAACAGTGAATCCTGAAAACCCCCACTGGGAAGAAATTCAAACAGTTTCCACACCTAGGGTGAGAATGAATGAGACAGAAGATGTGAAACTGCTTTGTAAACTACACAAATGTAAGGTTGGTTAAAATAGCTGTGTTTTCCCCAACTGGGTTAAAAGCTTTGATAAGTAACTTTGAAACTTGTTTTGGAAGATGGTAATAATGAAGATGATTATAATAAATAGCAGTTAACATTTACGGTTCCAGGCAATGTGCTAAGGAGTAGACATCATTTATCATACTCATTCCTCCAAAACGCCCTAGGAAGTAGGTACTACTATTATCTTCACTTTACAAATGAAGATCTTTAAGCCAAACATATTCATGTTTTTCTCTCTAGTGCAAACCACCCTTGGTTACAGTGTAAACCATAACTGGTTACCTGCCTACTTATAGATACATCCCAATTTCATGGAAAATCTTACCTATCAGAGGAAAACTACAAACACTATTCTCACTGCATTGCTTTTTCCTTTATATCAGAGAATCAAAGTTTTTGATAATCAAACATGCCTACCTTGGTACTATTTTATTTCTTTATTGCTTCAACAATGTATAAATGATCTCTCCATAACAAAGGTAAGTACATAATGTTTGTTTAAAAATATTTAACTCATCTGGGATATATTCTACATGGTATGAGATTAAGATAGAGCTAAATGCAGTTTTCTTCATATTATCATTCAACAATGTTTTTTATTAAACACTGATCGCTTTTCTCATATATTAAACCACTATGAGTTTATTTCTGATATTTCTATTTTGTTTCCATCAGTATTATTAACACACATTCAGGTAGTCTTGTTAATGTACTTTGGAATAGGTTTTGGTCTTGAATGGCAAAACTCCCTTTGTTCCTCTCTAAGCTACACAATCCTTCATTAGATAATGACAACACATAATACACACATAACCCTTACTTAGACAATGAGTAACCCCTCCCCCCTACACATTTTGTCTCGCCAGTACACTAATTGCCAGTATGTAAAGATCAGTAGGGCTTCCCTGGCAGTGCAGTGGTTAAGAATCCACCTGCCAATGCAGGGGACATGGGTTCAAGCCCTGGTCCGGGAAGATCCCACATGCTGCAGAGCAACTAAGCCCGTGTGCCACAACTACTGAGCCTGCACACTATAGCCTGTGAGCCACAACTACTGAGCCCATGTGCCACAACTACTGAAGCCCGTGCACCTAGAGCCTGTGCTCCACAACAAGAGAAGCCACTGCAATGAGAAGCCCACACACCGCAACGAAGAGTAGCCCCTGCTCGCTGCAACTAGAGAAAGCCCGCGCTCAGCAACAAAAACCCAATGCAGCCCAAAATAAATAAAGTAAATTAAGTAAAATAAATAAAATAAAAATCAGTAGATGATAGGTGCTATGGTCTGAATGTGTCTCCCCAAAATTCACATGTTGAATTCTAACCCCCAAAGGTGATGGTATTAGGAGGTATAGGGGCCTTTGGGAGGGGATTAGGTCATAAGCGTGCCTATAAATTTCTGACTTCTCTTGAAAAATTCGTATCACTGGGCCCATGTACCCACATGCCAAGAATCATCTAGAACCAATCAGCCACTACGTCCCCTCCTCCATATGGGCACACCACATAAAATTCAAATGTCCAACATTCCCTGTTGTCTTATTCCCAGGCCACCTAAATGACTAACAGTGTCTGCCTAAAGGCCTTTGAATTGCAACTTCTGGTAAAACCTACGAGTTTCCCTTTTCTGCCTTCAAAGCCAGAAAGTTCACAGTTAATTTGATGATCAACTTCAGTAACCACACTTAACCTAGATTTCTGGTCTAATCTTTTCTCTACTTCCATGGTATGGTTCCTGATCTTTATCTTCATTTAATTATCTTAAAATATATGCACCTAATTCTAACCCTCTCAAATAATTTTATGAACAAGAATAATTTTTAAAAACATTTGCCCCCTGAAGTTCTTGCCTGCTCCTTTACTGTGTGATTTATACTATCACTCAAATTCAATTCAACATCTTATTGGGATCTTAACTGGTATTATATTAAATCTATAAATTAACTTCATTAGTATTGTCATCTTTATTATATTAAGACCACTCAACCAGGAGTAGACTATATTTCTCTTACTATTTATTTTCTTTTTTGTATTGAAGTATTATAATTCTCTATATTTGGCCCTATATCTTGTTAGATTTTTTAATAAAACAAGTATTATCTTTTTCATTACGTTTTGTCTACCGACAAAATAAATGACTGAATTCAGTTAGGCATATTTTTATAACCCGTGATTTAAGCATCTCATTTCAAGACATGTTTTTGTTGAATCTCCTAAACATTCAGGATACAGTCCCTTGTCATTGACAAATAGCATTATTTTTCTCTCTATTGATCTACACACATTTCACTTATCTCTTTTATATGATTTATTGCAACTATTTACTTAAAATAATGCTATAAAAAAGGTGACATCCTTATTATGTTTAATTTTAAATAGACTATTTCTCCATAATATTGGTTCCTGCCACTACTATAAACTCCATAAACTTCCCTCATGCCCTCAGACTTAAAATGAAATCTATTTCTGACAGAAGTGCCAAGGTAATTCAATGGGGAAGATAACCTTTTCAATAAATGCTGTGGAAATAACTAGATTTTTATATGGGAAACCAAACAAACCCTGACCTCTCCGCACTGTACACAAACATTAAACATAAGTGCTAAATAAAAAAACTTCAGGAAGAAAACAAAAAAATCTTTGTGACTTTGGGGTACAGCAATGATTTCTTAGAACACAAAAGGCATGAACCATTAAAAAGACACATTTTTGTGTGATGTTTTTAAAATTTATCTCATGGATAAATTAGACTTCATCAAAATTAAAAACTTTCATTTGTTGAAAGATACCATCAAGAAAACGATAATGAAAACTTCATATTAGAGAAATATTTACAGAACATGCCTGACAAAGGTCTTTTATCTAGTATACATAAAGAACTCATAACTTATTAAAACAAACAAACCAATTTATTTTAAAATGTGTAAATGACTTAAATATTTTGCAAAAGAAGATATATGGATGGTCAACTAGCACTTAAGCTGCTCAACATCATCAGTCACTAGACATATGAAAATTAAAACCACAGTAAGATACCACTACACATGTACTAGAATAGTTAAGATTAAAAAGCCTGATAATATGAAATGTTAGTGAGGAGATGGAGCAGCTGTAACTCTCCTCCTTTCCTAGTGGGAATGCAAAACAGTTTGGTAATATCTTATAAAGTTAAACATAGCCTCACCATATGACTTGGCAATCCCAATCTTATGTATCTACCCAAGAGTAATGAAACAGACCTTCATACAACATCATATACACACATTTTCAAAGCAGTGTTGTTCACAATTGAAGAAAAATAATGTTAAGCGTGGAAAAAACACACACACACACACACACACATCCAAAAACTGGTGAACAGATAAACAAAACGTGATATATCCACACAATGAAATACTACTCAGGAATTTAAAAGGAACAAACTACTGATATATTTAACTACATGGATGAATCTCACATTATTATGCTATGTGAAAAAAAGTGAGAAAATACTACACACTGTATGATTCCATGTATATATAGGAAATTCTAAAAAAGGCAAAACTATACTGACAGAAAGCAGATCAGTGGTTATTTGGGGACAAGGATGGGGCATGGATTGACTGCAAATGAGCATAAGGTAATTTTCTGGGGGTAAAAGAAGTTTGGATTATGATGGGGAGCACATGACTGTATAGTTGCCAAAACTGTACACTTAAAATGGATAAATTATTATACGTAAGTTATACCTCAATAAGACTATAAGATATTTTAAATTTCATCTTGAAAATGCATTTTACAAAATGCAACTTAATCTAAAGAGTCCCAGTGGGTAGTAACAAATTTAACCTACTCAAAAAGAGATCTGGACTTTGCCCTGGGCTTTTGGGAGTTAATCTCTAAGCTTTGTAGGAGTGTCTTTATTTGCCTGGGGATTTAGGTTAAGGCAGGTAGTCAACAATGTGAAGGTTGGAGGTGGGCCTCACCAGATAGGATTTAGGGTGGAAGTTGACCACTCTTAGAAAGATCAGCAATGTCATATAGACCAGGAGTTTTGGATCATATGGTATTAGCCTGACCAGAAGGGGCTGAGACTGAGTCAGCCACATGGGTAATGAATCATGCTTGCATAATGGAGCCCTAATAAAAATTCTGAATGCTGAAGCTTGCCTGAGCTTCCCAGGTGGCAATACTCCATGCATATTATCACACATCAATGCCAAGCAAGTAACATGCCCTGACTCCAGGGGGAGAGAACAGTACAGCTTCTCTTGTTAGCATCTCCTTACATCTGTTTGCTTTTCCTTGTAATAAAGTAACTGTGAGTGTAATAGACTTCAGTAAGTTCTGTGAGGGCTTCTGGAAAATTATCGAAACTAAGGGTGGTCTTGTGGACCCCCGAACTTGCATTTGGTGTCAGAAGTGAGTGTGGACATGTGTGGACTGTATACCCTCTAACTTCTCAGTTGCCCTCAACTCTCACATCCAGATAAACATAAGTAGGTTGCAAATTGATGACTATAAAAGTCATAGTTGAAGTGGTTCATAGTAACCTAAAGTATATTACAAAGGTCATATCCATAAGCTTATGTACAATGACAAAATAACAAAGAACTTTTACAGCTGTCTGGTTAACCTGGAACCAACCCAAGTAGTAAGACTCTGGGTTGAAGATGTACAATCAGTTGTTTAACTTAGATATGTCAAGTATACAACCTAGGCAGGTAACACAGAGAAACCAATCATCCCTCCCTTGCCTAGGTATACGCCTATCATCTAATTCTGTTGAGTAGATTTTTACTTCCTTATTTAGAATCTGCTCAACATTCTGACTTTCAAGTCCTGAATTTCCTATGGCATGCAGTTGGATCTCTTCTTTCAAATTGCTAGCAGTATTATCCAGAGTAAGTATTTTCCTAAAGGAAGAATTTCACTAGCAATACAGACGTTACTTCGTAAAAAGTGTTTTAAAAACTCAGGATAAGGAGGGTGTAATCATGAAATGACAAAAACTGTTTTCCAAAGATGCCATCATAAATCTGCTTCCTGAAAGTTTAACTATCATTTTCACAACTTCCATGAGAGAAAGATGAAAAATTAGGAAAAAGTTGCATAAATAACACAGTAAGTTTCCATAGAACACCATAAATGTTACTGTTTCCAAATGCTTATAAATTTGTGGGCAAATGAGTCCACAAATGCAAGTTCAAGTGAAGTATCTATATAGGCTGCTCTTTTCTGTGTCAAGCCAAACTAGGACAGGTGGTAGGTTAATGTTGCAGTCAGAGAGTATTTGACAGGAGGGCACAGAGGAGAGTGCTTTCCCTCAAAGCAAAGGCAAACTCAACAAAGGCTCAACGTATCTCCATTTGTTCAAACTTATCCCTAAGTGTGGGAATGAGCAGATATCTACTGGGCTGCTCTGAAGAATACCTGGGACACTCCGTAAAGCCCAGCACAACGGATAAATGTGCTACCTCTGTTCTCCTAAGTTTCTACAACTCCACAAGACAGAGCTGGGAGCTCCTTACTGTGTGCACCAGTTTTCATCAGGCTTTAGGTCGGCCTGCAGAACTCCAACCTGTAGACGATGTTCTTCAGCCAACAAGAACCAAGCTTAGTATTCTAATTGGAACCTCATCCTCACTATAGGTGGGCTCTTGGAGCTGCCTCTTGGCCCAAGAACCCACATGACCATCCATCATCAGCTCGCTCCTGCACCATCATCACTATGTGTGCCCTCCTTCCACAGATCTACTTTGATTTCTCCCCTGCTAGAATGCAAGTTCTGCTCTGAACCTCCAACTCACCTAACTGGGGCTCTAAAAAAAACCCTACTTTGAATGACTCTGTTCCTGAACCCCGAGTCATTGGCTGAGAGATTCTCTAACCCACATGGAAAATCTAGAACTAAGAGGCAACCCTAAAGAAGGGGAAGTCAAAAACATTGAAGCCTGAGAAGGATGTGACCCACTGTTGTTGAAGGAAAGGGACCATAAGCCACAGAACATATAGGCTACAGAATACAAAGGTTACCTCTAGAAGCTGAGAATGATCCCTGGCTGATAGCCAGCAAGGAAATGGAAGTTCGTCCTACAGCCACATGGAACTGAACTCTACCAACAGCCTGAATGAACTTGGAAGAAGGTTCATTCCCCAGAGCCTCTAGTAAGGAACACAGCCCTGCCAACCCTCTGATGTCAGCCTTGTGAAACCTGGGGCAGGGAACCAGCTGAGCCGTGCTGTGCACAGAATTCTGATTTACAAAATTTGTTGTTTTAAGGCACTTCGTTGGTGGCAATTTGTTACAGAAGCGGTAGAACTGAACACAGTAGTGCTCCCAGTGCTACCACCAAATTGCCTTATTTTCCTGTCCCCACCAGCCTGCAGTTAGGAACCCAGGAAACTGGAGTCACCCAGCTTTCAATATACAACACTTTTATAGGATGCCCCACACTGCACTGTCATAGTTTATCTGTGTATTTTGTCTTCCTCACTAGAATGCAAGCTCTTCAAGGACAGGGACTGTGAATTCCTTTTTTTTTAACTCTAATTTTTTTTCATTGCCCGAATAATATACACTGATGGTAGAAAACTTAGGAAAAAAAGAAGCATAAAAGAAAATTTAAATGACCCATAATTCAACAGTTAACCACAGTGTTAATATTTTCATGTCATTCTATACTTTATTATGTACATGTATTTTTCATATATATAAATAAAAATCACATTATATATACTGATTTATAACTGTCTTTTCCCCTTAATAATGTTATGTGGATATTCCATGTCAATGGACATAATTCTATACCATCATTTTTACCGTTCCATAGTATTCAGACTGGGCCAGGTCCTCCTGTTATGACCACTCTGGTGCCCTTATATCTTGCCCTTCATAACACTTTTGACAGCTGTAATAACATTTGTGATTGTATGATGATATAATTAAGTTCTGTTTTCTCTACAAGATTGTAATTTCCATGAGATAAAAGAGTGTGCCTATTTTTCTCAGGAGTATAATCTCCAATGCCTAACCCAAAGAAGATGGCCAAGATATATAATTCATGAATGAATTAACTAATTAAAGCAAACCTCTTTTTTCAGCCATTTAGGTTGTTTCCTATTTTGTTATTCTTAATAGAGGTTTTTAGCACACAGTAGATTTTCAATAAATGTTTGCTGACGACTAAAATAATAAACAGAATTTTAAAGAATGGTGAAGGATAGTCATTCAGTAGGTGGTAATTTGATTTAAGTCATTGGGAGGAAGAGAAATAAGCCCTAGTGACGTAAACATGAAGAACTGTACATAGCTGATAAAAGGATCCTCAAAGTGAATATTCTAGCAAATTTTACCTTTACTTTTCTAGTCTTTCTTTTTTTCAAACAGAGACAGGTATGCATAGTCAACAAGATTTGATAACTCTTTAAAAAGTCTTCAAAAGAGGTCTATGTTTTATATGATAACTAATTTTTTTTTAAGTTCTTCCTAAAATATATGGTTATATGGCATAGTATATGCCCAGAAAGCTTGGCACTCTGGTCATGAGTAGTTTAAAATGTGAACACATTCTTCATATGGGTATAATATCACTACCAACCCCCTAAATAATAAATAAGACATCATAAAAGTTAATAAGCTTTATATAGTATTGTACATCAATTATACTTCAATTTAAAAAAAAAGAAACCAGGGGGAAAAAGTTAATAAGGTAATTAGCAATCATGGGATAGACTGAACCAGACACTAAACCTACAGAATTCTGAGATTCAGTGGCCACTAAAGTCCTATTCTTTTTTTTGTTTTTTAAAATATTTTATTTATTTATTTATTTGGCTATGCCAGGTCTTAGTTGCAGCATGCGGGATCTAGTTCCCTGACCAGTGATCGAACCCGGGCCCCTGCACTGCAAGCGTGGAGTCTTAACCACTGGACCACCAGGGAAGTCCCTGAAGTCCTATTCTGTATCCATGTAGAGATTACAAAAATAGACAGTTTCTTTAAAATAAGACTATTGCCTATTAAACAATCAATGATCTTACTAAGAAAGTAACATTGCCAGTTTCAAGCTACATGTTTTTCAATGAATATTTAACACATACAAATGGTAAAAATATACAAATGTGAAATGAGAATAATGCATTTCATCATTAAAATTCATATTCTTTATCTTACAGAGAAAGAAACACACAAGATTGCCTCCAAATTATTCAAAGCCTTCAGAGATTGTATAGGTGCTTTGGTTCCTTACAAAGTTTCTTTAGTTATAACTTTATTGATTTATATAACCTGCCCTTTCTTCTTTGCATGTTCTAAAAGTTTCTTTCATCTTTAAATGTTGGAAGGGAGAGGCCCCAAAAGCGAAAAAGGTGAGAAAGTAGAATCACTGTGTAGCTTACCAGAGACAGTATAGCACATAATGCAAAGAGCACTATACTAAGCATGGAGAGTGGAGAGCTAGTCCTGGTATTATTACTGTCTCTGTCAAGTCACTGATGTTTCCTAGACCCCAGTTTCTTCACCTATAAAATGAAGGGGCTCGGGGCTTCCCTGGTGGCGCAGTGGTTGGGAGTCCACCTGCCGATGCAGGGGACACGGGTTCGTGCCCCGGTCTGGGAAGATCCCATATGCCGCAGAGCGGCTGGGCCCGTGAGCCATGGCCGCTGAGCCTGCACGTCCGGAGCCTGTGCTCAGCAGCGGGAGAGACCACAACAGTGAGAGGGCCGCATACCGCAAAAAAAAAAAAAAAAAAAAAAAAAAAAAATGAAGGGGCTCAGTGATCTCAAGAGCCCTCCCAGCACAAACATTCTAAGCTGTGGATTTCTGAGGAATGAGACAGTTAAAGAAAAGAAGTAACTCACACTAGATACCCTGCTAAAGATTATGAAGGTAACTGAAAAAGGTCTCAAATAAAATGCCCCCTACGGATTTTACTCACACATGCATGCCATCAACCTCCTCAGACCTCTGCTTCCTGTACATCTTGTTGACACTGATTTATCTGAAACCTGAGAGGCATTTTAGGGCCACAGAGCCTTTATCAGTGACTGGGACTTTAATGGCTTCCTTAGAGAAAAGCCAAAAAGATAAAGAAGAACATTAGATTTGTGCAAAAAATAAAAAACATACACACAAAAAATTTGTGTATTAGAGGTACCTTCAGAACCTCTGCAGAAAGATCAATATTGATAAGTGAGATAAGCTGAGAAAACTTCTTAGGGCAACAAAGAAAATGGACACTAAGCTGTGTGTTAGGATTGTTTGCAGAATGGAGAACAGAGTTCTATTAATAATATAATGCCTATATCAAAATGATTAAAAGCAGTTCCCTACATACCCTCACCCGGCTTTATGATAGCCTATGTATACTAAGAGCCACTGCCACCTTGCCTTAGCCTCTCCCATCCCAAGCAACCAGAAAAAGGGACTATCCATGGAGGAAACACAGTACCTCCCCTCCTCCAATCGTCTTACCAGGGGTCAACAGAGCTAGATGCTTTGCCTCCATATAGTTCTCATATACACTAATTCAGGTATCCTAGAACTAGAAGCATTTCTGCTTTATCCAAATTGATAAGGATAAAGCAGAGATTTGATGGGTGATTTGATGATTTGCAAATCAAAACTATAATGATATCACCTCACACCAGTCAGAATGGCCATCATCAAAAAGTCTACAAACAATAAATACTGGAGAGGGTGTGGAGAAAAGATAACCCTCTACACTGTTGGTGGGAAGGTAAATTGGTACAGTCACTATGGAGAACAGTATGGAGGTTCCTTAAAAAACTAAAAATAGAGTTGCCATATGATCCAGCAATCCCACTCCTGGGCATATATCTAGAGAAAAACATGGTTCGAAAGGATACAGGCACCCCAATGTTCATTGCAGCACTGTTTACAATAGCCAAGACATGGAAGCAACCTAAATGTCCATCAACAGATGAATGGATAAAGAAGATGTGGTATATATATACAATGGAATACTACTCAGCCATAAAAAGAATGAAATAATGCCATTTGCAGCAACATGGATGGACTTGGAGATTATCATACTAAGTGAAGTAAGTCAGACAGAGAAAGAAAAATGTCATACGATATCACTTATATGCGGAATCTAAAAAAAATTATACAAATGAAATTATTTACAAAACAGAAACAGATTCACAGACGTAGAGGTTGAACTTATGGTTACCAGGGGGGAAGGAAGGAGGGAGGGATAGATTAGGAGTTTGGGATTGACATGTGCACACTGCTATATTTAAAAGATAACCAACAAGGACCTACTGTAAAAATAAATAAATAAATATAAATTTTAAATAAGATAACAATAGATGGGGCTTCCTTTCTGGGAACAATTTCTATAATAATAATGATTCTCTGTCTAAAAATTGACACATACACTCTAAGACTAACTTTATTTTATTTTTTTGTTTTTTGTTTTTTAAAAAATTTATTTATTTTTGGCTGTTTTGGGTCTTCATTGCTGCATGCTGGCTTTCTCTAGTTGCAGTGAGAGGGGACTACTCTTCGTTGAGGTGTGCAGGCTTCTCATTGCAGAGGCTTCTCTTGCTGTGGAGCATGGGCTCTAGTCACGTGGGCTTCAGTAGTTGTGGCACATGGGTTCAGTAGTTGTGGCTCACGGGCTCTAGAGCACAGGCTCAGTAGTTGTGGCACACAGGCTTAGTTGCTCCCTGGCATGTGGGATCTTCCCGGACCAGGGCTCAAACCCATGTCCCTTGCATTGGCAGGCAGATTCTTAACCACTGCACCACCAGGGAAGCCCTAAGACTAGCTTTATGGTTTTGAAAATGATAGGCAATCTAGAATGTGGCAGAAGAGATATGTTTCTGGAATTGCCAATCAGAGTTCAAAATATATTATTACCATCCCAATCCCCATTACCAAAGAAAAATGGCTATAAGCCACACCCATGCTCTACAGTAACATTAATACCATAGCTCAGCTATAAATACAAGTCATTTTCTTCTCCGGGCCTTAGTTGGCACTCACAAATATTTGATGCAATGCTTTAAGGAGGTTACCTATTAGATAACCTTAAAGATCCCTTTCATCTCTGGCACTTTATGGTTCTAAGATAAATGAGCTTTTCTACGTTGACCGAGCGTCAGAACTTTATTTATAGCATTGTTTCTACACAGAAAAGTTTTATACATCTCAAGCAACTGACTTAAAAATCAACTTTGGGAATATAATCCATTTGAAGTTGAAGCCTTCCAGTATCTCATAAAATATTGTCTGCCATGTTCCTATACATCTTTATTACTACAGTAAATATTATTTGGAGAAAAATAACACATTATAATTAGAATGATTAAGAAAATAAACACAGACTTTACTATTATAGAATTCTTACAGTCGTCTTGGTATCTTAAATTTTCTGGTTAGGACAGGTCAAAGACATTTCCCTTCCCATGACTCTCTTGACTTACCTCCTTCCTATTTTATTGCAATTCAATAAGCCCTTATGAAACAACTCTTGGTTTTTGAAATTTGGGAGTCATACAAAACATGGTGCTCCAGGGAGACAGAGTTGGGCAGTGTGGCACTGAGACTCTAAGATGCCCTAATTATCCCTACCTCCTATAATTCAGACCCCTCCCCTTAAGTTTGGGTGGGACCTGTGACTTGTTTCTAACCAGTAGAATATGGCAAAGGTGAGGGGATCTTACTTGCATAGTTACATTACATAAGACTGTAACTTCCACCTTGCTAGCAGACTCTCTGTATTGACTCCCTCCCTGTTGGCTTTGAAGTAAGCTGCCATGTGGAGAGGCCCACGTAGCATGCAACGAAGGTGGCCTCTGGCTGACAGCCAGTAAAGAGCTAAGGCTCTCAGTCTAACAATCCTCAAGGGATATGTGCTGCCAACAACCACCTGAGCTTGGAAGGGGAACTTCCCCAGTAGAATGCCAGCTCTGACTAACACCTTGATTGCAGCCTTCTGAGAGACTCTGAAGCAGGAGTCCAGCTAAGGCAAATCCAGATTCCTGACCCACAGGAACTGTGACATAATAAATGTCTCCTGTGTAAGCCACTAAGTTTATGGAAATATTGTTACCTAGCAACTGATCATTAATACAAGCAGATAAGAAGCACAGTATAATTAGAGAACAATTAAAGGAAATAGAAATCCAAGTATAAAGTTCTGGGATAAAGTTAGTTTTGAAATATTCCATAGAGAGGGTATAAGACCCACATTTTTTCAAGAATTCAGATTGGCAGAGAGGTAGAGGGACAGCACAGAGGTAGAATAAACTGAATACCATGGACAATAGTATCACTACACTGAGAAACAGTGAGCTAAGACTGAAGAGGTACATTGGGTCTAGGTCACGGTAGGGCTAAGTGGGCTCATTTTCAATACTGTAGATAATCACACAAAAGGAAAGGCTCTAGAGCAAGGAAATGACAGTAAAAAGTGCTTCAAAGAACTTAATCCTATCACAGTATAAAGGATGGAGAAGATTAGAGATAAGAAGACTAAGAATAGATATGCTGGCACAACAGTCTTCAAGAGAGGCCAACAAACATTGGTGGGGGGGCGGGGGCGGCAGCGCCAGGGGGGGTTTCACACTCATGAATAATCAAAGGTATGCAAATTAAAACTATAAAACACCACTTTGTGGTTGATCAGATTAGCACAAAAACTAATAATACTAGCAAAGATAAAGCAATCTCAGACACTTTGTTGGTGGGAATGTAAATGGAACAGACTGTATGGAAAGGCACTTAGTGATATGCATTAATAACCTTAAAATATTCAGATCCTCAGACTCAGTAATTCACTTTGAGAACATATTCAAAAAATTAAATGATTTTTTTTTTTTTTTTTTTTTTTTTTTTTGCGGTACGCGGGCGTCTCACTGTTGTGGCCTCTCCCATTGTGGAGCACAGGCTCCAGACGCGCAGGCTCAGCGGCCATGGCTCACGGGCCCAGCCGCTCCACGGCATGTGGGATCTTCCCGGACCGGGGCACGAACCTGTGTCCCCTGCATTGGCAGGCGGACCCTCAACCACTGCGCCACCAGGGAAGGCCAAAAAATAAATAAATTTATTTACTCATTCAACAAACGTTTAATTGAGTGCCTACTACATCCCAGGTACTGAGGATACAGCAGTGAACAAAACAGACCTCACCTCCGCTTTCATGGAACTTAGAAGAGACCAACATTTAACAAATAATCACAAAATAAATGTATAATTACACATATTACAGGATAAAATGAGACAAATTATGAGCTTAAAAAAGAACTTTCTGGGAAGTAACATTTATACTGAGAGCTGAAGGATGAATAGAATTTAGCCACATGAAGAATAAGAGGATTTTTTTTTTTCTGATAGAGGAAACAATATTCATGAAGGCAAGAAAGAGCCATATTCAAGATTTTAGAGGATTCATTCATTAACTTATTCAACAACTATGTATGGAGGCTCTAGTAAGTACCAGGAACTAGGGGCTGAGGATAAGGGATGGGAGAAAATGATCAAGGTCAAGTTGAGGTAACAGCAGACAAAACAGGTATAAAAATTTCTATAGGAATGGGAGGGCATGGTATTCATAATAAAGCCAAAGACGTATGTGTGATAAAGGAGGAAACCGATGCATTTGGCAGGAGGAAAAAAAGAAAGGATGGAGTATAGGTAACAAACACAAAGATTTTCTACCTCCTCTCAAATCCAAATAGTATAGACTTACCTGAGAAAGATAGGTTCAAAACAGTACCATTCATTTATTTAAAAAATTACTACTTATAGATAGAAATACTTAGATGGCTCAGCGCTAACATGTTCATATGCAGAGAAGAAGAAGTAGAGATCAAAAATAAATTTTAGGGCTTCCCTGGTGGCGCAGTGGTTGAGAGTCTGCCCGCTGATGCAGGGGACACGGGTTCGTGCCCCGGTCCGGGAAGATCCCACATGCCGCGGAGCGGCTGGGCCCGTGAGCCATGGCCGCTGAGCCTGCGTGTCCGGAGCCTGTGCTCTGCAATGGGAGAGGCCACAACAGTGAGAGGCCCGCGTACCGCGAAAAAAAATTTTTTTTAATTAAAAAAAAATAAATTTTAAACATATATACATGAGTTAAGGCATAGCTATACCTGGGACACTACCCTACAGCTATCCATGAATGTGTCTCAACTGTGCTAAGCATTCAAGGAAAGGGAACCACTTTTTCAGAAAAATAAGCAGGCTTTCTTTGCAAGAGGCCAAAATGTACATAGAATAATCTGAGGATTTGAAATTAAAAACTGACCAAATGAACCTCCATAAGCTTAAGGATGAAGTGACAGGTACACAAACTTTATGGTAAGAATATGCTTGGAGTTACCACTAAGTTAGAAAGGGAGCCATAAGAAAGATCATGACCTCATCTCAGCAGTAGACCTGAGGAAGTAGAGCCCTTTTCCTCCTGTCTCCTCAATTATCTAAATGGTAATATTTTATGCTTGGTACATGTCAACAGCATTAAAGAGTTACAAATATTTGACACTACCTTCAAAAATATATATATATGCAGAACTCTGTACTATTTTTGCAACTTCTCTATGAGTCTAAAATTATTTCAAAATAAGAAGTATGGGTAGATTTGCTACAACAAATAACACAAAGCCTAAAATTTGTGTTAATTTCATGAAGCAATCGAAAAGAAGGACAAATGAAACAATTCTCCAAATTATGCTCTAAGAGTCCAATTTTCACTTCTTCTGTTAAGGGATGCAGGTACCTATCAAGAGAAAAGCCCATGATCTGTCTTAGACATCCACTGCCCACCAGACTTTTGGGGAAGTCACTTCAATCTCTCTAAGCCCCTGCTACACCTACCCCACAGGTTGGTATTATATACTTTTTGACTATGGTATACTATACAAGTATTCATGATCATTATTTAGAATTATTTATTTGAACTGCATTATTCCTTCATTAAATGGAGGAATATCTCTAAGATACGATGAACTATTTGGATTTTTTTCAAGTCTTTGCATTTATCAAATGAATCTTCTACTTAAGTAGAGGCCCAGATTTAACCAACAGATTTATCTAACAATAAATATAGTTATTATATCCCCCCAAATATAATAGAACTACAGTCTAAAAAATGTTTTTATCTGCTTTAGCCTTTTCCTATAAAGTTCATTAATGGAATTGGTTAACCTGTTACCTTAAAATTAATTAGGTTAATTCTGAAGACCTGTATTTATTTATTACACCTGTCTAATAAAGTTTGATGGGGCATAAATACACAGTTTGAACAAACATACTATCATACATAAAATGTTTGATGAAATATATTTTCCCCATAGACATTAAAAATGAAAAAATAGCTTTTTTGAAGAGAAGAGGCGATTAAGTCAGGAATTTCATGAAATCCAAAAGCTGAACCTTGAGAACCCAAAAGAAATTTCAAAGTCTGACAAAGAAAATATATCTCTTATAAAATTGGAAATCAATGTGTACTTATAAATGATGCAGCAAAAAATGCTTCATTGTAACTTTAATGTGTCAAAATCCATTATCCCTCTGCCTTCCATCAAGTACACTCTTAGGAAGAAAAATATTATATTATTTTCTGTGTTAAAACTTAAGTGTACAGCCTACAGGTGAGTCGGAAAACAGAGTACAAGAGTAACCCTCTCAAATCACACATTTACTCATTAAAACCTCAAGGTAGCCCATTTTAACATGGCACCTAATTTTGTTTCCTGGAAAATGTATTTATAGACCAAAACCAGAAATGATTCAAGTGGACAGTTAAAAAGAAAATTAAAAACATCAACAGGAAGCACAGAAAAATAATATTCCATAAGATATTATCTTTATAACAGTAAGAAAAGCAGGATGCCCCCTCCCCTTCAAAGTTTCCAGTGTTCACCATTCAGCCAGTCTACTCACTTCCGGTGGGTGTGGTCCATGCCACTGTTTGGTATTGCTTCCAACTTTGCATTTTTCTGCCCACAGATATTTCCATAGCTGTCGTATCCTGACACTAGTCTTGCTGCTGCACCTGTTGCTACTGAAAAGCCACAAATAAATCCCTAGGGGAGAAAAACAGAAAAAAACATACAAATAAACCATTTCAATAGCAACAGTCACTACTTGATAAAATAATGAGCTGCTTTTGTCCCTTGAAGGGAACAAAGAGCTATCTTTCCTTTTGCAAACACTATTTCACTGTTTTCCTTGGATTTCACATAAGCTATATACAAAGCAGTCCACAGGGTAACACTATTGACTACAATAACAAATCTCAAGCTTTTACATCATAAGATTGTCTTTGCATTTTATAATAATAATAGCAGCTTCTCTGTATTGAACATCTGCTCAATGCCAGGATCTGTACCAGATGCTTACCATACATTTTCTCTAATCCTGGTGATGGGGAAACTGAGGCCCAGAGAGCATAAATAAGTTGCCCAAGGCCATAGACGGTAGTAAAGATCAGAGCATAGACTCAGACACAGCTTTCTTCATTCTTTAGTTTTATTTGGTTGTAAAAGAGTTCTGTTAAATGAGCAACAGCAACAGATGAAAGACAAAAATTCAAAGAACAATAGGTATGTGGGTTTTGAATTACTATCACTTCAGTACACACGACACTTCTGTTCCCTTCCTGCAGTAAAGTTGTATACAAGCCAAAGAATTATACCATGAAGCACCGCCACGCTCTGAATATTGGAGACTCAAGGAGAGTGAGGCACTGGGTCCGTGTGCCACAAAGGTCACTTCATTTCATGGGAATATGCTTCGCCACAGTGCCAAAGGCAAATGGTACTTCCTTCAGAACTGCACCATGCTTGCTAAATTAAGGATGCACTGACCAAAGCAAAGCAATAAAACCCTACACTCAGGCTTCCCTGGTGGCACAGTGGTTGAGAGTCCGCCTGCCGATGCAGGGTACGCGGGTTCGTGCCCCGGTCTGGGAAGATCCCACATGCCGCGCGGAGCGGCTGGGCCTGTGAGCCATGGCCGCTGAGCCTGCGCGTCCGGAGCCTGTGCTCCGCAATGGGAGAGGCCACAACAGTGAGAGGCCCACGTACCGCAAAAAAAACAAAAAAACAAAAAAACAAACCCTACACTCAACTGCAGGCTACTAGGCATAAGAACAGGAAATAAAGTGAGTCACTACTAATAAACTGACTGAATTGGGAGAAAGGACGGGGGTTAAGAAATATTCTTGCAACACGGTCATTAAAAAAGCTGAGGTTTTTGTTATCTTTATTAAAGTGACGAATGAAGATAGAGATTATCACTGTTTCACTCATCATAGCCAAGTATCATGAGTAGTACTTACCTAAGCAGCCCTGCTAGAGCTCAGGTCTACACTGGTAAATACTGTACTCATATGCAGTGTCTCAAAGGATTTCCCCCTCAAACCTACTTTCCTAAAAAGGCAAACAAACTCTTTTTTCTAAATAGCTCCTCTATGTTTATCATGCAGGTAAGGAAAATGAAGGGGGAAGCGTAGAGAGTGTAGGTCTACCTAGTAAAAAACGTCTTGAAGCTACTCTTTGTAAGAAAGTGGACTTGGAGCAGAGACTATGCCTGATTCGCTACCCTCTCACCCTCTGATCCTTTTGCCAAGTTATTTTAATTCTCTGTGCCTCAACCTACTCACCTGTAAAATGAAGATAATGAGTGTCGCTCTTAAGGCTGCTGTAAGGATTAAATGAAACAATGCAGTAAGGGGGTAAGAATCCTGTTTGGCACATAGTGAGAGCTCAATAAATGTTGGCTATTACAGTCGCTAGAAATGAGAACATGTTGTAAGGGAAAGACCATGGGCTTTGGAGTCAGATAAACCTGCCCTGATCGGTGGAATACTGATGAGTCTATTTTCTACTCAGGTGACCTTGGACAAACTTGCTTAATTCTCCGTGCCTCACTTTACCCATTTCTAAGTTGGGGCTAAAAGCACTTACCACTAAGGCTGCTGTGACCAATACCTAAGATAATAATGTAAAGTGTCTGTCTCAGTACATGTTAGTACCCTTCTGCCTCAAAGCACAGCTGACTGCTAGCACTGGAGTTAGGCGTAGGCTGGTCAGTATTCACTCTCCCTCTCTCCTGACTCCTCCAACGAGACTGCAGGGCAATTAGTCCCACCTCAGAACTTCAAGCCAATACTAAGACATGAGAAAAATATGTATACTCCCCAATATACATATACATGTGCAAATCAGCATGCCATTTAAAAAAAATTAAGACCTTTATTAACAGGTGCTTGCAGTTTGTTGACTTTTTTGAAAAAATCAACCTGTAAACTTTTATTACAAATTAAAAATGAGGTTCTTAAAAATCTCAACTTGACCAGATATGAAACAATTTAAAAACCGTTAAAGGTGTATTGAGAAAAAACAGGCTTTAAAAAAACAAAACAAAACACGTTTGTCATTACCAAAAAGATACGTCTTTAGGTAAAAATAATAAAAACCTCATGCTGCATAGATAATGCAGATAGCTCTAGTTATCTGGTCAGCAGGCAAAAAACAAGCACTTAAGGTCTTCAGCTCCAATCTTTTGTTCATTGCTTATTGCTGGAATTTCGTATTCATTTCTTCTTGTTGGATGACTAAACCAGACGATGGTAGAGATGGTAAACTGGCATTTACTCAGCCCCGCCCTGCTCAGCCTCGGGAGCAGGGAGCAGACAAGCGGACGAATTCTCAGCTGGTGGATCATAGGCTGCTTGCTTTTGTCTCTTCGCCACCTTGTGGTTTAGGGTTTTCTGGGCGTCTGCGTCTGTAATTGAAGTTGCGGCGGTACCGACGTTGAGGTGGCTGCTGACCTTGGGTCTCATCTCCTGGATTTTCCTTATCTTCTTCATTGCCGTCCTCTACGGGCTGTCTCTTGCGAGGAGGGCCCCTGCGGAATCGTGGTCTATAACCCCGATACATATTCTGTCTCACTGGTCTACCTTGTTCTCCTGCGCCCTGGTTGTCAGCACCCTACATCACCTCTCCCTGCACAGGAGGGTTGGAATACTGTGGTCGACGCCCATAGGGTCTCCGCACGCAGTAAGGTGGGCACCTTCGCCTGCGGTAGGGCCGCCGCTGTTGGGCCTGGCCTTCGGGAGCACTCTCCGATCCCCCATCCTTTTCCCGCTCTCACCGATTTGGTAATTCTGCTGGTAATTGCGGGGAGGACCCCTGCGACGTGAAGAGCGTCTATAATGGTTATGGTCTGCTGCATATTTACTGCCTTGCGCCGGAACTCCACCAGGGCCTGTAACATTTGCTGCCTCCGCGTCCTTTTCTCCTTCAACGACATCAAACTCCACAGTCTCTCCATCTCCTACGCTGCGAAGGTACTTCCTGGGGTCCTTCTTCTTTACGGCAGTCTGGTGTACAAATGCATCTTCCTTGGTGTCATGCCCGTTGATGAAGCCCTACCCGTTTCTTACACTGAACCATTTTACTGTTCCCAAAACTTTCGTTGCGATGACCCTGTCGTCCCCTCAGGCAGGCGCTGCTGATGTGAGGCCGCCTGGGCTGCCGCGCCCTGCGCCGCCGCTGCCCGTCGTGCAGGGCGTGGTGTCGGCAGCGCTTAGGGCGGCGGGCGGCTGCCGGTCTCGGCCTCGCTGCTCCTGGCTGCGGCGATGGTGACTGGGGCCCCCTGCGGCAGCTGCGGCTCCTCCCGGGCTGTGACGGTAATTAGGCCGGCGGCAGCGGTGGCGCTGCTCGGGGCTCTCTGGGGTCCGCTCTCCCAGCACGCCATTATAAGCATATCCTTGAACTTCAACTTAGGAAGCCCTACACTAAACAAAACTGGAGGTGGAGGTAAATATTGGAGGTTTCATGGCTAACTTTTCCAATACAGCTCTTTAACAAGAAGGATCACAGAGTAATAGAAAGGGAATCCAGAAAGTTCTGGATTCAAACCCTCATTCTACCACTTACTACCTGTATAACTTTGATCCAGTTACCTACTTAGATGTTTCCTCCTCATCTCTGACACAAAGTAATATCAACTGTTTCACAGCCTAATGATGAGGACTAAATGAGATAATGCATCTCTAACTTCTAGCTGGTCTGGTACATGTCAGGTGATCAATATATGATATGGTGCCTGTTAGTGAGAAAGTCAGACTAAAGAGGTTGACAACAGTAATTGGGGACAAACCAAAAACCCCTTCAGTTCTCTATTTTAGACAAGACTTTCTAAGGGGTCAGGGGAAGTGAGAAATAGTGTCAGTCATTTTGTTATGACACAGAAACATTCAGACCACAATTACAATCTTCTTTTACTACTAGTCTAAAATAGGAAAGCCGTTGCATAATTAAAAGGTTATGTTCTTCTTTCACTTTTTATACAAATTTTCTTCTTATGTTTATAAGTACTTTGGTTACAGATTGCCTTAAATGGTTTCTGATTTCCCTTTATGACTATTTTTAACAATACTGTTGGACATGTGGTTTTTGTGCATGTGTGTGTGTTTGTGTTCTTTTTTTTAAAAATCATAAGCCACCTCATATCCCTCTGGGATGTAGGCAGAGTATAAATTATAACTGTTACATATATATGATAAAATGGGACACTGACATATTTTCACATAGGCCATTTAAACTTCTTAGTAGCTTCCCAAAGCATTAGAGTGGAGAGGGTAAAAAGCTGCAGCGGAGAAGGAAGGAGAATAGGAAGCTAATAAGATAGAAAGAAACCAAGACTGTTATTCCAGAGACTTCCCATATGGTACAAGTAGTGACAATGGAGAACTAGGCCAAATATAATTAAAAAGACAATCTCCTTTTTAAAAAAATGTGAAATCCAAATGCAGGAAGCAATACAGTTTCAAATGAGAAAAAATGTGGTACATGAAATTAAAATAGGCTGAGAGAAATTTTACAGAATGCACTCAATAATTTAATGGCTCCGTGAGGCGGATGGGGGCCGTACTCAACAGAAGGAAATCACATTAACTAAGCAAATGATAAGGGGGATGAGGAAAGCTTTTATACACCTATGGTAGGGAGCAATCACTAGAGAGAAAGTAAGCCTATCAGTAAGGAAGAGAATCATGGCTAAAATCTTAAAATGACGAAGCTATTGAAGTGCTTTCAGAACTGCTATTTGAAGAGAGAAAGAAGGAGCAGACAAATCTAATAACAAACAGGAGGTGACTCAAATCAGATAAAGGGATACAGGGATGGTAGATCACAGGCAAGATCTGGCAACTAATAAGTACCTATTGCCTATGTCAGAGAAAGACAATTTGCTAATTAATGAACTGTGCTCATTTCCCCTTCACATCACAAGGTTTAGTTCAACTTAAGTAAGAGTTTTGGCTTAGTTTCATTCACTTTCAGTCAAAAAAAGGGACATATTTTATTTCACAAGCATGCTTGAATTTCACACGTGGAGCATTTACCATGCAACGGAGCAAGGCAGAGGCCTTAGTTTCTCTCTGAAGAAAAAACAAGTCAACAAAACATGCATGAGGGGTGGGGATGGGGTATGAATATGGCATTGTGCTTCAAGATAAAAAGATGGGGGAAAAAGACTTAGGCTTCCAGCCTTCTTCTGGGGATTAATGAAAATATATCCAGGCTTTTTTCTCAAAGACTTCCTCTCTTATCTCAATCAACACTTGGAGTCAGTCTGCTAATAACTAATTTGTCAGACTTCAGAGTAACACTTGGCTTCTCTTCCTCCTGTTCTGAGAACCCTAAGACAAGGGGGCTATTAGGACCCAGCAGATGGGATAGAATTAGAATGTCTGATGCAGAACTAATACTTATGCAAGCAAATTTCAAAAACAAAGTTAAAAACTTTGCCAATCTGCCAGATTTCTGGATTTCTTTAAAGTTTAATAAGATACATTACTCTAAGAGAGAGGAAAGAGGAAAAAAACAAGAATGGTTGGAAGTCTAGGAAATATCCACTCAGTAAGCATTTATTGAGCACATAAAAACGCAAGATGCCATGCAAGGTACAAAGGTTTATAATACGTAAAGTTCACCCTGAAAGAATGGAAGTGTTCTCAAAAGAAAAAAATAATGGGCATGAGGGAGCAAAATCAGAGAGGTTCAGTTTCATGGGCAGCTCGAGCAATGAAAAAGAAAACACAGACAAAGAATACGTACTGAGAACTGAACCCAGCTCTTTTGCAAATACTCATGATCCCGGACAAGTCACTTTAAATTCTCTGAGCCTCAGTCTCCTTACCTGTCACTAAGAAAGGACTAGATTAATCTCAAAAGCCCTTTCCACTTCCAAAATGTTACGATTCTAAGGCAAAGTACATACAGAGTAAATTTTTTTAGGGTATACTTCCAGGGAGAAGTATAGGCCCTTTTGATCCACTATAATGACTGAGTGGGGAAGGGGTGGGAGGGGATGTAGATTAAAAGTAAATGGATTTAACTGAACTGTACATTTAAAAATAGTTAAAATAATAAATTTTAAATTATGTATATTTTACCACAATGATAAAAAAAAAAGAAAAACCAAAAGATTTAACAGAAAGTAGGTAGTCATTTGGATCAGGCGACCTTAAGGTGATTTTTGGCATGCTGTTCTTCCTAGTCTATCATCCTGCCAAAGCACAGCCCATCATACAGGTGACAAAACACTGCAGTGAGTCTTTGAGTCTTTCACTTTGTGCTGCATACTCCACAATAGTTAATGAGGTAGAAACACTATGCTCTAAGAACTAGACTAAGGCTATAAAATAAAAAAGGTCCTTGAAAGCAGTCTGCAGGGATGACCTATGCAGACCTATAATGGCTCCTAAATCCAGCTCTAGTCCAGATCATTCTCCAAAATTCCAGCTCTGTATTTTCAACTGCTTATCCCTACCCACACACTGTACATGTCCACAACTCACCTCCTTCCACATTTCCCCAAACCACTTCCCCTTCCTGCATATGCCTTATCTCCATTAGCAGCACCATTCCTGACTAGACTGCACAGCTAGGATATGGAGTGAGAGGACTCTAGTGTCCTAAGTCTGCACTAGAGGAAGCAGGAATGCTAAACTCTTTGCTCAGAGTCTGAAATATTGACTAGACCACATTTAACTGGCAGGTGAGGTTACTGTGCCCTACAGGTCCATGTTCTTAACAGCAACTTCTTTTGTTGTTCCCAATTCCGGGCAATAAAGAAGGGACTGACTATCTCTTGAGGCCTTGCCTTCTTCCTCTTCTACCCTGGGTTCAGTGCTGCCGCCACTGTATAATAGACAAGTTATTCAACATATCTCTGTGCCTCCTTATCTGTAAAGCGGGACTGATGATAACAATAGTATCTACTTCATTGAGCAGTTGTGAAATTAAATCCATATTGAGCGCAGAGAACAGTACCTAGTCCATAAGTAAGCAGCAATAATTATCAGGGGTAAGTTGTAGGAGGTATCTGTGTCTTCTATTTTCCAAGGTACGTACTCCTCTTAGGACCATCCAGACTCCTCTTTTTCCTGACTTTTGAGGTAAGATGATCTGGGCAGATTTGGTCCAGGTGGATCTCTTTTCTTTCCTCTTCTCACATATACCTCTACTTGGGACAGAATGAAGTCAGACTATCCAAGGTGGGAAGAACCTTGAGTCCATGTGGGCCAAGCTTCATTCCACAGGTCATGTTTACCAAGGAATGCTTTACTGGGCATAATCAAGTGACTGCTTGGCTACTAACAAAGTAGTACTTTGTTTATCCATCCCACTCTTATTCCTTCATGTGCACAGAAACTGTGGTTTGGAACCTACAAGGAGCTGGAGTAGGATTTGAGCTGAAAAAGCTTACCGGGAACCCATAACACAAGAATCTCTTAGTCATCCTTTATCTGTTTCCCACTTGCCCGCAACACTGGTGACACCAAATATTATTGATCCCACTCCTTCAATCTCTCTCCTCTCCTTTACTATTTCCTTATTTCAGGTTTTTCACCTCTTATCTAGACTCATCTGAACTGTTGCATCAGCCTCTGAACTGGTGGCCTGAAATCTCTTCCTTCTTTACAATGACTTTACATTTATTTTGGCTACCAGGGCCATGTTTCTAAACCCAGCCGTATCAATTCTTGCTTAAAACTCTTCAGTAGTTTATCAGTGGCTACAACAGTGGGTCTCAACACTGGCTGAACATTAGAATCACAGAGATTAAATCAGATTCACTGGAGTGGGGCCCAGGAACGAGTATTTTTATTCTAATACCAGCTAATTCCAATATGCAGCTAGTGTTAAGAACCACTTGTTTACTATCATAATGAAAAATAGAAATTTAGAAGTACAATGCTACACGTAATTTTTTAGAACAGGGTAAGCATATGTCCAATAATTTCAAAATATTGAATAAGTTCAAATGTGGAAGACGATAGCTCTCACAAAGGCTGAGAGCAATTTACTTTGAAAAATACCCTAAGTTCTAGACAACTCAGCATGGAAAAACCTTAAAAGTAAGGGAAGAAATAAAAGAGAAGTACAAGTATTTATGACGAGATGAACATGTATAAATAAAAAGATTTAATGGTGAAGATGAGGGAAAGACGACAAGATCTTAAAATATTTCAGAACTACAGAATAGATACCAAGGAATGAGCAAAGAACTGCAAGTAAGGGCAGTGAGTAAAGATATAGTTTGAGTAATGGGCTGCAAAGATTGACTATAAAAGCAGAAGCAACTGGGCCACTAGGTGAAAAGAATACAGGCAGAAAGCTCCGGTTCCTATTCTATTTTTGCCTTTCATGGGCAGCAGTATATTCTTAGATAAGCTAATACTTAATCTCACTACACTTTGCCTGTAAACTGGGGATAAAATCCATTTCATAGTGTGACTGGGAGAATTTAGTGAGATAAATACATATATGAAAGCATCAAGCCCATGATAATCCTCAAAAAATATTTATTGAATGTTTCTCTGAAAGGTACTATGGAATGAAATCCAAAGGCAAAAACAAAATACAACTTTTAAAAAACATACAAAACACATACTCAGAAGACCAAAAAAAAACTTTGGTCTATTGTTGTGCCAGTAAGGTGTGCAACAGAACTTTGAGATTTCTCCAGTTTCCACATGGCAAAATTTGATGTTAGCTCAGCTCCAAGATGGTAATCCATAAAAAGAATCATTCCAAAACAAATAATGCTATGCCTGCATTTAAAAGTACACACAGTGGGTCTTAATTACCATCACACTGAAATTAACATTATATTAATTACCATTGCATTACAACGTTTCAGTAAACAAAGAGCTCCTTACTCTCTGGTCACTCCCAAATCAGCCTATTAACATTAATGATTGCACTTTCCTGAGCTATTTTAGCACAGAAAATCAAAAGCACCTCGGGTGGCAGGTACATATTTTTATAAACATAATTTTGAAAGGTCAGCTGCTATTTATCCCAGGGTGAAATTCAGGGGTGGGGAAAGGTTGTGGACTAGTCCTGTTAGCAAAGAATGTTCTCCACACTCTGATGCTGCATTTCAGTTGCTACTCCATTAAACTAAGTAGACTCTTGAACAACATCTTACAAGTCCTAAGTTAGGAAATGGGTATTTTGATGTTTTCTAAATATCCTAGATTTGATGAAACTGAGCTGTCTATTATCTTTAAAAGTAACACTCTTTATTTTACTGGATTTATTATATCTCATCAGAGTGAACTGCTTTCTTTTCCTTGATTCAGGAGCTGGATTGGTGCCTACACTTATGCCCATTAGCCATGAATAGGGTTGTTCTGTGCTTCTCAAATGACATTTTCGAGGTGGGCAGCCGCAGAGAGACACAGAATAAGATTACCTAAAAAGTAGTAATAAATAAAAAATAACAAGATTCCTAAAAAAAAAAAAAAAAAGGTATGGGAAAAAGGAGGTTAAATACACTCACACTTGAGTGAAAAAAAAGGGTGCCTGAGGTAGCATAATTGTGTTTCCAGCTGCAAAGCCTAAGGAAAGAGAGAACAATACTGTCTGCACAATCCCCTGATCCCCTCCAGGGAGAGGAAACTAAGTGGCAGAAAAGAGCACTGGCCTGGAAGGTAAAGAGTCCTGGGCTCTGTTCCCAACTCTGCCATTCACTAACAGTGTGGCCTTGGGATGTTCATTATCATCTCTGGGGTCTGATGTTCTTAACGCATATAATGAGGGTGATGCACCAGATGAGGATTTCTAAGTCCTTGCTAGCTCAAAATATCGGCTAGCTCTAAAACAGCTGCTTTCTACCTTTTTTCCAGCCCAGCACACTGGTGGCAGTGACACTAAAGTCCCTGAATCCTGTGTGGAAACTCCTGCAGGGTAGAGCGGGGATGCAATCTGAGTAAGCACAGCCCCAGCACTTTGCACTCTGCTCCTCCATCCTCCACACCCACTGGAAAATCACCAGCTCCCGTGACCCCTGACTGAGAGATGCCACTTATTACAGTAGACGCAGCAGGCAGCAGGAGCCTAGTATGGGTGGAAGGTGGAAGAAGCAGGGAGAAACCAGCCTCCTTCCAGGAAGAACTAAAAAATGTCAGAACTGGAAGCATTGTAGATGTCATCTAGCAAAACCTCTAACTTTATACAAAAGAACACCAAGTCCCTGAAAGGAAACTGAATGGCACAAAAATAACCATCAGGTTTGTGTGACTGACTGGGTTGGATAAATACTCAGGACTCGACTCCATGACCCCATCAAGATCATAGTTCACGGATATTTTGGTCAAATGACCTGGCTTTCTGAAATGGGCTAGTCAAAGAGATAGAGTTTCAATTATTCCTTAATTTTGATTACAGTTTTCATGCAAACCAAAAAAAAAAAAAAAAAAAAAAGTCAAGGGGTACCAAATACCACTTAACTGTATGGGGAAAAATAACCTGCTTCAATGGTATCCTAGGACTTCCAGATATAAGCAATTCAAAAGGGGTTATTTATTTATTTACAGAAATAAATAAATAAATAAATAACAAGTTCCCTCTTTAAACTAACTCCCCATCATCCCCTCGGATCATGAGTTCAGGTTCTGAGGATCTGTGAGTTTCTTACCATCCCAATGCAGAACAGGATAAAAAGCAGCAGCCATGGTATGTCTGTGCAGCTACGGTCCTCCAGTGGCTTCCATTCTCGTTTGGAGCTCTAATTGAAAACACAAAGAGAGTGGTAAATGTGAATTTTAGTTAGTTAGGAAGGTGCAAACATGCCATCGATACCTAGATCCCTTCTTTTCCTGACAAATTCCTATTGAACCCTTGAGTTCAATAGGAACCTCAAATATTTGTCACCTTTCTGTGAATTTTACCCTAACACCCACCTCTCTTCCTGGCCAGGATTGATTCCAATGCTGTTTTGGTACCTCTATTAGAGCAGTTAGCATGCTGAATTATTATTGATTGAGCTGTGCCCCTAGCAGAGCATGAGCTTTGCAAGGGAAGAGACCACTTCTCATTTCCCAGCGTCTAACATGATGCTTGAGGGTTCATGGTATATACTCAGTAAGGGCTTTTTAAAATTAATAAACAAACAAATTCTTCCAACATCAGTCTTGGTGGTAGCTTTTTCTTTGTGTGTCCAGATGCTAGACTTAAAAATGTAGAACGTGCTTTCTACATGTTCTCATCTAGGAAGGAAGCTAATTAATTATGAATTCCTATTGAGGGGTAGACTCTTCTAAGTCTAATAAAATTCAGGAACAAAAAACTAAATTAAAACACTTTTACAGACAGATCTGGGCAACTCCTAAACCACCATCCACAGATTTTCATTCTGTTTTTAGAAAGTGTAAAGAGTTTTTAGATCAAACACAAAGATTCCCTAACTAAAAAACTAAAGGCATTCTAAAAGTTAACTTGCAAAGTATTGATTGGAATTGAGTGCATTTTTTTTTTCATACAGCGATAGTCTTAGGTTCTCAAATCAGCTCACAAATTCCCTTTAACCAGAATGTAACTGAAATAACACTCGAGCTTTCTAATGAACAAAAATCCCTGAGTCTCACACCCTTTCCTGGAAACAGTAAGCAGAGAAGGGAGAGAGAAGGTAGCTTTGGGAAACTTATGGGAAAAGTTCCTGCAAAAAGAAGGCCGGGGCCTCCAGTGGCTTCCATGACAAGATCCAGGAAGCTATCCAGAGAAGGCTTGTCAGTAGGAAAGGACACCAGCACAAGGTGTGGTAAGGAGATAAGAGAGCCCTCTAGTATAATTAGTACGTAGAGTTCAAGAGTGGGGACCCAGTTCCTAATCAGGTTTGCTTAGCTTTCTCTCCTTCTAAAACAGTTTTTAACTTTGACAACCTGATGAAAGCTACAGATTCTTTTCTTAGGAGATAAGCATATAGTTGCATACTTTTCTTAAAAGTTTAGGGAATTCAGGGGCCTCCCTGGTGGCGCAGTGGTTGAGAGTCCGCCTGCCGATGCAGGGGACGCGGGTTCGTGCCCCTGTCCGGGAGGATCCCACATGCCGTGGAGCGGCTGGGCCCGTGAGCCATGGCCGCTGGGCCTGCGCGTCCAGAGCCTGTGCTCCGCAACGGGAGAGGCCACAACAGTGAGAGGCCCGCGTAATGCAAAAAAAACAAAACAAAAAAAAAAAAAAAAAAAAAAAAAAAAGTTTAGGGAATTCAGAGCCCAGGTTATGAAACCCAACTTTAAAATACCTGTCTATGGACACTGAGGGCAAAGCGCTGGAGCTACAACCACTCCTTCCTGACCCCTAAATGCTAACCAGACAAATGCCTTTTTCCCTTCTTTAGTGTCTTATACACTGTTAGTTTTTCACAAACAACAACAAAAACCACCACCCCTGATAGCTTGTTCCCAGACACACACACAAGAAAACAAAAGAGCACTAGTTAGTCATGGAAAAAAACCTCATGCCAAGACTCTAACTAGCATTAAAAACCCAGAGTGAGTAGGCAGTGTTTCCCAGAGGAATATAACACTAGGGCAAACGGATAAAGGGCTCTGTCCTCTCCTTGGCTCTGTCATTAGTTAGCTACACGACTTTAGATAAAATGCTTCATCTCCCTGGGTGGCAGGAAGAAGTGAGATTAAATCTCTTAGGTTCCTTCCAACTCTAAAAATCTATGGTCAGGAATGCAGTTTTGTGAAAATTTGTGCAATGACAAAAAAACTGCAAAAATAATTTGACATTATTCCCTGTGTTATTCAAATAAGAATGTACGCATTGTGGTCTGTGTTTTGGAAGACAGTTGTTCATAGTATGAATAAAGAATGTTTCTTTGTATTAAATAATTTCAAGCTTGAATAATACCCATTATAGTAAAATTACTTACAAACACAGAATTTGGACACATCTTTGAAATTCATTATATTTACTCTGAAGTGATTTCCAGAGCAATGGCTACTTTGAAACACTATATTTGTTTATCTTAACAAACAGTATGTATTAGGGGAAGGCGGTGGGGGGGGGGGGAACGAGTCTCAGACTGATTGAGCATTTTCTTTATCCACAACTATTTTCTTCGTATTTTTACTTCAGACCAACATTCAGCTTTTAATGCTTAAATTTTTACCTATAACTTAAAGAAGGGAGAATTTCATTCTGACCAGAAAAACACAAAGATTCAATATCTCAATAGTCAACTTACTGTGGGCCACTTCTGGGCCAAATACATAGAAAA
Source organism: Mesoplodon mirus (assembly GCF_964341445.2). Taxonomy (NCBI): domain Eukaryota; kingdom Metazoa; phylum Chordata; class Mammalia; order Artiodactyla; family Ziphiidae; genus Mesoplodon; species Mesoplodon mirus. The sequence continues at coordinate 30,885,727 of NC_138976.1, read as the reverse complement.
CCTTTCACTGGGAATGAGAAGTGGAGAAGGGGTAGGGGTTACATATAAAAAATAGTCACAGAGCACAACACAGAGTAGAAGAATACAAAAAAAGGAGGTAGTCACCTCACTCAGATAAAGAAAGGCTTCTCCAGGAGGGGCAGCTTACCTCATAGGCTATTCTGAGGATTAAATGTGAGCATCTGTCACACAGTAAGCACTAATTCTTGGTTATAATTCTTACTTATCAATACTCACTTTTCAGTTAACCTTCTCGCTATTGTAAAAATATCCCTTTACCAGGTGGACCTTTCCACTAAAAGGACAGAAAGAATATTAAATTCACCTTTTCCCCTTCTATTACTAAAATTTTGACTTAATGGTGGCATCTTTCATTTTAGCTACTGTTTTTAATGCTTTCAGTTATTGATTACTTTTAACTAGGCACTATACCCAAAGCTTTATACACATTACCTTCAGAATAGCTCTCTGATGTATGTATCATCCCTATTTCACAGCTAAGGAAACTCAGGCTCAAAAGTTAAGTAATCAGGGGCTTCCCTGATTACTCCACCTGGCACAGTGGTTGAGGGTCTGCCTGCTAATGCAGGGGACACGGGTTCAAGCCCTGGTCTGGGAAGATCCCACATGCTGCGGAGCAACTAGGCCCGTGAGCCACAACTACTGAGCCTGCGCGTCTGGAGCCTGTGCTCCGCAACAAGAGAGGCCGCGATAGTGAGAGGCCCAGGGACCGCGATGAAGAGTGGCCCCCACTCGCCACAACTAGAGAAAGCCCTCGCACAGAAACAAAGACCCAACACAGCCATAAATAAATAAATAAATAGAATTTTAAAAGCAAAAAAAAAGTTAAGTAATCAGACCAAGGTTTCACAACTGTGCAACCAGGATTTGAACCCAGGTCTGTGGCCACAAAACCAAATGTGATGAGAATATCATTCATTTTGCACTAGTTCAGTAAAGAGCAAAAACACCTCCATTAGTTTTTCCTCACACTGCAAAATTTGGGAGCCAACCCAATAATTTAAAATCCTATAGGCACAGCGAAAAAGAGAGATGTTTTATGAGCCATGAAATTTTTCAAGCAAGTCAGGAAACCCAATAGTTGAAAGAATTTAATGATTCTTTAACAGACTCAACCAAGTGGTAACTGGATTTAATGCTGTCTGTTTCTTCCAATTAAAATCCACATAGACCTAACAAAAGTAAAATGTTTTGCAAAAGCACTTTTTTAATGTGATTTTTATCCCTCTCTCAAATTCTACATGAGGTTAATAAAGGCTGTCAATAAATGTTAGGTCCCTTTCCATTCACAGAATCTTACAATTCAGGAACTAAATAGGACCAAAGTAATCATACAGTCTAAGCCTTTAAGTGACCTAGGGAAAGGAAAGGAAGGGACTTGCCTGACTTGCCCAAGATCAATTGTTTTGATCTTCAAAACAATTCTGTTAGTTGTTATTATATATTCCCAGTTTTTCTGCTCTGTAAAAGAGAAAACCAAGGTTCAAAGAAAATAAGTGGAAAATTCAGTACTGAAACCTGAGTCCTCAAACTCTAGCAGAGAGATGGAAACTATAAGAAAGAGTTAAGAAAATGCTAAAAATAAAAAACCATGATGAAGAATGCCTTTGTCTGGCTCATCAGTAGACTAGACACTGCCAAGGAAAGAATCGATAAATGCAAGGATAGGTCAGTAGAAATTACCCAAAGTGAAACACAAAGAAAAATAGAATGAAAATTAAAAACCCAGAACGGAAGATCCAAGAACTACAGGATAATAGCAAATGGTCGAACACATGTGTAATTGGAATCCCAAAAGAAGATTAAAGGGAGCATAGGGAATGAATAAAGAAATAATGATTGAGAATTTTCCAAAAATAACAAAGGAAATCAAAGCACAGATCCAAGAAGCTAAGAGAATCCCAAGCAGGATAAATACAACACACACATGCCTGCATACACACACACAAACACATCCTACACAAACTATATTCAAAATGTTGAAAACCAAATATAAAGACATCATCTTGATGGCAGCAAGAGGGAGGAAAAGGCACACTATAAACAGAGAAGCAACGATTAAGCAAACTTCTTATCAGAAACTATGCAAAGCAAAAAAACATGGAATGACATCTTTAAATTACTGAAAGAATTAAAAAGAAAAACAAAAACATTATTAACTCAGAATTCTATACCCAGAGAAAATGTCTCTCAGAAATGAAGACTTTTTCAATGAAAACCTAAGAGAATTTATCAGTAGCAAACCTGAAGTACAGAAAATGTTAATGTTCTTCAGGCCGAAGGAATATGATACGAGACAAACTTGGATATACACAAAGAAATAAAGACTTGTAAAATGAAGTTTTGAAATTTTCCATAATAAAGTATTTTAAAAATAAGTGTGTGAATATGTGTATAACAACATTCACATTACAGTCTTCTTGCACACTCTACAAGATTAATAACCTAGAAAGCAGAATTACAATTTTTAATGCTAGTATAAGACCATAAAAAATAAATCTAAGTCAGACCACAGCTGATGTATGCCTTATGTTTGTATTATATTCATATCCTTAAAGTTAGGGAGGAACAATATTTTACATCTTTACATTCCTTCCTACATTTTCTACATCATAGATTAAAAAATATTTTTTTTCCATAGTATCTTACAGAAGTCATAGTCACAGTCCCCATACAGTTAAGTCACAGGCAACTATATATATCCTAGACTTCACATTCACTATGAACCCTAATAGCTAAAACCAAGGCCTTCTGGTGAATTTAATATGATATGGGTGTGTATTTTTTTAGGAAAGAAACCTATAAAAAGTTTTGTCTTAAATTCCCATGTTGGGACTTCCAAGGTGGCACAGTGGTTGGGAATCGGCCTGCCAATGCAGGGGACATGGGTTCAGTCCCTGGTCCGGGAGGATCCCACATGCCACAGAGCACCTGAGCCTGTGCGCCACAACTGCTGAGCCTGCGCTCTGGAGCCCGCGAGCTACGGCTGCTGAGCCCACATGCCACAACTACTGAAGGCCGGGCGCCTAGAGCCCGTGCTCCGCAACGGGGGTGGATGCTGCAATGGGAGGCCCACGCACCGCAGCAAAGAGCAGCCCCACTCACCGCAGCTGGAGAAAGCCAGCATGCAGCGGCAAGGACCCAACACAGCCAAAAATAAGATAATAAATAAATAAATAAATAAATAAAATTAAAAAAAATTTTTCCATGTTGTTCCTAATGAAGACACAGTTGTTGAGTAACTGTTTTTTTAGATAATAGTCACACACAAAGATTTTGACAAGTGATATGTTACAATCAGTTAGTCAAATCAGACATCACTGGAGGGCATCAGCAGTAATAGGGCTGGCAGGGTGGGCCAAGCCAGGGAACAAATCAGGTAGGAAAAGGTCTGGCAGATGTGAATCTAGTTCACAGAAGTAGGCAGGGCTGGTTGGATCAGGAAGATATAAAAGGATCAGAGAGGCAACAGCAACAATCCAGAGTTAGGACAAAAAGAGTCAGCTAGGTCTCAAATACGGAAACAAGTAGGGTCCAAAATCCAGGAAGTCAGAAGATCCAGGTGATACCTAATGGCAAAGATCGAATGCTCCCTGCCCTCTTTTTATACTCTGCATACTGTCTGTATGACTCTCTCCTAATTAAGACAGATGTACAAAGATTCCCAAAAGATTCTTATCGTAATCTAGTAACAGTATTACCTAATGCTATAAGTCTTTCCTTGATACACCAGATTTTTGTAAACATGGTTTGAAAATAATGAAAAATGTGCTAAAAAAATTGGTATTGTCAGTTATACTAAGAAGTTACTTAATTTTTCCGGTAATACTCTTAAGCATTCTGTTGGTTCTTCAAATAAATACTGAGCACCACACAAAGAACCTGAGATCCAAAGCCATGTACGATAGCCCCTACCCTTACAGAGCTCTAGTTTAGCAAGAGAAGCAAACTAAGGATTGATAATGTGAGTGATGCCAAAATAGAGATGTGTAAAAAGTACTGCAGGAATAGAGATAGGGAACCATTAAGCAAACACTTGCAAGATTTATTGAAATTACCTCATAAACTTCTGAAGCAAACACTAAAAAATGATCCTCTGTTGTCTAAAATAGAATGTGTTTTTGTGCCCAAAACATACGAAAAATTCTTGCTAGCTATGATGGGGAAATATTGACTGCCAAATAAGAATTATTCCACCCAGAAATGTTTAGTAGTAAACAAACAGAACATTAAGTTGGTTTAAAAAAACAAAAGTCAGCCATTTTCCTCACTTTGTACCCATTTGATTTCTCTGTACTACATTTTATGGCAGATCCAGTTAGAAAGGAGCCTTTCAGTTTTGGAAAAGAGACAACGTATCTTCCTTTGTTTTCTGGCACAATTAGTGCAGGGCTATATTTAACTAAGCTACTAGAATAATATTTTCATGTTGATGTCATTGGTGAGATTCCTACTAATACTGAGTTAAGTACTATCTTGTCGCATACATCCAGAGTTGCTGTAAATTGGAATTTCTGATGGGCTAAAGAACTACAGGCTCCCTGTCATTTACCTAGTACAACTGTCTTTACCTAGTACCTTGTCCAGCGCCTCTACTTTAGTTTTCATTTCCCAGCTACTCCGTGGCACAACTAGAAAGCCTCTAAAGCAGTCACTGAATTCATCTCCAAGGTCACTGCTACAGACATTTGTGATCTAAGTACATATGTCACAAGCATTGGGCTATCTGTGAGGACTTCATTTTGTTCATGCCCATCTGTTTTACACAAAAACCTCCGATATTAAAGACAAATAGTCATACACTCCAAATCTTCAGAGCTCCCTCCAAGGACATACTGGTTCATTAAATTCCCCAAAATGCTTTTATTTGTGCAGAGTAGTAACAAAAGAATAAAAGAGCTGATGTGTATCATTTTTGCCACACTCTTGAATAGAGTCAGCAGACCTGATGAAGTTGGGTAGCAATAAAACATGGAGGCTTTCACCTTTCTGTTCATAGCACCTAAAACTAAAATCTTGTAATAGGATTTTGAAAGACATTGCCTGTCCTTTGGGAAAGCTCTCTCAAGGATTTGGAGTGCATAACTACTTACAGTTACCATAAGCAGTCCATTTCATTTGCTAAGCTTGGTGATGGCAATTCATATTTGAAAGGTAAAAATAAGAGCTGTGATTTTAACAGGCAGTTAAAGGTAATAAGATACATTGAGTGGAAAGATACAGGCATCTGTGTCCAACTGCTTTTCTTAGTTCATGAACTTTATGCTAAATCACAAACATTCATCTACTTAAGGAAAAAGGGGGAAATGGCAACTAGAGCTGCTCTAGGTTATGTATTTACACAGTGACAGAAAGATCATGGGAGATATGTTGCCAATGACCTCATTCTTTCCCTGAATGCCCTAAAAAAAATAACTGTGGGTCTGTTAGAGTTGTCCTTCTTCCATCAGACTTCTCAGGGGCTGTCTTTCTTGCACACAAGCACATGATAATTACTGGGCAGAGGCCACGTTCCTCCTGTCCTGCAACATAGCTAATAGCATCTTTTACCTCCATGACCAATGAAACACGATCAAAGTTATACAGATAAGCCTTGTTTGTAATCCTCTAATAGTATTTCTAACTTGCCTTTCTTCTGAATCATCTGTGAGCAATGTTTTTAATTTAAAATGACTATTTGGTTTTATTCTAATTATACAGTTTTCATGGGCTTCATTCCCCCCCCCCCATCACATCCTGCAAGTGTCAGAACATCTTCGGTACTTGGTGACACCAAGGGCAGACTGAAAGGACCAGAATTGTACTTTGCGCCTCCAACCTGCTACAGTACAGCCAGTTTCCATGTAGCTAATGGATTTACTGACTTTTCTTGCTATACTGTAACCCTTTCTTTTAAAGCAGGAATTCATAGGTACTCAAAAGAGGATTGTCATTCCAATCTTGCTTCCTTTCCTTGATGGAATGGCTAAGAATTGACTTATGAAGACTATGATGACTTATGGAGAAGAAACATGAAGACTACACTGATCATATATATAGCTAATAGGGGAGTGGAAATGAGTAAATTTATGTCTTAAATCAAAATTAGATCTCATCTTTGCCAATGAAGAGTTTTTAGTCCATAGCAATTGTGCACAGAAATAAATATATGTTCAGTTCTGTGGCAGTGCCTAAGAACTCTCAAGGGAACAAATACTTATTACAGTTAAATAATTTACAAAAATATAGATTACATTCCTTTCTTTTGTGTTCCTATAACACACTATGTACACACCACCATCACCGTAATTATTATTTCACATTATACTTATTTGCTTCCCCAGTAGATTATGAACTTTTTGAGGGTAAGGATAATGTTTCTATTTTTTGTTTAAATCAGGGATCAGTAAGTACTTAATATTCTTCAAGTGAAAGCCTATTCCACATGAAACTAGAATCTTACCCTAAGTGGCTGAACATATAATGGCCATTCTTCCTACCTTACTGCCTACTTCGGGCAGGGACTTGTTGGGTTTTATTCACTGCTATATCCTCAGTAGATGAACAGTGTCTAGCACATAATAGGCTCTCAGCAAATTTATTTAATGGATGAATGAACAAGGTGAGGTCTTTTACCATTCAAGTAGCATAATGTTAAAGCAAACATCCTCACTGCCTCTCCTGCATGAGACCATTTCCTTAAAAAGCATTCTATTGCATCACAGCCTGGCTCCTTTTCCCACAGATATTGTAAAGTATAACATTTCCCAAAGATGTTGGTCAGTAGGTTCTGTAAGAAAAATAAATTCCAGATTTAACTACATTTTGGAAATGCTAGTTAATGAAATCAAGTCTTTTGAGCAGGACTTCTCTGAGACCTTACTGTGAGACTCTCCAAAATGTATCTGGTCACACACTGACTGGGAGACGTGAATACAGACAGTGCCAACCTCTCTCACAATACATTTCTGGAAACCAGAGCATAAGGGTTCATGGTTAGGATTGATGCTCCCACTGAAAACCACTTTCAGAAGTAAAGGCTGGTAGCACTGTTTAAGACTATGCTGAAACTCATAAAAAAGAATGAAACCTTGCCATTTGCAAAAACATGGATGGACGTGGAGGGTATTAATGCTAAGTGAAATAAATCAGACAGAGAAAGACAGATACTGATATCTCTTATATGTGGAATCTAAAAAAATACAACAAACTAGTAAATGTAACAAAAAAGAAGCAGACTCACAGATATAGAGAACAAACTAGTGGTTACCCGTGGGGAGAAGGATGGGGGAGGGGCAATATAGGGGTAGGAGATTAAGAGGAACCAACCGTTAGGTATAAAATAAGCTACAAGTATGTATTGTACAACACAGGGAATACAGCCAACATTTTACAATAACTATAAATGGAGTACAACCTTTAAAAATTGTGAATCACTATATTGTACACCTGTAACTTATTTAATATTGTATATCAATTATACTTCGATTAAAACAAAAAAGACTATGCTGAAACTGAACGCAATGTACATTGGTACACTGGTTCAAATTACTTTGGAAAGTAATTTGGTGATACATTTAAAAAACCCAAAGAAATCGTCTAAAACATTAAAATAGCTGCACGTGAGATGTCCAATATAGTGATATTATGAGAAAAAATTAGAAATTAATTATCTATAATAGAAAATAATTAAAAATGAGAATGGAATATTAAGCAATCATAAGGGTAATTATGAAGACTTTGCACAGTAACATATAAAATGATAATGATAAAAAGCTGTGTTCAAAAACATGGTATGAAATTATGCCATGCTCCGGTGACACAATTTATAGAATAGTATATGCAAATGTATAAGCATTAGAAGAGGCTAGTGCAATTTTTAAATAGTTAGACTTACAATGCATTTTTCTCATTTTGATTTCTATTAATGCTATTTAATTATGGAAGAAATATCAAAAAAAGAGGAATATTAGCTCCCATTTCTTCAGATCATGCTTTTTCTACTTCCTCAGTATAGTGTCAGCTATAAATAGATGCACAATGAAAACTACCAGAATATATTCAGGTCATTCTATCTGACACTTATTGACAGGAGATCAGAACATTTCAAACTTCACTAGAAAGCCATATGCTGAGAATCACCTAGGCAAGAGCAAGATTTCTCCTGAAAAATGCAGCACTGTCAACGTCAGAGAGGTAATACACTCTAATAAACATTAGAGAGGAAATCCCAGTGTAGTGAGAGGGAGGAACACATACCTGGGTGTGAATCATAGCTCCTCTTCTAAATAGAAGTATGATCAGCTGACATGATCTTCCCAATTCTAAGGTAAAGATGATTCTCCCTACACCATTCACTGTTGTTTTCAGGATTAAAGTAAAGCTGCTGGCTAGACCAGGTCCTAAACCATTGTTAACATCCTTTCCCAAAGGGCTATGAGAAAAATCTCCCTATGAAGCATCTTAAAAAGTGAATTCTCACAATCATCTCAAACATTTTAAAACTGCTCCCATATTGTATACATTCTAAAATGTGTGCTTGGAAAGTGAAAAATGAGTTGTAAAGGAAATACAACCGGCAGAAATTGAGTGCACAGTTTTATAGATAATCGAGGTAAACATAAGAAACAAATAGTAACTTTCAAATGATAACACAATAAGAGCAACTGAAATGACTTCTTTTTTTTTTTTTTTTTTGCGGTATGCGGGCCTCTCACTGTTGTGGCCTCCCGTTGCGGAGCACAGGCTCCGGATGCGCAGGCTCAGCGGCCATGGCTCACGGGCCCAGCCGCTCCGCGGCATATGGGATCCTCCCAGACCGGGGCACGAACCCGTATCCCCTACATCAGCAGGCGGACTCTCAACCACTGCGCCACCAGGGAGGCCCTGAAATGACTTCTTATATCATAAATTTTTAAAGGGAGTTGAAGAGAACATCAATCCTAAAACCACAGTTAACCAAATTATAAAAAAAAAAAAGTCCATTCATTCAATAAATAATTGTTCCACCTGAGAAGAACTAGGCTGGGACTCCAAGAGCCCATTAGTTTACTTTTACCTTTCTACTGTTCTCCTCTTGCTAATTTACCTTCCTCATCTCTAGGTTTTACCTTCTCTCTCCTCCCTTCTATAAAGAAACAATTCATTTGAGTTCACATGTGAGGGTTGCTGAAATGATAGACAAAAATGTATGTTTATTGAAGGCAGAAAAAGGTCATGGATCAACCTTAAGAAGATTACCAAAATAATCTGTTTCATCTGGAGTACTTAATGACTGTAACACTAAATGCAGACTACAGCTAGTATCAGTGAGCATAAGCCATGTGCCAGACACTTTACCCATATTAACTGATTTAATTTTCATAAGCCAATAAGGTCGATCCTATTATATTATTCCCAGTTTTCTGATGATGAAACTAGACAAAGAGGGGTTAAGTAAATTTCCCAAGTCATACAGCCAATAAGCACTAAAAAAGCAGGGATGTGAAGCAGGTAGTTGGGCCCTAAGGCCCATGATCACCCCGCTCGGCCTTGCTTACTATGATTAACATATCTTGTGTGGACATAAGGAACAGATTTGTGGTTGCCAAGGGTGGGGAGGGGTGGAATGGACTGGGAGTTTGGGATTAGCAGATGCAAACTATTACATATAGAATGGATAAACAACAAGGTCCTACTGTATAGCACAGGGAACTATATTCAATACCCTGTGATAAACCATAATGGAAAAGAATACGTATATGTATAACTGAGTCACTTTGCTGTACAGCAGAAATTAAGACAACATTGTAAATTAACTACATGTCAATAAAAAATTAAAAATTTTTAAAAATTAAAAATATATATATCCTGTATGGACACTGTGGATAGATGGGTATTGGAAGGGAGGAGGAAAAAGAGGAAAATGAGAGGCATAAGAATTACTGTTGACCCTTGAACAATGCAAAGGTTAGGGACATCTATCCCCATGTAGTCAAAAACCTGCATATAACTTTATAGTCAGCCCCCCCATATGTGTGGTTATGTGGATCCATATTTGAGGTTATGTGGATCCCTATCCGAGGTTCTGTATCTGAGAATTCAACCACCCACAGATCATGCAGAACTGTGGTATTTACTGTTGAAAAAAATCTGCAAATAAGTGGACCCACGCAGTTCAAACCCATGTTGTTCAAGGGTCAAATGCACAGCAAAAATACTATAGTAGGGGCTTCCCTGGTGGCGCAGTGGTTGAGAGTCCGCCTGCCAATGCAGGGGACATGGGTTCGTGCCCCAGTCCGGGAAGATCCCACATGCCGCAGAGCGGCTGGGCCCGTGAGCCATGGCCGCTGAGCCTGTGCTCCGCAACGGGAGAGGCCACAACAGTGAGAGTCCCGCATACCACAAAAAAAAAAAAAAAAAAAAAAAATACTATAGTAAATTCTGTGGCTTATTTTATCTAAACTGATGTTTTGCATGGTTAATATTTCTTCTTAAAGGAAAATTATAGGACATAACCAAGAATAAGATATTATTAACATATTTTGTATTTTGATTTCAAAAATAATTTCCAAATGTCCAAATATTACTGTTGATATTTGAAGAAAACACCTGCAGTGGTGTTTAACAGGTGGAAACAAACTGTTGTTTCCTCCTAGCCTTCTGTAACTTCCATCTATATTTTGCATAACACTTGTTTGGATTTCAAGAGTAAGAGTACTTAAAATGCTACTTTGCTATTAGGAAAGCACATACAAATGCCCATCAACTGATGAACAGATACATACAATGTGGTAGATCCATAGCACTGAATATACATTTTGGAATAAAGAGGAATGAAGTAGTGATACAATACTACAACATGGATGAACCTTGAAAACTTTATAAGTGAAAGAAGCCAAAGAGGACATATTATATAATTCTATTTATATGAAATGTCCAGAATAGGTAAATCTGTAGAAACAGAAAATAGATTAGTATTTGCCTAGGATTGGATGGGAATTAAGGGGAAATGGGGAATGACTGCTAATGGCTATGGGGTTTCTTTGGGGAATGATGAAAATGTTCTAAAATTGACTAGTGATGATCAAACCTCAGTGAACATACTCAAAACCACTGAATAGTACACTTTAGATGGGTAAATTGTATGGTATATGAATTACATCAATAAAGTTGTTATATGTACAAGAAAAATCATGCAAAAAGGGGGTCATTCTGGCCACTCACATATGGAGTTCTACTGATTTCATTATAGATTCCGTACGAACACTTTTAATACAGTTCCATTAAGTAGACAAGATAAAAGCAGAACAATTTAACTAAGGTAAAGAGTTGGTTAACAATGAAATCTGATGAAAGCAAACATTTTTCTGAGAAATGAGAAGTTACAAGAATTACTAGATAAAGTGCTGATTTTCATGTAATAGTTCAATTCCTCTGTAGGTAGCATAAGGGGAAAAGAGAAACAAGGTTGCAGAAAACTGAAATAAAAGGTAAAATAGACCAAGTAGAGAGAGAAAAGTCATCTTTTGAAGAGGCCTAAGAACACACACACCAGGGCAAAAACTAGACTGTGGTATAAACACAGCTACAGAAAGAATGTACTTGTCAGAAAAAAGGGACCAGACAGGAAGGTACACACACAGCTACTATTTATTTAGCACCTCTTAGGTGCCAGGATCTGTAATTGACTAGTTACGCTGAGAAATAACGGTCTAAAAGATACACATTGACAGTGCCCTTCCAAACTGTCTTGGGGAAGGGGTACCAGGGCAACAGACTCTAGAATGCTGAATAGACAATTCAGGATACTGAGCTGCTGTGCTGTGAATCATCCAGCCTACTCCCCTTCCTCTGATTCCATGACGTTAGGCGACCTTCTCACTGTCCTCTGGCTTCCCACAAGTTGACAAGCAGTGTGCATAACATAACTACAGAGCTATAGAAAATAAAGCAGTGGAGCGACAGAGGTTATTGCATATGCAGAGAGTCTGGAAGAATATATATAGACTAAGCTGTGAACAATTGTTATCTCATGAGGTGGGGTCAGAAAGGACTCTCTACTTATACATGTCCATATGTGGACTGGATTTTTTAATAACCACACTACTTTTCTATTAGGAATAAATATGATACTTCTTAAATAATAATTTGGCTTTACCTTAATACTAGCTAAGCTGACAAAAATCTTCTGGTTTGTATGTCAGTTTAATAAATTAGCCTCCTGAGTTGATACACGTGTCTTAAGACTTTGGTTTACGTGAATCTACTATTAACAAAAGGATCTACTCTTAACATACCAGCAAAATCAAGTTTCTGAACCTCCAAAGCCCCAGGGCTTGGTGAATTCTAAAAACAATACTTGGCCAAGCTTCCAGGTTCAGCCTGGTAAAACCTGAACGACACCAAGGACCCTGCAATCAAATTCTATAAGCAGAAAATATTAAAGAGCTATAATTTAGAATCCTTCTAGAGAATGTTTCCCAGCATTTCAGCATAATTTACAAATAGGCAGCTCCTTGAACTGCAGACTGGCCTTAGCCAACTAACTTTGAAAGAAAAGAGGCTGGTTCTATCCTACCACCAACCAACACCCTCTCCCTGTGCATGAATAGATCAGAATCATGGGGAAAGCCCTAGGAGCATGAGTCCTAGGTTTAGCCTGGCCCTAGAGTCTGGATCCTAAATCCAACTACATTCCCATCCCCAGCCAGGGGTTTAAAATTAAAGGTCGGAGTACCCTGTAGTAGTAGCCACTGGATGGTGCCAATATTTCATCATCAGATAACCAGCTGGCCCTCAGCCACCCCAAAGTATGGCCAATTGGTTATCTCCAAATGACTACTGGGTCTGTTAATGCTATGCTGTCACGAAGCCCCCAAATCCTACTTCTAGGTAAATCCAGCTACTCAAAATCAAGATATCAGTTATTTAAGTCTGAAATGGAAAGGAACAATACAAGGGAATCAAGCATTAAATTAACTGTTGAGTTAGAAGACTATTGCAGTCCCTTCCAATCCTGAGATACAATGGTTTCACAATCAGCAAAGGTTTCCAGGAGAAGCAGAATTAATGAAAACCAGTTAAAGACCTAAAGTGATTAAAGAAAACTCACACAAAGACTAGAAACACCCAAATAAGTGAGGAGGAGCACTGAATCATCAAATTAATAGCCCTATAAATGACAGATACTAAACTTGCTCTTAAAAAAAAATCAACCAAGAATAATGAATGTTAATGGACCAACCTTGAATAAATAAATGCTCTGAAAACATGAGCATCTGTAAATCTCCATGCCCAATGAGTCATTAAAATACCCCACTCATAAGAAACCATTTTTGTCCACCTCCAAAGCCAAGTCTCAAGCTCAGGCAGACGTCATTTATATCTTAACTGGTTTGTATCCAGTTCTGGCAAACTATCTTTTCCATCAGTCGGTCCTCTATGTGGTTGTTAAAGCTACTTTTCTCTTAAGATTAATTATTTATTAACCCCTTAAGAGTAACTACTTTTTTTCCTCTCTCTCCACACCTTTATTCCCATCTCTATGTCAATTGGTTCTTTCTGTACTGCCCAAAGCAATGATTCTCAATCACAGGCTTCAAACAACTATACAACTTCTAACACCACTGCTCCCATCTTCAGTAGATATCCACTTCTCTGAAATAGTTAAATCCTGCTTCTTTACACAAAGTCGACCTTATAATAAACCAATCTTCTATTAGAACTACAGATATGATCACAAAGAAACAACCTATTCTAAGATGGTACATTTAAGACTGGGTTACAAAATGACCAGCTAGTAATCCATTGTGTATTAAAAGTACAAGCCCCTGATAGAACCCTCCATCCAACAAACATGAGATAGGACTCCAAGGCTCCATACTTTGCCGCTTCCAATCCTGACGATACCATGGCTCCTTGGCCACAATGAGACCCATCTGTGGCCTGCTGGTGTACTATAAATATCACTTAGGTCACCTTATCACTGTCTAGACACAAACTTTTGTGCTTTCACTTATGAAAACTGTCATAGTAATTGAACAGTATCAAAGGGAGAATAAAAAACAGAGATGAGAATATAAATATGCAGAGACAGCAAAACACATGCACCACTGCCAAGAGTGTCATGGGCTTTAGAAGGAGAAGAAATCAAGGGGAAAACACTCTCTGCTCTACTCCAACTCTTCTTTTTCTGCTAAGCGTTTGGCTAGTAACACCTCTCCCCTTAGTCCTCTGCCATTGTATGATTTGGCCCCAAAGGGGCTACTTCTAGAGTAGGTCCCAACCACCCCACCGGGATCTTTCCACCCCAGAGATCCTTTGCAGGTCCAGCACCCCGTGCTGGTGCAAGTCCAGCTCAAGAAATTTCCACGGTACAATACAGTGGATGTTTATTCCCAACTGTCTCTATTGTGTGCTTCCTGGGGAAGGCAGCTTCAAGCAGAAATGTGCTCTGGCCTGGGATTGATCTCCAGGTGGTTTCTCAGCACGCTCTGGCACGTCTGTGTATGGGCTGCTGCAGCCGGCGTGCGCCAGCTCCTGAGCACCAGCAAAGCACATCTCTTCCCAACTCCTGCTCACCGACTTCATGTTGGTAGCCTGGTGGGAGTATTTATTTGGTGGAGATCAGCAAATGTGACAAATCTGGGCATTTTCTTTCTTCCCTTGCAGAGCTGATTGTTAAACATTAACCAGTACACCACTACTTGTGCCTCAGTTTGTCATCTAATTTGAGTTTTTCTTTTATACAGAAATAAGTTTTTGCCTATACAAATAAATTTGACTTTGGACCTTTTCTCACTGCTTTTAAACTCTTCAATTATTTGATAAATATTGTTTTCTTCTACTTGTTTATGGTTTCATGAAATTAACTTTGATGTATGAGTTATCCAAAACCTTTTAACTAAATATCATAGCTAATCAATTGTTGATTCAAAATGGCTCCTTTAACAAATAATACATTCTTGTTTACACTACGGTCTTACATTTACACTCTTCCATTGACCTATTTTACTCTTGTGTCAACAACAAAACAATAGTAGCTAACATTTTTTGAGTACTTCCATGTATCAGAATTTGCTCAGTTCTTTAACTACATTATCTCATTTAATCGCACACTTTACAGGTGAGGAAACTCATGCCTGGAGAGATTAAATCACTGAGCTATGGTCACATGTCTGGTAAGCAGCAAACCTAAAATCCAAATACTTTCCCTCCAACACCTAAAGTCACTGCCACTCTGCTAAACTGTAACACATTACTGATTGCTACAGCGTTTTTATCTGATATTGGTCTCTTCTTTATGTTTACTGCTTTGCCAAGCCCCTCTAAAAATATATGTATTTTTAACTCAGACCATGTTAACTTTATAAATTAATTGGGAAAAAAAATGACATCATGTCAATATTCCATTTTTTGCCTCCAGGAACAAAGTACATTCCTCCAGTTCAAGTTTTATCTTATAAATCTCAAGAGAAGTTTTATAGTTTTCTTCATTTTGATCACACATATTTCTTGTTCGGATTATTTCTAAGTAGTTTGTATTGGTTGTTACTAAGGTGAATGGGATATTTTTCCCATTATATGTTTCTAACTGGTTATTGTTGACACTTGGGAAAGCTACTGATGTTTGTATACTTACCAAATATAGCCCTTATTAATAATTTTTAGTTGATTTTCTTGGTTTTTGTATGTTGTCTCCTTTCTGATCATTATACTTATTTTTGTTTTGTGGTTTATTGAATCAGTCAGAACTTCTACAACAATGCTAATAGTGACAGAAGGCTTGCTTATGTGCTCCCAAAGTAAAGAGAAAATCCTCTAGTGTGTCACTGTCAAGTATAATATTGGCTGTTGGTTCAAGGCAGTGGATCTTATTAACGATGTAGTTTTTACCTTCTAGCTTTAAAATAGCTTTATAAAGGAGGAGACTTTGAACTTTCACATGTTTTTTGAGTATACCACTGAGATAATTTTAGGGTTTTTCTTACCAACTTCCTATTTTAAACAGAAAAATTCTAGACTATCCAATAGGGAGGTAGGTCTGAGTTTGGTCCTGGTGTGTATGTCAGCTATAAGGCATCCTAGGTCAGTAGTACGGTCTGTTCTGCAAAAAATGTGTTTCTTTGACACGCATTACCTCACACACAACTGGCAAATAGATGAATGATGTCAGTATAATGGAGAAGTCACTTTGGCTCAAGTGCAATTTTCCCCAGCATGTTAATGTTTCCAAGTAGTCAGACTCAAGTTTCCTCATGATTATTAAGAGAAAGCTTCAGCAATATAAGACCTTCAGCAGGGAAAAAAAGCTAAAAAATCTACAGAAGTGACTTACTTTTAAATGATGGCTGATTTAGTGGCTTCGAAAAAACCATTACACTTTCCTTCTTTTAAGTTACCTGGCAAAGGTGCAAATGCAGCTGAAAAAGCTGCAGAGACATTGCTCCCTGTATTAAAACAATGGATTAATTAAGAAGGCTCTGTCCTGGACCAGATATTTAATTCTGATGAAAAGGTCTCCGATAGAAAGAAATATCCTACAAGACCTACTTCTCAAAGAAGAGAGCATAAGCTCCAGGGTTGAAGGCTACAAGATTTTTCTGACTGTGATACTGGATGCAAACACCAGTAAACTGTGCTGGGCTTTTTGTGTTTGTTTGTTTGCTTCCCTTTGTACTTCTATTAGGACTATACTTGGTTACAAAATTACTTAGTTTTAAGTGTTCTGTCCCAACTCTATTTCTCCATCAGCCCTGTTGTTTTTAGCACCTGAATTTGCACAACATGAGTTTATTTTATTTTAAAATTGTTGTTGAGGTTTTAACGTTGCTGTTTTCGTTTTCTCATATTTTCCAGGTTCACCTGTATGGGGTGGCAGAGAAACATCTGCATTCCTCCTAGAACCATCGGGTCTAATGCAACCTGCTTATCACAGTGCAGCCCACTTGAGATTTTTTTTTTTTTAACCCAGGCAGCTAAAAGACACGAAGTACCTGCCATCAAGGAATCTAAGATAATTGAGTTAAATATTAAAAAGTTTAAATCATTTTTCATAGATGGAGTACCTGCAGTGAAGAGGGGGGCGGTGCAAATTCCTGAAGTATATTCACGTGAAGAGGCTGGCCACACTCGGGCTCCACTGTCCCATTTACAATACACATCTGTCACCAAACTCCTGACATTCTCCTGCACAACCTGCTCACCAACAGCCTTCCCCTTCTCCGTAAACAGTAATTCCACCTTCTCAGGCGTTCAGACTAAAAGCCTTATCATGGCCTTCCTTCCTCATGCCATATGCCCCATTCACCACGAAATGCTGCTGTCTCAACCTTCCAACCATGTCCAGAATCTGACCATGGGCCCTCACTTCTCCACGGCTACCACCACTATCTCTCACCTGAGTTACTGCAATAGACTTCTCTCTGCTTCTATCCTTGTCCCCTCAACACCAGTTTCAAAAAGATGAGGCCCTTTTCCTCAGAAAGCCAGATCACATTATTCCTCTGCTCAAAAGCCCGCAATGTCTTCCAACCTCACTCAGAGCATAAGCCAAAGTTTTTATAATGGCCTACAAGACCCAAGTCGCTCTGGCGCCAACCACCTCTGACCTGTTCCCTTCCCTCCACACACTGCTCCAACCACTCTGGCCTTGTAGCCTCTCCAGCCTCTCAGGCCTGCTTCCATCTCCTGACTTATGTACTTGCTGTTCCCTCTGCCTAGAACGCTCCTCTCCTAGGTAATCAAGGTGGCTTGCCCCCTCACTTCCTTTAGGTTTTTGCTCAAACATCATCACCACAGAGAGGCTTTTCTTGACCACCATACTGTAAATTGCAAATACACACACACTCCCTGTCTCCCTTCCCTAACTTACTTTTCTCCATAGCAGAATGTACCTTCATCTGCTAAACTATGTATTTTACTTATTTCTGTACCTGCCCTGTCCACTAGAAAAGAAGCTTGATGTTCTCTGCGGCATCCCCAGTACCTAGAATAGTTCTCGCTCAATAACTACTTGCAGAGTGACTGAATAAGGTTCACTGCATGGTGTGATGAAGGACGTGACAAAGATGACTCCAGGTTACGGCCTTCACCATCACAAATTCAAGGAATACTTGGAAGAAAGTGAGCAGTGCACAGAAATTTATTTTAATGCAGTCATATGGCTAGGTTGTGAAAACTTGTTCAAGAGATTTACTGAGCCCCTTCCTCAGATCAAGGACACTTGAAATGAAAGGGTTTTGAGTGGTTCGACTTGTCAGACACCCCAGCAACTCACAAGATTGGTCTTCTATGATGTGGCAAGACTTCTGAACACAGCAAAACTGAGACTGCAGGGGGAAAAAAAACCCAGAAGCACTGCTGACATGACCAAGGAAATATGAGCGTTCTGACTAAAACTGGACATGTGAATCAAGCAGCTGGAGACTTCATTCACTGTCCACAGCAGATCAGCCCCACACTCAATGAAATCATTGCATTTAAAAAGTGAAGAATTTTATAAATCAATTTCAAAAGAAATTCACACATTTAAAAAAGAAATCACGCTGTCAGTATCTGTGGTTGCCTTTGAAGGTCATCCCTTGGGGATAGGCTTGAATCATCACGCATTTGTCCCACTGGCATGGCTCACATTTTCATGAACAAAATGCAAGAGCTGAAAGCAAAATCCGACCAACAAAAAGTCAATATTCATGACATTCTAAAGATGAATTCGCAAAGCTTAGAACAATCCTAAAACTTCTCACATGTGCTCAACTCGGTTTTCTATCCCTGATGCTGTGAAAACCTATTCTTTTTCAGGAAAGTGTTGAAATCAACCCTGGAGCTACCATCTGTGATGTAAACCTAGAGTCATAATAAATTGAAATATGCCTATCCACCTAGAGTTGCAGAATATGGTTGTTTCTTAAGCGTCACTTTCCTCTTATTAGATCAAGAACACTATACGAGTAGCTCCAGGCTTGTAACTGCATTTTGGGGATTAACAAGTTTATTCAATTGTTTTTCAAACTGACTTTGATTCATTTTGAAATCATATTATAGATGTTTTATTTCATTACTGTGAAGAATTTAAACTTCACATGGGCCCACACATGTATGGATTTCAAGTTATGTAATTCATTACTTTAAAAACATAGGTGCTTACTTTTCAGTAGGGACAAGGGAATGAAATATAAGGACTGCCTGAAAAACTGTCAGAGACTGAAGGAGTTAACTAAGGAAACATGATGGCTAAATGCAATATGGGATCTGGAATTAAATCCTAGGATAGAAAAAAAAAAAAGGACAATTGTGGAAAAATTAGGAGAACCTGAATAAAGGCTGTAGTTTAGTTAGTGGTATTGTACCAATGTTAATTTCTTAGTTCTGATAAATGTACTATATCATGTAAGATGTTAACATTAGGAGAAGCTGGATGAAGGGAATACAGGAACATTTCATACTCTTTGCAACTCTTCTGTAAATCTAAAATTATTTCAAGGGAGTTCCCTGGTGGCCTAGTGGTTAGGATTCTGTGCTTTCACTACTGTGGTCCAGGTTCAATCCCTGATCGGGGAGTAGAGACTGAGATCCTGCAAGCTATGCGGTGTGGCAAGCAAGCAAGCAAGCAAGCAATAAATAAATAAATAAATAAAATTACTTCAAAACTAAAATTAATTCTAGAATTAAAACCTCTAGAAACACAACAAAAATTTTTAGCCATTTGAGGGTGATCTATTAAAAAAAAAAAAGCCAATGCCACAAAGATGGTTTCATTTAGTTATTGATACAGAATCAAGGAAGGTTACAGAAATCTGGAATTTCAGCTACTCTCAATATGCAAGTTGTCAAAAATAGATTCACTGAACAACAACAAAAAATCTTCATTGCTCTGTCACAACAAAATATAAAAGACACATAAAAGATGGGCTTCCCTGGTGGCGCAGTGGTTGGGAGTCCACCTGCCGATGCAGGGGATGCGGGTTCGTGCCCAGGTCTGGGAAGACCCCACATGCCGCAGAGCGGCTGGGCCTGTGAGCCATGGCCACTGAGCCTGCGCGTCCGGAGCCTGTGCTCCGCAACGGGAGTGGCCACAACAGTGAGAGGCCCGCGTACCGCCCCAAAAAAAAAAAAACACACACACACACATAAAAGAAAACCACCTCAAACTAACAAAAACGATCACATTTATATAGACTTGAAGTGACAATGAAGATTAGAATAAACCATTATTTCAACTAACGTGGGATATGAAGGGCATTGTAAATTTGGAAGGGAACTAAAGCATATAGTGGTTGTTTCTATGTGCTGGAATTATAAAGGATTAGCTTATCCTTTAAGCTTTTCTTTACAATGGCCATATAAAGATTTAAAATCTGAACAATAAGTATAATACATTTTGGTATTAGTCCACGTGATACTGAGATAAAATAACAGGAAGCTATTTCTGATCCTGCAAGCTCTCACACTCTTGCTGCGCTTTTGTCCCCTCTCACCTGCAATGGTTTAGACTCCGACCAGTTCTCCCCTTGTCTTCTGCATCAACAGTCTCCCTACACTCCTCCACTGCACTTCAGTCTATTTTTCCATTCTTATAAGCTATTTTCCTAAAATTTAGGTTACAACACATCACTTCTCTGTCAAAACAAAACCACAGAAACTCTAATGGCTCTACCTATTGACTAAAGAAGAAAAAACCCTTCCACAAACTCAATACCCACCATCAAGCTTCCTCCAAGCCTCTGTTCATGCCCTTCTCATTAGTAAAATTACCTACTTTAACTAACATTTGCTGAGTGCTTATTTTATGCTAAGCAAAATGCTAAGAGATTTACATGTCATTTTTTCCCTATAGTCTTCTCACCAACCTCTAGGGGTAAGTGCTACTACTAAATGAAATAAAGTCAGAGCTTTGGTTAATTTTCCTAAGGTTACCTGGCTAGTAGGTGGTGGTGTAAGAACTTGGACCCCAATCTCTAAGTTTCAAAGTCCAAACTCTGAACACAATCTTCTTGCCAACTTCTATCATTCCATCAAGTCCCAGAATAAATGCTAACTTCTCCTACCATCCCTAATTCCTCCAGGTGAAAGTGATAAGCTTTTCCATGGACCCACACGCCTGTTTAATTTCCTTTTATAGATCTTATTTCATCCTGCCTTATATGTAGGAAACAATATATATGTCTAAATTACCCATTAGATTCAAGAGCTTTGAGAACAGGAACAGCTAAATTATTATCCTTCACAACTTGGACTCATGATAATACCATGGGGTAGCAGAACTGAGTAAATGTCTATCAAAGAAGGAAATCGTGTTCAGAGAAACTTAGACTTCTACTTAATTCTCCTAGTTGTTCACATACACACACGTTTGAACTATAGACACCAAGAATTTCACAGAATACAAAGAACACAGATTTTGAAGCTCGACAAACCTGTTTACAAATCCCGGCTCTACTAAAAAGAAACTACTATCTGAACTTGGGGGCAACTCACTTAACCAATGTGTCCTTAATTCCTCATCTGTAACATTGAGACTAATGATAATATGTGTAAAACACATAGCACTATATAGCAAAGTAAACTTTTGATAGGTGTTTCTTATGAGAACTTGTTTCATGCCTAGAATGACAGGACCCTCTTTAAAAAGGGTCAATATTTCTATAGATAGATGACGTGAAACACTTAGATAACAAGATCCAGGATGGTGTATGATTAAGTGCTAAGTGTTCAGGGATGGGAATGATCAGTATTGACCAAAAAGAAGGCTTCTTGGGGACTTCCCTGGTGGTCCAGTGGCTAAGGCTCCACACTCCCAATGCAGGGGGCCCAGGCTCAATCCCTGGTCAGGGAACTAGATCCCACACGCCGCAACTAAGAGTTCACATGCTGCAACTAAAGTTCCTGCACGCAGCAAGGATGATCCTGGGTGCTGCAACTAAGACCTGGTGCAGTCAAATAAAAAAATTTTTTAAATTAAAAAAAAAACTTAGCATTGTAGTTCATAACCTTTAAAAGAAAGAAAGAAAGAAAGGAGGGAAGGAGGGAGGGAGAGAGGAAAGAAAGAAAGAAAGAGAGAGAGAAAGAAAGAAAGGAAAGAAGGAAAAGAAAAGAAAGGAAGAAAGAAGGAAAGAAAGAAAGGCTCCTTGAAAGGAAAGAATATGAGCTGGCTCATCAGGATAGGACTTGGACAGAAAGGAGAAAAATTCCAAAAAGGAGACAATCAAAAGTAAAAGCAGGGAGCAGGGAGGCCAGAGTAAAGATGCTCATACAAAAAGTATGCCTCCAGTACAGTTCTTGCTCAGTGGGCAAATGCCAGATGACTAAACCGAGGGCAGAGTCCAGAGAGAACTATGAATCTAATGCTGGTATAAAGGATATTGTGCTAAACAGAATAAAAGCGGGAAAGGAGAACCTTCATACTGCTTATAGGAAAATGAGAATTAGTGGTTTATCTCATGAATGCATGAATAAGAGTTTGCTATAATGAGCAAAAGCAAAGTCTTACCAGTGGATAGATCCTTTGTTTTTTATTAGCTTTATTCACTACTTTTATCTCTAACACAAATGTCGGTATTCCCACCCAATCCTGTCTTTTAGCGGTGTGAAATGTATTTGTACGCACAGAGAAATAATAACTTGGAAAACTATTGTATATGTTCACATGTGACTGAGGGTGTAGATAAAATGCAGAAGACATAGGGCTGAGAGTTCCTTACAAGTTAAAAATGCTGTTTGATTCTGAAGACCATCAGAACCAGGAAAAGTATTTTATTATTAATATTACTAAGAACAAAAAATTTAGGCACATTCTGTTGAGGGAAAAACAAAGCAATGCCAAACTGGTTAATGAACTATGATATTGATATGTACAATTGTATGAACTATCACTGCTCTGTGATGGCTGGTAAAGAATCAGACAATATACACAGAACATAAGACTTTTTCAAAATGGACTCACGCCTTCAAGACTCCTATTACTTGAATGAAATTCACTCAGTTGCAATTTTACACAAATCATCCACCATGAAATGGTAGAAGAGCCCAGCGTCCTGAGTTTACATATGGATTTTTCAAATCAGTGGGCACCTGTTCAATCAGAACTGAAAAAACAAAAAAGAAAACACCTAGCTGACAAGTTTTTTTTTTTTTTTTTTTTTTTTTGGTCTCACTGTGCAGCTTGAGGGATCTTAGTTCCAAACCAGGGATTGAACCCGTGCCCTCAGCAGTGAAAGAGCAGAGTCCTAACCACTGGACTTGTCAGGGAATTCCCTGAGAAGTATTAATAAAGCAAAATGTAATCCACTCATCTTTGCACTCCATATTAACCACAGTGACAATAGGGAATAACACCCCTACCTCTAATTCATCAACATTATATGTCCTAGAAATAAATTTGGGGTAACTCTTACTCTAATCAAAATTACCAGCCAACAGGAATAATTTATGCCAAATGGAGGAGGCCCTTTTGAGAATTACAATGTTAATGGTGAAAATATCAGAAAGAAAATTAAAAACTAAATATGTTGAATGGAATTACTGTATTTTAACATAATATTTAATGTGGTATAAAATAATGTTTATTTTTCTTTTTATTACCTATTTTCATTCATATGTCACAAGAAAGGCCAGAGGCTTTGAATTTGCCTGTATCCCTTAGCAGATGGGGAAGGCATACTTTCAGCATATGTACTAGCCAATGCTGCATAAATTGCATTGTTTTTCAATTGGCCCACAGGCCATTAATGGAATTTGAGATACCTAAAAAATAGAGGAAAGGAAATAACATAAGACCTGTATTCTAATTCCCAATCTGCTTACCAGCTAAATCTTTTTAGACTTTTAACTTCTATCAACTTATTTTCTTATCTGTAAATAGGATAGTTATATCTAACACAGGACAGTTAACGGTAGCTCATTTTCTTCTTTGAAGGACACAAAGTGTCCCCACAAAAATCAGAGGCAGTTCTCTGACTGGAATGGGGTGCATGAAGATGCCTCTGCACAGTACTGCACTGAAAATTATGAAAGTATTAGCTGTCTTATCAAGAACGGGGACTTGGAGATACCGAGGAAACCAAATATTCCACAGGCCCCTCCTTGATGTCAGCACTGCCTGGTATAGGGATCACAAATTATACATGGCAACAATGATGTGGGAGATGCAAAGAAGACAAAAAATGAATATCCACAGTGCAAACTCATATAAGGTATGCAATAAAAAAATTATACAAGTCTTTTTTTTAGATTAATTGAATAGAAAAAGTCTGATTGGGATTGACATATATACACTAATATGTATAAAATGGATAACTAACAAGAACCTGCTGTATAAAAAAATAAATAAAATAAAATTCAAAAAGAAAAAAAGAAAAGAAAAAGTCTGGCCATCTAGATTCTTGGAAAAATTAAATCCTCTTATCAGAATTCAACTCAACATTGAACACCTATTATGTGCAAGCTACTATATAGGAGCTATTGAAGACAGGAGAAAAAATTAAAAGTCCCTTACCTCCAACTAACCAATACATAAAAAGAAAAAAAATAATTCCTACAGTAGAAATACAAAAGTATCATGAGACTACAGTACAGACTCTCCATAATCCTGAGCCTAACATTTAAGGTCACAATCTGCCTTTCAGCCAGATCTCACACTATAGATAAACAATACTCCAGTCATTCCAAACCACTTTTGCCAAACATATTAAGCATTGTATGCTTCTGTGCTTTTGCTCACGCCATTCCTTCAGGCTAGAGTTCCTTTACTCCTACTGAGGTTATTATTCATCCTCAAGACCAAATTCCATTCCATTTGCTTCACAAAGCCTTTCCCACACCAAGCTGGAATTAAGGGAGGTGACTAAAACAACAACAAATGATACCAGGAAACAAACAGAAAGAAGGAAAGGAACGCAAAATCTGTACCAGAGGAGCTAGAAGGTAACTATAAGACTAAAAATTCGTCAGAATCTTCTAGAAAAACATCATTCCATGCTACAAGAGAAAATGAACAAGTCTAACAAGGTCTGGAATGACGAATCAAAGAGGTAAGAGAAAGCTGTCAAGATTATGGGATAATAAAAGTGACAAAAAATCCAGCAGCAGAAATCTGAGAAATGTATCTAGGGATTACGAAACCTAAGGCCTTAAAGCCACAGTTGGTATTTTCATCTATTATTCCAACAGGACTAAGAAGTATATGGAAAGTTAACCATTGGTTACACGGATGGCATCAAAGAACAGAATTTAGGACTTGCCTGGTGGGGCAGTGGTTAAGAATCCGCCTGCCAATGTGGGGGACATGGGTTCAATCCCTGGTCCGGGAAGATCCCACATGCCACAGAGCAACTAAGCCACAACAACTGAGCCTGTGCTCTAGAGCACGTGAGCCACAACTACTGAGCCCACGTGCCGCAACTACTGAAGCCCATGCACCTAGAGCCCGTGCTCCGCAACAAGAAGCCATCGCAATGAGAAGCCCATGAACCACAACAAAGAGTAGCCCCCTGCTCACTGCAACTAGAGAAAGCCTGCGGGCAGCAACGAAGACCCAATGCAGCCAAAAAAGAAAAAAAGAACAGAATTTTGTTTTTTACAATCTTAAGACACTGTAAAGATTAAGCACTTTACCAGAGGGCATCTGATTAAGTCTGGAAGAATGCCTTTGCCCAGAAACTGGCTTATCTCATCAGAAGTTCTCAACAGAAGGGTCTTGAACTAAAAATGGAAGGGTAGAAGAAACGATGTAAACTGATACTGTAATGTATCATTCATTCAACAAACACTGACTGACCATCTATCTCCTAGGTGCCAGGCCGAAGTATAACACTGGGGATACAGCAATCAACAAAATACACAAATCCCTGCTCATGGAGATTATGGAAGGAAAAAGCCAATAAAAATACATTAATGATTTCAGGTGATCAGCTTAACGAAAAATAGAGCCAAGTAAAGAAAAAAAATGACACAGCTGGGCTGGAAGGACTGTTTCCGAACCAAGGGAGCAAGTCTGGCAGATCTGAGGGTAGAGCCAGAGAAGAGGAAGGGCCTGACAAGGACAAGCCTGCAAACAAAGAACTGGGCCAAGACATAATGAATTAAAACAATGGTAAGAAGGGAGGAGAAGAGGTAGGCAGAACCAGATAAAGGTAGAGAGGAAGTCTGGATATCATATTTAAGTGTGCTGGAAGTTACTGGAGGGCCCCAAGCTCAGAGAGATGGGATCTGAGTTGCTTTTTGATCACTGAGGCTGCTGTGTGTAAAAAGGACTACAGGCACCAAGCACAAGATGCTAAGTCGGAAAGGGTGGTGGCAGCAAAGTTGGCACATGTCAGATACGATATGTAAATAAAGAGCCTGGGTGAGAAAAGCCAAGAAGCAAACCAATTTATGCCACAAAACTCCCCCAAACTTCAGGAATTAGTGGTATATGATATCTCTGGAACTAGAGGTGACAGTGGAGCTACAGATGGGAGGATTCATGAAAGGCTGTTTAAGAGCTGTGAGACTCTATGTGCAGGTAGGCAACTAGCTGTCCCTCCTCTACCCAGAAAAGTTGCAGACAGGGGGGCAGAAAACAAAAGGAAGAAGTGCAAGTGTACATATATAGTAAATACTGAGACCAACTTCCACTCCAGTGTTCTTTCCCTGCTTGGGTCCCAGAACTCTGGCAGCCAGACTAATACCCACCAGGAAGCTAGATGAGACTTCTTTGGGGAAATCTGACCAGTCTAAGAGAAAAGACCAAAAGATACTTACCCTGGGTGTTTCCCAAGGAAGCTGGCCAGCCAGACCACCCTACAGTGAACCCCATAGTCAACAATCCCATCCCCAAATGAATACAGTGCTTTTCAGCAACATTTTGGAGCCCAACACTTAAATAATGAGCAGATAGCTAAGGATCACCAGACATTTAAGAAAATCTTTAACATGAATGCAGAGACAAACAGAAGAAACTAAGTTAGAAGAAACAGATGATGCAGACACAGAGAGAAGCGAACTTAAAACAAATGCACACACATAGCACAGAGAAGAACAGATGGTTAAAGATAAAAAAGAATATTGAAGAGAACAATGTAAAATACCGTATGAAATTAAGAACTCAGAGCAGAAATAAAAATGTAATAGAAGGACAAAGATAAATTGAGGAAATCTGATTGAATATGGATTAGAAGACAAGGAGTTCAGAAATGAAAGAAAAGATAAGAAAATTAAGGAACAGGGGAAACATGGGAAGGAATAAAAGAAGAATTCCGGAAGAAATTTCCCAACTGCAAAACGTAAATTTCCAGATTGAAAGACCCCAGTGGCCAGCATAATGGTTTCAAACAGATCCACAAAAGGCACGTCACTGAAAAATGTCAGAACATGGGTCACAAGGAAGATCCTAAATGGTTCCAGAGAGAATTAAACATGTTTAATACAAAAAAAAGGCAGGAATCAGAATGGCATCAGACTTCAACTGCCACCCTAGCAGAAAGAAGACAAAGGAAAAACTCATTTTAAATTCTGAGAGGAAATAATTTCCAATCTAGAATTCTAAAACCAGCCAAATATTAAATATGTATGAAGTAAGAATAAAAATATGCAAGGTATCAAAAAAATTACATGTATCCTTTCTCAGGAACCTACTAAAGGAGGTATTTTACCAAATTAAGGGAATAAACCAAGAAAGAAAACACCAGGACAGGAACACTGATGAAAGAAATCAAAGGCTAAATAAATGGAGAAGGACACCACATTCACATATTGGAAGACTCAATATTATTTGACAAATTCTTTCCTAATTGATCTATAGTTTCAATGCAAGCCAAATCAAAATCCCAGCAGGATTTTTTGGGGTAGACATTGATAAACTGATTTTAAAATGTATTAAGGAGGGCTTCCCTGGTGGCGCAGTGGTTGAGAGTCCGCCTGCCGATGCAGGGGACATGGGTTTGTGCCCCGGTCCGGGAGGATCCCACATGCCACGGAGCGGCTGGGCCCGTGAGCCATGGCCGCTGGGCCTGCGCGTCCGGAGCCTGTGCTCCGCAACGGGAGAGGCCACAACAGTGAGAGGCCCGCATACCGCAAAAAAAAAAAAAAGTATTAAGGAAAGGCAGAAGAACTAGAATAGCCAAAATAGTTTTTTAAAAAGATAAAAGTTAGATTCACACCACCTGATTTCAATATATACTATACAGCTACCATAATCAAGACCATGTGGTATTAGTTAAGACAAACAGATCAATGAAAGTTCAGAATTAGGGACTTCCTAGGCAGTCCAGTGGTTAAGACTCCATGATCCCAATGTAGGGGGCACGGGTTCAGTCCCTGGTCAGAAAACTAAGATCCCACATGCCACATGGCACAGCCAAAAAAAAAAAAAAAAAAAGAGACCCACACATATGTGGTTGATATTTAGAAAAGGTACAAAAGCAATTCAATGGAATAAGTATAACCTTTTCACCAAACTGTGAAACTGGAATAATTAGACAACCATATGCAGACAAAAAACAAGATCCCAACCTATACCTCAAACCTTATCCAAAAATGAACTCAAAATGGATTCTAGACCTAAGTGTCAAACGTGAAAATAGAATATTGTAGGGCAGTGTGTCACCTTGCTGCTTAGCTGTGGAAGTGATCTGAGGGTCTGCTTACTCCAGTTACAGACTATCAGCCAGTTCTGCGGTTTTTCAGCCTCTCTTCTCACCCACGCCCTCAGAGATCCCTGGGCCTTAGATTCCTGGTGTTCTGAGTCTGTATTTATGCTCTGCCAAGGAGTTTGGGGAAGGAGCAGAGATAAGTGCCTGTGTTCAATCCACCAAGTTGACTAGATTCATTGGTCTCATTCCAAACACAGATGTTTTGAACTTGCAAGACCTTCAAGTTTGAAGGCAGAATACAAGTTTTCTTCCTCCAATTCTATTTCACCGTTTTTTCTTCCTTCCTTTCCTTCCTTTATTTTCTTTACAAAGAGTTGTAAAATAAAAAAAGCTACATAGCCATTTTTTTTAAAAAAAACAGTTTTCTAGGGGCTTCCCTGGTGGCGCAGTGGTTAAGAATGTGCCTGCCATTGCAGGGCACATGGGTTCAATCCCTGGTCTGGGAAGATTCCACATGCCGCGAAGCAACTAAGCCCATGTGCCACAACTACTGAGTTTGCACTCTAGAGCCCGCAAGCCATAACTACTGAGCCCACACGCCACAACTACTGAAGCCTGTGTGCTCTAGGGCCCACATGCCGCAAGAGAAGCCACTGCAATGAGAAGCCCGTGCGACAACGAAGAGTAGTCCCCGCTTGCCGCAACTCGAGAAAGCCTGCGTGCAGCAACGAAGACCCAATGTAGCCAAAAATAAACGTTTTTTATAAATTTTTTTTTAAGTACATGGGTTCCAGATAATCGGGACACCAGCACAAGAAAGACAAAGGAAATCCTTGGTATGATGTGAAGACAGATCTCAAATTGATAACTTTGAAGCAGGCCTGAGAAGTGGCCAGCCCAGATTGGAGCTACAGGAAAGGTCTGTCAGGAAACTGAAATTGAAAGATTATCTAAGGCATCTGTGCTGACTCAAAGAAATTCACACAACCAGGCAAGAATGTAGAGGTCAATTAGTCCTCAATAAGTACACAGAAAACTAGGTAAACAGCAACACAAGACAATTATCATCTCTAAGAGCAACATGGGATTATGGAGGAATGATGAAATACTACATGACTCAGCTGTGAAGAGCATTTACATAGTCATAATGGAAAGACTGAACATCAATCCAAACAAAACTGTGATTATCTCTGCAGTAGGAAAAGGGGGACTGGAAGCATGTACATGGAATCAGGGCAAAGAATCATTTGGAAGAGAGCACAATCTTCATCTTCCATAGTGGAGGCCAAAATTAATGCTGAAAACTGAAGAATCAGGTGGTAGCAATATAAGCATGTTAGAGATACAGAGGGAAATAGTAAAAGATTTAGTTCAAAGAGTTAAAAGTGATAGCCTCAGGACAGCAGAAAATGGGGGAAAGGCTTTAAAAAAATAACAATCCTGCTACTAATGTTTGACTCTTTAAAAATATATGCATGTACAGCTTTGATAAAAATAAAAATTAAATAAACTTTAAAAAATTAAAGCCTAAGAAGAAGAAAAAGGGGAGGGGCAGAATAGTACAGGATCTGGAATCATGACACTTAGAAATGGTTATATAAACTAAGGGTTTTTAAGTTTAAATGTACACACACACACACACACACACACAACTTGGCACACATTAAGGCTGATTTCACTTGTTTTACCTTCAGTTGTTCAGTTATTCTATATATCTAGTGGGTGCAGAATCAGAAGCAACAATAAAGTTATATGGACAGTGAGGTCAGCTGTGCAAAGAAGAAATTTCTCATAACTACCTGAAAGTAGAGTTAACTGTCTCAGGAAGCAGTGAGTTCTCTGCTGACGGAGGTATTTAAGCAGAGCCTGAACAAAACTACTTAGTGGACGTCATACCCTCGTAGGCTGGAATATAGGCCTCTAAGTCCCCACCAGCTGGGGGATTCTGTAAAAGGATTCCAGGTAATCATCTCCTTTGAATTAGTACCTTCTGAAGTGGGACTAGAAACACTGGTAGGTGAAGCAGCTGAGGTACTTAGGACACATTACAAATCAGGGACTTCCCTGGTGGTGCAGTGGTTAAGAATCTGCCTGCCAATGCAGGGGACATGGGTTCGAGCCCTGATCCGGGAAGATCCCGTATGCCACAGAGCAACTAAGCCCATGCATCACAACTACTGAGCCTGTGCTCAAGAGCCCGCCAGTCGCAACTACTGAGCCCGCATGCCACAACTACTGAAGCCGACGTGCCTAGAGCCCATGCTCCGCAACAAGAGAAGCCACCGCAATGAGAAGCCCGCACACCGCAATGAAGAGCAGTCTCCGCTCGCTGCAACGGGAGAAAGCCCATACGCAGCAACAAAGACCCAATGCAGCCAACGATAAATAATAAATTAATTAATTAATTTAAAAAATATTTTGGAAGCAGATGAGATATAAAAAAAGAGTAGAAAAGAAAATGCATGTCTGAGTGGGAGAAAGCCGGAAGAGAAACAAGCCATGGTGTGATGGGTGTTAAGAAATGAAGAATCCACTCTGGGTCCTGTGGTTTGATGGCGGTGGGACATTAAACAGGTCACAGTGCCCAGTTAGGTAGGAGACCTTAGGGCCATGGCAAGAGCACCTGGGCTTCCTGGCAGAGTGAAAGGGCAGAGACCTGTGGTTTAGTCACTAGATGCAGACGAGCTGCAAGAGAGCCACCTGAGATTAGAGAACAACAGCAAAGGGACACTTGATTTGTTCTACTTTAAATAAAGTTTCTAGAACCTAGTGCTATCAAAGAAAAAAAAATCACACCTCAGCTTCAACGTTGGTCATTTCAACATGGAAATTAAAATATTAAACACATTATAGGTCCCATCTTTTTTACGGGACCACCTCAAGAGTGTGACTTGTCCACAGGCTTCAGGGAAGCTTTATGTTATTTTCTACTCAAGGCCAGTATTTTTTCTTTCACTCTGTCTAATAAAATACTGTCATGACTACAGAGACAATAAATTTATCCCAAAGTTTACTAAACTTCATCCTTACCAGTTAAGAGCTGACATGGATCCTACTTTAAAAAATGTCTATGTTCCCTCAGGACACTTTTGTATTTCTAGTTCTTAGTTTTAAAACTTAGTTTAGAACCTACCAAGAAATTATCAGTTATCAATTAAATACTGAAATTATCGGTAGTTAATTAAGAAATTAACAGTATTACGGGGTATTACTGTGTACCCTGTAAACTGTGTGACTTTTGGCTACTTAAGAAACAGAGACTCAGGTGAGCCCCGACACTCTGTGGACGCCCCTCCACCTTCTCTCCGTTAACTGACTGCACACTTCTAGACGGAAAGTCTCCTTCTTGGTTGAATCCAGTACTTAGCACCCTAAGCAGCGTACTGGTCAATAAATGCTGAACCTAACCAAAGCATGTGACTAGCCTGGAATTTCCTCTTTATTCTACTAACATTCTTGATTTTCTTTTTTTCTTTTCAGTGCCTTCCCCTCACCCCTGAGTACCAGTCACAGGCACGGGTCATTGCTGCAGGCTGCTCTTCAACCTTCTGGCCACACTTTGAACAAAATAAGCAGAATTTGTAGCTCTACCCACACTGCTCCCAGGCAGGTATGAGAAGATGGGCCAGAAGAGCTTTCACTGTACATCCTGTACTGTGAGCCAGTAAAAAAAAAAAAAAAAAAGAAGAAGGGGGGCACAGGTGGCAGCAGGAAAGGTAAGCCTCTGTTCTTATACATCTATTGGCCAGGGCTGATGAGGCCCACTGGTCTCTAGCTTATGATGTGCTCTTTTTTTTCCTGACTGGCTAGTATTAATGCCCTTACCAAGACTTCATTATAATGTGGGAACACATGCTAACAAGGTCAGGTTCAAATCACCAGAATTAACTTGAAACATTTCAAATAGTGGCTTAATTTTCAGGTTCATTCCCATTTCCTTCCATTGACAGGTTACCTTTGTTTTAATAGTAATTTTGACAAGAATCATTAGCATCATAAACTAAAATTCTAGTCTCTGAATACCCCATGCCCCCACCACATCTATTCAATAAACATTTATTTGGGCTCTATTATTTGCTTAGCCCCTGTAATATCACCTCTGTCCTTGATTCTTTCTCTAACAAAAGATAGTCAGCACTCGATGAGCAGGTGCCATCTGCAGATGTCCATTTGGAATGCTGAGCAATAACTACAACTACCCCTGTAGTCTCTACTGCAGACCCCAGGCAAAAGGAGAAGAAAACCCCAAGCGCAGATGGCTGGTTCCCTCTCCAGCTGTTGGCCCAGCTGGCCTCACAGCAGTTCTATTCTGAAGTTCCAAAGTTGAAGGATCCTTCTGTAAACCCTTAACCTTCCCAACTTCTTGGCAATCTCAAACTACAAATCTGAGAAATTATTCACATGAAAGGCTTTTACATTTTCCTAATATACTTGAGTGAATTGATACTTATCCACATTATTTTGCCAATACTGTAAAGAACACGTTGAAGTTTGTCATGTGCTCAAACTCAGCTTCAAATCTGCTAAGTGCTTCCTACTAAGGGTTACCTGATGAACAACAGTCTTGCTACCACACTCACTTTTGTTCTCACTTGAGGAAATTGAGAAAGAATATTTCAAGCACCGTTTCTCAAAGTGTGTCCTGTAGGAGAACAGTTCCTCAAGATGCAATGAAAAAAAATAAATTTTAAGGACAAGTGAACTGACTGAAGGTCAAGTAAGCCAAGTTAAACTGGTTTCAGGTGTGGGGATGTGGAGCTTTTAAACAGGCTGATAAGCACTGTGGCTCCACAAATTGGGGGAGTGGGGTGGGTATGGAACGTGCAGGAACTTCCCAAACTTTTCTGACCTCAGATCCCCTTCTTGGAGTACCATCTTGTAGCCCTGGTGCTACAGGAGCACATACTTGGGGAAACCCTGCTTACAGTATTCTTACATAAATGGGATGGCATGTGGAGCACCACCTACAGAGCAGAGAGCCTAGTGAGCAGCAGGTTATGGGGAATGTTCCTTCACCCCAGGAGGCTCCCTACCCTGTCTGCTTGTCACTACCTCAACAGAAACGTGTGTTTCCACTTGGTCTTGGTTTACTTTCTCAGATTAAACTATAAAACTATAAAACTAAGATTAAACTATAAAACTCAGATTAGGGCTTCCCTGGTGGCGCAGTGGTTGAGAGTCCGCCTGCCAATGCAGGGGACACGGGTTCGTGCCCCAGTCTGGGAAGATCCCACATGCTGAGGAGCAGCTGGGCCCGTGAGCCATGGCCGTTGAGCCTGCGCGTCCGGAGCCTGTGCTCCGCAATGAGAGAGGCCACAACAGTGAGAGGCCCACATACTGGAAAAAAAAATAAATAAATAAAAAAAATAAATAAAAATAAAAAAATAAAACTCAGATTAAACCTTTAAAAATTATCACCAAAACTAGAATTGCATTTAATTTTAAAATGAAGTATCTTATTAAAATATTATTTCCATACGTGCATAACTGAAATCTACTTCTACCACCAATGTCCATTCCGAAATGTTTTTCTTGATGTAAAAGTAGGGCTAGTTTCAAAATATATTTAATATGCTAGACTTTAAAACTTGATGTTTTCAGAACTGTCTTCCAATACTTGAAGTTTTTAGAATTTATGAAAATACAAAATCACATGCAAAATCAGTTTGAAAACAACTGAGGTTTTAAAGCGCAGTTTAGTTCAAACAAACAAAAAACTCCAGCTTTGCTCCAGTGGTAAAAATCTCTGCCTTTGTAATTTGATCCCCATGTGCATGCAAATCATTTGTGCCACAGTCTTCCAACTTCACCATGGCCATTTTCTTCACCCTTTCCTTTCTTACTGCTCTCCTGAGCCTTACTGATACTATTAAATAATGTTAGTATCAATTACATTAACCCTTTCAGAGGCCATGGGTCTCCAAAGACTAAATATATAAATATATATTCCTTATTAAAACTGTATTCTTGAGAATCTGAGTTACGGGGAAAGGACACAATTGCAGTCACTTTTAGAAAACTTACTGCCATGATAGACTTGTTCAGACTTAAATTCTTAAAAGAAAATGCAGAAGGGCCCAGGAGGAAATGCACAGCAGTTAAGGGTCCCAGGAGTCTTCAGTTTATAACCACCACTTATACAGACCCTGCTGCAAATTGTTACATTCTTACCTCTGGTTTAGGGTAAACTGACTGAAAACCAACACCCACCCCACCCAAACACACATACACTTTAAAGCCAGAGTAAATAGTAAACACAGTCTCTGAATTTCAGTGACAGAAAAGTGGTATCTAAGCTACATTTAATATACTATTTAAATATAGTTCTCAGTACAGCAGAAGGAAGGGAATGCAGTGCAGCAGGAAATGCACATTTTGAACTACCCCAGGCTTTACACTACTTTGGGGGCCTTGGGGCAAGCTGCCTAAGCTTCTACGCCTCAGTTTCTCTTTTTTTTTTCCATTTAAGTATAGTTGATTTACAATGTTATGTCAGTTTCAGGTGTACAGCAAAGTGATTCAGAACACATATATGTATTCTTTTTCAGATCCTTTTCCATTATAGGTTATTAGAAGATATTGAATATAGTTTGCTGTGCTATACAGTAGGTCCTTGTTGTTAATATATCTTATTTATAGTCATGTGTATATGTTAATCCCATACTCCTAATTTATCCCCTCCCCCTTTTCCCTTTGGTAACCATAAATTTGTTTTCTATGTCTGTGAGTCTATTTCTGGTTTGTAAATAAGTTCATTTGTATCACTTTTTTTCTAGATTCCACATATAAATGATACCATGATATTTGTCTTTCTGTCTGATTACTTCACCTAATATGATAATCTCTAGGTCGATCCATGTTGCAGCAAATGGAGGCTCAGTTTTTTTGTTTTTGTTTTTTTTCTTTTTTGGCCACACTGTGGAATCTTAGGGATTCCACAGGGATTGAACCCGGGCCCCAGGCAGTGGAAGCACCGAGTCCTAACCACTGGACTGCCAGGGAATTCCCGAGCCTCAGTTTCTTAATCAGTAAAATGGGGCTAACACTGATACCCATCTCAGAGTTGCAAGAATAAAATGAAATTTATTCTATGAGGGCAGACAACTAGGGAATGAAAGCAGGGAAAACCCAGTGGTCTGCTCTCATATTCCATGCCCTTTCCTTCCCCTGGGAGACCACCTATCCTTACAGTATCTCCTTTATGCATATGACTTAGAACGTTTTCTGAAATCCAGTTCTGGATCTTCAACTGCCTATGGGAAATTGCTACATGGAGTATTAATATCATCTCAAACTCAGTTCACACAAAATTAAATTCACCTTCCCCTCCCCATATTCTAGTCTCCATCTCAACTCCCATGTCTGTCAATTATAATACCCTTCTTCCACTATACAGTATTCTAAACCGGTTTTATCCCTCTCCGTTATCCCACATATCCAGATTAAGTCAGGAGAATCCGTCCTATTTCAATTCTATAATGTCTCTTCTGTTTCCCATTTACAATGTTGGTTCGAGTTACTGAACGGTTTCCAGGGTGGCCTGTTTCCCTTTCTCTCACTTCAGGAATAGGCAAGGCTCCAATTAATCCTCCTTACACTCTCTGAAAAACCCTCCATGGCTGCCCATTTCTCTCCCCTTGGAATAGTAGCCTTCCCTACATGTTACATTTCTCTTTATTCTGGCCAGGTCTCCTTTGCAAACGGACACGCAGTCAGTTAAAGGCTTCCTTGCCTTTGTTCAAGCTGTTCCTTTCACTGGAATGTCCTCTCTTGTCCCTGCTTTATACTAAAATCTGTCTATCCTCCCACATTTTCTAAACCCATCCTTCAAAGCCAAATCAAGGATGATTTTCAGGAAGCCCACTCTCCAACTAGTCCATCCTTTCTTAACTTCTCCACTGAACTCCTAACCACCCAATTTAGCCTCTCCTTATTGCTGTTCATTTCACCCTTAACGCTCATCTTCCAGACACAGTTTAAAAATTTTGGAAGTTGAGGTCCCTTTTCCAAAACCCAAACACAGGATTTTTTTAGGGGGGTATTAATGGGTAGGAGAACATCTAAGAGCCTTAGTTTACATTAATATCATAATGGCTAAGATATTTTCATGGGGTGTGCAGTTTGCTACAAGCCTGTGAGATAGGTTTTATTATTGTTCCCATTTTACAGCTGGGGAAAATGAGGCACAAAATGTTAAAGAATTTGGCCCAAATAACCCAGCTGGTGACAGAGCCATACGGTCTGGCTATACAGCCCACACTCCTGCCAGTACAAGATGGTGTTTAATTCTCAGATTCTAATATCCTTTTAGAGCAGCAGTAGGGAAAGGATTTCTTTAAAGGATGGCAGAAGGCTACTTACCCATTAAGGGAGGATCATTTAGTTGGGGATGGTGAAGTGAAACACATATAGCAGACTAAATTCAACTGAATTTTATATTAAGAAAAGTTTTACCTCAGCAACATTATGTTTAAAGTTAAACTATTTTGCTATTACAAATAATGCCACATGTAATCTAGCATTTACTATACTTTTGGATTACTAAAGGGTGTCAACTTTTTTATGGCTTTCAATGTATGTCATCAAACAGTGTCCCAAGAGGGTCATACCATTTCAGCAAATCAATAAAGTATACTTGAGTTGAAACCACATGAGCAATTAATATTATCCTGTTAACTACCAAAGTTACAGATGAAAGTGGTGTCTATGTACCCTTAATTTGATTTGATTATTAGCAAGACTGAACATATTTACATATAGTTTACTAATTCTCCTTCTGTAAAGAAGCAATTTTTATACTGTGAGAGATCTTTACATCATAGAGGTATTCTAAATAATGAGTGAATCTTCAGTTTTACTATTGCTATACCAAAAAACAAAAACAAAAAACCCCAAAATTAAACAGGAGGAAAAAAAAGACACTCTCTTTCTCCTCTTCTATGCTAGTATATTCCACTCAGTATTACCGCCCCTTAAGTGCATCAGGTAGGGGTAGAAAGAAAAGGGATGAAAAAGAAAACTTTAGGGGAAAGGAGGGGAAAAGAAAGAAAAAATGAGTACCAATCGGACAGAGATAAACACACAAAGAAGTGAGAAGAGGTAGAAAAGGAAATTGAGAGCTTGAAAGGGAAGAGGTTATAGTAACCCCCAAGTTTCTCTTGGGTCCCACTGTTGTGGGAAAACTGATTACCTACTTAACCATTATTCCAACCTTAAATGCTCTTCTTTATCCAGAAGCTATGCTTGCCTCAAAATGGGAAAGAAGCAGTGGGGTGGGGGAGAGAAAGACGGGGCTTCAGCAGTGGCTAGACCAGTAGCACTAGGGAAATAGGAAGATAACTGTGTGACTTTCAACTATGAACTGTGAGGTTTTATAATGGAGCTATAAGCAAAATGTTAGGAAACACCATACAAGTGTGATTTTATAGGCAGAAGAAAATGACAAAACTA
Source organism: Mesoplodon mirus (assembly GCF_964341445.2). Classification (NCBI taxonomy): domain Eukaryota; kingdom Metazoa; phylum Chordata; class Mammalia; order Artiodactyla; family Ziphiidae; genus Mesoplodon; species Mesoplodon mirus. The sequence continues at coordinate 30,847,727 of NC_138976.1, read as the reverse complement.
TGTAGCAGATACCATTGGCTGCCTACTCAGTCACCACTCTCCCCAACAGCCCCAAGCCTTAGTGGCGGAGTCCTAATTTCGCTCTGGTATTGCTCTACCCTCCACCTGACTCAGAGGGAAATCCTGGTTAGTCTAAGCCAGTTAGAGTGCCCTTGCCTCCCCCTTGCTAGAGATTGTTTAGGGATGAGTATGCAGCCCTCCCTAACTCCTACTGAAAGAAAAAGCACTGGAGATCCGGCAGCTCAGCGTGAGTCTGTGAGAGTCACATCCATCTTGGGATCACAAGGGGAGCTAAGTGAGGGAAAAACTAACTTCCTTAAATGACAAAAAGAGACAACTCAGGTCCGTGTTGACATCATCAAGCCACTGAATTAACCAAGCTGGAAGCCACCCTACCTCTCAACTTATAAGAGATAGTATAAGTTTTCCTTCATGTATTAGCTATTTAGATTTAAGGTTTTTCGTTTCTTAAAGCTGAATCATCTTAAGTGATTCATAATGAAAAATCTTACAAGATCATTATCATTACCATTATCATAATGCTACCAAAAAAAAGAAGCAAACTTTAATACCTTCCCTGCTATCTTGAAGTAAACATATATTTTCAATTTTTCCATCTTTTTGCTGTTTTCCTTATTTTACATTATACAAATGTATCCAGAAATCAAACAGGTCTGTTCAGCAATCTTCAGCGTATCTCGCAACCTTAAAAATTAGGATAAAAATAGCTTTTAATAGTTTCCTTACTAAATAAATGTCTAAATATTTGATTGCAGGATGTTATAGAGAGCAGCTAAGAAAAAGTAATATTATTTTAAAAATTCCAGTAGTTTATCAACCAAATGTTTTTTTAAGTAAATCTTACTATACAGCTGATATGAAATCAGAGAGGAGTCCATCGGGGGAAAAAAAACACCCCCTAACTTACACCTCTACAAGTACACTTGCTTCACACAGGAGACGTATACCTGCAACAGACAAACTGCTTAAGACAGCTGCTAAAACTTCTGTTGAGAATCTTCTTCGAAAGTATTTGTCCTTTTATGGAATTCCCTGGCGGTCCAGTGGTTAGGACTCAGTGCTTTCACTGCCTGGGCCTGGGTTCAATCCCTGGTGGGGGAACTAGGATCCTGCAAGCCGTCAGGCACCGTCAAAAAAAAAAAAAAAAAGTATTTGTCCTTAAAAAAATTTTTTTTTACACTGAAGCCCTTGGGTTTTTTTTTCCTTTTTTTTTTAAATTTACTTATTTATTTTTGGCTGTGTTGGGTCTTCGTTTCTGCACGCAGGCTTTCTCTAGTTGCGGCAAGTGGGGGCTACTCTTCGTTGTGGTGCGCAGGCTTCTCATTGCAGTGGCTTCTCTTTGTTGCGGAGCAGAGTCTCTAGGCGCACAGGCTTCAGTAGTTGTGGCACGTGGGCTCAGTAGTTGTGGCTCATGTGTTCTAGAGCGCAGGCTCAGTAGTTGTGGCACATGGGCTTAGTTGCTCTGTGGCATGTGGGATCTTCTGGGACCAGGGCTCGAACCCGTGTCCCCTGCATTGGCAGGCGGATTCTTAGCCACTGTGCCACCAGGGAAGTCCCTAAAAAATTTTTATATTGAATTTTACTTATTTTTTTAATAAGTAACTACTTTCCGTTTTTAAAAAATTTATTTCTTTTATTTTTTTGGCTGTGTCGGGTCTTAGTTGTAGCACACAGGGTCTTTGTTGCAGCGTGCGGGCTTCCCTCTAGTTGCGGCATGTGGGTTCTCTCTCTCTAGCTGTGGCGCACGGGCTCCAGAGCGCGTAGGCTCTGTAGTTTGCGGCACGTGGGCTCTCTCCTTAAGGCGCTTGAGCTCAGTAGTTGTGGCATGTGGTCGCCCCCCGGCATGTGGGATCTTAGTTCCCTGCAGGGATTGAACCCATGTCCCCTGCATTGGAAGGCAGATTCTGAACCACCAGGGAAGTCCCTATATTGAATTTTAAAACATCAGAGTCACTACAGTTGGAGTTTATCCACATCCATCCATGAAAGGAAAGAGACTTGAACAAATTCACTAATTTGTTCCAATATTTCACGAGCACCTACCAGGTACCAGGTACCAACTAAGCACAGAGAATAACAGCAATGAACAAAGCAGTCATGGTCCCTCTCCTCATCAACTCAGTCTAGACCAGGGGTTAGTAAACATTTTCCCTAAGAGCCACAGAATAAATATTTACACTTGCAGGCCATAAGGTCTCTGTCACAACTAACCACTCAACTCTGCACTGTAGCATAAAAGCAGCTATAGACAATGTATAAATGAATGCATGTGGTTTTATCAATAAAGCTTTATTTGCAGACAATGAAATTCAAATTTATATAATTTTTATGAAATAAATTTCTCATGTAAAAATCTTCTTTTGGTTTTTTTCATCCATTTAAATATATAGATACCATTTTTAGCATTCTTAGCTTGCAAGCCATACAAAAACAGGTAGCTGGCCAGATTTGGCCCATGGGCTGTAGTTTTGCCAACTCCTAGTCTAGACATTAACTGCATATTGCTTTAGGTGTTCATAGGGAAAATACATAAGGCTGTGAGAATTTAATGAGGAGACATGGCCTGGTTTGAAGGATCAAGGAAGCCTTTTCCAAACAAGTGACTCTGAGGCTGAAACTTAAAGGATGAGTATCAGGCAGCCAAAGGCCAGGGAGAAAAGCAAAGAGCCTTCCAAACAAGTGAAAAGCATGTGCAAAAGCTCTAAAAGAAGAATACAGTCTCCTGAAGAATCTGTGAGGTTGGAGCGAGCACAAAGAGTGAGGAGAAGCATGGTATGAGGTGACAATGATGCTGGAGAGAGATGGAGACCAGCCCATGCAGCACTGTTGGCTAGGATCCGTGATTCTGGTCTCTGTCCTAAGAGCAATCAGAAACCATTAAAGGGTTTCAAGTAGGTGGGGGACACAATCCCCACACAGCTTTGGATTTTTTTTAAGAGATCACTAAGACTGTGGTATGGAGAAAAATTAGAAGGAAGCATGAATGAATATGGGGAGATATGGAAGCAAGGTTCTGGCCAGAGATGACAGAAGCCTAAACTAGGGGGCTGGTAGTGGAGTTTAGAAGGTAAAAGAGGCAAGATATGGTGACCAGATAATAAGAGGCAGGTTTCCTATGTGCCTCCGGTTTCCAGTTTCCACACCAGGATACTGGTATCATTCAGTGAACCAAAGATACTGAAAAAGATGTGTGTGTATGTGCCTACAAATTTTGAGTTCAGTCTTGACATGCTGAGTTTGAGTTGCTTACAAGACATGCTAGTGGAAATGCTAAGTAATCAGGGGATATATAGCTCAGAGGCCAGGAAAAAATTGGTTTCAGTTCAGTAGTTCAGTTTGGGAATTGTCAGCATATGGATTGTAACAGAAACCAGAGAAAGAGATGGAATTATCTAAAGAAAGGGTGTGTAAGAGTGGGTATTAACCTAGGCAGAACATGAAAATCACCAGGGGAACTTTAAAAAATACCCCTGGACCAATGACATCAGAACCTCTGAAAGGAGGACCCAGGAATCCGTGTTTTTTCAAGTTCTCTAAGTGTTTCCTATGTGGAGCCAAGGTTGCAAAGATAAGAAGACTTAAGACATTAAGAATTAATACTAACTATAGAAAGCTCAAGAGATTAAGTGACTAAGTAGGTTTCTAGTCCTAGCTACCTCATAATGTATCTCTCTGACCTTAGACTACTTCTTATCTCTACATTCTAGTTTAGCTCAATAGAAAAGAGAGATAGTAGGCCTAGTTTATCTCTAATAGAGATAAACCAGAGCCCCCAAAATCTGAGCCAAATTATGAAATTGAAATATTTACTTCTTCTTTTTGGGGGTGGGGGGGTTTGGGGAGGAAGGAGACAGTAAAATAGCTACTAGCCAATTACTAGTAATAGAGAACATATTTCTATAAATAAATATCCTCTAAGCCAATAACATTTCTAAATGATAGGATTAACACATCAAATAGTATTTGGTAGTATTTGTTAAGCCTGGGAACTTTTTAACTGGACTAGTTTTGCTGTATTACATTATGTCATTCTCCAGCTAGTAACTGCAGCAAGTTCAAAAAGGCATGACTTTAACTTGGACATTCCTTAATTCAAAATGTTATTGAGTGGACCTTTTCTAAAGATAAAATGAACTGCAATTTATGATATGGGAAGCATGTATGTGAACGTAGAAAGAAAAGCACAGGACTCACATTCAAAGGACCCGGGGTAAAGTTTGGATTGATCCCTTAGTAGCTCTGAGACTTCAGCCAAGTCTCAACTAATGTCCAAGTCTCAACTGCCTCCCCTGTAAAATGGAAGTAAAGTCAACTTCAGAGTTACTAGAGAAATTAAAACATGAAAATGGCTGTGAAGAATAGGTATACAAAAAGTCTCACCATTTTTACATTACTTTCCAGCCAATTTTAATATTAACTTTGATTTACGTATTTGGAGGAATGGATCTTCAATGCTAATAGCATAGTATTCAGAAGAAGAAGAAAAAAATAAATTGTCTTCATGCTGTGCTTTTTTTATTCCAGTTAGAGCAGGTCTACTTTGCTGGACACTCTTCAAATTTCATTTTTACCCTCTGACTTCAAAGTTCACAAAGCAGAAGGAGACTACAGTACTAATAAAATTCTGTTAAAGAACAGTTAACATTCTCAAAAGTTAACCAGTATTTGTGAACCACTTGATTGTTTTTCATTACTCCTGAGACAAGATATGAGAGCTAGAAAAACACAGTTAAATACTTAGCTCTCAATTTGAAGACATGGGACGAGACCAGAGACAAGACCAATCTCTCCTAAAGTCAGAGAGATATGAGGGGCAGTTTGTTCAACCAGAAAGATTCCCCTCCATCCCTCTCACAATTTCTAAGGTTAGAACCAAAGGACACAGAACTTCAGAGCACTTGCGAAATCTCCTGGCCTCCAAAGCGCTGCTGTGAGAAATGATGATCTAGCCATTAACGACAAAGACTTTTGGCAATTTGCTAAGTAATCTTTCAAAAGCCTCCTTCATTCAAACTGGTTTGTCAATGGGAAAGAACATTTCATAAATCTGAAGATTTACAACTGAACTTTGAAGTTTAACATTACAAGAATAGAAATTATGTCAGGTTATAACAGAACAAACGAATTATGGAGAGTTGGGAATAAATTTTAAGAATCTTAGGGAGGATTACTGCTGTAAAAAGAAACTCATGACTATCTCACTTTTATGTTCTCTTCAAAGAGATTTTTAGGCAAAGGCTATCATGTATTGGCTTGTGTTGAGCAATTACTAATATTAGCAAGTAACTTGTAGTGGCCACAAATAAAAAAAATAATTAAGAGTTCTATAAATATATCTAAGAGTTCTTAAGATTCTTAGAAACACATATCTGATACTGCACAAATAATTTTGCCAATAATTTCCTCCTTCAACAGTAAAATACAAGTAAGTATAGAATGTGATGCTTTTCTTTTATCTAAATCCAAAAACAGGATAATTATTTTGATGGCAAATTATGATAACCAGACACTGCCAAGAAAATGAAAGAACAGACTACAAGAGATAAAGCAGTTTGGAAGTCAATAAACTCTTTTATGAGAGTCTTCAACATAGCAAGAGACTATGAGGGAAAATAAATTATATGTATTTCAAAAGTGAATTCCTACTACAAAGAGGAAACACACTATATTTACATTGATAAAACCTGCCAGGGCTTTAAAGGTGCTGACGATACCACTGAGAAAAGCTAAACTGAACTGCAGATTACCTCAAAGCGCATTGTTTTGATGTACTGTGCAGGTTATCATCAGAGTTTGCAGACAAGCTCTTTTAAGATGTTATAGCCACTGCTCCAACTAAAATATAAGCACTGAGCGGAGCACCAGGAGAAAAGAAAAAACCTGCTCAATTTTGCAAACTGATGGTACCATTGACAGAATAGGAAGGAATGTGGGAAAAGCAGGTGAATTTTAACTTAGTTCAAATTTGAGCTTTGAAGAGGGTGGCATGGTGGCATTACTCAACCAGCTCATGGAAGTAAAACAGCACATAGTTCGGGACTGGATTCATATTAAATGTTACTCGCCAGCCAAATGTTCAAATGTTCCAATCTGTGTATCTATATTCTGTTCATTGACTACTGCTGAGCAACTATTATGTACAAGGTATAGTGAGGCACTGCAATGGATACAAACATGTGAAAAATAAAAACAGTTCCTATACTCAAGAAGTTTACAATTCAGTAGAAGGGATGAAAGAAACATTCTGCCTGAAAATACAATCGAGGCCTCTATTTTGTTTCAACACAACTCATACAGATACTGTATTATCCTAACTGGTGATGCTACTGAAAGGAGCATTAAAATGCAGCAGATTGGTAACATTTCACAAATGAAGAATGATGCCAAAATCTCAAATAAGGAAAAAAAAATGATGACCAGCTCTTTGGCACGAAACCTCAATGCTCCACTTACACTACAAGTCCCTAAAGCTGAACTTAAAGGCACGTGACAGCTGTTGATTGGTTACAGGGATCCACAGAAAAAAAATGCACCCTTCGGAGTGCATGACACGCATCTTGTCTGTAGAACACAGCATGAAGGAAACAGTGGCTGCAAGAGGAGGAAGAAGCAAGGAAAATATATGGGACAGCATTCTGAAAAGTAAGATGTGGAGCTAGTCAAATGCAAGACCTGTTAAGCAGAGTTTTGGTCCAGCATCCATCCCTTCCAAACTTAATTGATTAAACACTGAACAAGCCATCCATAAACTATCCAATACTGTCTTAAAGGCATTTCATCTCCAAAAGAGGATGCAAAATAACCCAATTCTTAAAAGACAGGCAACAGGAAAGATACCTTTTTGGTGAAAATAATATTTAAGTAAATATTAGACGAATAGCACCCAACTAGATTCCTCCCTCTCCCCAAAAATCTCTGACCAGTTGAAAGGTGCTGTGTGATTCCACACCTTTATCTGTTAATATGAAAACTGTGGTCTACCGACCTCTCCTTCTTAACGCCACTACATATAGTTTTTCTCTGTTATTCTAACTGAACAGGAAGGTTTAACTAACTAAACCAGTCAGCCTGACTATGATCCTAATAGGAAAAGAAAAACAAATCAAAAAAAGAGTAAGCAAACACCCAAAAAAGAAGTAGACAAATAGGATGGATACTTAATAAAACATAAATGTCCTCCATTCATCTGCAATTCTAGTCATTTTCTCTCTAACAGATCTCATATTTTCAGAACAAGTATGCAGGTTATTTAAAACTGAGTTATATATAGTCATTTAGAAGCAGCAAAACACTTCTGGCATTATCACAGATGCTAGATCTCTGAAGGAATTTTTTTTTCCAAACTAGCATTTTTCTTCACCAAGAACGGACCAGCCTTTATTTCTAAAAACAAGAGCCCTTGTATCCCCCCAAAACAAACAAATCAAAGACCACAGTTACATTCTACACTAATGAAACTGTGAGATTACATCCCAGGCGTTGTCAGAGCCTATTTTTCATACACCACCACCAGACAGTTTGATGCAGTATTCCTGATTGCTTTTTATCGTATTTGTAAATACACTCACTAATCCACTAAATTAGGTAATTTACAAACAGGTCCTCTTAGTTATTAGTGGCCAGCAGTCAAGTCCTATTACGTTTGATCCTTACACAGTTGTCTAAACATTTCTATCCAGGTTAAGGGCTCGGATCGGCAAGAGAGGGAGGTTAGCGAAATCCGGATGGGGGCAGGGTAGAAGCTGGGAGAAATCTCCGCATCTCAGCCCTCAGCGACAACACTCAGCCAGTGCACACAGAAAAACTAAATTCGGCACCTCTTCCTCCTGTTACACTGGCAACAAAGAGGGAGTCTCCGTAACGATCCCGTCACCCACCAGGTGCCCAATCTCCTTCTCAGCCCAATCCCCGCGCTCCCGCAGGGGCCTCGGGGTGAGAAGAGGCCGCGGTGCCCGGGGTCAAGGCACAAAGGGGGGATGGGATGGGGTGGGAGGCGAGCGGCTAGAATCGGAGAAGCGGGTCGTAGAAGGGCTCCGGGATCCGCTTAAACACTTGAACCCGGACGGGGGGCGGCGGGCAAGAGAAAAGGGACAGAATATCTAAGAGCAGAAACTGTAATAAGGTGGGAGAGGGGTGAACAGCCCATACTGGGGGTACTCCTCCAGGGAGCACAGAAAATAGTCTGTGGATGGGGAGGCGGAAGACTCCAAGGAGGTAGGAAGAGAGGAGCCAGGCCCGGAAGACGAGGGAAGGGGGTGCCACCAGGGGCAGGGAGCAGACGCCCTTATTGCCTCTACCTGCGGGCTGGCGGGACGGGCCGCTCAGGTGTCACTGGGAGGAGGCAGCCAAGTCGGCAAGGGGCTGGGCAGAGCTAGGGGCACCCTGGGGGCCGCGCAGAGGCGCCTGCGAATCGGCAGCCCTGGGAGCCAGCGCGGGGGCATCTTCGGGACAGGGGGAGGCGGGAGGGGGAGGCGGGAGTGAGGGTCTCTGGAGTGCACGGTGGGTTGAGGGGACGCTCGCAGGTAGTGGGAGGCTGCGGGCGCCCGCGGCACGGCGCGGGGAGGCATCCGGGCGGGCGGCCGGGAGGCGGGAGCCCCTCACCTGCGCGGCTGAGGAGGCGGAGCTGCAGCAGCCCATGGCGGGGCCGGAGGAGCCCGGAGGCGGCGCCGGGCGCGCAGCTACGCCCCGGAGCCCCTCGGCATGCGAGCCGGCGGGCGCCCGGGGAGGGCGCGGCCTGGCTCCACACGGCTCGGCGGCGGCGGCGGCGGCGGCGGCGGCTCGGGCGGCGGCGGGTACTCAGGAGGCGGCGCGGCTCAGGGCGGGCGCCGACCACATCCCCCGGCGGCGGCTGTAGTGGCTGCGCGGCTCCCGCTCCGCTCCTGCTGCTGCAGCTGCTCCCCAGCGGAAAGGGGCGGGCGGCGGCGGCGGCGCCTCCCCCTGTCCCCCGCCTCCGGCCTCCCGCGCCCAGTCCCTCTCCGGCTCCCTCTCCCCGGCCGCCGCCTTCTCAGCGCCGCGCGTTTCTCCCATCAGACTCCCCGCCCCCAGTGCAGCGCCGCGCGGGCGGCCGGGCGAATGCGGCCAAAACGAGGCCGGGCCCTTCGGCGCGCGTCGGAACCTGCGCGGTGCCGAGCCCATTTAGCGGTGGCACCGAGGCAGAGCGCTACCTCGGTGCGAGAGGGCGCCTGAGGCTGGGGCGCCGGAGGGCTGGACAGGCTCGCAGCCGAAATGGGGTCGGGTTGCTTCCGGACCTGGGAAGCACGGGCGAGGCTTGCGGAGCTGCTAGCTATCCCCAGTAGGCGCGCAACCCGAGGACCCTGCTGGTTTCTTACCTTTCAGGTGAATGATTTTATCCAGGGGAAAGCGAACGCAATAAACCCCTGGAGAAGTAGTAGGTGATTGAAGACAGGGAGAAACAAGCAACTGTTGCTACTCGCCCCATTTTGCTGATGTGGAAACTGAGCCTTGAAGGGCACCAAGAGCTTAATGGAACGCACCCAAGGTCGAAATTGTTATAAAGGGCCGAAAATAGGGAAAAGGCAAAAAATTCTACAGGTCTGTCAATTCAGAGCCATATTGGATGTAAACGAAACTTTTTATACAGAATAGTCCACAAAAAACAATAAGCGAGTATTAATTCATCATGTTAAAACATATGTATACTGAGGGCACACTAATTTCCGGTAATTTACAGGCACTGGGAACAAAGAAGTGAACAAAAGAACCAAAGTTTCTGCTCTCTTACAAGTCCCTGTTGATACATGAATACGCTATGCAGTATCAACAAGTTAGAGTAGGTGCGGTCACCACCTTCAAGAAGTCTACAACCCAAGTCCTTGAGAAATCGTGTGAGATGAGAACAGTTAAAATGTGGCAGGAGTAAAACTAAAGATCCTGCTTGATATTAAGAGAACCATTTATGAGGTACCTTTTTATGTTTCCTTTCATCCTGTCAAAGAATGTCTTAAAGACAGAAGCAGTTAGAAAAGAAGAAAAAACGGAAGAGTATTTGCAAAGGAGACTCTAGAAGGCCTGACTTGCCAAATGAAAGACAGCAAGTTTTAAAGACTATTCAAAGACTAAGAGGAAAAAAATAGCACAGAAGTAAATTAACTTCACATGCCTTGAAAGGGAATCTAAGCAAAGGAAAGTCAAGATGGGAACCTAGGGACAGCCAAAGAAAAGGCCAAAGAATTCCCAGTTGGTGTGTTTCAATACCATTTCCTAGGTCTGTGACCAGGGATGCATCACTTCTGCCTCTTTCTCCTGGTCTGTGAAAAACGGGTAATAAGGATGACCAGGAAGGGTTGTTGTCAAGATTAAATACTATCTGAAAGTAGCTAGTAGGACGGTAAGGACTTAATAAGTACTGCTTGAGATTATTCTTCCTCTGCATTCTCCTTATGTTCCCTTCAAATTTGATCAGAGGGTCCACCATACCACTGGGCTAGTGAATCCTAAGTGTGTTACCAGTAACCATTAGGCCATTAAATAGAAGTGAAAAAAATAAAACTTTAATGGCTCTGGTCCCAATTCTGACTGTAAACTCCACAATTAGATTGTAAACTCCCTGAGAACAAGGGAAAACATTTTCTCCTTTGTATCTTTCTCAGCTCTCTCAAATGTTTGTTGAATTATTCAATGCAGCCAGGAATAAAAAACTTTCCCTTGAGATTTTCCCTCAAAGCCTCAAAGTACATCTTGTTTTTAACTGAGGGAGGAGGCTGAAAGTAAAATTACAGTCTTGAACAAGAAGCCATCTGTCTTCCTTCTTTATAATCAAGGAAAGGGCAGTTGTTTCTCTTAGCAGAGTCAATATGGGAGCATTTCTCTCAGATTATAAAAATCTTTTTGGCTAGTGTAGTTATTCTACATAGTAGCTAGTGCTTATTTTGTAATTAGAACTGCAAAAACTGATAAATACGTAACAGACTGTGACAAGTGCTTCAGAAAAAAAAAATGCATTTCACTTTTTTGGGAGGTCTCTTTCCTCGACAAGGATGATGGGTGTATATAATTGAAAGGGAGCACGTTCCACTGTCCTTGACTGATCTGAATTCCAGTTTTCCCTTTAAGGGTTAATGGAACTAAGAGTTCTAAGGTTCTGCTAGGTGCTTTGTCAATATACTAATTATGTATATATGTACCATATATGCATATGAATGTTATGTTTTTAAGTTATACCTTGTCATTAGCATGAAAGAAACTAACAGCTCCCAAATTGATGTTCTGTACCTTCTAAGAATGAGTCTCTTTCCCACCCCTCCCCCTACCCAAAGAAGCCTCATAAAAGGAACGATTTAGAGGGGGGCAAATTGCTGCTTCTTTTCATTCTTTCTCATAAACAAGCACACACAGTATTCAATGAAATTAAATTACAGCAAATTCAGAAATCCTGAAAGGGAATTTTTTTCCACTAGCTAGTGATCAGGGTACTGATCTTAACCACCCTGAGGTGTCATCAAGGCAAACCACTTGGGAAAGACTTGGGTTTGTTTTTCTTTTAAGAAAAAGGGGTGTTAAAAAAAAACTTATGTAAGAACAGCATCTGCACTAACCAGGATAAAATTATAAGGTCTATCAATCTTGATGCTGCAGGGTAAAATCAGATCACCAGCTGAGCCAGCCAGAAATGCTTCCCAGTGGTCTAGTATTGCATAATTGGCCGTGTGAATTCCAGGGTTTCCAGCTTCAAATGGAGGGTTTGGTGCTGGTCACTCACCGAGGGAAAACACTGAACTAATGGTCTTTCCGGAGATTTTAATAAAGCCCGACTCATCGTTCACATGATTTCAGGTTTGGGGGTAAAAGAAATATAAATGCATCCATATGTGTGTATGTCTACAACTGCTCAGAAGAGTCCTCTATTAAAAACAAAAATTTTTAAGCGTGGCATTTGGTGCTTTGGCTGTGTTATTTACATTTTAGCACATACTGTGTTCACAGCCGCATCCCACACAAGCACATTTGCCTCGGCAGAGCCCTAGCTTCCATGTCCGCCTCACAACCTCCTCCTTCAAGCTATTCGCATATCACCCCTGGGATATGCTCCAAAAGTGAAAGCTAATTGTAACCAAGGGCTGTAACTGTTCATTCATTACCAGAGATGCAAGAGCAGTTCTCTATTTGAGAAGACTGAAATGTATCCTAGCGTCCTAGTTAAACCCTGAAGTTAGAAACCCCTGAAAAGAGCTTCCCTGAACTCAGGCATGTGGCAGAAAAAGACAACATTGTTCCCAGCAAGACTCCAGTGAGAATCATAATTCCTTAGCTGTGCAACTTTGCTCCTGCCCACACTTGTAAGTTGATGTTTCTCCAGTGTTAATTAATAACTCTGGCTTTTATTTATTTTCACTGGGATTTCCTTTGCAAGTTCAGACAACATGTAAGTTCTCTAAAAATACTTGATGTGAACTTGTGTTCACAGGGGTGTGGCACTTCCCTATTACTTTTCTGAAAGACATTTCTTTTAAATCTGTAGTTATTCATTTATTCAGTTTGTTTTTATTGAGTCCTTCTTATGAGCTAAGCATGTTTAAGTATCATGTATGCAAACATGAGTCCCAGGGATCTGACCTAACATAAAACTAGTGTTCATTTTTATTTTGGGGTGATGGGTGAGGAAGGAGGGGAAGGAAGGCAGGATTATGAATATTCATTTGAGAAGGAAAGAGGCAATTTGTAAAATAGGGAAATCCATTTATTTAACAATATAGTTCTTGAGCCATTATAATGAGCCAGATACTAGCTAGATGCCAAGGATTCAAAGATGAATGAAGGACATTCCTCACCCTTAAGTCGTTTTACATTTTAGTGAGGTGGAAAGACATTTAAGCCAAGAATGAGAGTATGTTATGTTTAAATATAATGAGAAGAATGAGTCCACATGCTATATAAGCTCAGAAGCCACAGATTATTTTGTTTGTAAAAAAAAAAATTGCTGCATTGTTTTTTCCCATTCCCCTTTTTTTCTTACCTCCACTAGACAAGTTCCCACTGTGTATCATAAGCCTAGAAAAGAGCTTGGTACCCAGGAATGTGTCATAAATATCTCTTCAATGAATGAATGAATTTTCTCAGTATGAGTTCCTGGAAATTTAGATTTGTAAATTAAATGCCTACTAGAATGTCTCAAAGAAAAGTTTATCTGAAACATTAAACAATTACTTTTTTTAAATGTTTGGCTTTTTTTTCTATAAAGCAATTGGAATAAAAAATATTTACTTATATAACACTAGAAGTATGAAAGTGTCTTTCTTTGGAAGACACTTTAGCCTAACACCTTAGTAAAAGACAGATAGGATCAATTACATAACCCTTTTAAAACTCCTAGATGCAAAAGGTTCTGTAAATAAACACAACCAACAAACAGATAAGTAATACTTGCAAAGCAATACGTAAATGGTTTACTGCTGTGGTCTGAATGTGTCCCCCAAAATTCATGTGTTGAAATCCTAACCCCAAAGATGATAGTAGGAGGTATAGGCCTTTGGGATGTGCTTGGGTTCATGAGGATGGAACCCTCATGAATGGAATTAGTGCCTTATAAAAGAGGTTCTAGAAAGCTCTCTAGCCCTTCCACTGTGTGAGGACACAGTTATGATCTGTAACACAGAAGAGAACCTTCGCCAAAACTTGATATGCCAGCACCCTGATTTTGCACTTGCACACTCCAGAACTGTGAGAAACAAATTTCTGTTTCTCAAAGAAATTTTTTATAAGCCACCCAGTCTATGGTATTTTGTTAGAGCAGCCTGAATGGATTAAGACATTTATTATCCATAATACTAAAAAAAACTCCTACAAAAAAAAAAAAAAGAAAATGGGCAAAGGGCATAGCAGACAAAATCTACAATGAAAGAAATACAGGGACTAATAAAATGTGAAATGCTGCTCAAATTTACTAATAATAAAACTGTAAGTTAAAAAAATTAGGAGCTATTATTCCTTACCTAAAACACTGGCAAAGATTTAAAAGCTTGATAATATCCAGTGTCAGAGAAAGTCACAGTACTCTCACATACCATTCATGGGAATATAGTTACCTCTTTCTGAAGAAGAATTTAAGAATTTATACCAAACTTAAAAGGTGCTTTTTAAAAAAATCTCAGCAATTCTTCTCCCAGGAATGTATCCAACAGCAATATACTCTTGTTTTTAATAAGGAAAAGTTTGGGAAAACCTAAATTTCTACAAAGAGAATATTAGTTAAACAATTGGTTAAATAATAGGAAATACTATACAGCTGTTAAAAAGCATGAGATAGATTGGTATTTACTGACAGAAAGATAACTAAAATATGCCATCAACTGAAAAAGCAGTTTATAAAACAGTATTGTGATGGAATCTAGTATTTATGTGAATAGTTTGTACGTGTGTGTGTATGTGTTTACAGAAGAGGTTGTGAGGAATATGTACCACTCTGTTAAAGCTGTTACCTTTGGAGAGGGGATGGGGGTAAACTGGAGTGAGATAGAGCGAGACAGAATAACTTTCTGAATTATTGTTTTCTGTATTGTTTGTAGTTTTGACAAAAGCAGGTATTGTTTTTTAAACTGTATTAGAATATTTTAATAAAATAACTGCAGGGGGATGGGGTCCTCACAAATGACCTATTAATCATGGAGAAAATATGGAGAAAGAACAGATCACTATTAATCAATGTTTAAGAAAGGTAATGGTCCTTGAACAGTAGGTAAGTTCAAAGGCACAAAATGACTTAAGCGAAAGTGCAGGTTTAGAAATAAGATCTGGGAATTCCCTGGTGGTCCAGTGGTTAGGACTCTGAGCTGTCACTGCTGAGGGTCTGGGTTTGATCCCTGGTCGGGGAACTAAAATCCCACAAGTCACATGGCACGGCCAAAAAATAAATAAATAAATAAATAAATAAATAAATAAATAAATGAGTAAGATTTGTTGGCTGTTCCAGCTATCCATTGTTGCATCACAAACCAAACTAAAACTTGGTGACTTAAAACAACAATTATTTATGATCACCTGTCATAGTTCTGGGGACTGAGTGGGCTCAGCTAGGCGGTTCTCTCTTGGGCGGCTCTCGTGGTTGCAATCAGACAGTGGACAGGGCAGAAGTCATTTCAGAGTCTTCCACTCACATGTCTGGTATAGCTGATGCTGGCCGTTGGCTGTCAGCCAGAATACTTACCGTGTGACCTGGGTTGCCTTGCAGCATGTGGCTGGGTTCCAAGAGTGAGCATCCCAAGAGAACCAGGCTGACACTGCATTACCTTTTATAACCTAACCTCAGACAGCAGATAGCATGACTTTTGCTGTAGTCACAGGTCCATTCAGATTCAAGGGAAGAAACTAGAGATGCCACCACCACCCTACCCCCAACTGAAGAAATGTCAATGTCACGTTGTAAGGAGAGTGTGTGGGATGGGAAGCTGGGAAGCAGACCCAGGAGCTCTCCAATTTACTATGGTTCCCAACACTCTCTCAAGTCTCTTCTGACAGGAGTCAGCTTCTCCCATCTACTTTACCCACTGGCATCCATAAGCCTTGGAGTTTGTACTTCCTACAGACAAAAGGAACAGGGAATTTGAAGCAAAAAGATAATAAAGGGAGCTTTTTGCTTTAAAAAGATCGCTATGATGATATCTTACAAGGAGGTCTAGAGGAAGGAGAGATTAAATAAAAACAGTGGGTGCTAAAGCTGTTGCCCCTACCCATCAACTCCCTGCTCAGTTCAGCAATGCCTAAGTATGATTGACAGGAGTCCTCCATATTCTTACCAAAGCCTTCAGTCTTCAGGATGCTCTCAATGGGCCTCAATTCTTATAGAACCAGATCCTCCTATGCCTGGCAGAGACTAGGAAGGAAATTACTAGGCCATGGGAAGTAACTGAACTTTTTGAGAATACCAAGGTACCACTTCGGGGATACTAACTGGTATTTCTCCCACTGAGCAAAGGACATATACTACCTGGGAATGAAGCCTGATTTGACCACCGACTCGCTCACTTCCCAAGTGTTCCAATAGTTTGTCTCCTAGTGTGGTGCTGAAGAACAAAATGAAGGAAAAGGGGAGGGGACAGGCTTGAGGTCTGGCTGGACTAGCAATTGGAAGCTCAGCTACCATCATTCACAGCTTCCCTCAAGTCCTGTTAAGAGATTTATGTCAGGCAGTGAAAATTGTAGCATTAGTCTTGTTTTTAAAATTTTTCCCCCCAACTATTATTATTTTATTGGACAAACTGTCAAAATCCACCTGTTCTTTTTCTCAGAGCTCCTTTCTTCCTTTCTCATTGGCATTAGACAGAGTCCTTTTCCCTAATACTATGTAATTTAGAAGAGGCTGTGTCAATTGCATAAAATATTTCTAATCTCCATAATTAAGATGCTACTGGTCTGACAGCTTTGCTCTCTTACTCCCCCTCAGCTAGTTGCAGGGATGTAGAAAGACATTTAAAGAGAGTACTAAAGCAAAAATGACATGCAGTTCCCCTCCCGAAGGGCCGCCGTCTTATAGCTATCACAGTCTCCCCAGGCTCACTTCTGGAGCGTTTCATTTATGGCTTTTACATAAGTAGGAAAGAGAGACTCTGCTAAGGTTCTCCAGACCATCTCCAGAAAGTGTATGCCCTGTCCTCAGTTTGGATTTAGAGAAAATCCACATCGCCCCTTCTCAAGATCTGCTCCTGAGGCCAGATCCTAGCACGGCATTTGACAACAGAATAGGCGCCAACAAATCTGGGTCAAACAATTGAATGACTGAATTCTGAGGTCAGAGAGAAATTTAGATGTGAGAAACAGCAGAACATCCTAGTTGGTGGCAAGGAAAGTCTGCAGATCATGCAGTCTATTTTCCTTTACTTTTGGAAAAAACAGAGAGAAGTGATTCACCAAGATTGCCACACATCCCATTCTTTCCCCCTGCCTCTTGCTAGTTTGACAATGTATTCAGGTGTAGCCTGAAAAGTCTCATTTCATCCTCACAATAATTCCATTAAGTCAAAATTGTTATCACTATTTTAGAGTTTAGGAAAATGAGGTACGAAAAAACTAGTCTTGATAGACTGGGTTATGCTGCTACAATAAATTTACCCTCAAATCTAAGTGGTTTCATAGAACACGGGTTTATTTCTCCTTCACAGTTTGTATGGCACAAAAATTAGCCTGGCTGGAGAGAGATGAGTGGTAGCGTCTATTCCATATAGTCATTCAGGTACCCAGGCTTATAGAGGCTCCAAGATATTGTAACTGCAACCTGTTTAACTTGAAGTCTTTCAATCTCTCAGAGTTAAGAAGGAAATGGATAATTATCCATGGGTGTTTCACTGCTTCTGCCCAGAAATGGCATACATTGCATTGGGTGCATTTCATTAACTAGGATTAGTCATATGTCTCACATACAGTAAGAGGGAGGAACTGGAGAAGAAATGGAATATTTGGTAAGCACTACTGTCACTGCTTTATAAGGTAATAATTTGTCCACCATCCCATAGCTATTAGATGGCAGGATTGTCATCCAGATCTCAGCTGTCTGACCTCAAAGCCCATGCTCTTAACCATTGTATTTTCTTTTCTTTTCTTTTCTTTTCTTTTTAATATTTATTTATTTAGGCCACACCAGGTCTTAGTTGCTGCATGCAGGATCTTCGTTGTGACATGTGGACTCTTAGTTGCAGCATGCCTGCAGGATCTAGTTCCCCGACCAGGGATTGAACCTGGGCCCCCTCCACTGGGAGTGTGGAGTCTTACCACTGGACCACCAGGGGAGTCTCAGCCATTGTATTTTCATCACTTCATAATGCCATTTTGAGGATAGAAGTAGCCATTGCACAGGAAACAAATATAGCATAGTAGAAAGATCCATGGACTTGTGACAGGTGGGTCTGCCTAACCATTTTGCCACTTCCTAGTTGTGAGGTCCTGGGCAAGCCCCTTAGCCTCTGTGCTAAGAGCAGGTTTCCCATCTATAAAATAGAAGTGACTAAAACGCATTAAATCACTGTGAAGTTAAAAGCATGAGACCTTCATGACCTGTAACACTCTCTCAACGAATGGTCTTCTTGTCCCTCCTTCTGTCACGCAAGTGCCTTCCTAGGATGTAAGTCCTTCCATAGTAAGAGCTTTCGCTGAAAGTGGTAGTTGAAATTTTGCCAGGGGAAAGCCTTCAGTAACCTGATCTAAAACACTTCCAGCATTAAAGTTCTGATTCTATTACCAGTCCTTTTCCTGATATCAGCAATTTCCTTCATGTGTTGCCAAGCACAGCTCACTCATGACTTCAGGTAAAAGGAAAGGATAATGTCACAGTAAAATTAAAAGTTGTGGCTTGAGAGCAGTTTCACATTTAAAAACAATGGAAACGTTGGAGCCTCTCTAGGAAGTAAATGTCAAGGCGTATTAACGTAGAATGAGCACCAATGCCTTCAGGTATTAACCTACTGAGAAAACTCATTTGGTTCACCATTGTAGCCTCTCCTAAACTCTGAAAATAGGTCCTCTATATTATTTTAATGTTACTTAGAAAAAAGAATTAAACAAACATCTATTAAAGCAGCCAGGTGTTAGGAAAAATGTATTTTTAGAAACCTACTGAGCCCTTTCCTCCTGGGAAAGGAAAGTAAATTGTTTCCTACGGAAAGGCGCATTAACTCTTTCAGGCCCCTGGATGATTGTTTAGGAGAGTATTGGTAGAGATAATTAATAACTTTTGGTTCCAAGGTTCATGGCAAAAGTAATGAACTTCCCAAAGCAAGTTTCTTTTTCAAAAGGAGGCTGAAGCATAACAACTTTTATTTCTTACTTTCCCTTTCTTGTTAGCAACTCAAACATCCTGACACACTGCTTGCCATATTGGGCTCTGTAGTCAAGACAAATGTGGATTTGATAACCAGCATAGCATATTACTAGCTATGGAACTTTGTGCAAGTTACATAAGCTCTCTGAGAGCCCGTGTCCTCGTCTGTGACATCGCATCGTGATTATTAAATGAGGAAAATCTAACTTTGCAAGTTTACAGTGGTATACCTGGCATGTTTGACACTGGCAACAGATTTTTTTTTTTTTTTTTTTTTTGCGGTACGCGGGCCTCTCACTGTTGTGGCCTCTCCCATTGCGGAGCACAGGCTCTGGACGTGCAGGCTCAGCGGCCATGGCTCACGGGCCCAGCCGCTCCGCGGCATGTGGGATCTTCCCAGACTGGGGCACGAACCCGTGTCCTCTGCATCGGCAGGCGGACTCTCAACAACTGCCCCACCAGGGAAGACCAACAGATCATTTTTAATTCACTCCTGTAGATGTGAAAATTATTATCAGTAATACTCATTTTCTTAATTTATTCCTTAGTTTTAAAACAATTTACAATTAAAAAGAACAAATTTAATTTTTAAGAACTAAAATGTATGTTTTGTGTGAACTAAAATACACAGTTACTAAACAAGGTATTACACTTTGCAGTTCACCATTTTACTGTTTAAAATTTTAAACTTTAATTAAAAAATCAAATTGTCAGTAGAATGATTGAATTAAATTAATCCAGTTTTTTTTCTTTGTCTTTAGAACCAGTGTGCTATTATTGTTTATTCATATTTACTGCTTAAATGTAGGGATATATTGTACCACAGGGCTTGGAGACATGAACAGTTCCCTAAGTGAGCTTGAACAATTCCTAGCTATTATGAACTTACTCTCGAAGCAAACCCATGAAGCTGCATCCACGTGTCAGGGTGACCTGTGTAACTGGGGGTTCTCTGAATTATCCTCCACGTAGAGTACAATGCGGATTAAGAGACAATTTGAATGATGAATGAATAAATGAATTTGATTCATAGAACATAAACAAAATTACATGGTAGGGCTTCAAGATACTAATATCGGTTATACAAATAGAAACTACTCATGTCTAAAAAAAAAAGAGAATTTGAAGTTTACATACATACACAGACACATATACATATTATATAATACGTATTATATACAAATATTATATAATAAATTTATAAGTATGTTTATTATACATACACATATATATTATATAATATATATAATATATATATTATATAATATATATACATATTGTTAAAACTCAGCAGTTTAGAAGACAGACCGACCAAAGATGTTTTAGGGAAGAGCATTTTATCACCAACATTGTTTAAAATTGTGAGCACATGATGATAATAAAAAGCAGACAGACTAGGCTTGAGTGGTTTTTAAAATTCTCTCCAGACAGTGCATGCTCTATTGTTGCAACAGGGCCAGCCACTTCCCCTGCCCCACCCTTGGCACACCACTGCAAAGTTTCCAGTGTATACTTAGCACGCAAGTCTTTTTACAATGTTATACTTTTTTAAAAATTTTATTTATTTATTTATTTTTTGGCTGCGTTGGGTCTTCATTGCTGCGCATGGGCTTTCTATAGTTGCGGGGAGCAGGGGCTACTCTTCGTTGCGGTGCGCAGGGTTCTCATTGCGGTGGCTTCTCTTGTTGCAGAGCACGGGCTCTAGGCGCACGGGCTTCAGTAGTGTGGAATGCAGGCTCAGTAGTTGTGGCTCGTGGAATCTAGAGCTCAGGCTCAGTAGTTGTGGCGCCCAGGCTTAGTTGCTCCACGGCTTGTGGGATCTTCCCGGACCAGGGATTGAACCCGTGTCCCCTGCACTGGCAGGCAGATTCTTAACCACTGCGCCACAAGGGAAGTTCCAGCATGCAAGTCTTTTGAAACCAGAAAGATTTCTAGGGTCTTACTTTTGTGTTGCAGAGAGAGAAAAACAAAGACATGGAAATATGACTTAAAGAAGTAGCATTATCTTTTAAAAAGAGTAATGTTCTTCTGTAATAAGAATATGCAATATGCAATAGATGCATTTTAATTTAGAAAATATACAAAAGTATTTTTTAAAGTACACAAAAAGCAATAAAATCCCCTTTAGTCATGTTATACAACAACAACAATCACAATCATTTATTGATTCCCTTACTGTATCCCAGGAGCTGTACATTCATTCCATTATTCTAATCCTTACTATGAATTTAGGCATTAGATTCATTTTTCACTTTTTTGTTTTTTCAAAATTCTTTCTTTCTTTTCTTTTCTTTCCTTTCCTTTTCTTTTTTTTTTTAACAGAAGCGATAGTTGAGACCTAGAGAAGTGAAGTTATATAAGTAGCCCAAGGTTACAAGCCCAAGCTCATAAGTGGCAAAACTGGGATTCAAATACAGATCTGTTTGACTAAAAGCCCAATCTCTTAACAACTCTGTTTTTTTTATACCTTTATAACCTCTCTTCTAGGGATTCATTCAAAGGAAAGAAACAAAATTGTTTTCAAAGATTTATGAGTGAGGACATTTATCAGAGTGATAGCTGTAAAAACACATATTTATGTACATGGGAGAAAGATGAGAAGGAAATAATAATATGTCACCAATGGTTAATTCTTTGTTACCGAGCTATTGGTGATTCTTATTTTATGGTACATATATTTCAATATTTTCTGAAATTTCTATAATAAGAATGTGTAACTTCCAAAAAGTTGAAAAAATGTTGCTTTAGAAAATGCTGATAAATTTTTGGTGAATCTTCAACTGATCAGTCATTGAATCCTGATCTTTTTTTTTTTTTTTTTTTTAGATGTTGGGGGTAGGAGTTTATTAATTAATTAGTTTATTTTTGCTATGTTGTGTCTTCGTTTCTGTGCGAGGGCTTTCTCTAGTTGTGGTAAGCCGGGGCCACTCTTCATCGCCGTGTGCGGGCCTCTCACTATTGCGGCCTCTCTTTTTGTGGAGCACAGGCTCCAGACGCGCAGGCTCAGTAGTTGTGGCTCACGGGCCCAGTTGCTCCGCGGCGTGTGGGATCCTCCCAGACCAGGGCTCGAACCCGTGTCCCCTGCATTAGCAGGCAGATTCTCAACCACTGCGCCACCAGGGAAGCCCCGAATCCTGATCTTTTATACCAAGTTTGATTAACATGTTCTGTACAGCTCACACTTTCCAACAATGCCTGTACTAGGCTGGAATTAAATGTCACTTTGTTGTCTTCCCTCATATCTCCTTTAATCCTCAGCTGTTAGTGGCTTTTATTCTGCCAATTCTTTTTTTTTTTTTTTTTTTTTTTGCTGTACGCGGGCCTCTCACTGCTGTGGCCTCTCCCGTTGCGGAGCACAGGCTCCGGACACACAGGCTCCGCGGCCATGGCTCGCGGGCCCAGCCGCTCCGCGGCATGTGGGATCTTCCGGGATCGGGGCACGAACCCGTGTCCCCTGCATCGGCAGGCGGACTCTCAACCACTGCGCCACCAGGGAAGCCCTCTGCCAATTCTTTATTGCTCCTAACCTTCCCAGGGGGATGGCATTCATTTACTTCTTTGACTGGTTTTTATTTTTTTATAATTTTATTTACTTACTGCAAGGCTAAATAATGATTTCTAAATGCTTTCTAAAATGCTTTCTTCATACATAGTAATCCTCATTTAAGTAATATGTGTCCACCAATGAAACAGGCGGGAAGGGGGCAGGGCACAACCTTTGAAAGAATGACATAGCCCGAGGACATGACATAAACTGATTAGAACCAAGCAGGTCCAAGATGGCGGACAAGTCAACTTCCACTAGACCTTGAGCCTCAGTATGCTCACTGTAACACATCGGCAAGCTAAATGACACACTCACAGGTGCCATGACAGTTCTAAGACTGACCATAAGGATCAAAAAGTGGGCGATGGCCCAATTCCTGGAAATCCCCACCCCTTCCTGAAATAGCTGGAATACTCCTCCCACTCATTAGCCTATGAAATTACCCACCCATATAAAAACTGACAACCCCATACCCTCATGCCTTTCTCACCTTCTGAGATGGCCCACACTCTGTTTGTGGAGTGTGTTTCTCTCTAAATAAATCCACTTCTTACCTATCACTTTGCCCCTCAATGAATTCTTTCTTCTATGACACATCAAGAACCTGAAATTCATTAAGTCCTGAAACCAGGTGTGTGATCTCAGTTGGAAGACTGTGGGGTTTGGCCGGGTTTGAGTCCCAGCCTTGTGGGTTCCAGTCCCAATCAGGGTTTTGGCTGGGTTTGAGTCCCGGCATGTTGGTTCAAGTCCCAATCTGAGGTAAATAGTTTCACACCCACTCCACCCCAAATAGTACCCAGTTACCCATTTACTTTCTAATTCCCAGGATTTCTCTTTCCTCCACACTTTCTTTGGGCCAGTTATCTCATGGCTTTTGCATCAAATCAAGCTTGTTCCTTTTTTTTTTTTCTACAATGTCAACTGTTTTTTTAAAAGGACATCCAATTCCTTTCTCTCATTAAAAAATTAAAGAAAGAAATATTTACACAGCCTTTCTCCAAACAGATGGAATATTTTTTTCCCATCTTTTAAAAATTTCTTCCTCATAGCTAAGCTCTCTCCAGAAATTTTGGACATGGTTAGCAGTTTTCATTACAAGCATAAGCTTCCTGGATATCCAGGCATAATATGTTAGCTGTGGGATCCTCAGTGTATTTCTTCACTGTAGACTCACTTTTCTCTTCTATAAATGAAGACAGAAAGTCATTGAGCTCTAAAATCTCTGCCTAGTCTTAATCCTTAAATAAAAACAGACCAGTAAAGACTAGGTATTAGTTCTTCTGGTCCCAGTGCTGAAGGAGGATGTAACGTATCAACTCTCTGAATGGTGAATGAGCAAGTGGCTTAGAGTATAGAAGCTTAAGGTAGTATTGAGGAAAGATGCTGAATTTAGAACTAAAGGAGGCTATATTGCTTTGAGAAAGTTATGTAATCCCTGGGTTGCTTTTCAGAGTTTGTCTTTGTCTTTATCTTCTGTAACTTCTGTACAAAGTGTTCAGATGTGGATTTCTTTTTGTTTATCCTGCTTCAGAATGGTAGAAATTTTTGAATCTCTGTGGATGGTATCTTTATCGGTTTTGGAAAATTCTCAGCCACTCAGTATTCAAATATTGCCTCTAGGGGTAAAATTATATGAACTCTGGGAATTGCCTTAAAATGTACCAAGAAAGAGAGACATAAAGAGAAAGAAAGAAAATGAAGAAATGTGTTAAAATCTTGATAATTGTGGAATCTGGATGATGGGCATATGGGGTTTATAGTACTATTCCCTCTATTTTCTTTCTTTCATGTTCCAGCCAGTTCCAGCCAGTCTTTATCGCATCCCAACAGCTGAGTCCCTTCTCCATTATCTAGCATTTGTGTCCTGCCCCTTTCTGTCCTGTCTCCAAATGAAGAAACCTGTATTAAAGAAATTCTCTTAGTAGATCTTGGTCAGAACAGCAAAAGTCTGTGGCACAAGCTGCTCCCTCCCCGCTTCCTATCACAGCTTGATGACAGAAGCTCAGGTCTGGGAAGGTATCACCGAGGAAAATGAAGCTCCTTCTCCTCTCAGCTCCTAGTCAAGGCATGTGGAGGAGCAGACCAGCAGCATCTCTCATGCTTCGGCTCTGGGGAGTGTGGCTGAGAGGTGAGGGGCTTCCTTCCTCCACCCCGTGAGGCCGAAAGCTCTGCACTGGTGCCCAATCAAATCTCGAATCTCTGGAGACAAGAGTTTTGAGTGAAGTAGAAAAGAAGAGCTTTATTGCTTTGCCAGGCAAAGGGGGACACAGTAGGCTCCTGCCCTCGGGAAAACTAAAACTACGTGTCCCAAGCCAGGAGGATTTGATGAAGACATTCATAGTAATAGTTCAAGGGTAGGGTTGCTGACAAGATTGGGTGTGCGCAGGGCTTGCACTCCCTTGATCTTGTCTCAGGTGGTCTCCTAATCTTGAGGAGCTTTTTTGTTCCCTTTAGTCTTGTCTCAGGTGGTTCCTTGGCTGGTCCTCCCTTGACTAGGAACAGTTTGAATCTGCCCTTTGGAACTCAGGGAAGGTCCTGGAGGCTCTAGTCTTGCTTACAAGAAACAGGGGACAAAAAGGCCTCCATGCCCAGGAGCCCCACAGGGCCCCGCTCAGTTTCACCAAAATCCATGTATAGGTGGAGTCTCTGTCCAAGACATGGCAGGCCAAGAACACTGGAGACCCGATAACTCTTTCTCCAGCTTGCTTGCAGGGTGGAGGTTTTGCAGAAATCTTAGGTAAGAGTTGGATATAGGACTCTGGAACTCAGAGAACTTGAGACAGTAGATACACAAGACCAATCTGGAAAAGTGTGGTCACCTCTGGGGAACCAGTCCTCCTTCACTCCCAGGCCTGAGGCTCCAGAGGGACAAATGATCAGTACTACTGCTGTCAGCCTCTGGCTCCAGTTCTGCCTTGCCCCACTGGACTGTCAAAGGCCTGGAGTGTCCTTCACCATGCCTCTCCAGCTGTCAAATTCCTGCTCATTCTGCAAGACCCTTCTTTCTCTGAACCCCACTTTGCAGGAGGGGTGTGCCCTGGCTCCTAGGGATTCTTTTGTAATGAGCTGGTCCCAAGGAGAGAAACAATTTCTAAGAGTTAATGAAAAGCTCCTTTTGTGTCTCCTACTTTAATTTGATCCTCTTAGCTTGAATCCCAGTGGAGGTGTGTGTGCTGAATTCTGAGGGTGAAGGGAGTGTTTTTCTTTTAGCTCTCAAAGGTCAGGCAGCAAGCCTTAGTCATGCTAATGGAGATCTAACCTTTCATGGCCTCTGAGAGTTTTCCAGCTCAAGGGATTTTCCAAAGTCTCTCAAATGAGGCCTTTATCTCCAAATCACAGTGATAATTGCTAGCAAAGTCAGAACTTGAACTGAGGTCTTCTGACGTGAAGGCTAGTGCTTTCTTCACCGGCAACTCTCTCTTGTAATATTGGACTTTTTAATGGCTCTTTCAGCACCAAGTACCATTCCTAGCACATAGTAGTGTCATAATAGATATGATGAATAAATAAACCAATAACAGCTATTCTACTCCCTGATTCTTCCTTTTCTCCCTAGCATAGCAGGGAGTAAAGAAAGCAAACTGGCAGAATGTGTTTGGGGTTTCCAAGAAGTAGTATCAACATGAGTGAATGACCTTTGGGCTCCCTGACACTCAAATAATTCAGTCAAGTGGAAATTGAATCTCTGAAGAACTACTGTCCATTCTTAGCACAATCCCTAAAGGATACAAAATCCTAGAACACAGCCAGTAGAAAATGCTGACTCTGATCTGTTGTATAAGCAATATCATGTATAAAGGTGGAAGACCAGATACATTTCCAAAATGGCTGAAATACATGTTCATGGCTACCACAGGCATGGGTTTGGAAGCAGAGGGCTCCCAGGTCGTCTTAGGGTGTGTTTGTTGAAATGAGTCAAATTTAATTGAATTGGATTGATTTCTTCTGTGATTACTCAAGGGGTCAGAGTTTTTGTCTTTCAAGGTCCTGGGAACAAGACTCTAGAGGACATCTATTGTTTTCTGCCATAGTGCATCAATTCACCCTCCCTCTAGAAGTACTCTGCTTTACCCCTGAGAAGCTCTCCCTTCTCCATTCTCAGTCCCTGTGGCTTGGGCAAGGTTAAGCCAATGCCAAGCTCCAGGGGGGACCATGGACTTCAGACATGGCTAGTTAGTTGTTGCAGAGTCAATGAGCCATAATGAAGGATTTTTATAAGACACATAAGGCAGAGACTCTCACTCTTTACACTGAAAGTAGATTTGAGAGTTTATAGGGAGTTGGCCTGCTGCTGCCATATTGCTAACATATAAAGCCCAAGGCTGAAACCAAATAGCGGAAGGCAGAGTCAAGAGATTGGAGAGAAACTAAATCTAGATAATTTCAGTTGAAACCTGAATCCGCTTACCTGAAGCCAGCCCTAGGTCTGGATTTCTCAGTAAAGATGTGGACCCATAGTATCCCTTTTTGCTTAAGGTAGGTTTAGGTTGGGTTTTTCTGCCACTTGTAGTCAAGAGGCTCCTAATTTGTGTAAGAACAGTTCCTGTCTCACTTCTTCAATGTGCTCTCCTGAACAGTCTTCTCTAGTACAGACCGTACACATCCAGTAACAGGAAAACAAGCTGGCTCACCGTGATCTTCTCTGATTTCTTTCCAATCTCCACCCTACCATCAGCACGTTACCTTTAAAAGGCAACTTGTGCTAGGAAACAAGTGTTTCACTGGAGATCATATAGCTAAGAGGTGGTGAAGCCAAAACCATGGCCTGGGATTTTGGATTCAAATACTTAGCTGTCCACTTATCACATTTTAAAAAATCATATTAGGAGCCATTGTTGATTCCATTTTCTGGCTATAGCCATATACTTTAGAGCTGCACTGTATAATATGGTAGGTGCTAACCTTATGTAGCTATTTAAATTCAAATTAATTGAAAATAAATAAAATTTAAAATCAGTTCCTTAGTCATTCTAGTCTCATTCCAAGCACACACTAGCCACATATGGGTAGTGGCTGCCAGATTGGACAACACAGATAAAGTACATTTATATCACCACATAAAGTTCTGATGGACAGCATTGCTCTAGAGACAGATTTCCTTCTTTAGCCAAAGTTGCTAGGGTCGAATCCCTGATAGAATCTTTCTACTTTTCAAATGGCAAATGAGGCTAATAGACAGATGATGAAATATGAGCTGTTCAGTCATCTATTCCATACTTTTTAAACACTTAGATGGGATGAATAGGTCCTAGCCCCTCACTTCTGGGATGGGTAAATCTGAAACATGCTACTTAGTAAGGGATGATTAATCTGTTGTTATATCAAGCATTTTGAAATTATATAAATAAATATAAATTAAAACATGCATCTCTCTACCCTGCTCTGATCTAGTATGTGATTATACATTTCTTGGGAGTTTGAAGAACATGATATTTCATTCTCAAGCTGGTGATTCATTAAGAATACATTTCTCAATGACATTTCCATAGATCATCATTCTCCAAGCAGGAACTCTCTTCGTAGGTCTGGGCCCATTTCCCTTTCAGATTAAAACCCTCTGGGAAAAAAGATCTAATCATTTCCATTCAAACAAGCAGTAAGGCTCTCCAACTGAAAATTTGTAGCAGATATTCAAGTTGGGAAATGGTAACTATGGCATAAAATAAACCTTCTTTATTGGACAGAATATTCAAATGAATGATTGTATTGTCACCTAGATACCACTAGTGAGTTATTCTTCCAGGGGAAAAAAAAAGCTAGTTTGGCTTTGTTGTCTGTCAAACAGAAAAAAAAAAAAAAGATGAACAGATAACATATAGGACCCAGGATGACCATTTCTTTTTGGTTTGACATGAATAGTGTGTATTTGCAAACATTCCCCATTCACTTGTATGAAGTAGTTAGAAAAAAAGCACACAATTTTCACAAAATGGGAGGGGGTGTGGTCAGATTTCAGCCCAAGTGCTCCCTTGTTGGGTAGATAATTTAGTATCAGAAAGTAGCCATGGAGACCATGAAAGTTACTCATGTGAGTAAAGATGCAACTAATGATGCCCACAATTACTTAATCGCAGGCATGCTTAAACTGCTTTTGCCATTTTTGGAGCCTGCTTATGGCTAATTGTGGCTGCAAGTGAGAAACTACAGGTGCAATCAGATGTGTTTCTAATTTTTACATTTGTGCTGACAGCAGGAGAATAAACTGCCCCTTCTAAAAAGGGGAGCTGTAAAAGGAGGGCTGAAATTAGTTCTTTCAAGTTCAGGGAGGAGGGAACAGCCTCCAACATGAAAAAGAACACAAGTCATTTAATGTTTAAACAGAGGAAAATTCTAGATCATCAACCAACCTTCAGGCAGATTCCAGGCCCATCTGTGCATCTTCCCCTTTCCCTGAGGTCCTCCCACTCGGATTCCTGCTACTGCCCCCACCAAAAGGGGCCTTTTACACTCTCCTTATAACCCTACAACTCCTGTCCCATCATGGAATAGACACTATTTTTTAATGTTATCTTCTGCATGGTCACATTTACTCTACAAATACTTTTTACACATGTTGTAATGCATATGTGCACAAATGAACTCTGATATATACCCTTGGGACAGGCGGTTAGCTTTTGAAGTTCTCTTACCAGGAATTAACACCCCAGAGATGGCTACGGAACACTTCAAATATCCTTATCAAAATCTCACTTGGTTTTTAATTCCTACAAGGAATGTGAGAAATGTTTTTGAACAGGTAAAATGAGTGCTGGAACAAGGCATTTGGTTGACTAGGAAATAGAAGCCCCACTGCTCTTGCATGGCTGAGTACACAGCTCCAGCAAGCTCAGGGGACAGACTCCACCTGAGAAGTGATTGTGGTTGCATTGCCTGTAGTGCCTGCTGCTTGTGGTAAACGGATCCCCAAAGGCTCAAGAACCAGTCACAGGACTGTTCTTGTACCTACTGGTGAGTAAAACATTTGCAGTTTTGGCAGAATTAGGTCTGAGTCCTCACCTGGTGTGGAAGTTGTAAGGTAGAGGATGTATGCCACAACCCACCTGTGTGCACTAGAGCTACTGACATTTACCCCAAGAGCCTGGCAGTTGCTGACTGACCAAATTAGTTTGGGTCAGTTCAGAACATTTTGATTTTCTCCTAAAATAGTTCCCACGGGTTTATATTTCCAAAACAAATGAAATAAAAAACAAGGGTATATATAATTATAATACAGGTAAGGAAAAAAACAACAAAGGTATAAAGGAAATATGTAGTTACAGAAGGCACCAAATGCAGAGAAATGGACACATTATTTTAGGTTCAGGAAATCACCTTCTACCCAAGGGAGGAAATATAAATGACTCCCTTTGTGTACATCTTGCCTGGCCTCTGGCCCTCCTAGGCCCTGCCTTTCTCCAAGTGCTGTGCATCATCTTTTCCCTGCCTCATAAGAGTTGCTGGTTAATCACTCAAACTACTCTCCATTCCACAAACAGTATCAGATATCCATTCTGCGTGTTCTGGGCTCTGTGGTGACTCATTGGGATAAATTGGACAGGCTCCCTGCCCAAGGGATGCTTCCCTATAAGTAAGCCCTCTGCTCTATTAATCATGCACTCTTCTGGTTTGGGGCCTGAGATACAAGCTTTATCCACAGCCAATAGCAGAACTGTGAGGACTGGTGAGTAGTGAGGTAGAGAAAATGTTGGTCACCAGAACCCTCTTAGGGAGAGCTCTCTGTTTGATTAGAAGAAATACTTTACAATGACATTCAGGGTGGAAGGTGAAGTCCCAAGGGCCTTGTCCATCAAGGAAAGATGTCTGCTAAACTGCTCTGCATGACACAAGGAGACGGATTGTGTTGCTTCTAAGAGACGGCAGAGAACGGGTAGGGCAGAGAAGGGGGAGGCCAGGGAGGCGGAGGGAAGAGTGTGCAGCCACAATGCAACAGCGGAGGTGTCTGCTGCACGATGGAACCCTTTGTGGGGATACACAGATCTTTGGTCAAATATGCTAAATGAATGAGATGTTTAGCATGTGTGATTATCTTATGGAGATTGGTGAAGAGGTTGAGTTTGGCATTTGGACTGATGTTGAACACTACCTCTGGGTTTTTTAGTTTCATAAACCCAGGTATTCCTTTTTTTTGCTTAAGCCAGTCTGGTTCTCTCTGTCTGGCTCTCTCTCTCTCACTCACAGACGCACACACACACACACACACGAGCATACACACACACTGTCCTACCCTTCCCCATGGTGATAGAGAAGGAGCAATGGGTAGAGGCAGGTAAAAGGAGGGTTATTCTATCATACTGTAACATGACAGGTTGAGGGTATGAATGGGCTTGGAGAAATGGGCATGGTGCCCAGGGCTTGGGCAGCCACAAGTCAGAGGATGATTAGACAATAGCAATCAACGACTTATAAAGGCTAGGGGTCAAGGCCACAGAGATTTTTCAAAATCCAAGCAAATAATCACCACTCAGGGGTCTGCTGGTGCTGTGGGCTTTGAGTGTGGCTGAGGATCAAATGGTCAAACGTTTCCTCAGCACGGTGATATGCCAGGCCCATTGTTAGAGATTCTACAGGGATGCAGACACTGCCCCCTTTCTCCAGATGAGAGACCTTTAGGTCCAGTAGCAAAACTACAGCATTAGGAAGCTCAGAAGAATCTGGCAGGGTAGGGAAGCCTTCCACAAGGAGGTGGTTCTTGCTGTCAGCTTTGGAAGATAAATAGGAGTTAGGCAGATGTGTGAGGAAAGGTCTTCCAGGCAGAGAGGTTGGCCTGTGCAAAGGGCAGAGGCCTGAGAGTCAGGGGGACTGAGGCAGGAGATGAGGTTCTCCAAGATCAAAAAGGCTTTGCCTGGAAAGGAGAGAAGACTGGAACAGACCCTCCCCTCATGGCCCTTGGAAAGAATCAATGCTGCTGACACCTTGCTTTCAGACTTCTAGCCTCCAGAACCGTGAGAAAATTAATTTCTGTTGTTTAAGTCACTGAGTCTGTGACACTTTGTTATGGCAGCTCTAGCAAACTAATATAGCAGGTTTGAATTCTGGCTCAGCTGCCCCTCAGCTATGCAAACTTGGGTGAGTTACATAATCTCTCTGTCTCATTTTCTTTACCTGTGAAATTAAGATAGTAATCAGAGCTTTGTCATGATAAATGATACATATAATGTGTTTAGCTTAGTGCCTAGACTGAAGTCAGCTCTCAATAAATGCTAGCTGCCATTATTATTTTGGTTATTATTATAATATTAGTTTCTTGGGAATTTTTTTAGCTTCATGATGTAGTGCTACTGTAATGAAACTTAAATGGCTCTAAATTTTTTAATGAATTCCTCTTTACAGTCATAATCAAGAATGTAGTCAGGGGAGTTCCCTGATGGCCTAGTGCTTAGGATACCGGGCTTTCACTGCGGTGGCCCATGTTCGGTCCCTGCTCGGGGAACTGAGATCCCACAAGCTGCCCAGCACAGCAAAAATAACAAAGAATGTAGTCAGGCCTGCAGGAGTAACTCCTGACACTCTCACATGTCTGGGGTAGAAAACTTATTTTAATGAAAAACCCCAGGAAGGTCTCCTCAGAAGGCCACCTGGCAGGGGGCTGGATCCCCTAAATCACCTGGATCCCCTAAGATCATGTGTCAGTCTGAGAAGTTGCATCGTCCCTTCACTCTGGACCTCACCCTGATCCTTTTCCGAGCTGAAAAACCAAAGCTTCCTCACAAGCAGAACACATGCCCAGATCTAAAACACACTTCCTGCCGAAACAGATTTCATGTGCCTCCTGGTCATGCCTGAAGGAACCCTACTTCCCTGCTGGGTTTTGTTTTATATTTTTACCATTTTATTGTGGAGAATCTCAAACATACCCAGAAGTAGACAAAATAGCTTAAAAGCTCCAGGTGTCCATCATCAACTCATGACCAAGCCCGCCCATCCACTCTCAATCCGTCTCAATTTTTTTAAAAAATTTAATTTTATTTATTTATTTTTTATACAGCAGGTTCTTATAAGTTATCTATTTTATACATATCCTCTCAATATTTTTAAAGAATATTCCAGACCTTATATAATTTCACCATTAATGTTTGATTATGTATCTTTAAAAGATGAGAAGTTTAAAATTTTTAAAATACCATTATTACATGACTTAATTAACAATATAATATTATTCATAATATCATAATATTCAGTCAATAATCAAATTTTCCTTTCTCATAACCTCATAAATTTTAAAATAGTTTGTTTGAATGAAGATTAAAATCATCCTTATTATTTAAATATAATTTGCACATTGCAATTAATTAATACAGTTGACCCTAGAAAAGATGGGTTTGAAGTATGCAGGGCCACTTTTAGGCAGATATTTTCAATAGTAAGTAATATAATGCTACATAACCCTAGGTTTGTTGAATCTGCGGATGGAGAGCAGCAGATACAGAAGAAACACGTACAAGGAGGGCCGACTGAGGATTTTTGACTCTGTAAGGGTCAGCGCCCCTAACCTGTAACTCTCACATTGGTCAAGTGTCACCTGTATACCTTTCAAGTTTCTTTTAATCTATAGGTTTCTCTTTATTTATTGAAACCTGGTTGTTTGTTCTATATAGTTTCTCACAGTCTGGATTTTGCATTCATCCCTGTGGTGGCATTTACCATGTTGCTCTGTCTTATGCCTTTCTTGTACATTGGTGATTAAAACTAGGGTCTTGATCAAACCCAGGCTCAGTTTTTTAGCCAGACTACTTCGTAAGTGGGGTTGTATTTTTCCACCAGGAAGCATATAATGTCCGGTTGTCTCTCTCTAGCTTGTTTTTCCCTCCTTTTTAAAAAAATTTAATTAATTAATTAATTTATTTATTTATTTATTTTTGGCTGTGTTGGGTCTTTGTTTCTGTGTGCAGGCTTTCTCTAGTTGCGGCGAGCAGGGGCTACTCTTCATCGCAGTGTGCGGGCTTCTCATTGTCATGGCTTCTCTTGTTGTGGAGCACAGGCTCTACACGCGCAGGCCCAGTAGTTGTGGCTCATGGGCTTAGTTGCTCCGTGGCATGTGGGATCTTCCCACACCAGGGCTCGAACCCGTGTCCTCTGCATTGGCAGGCAGATTCTTAACCACTGCACCACCAGTGAAGCCCCTTCCCTCCTTCTTGACTTCCTTCCTTCTTTTCTTTCCATATCTCATCTTGCTGCTTCCTGTCAATGGACCTGGACGTTGGGGGTCTGGGGGAGGGGATTGCCAGCCTTTCTGTCCCAACCTGGGGCATTGCCCTACCTTATCCCCTTGCTTTCTGTCAATGCTGCCAACATGGCTTTCCATTTCTGCGGGACATGATGGTGCTGCTAAAGATATTCTCAGGTCTGGGTGGGGAAAAAACATGCTGAGAAAACTTCGGAGGATGACACTGAACTTCTTTTATTCTTCCACGTTAGGGAGTGCCACATTTGAGCCCTGCTTGACTTGCTAATGATCTAGATGACAAACCGCTGTCAGTCAGGGGATGGACTACTAGAGGTAGGGAAGTAATTGAAGTACTTTCTTCCTGACCCATGCAGAGTAGGAATATAATTTCCAAATATAACTTGGTGCCCAAAGTTCAAATTTAATGTTTAAAGCCTGAAGTCCAGCCATAGTTGAACCCCATAAGAATGTTCCAGATCCCCTAGACCTTGGTCAACAAAGGAATGCCATATATAAAGGATTTGCTCAACCATTTATTGTCCACATGAATATGGAACACTTGCCCAAGTTCCAGGCTATTTTGTGTCAAGAAAAAAGAAAAAAGTGTTATCAGTTGTCACAGCCAGCCTTTCTGCAAAATAATCTTTCGCTAGATTTAGCAACATTTACAGAGTATCTGTTTTTATTTTACCGCAGTTTCTGCATCAGTTAACCTTACCTTGTTGAACCCTAAGTGTAGCAGATTCTGTCAATGCTCCACCTCACTGGCCCACCTCTGAGTTCATATGCAGCTGGAGGGGATTGTTCTAGGAACTGGCTGGTTCCTACCTCACGTGCCTGCAGCTCCCTGCTTCTCTTCCTGAAGGTTTTTTCTCATTCCACCAGAAATTACCAGACTTCTCAGGGCATTGCGAAGGTGTTGGTTATTTAAGGTTCCCAGGAGCAACCCTCAACCACTGAAAGATGAAAGTCAATGGATAAATACCTTGACTTCCCCCTCACCCTCAGCGGGAGAATTTTGAGATGTGTTCTACATGGTCCTTCAGAGGGTTCCCAGCAATATTAATCCATAGTGGGCTTTCCTGCTCATTGGTGCACCTTTTACTGACTTTTCTCCCTCTCCAGTCTTACATTCTTCATTGTTTTGCTTGAACTTCCTGGGATTACTTCCCAAATAAGCCATCTCTTCCCAATTTCTTGTGTAAAGGGCTGCTTTTGGGGGAACAGAAACTAAGACAGGGAATAAATGTGTAAGCTACCTTAAAATCTTTTGGAACAAGTGAGTACAAATAAATAAATAAAATATGGAGAATTCTGTGCTGAGTGGCTTCATATGTTCCTTATCTCCAGTCTTTTTAGTTATCGATAGCCCCATTTTTCAGTTGATGAAACTGAGAATAAATCATTAAAAGAATTGCCCAAGGGAATTCCCCGGCGGTCCAGCGGTTAGGACTGAGTTTTTTCACTGCCGGGGGGCCCCAGGTTTGATCCCTGGTCGGGGAACTAAAATCCTGCAAGCCCCGTGGCAAGGCCAAAAAAAAAAAAAAAAGAATTGCCCAAGATCATATAACTAGTATGAACTGAGATGCAAGTCCATCACTGCCATCAATACTGTCCTGCCAAGGGGCTTCCCTGGTGGCGCAGTGGTTGAGAGTCCGCCTGCTGATGCAGGGGACACGGATTCGTGCCCCGGTCTGGGAAGATCCCACATGCCGCGGAGCGGCTAGGCCCGTGAGCCATGGCCGCTGAGCCTGTGCATCCGGAGCCTGTGCTCCACAATGGGAGAGGCCACAACAGTGAGAGGCCCGTGTACCACACATACACACAAAATATATATATGTATGTATGTATATATAGTCCTGCCTCTTGTTCTCCATTTTGTTTCAGGTGAAAGATTTTCTCTGACAGCTAGTAGGTCTCTATCTTTCTTTCTTTTTTGTATTGTTTGTTTGCTTACCTGTATTTTGAATGGAAGAATTTCTTGCCAGTTGAACTTCAACTTGTAAGTGAAAAGGCCCATCTTGATATGGTTTCCTAGCAACAATTTATGAAACACTTTAAAGCAATTATTCTTCTCAAGCACGTTTCCAAACGTTGAAGCATGTTCATTCACTTCGATCATTAAAATCCCCAAGAGCATTCATTGTGCAGCACACAGCTCTGGTAATTATAAGCTCGTCAACAGGTTGCTTAGTGAGCTGAGAGCAAGGACGGACCGCATTCCTCCCAGGAGCTGAGCACTTTGTTTCCAGTCTAGCAGGGCAGGGCAGGGCAGGGCAGGGCAGGGCAAGGCAGACCCACTATTCTCTGAAGAAATCTTAATTGACTTGTGGGGCGGGGGTAGGAGGAAGAATATTTAAGGCCCAAATAGCCATCTGTAAAATGTTGAGCCCGTGGCAACACACACAGCTTTAGGGAGAATTTGAATAGCAAAGGCCCAAGTCCACTAAGCAAGCAGCTTTCTACTCCTCCTCTGGGCCCTCACCTTTACCCAGCCTAGATTTGGACAAAGTCAGGCAAAAGACCCATTTTCTCCCCTGGTCCCTTAAAAATGCCGTTCTGCCATAAATTAGCCTCTTGCCCTTCAATTTGTGCTTCCTTCCTCTGTCTTTTTCTAAGAATTTTTTATTTTTATCTTTTTAAAGAAAATATATTTATTTATTTTTGGCTGCATCGGGTCTTAGTTGTGGCATCTTTCATTGTGGCACATGGGCTCTTCATTGCAGCACACAGGTTTAGTTGCCCCACGGCATGTGGGATCTTAGTTCCCCAACCAGGGATGGAACCCGTGTCCCCTGTATTGGAAGGCAGATTCTTAACCACTGGACCACCAGGGAAGTCTCTATTTTTATCTTTTAAATGTTTTAGTATACAAGTCTGGAAGGGAATCTAGCTTGTTGGTGATCACTCTGCAGGCGTAGCAAATAGGAATGACAATTTGGCAAGTTAGAGAGTTGTTGGTCTGGGCTGTGGTTGTGCAGACATCATGCCTGACTCTACCCCACTGGTGAGGATGTCACAACCAGGTCGGTGCATTGGACAAAAGATAAGTGCCCCTGGGAAGTTTTAGACCTAAGGAAGAGGGGAAGATTAAATTTCCTGCTAATCCAGGCAATAGCTTCTAAACATTTTAGGTTTACAGAAGAGTTCCTGTATACCCTGCATACCCTTTACCCAGCTTCACCTAATGCTAACATCTTACACAACTATGGTACACTTATCAAAAGCAAGCATTTGTTGTATTTTAGGTGTTCTGTGGAGGGAAATTGTATGAATCCCAAGCTGGTGAAGCTGGATGTGTGCACAAGCACATACACCTATCATACATACATACATGCACACAACAGAGAGGTACACACACAAAACATAATACAGATACGAAGAACACACATGTACACTTAACATACATACAAACACAGCATGTACACACAAAGCACACATGCAGATATACACACATACAGATACACACATGTGTATAGACACACACAAAACACACAGCACACATACAGTATACACACACAGAGATATACAGATACATGCCCCATACATACAGACACATGTACACATCATACATACAGATATACACACATGCTGTGTCTTAGAATTAGGGGTTCATACTATACATCCTGAGATTGTTTCTTGATGAAACTTGAGCTTGTTGATAGAGGCAGAAAGGTGCTGAGAGAGAACTAAAGAACACTAGTGATGAAACAGGGCAAGTGAGCCAGACTGATCCTCTTGGCCTGGAGATGATGATGATGATTATTTTTAATAAATTTATTTATTTTATTTTTGGCTGTATTGGGTCTTTGTTGCGGCGTGCAGGCTTTCTCTAGTTGAGGTGAACAGGGGATATTCGCTGCAGTGTGCAGGCTTCTCATTGCAGTGGCTTCTCTTGTTGTGGAGCATGGGCTCTAGGCATGCGGGCTTCAGTAGTTGTGGCTCGTGGGCTCAGTAGTTGTGGCACACGAGCTTCGTTGCCCTGCGGCATGTGGGATCTTCCCGGACCAGGGCTCGAACCTCTGTCCCCTGCGTTGGTAGGCGATTCTTAACCACTGCACCACCAGGGAAGCCCCTGGAAATTATTTCTCCATGAAGATGCGGCTGTCGTCTCTCACAGCAGTATTCCGGGTTGCAAAATCTGAGCCACCCAGCAGTTTGAGGGAGCCTCATTCAGATAAGCTTCTTACATAAATGGTTCCATCCTCTTCCGCAGGCAGGGCTGGGTACGTGTGGCCAGCCTCGATTGTCTGAATCCTGAGGTAAGGGTGGGGGGCAAAAATGAGAAATGTCTCCACCCCCAGACTTTAGGTTGAGGTTCTGGATGGAGAGTAACAGAATTATGGGAGAGGGTGGAGGCTGAAATCTGCCCCAAACCTGCTGTAAGAGGATAATAGTCCTGAGGTGGGTGTCATTCACTGAGATGTAGAGACAGGTGGGCTTTAGAGACACAGGGAAGTAGGAACAGCAAGGAAGAGAGGACCGGAAGTGTAGAATGGTACTTTGGATGAGTTCCAGGGGCAGTGGTCTACTTTGCCCGAGTTTGTGTTGGTTTATGTGGGTCTGGGGGGGGTGGATTACTTGAAGGAATTAGAGCCATGTAGATTAAAAGAGTTTAAGAGTTAGGTTAGTGAGTGTATTAATTATCATTTCTGTGTAACAAACTACCCCCAACACTTAGTGGATTAAACAACAATAAAGATTTTTTTTAATCCCTCATAGTATCTGTGGGTCAGGAAATCAGGAGCACCTTAGCTGGGTACTTCTGGCTCAAGGTCATTCATGAAATTATAGTCAAAATGTTGGCCAGGACTGCAGTCATATGAGGGTTTGACTGGGGCTGGACAATTTGCTTCCAAGGTGGCTTACACACACAAAGGCATGTTGATGCTGGCTGTTGGCAGTAGGTCTCAAGTCCTCACTATGTGGGTCTCCCTGTCTGGCTCCTTGAATGTCCTCATGGCATGGTGGCTGGCTTCCTCCAGAGCAGGTGATCCAAGAGAGTAACGCAGAAATCTCAATGTCTCTTATGACTAGCCTTGGAAGCCCCCGTCTCGTGTCTGCAGCGTCCTAATGGTCACACAGGTCAGCTTTATTCAGTGTGGGAGGGGACTTTCCAAAGGTGTGACTACCAGGATTTCATCTTGGGAACTGACTTGCACAGTGGTTTATCATCTTTATGATAAATTTATTCAGGTTTCATAAAACATATTTGATTAGACCTGAAACCAACTCAGTGGAGTTGGTGAAGGCCAAAGTCAGGCGTCCCTGGTAAGATGAAATTTGAGAAGGAACCTGAAGGAAATGTAAGAGAGACAGAGAGAGTTAAAGATGAGATCAGAGCAGTGTGAGTTTGGGGGGAGGTTGGTTGGGGGGAGGCGGGTCACGTGTGCCTTGTTTGCCACAGTAAGGGCTTGAGTATTTTATCCTTTGCATAGTGTCAGGAGCCTTGCCTAAGTGCTTGTGTGTCCTCCTCCTCCTTTCTGTCTCACCTGTGGAGTTCAAGCGACATACAAGATTTTGGGGAATTGTGTGGGAAGGAGGCCAGGAAGTGTGAAACACAAATGGAGGACCTGGTAGAGTTTAATAATAGAAGTCATTACTACTGTCAGGAATTACTGTGTGCACCGTTTGTGTGTGTGTGTGTGTGTGTGTGTGTGTGTGTGTGAGAGAGAGAGAGAGAGAGAGACAGAGACAGAGACAGAGACATAGAAAAATAAAGAGATTCAAAAGTCTAGGGATATGGATTGGTAACAGCTATAATAGTACTCTTTTCCTTTAAAAAGTTATTTTAACAAATTCTTACTTTACAATTTTTTTCCTGATTATCCAAGTAATATATGTTCATTGTTGGGCCTCCCTGGTGGCGCAGTGGTTGAGAGTCCGCCTGCCGATGCAGGGGACACGGGTTCGTGCCCCGGTCTGGGAGGATCCCATATGCCGCGGAGCGGCTGGGCCCGTGAGCCATGGCCGCTGAGCCTGCGCATCCGGAGCCTGCGCGTCCGGAGCCTGTGCTCCGCAACGGGAGAGGCCACAGCAGTGAGAGGCCCGCATACGCAAAAAGAAAAAAAAAATATATATATATGTTCATTGTAGAAAGATCAGGGAGAAAGAGATAAGTATAAAAAGATAAGGCAAGAATCATCCACGATATCTCACCCAGAAGCAACACTTAATATTTTGACATTTTCTTGGTACATTTTATTCTTGTCTGCATTTTATTCCTAAACTTGAGATCATATTTTCTCTGTAATTTTGTTTTCAGCTTTCCATAACATTTAACTAGGTCATTTAAAAACTTTTAGTAAGTATTATTTTTAAAGATGGATATATATACATATATAATTTCTTCTCTTGTTATACATGCTCAGAAAAAAATTAAATACTCCAGAATTGTATTAGGAAGGAAGAAAAAAATCCTCCCACCTATCACTTCCTAAATCACTGTTGATGGTATAGTTTATACTTTTCAGACATTTTTCTATATATTTATAAGTGTATATAGATAATGTTGATAGATATTTTTAAATGTTCTGTAATTTATTATTTTACTTCATTGTCACTGTCATGAACATTTTCCATCATCAGTGAATAACACCTCAACTTTTAAAAAATATTATATTATTTTTTCTGATTTTGAAATAATAATAAATTCTTTTTAAAAAGTATTTTTATGAGTGTGTAATATTCCATCATGTAGACACAATTATTTATTTAATAGTTACCCTATTATTTTCACTATTTTATTATTATGAACAATTTTGTGAGAATTATCTTGGTAATTTCCTCCTGTATTTCTGATTATTTTCTTTGGCTCAACTCTAAGGGTTAGAATTTTCATGTCAGACTTTAATAACTATGTGATATGTATTGCTATTTGTTTCCCTATCACAATTTCATGCATTGTAAAAACAGTAATGTCTCATTCAATTATTTTTTCTTAAAAATATTTATTTAATGAACAAACTGCCTTGTAACATGTTTAAAATTATTAAATATGAATAAAAATTACAATAATGCCTCCACCATAATAAATCAACTTTATTTTTCCATATTCTTATTTAATCCTTTTTCATATAGTACATATATACTTTTAGACTAGGGCTTGGCAAACTTTTTCATAAAGCACCAGGTAGTGGTATTTTAGGCTTTGCACACCACACCGTTTCTGTTGAAGCCACTCACCTTTGCCATTGCACCATTAAAGCAGCCATAGACAATACATAAATGAATAAGCATGGCTTTGTTCCAATAAAATTTTATTTATAAAGACAGGTGGCCAGCTTGTGTTTGTTGACCCCTGTTTTATGGACAGTTGTTCTTATAATATAGATGAAACTGTTTGTTCAGTCATTCATGAACCAAACTTCTAACTTTCTGAAGCTGCTTTGCATTTTTAATTATTTAATTTTCACTTATGGTTAGTTTCCCCAAACCTTCTTAACCATGCTAGAATTATGGAGCTGGAGCTCCCACAATGATTTGTTTTTAGTAATGCAGTAAACTATTGCATTTACCGATTATAAAAATACAGAATACACTTTTACAAAGGGCTTCAAGTATGATTCTTAAAAGAAAAATATTCATCTGTAACCCCACACCATAGCAAACAGCCGTGACCTTTCTCTATCTTGGTCTGTGGGCTTAATTTTGGTTAATTATGTTAATAGAAAAGGTGACACAGCAAGAGTAATTTCGAAAAAAAAAAAAAGATCACCTCTAGTTCCATTAACCCAACAGATACATTTCTAATTCTTGTCTACCTGCAAACATATTTTTACATGGCTGCAATTATGTACCTATCCTTTTAAAAATATTCTTTACATTTACTATAATGAACACATATATATGTATATTTTTGGCCACACCATACAGGATGCAGGATCTTCCTTCCCCGACCGGGGATTGATCCTATGCCCCCTGCAGTGGAAGCATGGAGTCTTAACCACTGGACCGCCCCAGTGAAGTCCCATGAACACACAATCTAAGCTATGTAAGTTTGTCCACAGTTTTGATCTTCTAAAGGAATTTCAAACTGCTTTTACTCTTGTCAGAGCAGCTCCCTCTCCATTATTCTGAGGCAGCTTAATCCAATCCAGTTTTTTTATTTGTGTATTTTCACTTAATACTATGAAAAAACTTAAATGTACAGAAAAGTTGAAAAAATAGTGTAATAAATACCTACATACTCACTACCTAGCTTTGGCAATTGACAATATTTTACACATACACACACATAATTTTTCTCTCAATCATTTGAAATTAAAGGGCAGACATCATGTCACTTCACTCCTAAACACTTCAGCACATATCTGAACCTAAGAACAAGGTTGTTTTCCTCCATAACCGCAATACAATATCACAATTAAGACACAATTAAGACAACTAATAATAATCTCTAATATCATCTACCATCTAGTCCATACTCACATTTCCTCAGTTGTTCCCAAAATATCTCATATAGTTCCATTTGGAACTAGCATCCAATTAAGTTTACATATTGCATTTGTTAATTTGCCTTTCAGTCTCTCTTAGTCCAGAAGAGTACCCAGACATTTTTCACTATGATATTGACTTTTTGAAGTGACTGGGATGATTGCCTTTATTCCACAGTCTGGGTTTGTCTGATTTGTTTCCTCATGATGTCACCTAGATTGTTTGTCTCTGGACTCCCCATACACTGTACACTAAATCTAAAAGTGAAATAGATGGAGGTAAAAATGATAAAAAAATATTTCACCATTTATGCCTATCAACTTTGATTCATTAGACATCCTCTTATACATAAAAATATGTTCTGTGTAGATGGTGGACAAGATCTGCTTTGGAATCAGAGAGGTTTTACAGGTAGAGACCTTGGGAAAATTATTTCATTTCTTTGAGCCTCAGTCTCCCATATGTGAAAAGGGGAGTGACAGACATTTAACAAATGTTTGATTCCTTCCCCTGGTTTACAGGTTCTTCTGGATCTCACAAGGCTCCACCAGAATAGATATCTCAAAGCACATTTGAAGAGCTCACGTTTCTTAAGTAAGACAGCAGCAGCAAGATGGCAATCATTTCTGCGGAGACAGTATCATCATAATGCAATATTAGCTACTGTGATCTTCTATCATTTCCTTCCTGGAGAGTTATGACTGTGGCATTGAGGATTTAAGACCTACAGCCTGAACACTACTTACTACAAATCTCTCACAAAGCTGCTGCAATAAATCTCATAGAGGAAAGTCATTGCATAAAAAATCCTCAACTCCAGGGAGCTGGCCATTTATTTTCCTAGAAAAGAAGGGCTGTGATGAGAGACCCTCCATGGTCCTTAAACTCCATGGAACAGAAACCAACAAAGCATTCATCATGGAAAGTTGAGTGATGGGCCCAATGAGACCAGCTGGGGAAGGAAGATGGAAAGAGAAGTGCCCCCACCCAAGGCCTGCTCAGGGATTTCCTGTAGCCTAGCGATTGGCTCTGCATAGAATCAGCACAACTCAAGGTGTAGTTCCTGGAGACAAATTACCTTCAGAGGCACTAAGTCAGTGGTCTTAACCTGGGCCCAATTGACTCCACAGATTTATTTAGTCTTCATAGTGTTTAAAAATGTTTTTATGGGCTTCCCTGGTGGCGCAGTAGTTGAGAGTCCACCTGTCGATGCAGGGGACACGGGTTCGTGCCCCTGTCTGGGAGGATCCCACATGCCGTGGAGCGGCTAGGCCCGTGAGCCATGGCCGCTGAGCCTGCGCGTCCAGAACCTGTGCTCCACAACGGAAGAGGCCACAACAGTGAGAGGCCCACGTACTGCAAAAAAAAAAAAAAAAAGTTTTTATTTAGTTCCTAATATTTAAAAATGGAAAATTGGGACTTCCCTGGTGGCGCAGTGGTTAAGAATACGCCTGCCAATGCAGGGGACACATGTTCGATCCCTTGTCTGGGAAGATCCCGCATACCATGAGCAACTAAGCCCATGTGCCACAACTACTGAGCCTGTGCTCTAGAGCCCATGCTCCCAAAAAGAGAAGTCATTGCAATGAGAAGCCTGCGCACCACAATGAAGAGTAGCCCCTGCTCACCGCAATTAGAGAAAGCCCATGCACAGCAACGAAGACCCAACACAGCCAAAAATAAATAAATAAATAAAATAAAAAAATTTTTTTAAAAAGGAAAATTACACAGAAAAAGATAAAATACAGATTTGTGGCTCCTCTAAAGAAACTGAAATATCTGACAACTGTGGGTCATATTCCTGCCTCCTCTAGACAGTGTGTACATTCTCTCATTTGCCACATGGCTTTTGCTTTTACCTTACCTCTCTTGTAGGCAATGGAGTTTGCAATCCCCATAATAATCCAACGCCTGGGAGTCCATTTGCTTACCTTCTACTCCCATCTCTATCTTTGCATCAGAAGTGTAAACCTATTGCACACAGAATATAAAATACAACTGACTGATCCCTCTTAAACCAGGACTGATGCCAAAATCTTGGCTCTCTGTACACCGATGCCAAAATGTGATATGGCAACAAAGTTTTGGAGGAGAAAGAGAGAGTAACTTTATTCTTTGCCAGGCAAAGAGGGGACATAGCAGGCTAGTGCCTCAAGAACTGTGCCCCCCTCGTTGGGGAATAGGGAGAGGTCTTACAGACAGGGCTCCTGGTCAGAGGTAGGTGATAAAGATCAAAGCAGTGACAGGCTTGCATTCTTCTGATGGGTTGGTGGTGAGGTAAGTAGGAGTCAGCATCATCAACCTTCAGGTTCCAACTGGTCTGGGATCTATGTGCTTGTGGGCAGCATACCATCATTCATCATTAACTTCTCCCACCTGGAGGGGGTTTTAGTATCTGCAAAACAGCTCAAAGATATCTTTGTTTGCGTCCCTTGATGGGGAGCAAGGACCTTGCTCCAAGGCTGCACTATTATTTCTCTTGACTGTTTGTTTCTCCCTTGTCTTGCATCCCTCCTCCCCTTCCCTAATAAACAACTGCTTGAATCTGCCCATTGGAACTCAGGGAAGGTGATGGAGGCTGAATGAAAGCTGTTTCCTGTAATCAAAGAAATGGGGGACACAGGAGATATTTCTAAAAGGGTAGGGAGGCAGCTTGGTGTAAAGCAGAGAGCATCGGCTTTGCTTAAGGAGAGACCTCAGCTCAAATCCCATCTCGCCCTTACAGTGGGGTGTTGTCCAACTTGCTAAGTTCCTCTTGAAACTTTGCTCAAAGTATGCTCATAGCAAAAGAGCTATAATGGGATCTTCCACTTTGGGTGAGGACTAAGTAGAGTAATGGATATAAAATGCCTGACACCTTGGATGTGCCATCTTCTCCTAGCTTCTGTGACCTCAAGCTCTCTTGGTTCATTCTTTTTCATGGTTTCTTTGCTTCACTTTTTCTGTCTCCCTTGAAGGCACCCCTTCCTGGAACATGCCATAG
The DNA here is from genome assembly GCF_964341445.2 of Mesoplodon mirus. NCBI lineage: Eukaryota > Metazoa > Chordata > Mammalia > Artiodactyla > Ziphiidae > Mesoplodon > Mesoplodon mirus. The sequence continues at coordinate 30,802,813 of NC_138976.1, read as the reverse complement.
ATGGCAGTGTTCTCCAGGGTTCTATCCTTGGCCTGACTCCCCCGCATCCTGAAATGAGCAGGACTCTGTGGGGCTCCCAGGTACAAAACCTTGCCATGTCCCCCGTTTTCTTGTTTGTAGGAAATAGGCATCATTCAGCCTCCTTGACCTTCCCTGAGTTCCAAAGGGCAGATTCAAACAGTTGTTAATCCTGGAAGGAAGGGAATACAGAAACAAGGGAGGAGCAGTCAAGAAACAATAGTGCAGCATTGAGGCAGGGTCCTGGTTTCTCCTCAAGGAATATACATGACTGTATCTTTGAGCTCTTCTGCAGAACTAAGGCCCCCAGCCAGGTGGAGGATGGCAACTTCAGGTTGAGCACAAGATTCCTGGAGCATCGCCATGTTACCTCACCACCAACCAGTCAGAAGAAAGTCACACACATTTCAGCCCTCACCCAGATTTTGCCTATAAAAACTTTTACCCCCAAAGGACTGGGGAGTTCGGGGTTTTTGAGCATGAGTCACCCATTCTCCTTACTTTGTCCTACAATAAACACTTCTCTGATCCAAACACTGATGTTTTGTTTTGTTGGCCTCACTGTGCATCCGGCACACAAACTTTGCCCTTCCCTCTGTTTAATGCTGGTATAGACACACAATTTGATAAGTAGATTACAGTACAATATGACTTTCTGTTTTGCTTTTCTTCATTTATCATTACATAAACTTTTTTTCTTTGCTGCAATACATCCTTCAAGATAAACATTAAATGGCTGCACAATATTCCATTGCATTTCATTTCTCTCCATTGCAGATCATAGTTTAACTGATCATTCCTTTACTATTGGACATTTAGGTTGTTCTAATTATGAAAGGCAAGAATGCCAAGGATGTTTTCTTATACCTGGCATTTTTCTGTTTGGGGATTATTTCTCAGTTTGGAAAAGAGAATAGCTAAAGAGCAGCCTCAAGGGGGTTTAGACCACAGAAGAAAAGTTCTAGAATCAGGAGTGTTTTGTTTTGTTTTGTTTTTGTTTTTTTCCTTTTTGAGACTTAGAAAAAATGCAGTGCGCTGATAAATTGGACACAATCCCAACTATCTGGTCACAGGAAATGAAACTTTGATCTAAAGTCAGATTTCAGGAACACCCAGGAGAGTTTGTAAACCTAGTAAAATCCCAACTGAGTTGCTCTCTTAGGCTCTTAGGCTCAAGCACTACGAATCCTGTCCTTTTCTTTTCCTTGATTGAAGTGGCTGTAACATGAGAGAGTTCACTAACCAAGTTTATGACTCCAATGGAAATGGCCTAGTTTCCTGGATCACTCCTCCTAGCCAGCCACTGCACTGTTGCCTCTGATCGATGATTGATAAAGCAATCAACTTCTGACCTACAGAACTGTGAGCTAACAAATGGGTGTTGCTTTAAGCTACTGAGTTTGGGTTAGTTTGTTACACAGCAATAGAAAATGAATACACCTACCTTCCTCTTTCATTACTCAGGAAAATACTATAAGACCCATTACTCAGCTGGGCGCCTGTGGAAAAAAGGGGTTCTCCAGAACAGAGCACCCATACTGCCCTCTGGTGTAGATCTAGGGTAGAACAGGCATGTGTAAGTACAACTTCCCTTTCTGTGAAAGAATCTGGTTGTCCCAATCCTGATTAATATAACCATGGAAACATTGATGCCAACCTAGCACAGGAGTCTGCTCTTGAGAGTAAAGCAGATCCAGCTGAACAGTTCCACCACCTCCAAAGTTCCCTAATGAGAAACCTAATGCACACAATAACATGTTAATAATAACAGGATAAGGAAAAGGGACAGCTTATCAGATACTCACATCTTCCCCCTGCCCAGTCTGTGGTCCAGAGAGGCATGCCTGGGAGCTCCCAAGCTTTACCCAGCAGCCTGCTCCCTGGAACTCCAGACCCATGTGTGCTGTTTGACAGTCCTCCCACCCTGCATCCAAACAAAAGCTCCTGGAGGAAGAAGCTTGGTTGTCTCCCTAGTTAATCACCTTCCAAATCCCTTCAGGCTTATTCTAAGTGAGGACAGCCCTCTCCACCCATAACCCACTCAGGCTTTGCTCTTCTCTGTAAGCCAGGCTAGCTCAACCACATTTTGACCTTCTTAGACCAAGAAACTCAGAGACTGGGAGGGCACTAGAGCTGTATTTTGTGAATTGCTGAGGTTTCACTTATTCAGCTTTGTGCTGGGTGATGATGCCAAAAATTCGGCCTCTGTGCAGTGTCAAATTGAATCTCAGAGACAGAGTTTTGAGTGAAATAGAAAGGAATAGCTTTATTGTTTTGCCAGTCAAAGGAAGACACAGTGGGCTCGTGCCCCTCAAAACTGTGTGTCCCAACCTGGGAGGATTTGGTGAGGAGTTTTATAGCAATGGTTCGAGAGCAGAGTTGCTGATAAGGGTCAGGGTGTGTGCAGGGCCTGCACTGCTTTAATCTGCTTCAGGTGGGCTCCTGATGAGCTTCTCTGGTTCCTTTAATGTAGCGTCAGGATGTCTCCTGATGAGCTTCTGGAGGTCATCAAATGGTGACCTTCTCTGGAATGAAGGATGCTAACATCTTCCATTTTTGGGTGGTTTTAGTTCTGTAAAAGAGCTCAAGGAGGGACTTCCCTGGTGACGCAGTGGTTAAGAATCCATCTGCCAGTAGGGGACAGGGGTTCGAACCCTGGTCTGGGAAGATCCTACATGCCATGGAGCAACTAAGCCTGTGCACCACAACTACTGAAGCCTGTGTGTCTAGAGCCCATGCTCTGCAGAAAGAGAAGCCACTACAATGAGAAGCCCACCGCCACAACGAAGACCCAACACAACCATAAATAAATAAATAAATAAATAAATAAATTTATTTTTAAAAAAAGAGCTCAAAGATCTTGTTATGTGTATCCCTTGAGGGGGAACCAGGACCATGCCCCTAGCCTGAACTGTTGTTTCTTGGCTGCTCCTCCTTTGTCTCTGCATCCCCTCCCTTCCCTGATTAGCAACTGTTTGAAAGGCTTCCATGCCCAGGAGCCCCACAGGGTCCTGCTCGGTTTCAGTGGGCCCTGCACCTGGCATTGCTAAAGAGGGTTTCAAGAAGGTGCAAAGGCGATATGCTTCCAGACCAATGATAGTGCATTTCTGCTCCCGGTTCATTCAATTGCATTTTAATAGAACTTAAAGTCAAGGTGGATGGAACCAGGTTCTTTTGCATTTCAGCCTCATAACCATCTTGTGAGGTAGATAGTATTATCTTTTTATAGATGAGACTTGAAAGGTTAAGTGACTTATCCAAGGTCACAGTCAATAAGCTGTGGGAATTGGGATTTAATTTGATTTAAAAAAAAACCTGTATGTGGTATTATGATTTATTTTTAAATAAACTTTTAATTTTAGCATAGTTTTATATTTACAGAAACACTGTGAAGATAATACAGAGTTTCCATATACCCCACATCCAGAATTTCCTATGATCAATATCATGCATTCGTATGATACATTTGTCACATTAATAAACCAGTATTGATACACTATTATGAACTAAAGTCCATGGTTTGTTCAGATTTCCTCAGTTTTTCCCTAAGGACCTTTTACCTGTTTCAGGTTCCCATCCAGGATACCACAGTACATTTAATAGGTCTACTTAAGATCTTCTTGGCTGTGGCAGTTTATCAGACTTTTCTTGTTTTTGATCAACTTTAAAGTTTTGAGGAGTACTGTTCAGGTATTTTATAGAATGTCTCTCAGTTGGGAGTTACCTGATGTTTTCTCATGATTAGACTGGGGTTACGTGTTTTGGGGAGGAAGACCACAGAGGTAAAGCGGGCTTTTCATTACATCATATCAAGGGTGCATGCTCTCACTGTTGATGTTAATCCAGATCACCTGGCTGAGTTAGTGTTTGCCAGGTTTCTCCATTATACAGTTACTCTTTATTGACTCTTTTTATATTGTACTTATTTGGAATTCTGCACAGGAGATTTGTCTTTTCTCTCTATTCATTCATTTATTTAATCGTTTATTAATATCAATATGAACTCATGAATATTTATTCTGTTTTAGGTTATTATCTAAATTTTGTTGTATATAATTTGATTTTAACCTTATGTGTTTTGTTTTGTTTTGTTTTTACAATATATTGCTTGTGGTCTTGATTCTATGACCTGGGGGTGGGGGAGTGGTATTTGGCCAGGAGCTAGAATCCTTTCCTGCCACAGCCATACCCCTTTGAGGTTGCCAAGGGACATAAATGCCAGAGGATAAGGCCAGGTAAAGGAATTCTCCCTATCACTGGACTGATCTTTGGCCTCTATCAAATTATAAATTTCAAAAGTTGAAAACATGAATTGGTACAGCCACTATGGAAAACAGTATGGAGTTTCCTCAAAAAACTAAAAATAGAACTACCATATGACCATATGATCCAGCAATTCCACTCCTGGTATATATCTGAAGAAAATGAAAACACTAATTTGAAAAGATACAGGCACCCCAGTGTTCATAGCTACGTTATTTACAATAGCAACCTAAGTGTCCATCAACAGATGAATAGGAAAAGAAGATGTAGTGTATATATATATACAATGAAATACTACTCAGCCATAAAAAAGAATAAAATCTTGACATTTGTGACAACATGGATGGACCTAGAGGGTGTTATGCTTAGCGAAATAAGTCAGACAGAGATGGACAAATACTGTATGTTATCACTTATATGTAGAATCTAAAAAATTAAACAAATGCATGAATATAACAAAACAGACTCACAGATATAGAGAACAAACTAGTAGTTGCCCATGGAGAGAGGGAAGTGAGGAGAGGGCAAGACAGGGGTAGGGGATCAAGAGGTACAAACTACCATGTATAAAATAAATAAGCTACAAGGATATATTGTACAGCACAGGGAATATAGCCAATATTTTATAACTTTAAATGGAGTATAATCTATAAAAATTTTGAGTCACTCTGTTGTACACCCAAAACTAATATAATATTGTAAATCAATTATATATTAATTTAAAAAGTTGAAAACATGACTCTTAAAAACATGGAATAAATACATGTCAGAGATTTTATTTAACTTATTCATTAGTGAGGGAATCAGTAAGATGGTAAAACTGGTTTTAAAGAGTATTTGAGGAACAGAATAATTGTAGGCAATTTTAAAAAGGAACATCAGAATAAGATCACTGGGTTAGATACAAAACTGATTTAATGCCCTACAGGGCAACAAAAACCACAATCTTTGGGGTTACTGTAGCTACCAGTCAGAAATCATTTGCATTTCTGCTAGCCACAAATCTACAAGTCAATTGCAATGTCACTGAACCTGAGCCTTAATTAATAGTAAATAGCAATGTCATAGAATGGCACCTTCTCATGAGAAATTAAATAATTGTTGGATGGGTCTGTTAAACAGTATTCAGTATGACATTAAAAGGACAGGTGCACTGTCTTAAACTTACCATGTTTTGGAGACTTTTTCTTAACAATCATACCCTGATGTCCTCTCCTGTGGAACTGTAGGAAACAACAGGAAAGCATTTTTGTCAGCCTACGTAGGCCTAGTGGCTTCCCTATAGGCTCCACTCTGGTTTCACTCCAGGAAATAGAAGGTCCTTCCTGCAGGGGAGGTAGCCTCCAGTCTAGGGAGACAGAAGATTGCAAAGGGAGGCCAGAAAGACCCCTGGGGGGCTTAACACTTTATTTCCTTCTTACAGCACCACTTCCTGGCACTGTGGTCCACAAAATATTAAACCTGATCAATTCATAGCAAGACCTCTTTCCTTGATTATGGGGAGACAATGAGGCTTGGCAAAGTGGACAGAACTGGATTTCACTCTAGAAAGTAAAATACCCTACACGGCTTCCAAATTTTAACATCACATAGTAGTACTAATTTTTATATAATGCCTTTTAGGTTGAGTGCTAAGGGCAGGACTATGCCTTGTATAGCTCTGCATTCTTCACAGCATCTGGCATTGGGCCTGGCATAGTGCAGGTGCTCTGTAAAAGACAGCTGTGTGAAGAAGAAGGTACTATAATTTGGGGGTTACTGTTTTGAGAAGCCTGCACCAATGACTCACTATTTGTGAGGCCATGCTGTGAGGCGTTGTCTTGAGGACACAGTATTCCGGAAGGAGTAGTTTCTAGAAACACAAGAAAGCCTTTTATTTTTTTTTAAATGCCACCCAGATGGCAATACCAAATAATAATAATTATGATGATACTTTTTTTTTCTTTTAAAGAGCCCAGACCTGACAATGTCTGGCTTTAGATTGTAAATTGGCTCATTATCAGGAAAAAAATATTTATTGAAACACAGTAACGATCAATGGCTCCACATAAGCCTGTTGCAAAAATCAGGCAGTTATTTGTACATGTGGTATTTGGTGCATAGCTTCTCCATAGGGATAATTTTCTTCCAAGATGAGCACCAGGGACAGGAATAGGACAGGGGTCCTGGACTGATCATCTGGAAAATAGGGCTAATTGGGATGCCTCCCTTGGAGGTTTGCTTTATTAAGGTTTGGTTGAGCTCTCAGGAAGCGTTGGATCAAAGACTCCTCAGCACTTATTATTTAAATACAAAACCTCTAGGTGCTTAGACAGTTTGTTTTTCAAGCCTCTCTGTTTTTCTGTGACAGTAAGGCTTTCCTAGGAACTTGTCAGCATTCAGCTCACTGCCCCTCTACTTCCTTCTCCAGAAGCATCTTAAATATTATTGAACATAGAATATACTGAAAGACTCCGATACCTTCAAAGTCACAAATGATGGGAGAATGCAACAGAAGGCCAGCTGAAGCAGTGCTGGCTACAACAAGCAGCCTGTAGGAAATAACCCGGGCTTTAGTGTCAGATGGCTTTGAAGTAGAATCAGGAGCCTAAAGCATAGTAGATATGTGACCTTAGACACCTTATTTAGTGTTACTGAGCTTCAGTTTCCTCCTCAAGAAGAATGAGAATTATACCTGCTTTGTAGTATGGCTTTAGGAATTAGAAATCATATTTGTATAGTTGTTAGAACATAGAAAATACTTAATAAATGATAGTAATTATTATCATCATCCCCCCCCCACCAAAAAAACCAAAAAACAAAACACCTGGCAGAAAACCTGGCAGGGAGAAGTGGAGGTTTGGGAATTCTCTCCTTCAGGGTGTCCTGAGCTGGGAACATAGAGAGGAGGGATCTCTGGTTATAAACCTGATGGGAACATCAGAAGCAACTCTGAACTCCCCAGTTCCCTTGAACCTAACCAGCATCAGCTGTAAAATACACATGCCTAACATGTTTAAAGCTGAAAAGAAAGCAGCCAATGGAATGAATGAGACTGAAACAGCATTCATTGTCTTCGACTAGGGTGCAGATTGCCCCACCTCATAAACCAGGAATTGGGGTTCCTGGAGGTAATATGAAATAGTGGTTAGGAGCTCAGACTCTGGAGCCAGATTGCCAGACTCACTCTAATTGCTTCAGTTTCCTTAACCTGAAGATGGGAAATTGTCAGTCAGTATAGGCTAGGTTATGCTGCAATAACAAATGACTCCAAAAAATTTCAATGACCGACACAACAAATGGTTCCTTCTTGTTCTCACTACATGTCCTTCATGAGTTAGCTATGGCTCTGTTCCATGCCACTTTCATCCTCAGACCCAGGCTGACAGAACAGCCACTATTTGGGACACTGCCAGTCATCATGCCACAGTGAAAAGAGAACAGGGCAAAGCACACACTGGCTTTCAAAGCTTCTTCCTGGAAATGACACATGGCACTTCTGCCCTAACTTCATTGACCAAAGAAAATTCTATATATGGTCACCTCTTAGTCCAGCAGGTCTGGGATATTTAAGTCTGCTATAAGCCAGAGCTCTGCAGAGAGGGAAACCAAAATATTTGGTGGATAGTAATCTAATTTACCACAGATGAAGATAATAAAAGTCCCTACCTCATGGGTTGCCCTGACAACTAAATGAGTTAATTTCATACATAAAGCACTTAGAAGAGTGAATGACACCCATTAAGCATAATATGTGTTTGCTATTATTATTGCTGAACATCATACAGTGGGTTAGTGACAGAACTGGAATAGATCCCAGGTGCTGTAACTGAAGGGAAAAACAAAATTGCGTGTATTAGGAACTACAGATCCACAGACAACCAAGGACCAAACACACCAAAAACCAATACAAAGCACGTTTTCACTTTTGTTTGTTTGTTGTTGTTTTGGCTCAAACAACAGAATTTTATGTTCTCACAGTTCTGGAGGCTGGAAGTCCAAAACAAAGTTGCAAGCAGGGTTGGTTTCTGGTTTCTCTTGAGACCTTTCTTCCTGGCTTGTAGACGGCCACCTTCTCGCTGGCCTTACTGTAAACAGATAATGTAGGGGGTTCCCGGAGAAAGAAAACCAGGCGTGGCTTTCTTGACATAAGAGAAGCCATTTTTGGCCTAAGCCACTTTGTGATCTAAGCCTGGCCACAATGCTTGTCCTTGAACAGATCTCAGTAATTAAGTATCTTAAGCAGACAAAAGAATGCAGGAACTAGCAAGAGAAGTTAATAGCAAAGGTAATATATCAGTTGTAAAGACTCCCAGTTCCGTTCCAATGATAAAGATTAGCCTGAAGCACTTCACCACCAGATAACTGGAACCTAAGGGATGATGATGACCTTTTCTGGTGACCTCAATCAGCTAAAGCTTGGACTCTGCCTACCGCCCAAGCCCCTTCATGAATATGCGTGTACCCTTAGCTTAAAACTTCCCCAAATTTGCTATTGTGGGAGACATTTCTTTGGGAAAGATCCCCAATGTTCTCCTTACTGGCTGCAAGTAGTAACAAATCCTTCCTTCTCCTGATCTTTGGTTGTGTCTTTTGGCTCAACGCCCACCAGAAGGTGAATCCAGTTTTTGGGTAACATTACCTCTGTGCACACACACCCCTGATGTCTCTTCCTCTTCTTATAAGGACCTAGTCTTATTGGATTAGGGAAGCAGCTTTTTTTTTTTTTTGCGGTACGTGGGCCTCTCACTCTTGTGGCCTCTCCCATTGCAGAGCACAGGCTCCGGACGCGCAGGCTCAGTGGCCATGGCTCACGGGCCTAGCTGCTCCGCGCCATGTGGGATCTTCCCGGACCGGGGCACGAACCCGTGTCCCCTGCATCGGCAGGCGGACTCTCAACCACTGCGCCACCAGGGAAGCCCGGGGAAGCAGCTTTTAAAAAGGGAGAGAGAGGGAGCTGAGGGAGAAGGGATAGAGGGAAAGGTGAAGGAGAAAGAATGAGTGGGAGAGACAGGGAGGGGAGAGACCCCAGCCTGCAAAAGTACAGGGGCAGAAACTTCAGGGAGACAGGGAGACTCGACAACCTCTGAAGCGCACGCAGTGCCACGGTGAGCTGGCTGTCTTTGTCCAACCCTCCTTTTCCTGGGACTCAAGTCTTTCTAGTATATTTGCTTTGTCTGTTATTAAAATGCTGATTTCCTCCAGCTGCTAGTACCTCTTTCTCAGTCCTCTAATTGTTCTCCTCAACCTTGAGTCAGCAGCTGGATGGGATGGTCGGAGCTCTCACGGAGAAAGGAAATTTCCCCTGGGTTCCAGCCTTATGTGATGAGTGCATTTCTAGCTCAGAGGGGCTCAGCGCTGGGCTGAAATCAAGGTGAGAGTTAGGCTCTCATTAGAAGCAGGAAAGCTCTAACCCAGGCTCCCACCTGTGACACAGGGTGGAGTGGCAGAAGGTAGGGATGCTGTTGGGATCTGGAGCAGGGGATGGCTCCTGAGTGTGCCAATAATAAAAAGAGCTAATCGTCCAATTGCACAAACTACGTGCCCAACACTTGAGTAAGCACTCACATCTATAAACTCATTACATTCGCAACAGATCTAGGCTGATTATCACCTCCATTTCACAGATGGAGAAACTGAGGCACAGAATTAGGTAGCTTGTCCTTGTCCAGGTTCACAGTTGGAGCAAGCAGCTGAGCTGGGCTTTGAATCCAGGCAGCTTGCTCCAGAATCCATGCTCTGAATTACTACAACCTGCCTTTCTAGGGCTGGCTTGGGGCACTACAATTTTTTTGTGCAGTAAGTTTTGTCTAATAAAGCAAGTGTGCCCTGATTTGAAACTCTGGACATAGAACATCTAGAACTTAGATTGAGGGACTCATTTTATTTCCCCTCCCAATACTAAGGATTCTTTACTTATAAAATAACACAGCTATTGTATTTAGAAAATGGCTGTCAATTGTTATTATTATTACATTGGCTCCATTCAGCATTAATTTGTCTCCAGAAACATAACCAGCACAAACATTCAGAGGGTTCTATGTTCCACCAGGGGAGTGCGGGTCAGCCCCAGTAAAAGGTGCCCTTTTGGGAGGTGTCTCCCTGGAGCCCTTGGACACAGAGCCTCTTCTCTGGTCCTTTCAAGAATCAGTCTCCACACAGATTGCCTGATCTCACCTGCCACCAGTAACTTGCCTCCCCTTGACTATCTTTATCTGTCCTAGCCTAATTATTTTGCTGAGTCAGACAATCAGTCTTAATTGCCCATTTCCACCTCCACCTGTGCCTGTCTCGTGGTGGGGAAAACCTCTTTCTTAGGGCTTGGTGCCTGCTCATCCCCCTGGATCAGATGCCCAGGGTGGCAGTGCAAGGTGGCAAAGGACCTCCTACAACTTCTGAGCCCACAGATTCCTCATTTTCCTGGGCTGTACTGGGGGAAGATGAGGGTTTTGTTCATGTGCAGAGCGTCTCCCACTAGCCTCCCCCCGACCTTCACTGTGTCCTTTTTTAGAAGCGGCCAGTGCTGTGCACAGATCCCCTTTTTGTCCCTCCAGACTCACTCTCACTCTTCCACACACTCCTCCCTGCCCTGGGAGGTGGGCCTGTTTGGACCCCATCGAAGGGCTCCTTTGCTTCCTGGCTTCCAGCTGGTCCAGCAGTGAGAAGCCTGGGCAGGAGACCTGGGGAGGTCAGGATGTTTATTCCCCTGATGCCCTCCCTGTGGGATTCCTCAGGTTCTCTCTGATGGAAGGTAGGAGCCTCTCCCAAGGGGGCCCTCTTCTCATGATACTTTCTGAGTTCTGCTAAGTACTCCCTTCCTCGACCCTAGCTATATGATTGATTAAATTATTGGCCCCAATTCTTTGTCCCTCCTGGTATCCACGCTCTTTGCCAGGATGTGATTTGCAGTTACTCTCGTAAAAGGAGGGGTGTATTTCTCCCTGCCCCTGGGCTTGGCTCTGTGACTTGTCTTGGTCAATGGAATGTGAGTGGAACCAATTGTTTATGCCAGTTTCAAGCCCAGGCCTTTAGAAGCATCTTGTGTTTCTGTGTGCCTTTTTAGGGCCTCTGCCATCTCCATGAGAAGACCTTCCCCTCGGCACTGCTGCCTCCTCAGTCTGGGCCTTAGAATGAACCCATGTGGAACAGCCCAGAGCTTGATCTGCAGAGAAGCCAAGCCCAGCTGGACACCAGCTTGAGGCAGAGCTCCCAGCTGAGCCAGCTGAGCTCCAGTCAACCCACAGCCTGGGAGAAGTACATGCTAATTGCTGCTTTCCACCAAGATTGTGTGATGAAGGGTGCCAACACCCTACTGGTACGAGAACCAGGGTTACTGCAGTATTCCTCGAGCTTTCCCTGTACCCTGCTCTTACACCATAAATACTCCCTTTATTAAGCCCTTGGGGAGCCACCCTATTTTGAGTGTCATCTGTTTCCTGCAGTGACAATGAGTGAATGATAGAGGCACCAGGCCCAGCTCTTCCGTAATATTATATCACATTGCCAGCAAAGCTCAAAATATGACATTCGATACCAGCTGTACTTCTGTGTTTCTCATTTGCTACTCAATATTCAACTGAAAGCCAGTTCTTAGAAGCTGATAATGACATCTTATTTTATTTTTTTATGTATCTTTTAAATCTTCCATCTTTTATTAGGAAAAAATTTCAAACATATACACAAGTAGAGATATTATAATGAACACCCAGTACTCATGACCCAGCTTTAACAATGGTTGACATTTTGCCAATCTTATTTCATCTCTTCCTCTCCTGCTTATTTTCTAAACCTAATGATCTTTCAATTTCCAGAGAGAATCCAGGGCTCCCATCTCAGCTCTAATCTTCTATGATCTCTGTGCAACATTCGCTGCTATGGCTCACCCTTCTTTCTCTGCCCTTGCTATCTATCTCCTGGGTCTCCTTGTATCTCCTGTGTCTCCTTGTATCTCCTGTGTCTGGTCTCAGGTTCCTGTTTTTGATTTCTGACTTGGCTCTCAAATGTTGGGATTTCCAAGGGACTTACTTGTCCTCTCCTTCACCAGTTTTCCTTCTCTCTGTGCTCTGTTCCTGGTGGGGGGGGGTCCCTTCTGCACTCCCATGGCTTAATCTGTGAGCCTGCTCTGTGTTTCTGGGCTGTACTTTCTGTCTGTCCACTAAGTGTCTTCACTTGGATGTTGTATGTACTTCACAAACCAAACTCAGCGATTTCGTCTCAGAACTTCTCCTTCTCCACCTCTTCTTCTGGGTTCCCCATCTCTGTTTAGACCTTCCATAGTTGCCCCATCACATAACTAGATATCTTATTTCTCTCTTAGGCCCAGTTCTGACCAGTGTGTTTCTCTAAGTGCTAGCATCACTATTCTAAATCATATCATGCTAACCCCATCCCAACTTAGAAATCTTCTATGCCTTCATTCAGAATATATTCTAAATATTTTGGTGTGATACTGAAGCCTCTTCACCCCTCTCCTTCTAATCTCACCTTCTGTACCCTGTCCTCCAAACAAATGGCCCTGCTTGTTTCTCCCCTAATGTACCACATGCTTTCATGTAGCCTTGTCTCATGCTGATGACTCTCTTATTTTAATAAGATGAAAAAAATGTGGTTCTGGTTCTCAGACACTAATTTCAAAGTGCCCCTTCCATCATTATGAATCCCCCTTGCCCTTCTGAGATTCTTGCTGACATCTGAATTTGTTGTTCTTCCCAAAGGAAACAGTCAACATGGTATTTAATTTTTTGAGCAGTCTTATTAGAGTTTCTCTTTCAAAAGAAATGCAGCAATGAGGTATTTTTTCCATAGAAATACTGGCCGTGTAAAGTTACTGACCCTTCTGTAGCACTTTGAGTGCCCCCAAGGCAGGAATGGTGTGCTACTCATCTTTTTATGTATCCCCAGTACCTGGCATATAGGAAATACTCAGTAAATGTTTGTTTGAATTGCATCTAAATCAGCGATGGGACAAGGAAGTAAGATCTGGAGAGGGCACAGATGTTGCCAGCCAATTGCAGAGAAAGCTGCCAAACACATAATCTATGAGCTGAGAGGCTGGGGTCACCCCATTCCCTGCAGTGAGGGCCTCCAGGCTTGTCAGATGTCAGTTGCATTTGCAAAGCTAGAAGTTCAGGTGGAAGGTTGAATTTTTCTTCATTAAACTTGTCACTCCCCAAGGTGGGACTCTGACAGGAACCCAGTGAGATATCAAGTTGAGACAGCTGTTGCCAAACCTGGTGGAAGCATTTCTGACAGCTGGGGATACAGCTGCTGCCTTGGGCTTCATGGGCAACATCCTTTTCTTCTTAAAGGACGTCAAGATGCTTAACAAATAAATAGCAACGGTATGATGGAGGCAGACTTGGATCAGAGTCAGATCACGTGGATTTGAGTCTTGACTTTGGTTCTTATTAGCTGTGTGACTTCAAGCAAATTGTGTCACCCCTCTGAGCCTCATTCTCCTCATTCATGATACTGGTTGCTGTGAAGACTTAATGAGATAATGTATATGTAAATGTTTTATAAGTTGTAGATCACTCTTCAAAGAATAGGTAAAATTAGAATATATTAAAATTATGTTTAGTGTTCAAAACATGCACACACATTGAATACAGAATGGTTAAGTTGATACATACTTGCTCACTGTCTGTTATATGTCCAGCTCTCTGCTTGGAACTGTGATAGACACTGAAGTTTATATAAGGTCAGTTTTCTGACTTTAAGAAATTTATAATCTAGTTGGGAGAAAAGACCAATTTATTTCTCCCCATGTTTCTACACAGGGTAAGAAATTTCTACTCTACAACCAAGGTAGAACATTTCTCTCTATTTCTTTTCTCATTCTTCCTGAGAGAGGGAGAGTAACCTATGTGGTTGGTAAGCTTGGGCAAAGGTACCAAGCCTGGTGGTTTAGCACCTTTTTTTCTTCTCTCTTCTGAACTAGTAGATCACTGGGAATGCATGCTTTCTCTACCCTTTGCCACAATGTAAGGTTTTAGGTGGCATGTGTTGGGTGAGAGCAGAGGTTGTCCAGATTTCTCTGTGATTGGATGGGTAGGTTAAGTTCTGGGGGAGAGTAGTAGAAAGTGCATTGTATCTTGATATGTAATACCAGTTCTTAGCCTTGATTCCATCCGAAGGAATGTTTCTTTATTTAAATCTTTGACATCTAAATCTCCTCCCTTGTAGGGGGAAGCACCTGCCACTGACTCTCAGGATTTAAACCTATCTCAGGATCTAACTACCTCTAGAGATTTAGACTATTTAAATTAGACCAGTGCCTTAGGACTTCTGCAAGTCTCTCCAGGTGGGCTTGCCACTCCAAGTCCTGCAGGACAGTTCAGAATGCACTCCAGATCTGATTCTCTTCTGTATGTCCTAGCAATGTGAGTTGATAAGGTGCTTCTGTATCTTTGGCTTTGAACTCTGTTAGGTGTGGTTTTCTTTTTGTTTACCCTACTTGGGTTTTGTTGAGATTCTTGGATCTGTCACTTAATGTTTTTCACCAAATTTGGGAAGTTTTTGGCCATTATCTTCCAATATTTTTCTGTCCTGTGCCAGTCATGGTTCCACCAGAGAAACAGACCAGTAGGATATATAGCAGGATATGTGTCCAGGAGGATATGAGTGTGTAGAAAATTTCATTGCAAGGAATATTGGTTTACATGACTGAGAGGACTTGCTAGGCAAGTTTGAGACTTGCAGGGCGGGCTGTCAGGAAAGGCAGGCTTGGACTTCTGGCGCAGGAACTGATGCTGAAGTCCATGGGTGAAATATCTATTTTTTTCTCAGGGAAACCTCCGCTCTGTTCTTAAAACTTTTTAACTGATTGGGTAAGACTCACCCAGATTATTCAGGATAATGTCCTTTATGTAAAGTCAACCGATTATAGATGGCAATCACATCTAAGGAATACCTTCCCAGCAACACTAGATTAGTGCTTGATTGAATAACTGGGTATAATTTTTAATAGTACAATATGATTAATATTAATACTAATTAAAAAAACATTTAAAAGCATTATAGATATAAAATTCCAAATGCAAATGCATTTGCAGTTTAAAGAGTGACAAGGAAACAAACACATACAGTCACTATCCGGTTTGAAATAGAATATTAGTAGTTTGAAGCCCTATGAGCCTTTTTTTTTCCAGGTACATCCACCTCCCTACCATATGGAAAGTTTAAAATATGTAAAACAATATTATATATTATATAAAAGTATAAAAACATGCATACAATGATAAACACAAATTGAAGACAGTGGTTACCTCTGGAAGGAAGGAGAATGGGATTGGGTAGGGATACAAGGGTTTCTAATATATTTGTAATGTTTCATTTTTAAAAAACGACGTCAAGCAAATGGGGCAAAATGTTATGGTCTGGCTAAGTGTTTGCTACATTATTCTCAGAGTGCATAAAGGCAAAATAGCACAAGGGGTTGAATGTACAAATTCTGGGGCCAAACTGGTTTAGATTCATTTTTGGCTGCTTAAATTACTAACTGTAGAAGTTGTACAAATGACTTAGCCTCTCTGCAACTCAGTTTTTCTTATTTGTAAAATGGAGATCATAATAATACTTACTTTATAGTATTGTTGTGAAGATTGCATTAATTAGTTTAGGGAAAACATTGGAACAGTGTATGGTATATAATGAGCATGCAATAAATGTTAATTAGCAGCAGTAGTAAGTTTTACATATTTCATAAACTCTTTTAAGAAACTGCAAACACACACACACACACACACACATGCACACACACGGACCCAAATCCCTAAACTATAGGATCACAATCATTTATTTGAAACTCTTAGGGTAGATGTTTCATATGTCAGAACTATTTGTTATTTATTATGCAACATCACTAGTGGGGTCTGGGGCAACATGCCCTAATGAAACACATTATTATTTGTGCAATAAAAGTTATGAATATTCATTAAGTAAGACACATAAAGACTCTAAAAATCTTCATGTCGGTTCAGGTCAAGTTTTACCACCAAATGAATTTGCTGCCAACTTTCCAAAAACTTTCAGTTTTCAGAATGTTTTGGAATCTGGAACTGCATTTAAAGGATTGTGGACCTTTACCATACTGTATCTACCTTGTGAGTACCAGTTGTCTTTAAAAAGAACGAGGAAGCTATACATATTGAAATGGAAAGGTAAGGCATATGTTAAGTAATAATAGCATATGTGTTAGAGTATTTGGCAACTGGCCAAACAATACATATTACATAATTCCCGTTATATTTATAGAGCGAGACTTCCATATTTTCTTACATATATAGGATAAATGCATCGAAGGGAGATTGGAAAACACCCTCTGTTACCGAAAGTCGGTCGGCTGCTTGCCATTTGAAAGCCAATACGAGGCGAGGTTGGTGGAAAGGAAAGTTTGCTTTATTTTGGAGCTCAGCAACCGGGGGAGGGGGGAGAGGGCAAATTTTTCTCCAAAGGCTAACTCCCCACTGACAGTCATTGGGCAAGAGCTTTTAAAGGGGAGTTTCAGGGGTGCACAGGCATAGGGAGGGGGCCACGTGAAGAACAGCACAGTCAGTTCTGACAATCACCTTGCAATTAGTCATGAGGTGGTCTGATCAACATCATCTTGATTGTTTTAAGTACAGTTAACCTTCAGTTCCAGGGTCGGTTTGTTCCTATTTCTTTGAGGCCAGTTCTCAGAATTGTGCAAGATGGAGCAGATTATGTCATGGCTACAGTCTGGTCATCATGTAGTTAACTTCTTCCATCTGGTGTGGGTTTCTGTATCTACATAACAGCTCAAAGGATATGGCTCAGGATATTATCTATAGTCCTTGAGGAGGAACTAAAGGTCCTTGACTTTGCTTAATGACTAAAATATTATTTTGTCCGGTTTCACTGCTTTTTCTTTGTTTCTGCATTTTCTCATTTCTCTGATCAAATTTATTCTGTGACTAAAGTTTTTCTACAGACAAAAGGCAGGCAGAGGACATGGTGGGTGGGGGAGAGGACCACAGGGTCCTGCTCCATTTCACTGCCAAACTGGCTAGAGGGGGGCTACCACATTTTCCTCTGTATACATCTGACGTTTTGTCTTCTGTGAAAAGGGTTCACCTATATTTGGGTAGTAAAAATGGAAAAAAAAAAACTGCTTGGAAAAGTAAATTGAGGCAGTATTGTGGAGAACCTGAGAAGTTTTTATTTAAATAAATGAATGTTAAGAAGCAGTGGATGTTTTTGAGCAGATTAGTAACAGCAGGTTCAGCAGAGAAGCACGTTGTAACTATAAGGTTAGGATTTAAGTATGGAAAGGAGAAATACCCTAGGATCAGTCTGTGAAAATTTTCCACTTGAGTTCCGGCCTCAGGCTCAGAATAGTAATATGCTGGATTACTGTCCCCTATGTTTGTAGTTCACGAAGAACCTAAGAGATGATCTGTGATAACAACAGAAATGAAACTAAAGGGCTTCTTAGCCTCTACAAGAGGCCCATAATGTTTCTGTGTCGCAGATATCAAGGGAAGAGAATTTCATTAAGGAATTGGCCAGCAAGGTCATATGGTGCTTGAATTTTTGCTTCTGTCCAGCCGATTCTCCAAATAGCAGTCAGAGTAATCTTTGAAAATCACAAACTTGGTTGTGCACAACTTCAGTAGTTTCCCTAGGATCTTTCTAAGTAGAGCTGGTGAGGAGGAGCCCTCAGTTCCTTTCTGGTTGTAAGCCTAGAGCTCCCTAGGGTCATATTTCCCTTCCATCCCCCTGCTTGGAGAAGCTGGCTCGAGAAAGAGATGCTGACAAAGCAGAGAGCATCAGAGATGAAAAACAGAGCGAGGGAGGACTAACAGTATTTAAGTCCCCAAATCCAGTCTCACTTTGAGGCCTGGTATGCCATTAGCTCTTTTTTTTTGGCTGCACCACATGGCATATGGGATCTTAGTTCCCCCACCAGGGATTGAACCCACACCCTCTGCACTGGAAGCATGGAGTCTTAACCACTGGACAACCAGGGAAGTCCGCCATTAGCTCTTTTTGAATTTGGTTAATGTTTTTGCCCATGCTCGTTTGAGTCGGATTTCTATCTCTTGGAGCCCAAAGAATCCTGAGTAATACCCTCCACTTCAGTGTTGGATTTCCTAGAACATTTAACTGGGGCCCAATTTGAACTGTTCTCCTGGTGAGGTGTTTTTTTTTTTTTTTTTGTGGTACGCGGGCCTCTCACTGTTGTGGGCTCTCCCGTTGTGGAGCACAGGCTCCGGACGCGCACGCTCAGCGGCCATGGCTCACGGGCCCAGCCGCTCCGTGGCATGTGGGATCTTCCTGGACCGGGGCACGAACCTGTGTCCCCTACATCGGCAGGCGGACTCTCAACCACTGTGCCACCAGGGAAGCCCTCCTGGTGAGGTTTATTAGGATTTATGGGATCTAAAGTCTTTATGTCGACCTTATACAAACACAGAATTCTACATAGCTGAAGGGGGAAGTAGTAGGAGGTGACTCAAAGTGTCATGACATTTATATCTTAAAATATATCTTGTCACTGTGGTAGTCATTAGGGCTGCTTACCATTATTCCAGTTCCCCTTTCACTCATCACTCCCCTTGACATTGGATGTAGCCATGTGATTTGCTTTGATGAATGGAATGCAAATGGAAGTGACATGGGACATTTCTAGACAGAATCTCCAAGAGGTTGTGTGCAATTTGCATGATCTCTTCCTGCTACTCTGGAGATGGTAGAAGTACATGTTGAGATGAAACTTCTATCATCTAAGTGATTATGGTGGCTGAGACCTCCTACCAACCCACTTTTGGTCATGTGGGTGAGAAAGAAATGTTAAGTCACTGAAATTTTGGGGTAATCTCCATAAAACCTATCCTATCCTGATTGATACAATCATTCAAAAATTTGAGTGTTATAAATTCTGTAAGACTTTGACTTTGGACTTGAGAATCTATAATGAACATAATTATGGGGAGAGTGGAAGTAAAGATCTCACCTGATGTCTAGAAGAATTATTCCTCACAACTACCTCAGATTTTATAGACCTTGCACTACATTTTTGGTGGAGTCTGCTAATTACTCCTCTCAAATCCATTTTAAAGCTCTAGATAAAGGTTTTATTTTGCTGTATTTTTTCAAAGTCTGTTATTCTTTGTGATCTCTGATCCTTATTAAACACTTTTCATTAACTCCTCAAGTACAATTCAATCTAGGTACACTCAAAAGAGAAGCCGTTTGATTTTTACAAACGGAAAACTTCTAGCCCTCAAAATTCCATTTTTACTTATGTGGTTTGTTGTATTTTCCTTTAGTCTTTGTGCTAGCCTCATTTTAAAGAAAATTCTTGTTTGGGTTTCCAGGACAGAATTTTATATGCAGAGCAAATGGGCTTTAGGCATATTTACTACATTATTTGTTAGAGGCAAGCTATTCAAAGGATATTTCCGATGGATTTGAGGTGAGTTATACTCACCCAGCTTAAGGGGCATTTGCAATCATATCCTAACCTACAGTGCATTTATAGGTCTTACATCTTATGTGTGTATGTAAAATCACTGTAAAAGGTCACCTTATGATAATAAGAATTTCTCAATTTTTTGCAGTTGTATTGTCTAATTCAAGTTGGGATTCTTCAGTTTTCCCAAATTTGATGTATAGATTTTGGTATTTATCTTATTTATTGTTGCTGTCTATTAGAGAAGATACAAATACTTAAGTAATATCTAGAGGCGAAGATGTTGGGAGCACCTAAATCTACCTGGATACTTTTTGATGCTTGTCAGCAGATGTTAACAATATGTCATAAGAGGCCAAGATCCCACAAGAAGGTGAAACAATCAGATGAGACCCTTGAAAAGTAGTAGCTCCAGCCTGAAGGTGAAGTTCAAATTTGTAGATGGTTCAATGTGTGTGGTGTGAGTATATGTATGCGTGCATGTGCATCTTGAATTTAGAGATGTGTTTGATCAGTCACACTGTCAACCACATGATACTAGGGGCTATCACAAAGTTGACAAAAGTCTTATGATTCTGTGAGCCAAATTGCTCTTGGTCTCTTTAATCATCCAGGGAACCCAGGGAGGCCACAGCTAGGAAGGTGAAACAAAATTGCAGAGGTGGTAACATTGATCATTGTGCAGAAATCTGGCGAGAATAATATTATTGACTTCGACTGGTCTGTCACTCTAAGTATCATGAGCTTAATACAGACACTACATTATGGCTAATTCTACAAAATCTGTATGTTAATACCCCTAACGAGTTCAGAATTGATAGGAATAGTCTTATATCCTAATGAGTCTCAAACTGTAGATAAATATGGATGCCTATCCTCCCAGAACAGGAGGATAAGTGTCTTCCTGGGTGCTGATGATATGGCTTTAATGTCATGGCTAAAGAGTGACCTCAGTAATTGGTTCTGAATAATTAACCATTGTCAGCGCTTTTGATGCAAAGTATTCCAAAGCTAATGTCACTACCATTAGCAGATATTTCCCAAAATCGATTTAAATAAATAACAAAACAAAAACAACAATCACAATAAAACTGGACCCATGTCCATGTAACGAGTCCAGCCATTCAGTTTTCTTGGGGCTAATTCATTCAGCCAAATCCACTAGGAAGTCACATGATTCACTGATATATTATTGAGAGTTTTTAATAAGCATTGGGGTGACAGTTAACATCTGCTTTTGATATTTTCTCTTTCAAAATAATCTCAACCATGCTTTGTGGGACATAACTTTGTGTGGCGGGATCCAGGCCACTTCATGAAGAAAAAAATAATTTTGCCAGTAGATTCATCTCTGTGGGAAAGGGGTAACTTTTTTGTGTGTGTGTGGTACACGGGCCTCTCACTGCTGTAGCCTCTCGCGTTGCGGAGCACAGACTCCGGACGTGCAGGCTCAGCGGCCATGGCTCACGGGCCCAGCCGCTCCGCGGCATGCGGGATGCTCCCAGACCGGGGCACGAACCCGTGTCCCCTGCATCGGCAGGCGGACTCTCAACCACTGCGCCACCAGGGAAGCCGGTACCTCAATTTTTTAAACAAGGCAAGGACATTACTACCTGTGCAAGTATGTTCTCACGCAGTTGTATGCTGGAGATGGTTCTCACTGGCTTGTGAGACTGTACACATCTCTTCTCATATCCATGGTCAGTGATGTCAAGTTGGTAGCTTGAAATTGATCACAGCAGGAGTAATTACACTAGCGATTCTCAATGAGGGTGATTTTGCCCCCTAGGGGACACTTGGCAATCTCTAGAGACATTTTTTTGTTGTCACAGCTGG
Organism: Mesoplodon mirus; assembly: GCF_964341445.2. NCBI lineage: Eukaryota > Metazoa > Chordata > Mammalia > Artiodactyla > Ziphiidae > Mesoplodon > Mesoplodon mirus. The sequence continues at coordinate 30,781,281 of NC_138976.1, read as the reverse complement.
GGGGTTGATACTGACATCTAGTGGGTAGAAGCCAGGGATGCTGTTCAACATCCTACTATGCAAAAGACACCCCCCAACCCCAAAGAATTATCTAGCCCCAAATGTCAATAGTGCTGAGGTTGAGGTGTGATTTATACCATGGAAATTGGAAAACATAACAACTGTGGAATTTTTTTTTGAGAGCCAGTTTATCAACGACTAACTCAAAAAATGAATTCTTATGCTTTCATTACTGTACAATCTCTAATTCCTATCAGAAGCTGGCTAGAAGAAGTGATGTTCTTGGGAAGACTGAAAGCTGTGTTCTCCCCGGGGTAAGCATATAGAGCACAGGATGGCAACCTTTTTTCTGTAAACGGCAGATAGTAAATATTTTAGGCTTTGTGGACCATATGGTCTCTGTTGCAAATACTTATCTCCTCCATTATAGTGTAAAAGCATTCATAGACAATATGTAAATTGAATGAGGATGGCTGTGCTCCAATAAAACTATTTATAAGGCAGGTCACGAAGTTTGCTGACCTCTGACTTAGACTACTAGCTTAGCCCCATTTTAGAACTGCCTTCACTGAGGCTTTATTTTGATACTATATCTTCAGATTTATTAATTTATAAGACATAACCAAATTCTGTTTGTTGCAACAATGGGTACAAAAAGAAGACATTGAGAACATTTTCCACTGGGTCATTATGTACTTTATTCTTAAAGTCTCACAGGAAAAACTTCTTAAAATGCTTGGCTTCCCATTGAGGAACTAATTATGCTTACTTTTTTTCTGATTTTACTTTGTATACTAGGAAGCTCAAAACTATATTTGATATTCACCTATAGCAATAACTCCCACCTTGCCTAATGAGCCTAATGAGAATCAGCTGTGGGTGCTTTAAAACATACAGGCGCCTAAACTCTATTCCAGGTCTCCTGAATCTCAGTCTTTATGTGGGGACCCTAGATCAGTGCTTCACAAACTTTACATACATACACCTAGGAATCTTGTTAAAAGGCAGATTCTGATCCAATAGGTCTGGGGTAGGGCCTGAGATTCTGCATTTCTGAAATGCTCCCAGGTGACGTTGATGCTGTTGGTCTTGGGACCACAATTTGAGCAGCAAGGTCCTGGAGTATCAATAGTATTTTGGTAATAAATTCTCCCCAGATGATTCTTACTGCGGAATTGTATCTCAGCTATGTTTCTCCTTTTGTGTTCTGGCTTCTGCTTTGATTTATAATTTGAAATTTCATTATGTATGTTCTTACTTTAAGTGCTTTAAATCTTTTGGAGGGGGTGAGATGGGGGACAGAAATAAATCTAAGATGAATAACTTTGGATGCACTATTTTTTTTTTACAAGTTTAGTCTGATACTAATTAGTTGTACAACGAATCCATATATAACAAACAACAAGATTAATTTTATGTTATTTCTTCAGGACTGGGGCTTTTTGATGTTTTCAAATTTGGGATCTTCAGATTTGAAGTTAGGGAACATATTCGTGTCTACTTTACCTTAAACATGTTAAAGCTGAGAAAAGCTCCCTCTCCAGCTTTTGCTGATCCTCTGGGCCAAGAAGGTTCTCAAGACGCTGCTTGCATAGATTTATAGTCTCTAATCCTTCCATGAAAAGTTTCGGTAGAGGATCAAGCTCCTTATTAAATGCTACTACTGTAACACCAATGATCTTCCGCAAATGGACTGAGACGGCCAATGGAATGGCAGCAGAACCTGAAGACCTCTGAGAAACATTGAGATCGTTACTTGCACTCTATGGTCCCAGAGCCAGCCAGAGGGGCCACACTTCTACTTCCGGCCCTGGCCCTACCCCCACCCGGCTGCCTGCCTTGCAGTGCATTATGGGGCACCTCTTCTGTGGGACGGAGCTCACTGGACAAGAAGCTTCTTAGAAGCCGCGTGCACGGCCGTGTGCTGAATGTCCTTTTTTTTTTTTTTTTTTGCGGTACGCGGGCCTCTCACTGTTGTGGTCTCTTCCGTAGCGGAGCACAGGCTCCGGACGCGCAGGCTCAGCGGCCATGGCTCACAGGCCTAGCCGCTCCGCGGCATGTGGGATCTTCCCGGACCGGGGCACGAGCCCGCGTCGCCTGCATTGGCAGGCGGACTCTCAACCACTGCGCCACCAGGGAAGCCCTGAATGTCCTTTTATTTTTTTATTTTTTATTTTTTTTGCTGTACGCGGGCCTCTCACTGCTGTGGCCTCTCCCGTTGCGGAGCACAGGCTCCGGACACACAGGCTCCGCGGCCATGGCTCGCGGGCCCAGCCGCTCCGCGGCATGTGGGATCTTCCGGGATCGGGGCACGAACCCGTGTCCCCTGCATCGGCAGGCGGACTCTCAACCACTGCGCCACCAGGGAAGCCCCTGAATGTCCTTTTAAAACATACACTCCTTCAGTTTACATTCCGGAATTAATGAGAGTTTTTGTGCCCACATCTTGTATGAGCACAAAGATTTGTGAGTAAAAGTTATGCAATTCATGGGAAGGAGATAATAGTATGTCCACCTCTCCTTCCTGACGGTGGAACTTCAGGATGAAAATGGCCAGTTTCAGCGTGCCTTTTCAGTCTTCTGCTGTTTTCCCTTGAAACCTTTGGCAACTGTCAAGAGGTAGCAAAGGGGCCAGTGGACCGTGTTGAATGGCAGACGGTGGACCTTTGGGCTCTATGTGAAGTCTGTCAGCCTCAGATTGAACGGCTCCCTTGGCTGTTGATGTATTTGCAAGTGTCTCCTGGAGCTGTGAGCCCAAGCAGAGAGGATGCCGTGCACCAGACGCTTGTGGGACACCATGCTCTGGCCTCCAGGTGGTGGAGGTCAGTTCTCTCTTCTCCTGGAGCCTGGCTAAGCAAGTATGTTAAATTTCCTTTGTCACTAGGTGGCAGAATATAATTAAGATGTCAGGTTTTCATAATTCAAAAAGAGTCATGTACCACAACGTTCATTGTAGCTCTATTTACAATAGCCCGGAGATGGAAACAACCTAAGTGTCCATCATCAGATGAATGGATAAAGAAGATGTGGCACATATATACAATGGAATATTACTCAGCCATAAAAAGAAACGAAATTGAGCTATTTGTAGTGAGGTGGATGGACCTAGAGTCTGTCATACAGAGTGAAGTAAGTCAGAAAGAGAAAAATACCGTTATGCTAACACATATACATGGAATCTAAAAAAAAAAAGTTCTGAAGAACCTAGGGGCAGGACAGGAATAAAGACACAGACCTACTAGAGAATGGACTTGAGGACATGGGGAGGGGGAAGGGGAAGCTGGGACGAAGTGAGAGAGTGGCATGGACATATATACACTACCAAACATAAAATAGATAGCTAGTGGGAAGCAGCCACCTAGCACAGGGAGATCAGCTCAGTTCTTTGTGACCACCTAGAGAGGTGGGATAGGGAGGGTGGGAGGGAGACACAGGAGGGAGGGGATATGGGGATATATGTATACGTATAGCTGATTCACTTTGTTATAAAGCAGAAACTAACACACCATTGTAAAGCAATTATACTCCAATGATGTTAAGGTTTTTCCCCCCATAACATTGAAAGGTGTCTCTAGTTCCTTCCTAATGACCTCTTTCATTACTTTGCAGTATTTGCTAATACCAGTTAGGGCTGAAGCAATGAAATAAAATTTCTTCTGCAAACACTTCCTGTAGTTAGGAAGGAGTTTACTTTTTCATTTAACTGGTTTGCCTTTTAAGGGGAAGCGTCTGTAGCATAACACACATCCCCTTCCTAAAAGGCTACTGTTTGGACAATGCAAGCTTCTTATTTTACAAATTATTTTGTTATTTTTTTGAAGCAGATTGCAGACATTGTTTCACTTCACTTCTACCTTTTCCAGTGCCTATATCTAAAATAAGGACCATTAGGAATTACCTGGCAGTCCAGTGGTTAGAACTTGATGCTTTCATTGCCAGACCTGGGTTCAGTCCCTGGTCGGGGAACTAAGATCCCGCAAGCCACGAGGTGTGGCCAGAAAAAAAAAAAAAGGACTATTGAATCTGTGCAGTTTTGATGATTAACACAATCAAATAATGAAATATTTATGTGGATCATAGTATCAGGATATGCACAGTTATCCACAGAAGCCCAGTTTTGCAGGGGTGGGAATGGTCTGACTGCAGTGGGCCAGTTCCCCTGCCTATGGAATCTGGGATTTATTCCGCTGGGGAGAATACATCCATGACTCAATCCCTGAATCTCTCTTCAACCCTCAGGTAAGTGTATGCAAAGAATTTAAATGAACAGAAAGAACAGATCAAATGTGTGGTTGGCATATACAAGTTGAGAGTCTCCTCCAGTCTCCTCAATCTTTCACGTGTCCTCTGCCCTCTTTTCAGTTATCAGAGGGGTAGGGAGTCTTCAGCTGAACCTCCTGTGGTTGAGAGTACTCGCTTCTGGGTCTCTGTCTTGTTCTCCATTACCTGCCCTTCCAGGGCCAGTCTCAGCTCTCATCTCTTCCTTAGTTGGGGTTCACCTTCTTCATTCCCCCCTGATTAGCACTGGCCCAGAGTACCCTTTTTACCCCTTTGCCTTAGTTGGGTTGGCTACACCTTTTCTGCAAGGGTTGCTGTATTTTCCTCTCTCCTCACTTCCTCTTCAAATTCCCAGTTTTACATGAAGGCCCCCGTTGATTCCCCTTTCCAGAGTGCTAATGCCACAAAGTTGGCTGGTCTGCCTGCCCCCCTTCTTCTCTTTTCCCACTTTCACTTCCCCATGTACTGGATGCTTGCCACACATCAGGGACTGCAGTATGTGCTGGGGATACAAGAATGAAAGAAACAGAGCCTTGCCTTCGAAGAGCTCAGAGCTTGAGGGGGCTAGGTGAGCAGGGAAGTGGAGCATAAATGAGGGCAGTGCAACATGATGTGTGTCAGAAAAAAATGTAGGCACAGGTGATAGAGGAACATGAAAGAGGGGTGGACTTACTGTGTTTGGAAAAGGGTCTGAAAAGGTTTGCCCAGGGTGAGCATTTTCATTCTGTTTTTGTATTTTAATTTTGAATCTGGTTATACATTCATATAGTTCAAATATATATGCATACATTTTAAAATAAACAAATATATATATCTCTCCTAACCCTCATTTCTCTTCTGCCCATCCCCATGCTCTCCAAATGTAACTATGGCTATTAGTTTCTCATGTCCTTCCAGAATTTTGAATGCATACACAAGCAAACATAAAGAATTTTTTCTCTTTCTCCCTTCCTTTTTACCCCAAAAGTAGCATATTATATTTACTTGTCTGAACTTAGCTTTTTAAACTTAATATTTTTGTTTAGAGGTTAATAAAATGGACTCTGCAATCAGAATGGCTTCATTCAATCCCAGTTGTATAATTTACTAGCTGTGGGAACTTGGCAATTTACTTAACGTCTCATTGCTTTAGTTTATACATCTGTATCTGAGGTTTTCAAAAATTTTCAAATTTATCATATACTATATCATAAACTTTATGCACATACATATGCAACTTTATCATATACTAAATCTTATATGCATTCTGTTTTGTTCTATTGGTCCGTCTATTCGTGTACCAGTACCACACTGTTTTACTTTTTGAGGTTTTACGTTATGTTTACTATCTAGTAGAGCTAGTCTCTACTTGGGAGTTGAAGGATGACTGGAACCCCGCAGGCAGAGATAATGACAGCAGCAATGGCGACTAACATAATTAGTACAGACTGTTACCACCAACACCAATGTTTTATGCCTCACTGTGTGCAAGCAGGCACATTCCTACTTTTACTGTTTTTTACTATATTTGTTTTCCCTTTGCTCTGAAATTTTTACCTCATTATTTTACTTTATTTATTTATTTATTTTAACATCTTTATTGTAGTATAATTGCTTTACGATGGTGTGTTAGTTTCTGCTTTATAACAAAGTGAATCAGCTATACATATATATCTATCCCCATATCTCCTCCCTCTGGCATCTCCCTCCCACCCTCCCTATCCCACGCCTCTAGGTGGTCACAAAGCTCCGAGCTTATCTCCCTGTGCTATGTGGCTGCTTCCCACAAGCTATCGGTTTTACATTTGGTAGTGTATATATGTATATGCCACTCTCTCACTTCGTCCCAGCTTACCCTTACCCCTCCCTGTGTCCTCGAGTCCATTCTTTAGTAGGTCTGTGTCTTTATTCCCAACCTGTCCCTAGGTTCTTCATGACCATTTTTTTTTATAGATTCCATATATATGGGTTAGCATACGGTATTTGTTTTTCTCTTTCTGATTTACTTCACTCTGTATGACAGACTCTAAGTCCATCCACCTCACTACAAATAACTCAATTTCATTTCTTTTTATGGCTGTGTAATATTCCATTATATATATGTGCCACATTTTCTTTATCCATTCATCTGTTGATGGACACTTAGGTTGCTTCCATATCCATATCCTGGCTATTGTAAATAGAGCTACAGTGAACATTGTGGTACATGACTCTTTTTGAATTATGGTTTTCTCAGGGTGTATGCCCAGTAGTGGGACTGCTTGGTCCTATGGTAGTTCTATTTTTAGTTTTTTTTTTTTTTTTTTTTTTTTTTGCGGTACGCGGGCCTCTCACTGTTGCGGCCTCTCCCGTTGCAGAGCACAGGCTCCAGACGCGCAGGCTCAGTGGCCATGGCTCATGGGCCCAGCCGCTCCGCGGCATGTGGGATCTTCCTGGACCGGGGCACGAACCCGTGTCCCCTGCATCGGCAGGCGGACTCTCAACCACTGCGCCACCAGGGAAGCCCTATTTTTAGTTTTTTAAGGAACCTCCATACTGTTAGCCGTAGTGGCTGTATCAATTTACATTCCCACCAACAGTGTAAGAGGGTTACCTTTTCTCCACACCCTCTCCAGCATTTATTCTTTGTAGATTTTTTGATGATGGCCATTCTGACAGGTGTGAGGTGATATCTCATTGTAGTTTTGATTTGCATTTCTCTAATGATTAATGATGTTGACCATTCTTTCATGAGTTTGTTAGCAATCTGTATATCTTCTTTGGAGAAGTGTCTCTTTAGGTCTTCTGCCCATTTTTGGATTCGGTTGTTTGTTTTTTGGTATTGAGCTGCATGAGCTGCTTGTATGTTTTGGAGATTAATCCTTTGTCAGTTGCTTCATTTGCAAATATTTTCTCCTATTCTGAGGGTTGTCTTTTCATCTAGTTTAGGGTTTCCTTTGCTGTGCAAAAGCTTTTCAGGTTCATTAGGTCCCATTTGTTTATTTTTGTTTTTGTTTCCATTTCTCTAGGAGGTGGGTCAAAAAGAATCTTGCTGTGATTTATGTCATAGAGTGTTCTGCCTATGTTTTTCCTCTAAGAGTTTTATAGCGTCAAGCCTTACATTTAGGTCTTTAATCCATTTTGAGTTTATTTTTGTGTATGGTGTTAGGGAGTGTTCTAATTTCATTCTTTTACATGGGGGTGTCCAGTTTTCCCAGCACCACTTATTGAAGAGGCTGTCTTTTCTCCACTGTATATTCTTGCTTCCTTTATCAAAAATAAGGTGACCATATGTGCGTTGGTTTATCTCTGGGCTTTCTATCCTGTTCCATTGATCTGTATTTCTGTTTTGGTGCCAGTACCATACTGTCTTCATTACTGTAGCTTTGTAGTATAGTCTGAAGTCAGGGAGCCTGATACCTCCAGCTCTGATTTTCTTTCTCAAGATTCTTTTTGCTATTCGGGGTCTTTTGTGTTTCCATACAAATTGTGAAATTTTTTGTTCTGGTTCTATGAAAACTACCAGTGGTAATTTGATAGGGATTGCATTGAATCTCTAAATTGCTTTGGGTAATATAGTCATTTTGACAATGTTGATTCTTCCAATCCAAGAACATGGTATATCTCTCCATCTCTTTGTACGATCTTTCATTTCTTTCATCAGTGTCTTATAGTTTTCTGCATACAGGTCTTTTGTCTCCTTAGGTAGGTTTATTCCTAGATATTTTATTCTTTTTGTTGCAATGGTAAATGGGAGTGTTTCCTTAATTTCTCTTTCAGATTTTTCATCATTAGTGTATAGGAATGTAAGAGATTTCTGTGCATTAATTTTGTATCCTGCTACTTTACCAAATTCATTGATTAGCTCTAGTAGTTTTCTGGTAGCATTTTTAGGATTGTCTATGTATAGTATCATGTCATCTGCAAACAGTGACAGCTTTACTTCTTCTTTTCCAATTTGGATTCCTTTTATTTCTTTTTCTTCTCTGATTGCTGTGTCTAAAACTTCCAAAACAATGCTGAATAATAGTGGTGAGAGTGGGCAACCTTGTCTTGTTCCTGATCTTAGTGGAAATGCTTTCAGTTTTTCACCATTGAGGATGATGTTGGCTGTGGGTTTGTCATACATGACCTTTATTATATTGAGGTAAGTTCCCTCTATGCCTGTTTTCTGGAGGGTTTTTTTTTTTATCATAAATGTGTGTTGGATTTGGTTGAAAGCTTTTTCTGCATCTATTTAGATGATCATATGGTTTTATTGTTAAGTTTGTTAATATGGTGTATCACATTGATTGATTTGTGTATATTGCAGAATCCTTGCATTCCTGGAATAAACTCCACTTGATCATGGTGTATGATCCTTTTAATGTGCTGTTGGATTCTGTGTGCTAGTATTTTGTTGAGGATTTTTGCATCTATGTTCATCAGTGATATTGGCCTGTAGTTTTCTTTCTTTGTGACATCTTTTTCTGGTTTTGGTATCAGGGTGATGGTGGCCTTGTAGAATGAGTTTGGGAGTGTTCCTCCCTCTGATATATTTTGGAAGAGTTTGAGAAGGATAGGTGCCAGTTCTTCTCTAAATGTTTGATAGAATTCGCCTGTGACGCCATCTGGTCCTGGATTCCTATTTGTTGGAAGGTTTTTTTTTTTTGTTGTTGTTGTTGTACGCGGGCCTATCCCTGTTGTGGCCTCTCCCATTGTGGAGCACAGGCTCTGGATGTGCAGGCTCAGTGGCCATGGCTCACAGGCCTAGCCTCTCTGTGGCATGTGGGATCTTCCCGGACTGGGGCACGAAACCGTGTCCCCTGCATTGGCAGACAGACTCTCAACCACTGCGCCACCAGGGAAGCCCATGTTGGAAGGTTTTTCATCACAGTTTCAATTTCAGTACTTGTGATTGATCTGTTTATATTTTCTATTTCTTCCTGGTTCAGTCTCGGAAGGTTGTGCTTTTCTAAGAATTTGTCCATTTCTTCCAGGTTGTCCATTTTATTGCCCTATAGTTGCTTGTAGTAATCTCTCATGATCCTTTGTATTTCTGCAGTGTCAGTTGTTACTTCCCCTTTTTCATTTCTAATTCTATTGATTTGAGTCTTCTCCCTTTTTTTCTTGTTGAGTCTGGCTAATGGTTTATCAATTTTGTTTATCTTCTCAAAGAACCAGCTTTTAGTATTATTGATCTTTGCTATTGTTTCCATCATTTCTTTTTCATTTATTTCTCATCTGATCTTTATGATTTCTTCCTTTCTGCTACCTGTGGGGGTTTTTTGTTCTTCTTTCGCTAATTGCTTTAGGTGTAAGGTTAGGTTGTTTTTATGAGATGTTTCTTGTTCCTTAAGGTAGGATTTTATTGCTATAAACTTCCCTCTTAGAACTGCTTTTGCTGCATCCATAGGTTTTGGGTCGTCGTGTTTTCATTGTCATTTGTTTCTAGGTATTTTTTTATTTCCTTTTTGATTTCTTCAGTGATCTCTTGGTTATTAAGTAGTGTATTGTTTAGCCTCCATGTGTTTGTATTTTCTACAGATTTTTCCCTGTAATTGATATCTAGTCTCATAGCATTATGGTCGGAAAAGATAATTGATACGATTTCAATTTTCTTAAATTTACCAAGGCTTGATTTGTGACCCAAGATATGATCTATCCTGGAGAATGTTCCATGAGCACTTGAGAAGAAAGTGTAATCTGCTTTTTTTGGACAGAATGTCCTATAAATATCAATTAAGTCCATCTTGCTTAATGTATTATTTATAGCTTGTGTTTCCTTATTTATTTTAATTTTGATGATCTGTCCATTGGTGAAAATGGGGTGTTAAATTCCCTTACTATGATTGTGTTATTGTTGATTTCTCCTTTTATGGCTGTTAGCATTTGCCTTATGTATTGAGGTGCTCCTATAAATATTTACAATTGTTATATCTTCTTCTTGGATTGATCCCTTGATCATTATGTAGTGTTCTTCTGTGTCTCTTGTAATAATCTTTATTTTAAAGTCTATTTTTTCTGATATGAGAATTGCTACTCCAGCTTTCTTTTGATTTCCATTTGCATGGAATATCTTTTTCCATCCCTTCACTTTCAGTCTTTTGTTTCCCTAGGTCTCAAGTGCGTCTGTTGTAGACAGCATCTATACGGGTCTTATTTTTGCATCCATTCAGGCAGTCTAAGTCTTTTGGTTGGAGCATTTAATCCATTTTCATTTAAGGTAATTATTGATATGTATGTTCCTATTACCATTTCCTTAATTGTTTTGGGTTTGTTATTGTAGGTATTCTCTTTCTCTTGTGTTTCCTGCCTAGAGAAGTTCCTTTAGCATTTGTTGTAAAGCTGTTTGGTGATGCTGAATTCTCTTAGTTTTTGCTTTTCTGCAAAGGTTTTAATTTCTCTGTCGAATCTTAATGTGATCCTTGCTGGGTAGAGTAATCTTGGTTGTAGGTTTTTCCCTTACATCACTTTAAACTCTGGCTTGCAGAGTTTCTGCTGAAACATCTGCTGTTAGCCTTATGTGGATTCCCTTTTATGTTATTTGTTGTTTTTCCCTTGCTGCTTTTAATATTTTTCTTTGTATTTAATTTTTGATAGTCTGATTAATATGTCTTGGCATGTTTCTCCTTGGATTTATCCTCTATGGGAGTCTGTGCTTCCTGGACTCGATTGACTATTTCCTTCCACATATTAGGGAAGTTTTCAACTGTAATCTCTTCAAATATTTACTCAGTCCCTTATTTTTCTCTTCTTCTTCTGGGACCCTTATAATTCTAATGTTGGTGCATTTAATGTTGTCCCAGAGGTCTCTGAGTTTGTCCTCCATTCTTTTCATTCTTTTTTCTTTATTCTTCTCTGCAGTAGTTATTTCCACTATTTTATCTTCCAGGTCCCTTATCTGTTCTCCTGCCTCAGTTATTCTGCTATTGATTCCTTCTAGAGAATTTTTAATTTCATGAATTGTGTTGTTCATCATTGTTTATTTGCTCTTCAGTTCTTCTAGGTCCTTGTTAAACATGTCTTATATTTTCTCCATTCTATTTCCAAGATTTTGGGTCATCTTTACTATCATTATTCTGAATTCTTTTTCAAGTAGACTGCCTATTTCCTCTTCATTTATTTGGTCTGATGGGTTTTTACCTTGCTCTTCATCTGTTGTCTGTTTCTCTGTCTTCTCATTTTGCTTAACTTACTGTGTTTTGGGTCTCCTTTTCGAAGCCTGCAGGTTCATAGTTCCCGTTGTTTCTGGTGTCTGCCCCCAGTGGCTTAGGTTGGTTCAGTGGGTTGTGTAGGCTTCCTGATGGAGGAGACTAGTGCCTGTTTTCTGGTGGATGAGGCTGGATCTTGTCTTTCTGGTGGACAGGTCCGCGTCTGGTGATGTGTTTTGGGGTGTCTGTGACCTTATTATGATTTTAGGCAGCCTCTCTGCTAATGAATGGGGTTGTGTTCCTGTCTTGCTAGTTGTTTGGCATAGTGTGTGTAGCACTGTAGCTTGCTGGTCGTTGAGTGGAGCTGGGTCTTGGTGTTGAGATGGAGATCTCTGGGAGAGCTTTCGCTGTTTGCTATTACGTGGAGCCGGGAGTTGTCTGGTGGACCAATGTCCTGCATTTGGCTCTCCCACCTCAGAGGCACAGGCCCGATACCCGGCCAGAGCACCAAGACCCTGTCATCCACACAGCTCAGAATAAAAGGGAGAAAAAAAGAAAGAAAAAATAAAATAAAGTTATTAAAATAATAAATAATTATTAAAGCAACAAAATTTTTTCAAGTAATAAAAAAAGAAAGAAAGAAAGAAAGAAGAGAGCAACCAAACCAAAAAACAAATCCACCTATGATAACAAGCACTAAAAACTATACTAAAAAAACAAAAACAAAAAACACAAAAGTGTACCAACAGAACCCTAGGACAAATGGTAAAAGCAAAGCAGTACAGACAGAATCACACACAGGAGCATACACATACACACTCACAAAAAGAGAAAAAGGAAAAACATATATATATCATTGCTCCCAAAGTCCACCGCCTCCATTTGGGATGATCGTTTTCTATTCAGGTATTGCACAAATGCAGGGTTCATCAAGTTGATTGTGGAGATTTAATCTGCTGCCCCTGAGGCTCATGGAGAAATTTCCCTTTCTTTTCTTTGTTCGCACAGCTCCTGGGGTTCAGCTTTGGATTATGCCGCGCCTCTGCGTGTAGGTTGCCTGAGGGCGTCTGTTCTTCGCTCAGACACGACAGGGTTAAAGGAGCAGCTGATTAGGCGGCTCTGGCTCACTCAAGCCGCGGGGAGGGAGGGGTACGGATGTACAGTGAGCCTGCAGCGGCAGAGGCCGGCGTGACGTTGCACCAGCCTGAGGTTCGCTGTGCGTTCTCCCGGGGATGTTGTCCCTCGATCACGGGACCCTGGCAGTGGCAAGCTGCACAGGCTCCTGAGAGGGGAGGTGTGGATAGTGACCTTTGCTTGCACACAGGCTTCTTGGTGGCAGCAGTAGCAGTCTTAGCGTCTCATGTTTGTCTCCGGGGTCTGCGCTGATAGCCGTGGCTCGCGCCTGTCTCTGGAGCTCCTTTAGGTGGCGCTCTTAATCCCCTCGCGCACCACGAAACAAAGAGGCAAGAAAAATCTCTTGCCTCTTAGGCCATTCCAGACTTTTTCCAGGACTCCCTCCTGGCTAGCTGTGGTGCACTAGCCCCATCAGGCTGTGTTCACGCAGCCAACTCGAGTCCTCTCCCTGGGATCCGACCGAAGCCCGAAGCCGAGCCTCAGCTCCCACCCCCTGCCCACCCCGGCGGCTGAGCAGACAAGCCTCTCGGGCTGGTGAGTGCTGGTTGGCACCGATACCCTGTTCGGGAGTCTCTCTACTTTGCCCTCTGCACCCCTGTTGCTGTGCTCTCCTCCGTGGCTCTGAAGCTCCCCCCCACACCCCCCGTCCCCGCCAGTGAAGGGGCTTCCTAGTGTGTGGAAACCTTTCCTTCTTCACAACTCCCTCCCACTGGTGTAGGTCCCATCCCTATTCTTTTGTCTCTGTTTTTTCTTTTTTCTTTTGCCCTACCCAGGTACATTGGGAGTTTTTGCCTTTTGGGAGGTCTGAGGTCTTCTGCCAGCATTCTGCCAGTAGGTGTTCTGTAGGAGTTGTTCCACATGTAGATGTATTTCTGATGTTATTTGTGGGGAGGAAAGTGATCACCACTTCTTACTCTTCCGCCATCTTGAACAGCCTCACCACCACTTTATTTTAAATTTATTTACTTCATCATAGGTAACTTTTTTAGGTAATCTTTTTTTTTAATATTTGAATTTTATTTATTGTTTTATACAGCAGATTCTTATTATCTATTTTTTTTCAGTTGCTGTTTGCTTTTTTTTTTGAAGTTTTGAATTTTATTTTATTTATTTTTTTATACAGCAGGGTCTTATTAGTTATCCATTTTATACATATTAGTATATACATGTCCATCCCAATCTCCCAATTCATCACACCATCCCCCCACCACCACTTTCCCCCCTTGGTGTCCATATGTTTGTTCTCTACATCAGTGTCTCTATTTCTGCCCTGCAAACCGGTTCATCTGTACCATGTTTCTAGGTTCCACATATAAGCATTAATATACGATATTTGTTGTTCTCTTTCTGACTTATTTCACTCTGTATGACAGAGTGAAGAGGACGTGGTACATATATACAGTAGAATATTACTCATCCATAAAAAGGAACGAAATTGGGTCATTTGTAGAGAAGTGGATGTATCTAGAGACTGTCATACAGAGTGAAGTAAGTCAGAAATAGGTAACTTTTTAAACCACTTTGAATCCGTTTGGAAGCAAGGACAGGCGTAAATAGAAAAAGATCCAGGAACTGTATTAGGTGCTTTGCATAATAAATCCCTAGTTCTCATAACAACACTACAAGGTAGTTATTATTATCCTCTTTTTACAATTGAAGACGCTGAGACTTGGAGAGGTCAAGTAATTTTCTCAAGGTTATATATCAAATAAGTGTAGATTCAGAATTCAAACCAAGGTCTGTTGGTGTTATAGTCTTTGTGGTTCCTGGTGCTTCTTTAACCATACTGGATGAGGTTCTTTATCAGGGTCCTTATAAGGATAGCAGAAAGAGTAGCTGAGAAAGAAACTGGACCCATAATAGGGGAACAATTATATACATTTTTCCTAATGGCCAATATACAAATATAGTAACTACAGACTATGTAAAACCATCACTATCATGTGATTTTGGTGTTAACCCATTGATTCACCAAACATACAGAGAGTCTACCATGTCAGGCACTGCGCTAGGTGCTGAGGGTACTATGACAAATGGGATCTGGTCCCTGGCCCTTAACTCCTCCTATGGGAGTTAGCTAGCAAGTCTTCCTGGTCTGGACCCTGGACATCTGTTGCACCCTGAGGAATATCTAGTCCATTTCTTCATCCCATGCTGGTTAATGCCCAACTTTTTTGTTTCAAAGCTGATCATTTATGATTAACTAGTAGCAACTTCTTGGAGTGTTGTTTTAAAGATTATGGGGCTATATCTGGAATCAGTGGCAGAATGCAGTGACTAATTAGCCATGCTTGCCATGGGGGCAGGAGGGAGAAATGAAGGCAAACAAGCCATGTACTTGTCATACCTGAACTAGTTGTCCAGAACGATCTGTTTCTCTCTGCAGTTGTTATAAATGACACCGACAGTATTTTATCACTTGAATTCACCATATCTTAAATTGCTGCATAAGTTATTTTCCTCCTGGGAAGTCCTGGAGTAAAGAAATCCAGTTAACTTGGTTGAGACATAGTTTCTGAAACATATTTTTTGTCCCAGGGATCTTGTGTTTTCTTCATTGCTAATTGCACAATCCATATTAATGCTGGATGTATCACTTTGCCCCTGTCCACCATCACTGCCCATGAGTGTTGTTGTAGTGACTTTTGTTGGGAAAGAAAAGTCCTGGGTTGAATGCCACTTTGTTCTATGGAAGCCCTTTATTCAATATTTTCTTCTTCTGTCTTGCTACCTAAAATTCCTCTTGCTGCCACACTGGAGTTAAAAATGGTCACTTGTTGTCTGTCTGGAGTTTTACTGTTTAACTTTTTCAAGACCACACACAAATGAGTCCTCGCATCTCTGGGGTAGCTCTGTTCAATCTGTTTGTTGGATGAAAGCATGCTAATTAATGAAAAACTTCCCCTAAGAAGTTAATCCTCAAATGGCTGTTGCCTCATGGGAAATGCAGGTTTCTCTCTGTCCACCTGTGGTTACATCTCTGGCCATGGAGGGTAAGGAGGTGATGGTAGTTGTGCTACAGGATGGTACAGTCATGGAAAGAGTATTGCCTTTGGAGTCACTAGGTCTATGTGAAGTTCTGGTACCATTGCTTGGTTGCTATGTAAACTTAAGCCAATCACTTAAACTCTGAACGCCAGTTGACTTAATTATAAATGATGATTATAATAATAATTCTGACTTTCCTTCTATAGGGAGTTGTTGAGAGGACTAAATGGGATGATATATGGAAAGCACCTTTGCAAAGATAGGTTTTTACTATGGTTTTCCCATTGCTCTTGTCTTAACCAGATGCAATATACGAAATAGTCTTTCTTGCAGCTTTTTCAGGTATGCTTTTTTTTTTTTTAAAAGAAGATGTTGGGGGTAGGAGTTTATTAATTAATTAATTTTGGGGGGCTGTGTTGGGCCTTCATTTCTGTGCAAGGGCTTTCTCTAGTTGTGGCAAGCGGGGGCCACTCTTCATCGCGGTGCGTGGGCCTCTCACTATCGCGGCCTCTCTTCTTGCGGAGCACAGGCTCCAGACGCGCAGGCTCAGAAGTTGTGGCTCACGGGCCTAGTTGCTCCGCAGCATGTGGGATCTTCCCAGACCAGGGCTTGAACCCGTGTCCCCTGCATTAGCAGGCAGATTCTCAACCACTGCGCCACCAGGGAAGCCCCTCAAGTATGCTTTTTTTTTTTTTTTTTTTTTTTTTCTTTTTCTTTTTGCGGTATGCGGGCCTCTCACTGTTGTGGCCTTCCCCGTTGCGGAGCACAGGCTCCGGACGCGCAGGCCCAGCGGCCATGGCTCACGGGCCCAGCCGCTCCGCGGCATATGGGATCCTCCCAGACCGGGGCACGAACCCGTATCCCCTGCATCGGCAGGCGGACTCTCAACCACTTGCGCCACCAGGGAGGCCCTCAAGTATGCTTTTTATGGAAAGTTCATAGACGAAACCCCTGATACTAAGTCCACCTTGGTTTTGGTGGTAGACTTCCTCTTGTTTTTTCTTTCACCACTTCCTTTTTTAATCATTATTTGTAGATTTTAAGCATAGTGTTGACTCTAATTCATAAATTGTACCGCAGTGTTAATGACTTTTAACAAGTCTGTGTAGAGAAGGAAAAAAGAGATGCTCTTCTGTCCTACAAAACTTTAAACAAATTTTAGTTGAATAAATGCTTCAGATAACTGAGGCTCTGGAAGAAATGAGAATATAAGAGCAAAAAGTAGAGTGTTAGAATACAGTTGTTTATTCGGCAAAATGTTAAGGGTCTATACTCTGTGCCTTATCTTAAGTGAAGATGTGAGGAGTTATAGGGTGGGATCCCATTGCATACTGCACAGCTTTCTGCCATCTCACTCACTCTGTCTCACTTGCTCCTTTTTTTTCTGTCAACTTCTCTTTCCTTTCTGGAACAAGGGTCTAATTCCTTGTTTACACTCAGACCTCCTCCTAAGAAAAACTTGTTGCTCAACTCCAGTGAGTGAGTCAGAAGACAGCCTCCCACTGTCAGCTCCTTCAGGGTCTGCTTCAGCAGCAGGATGGCACCTCACCTGAGGCCACACCCTTCCCAGGGTGACCCACAATCCAGTGACTGAGTGAGGTGGAAGTATAAAGGCTGGGCTATTTCAGCCTCATGTGAGACACTCTGATGGTTACCACTCACTCCAGAGCTCCCAGCCTGGTTAGCTGAGGCTTTGTTGGGCCTGCATCACAGGTCAGGTTCTTCCTCTGCCCAATCCTGCTTCCTCCTCCTTCCTTTCACAGATATTGATCCCTAACAGTTACTTTAAATTTTTTTTTACTTCATTGATGTATAACTTACATATTATACATATTCACCCTTTTAAAGTGTACAACTCAGTGGTTTTTAGTATATTCACAAAGTTGTGCAACCATCATTGCTATCTAATTCCAGAACATTTTCATGATCCCCAAAAGAAACTCCATACACGTTAGCAGTATGGAGTTAGCAGTATAGTCAGTCAGTATAGCAGTTAGCAGTATAGTCACTCTGCATTACCCCCTCCCCCAACCTCTGGCAACCCTTAATGTACTTTCTGCCTCTATAGACTTGTCTATTCTGGATCTTTCATCTGAATGGAATCATATGTGGCCTTTTGTGATTGGCTTCTTTCACTTCGCATAATTCTTTCAAGGTTTATCCATGTTATACCATGTATCAGTACTTCATTCCTTTTCACAGGTGAATAATATTCCACAGTGTTGTATATAGATCTACTACTTTTTGTTTATTCATTCATCAGTTGATGTACATTGGGTTGTCCTAATAAACATCTTGGGTCCCAAACTCTATATCAGCATCTACTTCTGAAGAGCATAACCTGCAAACTACCCTCACTTGGGGCCCTAGGACCTCATCTTCTGCACCAGTGGGGGGTATCAAGGAATTCTTCCAATAAAGGTGGTTCTGCCCAAAGAGAAATTTTAGTACCAGATGCCAAGATAATTAAAAGTTCTCCATCTTATTATAATAAGTACTGTAGGCCAACCTGTTGGCTACTTGATCTTAGAGTAGGCACGTGTGGGGAAGAGGTTAAGTGTAGTTGAAATCTGGTGAAAAAAGGAGAAGATAGAAGGGCCAGGTGAGAGGGGAGGGCAGCAGGACCAGTAGGGGCTACATTGTGAATGGCATTTATGCCATGATGAGATATTTGGACCCTTCCTATAGCAGTGGGGACTCATGGAAGGCAGGTGAGGTGTGAGCAGGTATGCCCTCACTTCATTTGTGGATTACAAGTGGTGGGCAGCTCTTCTATCTTAGAAGATTATTAGAAGAAGATTGTGAGTTGGCCGAAGTCTGAGTGGGGGAAGTTGTTGGAGTTTAAGAGATGAATTGTGGGTTGAAGAAGGAGTCAGAATGAATATCACAGGTAGGGAAGATGCATATGAGACTCCAGGAAAAGTGGAAAGGAAGCATGTGTGGCATGTTGGAAGGAATATGGGCTTGGAGTCTGATACACCTGGGTTTTTTTTCCTCTTTCATCCTATATTAGCTCTGTGACTTTTGACAGATTACCTAACTTCATCTTAAAGAGGAGGCTAACAATCCTTACCTCTCAGCATTTTGTTGTGAATTTGAAATGATGTAGCCTATATAAGGTAACCAGCTCCTCTTAGCTCACTTCCTCTGTCCTCCAAACCAGGGAAGGTGTGAGAGGCAGGACCCAGGGTGGAGGTGCAGAGTCAGGTCATCAGGTAACCAAGGGCAGAGGGCAGTGATGGTTAGGGGAGCTGGGGACCAAGGAATAGGAAGTGGGTATGAGAAGAGGCCCAGAATCCAGGGAATTGCAGGGCTGGACCCAGGCAGGAGCACGTCTGTATGGATAACATTTCTCTGGAGCTTTGTCCTTTTTGAAAGTTCAGAACAATCTCTCTATGACCCAACAACTCAGGCCTCTCTGCAACTTCAAATGGTGGCCACTGGGGTCCATTTGGATGGGGGAGCCTGACACACCTCACAATTTTAGACCTCTTAGAGCAGGATGAGGTGAAGACAAAGGCTGCGTTTGGCAGGTACAATGCTTAGTGCTAAAGAGTTTGTATCAGCTATCTCCTTCCTTTCTTGCTTTCCTTTTACTTTTTCAAACTCTCTTTCACTGACACGTCTTGTTTTTTAAAACAGTTATTTGGCATCTGCTACTTTTCAGTTCCAAGTGATATATGGTTGGGTTCCGTGACCTCCGAAGCTCCTTGCCATCCCGTGATGCTGGGACTGAAAATCAGGCGGAGTTCAGCAGCTGCTTCCTGAGCCATTTTGGACACTTGCCATCTCAGAAGTTAATCTCACCCATCTCAGAGTCTGCCACTTATCAGCTGTGTGGAGATACTGCCAGCCTCCGAAAACACTAAAACGGTACAGAAAACTGTGTATTTGACCACTTGGGGAATCACTAATCTTCTGTGTGGAGACACTGCCAGGCTCTAGAAACCTGAAAATGGTACAAGACCTGTGTGTTTGACCTTTTGGGTTTACTAACTGGCACCTCCACATTCAAGAGTATAAAGATAATTGAGTATGTAATAAGGACCCGGAGGCCACACAAAAACATCAAGTATAATACTTTCTTTCTTTGATGCTTAACCAGAATTTGTGGGTATGTGGTTGTCTTGTATTCACTTATTTGGTAAACATTTGCCCAGTGCTTCTGAATATCCTGAACCATGCCAGGAGCTGGAGATAAAAAGAGATGAAGCACAGCTTCTGGCCTGAAGGGGCTTACAGAGTCCAGGGAGGAGGTGGACACAATAGTTGGAGCACAAATGACACAGGTGCTACTACAGAGGTGTAATAGAGTCAGAATGGACTAAGAGTTTTTTGGTGAAGTTCTCAAAATTGACCATAGGAATACACAGTGTTGTGGCTTTGTACTATTTAGCTTAAGGGCTAACAGCTGTAATGAATCTTATTCTATATCACTCATTCTGGAGCTGCTTCTCTGATCATCCCCTGACCGATGTACATAGTAAGTCTCAGTTCACCCTGTGTTTGATTGATTAGCATTCCATATTTGGTGATCATGTTAGCTAGCAAAGAATAATGTATTTGCAAATGCCAGCATCTATGAAGATGGCCCCTTGAATTGGAGAATGTTTCAGAATGAAAGAAAGAGATTGCTCAAGACCTCTCATTTTTCCAGCTTTTCATTTGGAAATAGAAATCCTGATCTGCACCACTTTAACTGCTGGCTCTCTCCTCTGCCTTCCCCCATCAGAGACTGAGTTGCATAAACCAGAGACACAGGACTCTGACTCTTCAAAGGTCCCCAGAGAGAAGAGCTAGAACCTGAATGCAGCTCTTGGGGAGGGTCTTCCTGGGCCTGCTGCCCCCTCTCAGCTAGCAGTATAGGAGTCCAGCTACTACCAGAATAGGTCAGGGGGAGGGAGGGGCTATAGCTTTTAGAAAATAAAACAGAATTTAGTAGCTGAGCCTTGAGAGGAGAGAGAACAGGGAAGATACAGGGCTACTCAGTCTTATGTTCAAGGGCTTCCAAAGTCTCTCCCCAGTTTGCCTTCCAGGTTATGTACCATCTCTCACCCCCAGAAACAACAAATGACTCCTGGTGAATGAACACGTTGCCATCTTCTGTGCCTTTGTTTGCTGATGCCTCTGCTCCCTCCCTCTGCCAACTCACTCCTCCTGATTTAAAGACCAAGCTAAGAGTCACCTTCTGAGATATCTTTCTTTAGGCCAGTGCACCTCAGACTTTAAGGTGCATGGGGCTCTCGTACAAGGTCTCACTTGGAGGCCTTGCTAAATTGCAGATCTGAATTCAGTAGGTTTGAGGTGGGGCCTGAGACTGCACTTCTAACAAGCTTTGGGGGATAGAGATATTAGGTTTTTTGGGCTTTTTTTCTTTTCTTTTTTTTTTTGTTTTTTTTTTTTGTTGGGGGGAACTTAGGTCTTTAGAAGCTATTTTAAGGGAAGCAAGATATTTTGCCTTGACTCAAGCTAATTTGGCATTGGTAAATTAGTAAATTATTTTGGTAGGTATGTAGGGTGACCAGTGTCCTGGTTTGCCTAGAATTGTGGGGTTTCCTGGGACATGGGACTTTCAATGTCCTGGGCAAACAAGGATGAGTTGGTCTTCATAGCTCTGATAGTTTCAGGTGGGTGGGGACCATACATCCCCTTCTTTACAACCTCTACACCAGGTGAGGTCTTAGACAAAATTCTGCTAAGGCTACAAATGTTTATTAGCCAGAAGGTACAAGAACAGTCCTATAACTCATTCTTGAGGCTATGGGGGCCCATTCTCTGCCTTAGGCACTGTAAGCAGCACTAGCATGATGGGTTCTCTTTAAAGTGAACATAAGGATATTACAGTGGTGGAACCAGCCAACCTGGCAGTAGTTCAAGTGACAAGCCTCTGTGGAAAGAGACACAGGACCAAAGGAACACTAGACCTCAGGCACAACACCCAAAATACCAGACTGCTTGGTTAAATTTGTATATTTTATTCAGGCATGGGCGATGGGCTTCGTTCTGCACCCAGTGAGGAGCCATGATGGTTTTAGAGCTTCCTCAGGGGTGTTGCGTTCAGCCAGGAATCAGCTCTGTGTCTCTCTCAGACTTAATTAGATTCAGGTTTTGTTGGTCTTTTTTGATATTTTGCCTGGAAGATGAGTGGAAGTTCACCTCAAGAAAGGACCACCACTCAAAGCTATTTTATTCCACACTGCAAAATATCCCAGATAAAATCCCCTTAAGCTTCCTGTATTCTTGTTCAACACCAGGAAGAAAGAGTGGCACAGAATTGGTTTCTTTGGGCTCTGAGGAGCACACAGAACAACAAGGACCCCCCCCCCCACCACCAATTAGGGTTCAGAGAAGCCAAATCGTGTGGGGCCCTAGGGCTGCACTGGGACAGCTGAAAGTTTTTTTCCTAAGGATCTCTTTCTGATTGAACCTCAGTCTCTTAAAAACATTTTAAAAAACCACTTCTATTTGTATTCCTGGAAAAAAAAGAGAGAGAAAAAAGCTAGACTATCCTTGCCTCTAGACTTTTCAGAAGGAACCAGCTGGGGGACAGGAGGCTGGGCTGCTGGGATGGAAGTTCTGTGAACAGATTTTTCAGAGCAAGCGTTAGCCTTAGTGAAACTTTCATCCTCCCTGTGGATTTGTATGCCAACCTCTGACACCCATTCAGCAAAACAACTTCACCTTTCACCTACTTTCTTTGTTTTCCAGCTGTTTAGTGTATGCTCTGTGTGCACATGTGATCAACTCTTGATGATATTGTTTGCTCATACCATTTCTTCCTCAACAAAGAGAAAGAATAGACATCCTCAGTGAGAATATAAAAGTTAGGAGACCAGGGGGGTGTGAGTATGTTATAGTTGGAAGGGACACCGAGGGAATCCAGATTGTGGCCCAGTCAGATGGCAGCTCTGGTTTCACACAAAGATCCTTCATTTTATTGATGATGAAGCTGAGACTTGGAGAGCAGAAATGGCTGGCAAATGAGTGAGTGGATCTGAAAGAAGGTTTTTTAATGCTCTCAAAAATCATGGAGTCTCGGCGTTGAAAGGGACCTTAACAATTCCATATGTAGTCTCAAGTAGATGCTTGAATTCTGGTGTCTTAAGTCCTTGTGAAGTGGCCCTATGGCCACTGCTGGCCTCACTGAGTAATGGGGTGATCACCACTACTGCAGAAAGTGGGCTGCCTTTTGATGATTTCCTTGGGTGTAGGATATTTTGACCAGGACCATGTTTTGAACTCTCTTTCTGAATACATTAATTTCAATTAGAATTATAGCAATACTGATGAATTTTCATTGAGAAGGTATTTCCTGGATCAAACTTCATTTAACTTTCAATTCATTGTAGAACACCTAAGAACCTTTAACTTCCCCAAGAGATGAAGCTTCTCCTAAACATAACCCTGTTACTTGGGGCAGAATATCTTGTAGCTCTAACTGTTCTGTAGAACAAATTTAGGAAAATTTTGATCTGAGCTATGGAATAAAATTATAAAAAAGGTACATGTAAATTTTATTTTTTTGAATCAGGTAATATTTTAAATATAATAGAGGAATTTACCACTCAAAGCAACCAATGGAAAACATATTGCTAAGTGAGAAAAGCCATATTTATATAACATAAATCAATTTTTAATTAATACATATTATAAATTATTCTGGGAGGATGTATATAAATATCTTAATGCTTATTTTGTACATGAAGTTTTGGGAGACTTTCACTTTTTATTTTGTTTGTCTGTATTTTCTTAATTACTATATTGAACAATACCCTAACAATGAAAAGTCTCCAAATGAGCAATGATAAATCCTTTAGAAAAATGAAGAATGTTTTTGGTAGGGAGAATAAGCATTGTCCCCCCTTTTATCTTCTTTGTAATTCAGGGAGATTCTCATCCTCTGTGAGAAATACATAGCTAAACCATTATTTTCCTTCTTTCTCTTCTTTCTCAAAATACCTGCCTGCATATCAAGTCTAATCTCCTCTGCCTTATTGTTAAGACCCTGTATAATCTGACCCCATTTTGTCTCTCAGATTCACCTAATGTTGGTCCCCTTCTTTTTTTGCTTTATAAATTTATTTATTTATTTATTTTTGGCTGCGTTGGGTCTTCATTGCTGCGCGTGGGCTTTCTCTAGTTGTGGCTAGTGGGGGCTACTCTTTGTTGCGGTGCGCGGGCTTCTCATCATGGTGGCTTCTCTTGCTGTGATGCATGGGCTCTAGGTACTCAGGCTTCAGTAGTTGCAGTATGCAGGCTCAGTAGTTGTGGCACACAGACTTAGTGGCTCTGCGGCATGTGGGATCTTCCCAGACCAGGGCTCGAACCCGTGTCCCCTGCATTGTGTATGTGTATATATATATATATATATATATATATATATATATATATATATATATATATATATAAAATCAGGTTATATATATATATATATTTTTTTTTTTTTTTTTTTTGCGGTACGCGGGCCTCTCACTGTTGTGGCCTCTCCTGTTGCGGAGCACAGGCTCCTGATGCGCAGGCTCAGCGGCCATGGCTCAGGGGCCCAGCCGCTCCGTGGCATGTGGGATCCCCCCGGACCGGGTCACGAACCCGCATCCCCCACACCGGCAGGCGGACTCTCAACCACTGCGCCACCAGGGAAGCCCAAAAATCAGGTGATATTTTAAATATTAGTAGTGTGTATATGTTAATCCCAAACTCCTAATTTATCTCTCCCCGCTGCATTTCCCCTTTGGCAACCATAAGTTTGTTTTCGAAGTCTGTGAGTCTGTTTTGTAAATAAGTTTATTTGTATCATTTCATTTTTGTAGATTCCACATGTAAGTGATGTCATATGATATTTGTCTTTCTCTGACTTACTTCACTTAGTATGGTAATCTCTAGGTCCATCCATGTTACTGCAAATGGCATTATGGTCCCATTCTTGTAGCACTCACTCCAGTCAGGTTCATTTCTTATCTCCAGGCCCCTGGTCCTCAAGCTGTTTTCTACTTCAGTGTCTTTATTTTTTTCCAGATTGGAATGCCCTTTCTATCTTTCCAAATTCTAAACTATCTGTTCTACAAGACTCTGCGCTGATTTTTCCCTTTTCTGACTTCCTGGGGGCATTTCTAGTCTATACTTTACTGTTTAATATTTACTGATTTACACTGCTTACCTAGGCTCAGCCCTTGATGCTGAATAGCAGAGGCTAACTTAGCTTGCTGGTTGGAGGGTTTGAATACCTTGAGGACATGCTGAGAGGGAACAAATATCCAGGAATGATGCAGTGAGTTAGAATCCAGAGAAACAGACCAAGTAGACCTCAGTTGGAGTGGCTGAGCAAATGAGCAGTTAGAAAGATGCTGGAGCAAGCAGAGGGGCATGCAGTGTGGATAAGCATAGAGAAGGTGGTAGCTTCTTATTCCTTTCACACTGGACTTGGTGTGGTCTGGCTGGGCTGGGGACTGTTCACCAGTGCACAGTGACACTGTCTTTAAGAGAGCAAAGTAGGGAGTTCTCTGGGGCCCTTCTGGACAACTCTCCTTTTCCATACTACCACATAGTTGGTGGCACCAGAAGTCCAGGTTGATTTAGACTGTTATAACCAATTAGAAGGAACTCAAGCTGGAAGTAACTTAGGCAAAAAAATGCAAATTGAATTCCTCATGGACTCTAATAACCAAACTTCAGGAAGCATGGCTGTAACTTGGCCGCAGGAATAACTGGGTGCTTAGAGTTGGATGCTACCAAGAATTTTTTTTAATCTTCCTAATCTCTGCTTCTTTCTGCATTTTAATATTCTCTCCTGCAGGCAGCATTCCTCCACATGGTTGTAAATGTAGCCACTAAAGTGTCCTAAAGTTTGTATCTTTCACCTTCTACCACCAAAGAGAGACCGATTCTCTTATTCCAGTTAGGAGAATCTCAAAGAAGCGCTCTGGTTAACTCACCTAGGGTCAAGTGCTTCACCTCTAACTAGTCAAATGCGTCAGGGAAGACAAGGCCACATAGGAATTTGCCATGTGGATGGGGTGGGGTGAGTAGTTCCCATGAGGAGGGGGTTTTGACCAAACAGTCCCACGGATGTCTAATATAATAGCACAGCAGCAACTGCATGCATGGTAATGCCCAGTACAGGCATGTCAGTCAGTATGCTGGAAATCAGGAAGGAAGAACTATGGTGTAGCTTACCACCCTTCCTATTGTTGAACAGAGTCAACAAGTCTTTATTGAGACTTGCTCCCTGGGGACTTGATGATTGTTGGACTAGCCTTCAACTCTGTACCCTGTCATTTTTTTTTTTCTGTTACGTTAACCCCAGGACCTGCAGCTCCATTCAGACACCCAACAGCCCTGACATTTCTGTGCTCTGCAAAGAACCACTGAAGACTTGCACTGTTTTCTTGGTCTTAATTATGACTGCTAAGTCACTTCATTTCCCAGAGGGAGAATGTGAATGGCACCAACACTGCCAGGTCACTGACAGCCTTAAGCTCTAGATGGAATGTTTCTGGGGAGGAATGTGAGTGAGAAACGGAGTTGAACACTTCCTTTTAGAGGAAGGCTATTGGCTTATCCTGGATAGTAGGAAAGAGTATAGGAGGAATATTAGCGTAAAATGCTTAACTCTGGACAGGTGTTCCCCAGCACTGGGGGCACCAAAGTCAGTAAGTTCCCGATTCATAAGGCTGGTGGCGAGTCAGCTGTTAGGAAATAAGATGAGGGATAAAGCTGTGAGGTAGGGAAGGTGGCATGGCATGAAGCCCCAGACATGTTTAGGTCCCCTTGTTCCATCTCTCTTTCCTCCGATCTGGCTTCTGCTGGTTGATCTGGGCTCCCCAGCTGTCTACCTACCACCACACCCCTGTTTCTAATAGTTGCTAGGCTTTTGACTCACCACTTTCTTCAGGATTTATGCCTTGCTTTGTTCTTCTGGCACATGGATGTTTGTTAGACTCTGTAGTGGTCATTTGAACCCTTATCATTTTGTGACATATTCTGGAGGTGGTTCATCCAGGTGACCCTTGGCAGCCCAAGCTCCACATCCCCCTGGCACCTGGCTCCAAGCTTACTGATACAGCTTCCAAATATACTGGATGGAGCTTCTTTCTTTGCTGGGCCTCCACAGTGCTATACAGGGCTTAATCCAGACTGTATTAGCATTGCCTGTTCACTCATGACTGTGTCCCCTCTAGCTCAAGTCAGACTCATCTCTGTACCCTCAGCATCTGGCACAGAGTCTGGCACAGAGCAGGATCAGCCATGACTGGGAAGTGATTGGGAAAATGCTCACTGTCACCTCTGACTGTGGCCTGGACTTGCTTTACCCTGTTTGTCCTTTGGGTTCAGATGTGACTAATCACCACAGTCTTTCCTGTTCTCCTTTTCACCTGCTCGCTTTCTTTTTCCCACCAGTCTGTCTGAGAGAGAGTGCAGTGTAGTGGTTAAGAACGTAGAACCTCAGAGACCTTGAAGATGGCGGAGGAGTAAGACGTGGAGATCACCTTCCTCCTCACAAATACATCAGAAATACATCTATATGTGGAACAACTCTTACAGAACACTGACTGAAGGCTAGCAGAAGACCTCAGACTTCCCAAAAGATATATATATATATTTTGTTGCTTTTTCTCTTTTTGTAAGAGTGTATGTGTATGCTTCTTTGTGTGATTTTGTCTGTATAGCTTTGCTTTTACCATTTATCCTAGGGTTCTCTCTGTCCGTTTTTGGTTTTTTTTTTGTATAGGTTTTAGCACTTGTTATCATTGGTGGATCTGTTTTTTGGTTTGGTTGCTCTCTTCTTTTTCAAATTTTTTTTATTACTTTTCAATTTTTAAAAATTTTAATAATTACTTTTATTTTAATAACTTTATTTTATTTTATATTTTCTTCCTTCCTTCCTTCCTCCCTCCCTCCCTTCTTCTTTCCCTCCCTCCCTCTCTCTCTCTTTCTCTTTTCCTCCTTTCTTTCTTCCTTCCTTCCTTCGTTTCTTTCTTCCTATCTTCCTTTCTTTCTTTCTTCCTTTCTTTCTTTCTTTCCTTCTTTCCTTCCTTCCTTCCTTTCTTTCTTTCTCTCTCTCTCTCTCTCTCTCTCTCTCTCTCTCTCTCTCTCTTTCTCTCTTTCTTTCTTTCTTTCTTTTCTTTCCTCCCTTTTCTTCTGAGCCGTTAGGCTGACAGGGTCTTGGTGCTCCAGCTGGGTGTCAGGTCTCTGCCTCTGAGGTGGGAGAGCCAAATTCAGGACATTGGTCCACCAGAGACCTCCTGGCTCCACGTAATATCAAACTGCAAAAGCGCTCCCACAGATCTCCATCTCAATGCTAAGACCCACCTCCACTCAACGACCAGCAAGCTACAGTGATGGACACTCTATGCCAAACAACTATCAAGACAGGAACACAACTCCACCCATTAGCAGAGAGGCTGTCTAAAATCATAATAAGGTCACAGACACCCCAAAACACACCACCGGACGCAGTCCGGCCCACCAGAAAGACAATATCCAGTCTCATCCACCAGAACACAGGCACCAGTCCCCTCCACCAGGAAGACTACACAACCCACTGAACCAACCTTAGCCACTGGGGGCAGACACCAAAAACAACAGGAAATACGAACCTGCAGCCTGCGAAAAGGAGACCCCAAACACAGTAAGTTAAGCAAAATGAGAGGACAGAGAAATACGCAGCAGATGAAGGAGAAGGTAAAACCCCACCAGACCAAACAAAGGAAGAGGAAATAGGCAGTCTACCTGAAAAAGAATACAGAATAGTGATGGTAAAGATGATCCAAAATCTTGGAAATAGAATGGAGAAAATACAAGAAACATTTCACAAGGACCTAGAAGAACTAAAGAGCCAACAAACAATGATGAACAACACAATAAATGAAATTTAAAATTATCTAGAAGGAATCAGTAGCCGAATAACTGAGGCAGAGGAACGGATAAGTGACCTGGAAGATAAAATAGTGGAAAAAACTACCGCAGAGCAGTATTAAGAAAAAAGAATGGAAGGAATTGAGGACAGTCTCAGAGACCTCTGGGACAGCATTAAATACACCAACATTTGAATTATAGGGATCCCAGAAGAAGAGGAAAAAAAAGGGACTGAGAAAATATTTGAAGAGATTATAATTGAAAACTTCCCTAATATGGGAAGGAAATAGTAGATCAAGTCCAGGAAGAACAGAGAGTCCCATACAGGATAAATCCAAGGAGAAACACGCCAAGACACATATTAATCGAACTATCAAAAATTAAATACAAAGAAAAAATATTAAAAGCAGCAAGGGAAAAACAACAAATAACATACAAGAGAATCCCCATAAGGTTAACAGCTGATCTTTCAGCAGAAACTCTGCAAGCCAGAAGGGAGTCACAGGACATATTTAAAGTGATGAAAGGGAAAAACCTACAACCAAGATTACTCTACCTAGCAAGGATCTCATTAAGATTTGACAGAGAAATTAAAACCTTTATAGAAAAGCAAAAACTAAGAAAATTCAGCATCACCAAACCAGCTTTACAAAAAATGCTAAAGGAACTTCTCTAGGCAGGAAACACAAGAGAAGAAAAAGACTAACAATAACAAACCCAAAACAATTAAGAAAATGGTAATAGGAACATACATATTGATAGCTACCTTAAATGAAAATGGATTAAATGCTCCAACCAAAAGACATAGACTGGCTAAATGGATACAAAAACAAGACCCATATATATGCTGTCTACAAGAGACCAACTTTAGACCTAGGGACACATACAGACTGAAAGTGAGGGGATGAAAAAGATATTCGATGCAAAAGGAAATCAAAAGAAAGCTGGAGTAGCAATTCTCATATAAGACAAAATAGGCTTTAAAATAGACTATTACAAGAGACAAAGAAGGACACTACATAACGATCAAGGGATCAATCAAAGGAGAAGATGTAATAATTGTAAATATTTATGCACCCAACATAGGAGCACCTCAATACATAAGGCTAATGCTAACAGCCATAAAAGGGGAAATTGACAGTAACACAATCATAGTAGAGGACTTTAACACCCCACTTTCACCAATAGACAGATCATCAAAATGAAAATAAAAAAGAAACACGAGCTTTAAATGATACATTAAGCAAGATGGACTTAATTGATATTTATAGGACATTCTGCCCCAAAACAGCACATTACACTTTCTTCTCAAGTGCTCATGGAACATTCTCCAGGATAGATCATATCTTGGGTCACAAATCAAGCCTTGGTAAATTTAAGGAAATTAAAATCCTATCAAGTATCTTTTCTGACCACAATGCTATGAGACTAGATATCATTACAGGAAAAAAATCTGTAGAAAATACAAACACATGGAGGCTAAACAATACACTACTTAGTAACCAAGACATCACTGAAGAAATCAAAGAGGAAATAAAAAAATACCTAGAAACAAATGACAATGAAAACACGATGGGGCTTCCCGGGTGGTGCAGTGGTTCAGAGTCCAACTGCCGATGCAGGGGCTGCGGGTTCATGCCCCGGTCCGGGAAGATCCCACATGCCACAGAGCGGCTAGGCCTGTGAGCCATGGCCACTGAGCCTGCGTGTCCGGAGCCTGTGCTCCGCAACGGGAGAGCCACAACAGTGAGGGGCCCACGTACAGCAAAAAAAAAAAGAAAACACGATGACCCAAAACCTATGGGATGCAGCCAAAGCAGTTCTAAGAGCGAAGTTTATAGCAATACAATCCTATCTCAAGAAGCAAGAAACATCTCAAATAAACAACCTAAACTTACACCTAAAGCAATTAGAGAAAGAAGAAGAAAAAAACCCCAAAGTTAGCAGAAGGAAAGAAATGATAAAGATCAGATCAGAAATAAATGAAAAAGAAATGAAGGGGCTTCCCTGGTGGCGCAGTGGTTGAGAATCTCCCTGCCAATGCAGGGGACACGGGTTCGAGCCCTGGTCTGGGAAAATCCCACATGCCACGGAGCAACTAGGCCCGTGAGCCACAACTGCTGAGCCTGCACGTCTGGAGCCTGTGCTCCGCAACAAGAGAGGCCGCGATAGTGAGAGGCCCGCGCACCGCGGTGAAGAGTGGCCCCCACTTGCCACAACTAGAGAAAGCCCTCGCACAGAAACGAAGACCCAACACAGCAAAAATAAATAAATAAATAAAAAATTAAAAAAAAAAAAAAGAAATGAAGGAAATGATAGCAAAGATCAATAAAACTAAAAACTGGTTCTCTGAGAAGATAATCAAAATTGTTAAACCAGTAACCAGACTCATCAAGAAAAAAAGGGAGAAGACTCAAATCAATAGAATTAGAAATGAAAAAGGAGAAGTAACAACTGACACTGCAGAAATACAAAGGATCATGAGGGATTACTACAAGCAACTATAGGCCAGTAAAATGGACAACCTGGAAGAAATGGACCAATTCTTAGAAAAGCACAACCTTCCAAGACTGAACCAGGAAGAAATAGACAATATAAACAGACCAATCACAAGCACTGAAATTGAGACTGTGATTAAAAATCTTCCAACAAACAAAAGCTCAGCACCAGATGGCTTCACAGGCAAATTCTATCAAACATTTAGAGAAGAGCTAACACCTATCCATCTTAAACTCTTCCAAAATATAGCAGAGGGAGGAACAGTCCCAAACTCATTCTACGAGGCCACCATCACCCTGATACCAAAACCAGACAAAGATGTCACAAAGAAAGAAAACTAAAGGCCAATATTACTGATGAACATGGATGCAAAAATCCTCCACAAAATACTAGCAAACAGAATCCAACAGCACATAAAGAGGATCATACACCATGATCAAGTGGGGTTTAACCCAGGGATGCAAGCATTCTTCAATATATGCAAGTCAATCAATGTGATACACCATATTAACAAATTGAAGGAGAAAAACCATATGATCATCTCAACAGACACAGAAAAAGCTTTCGACTAAATTCAACACCAATTTATGATAAAAACCCTCTAGAAAGTAGGCATAGAGGGAACTTACCTCAACATAATAAAGGCCATATATGACAAACCCACAGCCAACGTTGTTCTCAATGGTGAAAAACTGAAACCATTTTCTCTAAGATCAGGAACAAGACAAGGTTGTCCACTCTCACCACTGTTATTCAACCTAGGTTTGAAAGTTTTAGCCACAGCAATCAGAGAAGAAAAGGAAATAAAAGGAATCCAAATCGGAAAAGAAGAAGTAAAGCTGTCACTGTTTGCAGATGACATGATACTATACATAGAGAATCCTAAAAATGCTACCAGAAAACTACTAGAGCTAATCAATGAATTTGGTAAAGTAGCAGGATACAAAATTAATGCACAGAATTCTCTTGCATTCCTATACACTAATGATGAAAAATCTGAGAGAAATTAAGGAAACACTCCCATTTACCATTGCAACAAAAAGAATAAAATACCTAGGAATAAACCTAAAGAGGCATTAGACCTGTATGTAGAAAACTGTAAGACACTGCTGAAAGAAATTAAAAATGATATAAACAGATGGAGAGCTATACCATGTTCTTGGATTGGAAGAATCAACATTGTGAAAATGAGTATACTACCCAAAGCAATTTACAGATTCAATGCAATCCCTATCAGACTACCACTGGCATTTTTCACAGAACTAGATGAAAAAATTTCACAACTTGTATGGGAACACAAAAGACTCCGGATAGCCAAAGCAATCTTGAGAAAGAAACATGGAGCTGGAGGAATCAGGCTCCCAGACTTCAGACTACACTACAAAGCTACAGCAATTAAGACAGTATGGTACTGGCACCAAAACAGAAATACAGATCAATGGAACAGGATAGAAAGCCCAGAGATAAACTCACGCACATATGGTCACCTTATTTTGATAAAGGAGGCAAGAATATACAATGGAGAAAAGACAGCCTCTTCAATAAGTGGTGCTGGGAAAACTGGACGGCTACATGTAAAAGAATGAAATTAGAACACTCCCTAACACTGTACACAAAAAGAAACTCAGAATGGATTAAAGACCTAAATGTAAGGCCAGACACTGTAAAACTCTTAGAGGAAATCATAGGCAGAGCACTCTATGACATAAATCACAGCAAGATCCTTTTTGACCCACCTCCTAGAGAAATGGAAATAAAAACCAAAATAAACAAATGGGACCTAATGAACCTGAAAAGCTTTTGCACAACGAAGGAAACCATAAACAAGACAAAAAGACAGCCTTCAGAATGGGAGAAAATATTTGCGAATGAAGCAACTGACAAAGGATTAATCTCCAAAATTACAAGCAGCTCATGCAGCTGAATACCAACAAAACAAACAACCCAATCCAAAAATGGGCAGAAGACCTAAGTAGACATTTCTCCAAAGAAGACATACAGCTTGCCAACAAACACAAGAAAGGATCCTCAACATCACTAATCATTAGAGAAATGCAAATCAAAACTACAGTGAGGTATCATCTCACACCAGTCAGAATGGCCATCATGAAAAACTCTACAAACAATAAATGCTGCAGAGTGTGTGGAGAAAAAGGAACCTTCTTGCACTGTTGACAGGAAGATAAATTGATACAGCCACTATGTAAAATAGTATGGAGGTTCCGTAAAAAGTAAAAATAGAACTACTATATGACCCAGCAATCCCAGTACTGGGCGTATACCCTGAGAAAACCATAATTCAAAAAGAGTCATGTACCACAATGTTCATTGCAGCTCTATTTACAATAGTCAGGGCACGGAAGCAACCTAAGTGTCCATCGACAGATGAATGGATTAAGAAGATGTGGCACATATATACAATGGAATATTACTCAGCCATAAGAAGAAATGAAACTGAGTTATTTGTAGTGAGGTGGATGGACCTAGAGTCTGTCATACAGAGTGAAGTAAGTCACAAAGAGAAAAACAAATACCGTATGCGAACACATATATATGGAATCTAAAAAATATATATATTGGTTCTGAAGAACCTAGGGGCAGGACAGGCATAAAGACACAGACGTGGAGAATGGACTTGAGGATATGGGGAGGGGTAAGGGTAAGCTGGGCTGAAGTGAGAGAGTGGCATGGACATATATACACTACCAAATGTAAAATAGATAGCTAGTGGGAAGCAGCCACATAGCACAGGAAGATCAGCTCGGTGCTTTGTGACCACCTAGAGGGGTGGGATAGGGAGGGTGGTGCGGGGAGACGCAAAAGGGAGGAGATATGGGGATATATGTATATGTATAGCTGACTCGCTTTGTTATAAAGCAGAAACTAACACACCATTGTAAAGCAATTATACGCCAATAAAAATGTTTAAAAAAAACCCAAAAAACAAAGATCCTAAAATAGGATATCTGGTTTTAAATCCTGGCTTTATTACTTATAAGCTATGCTGTGCAACTGTTGGCAGTTACTTTGCCTCTCTGTACCTCAGTTTCTTCATCTCTCAAGTGGGAATAATAATAATAGGATCAATCTTACAGGGCTGTTTGGAAGATTAAATGTGTTACTATGAGTAATGTAAATGCCTGGAACAATATGTGGTATACAGCAGGCATTCTAGAAGTATTAGCTGTTGTTATTCTCTACCTTCACTGCTCAGCTCAGTAAAGGTCATCTGACTTTGTTCCCTCTTGAGTTCTTGGGCTAATCCCCAACATACTTTCTCCTTGCACTGAACTTGTGTACCTCAGTCTCATCCTCTGGTCCAGCCAGCCAAATATTTACAAATATTTACCCATGTCTAATCAGCTGGCACTGAGCTGTAGCACAGGAGATATCTAGACTCATTCCTTATAAGTGTCAGCATCACCTCCTCTACTCACAATTCTTTCTTCAGGCCAAGTCCTCATTCAAACCTTGGCCTTTTAATGGCTGATTAGGGGAGCTGTGAAAGAGTAAGTTTTATCTCAGCTGCTAGACCAAAATTTGGCAAACTGTTTCGTAAAGGGCTAGACAGTAAATTTTTTTTTTGATTGAAGTATAGTTGACTTACAATGTTGTGTTAGTTTCTGGTGTACAACAAAGTGATTCAGAAATATATATATATGTGTGTTTATGTATTATTTTTCATATTCTTTTCCACTATAGTTTATTACAAGATAGTGAATATGGTTCCCTATGCTATACAATAGGACCTTGTTGTTTATCTGTTAATCCCAAACTTCTAATTTATCCCTTCCTCCCTTTCCCCTTTGGTAACCATAAGTTTGTTTTCTATGTCTGTGAGTCTGTTTCTGTTTAGTAAATAAGTTCATTTGTGTCATATTTTAGATTTAACATATAAGTGAGTGATATCATGTGATATTTGTCTTTCTGTGTCTGACTTCACTTAATATGATAATCTCTAGGTCCATCCATGTTGCTGCAAATGACATTATTTCATTCTTTTTTATGACTAAGTAGTATTCCATTGTGTGTGTGTGTTTTTTATATATATATATATATATATATATATATATATATATATATCACATCTTCTTTATGCATTCCTTTGTAGATGGACATTTAGGTTGCTTCCATGTCTTGGTTATTGTAAATAGTGCAATGAACATTGGGATGCACGTATCTTTTTGAATTAGAGTTTTCTCTGGATATGTGCCCAGGAGTGGGATTGCTGTATCATATGGTAATTCCACTTTTAGTTTTTTGGGTTTTTTTTTTTTTTTTTGCAGTACGCGGGCCTCTCACTGTTGCGGCCTCTCCCGTTGTGAAGCACAGGCTCTGGACGCGCAGGCTCAGTGGCCATGGCTCACGGGCCTAGCCGCTCCATGGCATGTGGTATCTTCCTGGACCGGGGCACGAACCCATGTCCCCTGCATCGGTAGGCGGACTCTCAACCACTGCGCCACCAGGGAAGCCCCACTTTTAGTTTTTTAAGGAACCTCCATGCTGTTCTCCACAGCGGCTGTACCAATTTACATTCCCACCAACAGTGTAGATGGGTTTCCTTTTCTCCACACCCTGTCTAGCATTTATTATTTGTACACTTTTTAATGGTGGCCATTCCGACTGGTGTGAGGTGATATCTCATTGTAGTTTTGATCGGCATTTCTCTAATAATTAGCAATGATGAACATCTTTTCATGTGCCTATTGGCCATCTGTATGTCTTCTTTGGAGAAATGTCTATTTAGGTCTTCTGCCCATTTTTAGATTGGGTTGTTTGTTTTTTTTGTATTGAGTTGTATGTGCTCTTTGTATATTTTAGAAACTAAGCCCTTGTCAGTCGCATAATTTGCAAATATTTTCTCCAGTATTTAAGTTGTCTTACCTTTTTGTTTATGGTTTCCTTTGCTGTGCAAAGGCTTATAAGTTTGATTAGGTCCCATTTGTTTATTTTTGCTTTTATTTCTATTGCTTTGGGAGACTGACCTAAGAAAACATAAGTACGATTTATGTCAGAGAATGTTTTGCCTATGTTCTCTTCTAGGAGTTTTATGGTGTCATATCTTATAGTTAAGTCTTTAAGACATTTTGAGTTTATTTTTGTATATGGTGTGAGGGTGTGTTCTAACTTCATTGATTTACATGCAGCTGTCCAGCTTTCCCAACACCACTTGCTAAAGAGACTATCTTTTCTCCATTTTAAACTCTTGCCTCCTTTGTTGGAGATTAATTGACTGTAGGTGGGTGGGTTTATTTCTGGGCTCTCTGTTCTGTTCCATTGATCCATTTGTCTGTTTCTGTGCCAGTACCATGATGTTTTGACTACTATAGCTTTGTAGTATTGTCTGGAGGGTTATGCTTCCAGCTTTGTAAATATTTTAGGGTTTGCAGGCCACACATGGTCTCTGTCTCTTCTCCTCCTCTTCCTCTTCCTTCTTTATATTTTATTTCTTTATTTATTTTTGGCTGCATTGGGTCTTCGTTGCTATGCACGAGCTTTCTCTAGTTGTGGCAAGCAGGGGATGCTCTTTGTTGTGGTGCACGGGCTTCTCAGTGTGGTGGCTTCTCTTGTTGTGGAGCATGGGCTCTAGGCATACGGGCTTCAGTAGTTGCAGCATGTGGGCTCAGTAGTTGTGGCTTGTGGGCTCTAGAGTGCAGGCTCAGTAGTTGTGGTGCACAGGCTTAGTTGCTCCGCGGCATGTGGGATCTTCCCAGACCAGGGCTCAAACCTGTGTCTGCTGTATTGGCAGGCGGATTCTTAACCACTGCACCACCAGGGAAATCCCCTCTTCCTTCTTCTATACAACTCTTTAAAAGTGCAAAAACCATCCCTAACTTGAAGGCTGTATTAAATGAGGTTACAAGCCACATTTGGTTGTCAGCTCATAATTTGTGGACTTCTGTGCTAGGTAGTAAGTTCCATGAGGGCAGGAACAAATCTGTCTCATTTTCCTTATGGTCTAGTGCTAGCCTGGCACGTGATAGCTCCTTGATTAGTTCTTGTTGAATAAATGAATAAATGGGTTCAAACAAGTCTCTCTCTTCCAAATTTAAGAGACAGAATTCCTGTGTAAGTTCTATAGTGAATAGGAGAACCCCAGGGAAGCTTGCTATTAAGTTGGCTCCTTGCTCTATCTGCAGTTGCCAAAGGGCACAGGTGCTTTCCAGGAGTATGCCTTAGCCTAAGTACTGATACCTACCTGCATTC
This sequence comes from Mesoplodon mirus, assembly GCF_964341445.2. Lineage (NCBI taxonomy): Eukaryota > Metazoa > Chordata > Mammalia > Artiodactyla > Ziphiidae > Mesoplodon > Mesoplodon mirus. The sequence goes on along the minus strand of NC_138976.1, from coordinate 30,744,229 downwards.
CACCCCTATCTTCTCGCTGAGAACGGAGCCTCCCTGCAGCCTCAGTTCCATACTAAACTGTACTAGTAGTGTGCTGATAAATGTTTAACAACCAGGTACACAACGAACAAGCAAACAATTCCTGATTTATAGCATTTGCCAATTTCCATGGTGTCACTACTTCCACCCTGGCCAATTTCATGCTATAAATGTGAAGCCACTAAACTTGAAGCTGGGAAGAGATATGCACAACCAGCTGTCTGTATCTGTAGCATTCCATTAAACCATACCCCCCGCCCTGCTCACTCCTGCAGTCCTAAGGACCTCACACCTCCTGGGAGAAAACTTGAAAGAAACCTTAGTTCCCACAATTCCTGCCTCAGGATTGGGCTCTTCTCTGTGTTTTGGTGGATGGGTACCATTATCTTGCCTTCCAAGATTTCCTGGATTTAGGCCTTTGCCTGCTTTGATCTGCAACCCCTGACTGCTTATCTGACCCCCTGGCTCCCTGGTTCTTGCAGAACACAGATGGCTGTACACTTCCTGATCCACCCTGGCTTCCTGGCTGTCAGATTTCTGACATGCTTCTGAGCACAGAGAAGCATATCCACTCCACCTCCTGCAGGGTCTTCTGGTTTTCAGGCTGCGATCTGCTTTGGCCACTCACTTCAGTTCTCATAGCACACCTCTCTTATCTGCCGGGAGGTTAACTCTCATCCTACCAATTGGGAGCTTAGTTCCCAGCTCAATTCTTCTTGCTCTGTCTTGGCTTCTGTCTAATTAGTACCGTTTGCCTCTAAACCTGTACATAATTTTCACCTTCACTGATTCACACAAAAAGTAATTACTGGGTACTTTCTGTGTATCAGGCTCTGTCTAGGTACTGGGGGTACCTCAGTGAACAAAACAGGTAGGATTCTCTGTCCTTGGGGAACTTATAAGAAAGTGTGAGGAAACTCATATTAAACAATAGGAGTAATAAATAAATAAAATATTACAAAAGAAGGTGATAAGTAGGATGGAAAAAGTGAGCAGGGAAAGATGGGTTGACAGTGCTGATAGGAGGCACATTGTTAGAGTGGCCTCTTTGAGAAGGTAACATTTGAGCAAAGGCTTAAAAAGCATTCTATGTATACTGTACTCTCATACACAACATCTACTCATCATCAACATCTGGTCATACAGGTATGTGCTCACCTCAGCCTGAGAACTTCCAGGACTTTGTTTCTCACAGAGGGACTATTTCCTATAAGAGAGAAGCAGAAAATATTGTAATTATATGCTTGGGCTTTGGTATAGAAAACGTGGCTTTGAATCCTTGCTCTGTGGCCAATTAGGGCAGCTATTGAGGTTTACGTAATCTGGACAATGGGTTTCTTGAGGGCAGGGACTGGATCTGTCTTGTTCACCCTGTAGCCCCCATGCCTAGTAGTATCTGGCCTCTGTCAATACTAACTAACAGATGAGTTCAGAGCTAAGTCTCTGGTTTGCTTATTAGCCCTATTGTCCTGGGGAAATTCCTTGCTGAGATTTCAATTCCTCATATGTAAAATGGGGATGTTAATAATGATAATAGCAGCATCTAGCCCATACCAGTATCCACCTAATAGGGTTGCTGGGTGAGTTAAATTGTAACAATTTATAATGCATGTAGAGCACTTGACACAGTGCCCAGTACATGGTGAGCACTTACTAAACAAACATTAGGAATGGTCACTGTGTTAGAGTCAACATCCAGAGTTAGTGTTCTCCAATTTAAGAGACATTATTATGGAAAGATTCCTTGCTTCCCTCATAACTTGGTGCCATCAAGCGAGCCTGCACAGTGCCTGTTGTAACCTCTGAGGAAGTATGAGAGGTGTACATGGGGTAGACGGTGGGTAGGGGCTGCTGAGGAGCCTTGGGGAAAAGGAGAGAGCCCAGGTAGCAGGACTGAGGGGGTCCCTGGAGCACTGTGGTCAGGACAGAGGCTGTTGTATAAACAGGCAGGCACTCAACCAGAATTGGGAAGTGGAGTTGCAGTGTCCAGATAATAACAGGGAGCAAGGGGATTAATGGAATGTTAGCTGAGATTAAAGAGAGTAATTTTCTTTAGGGCATGGGCATCACTGGTGGGGTCTGGAAACAAGGCCTAGACCATGTGTCCTATGCCAGGGTCTTTCTTCCTCTTAAAGTGTACTCTCAGCCCCAGTTTCCGGGCTTTCCCAGCAGCTCCCAGTATTTGCTGAACTGACTCTCTTGTCTCTTTGATTGCTTCCATCTGGTCTCCTAAGTTTGTTTCTCATGAAGACATCAGTCTGGATGAGGACCCCTGCTGTCTGTATGGGCACAGCCAGGGGCACCACTTGCTAACTCATTAGGAATGTAACCACCACTGCAGTGGTTCCCAGTGAGTGTAGACCGTCGTTAACACTGTTACACAGAATGCAGCATCCTGACCAAACAGGCCCAAGCAGAAGAGGCTTCTATTCCTACTAGGCTCCTGGCTGGAAGCAGATGTTTTATGGAAGTCAGTTGCCATCCAGATAGTCGGCAGCATTTGTTTAGAAGCCGCTGCACGTCTGTCCCTGTGATGAGGGAGATAGCATTTCATTGCAGAAAAGATAACGAACCTCATCAAAATCTCTGATTACTTCCTGAGGATTGATTCCTAGAAGTGGCTTTAAGGGTAAAAACACTTTTAAGGCTCTTGATACATATTGCTATATTGCCTTCCAAAAAGAACATACTGATTCACATGCCCTTTTATTGCATTTGATTGTGCCCATTTTATCATACCAGTACTATTATTAAAAGTTTTAAAATATGTGTAATGGAGAGTCAAAGTGACATTTCTTTGATTAAATCTTTATTTTTTTTAATTAACAGGGGCATGAACATTTTGAAATGTTTGTTTGCTATGGAGATAATACTTGGTATCCTCTCCAGGGTAGGTCTGGAGGAATATTGACTAGATATATTTCTGGCTGAATTTTATTTATGTTATTTATTTTTAAAATACCCATACAGTAAAGTTTACTTTTGTTGTTATATAGTTTTGTGATGTTGACAAGTACACAGAGCCATGTAACTAAGACGATCAGAATATGAACAGTTTCCTCCCTCATCCTTTATGCTGCCTCTTTGTAGTAAAACCCTCCACCAACTCTTAGCCCTGGGCAACTACTGACCTCTTCTATGCCCCTATATTTTTGCTTTTTCCAGAATGATATGACAGTGCATTTAATAGAGCAAAAATTAAAAAATTTAAGTCCAACTTATCAATATTTTTCTTTTATATATTGTGCTTTGTTGTCCTGCTAAGAACTCTTTGCTTAACCCAAGGTCACAAATATTTTCTTCTAAAAGTTTTCTAATTTTACATTTTACATTTATGTCTATAATCCATTTTGTTCAATTTTGTGCAAGGTGTGAGGTGTTGGCCAAGATTCATGTTTTTGTTGTATATTGATGTCCATTTGTTCTGGCTCCATTGCTAAAAAATCTAACTTTTTTCTATTTAATTGCCTTTGTATCTCTGTCAAAAATCAGTTGGCCATATGTGTTTTTTTCCTGGCCTCTCTATTCTGTTTCATTGATCTTTTTTATCTTCATTATCACCTGGTCTTGATTATAGTAAGTTGCTATCTTTTATCTCTTCCAGAATGATATACAAACGGCATCATGTAGTATATAAAATTTAAGTCTGGCTTGTTTCACTTAGAATAAAGAATGAATGTCTTCGAGATTCATTCAAGTTGTTGTGTATGTCAATCTTTCATTTGTTTTTATTGTTCAGTAGTATTTCATTATATGGATGTACTAGAGATTGTTTAACCATTCAGTTGCTGTTCTTTTTCAAAGTTGGTCTGGCTATTCTAGTTCCTTTGCCTTTTGTAGAATCAGCTTGTAAATAGCTGTAAAACTTGATTGGGATAATGTTGGGATTTCCATAAGTCTAGAGATAAATATGGGGAGAATTGACATATTAACAGTATTGAGTCTTCCAATCTATGAATATGGTGTATCTTTCCATGTATTTAACTCTTTTAAAATTTCTTTCATCAGTGTTTTATAGTTTGTAGCTTATACCTAAGTATTTCATGTTTTGGAATTGTCAGTGGTACTGTTTTTAAAATTTTAAATTCAGTTTCAAATTGTTATTGCTAGTATAAAGAAATACAATTGATTCTTTGTGTATTGGCCTATTTCTGATGTCGCCCTCTTGGAAGCCACCTGCTATGTAAAGAAGTCCAGTGTATTCTGGTGGAGAGAGGCCCTGGTGGACAAGAGGCCATGTGACAAAGAACTGAGGTGTCCCAGCTGACAGCCAGCCCCCATTGCCAGATGTGTGAGTGAAGCCATTTTCGATATTCTAGCCCCAGCCAAGCTCCTAGCTGAACATAGCCACCCAGCTGACACAGCATGGAGCTGAAGAGCTGCCCATCTGAGCCCAGCCAACCCACAAAATTGTGAGAAATAATACATCTCTGTTGTTTTAAATCACTAAGTTTCGGGGCAGTTTTTCCTTGAGTAGTAGATAACTGATTTGGGGCTTAATAGTAGTTCACTTACTCAGCCCTGGGCTCCATGGCCTGGCCATGAGTGCTGGGCTGTGGTATTTCTTCCTGAGCTTTCTTGTTGCCAGTCAGACTCAGGTCTGTGTCTAGAAATAGCAGCTGGCTGCCAAGTCACAGCTCTCCCTCTAGCCCACTCACTCCATAGTGATGCAGTCCAAATAGCCTGTATCTTTGCTTGAACTCAAGTTTGGCCACTGTGAGGCCTCTGCCAGCCTTGCTGTGTTGACCCTTACTGCTGATTGCTTGTTCACTTGGTTGACAGCACACCTGTCTGCCTGGCTCTCCCTGGGTCCCCATCACAATGTCCTCTCTCTGGCCTGATTGAAAGCCCCAGGGCTTTTATTTGTAGTGCCTCCTTCCCACCTCCTGATACAAGATTCTTTCTCTGTGGGGCCTGTTTCATGTTGCTACAAGTGGATCAGTATTCCTCAGGCCTGAAACCCCAACTGTAGTTCCAAGAATTGGCAGCTGTTTAAACCTGACCTAGAACTTTCTGAGTGGTTGGATTTTATTAACTGTTCAGTAAAAAGACTTGGAACCCTGGAGATAAGTTAGTTTTAAAAAGTAAGTCAGGGCAAACACTTCCTGGCCTGTCCTTACTAGCAGTGCAATCTGGGACAAGTTCCCAGGCTCTTGTAAACCACATTTTCTTCACTTGTAAAATAGGGATAATAATACGTGCTAAGATAATGCATGTACATTGCTGAGCAACACGCCTGGCACATAGCAACTGTTTAACAGTGGTAGTTATAATTAATATTGAAAGTCAGTGATAGAAGGGCCCTTAGGGATTATTTAATCCAAGAGCCAATTTTTCAGCAGGATAAAGTAAGGTCCAGAGAGACTGACTTGCCCAGGGTCACCACAGCTCATAGTTGATCAAGGGCTAGAACACTAGTTTCCCAACGTCTAATCTCATGCCTTTCCCACTGTGTCACAGTTTTTTGGCTTAGGAGGCCCTGAAGAAAAAAAGGGAAAAGGAAGAAACTACCAACTACTAAGTGCCTACTTTGTTTGTGCTTATATATATATATCATGTCATTTTATCCCCATAATAACTTTATAAATTATTATCTCCACTTCACTACATGAAGACACCAGGGCTTGGAAAAATTAAAATCTTGCCTAAAGGTCCCACAGGTGGCAGACTGGGGACTCCAACCCATGTCTGTCTGACTCCAAAACCAGCCCACACTCCTCTACCATCTCATGCCCTTTCTGGGTCAGGCTGGGGAGCCTGAGAACCACAGGAAAGAAGAGTTTCTGCAGGGCCTGGCACCACCCTGGCTGCATTTCTTCTCAATCCTCAGATGCAGTAGCTGGTCTGCACGCAAGAGCCTTTCATCCTTCCTTCTACACAATCCTTTTAACTGAAACCAAGTGGCCAAAACTTAACTGTAATTCTGCAGAACTGGCAGCGAGAGGCCTGGCTGGGCCTTGGGCTGCTCACCCCAAACGTGATGTGCACAAAGAGTGGGGCTGACATTGTTTAGCTCCCTGCTCAGCAGTGCCCAGCCAAGCCTCCCGGTCTAAATTGAGCCCTTAATCGTTTTCCTGGCATTTGCTCAGACAGGATTTTATTTTCTAGTAATAAAAGCTCCTACATTGTAGGGAAAAAAAAAACAAAAAACGATCTGCCTCTTTTTTAGCTTTAGTGAATGCTTCACCACCTGTCCTTCCCTCCCCACCTTGTTTTCATGCTTGGGGCAGAGCCAGGTTGTTTTGTGCCCGCTGTCAAGTTTGGGGGAGCTCTGCGTGGTCAGAGAAATGCACTTGCATTGACTGTGCCTCTGCTTATTACCAAAGGCCTCCCATCTCTTGGACTAAGGGGTTTAATCCTGCAGGCTTGACTTCTGGGTCTGCAGGTGGCACAGGGAAGCCAGTCCCAAGGAAGGAGGAACAAAGTGAGTAACCAAGGGCCTCCCACCTAAGCAGCGCTTGATGGCTCACACCTGGTTAGCTCAGTTTTACCCTTAAGAATTTTCAGTGGCTCCCCAGTGCCTGCAGAATCAAGTGCACACTTCCTAAGACTGTATTCAGACCCACCTCCTCAGCCTCTTTTTTTGTTTGTTTTGGTGAAAAATAAGATACAATATAGATACCTAAAAAAGTAAAATTGAGGACCTCCCTGGTGGCGCAGTGGTTGGGAGTCCACCTGCTGATGCAGGGGACATGGGTTCGTGCCCCGGTCCGGGAGGATCCCACATGCCGCGGTGTGGCTGGGCCCGTGAGCCATGGCCACTGAGCCTGCGCGTCCGGAGCCTGTGCTCCACAATGGGAGAGGCCACAACAGTGAGAGGCCCAAGTACCGCAAAAAAAAAAAAAAAAAAAAAAAAAGTAAAATTGAAACTCACCAGAATCTTCACCACTATAACCAATGTTAATATATTGGCATATATCATTCCACACCTATGTGTAAATATATATATATATATATATATATATATATATATATATATTTAAAGATTTTGAGGCCTTTTCTAACCTTATTTTGTGACAATTCCCACAATGCACTGAGCATCATCTAGACCGAGTTCACCTTCTGTAAATATATCATTCACTTTCACATTTCTAAGACTTTGTATCTGCTAGCTAATCTCTCTGCCCAAAATGCTCTTTATACATTGCCTGGCACATAGTAAGCTCTAACAAAGTTAGTTATTCCTCTTCACTTCCTTTCTTGCCTGGTGAGCTCCTACTTACTATTTAAAATTCTGCTGAAATAACTCCCCCTCTGTGAAATCCCACTCTCTCCCAAACGCACACTTATCCACTCACCAGTTAGCCACTCATTGTCCATTTTGGGACCCATGGGTCTGCTGCCTCCCACCCTAGCCTGTTCTATACTGAGTTCTTCCAAGGCAGTCAGGGGCCGTGTCTCCTTTACTCAGAACCCAGTATGGGCTGGAGAAATGGGCATCAGCTCTATCAGAGGCAGCGATTTGCTGCTGAAGCTGAGCGGAGGCACATTGCTGGGGGCCAGGCACTGCTGGACTGGTCAGGGTGGCCTGTGAGCTGCTGTTTGGACAGAGATCCCAAATTGCTAAATAGACCCCTGTTGTTTACTCCTCCCTGTCTGGCAACAGCCAACCTTCAACCTCAGAGAGCATTATAGTGCCAGGGAGCTGTCTTGGCAGACCTTGGATGAATTATTTACTCTCTTCTTGCTGAGTGAATGCAGGCGTCTGTGTGGTGTGTCCAATTCTGGGCACATCTAAGGTGCTTCTCAAGATGCTTGGGCCAGAATTCTAGACTTAATGATGCTGTATCTTTAGAGGGGGTGCATTTTGTTCTCTCCAGCTCACCTTTGCCCCCAGCTCCCTGCACTGCCCTCCCACCCCCATCTACACTTAAAATGGAAATTTTACGTTTTCTTGCTGGTGTACAGTCCTTGCTCGTCTCCCCTCTTTTGCCACCCACCATGAAGCTCCTATGTCATAATCTTACACATCCTTCCACCTGGTCTTCCCTCTTCTTCCTGACTTGAAAACTCTGATAGGAACCAGGGGAAATGGTTTACTGGATGCTGTAGCTGATTTGAGCAGCATAAGTTGAAAGCATGAGCTGGGTGCTTTCCAATGCCTCAGATCACTCTTGGGCAGTCATCCTCAAGAGAAGGGGTTTCTAGTCTTCCTGGGTAACACACCTCCATTCCCAAAATCCCTGAGAATGAAAAAATGAAGCAATAGAAGTGACTGGGAACAGCGTCTAATGGTACCTGAACTCACATTGTATCAAACACTCAGCCTGACTCAATGATAAAGTGACTTGAGTTTCTCTAGGCCTCACCAACCTGTGAGTATCAATGATGGGATCTTATTAGGGGCAATGACCTATATTTTGCTTTCTCTTGCTCCTACAACTTTGTTCCCTAGAAGCATTTCATGGCTGCTCACAAGTACCCCTCTCATTCTTCCTCTCACACCCATGTTGGCAGTGTTTCTAGATCACCTGGCAGCTTTGGGGGTGGGTTGTGGTGGGTGCCTTATGTGCTCTTGTCTGCACTAAGAACACTTTCTCCTCATGTGGAAACTCTTCAGGTGACTAAGCAGCATCAAATGGAGCTCTCCCCATGCTGGGAAGAGCACTCCCCCTTCCACTCCTCCCCACCTGTGCTCCCAAAGCCCGACTCTGCCCCATTTTGCATCTTAGTTTGTCCCTAGGCCCTAAAGTGGTAATGTCCTTTGAGAAAACAGCCCCCTCGGCTCCTGCCTGAAGCCCCTCTCTGCTGAGTTCTGACTCCCGCCATGGTGTCGGCCAGTCACAGATGTCTGAAGCTTCCCGCCCATCTGTGTTTCTTTTTCTGGCTTGTGATCAAATCACTTCCTCATCCTCACGTGGAGTGACTCCCAGACACCCTACATACCAGTTCCTCAAACACACCACCCAGAGCTGAAACCAGTTTAGGCTCAAGTTGGGACCTCATTAAAATGATAAATGTTTTTCCAGTTCTTTCCAGTTTACAAAACTCTTTCACATACATTATTTCACTTAATACTGGAAGCAGCCTTTTGAAGTACGTGTTGTCTTTATTCTCACTTTCTGGGGAGTAAAACTGAAGGTCACGCAGGTCAGGGAATGTGGACTTGGCTACTCTTTTAAAAAACTGAAGTATAGTTGATTTACAACGTTGTGTTAGTTTCTGGTGTACAGCAAAGTGAGTCAGTTATACATATACATACATATATATATACACAAACACATATATATTCTTTTTCATATTATTTTACATTATGGATTATTACAGAATATTGAATATAGTTCCCTGTGCTATGCAGTACCACTTTGTTGTTTACTTTATATATAGTAGTTTGTATTTGCTAATCCCAAACTCCTAATTTATCCCTCCCTCACCTCTTTTATACTTTGTTAACTGTAAGTTTGTTTTCTCACATGGCTACTTATTTAGTAAATGACAGAGCTGGGAATTTTCAGTCCTGCTATTCAGAATCCTAAGTTCCCTTTGTTACAGGACCACAGTGCCCAACATTTAGATAACGGAAAGGGATATGGAAAAAGTCAAAATGGCTGTGACTTCAGACCTGGAGTTAGATGCAGCTGGCACCACCCAGAGGTGATTGAAATATCTGATAGAGTAATGGCTAGAATTGTGTAGTCCAGGCAAAAATGTCTATGGTCTCTTCTCAAAAGTTTATGAGACTTTTCTGTTCATTTGGCTGATCTTCATTTTTTATCTGTGCTCCAAGTATTTGGCTAAGACTTATCGTACAGTTATTTTTGTGGGTCTCTTACTATGTTTGCTCTACTTTAGGATACTTGAGCACAGGCACCATGTTTTTGGCATCTTTGCATGTTCCAAAGCAAGAGCTATGAATATAGTAGGTGCTATAATAAATGTTGTTGGAGTGTTTTTGGAAAGAATGACTATTTCTTAATGTCACCCTCTTAGATTTCCAAGTGGTCAATTCAACTGTAGCCATTTCTTCCCCATTAGCACCTCTATCAGAGGGTGAGCATGGTGCATGATCAAGCAAAATAATTCAAACCTCTTGGTCTCCTGCCTCAATTTCCAAGTCTTTATGTTGCCCAGCTGCTCCCTTTTGGGCCCATTGATGCACTTCACTTTCAGTTGCCCTCCCTTCCTGTCCCCCACTTCCCATTTCTGAGTCCAAACTAATTCAGGTAGGAAGTAGATCAACAACCTCAGTGCCATTGGTAGGGCTTGGTGGTCAGTCATCTGATTGAACTTGGGGTTTGATGGTCTAATGACATGTTTTCCCAAGTGACATTTGTTCTCTTCCCTGTTCATTGTTGTTCCAAGCCATCGATCTGGCTTATACTGGTCTCTAGTTCTCCTGCCCAAAGGCACTATTCCCTTTTAGGACTGGACAATGGCCCTGAACTCAGCCTGGGACTGGGTCCTGACATCCTATCAGTGCCAACCTTCTCCCTGGACAGGAACCTGGATCTTTATACCAGCCTATGGCTGCCCAGGGACAATTTGTCTAGAAATAACTTCCCATCTTTCTGTCTGCCTGACTGGGGAGGGCAGACAGGATGTTTGGATTCCTCTCCATTGTGCTCCACCCATTTGATTGGAAGAGTTGCTTCAATCATGCTTGGGCTTGCTATGTCCTTTGGCCACTGTGCCTCACCCATCTGGCTGCCAGTTTGGTATTTGCCTTTGCAGCTGGGCCTATTTCTCCTGCTAAAAATCTGACTGTATACTTCTAGGGCCAGGGTTTTGCTTTGTCCTCTCTGCCTGCTCTGCATGGCTGTGAGATACCCATAGTGTCCTGTGCATACCCTAGCTAAAAATCCCTTTGTCTTCATCTTAGTGTGCTCTTTGAGAGGTTTGGTGTGAAGGAAAGTTTGAAACTAATTGGATAAATTTAAGGTTAATGTTTGGGGTGGATTTATTGGTTTATTCTGTCTCTATTATTACCAATTTTTTTAACGCACATTCAGTCAGATACTGAATATTGCTTCCTAGTGTTACTGAGCTCAGATTTGGCTGCTTGACGCTTGGAAGTCAATACTCGAGAGACAGGTGCTGGTAGGAATGGAAAGGTTGCTTTAATCAGAAGGCCAGTAATCAAGAGAAAAGACAGATTCATGTCCCAGAACCAACTCTGAAGATTCTACTCAGCCATGAAAGTTTTAAAGGGAAAAGGGGGACGTAATCTCAGTTAATCATTGAGGTAGGGGGTCAGATTTGTTGCCATCTCCCACTGGGTGCAGACTTGTAGACTCGTGATCTTTCTTTAGATGCTGTCTCGTTCACACAGTTTGCTCTTGAGTTACTGAAGGGGAAGATGAGGAAAAGATCTAGTCATCCGTTGATTACTTATTCTTCATTTGTATTTCTTTGATCTAAGTAAAGAACCAAAAAGTTAGGTGAGGCACTGTGTGATCAAAAGATCTGAAAGGTGTGCTTGAGCCGCAGGTTAGTTAAAATATAGCTTTGCTAAAGTGACAAGGCAAAAGGGTCTCCTGCAGAGAGTTGCTTCCCGCAGTAGAGCTGCCTGCAAAAAGCTGCTTACAAATCCATTGCTGTGGGATTATGAGCCAAGGACCATCTTCTGTAACTTCTTTTTTTGGAGCATAAATTGCTTCACAATGGTGTGTTAGTTTCTGCTGTATAACAAAGTGAATCAGCTCTATGTATGAATACATCCCCATATCTCCTCCCTCTTGTGTCTCCCTCCCACCCTCCCTACCCCACCCCTCTAGGTGGTCACAAAGCACCGATCTGATCTCCCTGTGCTAAGCGGCTGCCTCCCACAAGCTATCTATTTTACATTTGTTAGTGTATATATGTCCGTGCCAATCTCTCACTTCGTCCCAGCCTATGCTCCCCCCTCCCTGTGTCCTCAAGTCCATTCTCTACATCTGCATTTTTATTCCTGTCTAGCCCCTAGGTTCTTCAGAACCTTTTTTTTTTTGATTCCACATATATGTGTTAGCATACAGTATTTGTCTATCTCTTTCTTACTTACTTCACTCTGTATGACAGTCTCTAGGTCCATCCACCTCACTACAAATAACTCAATTCCATTTCTTTTTATGGCTGAGTAATATTTCATTATATATATGTGCAACATCTTCTTTATCCATTCATCTGTCGATGAACACTTAGGTTGCTTCCATGTCCTGACTATTGTAAATAGAGCTGCAATGAACATTGTGGTACATGACTCTTTTTGAATTATGGTTTTCTCAGGGTATATGCCCAGTAGTGGGACTGCTGGGCCCTATGGTAGTTCTATTTTTAATTTTTTAAGGAACCTCCATACAATTCTCCATAGTGGCTGTATCAATTTACATTCCCACCAACAGTGCAGGAGGGTTCCCTTTTCTCCACATCCTCTCCAGCATTTACTGTTTGTAAAGTTTTTGATAATGGCCATTCTGACCAGTGTGAGGTGATACCTTGCTGTGTTTTTTATTTGCATTTCTCTAATGATTAGTGATGTGAGCATCCTTTCATGTGTTTGTTGGCAATCTGTATATCTTGTTTGGAGAAATAGGAAAAAGACCTATTTAGGTCTTCTGCCCATTTTTGGATTGGGTTGTTTGTTTTTTTGATATTGAGCTGCATGAGCTGCTTGTATATTTTGGAGATTAATCCTTTGTCAGTTGCTTTGTTTGCAAATATTTTCTCCCATTCTGAGGGTTGTCTTTTCATCTTGTTTATGGTTTCCTTTCCTGTGCAAAAGCTTTTCGGGTTCATTAGCTCCCATTTGTTTATTTTTTTATTTTATTTTTTAATTTCCATTTCTCTAGGAGGTGGGTCAAAAAGGATCTTGCTGTGATTTATGTCATGGGGTGTTCTGCCAATGTTTTCCTCTAAGAGTTTTACAGTGTCTGGCCTTACATTTAGGTCTTTAATCCATTTTGAGTTTATTTTTGTGTATGGTGTTAAGGAGTGTTCTAATTTCATTCTTTTACATGTAGCTGTCCAGTTTTCCTAGCACCACTTATGGAAGAGGCTGTCTTTTCTCCATTGTATATTCTTGCCTCCTTTATCAAAAATAAGGTGACCATATGTGCGTCGGTTTATCTCTGGGCTTTCTATCCTGTTCCGTTGATCTATATTTCTGTATTGGTGCCAGTACCGTACTGTCTTGATTTCTGTAGCTTTGTAGTATAGTCTGAAGTCCGGGAGCCTGATTCCTCCAGCTCCATTTTTCTTTCTCAGGATTGCTTTGGCTATTCGGGGTGTTTTGTGTTTCCATACAAATTGTGAAATTTTTTGTTCTAGTTCTGTGAAAAATGCCAGTGGTAATTTGATAGGGATTGCATTGAATCTCTAAATTGCTTTGGGTAGTATAGTCATTTTCACAGTGTTGATTCTTCCAACCCAAGAACATGGCATATCTCTCCATCTGTTTGTATCACCTTTAATTTCTTTCATCAGTGTCTTATAGTGTTCTGCATACAGGTCTTTTGTCTCTTTAGGTAGGTTTATTCCTAGGTATTTTATTCTTTTTGTTGCAATGGTAAATGGGAGTGTTTCCTTAATTTCTCTTTCAGATTTTTCATCATTAGTGTATAGGAATGCAAGAGATGTCTGAGCATTAATTTTGTGTCCTGCTACTTTACCAAATTTATTGATTAGCTCTAGTCATTTTCTGGAAACATGTTTAGGATTCTCTATGTATAGTATCATGTCATCTGCAAGCAGTGACAGCTTTACTTCTTCTTTTCTGATTTGGTTTCCTTTTATTTCTTTTTCTTCTCTGATTGCTGTGACTAAAACTTCCAAAAGTATGTTGAATCGTAGTGGTGAGAGTGAGCAACCTTGTCTTGTTCCTGATCTTAGTGGAAAAATGCTTTCAGTTTTTCACCATTGAGGATGATGTTGGCTGTGGGTTTGTCATATATGGCCTTCATAACGTTGAGGTAAGTTCACTCTATGCCTACTTTCTGGAGGGTTTTTATCATAAATGGGTGTTGAATTTTGTCAAAAGCTTTCTCTGCATCTATTGAGATGATCATATGGTTTTTCTCCTTCAGTTTGTTAATATGGTTTATCACATTGATTGATTTGCATATATTGAAGAGTCCTTGCATTCCTAGGATAAACCCCACTTGATCATAGTGTATGATCCTTTTAATGTGCTGTTGGATTCTGTTTGTTAGTGTTTTGTTGAGGATTTTTGCATTTATGTTCACCAGTGATATTGGCCTTTAGTTTTCTTTCTTTGTGACATCTTTGTCTGGTTTTGGTATCAGGGTGATGGTGGCCTCGTAGAATGAGTTTGGGAGTGTTCGTTCCTCCCTCTGCTATATTTTGGAAGAGTTTGAGAAGGATAGGTGTTAGCTCTTCTGTAAAAGTTTGATAGAATTCGCCTGTGAAGCCATCTGGTCCTGGGCTTTTGCTTGTTTGAAGATTTTTTTTTTTTTTTTTTTGGCTGCGTTCGGTCTTCATTGCTGCACGCGGGCTCTTCTCTGGTTGAGGCGAGCAGGGGGCTACTCTTTGTTGTGATGCGCAGCCTTCTCATTGTGGTGGCTTCTCTAGTTGTGGAGCATATGCCCTAGATGCACGGGCTTCAGTAGTTGTGGCACACAGGCTCAGTAGTTGTGGATTGCAGGCTCTAAAGCCTAAGCACAGTAGTTGTGGTGCATGGGCTTAGGTGTTCTGCGGCATGTGTTATCTTCCCGGACCAGGGCTCGAAACCATGTCTCCTGAATTGACAGGTGGATTCTTAACCACTGTGCCACCAGGGAAGTCCTGTTGGAAGATTTTTAAACACAGTTTCAATTTCAGTGCTTGTGATTGGTCTGTTTACATTTTCTATTTCTTCCTGGCTTAATCTTGGAAAGTTGTGCTTTCCTAAGAATTTGTCCATTTCTTCCAGGTTGTCCATTTTATTGGCATATAGTTGCTTGTAGTAATGTCTCATGATCCTTTGTATTTCTGCAGTGTCAGTTGTTACTTCTTCTTTTTCATTTCTAGTTTTATTGATTTGAGTCTTCTCCCTTTTTTTCTTGATGAATCTGGCTAATGGTTTATCAATTTTGATTATCTTCTCAAAGAACCAGGTTTTAGTTTGATTGATCTTTGCTATCGAAAGTTTCCTTCATTTCTTTTTAATTTATTTTTGATCTGATCTTTATCATTTCTTTCCTTCTCCTAACTTTGGGTTTTTTTTTTTTGTTCTTCTCTCTCTAAATGCTTTAGGTGTAAGGTTAGGTTGTTTATTTGAGATGTTTCTTGTTTCTTAAGGTAGGATTGTATTGCTATAAAGTTCCCTCTTAGAACTGTTTTTGCTGCATCCCATAGGATTTGGGTCATTGTGTTTTCATTGTTATTTGTTTCTAGGTATTTTTTGATTTCCTCAGTGATCTCTTGGTTATTAAGTAGTGTATTGTTTACCCTCCATGTGTTTCTATTTTTTACAGATTTTTTCCTGTAATTGATATCTAGTCTCATAGCATTGTAGTCAGAAAAGATACTTGATATGATTTCAATTTTCTTAAATTTACCTGGGCTTGGTTTGTGACCCAAAATATAATCTATCCTGGAGATTGTTCCATGAGCACTTGAGAAGAAAGTGTAATCTGATGTTTTTGGATGGAATGTGCTATAAGTATCAATTAACTTGATCTGGTCTATTGTTTCATTTAAGGCTTATGTTTCCTTATTAATTTTCTGTTTGGATAATCTGTCCATTGGTGAAAGTGGGGTGTTAAAGTCCTCTACTATGATTGTGTTACTGTCAATTTCCCCTTTTATGGCTGTTAGCATTTGCCTTATGTATTGAGGTGCTCCTATGTTGAGTGCATAAATATTTACAATTGTTATATCTTCTTCTTGGATTGATCCCTTGATCATTATGTAGTGTCTTTCTTTGTCTCTTGTAATAGTCTTTATTTTAAAGTCTACTTTGTCTGATAGGAAAATTGCTACTCCAGCTTTCTTTTGATTTCCATTTGCATGGAATATCTTTTTCCATTCCCTCACTTTCAGTCTGAATGTGTCCCTAGGTCTGAAGTGAGTCTCTTAGAAAGTGTATGTATGGGTCTTGTTTTTGCATCCATTCAGCCAGTCTGTGTCTTTTGGTTGGAGCATTTAATCCACATACATTTAAGGTAATTATCGATATGTATGTTCCTATTACCATTTTCTTAATTGTTTTGGGTTTGTTTTTGTACATCTTTCCCTTCTCTTATGTTTCCTGCCTAGAAAAGTTCCTTTAGCATTTGCTGTAAAGCTGGTTCAGTGGTGCTGAATTGTCTTAGCTTTTGCTTGTCTGTAAAGGTTTTAATTTCTCTGTCGAACCTGAATGAGATCCTTGCTGGGTAGAGTAATCTTGGTTGTAGATTTTTCCCTTTCATCACTTTAAATATGTCTTGCCACCCCCTTCTGGCTTGCAGAATTTCTGCTGAAAGGTCCACTGTTAACCTTATGGGGATTCCCTTGTATGTTATTTGGTTTTTTTCCCTTGTTGCTTTTAATATTTTTATTTGTATTTAATTTTTGATAGTTTGATTAATATGTGTCTTGGCGTGTTTCTCCTTGGATTTATCCTCTATGGGACTCTGCGCTTCCTGGACTTGATTGACTATTTCCTTCCACATATTAGGGAAGTTTTCAATTATAATGTCTTCAAATATTTTCTCAGTCCCATTTTTTTCCTCTTTTTCTTCTGGGACCTGTATAATTAGGAATGTTGGTGTGTTTAATGTTGTCCCAGAGGTCTCTGAGTTTGTCCTCCATTCTTTTCATTCTTTTTTCTTTATTCTGCTCTGCGATAGTTGTTTCCACTATTTTGTCTTCCAGGTCGCTTATCTGTTCTTCTGCCTCAGTTATTCTGCTATTGATTCCTTCTAGAGAATGTTTAATTTCATTTATTGTGTTGTTCATCATTATCTGTTTGCTCTTTAGTTCTTCTAGGTCCTTGTGAAGCATTTCTTGCATTTTCTCTATTCTATTTCCAAGTTTTTGGATCATCTTTACTATCATTATTCTGAATTCTTTTTCAGGTAGACCGCCTATTTCCTCTTCATTTGTTTGGTCTGGTGGGTTTTTACCTTCCTCCTTCATCTGCTGTGTATTTCTCTGTCCTCTCATTTTGCTTAACTTACTGTGTTTGGGGGTCTCCGTTTCACAGGCTGCAGGTTTGTAGTTCCCGTTGTTTTTGGTGTCTGCTCCCTGTGGCTAAGGTTGGTTCAGTGGGTTGTGTAGGCTTCCTGGTGGAGGGGACTGGTGCCTGTGTTCTGGTGAAAGAGGCTGGATCTTGTCTTTCTGGTGGGAAGGACTGCATCCAGTAGTGTGTTTTGGGGTGTCTGTGACCTTACTATGATTTTAGGCAGCCTCTCTGCTAATGGGTGGAGTTGTGTTCCTGTCTTGCTAGTTGTTTGGCATAAGATGTCCAGCACTGTAGCTTGCTGGTTTTTGAGTGGAGCTTGGTCTTAGTGTTGAGATGGAGATCTCTCGGAGAGCCTTCGCCGTTTGATATTTTGTGTGGCTGGGAGGTCTCTGGTAGACCAATGTCCTGAACTCGGCTCTCCCACCTCAGAGGCTCAGGCCTGACACCCGGTCAGGGCACCAAGACCCTGTCAGACACACAGCTCAGAAGAAAAGGGAGAGAAAAAGAGAAAGAAAGAAAGAAAAAGAATAATAAAATAAAATAAAGTTATTAAAATAGAAAAAAATTATTAAAAATAAAAAATTAACAAAAAGAAAAGAAAGGGAGAAAGAAAGAAGAGAGCAACCGAACCAAAAAACAAATCCATGAATAATAACAAGTGCTAAAAACTATACAAAAAAAAAAAAAAAAGAAAGACAGTCAGAACCCTAAGGCAAATGGCAAAACCAAAGCTATACATTCAGAATCACACAAAGAAGCATACACATACACACACAAAAAAAGAAAAAAAGGAAAGAAATATATATATATATAAAATTTTAAAAGAAAGAAAGCAACCAAACCAATAAATATATCTACCAATTATAATAAGCTCTAATTACTAAACTAAGATAAACATAAAACCAGAAAAAATTAGATGCAGAAAGCAAACCCCAAGTCTACAGTTGCTCCCAAAGTCCCCCCCCTCAATTTTGGGATGATTCATTGTCTATTCATGTATTCCACAGATGCAGGGTACATCAAGTTGACTGTGGAGATTTAATCTGCTGCTCCTGAGGCTGCTGGGAGAAATTTCCCTTTCTCTTCTTTGTTCACACAGCTCCTGGGGTTCAGCTTTGGATTTGGGCCTGCCTCTGCATGTAGGTTACCTGAGGGCGTCTTTTGGGAAGTCTGAGGTCTTCTGCTAGTGTTCTGTAGGAGTTGTTCCACATGTAGATGTGGTTTTGATGTATTTGTGGGGAGGAAGGTGATCTCCACGTCTTACTCCTCCGCCATCTTGAAGGCGCCCCTCTCTCCTTAGGTTTGTTTAGTGGTGACGGCCAACCTGAGGATTTGGTTAATGTACATCGCAGGACCCTGAGCGGTTGGAGTCGCACTACTCTTCTGTTACTTCTTCATGCTGATGTAGGGCACTGTATTCTTAGAGTGGAAGTTGTTGACATGGGTCTGTAGCATCCCTTTGCTGACAATTTTAGTTGCCTGTTTACATACACGGGCAGAGCAAGCTACCATTATTTTGATACCCACAAAGATACAGATGATTATGAGAAATAGTGTTAATTCCATTCTCTTGAGGCTAGTTCTTGGAATTGTGCTAGCCATAGATTCAGTACTGCTCAAGATGGAGCAGCTTATGTCATGGCTACAGGAATGTGCATCAGACACTAAAAGATTCTGTGACTCTGTTGTGCTAATCATTAACTGAGCCTGCTCTTTTATGACGCAGGGAGGCCTGGGAGACTTCAGTTTTTCTATAAACAAGAGGGAGGGGACATGGAAGGGCCTTTGTACTTGGGAGTTCCTGCAGGATTCTTCTTGGTTTCACTACGAAATTAATACATTTGGTCTAACTCATGTCAGATATGTCCCAGTTATAAGGGTCCATGTTCCTTTTGGGTGTCACACTTCACTGGGCTAGATGTCCTACACAGTCTGGGAAAATAAACCTTGGCAGTCACTATTTGCAGACTCTTTCAACATAATTGTTGTAAAAGATTTAGTCATAGCTTTCTTAAAATAGCAGTAGGTCGCATTAGTACCTTTTAAAGAAGAGTGATACACATTGGCTCAAATAAATTAATGTTCCCACCTAGAAAAGCATGTGAGGGGATGCACAGTGAAGAGAAATATGGAAGAACTATCTTACAATTTGATGATAGATCAGGTCAGGACCTCACTCTTTAGGGAAAAAGAAAACATTGGGTTTGACAGACATAACTAAATATTATTGCCTTGTAAGGAGGCTCAGGGACTGCATAGTTCCAGACTTCCAAAAGCCCCCTCAATTCTGAGATATCTCCACTTGGCTTTCTAACAGACGTTTCAAATCCACCTTGTCCCAAACTGAATTTCTGATTGTCATTTCTGCCCCCTCCCCTCCCACTTCCTGTGCCTCTTTTACAAACTTCTTCACTCAAAGCATCTTCACTTTAGTGCATGGCAGCTCTATTCTTTCAGTTGTTCAAGTCCCAAACCTTGAACTCATTCTTGATGCTTCTCTTTCTTTCACACCGCATATCCAGCCTATCAGAAATTCTATGAGTTCCATTTTCAAAATAACTTGAGAATCTGACCATTTTCTACCTTCTCTTACTTCCCTGGTCATAGTGATCAATGTCTTTCACTTGAGGTACAGAAATAGCCTCCTAATAGGTCTCTTTGATTCTACTGTTGCTCCTTCTTCTTCTCCCCACTTCATTCTCTACACAGTCTTTGGTTTCAGCCATGACTCCTAATGTCTGCTATGGCTCCTTAATTTACCCAGAGTAAAAACCAAAGTCCTCATCATGGCCTCCAAAGGCTTCAGGCCCTCAGTTACCTCTGATCTCCTCTCCCATTACTTTCCCCTTTGTTTACTCCATTCTGGCCAGGCTGCCCTTGCTGTCAGACATGTCTTTGCCTCAGGGCATTTTTTCTGGATGTTTCCTTTTCTTGAATATTCTTCCCTCAGAAATCTGATAGCTTTTCTTTTCTTTTTTTTTTTTGGCCATGCTGCGTGGCATGCAGGATCTCAGTTAGTTCCCCAACCAGAGATCGAACCCATGACCCTTGCAGTGGAAGCGCGGAGTCTTAACCACTGACTGCCAGGAAGTCCCAATTTGATATCTTCTTGACCAGCTTCCTTTCATTCTTTGAGTCTTTTCTTAAATGTTACCTTCTCAATGAGGCCTACTAGGACTACCATTTTTAATACTGTTCTCTGCCCCGCTGTCTATTCTAATTATTCTTACTCTATTCTACATTCTTTCCTCATAGTACCCATCACCTTCTAACATACTGTAATAATTTACTTATTATGTCTACTGTTTATGGGAAAGCTTTAAGCACAGAGTCTTTCCCAGAGTAGGTTCTCAACAAAGATTAGTTCTTGCATTGTCAGAGATGTTGAGTTTAATAAATCTTTTAATTTAGGTTTGCTTTACAAAATGTAGAACTTTCTTGAACACTGTCTTTTTTTTTTTATTGAAGTGAGATTCACATAATAGAAAGTTAGCCATTTTAAAGTGAACAATTCAATGGCATTTAGTACATCCACAGTGTTGTGCAGCATCTATTTTTAGTCATACTTTTATATATTGTGTAGCTACTTCCAAAATACATTTGAATCAGCAGTCAGTACCTTTAAATACGGTCTTCCAACAATTTCTTTTGCCCCTCAAATTTAAAGACAAAAAAATGAAACCACAGCGACAACACAGATTGTCTGACCTCTTAACTATTTTGCAGGAGGGAAATCTCAATTCAGGCAGCATAGATAATAGAGTTAAAAATAAATCTCTCTGTGTTTGTAGGCCTTAAAAAAACAAACCAATTTTCCGTGAAGTTCAGTGGTTTTGTTAATTGTTTCAAGATGTTGGGTGTTTTAAAGTATGTTGTAAAAGCCTGACATGATGACAAAACAAAACTCATTAGCTAGTACTCCCCTGCTGGGATTTTACTTAAAAATGTAAAAATGTAAAAGTTCATGGTAAGACAATCTTATAACTGTAAATTTAAGTGCATTAAATCAGAAAAGGGAAAAATAGAGATAATACTGATACATCTCTGCTTATTGAGCTAGATCTGGGAACCACACATCTCACTCCCTTCATTCTCTCCTTGTCCCATTAGAGTGCTGTAAAGTGAGTTCAAGAAAATTCCTAGAAGGATACACAAGAAATTGCTAACAGCTTTTGCCTCTGCAGAGGGGCTCTAAAGGTGGTAGAAGGAAGACTTATTTTATAATTATATAATGTACTTTTGTGTACTGTTTGAATTTTTACCCTAGGCATGTATTACAGTTTCAGTAAAATAAAAAATAACACCAACAAAAAACTAAACTTCTGTTTAGTTATTTCTCCAAGTACCACATAGTTCTGGGCATTTATTAGTCAGGACTCTTTAGGGTGATGGAAGCCCATTTAAACGAGCCTCTGCAGACAAGGAGGGGATGGTTTATTGGATCACAAGCAGAGATGGAGTAGTTCACAGAATTTAAGGAAAAACTGCAAGAATCAGGCCCTCAGGGATTAGAACTAAGGCCTCCATAAACCCAGAATTCTTTCTCTTGCTCTTATTATCATCTCTACTTGCATTTTTGCATGTTGGTGTCATTCTTTCCTACTTTTCCATATGAACATGGCTGCTGGTAGTCCTAGCTTAGGGATCCGAGAGAAAAGAAAAAACTACCTTTCTTCCAGAGTCTCTTTTTCAATCTTGATGAAGGATTTTAATTGGTTTTACTTGTGTCACATACTACATCTTGAACCACTGCTATTGCCAGGGGAATTGCCATATATGGATCATCTGTCAGCACATGGTCAGGATAGTAGAATCTCTTAACAGAAGGAACATATGAAAACTTCCTGGGAGGGAAAATAACTTACCACAGTCTCCTACAATATACCCCTTACTTTGCAGTCTAACACAAACTCTCCTTCCATAAAATCGTATTCCAAGAATGTTCTAGGCCAAAATAACACAGCCATGATACAGATCCCTAAAATAGACTCACCTCCTCCCCAAATCAAAAACAATTTGTAGTCTTTACCAGCTGATTTAACGCCAAGTCCAAATCTCTGGGAGATCTTCCTTCTTCTCAGCTGACTTTGAATGCTACTTCTCTTGGTTCAGCAACCCATGTGTAATTGAGGAATATAATACCCACAATGAAAAGCTACAATTTAGAAAAGAAAAAAAGGAAACACGATATGCAACAGTAATTTTTCTATGCTAAATATTACCTCCTACTGATCAGGGATAGCAAAGATTCACCTCTGTGGCAAAGTAACGAGTTTCTTAGACACAAAGTATGGCGACTTCAGGTTCTCCCAACTAGAAGGAATCCTACCAAAGTGAAGTATAGTGGACCCTTGAAGACTACAGGGGTTAGGGGAGCTGACCTTCCAGTGGGAAATCTTCATGTAATTTATAGCTGGTCTTCCATATCCATGTTCCTCTGCATCCGTGCTTCTGGATTCATGGGTTCAACCAACTGGGGATTACGTAGTACTGCAGTATTACTATTGAAAAAAATCTGTGTATAAGTGGAACCATTTAGTTCAAACTCGTGTTGTTCAAGAGTCAACTCTACTTACCCAGGGCCTAGAGGTCAGACTTTCTCAGTCCCTCTGGTTCCTCTCAGATAGCCCCATTCCAATACCTAGAAGTCCCCTGTCTTTTTCAATAAAAACATTTATGTTAGTGGAAGTTAAATCATTATCTGCAGGCAGAAAGGGCTTTGCAATAAGGTTATAGTTTATATATATTTATTTGTTTAATGTTTAATTTGTATTAAAATGGAAAGCCAAATTTTCTTGTCTTTACTATTTTGAATTAGAAGGAATCGCACTCATTTTCTTTTTTTAAAAAAAATAATTTTTTTATTTTGGCTGCATCGGGTCTTAGTTGCAGCATGTGGGATCTTTGTTGCAGCAGGCAGGATATTTCATTGCGTCATGTGGGCTCTTCGTTGTGGTGCATGGGCTTCTCTATAGTTGTGGTATGAGGGCTCAGTATTTGTGGCATGTGGGCTTAGTTGCCCCATGGCATGTGCGGCATGTGGTATCTTAGTTCCCTGACCAGGAATTGAACCCGTGTTCCCTGCATTGGAAGGTGGATTCTTAACCACTGGACCACCAGGGAAGTCCCAACAACTCATTTTTGAGTGGCGGTCACCTTCCTCCAGTAGTGTGTGTGTGTGTGTGTGTGTGTGTGTGAGAGAGAGAGAGAGAGAGAGAGAGAGTGAGTGTATATTCATTCCTCTCCAGGAAATAGTCAGTATTAGGCAATGTTAGGCAATAATATTAGGGAATATTATTTTGTAGATTATTGTTTCAAAAGTACTTTCATGCTCTTGAGGAAGGTGGGGAGGGTACTGTTTGTTATTGGTTTCTTACCTTTCTTACCCTGCTTTGATTTTTAATTCGCTGTAAAAGTTCTTTCTGATGATCCTGAGTCTAGTCATTAAGGACTTCAGTGAAGGGGGTGGGGAAAGAGGGAATAAAACTTAAGGTGTGAAGGATGAAAGAAACATGGTGAGAAAGTTAGAAGGGCCACTGACTCAGAGTCACAAAAGTAATTCAAGAGTGGCCACCACCCGAAAACTCTGGATGAATAAGTTGAGAAGACTTCTGTGATGGGCCTTGTCTTTGTGCCCTGGAGTCATATTGTATCAGAAACATTGCCAGCTGACTATGCAGTTTTCATAGGATTGAAAATATTACATTACCTATTCCAGGATGTCTGAAGATCAAGTGTTCACTCTTCATGAAACCTTGATTATTTTATATTTTACATCAGACATCCTCAGAAGCTTTCCTTCTAGCAGAAGCAATGCCCAGCTTACCAGCTTATACCGTCTACTTCTGCCACTGGGTAGCTACCCCTTATGGTGTTCCTACTAAAATTATGAGACTAAAGGGAACCCCTAGACCCTCAGAGAAATGATGGAAGGAGTTTCCACACCAGAGCCCCAAGCTGGGACAGTAATAAGTGGATCTTTTCCTCAGTCTATTTCCAGTCAGGCAACCTGGAAATGAGTTTTTTCCTTCCTCTTTCTAATGATACTTTGCTTAAGGTTGCCTGGAGACTCAAGGTAAAAGTTTAACCAGCTGATTCTCCACTGTATATCTTAGACCTCAGCTCCTCATCTAATGTGGAGAATGGTGATGGAAAGGGAGGAAAGTGTCATAGTTCTTCTACAATAATTATTCTTAATTTCTTCTGAGTGTTTATTGTTTGCATTTCCTCTTCCTGGGACCAAATTATTCTCAGTTAGGGACTATTTGGTTGCAAGGAAGAGAAACACTCAAGTTAGCTCTAGTACAATGTTATGTTTATTGTGTGGTTATAACACCCCATGTCCTGGACAGTGAGGCAATGCTATGGATGTTTATGGAGAAGAAATGAAGTATAGCTGGGCCTTAGAGGGTCTTCAGAAGGGAAATAGAGAGTAAAGACATAAACCTGTTCTTTTTAAGAAACCCTTTGGTCTCTTTTTCCTGTTTCTGTCCACTCTGGTCTTCTCTCTGCAGAGCATGCATTTCTCCTTATTCCTGGTGTCTTTGACCCTATAGTTTCAGCTTGGTTCAGTGTCTCATAACGGAGGAAAGGTAGTTACCCAAAAGGAAACTGGAGTGCTACTAAGGGAGGATAAATTCTGGGCTAAAAAATGAAAAAACTTCCATGATAATGACCAACATATTCAAGTCAGTTCAAGTTGGCTGAATAGTTTTCCATGTCTGAAGTGAAAGTTTCCATGCCACCAAACCCAGGTACATGGCCCCATCCCTGGAACTGGAAGACATCTAACAATTGTTTGCTGACTAGATGAATAGGTGAATGAATGACCAGAGGTTAAGCAGGATCCATGTCTGATTTATTTTGATTCATCTTTGTAATACTCAAACAGCACCTGATATGCTGGGATATTTTGTACATGGTAGGTGCTCAGTAAGTATTAACAGAATAACTTTCACTTCCCTTCTTCTGAATATTGTACTCTTTTATTTTATTTACAAATTTATTTATTTTTGGCTGCGTTGGGTCTTCGTTGCTGTGCGTGGGCTTTCTCTAGTTGTGGCGAGTGGGGGCTACTCTTCATTGCGGTGCACGGGCTTCTCATTGCAGTGGCTTCTCTTGTTGTGGAGCACGGGCTCTGCACACGGGCTTCAGTAGTTGTGGTTCATGGGCTCTAGAGTGCAGGCTCAGTAGTTGTGGCACACGGGCTTAGTTGCTCCGCAGCATGTGGGATCTTCCCAGACCAGGGCCTGAACCTGTGTCCCCAGGTTTGGCAGGCGGATTCTTAACCACTATGCCACCAGGGAAGTCCCGTGAATATTGTACTCTTTTAAATGGCAGAATTATTGTGTAATACAGTGGTCTCTGAAGAGGACTGCACAAAACAATCCACTGGGGTATGAAAAAAAATCATGGCTTCTATGCATGTTTACCTAAAAAATAAGAATAATTAAGTATTACTAACATGTAACATAGCGATTGACATTGGCGCCTTCAAATAGGTCAAATGTCAAGTGTGGTCCACAGAGTGCTCTGATGCAAGAGTGAGGCTTCTGCAACGTGGAAGGCTTGACCAGGTTATTTTCTCGTGGGTGTTGGCTTTCAGCATACTTTCATCACAGTGGATCCATGAACAACATGGGTTTGAACTGAGATGGCTCCACTTGTACATGAATTTTCTTCACTAAATATGTACTACAGTACTCATGATCCATGGTTGGTTGAATCTGCAATGCAGAACCATGGATATACAGAGGGCCTACTGTAAAGTTATACATGGGTTTTTGACTGCATGGGGGTCAGTGCCCCTAACCCTCATGTTGTTCAAGAATCAACTGTATATTGCAGTTTATGTGGGCCTATGTAGATTACAAAAGTAGTATATTATCTGGTTTTAACTAAAGTAACTCTCACAAAGTGGAAAAAAGGCTTAGAAAGATATCTGTAAAGAAATTGTGAATTGAAGATAATACCTATAATGGGAACACAAGGAAACAACGAGAAAATAGTCAAGTATACTCTTCTGCTCCTGTTACAAGTTCTTTGTCAGCTATGTTAAGAGATAAAACAAATAATGATCTAGTCATATCTGACAAGAAGTAGTCCAAAAAATTAGAAATTTCATGGAGCCTTGAACTGTGGATTTAAATCTAATACTGTTAACAATAGACAGTGACCCAAAGTAAACACTGTGCTTGAGTTTTATCCATGAAGCTGTCATGATTATCGTGACATTTAGAAACAAAGCATCCAGAACATGTAGGTCAAATTTCTACACCTTTTTTACAGTGATGTTATAGTCAGGCAATGCTCAAATTCACAACATAATTTTACTAACTTTACAGTTTTTGCTTAAGAACAAAAGTTAAAAAGCTACATACATGCCATGGTAAGAATTGGCTGAAATAATAAAGAAAAATGTGTTCCTTTGTTGGCAAATATCACTGGAAGATGCATAGAAAACATTGCTGAAGATCTGAAAAACAAACATTAGGAGAGATTTGACAGTGTGGGAAATTTGTAATATGGCTGGATGAAAGTACAGATGTTTCTAACTTGTCTTAGTTACGATATTTGTTAGATTCTGTTCCAATAATGAAATACATGAAAAACTATTTTCTCTCTCTGTCTTCACTGAGGGAAAGGTAGCCTGGAAGGAATATATTAATTATAAATATATTAATGACTTCTTTAATAAAAGAAGGGATAAGGCTAGAGGGGCAGAACCACAAGAGAAATTTAATCACTGCATCATTCATAGGCAGCTATTGCAGCAAAGAACTGAAAGCCATAGTATTTAAAATTCCTGGAATGTAGGTGTGGTGAATCTTATGAAACAGAGCCTTTAATAGTAGAACTTTTATACTGACCTATAGCAGGGGTTGGCAAGTTTTTTCTGTAAAGAGGAAGATAGTCAGTGTTTGCAGGCCACATGGTCTCTGTCACAACTATTCAACTCTGCCTTTGGAGGGTAAAAACAGCCAAGACAATATGTAAATGAATGATTGTGACTGTGTTCCAATAAAACTTTATTTATAAAAGTAGGGACAGGCTCTATCTGATCCAAGGGCTGTAGTTTGCTGACTCCTGCTTTGTAAAGAGTGAGGAATAGCCATGAACATAGAGGTTCACTGTTTATCTTTTGTCATACACTTAAAAATGTTGTTGAAGTTAAAGACTTCAATTTATTGACCTTTTATGTGATGACAGGTAGTTGTTGGTAGTGTGTAACCCAGCGGATAAATTAAAAGAAAAATAAGCACAGATTAAAGAGCTTGCCTCTTCATTGTAAAAATGACATTTAATAATGAGAAACAAACTGCTTTTAAAAAGAACCCAGAGGGCATTTTTGAAAATAGCTCTTGGGGAATGTTTCTATTGTTATATTGTTCAGTTGTAGAAATTATATATGTTTATCACCTGCATGCTTAATAAAATTGTAAGCAGATTTTTCCAATATGTTTCATAATCTCCCAAAGAGTTTTAGTGAGTTTTGAGTATGTTTGTTAAAAATATCAATATTCAGTTCCTTCTAATTTGTTTGCAGGAATAATTTTTTGGCATCAAGAATGATGGAAATTTATTAGCCAGACTTAAACAATAATCTCTGTATAAATGGTGACTAGAACTGAAAAAAGAGTATTATGATTTAATAAGTGCAGTCAGTGAGAGACTTCTATTTGGTTCCATTTGGAACTTCCACGTGAAGTTCTTTTTCCAGCTATGACAACCATTAAAACTAAGTGTTGAGGGCTTCCCTGGTGGTGCAGTGGTTGAGAGTCTGCCTGCTGATGCAGGGGACACGGGTTCGTGCCCTGGTCTGGGAAGATCCCACATGCTGCGGAGCAGCTAGGCCCGTGAGCCATGGCCGCTGAGCCTGCGCGTCCGGAGCCTGTGCTCCTCAACGGAAGAGGCCACAGCAGTGAGAGGCCCGTGTACCGAAAAAAAAAAGAAAACCCCAAAAAACCAAAAAAATCTAAGTGTTGATATAAGCTGAACTTAGATGCACGCCTTCAAACTGCTGTAACACAAAATATTAAACCAAGATTCTAAAAATAACAAAGCATATTCAAATGCATTGCTTACAGGTATTTTTGGTTCCAGAGATTAATGAAATAAAGGTTATTTAAAGGCATTTTTTTCATACTTTACTGGATTTTTAAATGTTTATCTTGTAAGGTTTAACATGTAAAGTAGCGCATGTATATTATATAAATAAATACACATGTATTGAAGTATGTATGCTAACATTAAAAAAATTATAGTGTGATATATGATGCAAAAAGTCCAGAGACCATTGTGTTCATAGAGAGGCAGTGTGGCACAGCAAAACAGTCATAGAGTTTCGTACCACATAGATCAGCTGTGTTTAATAATAGTAATTATCAATTAATAAGTCACTCCTAGGGCTAGGCATCATGTCAGGTGCATTGCAGAAATCATCTCATTATATCCTGTCCAAAATCGTATGTGGGAAGGATCACATGGCTATCTCTCCTTTCATCTCTACCAAACACATTTCCCAAGGTGCTTGGAAGGCTGGGTCTTCTGCTTGTGAGTGAGGGCCTTGGGCCTCAGATTCTTTTCGACTCCAAAATTGCTGGTTGAGCTCTAGTCTCCCAGGCACTAAAAATGATTAAAGGGTATTTCTGTGGCATCCATTGAACAAAAGTAAAATAACCTATAAAATCACCTCTTAACATGTGATTATAGTCAACTCTCAGTTCGTTGAGGGTATTAGCAGGTAGGGATGGAATGGCAGCTTCAAAAAAACCTACAACCACAGTTAAAACAATACTATAGTCAACTATTATCTAGATATGATTAACAGTAATGTTGGCTGGACCTAGGAGGAGTTCATTTTCCTAGTGGAGCTGGGCTTTCTGATGGGCCAGAGTAAGTCCATTCTTCTAGGGAAGCTCAGAAGGCAACTGATCCCCTCTCATCTTGCTTTTTGTTGGAGTAGAGGCTGGTAATACAGATTCATTATTTGCTGCCTAATTACTAACCCTGAAGTCTGGGAAAGCCTGCCACTCTCAGAGCTCTGCTGTACTTTGACCATCACTGATCTACCCTGCATCATAGAGTGTGGACTGGGCATTACCATTTCACAGATGAGAAAACAGAGGCTACTTTCTCACTGACAGAAAACTGGTGTCAGAGTTGGGATTGGAGCCCAGATGTGGCTGATTTCAAAGCCTCTTGTGTCTTTCACTGCTTCCCTACTGCTGACCTTGTGGGGTTTGGTCCTACTTGGACAGATATTTTTGGATCGAGGTTCTTTCTTTTTGACTCTCAAAACATGTCATCTTGGCAGATGCCAATTCTGCTTATTCCATATGACACCCTTGCTTCTCCTTTTCTGTGACTTTGCTGAGAGTCATAAGGGACTTTGAAAATTATCCATTCCAATGCTCTCATTTTGCAGTGAACAAAATTAATACCCAGAAAGATAAAGTAACTTACCCATGTCCCCATGGTAGTGATGGCTATAAACCTGCTCTGTTCAAACTTTTGAACTCCTCACATTTTGGGAAAATAGATCCCAGAGTATAAATATGTGTGATTCAGCTTAAGTTTTCAAATATCCATAATTGAGCAACGGAGTTATAATTTTCTTAAAAAATAGGCCAAATCATGGTTTTCAATCAAACTTGTTTGAAACTTTAAGCCTGCTTGGGGTGGCACGTACAGTCTACTAACCCTGGATTTGTTCTTATTTTTGTTTGCCTTGACTTAAAAAGATGAGCCATGTGATTCCCAAGAGTTTGGAAGGTTTTCTGATGTTTTCAATAAAACAGCATGTAGAGTTGGAACTATTCTATGTTAGAATTATTTTTCTGGTCACGAGGCAGTGAGTAACCATCACTAAACTCTTTCCTATTTCTATTTGAGATTGAATTTCTAAAAAACTGATTAGTTTTTTTTAGCTTGCACCTGAGCCTGTAGAGTTACACAAGGCTTCAAACTTACCCTTTCTTCTTGTTATAAATAATGAGTGAATTTACTAAATAGCAGCTAAAAGCAGAAGAATTATTTGTTCTTATTCGTTCATTCAAACAATTAAAAAATATACTGAGCACCTACCAGGAGCCAGGCCTTGTGCTCATTCTTATCCTTGCAAAGACATTCATGGTCTAGTAGAGGAGACCTAGACATAAAGAAATGTGGTATTTGAAATGACACATGATGATGGTTGTCATAGAAGTATGTGGCACTGGGAAGCTTCTCTTTGCCCAGAGGGGGTGGGGAAAACACTGGATGAAATGACATTTGATCTGGGCATTAAAAGATGGCTAGGATTTCATCAAGTGAAAAGGGAAGCTAATTTCAGAAAAAAGAGTAATACAAACAAAGATAGAGAGTAGTGGATTACCCTTGGGTGGTACCTTTTTGGTGGCTGATAATGTAAATGTGAATGACTGGTATTTCAACATATTGGGTCCATGAAGACTGATTTCAAGTTTTTTAAATCCATTTTAAAATTAATTTTTAAAGCTAAATTGTAATTATTGTTGGTGTTGCTGGCTACCCTTGTGCTTTACTGTGTTAGGTGCTTTAAAAAATATTTAATCCTCACAGCAATTCTATGATGTAGCTACTTAGGAGGAAATTGAGCCACAGGGAGCATGCTTTGCCAGGGTTGCAAAGCTGGTAAGAAGCCTACCAAGAGTTTTGCCCTTCAGATATACTTGCACTCAGTAAAGTTTTAATTTTTAACCAAAATGATAGTCTCTACTTTGAAGTGTAAAACCTTTATAAAAGACCTTTAAGAATGGCTTATTACATGGACTTTAAGGTATTATATAAGTGAATTTAAAAAGAGCTCATCTTGGGGGCTTCCCTGGTGGCGCAGTGGTTGGGAGTCTACCTGCCGATGCAGGGGACGCGGGTTCGTGTCCCGGTCCAGGAGGATTCCACGTGCCGTGGAGCGGCTGGGCCCGTGAGCCATGGCCACTGAGCCTGCGCGTCCGGAGCCTGTGCTCCGCAACGGGAGAGGCTGCAGCGGTGGGAGGCCCACGTACCGCAAAAAACAAAATAAACGAGCTCATCTTGTCTGAGGCTTTGAGGTATACATCAAGAACTAATCGCCCAGGAGAACTTCAAGATGGCGGAAGAGTAAGACGTGGAGATCACCTTACCCCCACAAATACATCAGAAATACATCTACATGTGGAACAACTCCTACAGAACACCTACTGAATGCTGGCAGAAGACCTCAGACCTCCCAAAAGGCAAAAAACTCCCCACATACTTGGGTAGGGCAAAAGAAAAAAGAAAAAACAGAGACAGAAGAATAGGGACGGGACCTGCACCAGTGGCACGGAGCTGTGAAGGAGGAAAGGTTTCCACACACTAGGAAGCCCCTTCATGGGCGGAGACTGCGGGTGGCAGAGGGGGGAAGCTTCGGAGCCTCAGAGGAGAGCACAGCAACAGGGGAGCAGAGGGCAAAGCAGATTCCTGCATGAGGATCGGTGCTGACTAGCACTCACCAGCCCGAGAGGCTTGTCTGCTCACCTGCCGAGACCGGAGGGTGCTGGGAGCTGAGGCTCGGGCTTCAGAGGTCAGAAACCAGGGAGAGGACTGGGGTTGGCTGCGTGAACACAGCCTGAGGGGGCTGGTGCACCACAGCTAGCTGGGAGGGAGTCCGGGAAAAAGTCTACCTAACTACCTAAGAGGCAAGAGACCATTGTTTCAGGGTGCACGAGGGGAGGGGATTAAGAGTGGCCACTAAACGAGCTCCAGAGAGGGCCGCAAGCCACAGCTATCAGCGCGGACACCAGAGACAGGCATGAGATGCTAAGGCTGCTGCTGCAGCCACCAAGAAGCCTGGGAACAAGCACAGGTCACTATCCACACCTCCCCTCTCAGGAGCCTGTGCAGCCCACCACTGCCAGGGTCCCATGATCCAGGGACAACTTCCCCGGGAGAACGCATGGCGCACCTCAGGCTGGTGTGACGTCACGTCGGCCTCTGCCACCACAGGCTCACAGCGCATCCGTACCCCTCCCTCCCCCCAGCCTGAGTGAGCCAGAGCCCCTGAATCAGCTGTTAGTTTAACCCCATCTTGCCTGAGCAGGGAACAGCCACCCTCAGGCGACCTACACACAGAGGCGGGGCCAAATCCAAAGCTGAACCCCAGGAGCTGTGTGAACAAAGGAGAGAAAGGGAAATCTCTCCCAGAAGCCTCAGGAGCAGCAGATTCAATCTCCACAATCAACTTGATGTACCCTGCATCTGTGGAATACCTGAATAGACAACGAATCATCCCAAATTGAGGTGGTGGAATTTGGGAGCAACGATATATATATTTTTTTCCTTTTACTCTTTTTGTGAGCGTGTATGTGTATGCGTCTGTGTGTGATTTTGCCTCTATA
Organism: Mesoplodon mirus; assembly: GCF_964341445.2. Classification (NCBI taxonomy): domain Eukaryota; kingdom Metazoa; phylum Chordata; class Mammalia; order Artiodactyla; family Ziphiidae; genus Mesoplodon; species Mesoplodon mirus. Next base: position 30,711,754 of record NC_138976.1, on the reverse strand, counting down.
GCTTTGATTTTACCATTTGTCCTAGGGTTCCATCTGTTCTTTTTTTTAGTATAGTTTTTAGCGCTTGTTATCATTAGTGGATTTGTTTTTTGGTTTGGTTGCTCTCTATTTCCTTTCTTTTTAAAAAAATTTTAAACTTTTTTATTTTTAATAATTATTTTTTATTTTAATAACTTTATTTTATTTTATTTATATATATATTTATTTATTCTCCCTTTTATTCTGAGCCGTGTGGATGACATGGTCTTGGTCCTTCAGCCGGGCATCAGACCAGTGCCTCTGAGGTGGGAGAGGCGAGTTCAGGACATTGGTCCACCAGAGACCTCCTAGCTCTATGTAATATCAAATGGCATAAATCTCCCAGAGATCTCCATCTCAATCTCAAGACCCAGCTCCACTCAACGAGCAGCAAGCTACAGTGCTGGACACCCTATGCCAAACAACTAGCAAGACAGCAACACAACTCCACCCACCAGCAGAAAGGCTGCCTAAAATCATAATAAGTTCACAGACGCCCCCAAACACGGACCTGCCAACCAGAAAGACAATATACAGCCTCATCCCCCAGAACACAGGCACTAGTCCCCTTCACCAGGAAGCCTACATGACCCACTGAACCAACCTTAGCCACTGGGGGCAGATACCAAAAACAATGGGAACTACGAACCTGCATCCTGTGAAAAGGAGACCCCAAACACAGTAAGATAAGCAAAATGAGAAGACAGAGAAATTCACAGCACTTGAAGAAGGAAAGTAAAAACCCACCAGACCTAACAAATGAAGAGGAAATAGGCAGTCTACGTGAAAAAGAATTCAGAATGATAGTAAAGATGACCCAAAATTTTGGAAATAGAATGGAGAAAATATAAGACAAGTTTAACAAGGACCTAGAAGAACTAAAGAGCAAACAAACGATGAACAACACAATAAATGAAATTAAAAATTCTCTAGAAGGAATCAATAGCAGAATAACTGAGACAGAAGAACGGATAAGTGACCTGGAAGATAAAATAGTAGAAAACACTACTGCAGAGCAGAATAAAGAAAAAAGATTGAAAAGAATTCAAGAGAGTCTCCGAGACCTCTGGGACTACATTAAAAGCACCAACATTCTAAGTATAGGGGACCCAGAAGAAGAAGAGGAAAAGAAAGGGAAGAAGAGGAAAAGAAAGAAAATATTTGAAGAGATTATAATTGAAAACTTCCCTAATATGGGAAAGGAAATAGTTACTCAAGTCCAGGAAGTGCAGAGGGTCCCATACAGGATGAATCCAGCGAGAAACACACCAAGACACATATTAATCAAACTATCAAAAATTAAATACAAAGAAAAAATATTAAAAGCAGCAAGGGAAAACCAACAGTTAACATACAAGGGAATTCCCATAAGGTTAACAGCAGATCTTTCAGCAGAAACTCTGCAAGCCAGAAGGGAGTGGCAGGACATATTTAGAGTGATGAAAGGAAAAAAACTACAACCAAGATTACTCTACCCAGCAAGGATCTCATTCAGATACGACGGAGAAATTAAAACCTCTACAGTCAAGCAAAAGCTAAGAGAATTCAGCATCACCAAACCAGCTTTACAACAAATGCTAAAGGAACTTCTCTAGGCCAGAAACACAAGAGAAGGAAATGACTTAAAATAATAAACCCAAAACAATTAAGAAAATGGTAATCGGAACATACATATTGATAATTACCTTAAACATAAATGAATTAAGTGCTCCAACCAAAAGACATAGACTGGCTGAATGTCTGCAAAAACAAGACCCTTATATATGCTGTCTACAAGAGACCCAATTCAGACCTAGGGACACATACACACTGAAACTGAGGGGATGGAAAAAGATACTCCATGCAAATGGAAATCAAAAGAGAGCTAGAGTAGCAATTCTCATATCAGACAAAATAGGCTTTAAAATAAAGACTATTACAAGAGACAAAGAAGGACACTACATAATGATCAAGGGATCAATCCAAGAAGAAGATATAAAAATTGTAAATATTTATGCACCCAACATAGCTGCACCTCAATACAAGGCAAATGCTAACAGCCATAAAAGGGGAAATCGACAGTAACACAATCATAGTAGGGGACTTTAACACCCCACTTTCACCAATGGACAGATCATCCAAAATGAAAATAAATAAGGAAACACAAGCTTTAAATGATACATTAAACAAGATGGACTTAATTGATATTTCTGGGACGTTCCATCCAAAAACAACAGAATACACTTTCTTCTCAAGGGCTCATGGAATATTCTCCAGGATAGATCATATCGTGGCTCACAAACCAAGCCTTGATAAATTAAAGAAAATTGAAATCGTATCAAGGATCTTTTCTGACTACAATGCTATGAGACTAGATATCAATTACAGGAAAAAATCTGTAAAAAATAGAAACACATGGAGGCTAAACAATACACTACTTAATAATCAAGAGATCACTGAAGAAATCAAAAAATACCTAGAAACAAATAACAATGAAAACACAATGACCCAAATCCTATGGGATGCAGCAAAAACAGTTCTAAGAGGGAACTTTATAGCAATACAATCCTACCTTAAGAAACAAGAAACATCTCAAATAAACAACCTAAACTTACACCTAAAGCATTTAGAGAAAGAAGAACAAAACACCCCCAAAGTTGGCAGAAGGAAAGAAATGATAAAGATCAGATCAGAAATAAATGAAAAAGAAATGAAGGAAATGATAGCAAAGATCAATAAAACTAAAAGTGGTTCTTTGAGAAGATAATCAAAATTGATAAACCATTAGCCAGATTCATCAAGAAAAAAAGGGAGAAGACTCAAATCAATAAAACTAGAAATGAAAAAGGAGAAGTAACAACTGACACTGCAGAAATACAAAGGATCATGAGAGATTACTACAAGCAACTGTATGCCAATAAAATGGACAACCTGGAAGAAATGGACACATTCTTAGGAAAGCACAACCTTCCTAGACTGAACCAGGAAGAAATAGAAAATGAAAACAGGCCAATCACAAGCACTTAAATTGAAACTGTGATTAGAAACCTTCCAACAAACAGGAACCCAGGACCAGATGGCTTCACAGGCGAATTCTATCAAACATTTAGAGAAGAGGTAACACCTATCCTTCTCAAACTCTTCCAAAATATAGCAGAGGGAGGAACACTCCGAAACTCATTCTACAAGGCCACCATCACCCTGATACCAAAACCAGACTAAGATGTCACAAAGGAAGAAAAGTAAAGGCCAATATCACTGATGAACATAGATGCAAAAATCCTCAACAAAATACTAGCAAACAGAATCCAACAGCACATTAAAAGGATCATACACCATGATCAAGTGGAGTTTATCCCAGGAATGCAAGGACTCTTCAATATATGCAAATCAATCAGTGTGCTACACCATATTAACAAATTGAAAATTAAAACCATATGATCATCTCAATAGATGCAGAAAAAGCTTTTGACAAAATTCAACACCCATTTATGATAAAAACCCTCCAGAAAGTAGGCATAGAGTGAACTTACCTCAACGTTATGAAGGCCATATATGACAAACCCACAGCCAACATCATCCTCAATGGTGAAAAACTGAAACCATTTCTGCTAAGATCAGGAACAGGACAAGGTTTCCCACTCTCACCACTGTTATTCAACATTGTTTTGGAAGTTTTAGCCACAGCAATCAGAGAAGAAAAAGAAATAAAAGGAATCCAAATTGGAAAAGAAGAAGTAAAGCTGTCACTGTTTGCAGATGACATGATACTATACATAGAGAATCCTAAAGATGTTTCCAGAAAACTACTAGAGCTAATCAATGAATTTGGTAAAGTAGCGGGATACAAAATTAATGCACAGAAATCTCTTACATTCCTATACACTAATGATAAAAAATCTGAAAGAGAAATTAAGGAAACACTCCCATTTACCATTGCAACAAAAAGAATAAAATACCTAGGAATAAACTTACCTAAGGAGACAAAGACCTGTATGCAGAAAGCTATAAGACACTGGTGAAAGAAATTAAAGACAATACAGACAGATGGAGAGATGTAACATGTTCTTGGTTTGGAAGAATCAACATTGTGAAAATGACTATACTACCCAAAGCAATCTAGAGATTCAGTGCAATCCCTTTCAACTACCACTGTCATATTTCACAGAAGTGGAACAAAAAATTTCACAATTTGTATGGAAACACAAAAGACCCTGAATAGACAAAGCAATCTTGAGAATGTAAAATGGAGCTGGAGGAATCAGGCTCCCGGGCTTTAGACTATACTACAAAACTACAGTAATCAAGACAGTATGTTACTGGCACCAAAACAGAAATATGGGTCAATGGAACAGGATAGAAAGCCCAGACATAAACCCAGGCACATACGGTCACCTTATTTTTGATAAAGGAAGCAAGAATACACAATGGAGAAAAGACAGCCTCTTCCATAAGTGGTGCTGGGAAAACTGGACAGCTACATGTAAAAGAATGAAATTCGAACACTCCCTAACACCATACACGAAAATAAACTAAAAATGGAGTAATGACCTTAATGTAAGGCCAGAAACTATCAAACTCTTAGAGGAAAACATAGGCAGAACACTCTATGACATGAATCACAGCAAGATCTTTTTTGACCCACCTCCTAGAGAAATGGAAATAAAGAAAAATAAACAAATGGGACCTAATGAAACTCAAAAGCTTTTGCACAGCAAAGGAAATGATAAACAAGACAAAAAGACAACCCTCAGAATGGGAGAAAATATTTGCAAATGAAGCAACTGACAAAGGATTAATCTCCAAAATATACAAGTAGCTCATGCAGCTCAATATCAGAAAAACAAACAACCTAATCCAAAAATGGGCAGAAGACCAAAATAGACATTTCTCCTAAGAAGATATACAGATTGCAAACAAACACATGAAAGGATGCTCAATATCATTAATCATTAGAGAAATGCAAATCAAAACTATAATGAGGTATCACCTCACACCAGTCAAAATGACCATCATGAAAAAAATCTACAAAAATACATGCTGGTGAGGTTGTGGAGGAAAGGGAACCCTCTTGTACTGTTGGTGGGAATGTAAATTGATACAGCCACTATGGAGAACAGTATGGAGGTTCCTTAAAAAACTAAAAATAGAACTACCATATGACCCAGCAATCCCAGTACTGGGCATATGCCCTGAGAAAACCATAATTCAAAAAAGTCATGTACCGCATTGTTCACTGCAGCTCAGTTTACAATAGCCAGGACATGGAAGCAACCTAAGTGTCTATCAACAGATGAGTGGATTAAGAATATATGGCACATGTATACAATGGAATATTACTCAGCCATAAAAAGAAACGAAACTGAGTCATTTGTAGTGAGTTGGGTAGACCTAGAGTCTGTCATACAGAGTGAAGTAAGTCAGAAAGAGAAAAACAAATACCATATGCTAACACTATATATGGAATCTAAAAAAGAAAAAAGTGGTCATGAAGAACCTAGAGGCAGGACAGGAATAAAGACACAGACCTACTAGAGAATGGACTTGAGGACACGGGGGTAGGGGGAAGGGTAAGCTGGGACAAAGTGAGAGAGTGGCATGAACATGTATACACTACCAAATGTAAAACCCATAGCTAGTGGGAAGCAGCTGCAAGCCAAAGGGAGATCAGCTCGGTGCTTTGTGACCACCTAGAAGGGTGGGACAGGGAGGGTGGGAGGGAGGGAGATGCAAGAGGGAAGAGATATGGGGATATATGTATATGTATAGCTGATACACTTTGTTATAAAGCAGAAACTAACACACCATTGTAAAGCAATTGTACTCCAATAAAGATGTAAAAAAAAAAAAAAACAACAAAAAACAAAAACCAATCGCCCAGAGAGTTTAGGTGACACGCCTGGGACCTGGCAAGTTGGGGTAGCAACTGATCCTCTGCTTCCTTAGACACTGCTCTGGTCCTTTGACGCTGGATGCCAGTTATGCACCCGGTAGATGTAAAAGTGAATAAGAAGTAGTGCCTGCAGAATAGTTCAATAACTTTCCCGAAGCCCATAGAACCTAGGCAATCTTGCTCCAGGGCCCACGCTCTTAACTTTGCTCTTACAGAGGAATGGAGATGGGAATAGGATGGGTAGCCTCACTTTAATTCTGCTCAGAGACCTACTAAAGAAGTTTCTTAAATATATTTAGTGCCTCAATGTCCCCATTTGTAGTCACATTTGCCTAACATGTCACAGTTTATAAGGTCAATGAATAAGTTTGACTTTGATGGGATTTCACAACAACCCCAAGAGGTACAGGCAGGGAAGGTTTTCTTATGCTTATTTTACAGATGAGGAACCAGGCTCAGAGATGCTAAAAGAATTGTTCACCTTTATGCAGCTCTATGCAGAGATGGGATTAGAACCCACGAAAGAGTAATCACTGTCCCTAAGATGCTTATAATATAGACTGAGGCAAAATTGTGTCCGCACATGAAAACCAGAATGTGGAATGTTTTCTAAGAGGTTCAGGGCAAGGTGACTAAATGTTCAGAGGAGAATTAAATTATGTCCTGTTGGCTTTCTGTTAGAGAGGGATAAGAGCTGGGTTATATATATGGGAAAGATATGGACAAGCATTCCAGGGAGAGCATGAATAGAGACATAGTGTGTGAGCTTCTTTTTCATCCTCAGCTCCTGACAGCTGAGGAGCTTGCCCATTTACCTACTGAAGGACATCTTGGATGTTTCCAAGTTTTGACAGTTATGAATATGGCTACTATAAACATCCATGTGCAGGTTTTTGTGTGGACATACGTTTTCAGTTCCTTTGGGTAAATAACCAAGGAGAATCATTGCTGGATCCTTGGTAAGAGTAGGTTTAGTTTTGTAAGAAACCCCCAAACTGTTTTCCAAAATGGCTGCACCATTTTGCACTCTAACTGGCAATGAATGAGAGTCCTTGTTGCTCCACATCCTCAGCAGCATTTGGTATTGTCAGTGTTTCAGATTTTGGTCATTATAATAGGTGTTATTGCATTTTTGTTTTAGTTTGCATTTCTCTGAAGATATATGACATGGAGCATATTTTCATATGCTTATTTGTCATCTGTGTATCTTCTTTGGTGGTGTGTGTCTTAAGGTTTTTGGCCCATTTAAAAAAATCAGGTTGTTAAATGTCCATTGACAGATGAATGGATAAAGAAGGTGTGGTACCTATACACAATGGAATACTACTCAGCCATTAAAAAAGAACGAAATAATGCCATTTGCAGCAATATGGATGCCTCTAGAGATTATCATACTTAGTGAAGTAAGTCAGAAAGAGAAAGACAAGTACTATATGGTATCACTTATATGTGGAATCTAAAATATGGCACAAATGAAACTATCTACAAAACAGAAACAGACTCATAGACATAGAGAACAGACTTGTGGTTGCCAAGGGGGTGGGGAGGGAGAGGGATGGACTGGGAGTTTGGGGTTGGTAGATGCAAACTATTACGTTTAGAATGACTAAACAACGAGGTCCTAATGATAGCACTGAATAGCACAGGGAGCTATACTCCATATCCTGTGATAAACCATAATGGAAAAGAATATAAAAAAGAATGTAGGGGCTTCCCTGGTGGCGCAGTGGTTAGGCATCTGCCTGCCGATGCAGGGGACGCGGGTTCATGCCCCGGTCCAGGAGGATCCCACATGCCGTGGAGCGGCTGGGCCCGTGAGCCATGGCCACTGAGCCTGCGCGTCCGGAGCCTGTGCTCCGCAACGGGAGAGGCCACAACAGTGAGAGGCCCGTGTACCGAAAAAAAAAAAGAATGTATTCATGTATATAACTGAGTCATTTTGCTGTACAGCAGAGACTGACACAACACTGTACTTCAACTATACTTCAATAAAAAGAAATCAGGTTGTTTGTTTTACTGTTGTTGAGTTTTAAGAGTCCTTTGTATATTTTAGATAACAGCCCTTTATCAGATGTGTCTTTTGCAAATATTTTCTTCCATTTGGTAGCTTGTCTTATCATCTTTTAAAAATTTACTGAAGTAGAGCTGACTTACAATATTATATTAGTTTCAGGTATACAACATAGTAATTCAATATTTTTATAGATTACAGACCATGCAAAGTTATTATAAAATATTGACTATATTCCCTGTGCTGTGCATTATATCCCTTTGACTTATTTATTTTATAACTGGTAGTTTATACCTCTTAATCCCCTTCACCTAGTTTGCCCCTCCCCTTATCCCTCTCCTGTCTGGTAAACACTAGTTTGTTCTTTGTATCTGTGTGTCTGTTTTGTTGTTTTTCATTTGTTTTGCTTTTTAGATTCCACATATAAGTGAAAACATACAGAATTTGTCTTTCTATCTGGCTTATTTCACTAAGCATAATATCCTCCAGGTCCATCCATGTTGTTGCAAATGGCAAGATTTCATTCTTTTTTTTAATGGCTGAGTAGTATTCCACTGTGAGTATATGTGTGTGTGTGTGTGTGTGTGTGTGTGTGTGTGTGTGTGTGATCTTCTTTATCCCTTCATTTGTTTATGGACACTTAGGTTACTTCCATATCTTGACTATTGTAAATAATGCTGCTATGAACATTGGGGTGCACATATCTTTTTGAATTTGTGTTTTTGTTTTCTTTGGATAAATACCCAGGAGTGGAATTACTGGATCATATGGTAGTTCTTTTTTTTATTTTTTAAGGAACCTCCATACTGTTTTCTATAGTGGCTTTACCAACTTACATTCCCAGCAACAGTGTACTAAGGGTTGCCTTTTCTCCACATCCTCTCCAATACTTGCTATTTCTTGTCTTTTTGATTATAGTCATTCTGACAGGTGTGTGGCGATATTTTATTGTGGTTTTTATTTGCATTTCCCTGATGATTAGTGATGTTGAGCATCTTTTCATGTGACTGTGGGCCATCCATATGTCTTTGGAAAAATGCCTATTCAGGTCCTCTGCCCAATTTTTAATCGGGTTGTTTTTTTTTTGATATTGAGTTTAATGGGTTCTTTATGTTTTGGATATTAAACCCTTATTGGACATGGTGTTTGCAAATATCTTATCTCATTCAGTAGGTTGCCTTTTCATTTTGTTGATGGTTTCCTTCACTGTGCAGAAGCTTTTTAGTTTGATTAGGTTCCATTTGGTTATTTTTGCTTTTGTTGTCCTTACCTGAGGAGACACGTCCAAAATTATTGCTAAGGGAATTCCCTGGCAGTCCAGTGATTAGGACTCGGCGCTTTCACTGCCATAGCCAGGGTTCAATCCCTGGTTGGGGAATTAAGATCCTGCAAGCTGCACGGTGTGGCCAAAAGAAAAAAAAAATTATTGCTAAGACCAATGTCAAAGAGCATATTGCCTATGTTTTCTCCTAGGAATTTTATAGTTTCAGGTCTTTCATTTAAATCTGTAATGCATTTGAGTTCCTTTTTGCATATGGTGTGAGAAAATGTTCTAATTCCATTCTTTTATGTGCAGCTGTCCAATTTTTCCAAAACCACTTATTGAAGAGACTTTTTCCCATTGTATATTCTTGCCTCCTTTGTCATAGATTAAGTAACCATAGGTGCATGTGTTTATTTCTGGGCTGTCTATTCTGTTCCATTGATCTATGTGTCTGTTGTTGTGCCAGTGCCATACTATTTTGAATTTTATAGCTTTGTGGTATAGTTTGAAGTCAGGGACCATGATAATTCCAGCTTTGTTCTTCTTTCTTAAGATTCTTTGGCTATTTGTGGTCTTTTGTGGTTCCGTACAATTTTAGGATTATTTTTTCTAGTTCTATGAAAAATGCCATGTCTATTTTGATAGGGACTGCATTGAATCTGTAGATTGCTTTGGGTAGGATGGACATTTTAACAATATTAATTCCTCTTGTCCAAGATCATCAAATATCTTTTTTTTCCCACTTATTCTTTTTTAAAAATATTTATTTATTTGGCTGCGCCTGGGTCTTAGTTGCAGCACATGGGATCTTGGTTGCTGGTGTGGGATCTTCATTGCGACATGCAGGATTTTTAGTTGCGGCATGTGAACTCTTAGTTGTGTCATGTGGCATTTAGTTCCCTGACCAGGGATCGAACCCAGGCCTCCTGCATTGGGAACATGGAGTCTTAGCCACTGGACCACCAGGGAAGTCCCTTCAAATATCTTTCTGTTTATTTTATTGTCTTCAATTTTTTTCATCAGTTTCTTAGTTTTCAGGGTACAGGTCTTTCACCTCCTTGGTTAAATTTATTTCAAGGTATTTTATTCTTTTTTATTCAGTATTAAACGGAATTTCTTGATTTCTTTTTCTGATAGTTCATTATTAGTGTATAGAAATGCTACAGATTTCTGTATATTAATTTTGTATCCTGAAATTTTCCTGAATTCATTTATTAGTTCTAATAATTTTTTGTTGGAGTCTTTAGGATATTCTATGTATAGTATTTTGTCATCTGCCAATAGTGACAGTTTTCCTTCTTTCCTTCCAATTTGGATGCCTTTCATTTCTTTTTCTTGTCTGATTACTATATTAAATACAACTGTCAAGAGTGGGCAGCACTGTCTTGTTTCTGCTTTCAGCTTTTTACCATTGAGTTTGATGTTAACAATGGGTTTTTCATAAATGGCCTTTATTATGTTTAGGTATGTACACTCTATACCCATTTTGTTGAGAGTTTTATCATGAATGGGTGTTGAACTTTGGCAAATGCTTTTTCCGCATCTATTGATGTTCCCTCCTCTTCTATCTTTTGGAATAATTTGTGATGGATGGGTATTAACTCTTCTCTAAATATTTAGTAGAATTCCCCTGTGACACTCTCTGGTCCTGAACTTTTATTTGTTGGGAGTTTTTTGATTACTGATTCAATTTCATTACTAGTAATTGGTCTATTCAGATTTTCTATTTCTTCCTGACTTAGTCTTGGAAGATTTTATGTTTCTAGGAATTTGTCTATTTCTCTAGGTTGTCCAATTTGTTGGCATATAAATGTTTGTGGTATTCTTTCATGATTATTTGTATTTCTGTGATATCAGTAGAACTTCTTTTTCATTTCTAATTTTATTTATTTGGGCTGTCTCTTTTTTTCTTGATAAGTCTAGTTAAAGGTTTATAAATTTTATTTACCTTTAAAAATCCAGCTCTTAGTTTCATTGTTCTTTTCTACTGATTTTTTCTTTGGTCTCTTTCATTTATTTTTGCTCTGATTTTTATTATTCCCCTCCTTCTACTAACTTTGGACTTCATATGTTCTTCTTTTTCTAATTCACTTAGGTGGAAAGTTAGGTTATTTGAGATTTTTCTTGTTTTTTGATGTAGGCCTGTAATCCTATAAACTTTCCTCTTAGAACTGCTTTTGCTGTGTTCCAAATATTTTGGAAAGTTATATTTCTATTTTCAGTCATCTGAAAGGTATTTTTAAATTTCCATTTTGATTTCTTCATTGACCCATTGGTTTTTTAGTAGCATGTTGTTTAGTCTCCACATATTTGTGATTTTTCCTGTAATTGATTTCTAGTTTCCTACCATTGTGGTTGGAAAAGATGCTTGATATGATTTCAGTCTTCTTAAATTTACTGAAACTTGTTTTGTGGTCTAGTATGTGATCTACCCTGGAGAATTTTTTATGTGTGCTTGAAAAGAATGTGTATTCTGTTGCTTTTGGATGGAATGTTCTGTAGATGTCTATTCAGTCCATCTACTATTATGTATCATTTAAGGCCACTCTTTCCTTATTGATTTCCTATCTGGATGATCTGTTAAAGTCCCCTATACTTATTGTAATATTGTTGATTTCCCCCTTAATGTCTGTTAATATTTGCTTTATATATTTAGGTGCTCCTGTGATGGTTGCATGTAGGTTTACAAATGTTATACCTTCTTCTTAGATTGATCCCATTATCATTATATAATGCCTCCTTTGTCTTTTGTTACAGACTTTGTTTTAAAGTCTATTTTGTCTGACATGAGTACTGCTGCCCCAGCTTTCTTTTCGTTTCCATTTGCATGGAGTATCTTTTTCCATCCCTTCACTTTCAGTCTGTGTGTGTCTTAAACTCTGAAATGAGTCTTTTGTAGACAGCGTATAGATGGTGCCTTGCTTTTTTCACCCTATGTTTTTTGATTGGAGCATTTAGTCTATTATATTTAAAGTGATTATTGATAGGTATGTACTTAATGCTATTTTGTTACTTGTTTTCTGGTTATTTTTGTAGTTTTTCTCTGTACTTCTTTCAGTCTCTTCCCTTGTGGTTTGATGATTTTCTTTAGTATTATATTTAAGTTCCTTTGTCTTTAATTTCTGTGTACCTATTGAAGGTTTTTGGTTTGTGGTTACCATGAGGGGTGTGTGTGTATGTATGTGTGTGTATATATATATATATATATATATATATATATATATATATATATGCACACTGATAGTCATTTAAGTTCAAATACATTCTAAAAGTTCTACATTTTTTACTCTCCTCCCCATGTTTTATGGTTTTGATGTCATATTTTACATCTTTATGTGTATCCCTTAACTGTTTATTGTAGCTATAGTTGATTTTATGACTTTTGTCTTTTAACATTCATACTAGCTTTTTAAAATGGTTTATTCACTGCCTTTACTATATTTTTGACTTTACCAGTGAGATTTTTTTCCCCTTCATACACTTATTTATTTCTTTTGTGGCCTTTTCTTTTCTGCTTAAAGAGGACCCTTTAACATTTCTTTTTTTATATATACAACAGGTTCTTATTAGTTATCTATTTTATACATATTAGTGTACATAAGTGAATCCCAATCTCCCAATTCATCCCACCACCACCACCCCACTAACATTTCTTTTTTTTTTTTTTTTTTTTTTTTGCGGTATGCGGGCCTCTCACTGCTGTGGCCTCTCCCGCTGCGGAGCACAGGCTCCGGACGCACAGGCTCAGCGGCCATGGCTCACGGGTCCAGCCGCTCCGCGGCATGTGGGATCCTCCCGGACCAGGGCACGAGCCCGTGTCCCCTGCATCGGCAGGCAGACTCTCAACCACTGCGCCACCAGGGAAGCCCAACATTTCTTGTAAGGCTAGTTTAGTGGTGATGAACTCTTCTAGTCTTTGCTTATCTGTGAAACTCTTTCTCTCTCCTTCAATTCTGAATGATAACCTTGCTGGGTAGAGTTTCCTTGGTTGAAGGGTTTTTCTTTGCAGCACTATGTCATACCACTCCATTCTGGCTTGAAAAATTTCTATGGAAAAATCAGCTGATAGCCTTATGGGGATTCCCTTGTGTGTGACTCTTTGTTTTTCTCTTGCTGCCTTAAAAGTTTCCTCTTTATCTTTAACTTTTGCCATTTTAATTATGATATGTCTTTAGGTCATCTTGCTTGGGACTCTGTGCTTCCTGAACCTGGATACCTGTTTCCTTTTTTAGGTTAGGGAAGTTTTCAGCCATTATTTTATCAAATAAAATTTCTTCCCCTTTCTCTCTCTCTTATGCTTCTAGGACCTCAATAATGCAAATGTTACTATGCTTGATGTTGTCCCAGAGGTCCCTTAAACTATTCTCATTAATTTTTTTTTCTCTTCTGATTGGATAATTTCCAATACTTTGTCTTCCAGGTCACTTGTGCATTCTTCTGTATCACTGAATCTGCTACTGATTCCTTCTAGTGTATTTTTCATTTTAGTTATTGTATTTTTCAGCTCTGATTGGTTCTTTTTAATATTTTCTAATTCTTTGCTGAAGTTCTCACTGTGTTCCTCTATTCTTTTGCTGAGTTTGGTGAGTATTTTTATGACCATTGCTTTAAATTCTTTATCAGATAAATTACTATCTCCATTTAATTAGTTTTTTTTCCTGGGGTTTTATCTTGTTTTTTCATTTAGAAAAATATTCCTCTGTCTCCTCATTTTGCTTGACTTTCTCTGTTTGTCTCTATGAAGTAGGTGAAATACTTTCCTACCCTGGTCTTGAAGATGTGTCTTTGTGGGGGAGCATCCGTATGCAGTCTGCATGTGCCCATTGGTTTTGGTGGGAGAGTTCTATCTGAGGTTAGATCAGGCTGGAGTTTTTCCCCTGGTGTGCCAGGTCTGTTGTCTTGGCAGGGGCAGGCTGGAGCAGTGGGTAGAGTGGCTAGAGCTGGAGCCTGGTGCAAGCCATGGCTTCTCTTGGGGCATGCTGGTGGATGTCACCTTGGCAGGGGCTGGGACTGGAGCCAGAGGGCCTAGAGCGGAACTCCGTGTGAGCTGGGGCTCTCTTGGGGCGTGCTGGAGCTGCCACCTTGGTGGAAGGTGAGACCAGAACAAGAAGCGCTAGAGCTGGAGCTTAGTGTGAACTGCAGCTTCTCTTGGGGTGTGCTGGCGGCTCTGCCTTGATGGAGAGTGGGGCTGGAGCCACAGGGCCCGGAGCCAGAGCCCCGTGTAGGCTGGGAGTGTGTGCTGGGGTGGTCTTCTTGCAGGTCTTCCAGGCACCAGACACTTTTCAATCTGCTGCCTATGCACTGGGACTGGGAGTGAGCAAGTGTGTATACCCTTAAGAGCAGAGTCTTGATTTCCTACAGCCCTCCAGTTCTCCTGGTTGTAAGCCCCATTGGCTTTCAAAGCCAGATAAGGGGGCTCATCTACCTGGTGCTGGACCCCATGGCTGGGGTGCCCAATGTGAAACTTGAACCCCTCACTTCTTAAGGAGGATCCCCAAGCTTGTGATACTCCCCTCCTCTTCTGAGTCTCCCACTGGCAGGGTGGATCTTGACTAGATTGCTTCTTTTCCCCTCCTATCCATCTTGGTGTGGTTTTCCCTTTATATTCTTGGTTGTAGAAGAGCCATTATGCTAGTCTCCAGGTCATTCTCAAAGAGAGTTGTTCTATATGTAGTTGTAGTTTTGGTGTATTAGTGGGAGGAGGTGAGCTCAGGGTTTTTGTACCCCACTGTCTTGACCCTGCCTTTTGTCTTCTCATCATCTTGACATTGTCTTTCTCAGAGCAGAATCTAATTTAATTTTAATGAAGTCAGCTTATCAAGTATTTTTTTCATGGATTTTACTTTTGGTGTTGTATCTAAAAGGTCATCAACATACTCAGGTAGTCTAGGTTTTCTCCTATGTTATCTTCTAGAAGTTTTATAATGTTATGTTGTTTTACATTTAGATATGTGACCCATTTTGAGTTAATTTTTATGAAGGGTTTAAAGTCTGTGTCTAAGTTTATTTTTTGCATATGGATGTCCAATTCTTCAAGCACCATTTGTTGAAAAGACTATCCTTGCTCCATTATATTTTCTGTGCTCCTTTGTTAAAGATCAGTTGACTATATCTATGAGGTTCTATTTTGGGGCTCTCTACAGACAATTCCTGATGTATGATGGTTCAACTTACAACTTTTCAACTTTACAGTGGTGTGAAAGCAATACATATTCAGTTGGAACTGTACTTCAATTTTTGGATTTTGATCTTTCCCTGGGCTAGCAATATGCAGTCTGATATCCTCTTGTGATGCTGGGTAGTGGCAGTGAGTCACAGCTCCCAGTCAGCCAAGTGATCATGAGGGTAAACAACCAAAACACTTACATCCATTCTGCACCCATACAACCATTCTGTATTTCACTTTCAGTACAGTATTCAATAGGTTATGTGAGATATTCAACACTTTATTATAAAATAGAGTCAGTATTAGATGATTTTGCCCAACTCTAGGCTAATGTAAGTGTTCTGAGCATGTGTAAAGTAGGCTAGGCTAAGCTATGATGTTTGGTAGGTTAGGTGTGTAAATGCATTAAGTTAAATTTCGACTTATGATGTTTTCAACTTCTGATGGGTTTATTGGGTTATAATCCCATCATAAGCCAAGGAAGATCTGTGTTCTCTTTCACTGGTCTACTGTCTATTCTTTTGTCAGTACTATACAGTCTTAATTACAGTAGTAATTAATTAATTACATGTAGCTTTATATTAATTCTCAAAGCTGGGCACTGTCGGACCTCTAAGTTTGTTCTTCAATATTGTGTTGGCCATTCTGGGTCTTTTGACTTTCCATACAAATGTTAGAATCAGTTTGTCAATATCCACAATATTGCATGCTGGGATTTTTATTGAAATTGCATTGAATTTATAGAACAAGTTGTGAAGAACTAACATCATTTTTTTTTTTTTTTGGATACGCGAGCCTCTCACTGCTGTGGCCTCTCCCGTCACGGAGCATAGGCTCCGGACACGCAGGCTCAGTGGCCATGGCTCATGGGCCCAGCCGCTCCGCGGCATGTGAGATCTTCCCGGACCGGGCACGAACCCGTGTCCCCTGCATCAGCGGGCGGACTCTCAACCATTGTGCCACCAGGGAAGCCCAGAACTGACATCTTGACAATATTGAGTCTTTCTGTCCATGAACACAGAATATCTCTCCACTTATTTAGCTGTTCTTTGATTTTGCTCATTAGAGCGTTGCAGTTTTCCTGTTACAGATCTTGTACATATTTTGTTAGATTTATACTTAAGTATTCAATTTTTGGGGTGCTAATGTAAGTGGTATTGTGTTTTATTTTAAGTGGTATTGTGTTCAAATTCTACTTGTTCATTGCTGGTATGCAAGAACAAGATTGACTTTTGTATATTAACTTTGTATTCTGTAATCTTGCTCTAATCACTTACTAGTTTCAGATTTTTTGTTGTTGTTGATTTGCTCAGATTTCTACATTGTCAATTATGTCACCTGCAAACAAGGACAATTTTTTTTCCTTCCTTTCAATCTTTACACCTTCTATTTCCTTTTCTTATTTTATTGCATTAGCTAGAACTTCCAGTATATGTTGAAAATGAGTGGTGAGAGGGGATATCATTGTTTTGTACCTGATCTTAGTGGAAAAGTCTCAAGTTTCTTACACTTAAATATGATGTTAGCTCTAGGGTTTTTGTAGATATTCTTTTATCAAGTTGAAGAAACTTCCCTCTATTTCAAGTTTACTGAGAATTTTTATCATGAATCGTTGTTAGATTTTGTCAAATACTTTTTCTGCATCTACTAGTAAGATCATGTGATTTTACTTGTTTAGCCTAATGATGTGATTGATTACACTAATCACTTTTCAAATGTTGAACCAGCTTTGCATACCTTTGTAGGATAAATCCCACTTCTTTTTTTTTTTTTTTTTAATTTATGGCTGTGTTGGGTCTTCGTTTCTGTGCGAGGGCTTTCTCTAGTTGCGTCAAGTGGGGGCCACTCCTCATCGCGGTGCGCGGGCCTCTCAGTATCGCGGCCTCTCCCGTTGCAGAGCACAGGCTCCAGACGCGCAAGCTCAGTAATTGTGGCTCATGGGGCCAGTCACTCCGCGGCATGTGGGATCTTCCCAGGTCAGGGCTCGAGCCCGTGTCCCCTGCATTAGGCAGGCAGATTCTCAACCACTGCGCCACCAGGGAAGCCCTAAATCCCACTTCTTAATGGTGTACAATTCTTTTTATACATTCAATTTGCTAATACTTTGTTGAGGATTTTTATATCTATATTCATGAGAGATATTGGTTTGTAGTTTTCTTATAATATCTTTGTTTTTGGTATTAGGGTAATGGTGGCCTCCTAGAATGAGTTAGGAAGTATTCCCTCTGTTTCTATCCTCTGAAAGAGATTGTACAGTATTGGGATAATTTTTTTCCTTAAGTGTTTGGTAGAATTTACCAGTGAACCCATATGGGCCTGGTGCTTTTTGTTTTGGGAGGTTATTAATTACTGATTCAATTTGAAAAAATAAATATAAGCCTATTTAGCTTGTCTTTTTTTTCTTGTGTGAGTTTTGCAAGTCGTATCTTTTCAAGAAATTAGTCCATTTCATCTAGTTTATCAAGTTTTTGTGTATAGAGTTTTTTACACTATTTCTTTACTTTTTTCCTTAGTTAGCCTAGCTAAAGGCTTATTGATTTTCTTGATCCTTTCAAAGAACCAGCTTTTGGTTGTATTGATTTTCTCTATTGATTTCCTGTTTTCAGTTTCATCGATTTCTGCTCTAGTTGTTATTAATTCTTTTCTTCTGTTTACTTTGGATTTAATTTGCTTTTCTTTTTCTAGTTTCCTGAGGTAGAAACTTAGATTATTGATTTTAGATCATTATTCTTTTCTAACATATGCATTCAATACTATACATTTCTCTGGAAGTGCTGCTTTTCACTGCATCCCAAACATTTTGATAAGCTGTGTTTTCATTTTTTTAGTTCAAAATATTTTAAAATTTCTCTTGAGATTTCTTGTTTGATTCATGTGCTGTTTTGAAGTGTGTGTGTGGGAGGTTTTGTTTTGTTTTTGTTTTTGCTGTGCCATGCAGCATGCGGGATCTTAGTTCTCCTACCAGGGATCGAACCTGTGCCCCCTGCATTGGAAGCATGGAGTCTTAACCAATGGACCACCAGGGAAATCCCATAAGTGTGTTGTTTAATCTCCACATAGTTTGAGATTTTCCAGTTATCTTTCTGTTATTAGTTTCTAGTTTAATTCCATTGCAATCTGAGAGCAGACATTGTATGATTTCTGTTCTTTTAAATTTGTTAAGGTGTGTTGTCTGGCCTAGAATGTGTTTTATTTTGGTGAATGTTCCATGTAAGCTTGAGAAAGAATGTGTATTCTGCTGTTGTGGGATGAAGTAGTCTATGAATGTCAATTATATTCAGTCCATTGATGGTGTTGTTGAGTTCAACTATGTCCTGATTGATTTTCTCCCTGCTGGATCTGTGAATTTCTGATAGAGGGGTGTTAAAGCCTCCAACTATGAAAATAGAATAATCTATTTCTCTTTGTAATTCTATTAGTTTTTACCTCATAATTTGATGCCAACAAACTGGATAGCTTAGAAGTGAAATATATGACAACAGTAGCAGAAAGTCCAGGAAAAGAGAAATGGAAATATATTATTTTAAGGTCCTTATGTTTGAAATGATATAATACCACTTGAAGGTAGACTTTGGTAAATTAAAGATATACACTAGAGGACTTCCCTGGTGGTGCAGTGGTTAAGAATCCACACCTGCCAATGCAGGGGACACGGGTTTGAGCCCTGGTCTGGGAAGATCCCACATGCTGCAGAGCACCTAAGCCCTTGCACCACAACTACTGAGCCTGTGCTCTAGAGCCCATGAGCCACAACTACTGAGCCCATGTGCCACAACTGCTGAAGCCTGAGTGCCTAGAGCCTGTGTTCTGCAACAAGAGAAGCCCCCACTTGCCACAACTAGAGAAAGCCTGTGCACAGCAGCAGAGACCCAACACAGCCAAAATAAATAAATAAATATTAAAAAAATTTTTTAAAAGATATTCACTAGAGACCATAAGATAACCAACAAAATTACACAGCAAAGTGGTAATAAGCCACTTATTATAATAAGCTAATAAGCTAATAAGCCAACAAAAGAAATACAAGGGAATCAAAAAAAATCTATGAATGCAAATGAAGGAAGAAAGGAGGAAAAAGTAAAGAACCAAGGAGAGGGACTTCCCTGGTGGTGTAGTGGTTAACACTCTGTGCTTCCAATGCAGGGGCTGTGGGTTCAATTCCTGGTCAGGAAACTAAGATCCCACATGCCACACAGCATGGCCAAAAAAAAATCACACACACAAAAAACAAAAAAACAAGGAGGAAAATTGAGAACAAATAGCAAGATGGTAGATTTAAATTAAATCATATCAATAATCACATTAAATGTAAATGATCTAAACACTGAGTTAAAAGACCAAGACCATCAGATTTGATTTTTTAAAAATTTCAACTATATGCTATCTAAAAGAAACCCACTTTAAATATGAAAACATAAATATGTTAAAAGTAAAAGCATGGAAAAAGACATGTCATTTTAACACTATCAAGAGAAAGCTCAGTAGCTAAATTAATATCAAACAAAGTAGATTTTTGAGCAAAGAGTATTACTAAGGATAAAGAGAGTCATTTACTAATAATAAAGTAGCCATCCCATCAAGAGGACATAGCAATCCTAAAAGTTTATGCATCTAATAACAAAGCTGCTCTGGGTACCCTTGGGAACCTCAACCCTAGGACGTGCCCTAAGGGATTCCTGTCCTGGGACTCCAGGTCTCCCAGGAAGTCTCTGGTTAAGGAAAGTGGGGAGCATAGTTATCTCTAACCTATTAATACATTTTCACTTGGTATTTACTTTGTCATAGTGTAGCGAGAGTCCCAGAAGGGTCATGTTCTCTGCACTCTCCTCAGGCTCCTCTATCTTATCTGAGTGATAATCTACTGGGCTTCCCTCAGAAAAAACCTGAAGGGGTCTTGGTGATTGATACCAGCTTTCCCAGGACACTAGCTTGGTCTTGATTAAAATGCTTCAGTGTTACCCCACCGCCTTTAGGATAAAGACAAAATTTCTTAAACTGGTTTTACAAGGCCTTTCACGTTCTTCCATTAATAACCAAATGTGGAGAACTTAATAATTATTTATTGAATAAATAAATATATGAAAGCATCCAAATAAAGAGGAGAAACAGAGACTGGTCTTTGCTTACCTGTACAGTTCAACAATTCTTACCATGTCCATCTCTACCTCACATGCTATATTCCAGCAATATTCAACCCTTCTGATTTCTTAAAATCTTTCTTGATGTTGTCTCACATATGTTACTTTCTCTTCCCCCACCCTCAACACACACACACACACACACACACACACACACTTGCCTAAATAACCTTCATTTTTCTTCAGGACTCACCTTGAAAGATATTTCCTCTGGGAAACTTTTCCATCCTTTTAGAGTTGGTGGTCCTCATTTCCTATATTTCTCATTTATAACAATTATCCTTTTGTGTTCTAGTTATTAATTGTCTGTCTTCTCTTTTAGACTGAAAATACACATACATATATTTTAAAAACTTTGTATAGTTAGTAAATAAATTAATGAAAGCTTCTAAACAGAAAATGGAAACAAAGAGCAAAGGCTGTCCCATTCCTGTAGACAGGATGTCCCAGTTGAACAGAAAGAAAAGAAGGAGGAGCTGAGCCCTGATCTAGAGCCTGGCTTGGCGTCACTAGAGAGGGACATTTATGTGTGTAGCATCAGGTAGTTCTTCTCCAATGACTCAACACCTTCCAGGAATGCAAAGAGAGGGGCTGTACACTATAATGGGCTTACCTGCCTTTGAAGGAGCTAATACAGTGACCCTTCAATGTCTGGCAGTCCAGGGTTTGGCTGAAAGAGATGGGCTCCTGTCTCTTTACTCTGCAACAACCTTTGAGGGTCTGAGAGTGGAGCAGCCTTTTTTTTTTTTTTTTTTTTTTTTGCGGTACGCGGGCCTCTCACTGCCGTGGCCTCTCCCCGTTGCGGAGCACAGGCCCCGGACGCGCAGGCTCAACAGCCATGGCTCACGGGCCCAGCCGCTCCGTGGCACGTGGGATCCTCCCAGACCGGGGCACGAACCTGTGTCCCCTGCATCGGCAGGCAGACTCTCAACCACTGCGCCACCAGGGAAGCCCCTGGAGCAGCCTTTTTGAGGCTGCGGTTTTGTAATGGCATTGATCAGGAAAGCATCAGTGGCCACTGAATTGGGTCTATGAAGAATAGATGGCTTCCAGTAGAGTCATAGGCAAAGGAAATTTCTTGAAGCTAAATTATTTATGTTCATTGCTTTTCCTTTTTAATTGAAAGACATTCCACTGGAAAGAACCTCTTGAAGACCAAGAGGGGATTTTTTAAGAAAAGGGGTTAAGAAGGTAATTGTGGCTTGGAATATCAGGTTTGCTGAGCCAGGTGTCACTCTTACACCACTTTTAGAGGAGGTGGCACTTCCCTGACCTTGGCATTTCCCTTTGGCCATCCTGATCTTGCCTCCTTGCTTTGCCCTTCTTCAGAGCCACAGGAATTATAGTAGTGGTCTGCTTTTCCTTGTTTCTGTTCTTGAAGTTCTCAGAGCTCAGTGAATCTCCCTGGCCTCTGTTCTAGAACTATGAAACCGCATGTCTGCAGGTATACAGAGGTCAGTAGTGGGCCTTGGCTGTCATTTCTTCCTGTATTTTTTGGAAGAAATGATTTTGTTCGCATGATTAAAGAAGGTGTGATGTAGTACAAAGTACATTGAACTTGAATCCAGAAACTTGAAGTCAAATCTGAGCCTTTATTGTGACTTTGGGCAAATTACTTAAAGATGAGGAGGAGGAGAAGAAGAAAAATGTCATTAACTCTATACTTACTGTGTGCTCAATAGTGAATTATCCATTATCTCATTTAATTCTCTTCTATGAGACAGATGTTATTGTTTTCATTTTACTTTAATTATAAAAAGTAACTCAAGGTCATGGCAATTTTTTTTTAAAACAGAAGAAGTGACAATTAGAAGTTCTTATCTACCCCAGACCTACTGTAACCACAATAATTATTTTCTTAGATAGCCTTCCAGAAATGTTCTGTGCTTAAAGTTTTTTTGGAGAAGGTATCAGAGAGAGAGAAGTGATTGAAGCCTTAAAATTGCTGGAGAGTGGAGTGGACAAACTTGTATAAGGAACCCAGGGGCCTTTAGGAAGAGAAAGGATTCAGAACTTTTCTTATCTAAGAGCCAAAATTATTGAAAGGTGACGGGTTTCATCTGATTGGCAGGGAGTGACATTGAGATTCCTAGGATAAAATCTCCATTAGGAGAGAAAGAGATGGACTGTTGGGCTGAAGGTGTTAGGTAATGATGGATCCAGGTCTACATGCCAGATATCTTCCTTTGTCCTTTCTCATCCTGATCTAAGTTCCAGGAGGCTGACCTGTATAGGCTAATAAAATAAACCAATGGACTTCCTCGACTTCCAACTTCTGCTTGATTTTGGCAGTGAAAATCTCCAGCAGGAAATCAGAGGGAGGGCATGGGAAGGAGCTCTAGATATTTATTCCTCTGGCTCATTTTCTAAAGTGTTACCTAGGGCTGGCTACATCTCTAGACTGAAATACATAGTTCCTCTCAAAGTGGCTTTCTCTGCATGACTCTTTTCAGGTTCCACTAACTGCTCCTTTCTCTCATCCTTATGGGCATAGAGGTAGTAACATTCCACTGAGGTTACTAGTTTGGGATTACCCCACTATTCCTTGTGGGTCCTCTATACCCACTCTCTGTAAATAGTCCTTTATTTTTCTAATTCGAAAGTACCATATATATTTTTTGTTGGGACCTTGCTTGATACAGTCAGTTTAGCAGTAGATCCTAGAACCTGCTCCAACTGAGTCATCTTGGTGGCAGGCTTATGACCTGGAGAAGGAGTTGGAGAAATGGTTTGAAGCAATCTTGTCATGGGGCAGCCTTGTTCAAGTATGATGCAGAGAGAAGAGTCAGCCTCCCTCACCTTTTGAGGAACAGTGTCTTCTGGGCAGGAATTTCCACCAGCAATGCTGGCAGCAACCAGAAGCAGAAGCTGTGTGGCTTCAGATGTACCAGTCAACAATGGTCTGTACAATCTTGTACTCACTATCTATTGCTGCATATCAAATCTCCTACAAACAGAGTAGCTTAAAACAACAGCCAGTTTGTTAGTTCTCATTGTTCTGGGCTCAGTAAGAAAGCTCTTGCTGTGGTCTGTCATGCAGTAGCAATCAGGTGGTGGCTGGAACTAGGGTCATCTGGAGGCTTGGGTGAGTTGGACATCCAAATGGCTTCTTCATTCTCTATCTGGCCAGTTGGCGCTGACTGTTGATAAGAATAAATCTGCAGCTGTCCATCAGGGGTTTGATTTCTTCCACAGGACATATTCACATGGGTAGCTTGGAATTCCTCACAGTATGGCTGTCCCAGAGTAGTTAGAATTCTAACACGAAGGCTGGCTTCTCCCAGAACACATTTTCCAAGGGAGTCAGATAGAAGCTGTATCGTTTTTTATGACAGCCTTGGAAGACACGCAGCATTACTTTGGCCACATCTATTGGTCAAAAGTTAGTTCCAGGTCTGCCCAGATTTAAGAGAATTAATATTCAGAGTGATGGGTCACTGGGGGCCGTCTTTG
This sequence comes from Mesoplodon mirus, assembly GCF_964341445.2. Classification (NCBI taxonomy): domain Eukaryota; kingdom Metazoa; phylum Chordata; class Mammalia; order Artiodactyla; family Ziphiidae; genus Mesoplodon; species Mesoplodon mirus. The sequence goes on along the minus strand of NC_138976.1, from coordinate 30,687,832 downwards.
AGGACTAACTGCCATAAGCTCCAGGGATAGTTATTCTGGCACCAGTGATGACAGCAGCAAGGATTAGAGCCACCTCTTTGGAATGCTGAGGTTTCTGTTACAGACAGGACTACAGCACTGAGGGCAAACAGGACTAGCTTTTCATTTCCTTCATTTATATGCAGGCTGGGGTCGCTTTGGAAAATCAGGAAAGGGACTGGACTGGAAGTCTTGCAAACGGGGGGCTTAAGCCCTACCTAATGCTAATACGTGATACCTTAGAACACATAGCATTAGGGAGGCAAAATATCCCAGTGTCATATAAATGGAGAAACTGAAGCTCAGAGAGATTAAATAAATGGTAGTGTCAAGATTCAAACCTAGGTTTGACTGCTGCCCAAAATTCTTAATACTAAGCCAGGGGGATAGAACTCAAAATGTCTACAGGGGCCAGACAGGTTCAATAAATGCATCAAGCTAGAGTAAGACAACTGGCAAGAAGCAGCTTATATTGCAGCCAAGCTGAACACCTGCCTAAAGTAAAGAAACGTCCTTTTAACCTACTTGTAGACAAAACCATATTAAGCAGCCAAACAAAACTCAGCCCGAGGGCAGTGGCATAGGTGGTGGAAATGATAGCTGTAGACAATTGTGATGTGTTTGTGCCTTTTCTTCCTATGGATGGGGTTAGAATTTGCAGACTGGTGTTTTTCGTCACTTTCCTGTAGAATGGCACATAAAGATGCAAGTACTCTGTGAAAAGCCCTTTCCCACACTCCTGCCCAAGGGCTGTCAATTAAATTCTACTACTGTTTCCCCAAATATACTATTTCATTTAATCTGCACATAGCCTTTGTAAGGCAAGTATTACTATCTTCATTTCACTGATAAGAACTGATTGCAGAGAAGTTACACAACTTATGCAGGATCATGCAGTGTTAGAGCCAGAATTCAAAGCTAGGTCTATATGATCCAGAGTCCCTGATTTTTCTTCTATTCTAATGCTGTCTTCATTGCTTAACCTCTCTTCTTTATTTGCAAAATCAAGATAATAGTACCTGCTTTGCCTACCTGAGAGGGTCATTGTGAAAATTAAACAAAAATGAATATTAAAATGTGTATCAAAGACTTGTCACTTGTAAAGTGCTAAACACAAGCATGCTGTTGTGTTGATTTATTTAACAAAAATGTATTGAGAATTTACTATGGGTCAAGCACTCACGCTGGAATACTGCAGTGAGCACACCAGATGAAAGAAAGATCCTGCATGCATGAAGTTTACATTCTATTGAAGCATCCGTACAATAAACTAAATAAATATGTAAATTATCTATAACATTTTGGAAGTGATAAATGCTAAAGAGAAAAATCAAGCAAGAAGGGAGATCGGGAGGGGCAAGGGGCAGGTGCACTCATAACTAAGGTAGTCAGGGAAGTCCTCTCTATTAGGACAGGAAAGACCCCACGTCTTCTTGGCTAAGGGGTAGCGAAGTGCAGTCCACTGGTCAGATCTGCCATGGCCTGTCCTCATAAGGCACACAAACTAAGAATTTTCTTAAAACATTTTTAAAAGGATTATAAAATAGCAAAGAGGAATATGTGACTGAAAAGCTTAAAATATTTATTATCTGGCCTTTTACAGAAAAAGTTTGCTGATTTGGCCCATTTTTTTATCCCACTGCTGTGGCAGCCATCTTTGCACAGGTGTAACTTGACAACATCTGGCCTCAGCTGCATTGAGCATCCCTTGCTTTCTGCCTCCTTCCGCTTCCCATTCCCGATGGAAATCTGCCTGGCCCTCACACATGTGCAGCCTGGAGGTGTGAAGTCCTTAACACCCTATGGGGCAGCCTGTGACAATGGGGAATGGGGGCTGATGGATAAATGCATCCCCCCATCCCTCTCTCAGGCAATTCCTCTCTTCTGTGTCACATTCTATACGCCTCCCCAGAAGGTCCTGGATTAAGCTCCGGTTGCTCAAGGTAGTGACAAACTTGGTAACACTTTGACTTTTCCTTTCTCTGTTTCTTTCCCTCTGGTTCCTCTCTCTTGCTTCCTAACAGGTCTGTCTCAGGCTCTGCTTTTGAGGGGAAACCCAGTCCAAGACAATTGGTATCAAGAGTGGCCCTAGAAAGCTGGCTCTCAGGCTGAGACTCTGGGACTGGGCTTTGGTTAATCTTCTGTGTGAAATGATGAACCACTGAAATATTTTGAGCAGACAAGTAACCTGATCTGACTAATATTTTAAAATAATCATTCTAGCTGTTGTACTGAAAATGGACCTTAGGGAAGATGTTTGCCCTGGCAGTGATGGTCACAGTGAAGGTAATGAGGAATGGTTGCATTCAGGATATAATTTGAGTCAACTAGATTTGCTGATGGTTGGATATAAATTATTAGAGAAAGAGAGGCATCAGAATAACTGTATGTTTGGCCTGAACAACTTGAGAGACTGAGTTGCTATTAATTTTGATAGGAAATACTATGGGAAGAACAGGTTTAGAGAATCAGTGTGATGCGTCATTATTTTTTTCATTTATTCTTTCTTTCAATTTGTCAAATATTAAATGAGTAGCTACTCTATAACAGACACTGTGCTTGGCTCTCGAATTAAAAGGTGAATAAGAAAAATACAACTCAGTCCTCCTAGGCACTCAAAGTCCAGTAAATTTGGTGTTTATAATTTAGTGTGATAAATTATGTGGTGATTAGAGGAAGGGTCCTAAGACCAGAATGAAGGAAGAGGAGGAGGGTGGAGGGAGGAGGAGAACAAGGAAGAGGACAAAGAAAAATTTCCTTGATATTGAGCTTCCACTATACACCTGGCTCTGAATGAGCTGCTTTATCCCATTTAGTTTCACTTAGTCCTCTCTATACCTCTGTTATGTAGACACTGGAAGGAGTAGTGGTGGGGCTCAATGCGCTGACATTATCTCAAGTTTTGTAAGAACTTTTTTCCTCTTCCTAAATTTAAACCTAAATCTTAGGATGTCACCAATTTGTAACCAGCTATATCACAGGAAATCACAGGAACGGGTACAAGATGGCTGTGCCTCCTTCCTTATGGGCGAAGGCTCTGCTCCTCTGATCACTCTTTCCCCAGGGAAGGAGGAGGTGGAGCGGGAGAGCTACCCATCTACATGAGCTTTGAACCCACCTAGACACTGTTTACAATTCAGATTAGTGTTTGGTCCTCTTGGGAGAAGAGGGAGGTAAGTGGGCAGAAAAGTGGAGAATTTCTTCTCCTCCTGAAGGTAGGATTACCTCCCTTTTATAGATGAGAGGTTTAGTAACTGGTCCTAGCTCAGCTAAGTAGCAGAGCCCATGTCCAACCTAGGTCTGTCTGACTTTGTTGACTCTGCAAAACCAGTGTCTGTGGCCTTTGAAAAGAGAACCTGTAGCCAAATGGAGAAAAAACATGGCATATTAGAAGCTGCTTTTAAAGGTCTAGAGGGCACAGGAGTTCTTAGGGCACTAGAGAGTACCAGGACAAATGAAATTTATGGGCCATGTGGCTGAACATGCCATGAAAATATTGGGCTTGCCAGATTTCAGTTCTTTCTGAGAAGAGCTTAGATCAAGAAAACAAGCTGAGATTGGCTAATTGTTACCCAGATTTCTGACCCTGCTGAAATGTCTCTCATGTGATTCTGCCTGGATTTCAACCTGCCATGCTCCTGTTTCTTTCTTTTAATAATTAAAAAAATATGAAAATAACTTAATTTTTCTGATTATAAAAGTAATCCATGCTCATTGTAACAAACAATAAAATCAAAAATTTATAGAGAATACTTAAAAAATTATCCATAATACCACAACTCAGAGATATCACAGTGAACTTGTTGGTACACATCCTTCCAGATTTCTAAACTATATCTACATTTACAAGTGTGACACGATGTCCTTTCCCCAACTTGTTAGTACATTCCAAATTTGGAGTAACTGAGGAAGGTTTTGAACAGTGTAACTCCAGGAAGAGAGTGAATCAGATCTACCATAGATCTGATTATGGTAGGAGCCTCTTCTCTTTGTCTCCTACACCTATCAGGTCCAGGGTAGCCTCCTGGGGTATCCTGAGAGTCTAGAATGAAGGCTTGACACCTGTTGAAAAGTTGGAGAACAACTGAATAGAGAAGAGATGCCAACTCTGGAATCTCCAGGCCTGTGGACTCTGTTTCATTTGAAATATAGGACTTGAAACCCACACTAAAGTTTTGATTATTCTTCTGGCCTCCATATGTATTCTCAATGCACTGAAGCAGGAGTCAGCAATCTTCTTCTGTTAAGGGCCACATAGTAAATATTTTAGGACTTCTGGACAATACTATCTCTCTACTCAACTCTGCCACTGTAGCACAAAAGCAGCCATAGATATGTAAATGATAGGCGTGAGTGTATTCTGACAAAACTTTATTTATAAAAATAGATCGGAGGCTGGATTTGGCTGGAGGGCCACAGTTTGCTAATCCTTGCACTAGTTAAGGAAGAACATTTTGGAAGAAATTGTAGCATTTTCTCTGCATTACCAGAGGCAGAGCACTAGGCCTACACACACACATACACACACACACTCTCAACACATTCACTCACACTTTTCACTTTTTAAAATTGTGGTAAAATATACATAAAATTTACCATTTTAATCATTTTTAAGAGTACAGTTCAGTGGTATTAAGTACATTCACATTGTTGTGCAAACATCATTACCGTTTATCTTCAGAACTTTTCTCATTTTGCAAAACTGAAACTCTGGACCCAGAGTTAAATAACTCATCACCCCTTACCCTCAGCTCATGGCAACTACCATTTTACTTTCTGTCTTTGTGAATTTGACTACTATAGGTCTCTCATGTAGTTGAATTTTACATAGTTTGTCCTTTTGTGACTGGCTTATTTCACTTGTAAAATCTACTTGGGAAAGTACAATTGCAGGACAAACAAAATTAGAGCAGGTCATACTGTGACCTACAGTGACAGGGAAGCTCCCCATTAACCCCATCACAGTAAGTGATCTGAGTTCATCTTTTTTTTTTTTTTTACCCTGATGAACTTGGCAGGCTAAACCAGTACATCTATCAGTGGATGACTGGTATTTATAAATAGTCCCCTTTGCTAGACATTTAGGTTATTCCCAACGTTTTGTTATTACAAACAGTGCTTCAATAAGCATCTTTGTACATAATCCTTTTCTGCATATCTGATCACTTTTTGGTGATAGCTGAGTGATTATATCTTCAGCAGTAACTTTGTTGTGACAGTGGATTGTTTGGCCTCCAAAAAGTTTAGTATCCAAGATTACTTCATGCTAAAAACATTGCTTTACTGGTCTTAAAGAGAACTGGCAAGAGCTAGACAAGACATCAAGACTTCAGCCCTACAGATTTCTTCTCAGGGTAGAGATCCAGCTTGGTGGTGGAGGACAGAAAATCAGGCAGGACAGTAGAGCAAGACTGACCAGGAAGAAACTCCCTGGACTTAAGCCCAAGCTGGCGAACTGAGCCTGTTCATTGTGCATGCCATAGAGGGTGAGGGAGAAGTGGGGATGGAGTCCTCTGATGAGTAGTTACATAAGCTAGAGGGATTTCCCCTAGCTTAATGAATCCTTGGTCTGTTGGATTTATAGGAACCTGGAAGGAAGGAAGTAATCACACAGTACTGTCACATACTGTGAAACTGGCTGTAGTAGAATTATTCAGTCATGTCCAATTTTCTCCACTTTCTGGGCATGTAGAAGGGTATGTGTTCTTATCTCTTGCAGGCAGTCAGGGCCATGTGACTAGTTCTAGCCAATGGACAGCAAACGGAAGTACCATTGTGTCATCTCCAGGATGAGATGGTGAAAAACTCAAGCTTGATCCTTTTAGCCTTCCACCATCTTAGAATACCTGAAGATGTTCTGTTGTGATGGTGACATTACAAGATAGAACCTCCTTTAGCTTGATTGACTGTGTGGAGTGCTGATTCCCATGTATTGTGATGAGAAATAAATTTTCTTATTTTAAGTTGCTGAGTTTTTAGCACTGTTGCCTATTCTATCCTGACTGATATACTGTCCCTGTGCATGGTCAAGTGGTAGAGTTGGCGTCTAACTCTAAGTCTCTCTAACCTTAAAGCCTACATTATTATCCCTAAATCTTGAAGGTCTCTGGTTGGTGGGATCTTGGGAACACAGTGGTTTTGAGGCTAGGATACCAGATCTTGAATCTAAGAGTATGACTAATCCCTAAGCTCATAGGATTGAGAGAAAGAGAACACAGGCTACTGATAATACCTCCTGCTCCTATTAGAAGTAGGAACTGGTTTGGGAGGCTGACCCCACAGGCAGAGACATCCATGGATCCAATATTAGGTAGATGAGTAAAGCAAAAAGAAGAAAAATGAGAGGAGGATGAGAGTTGGTGATGTTCCTTGTTACCACTGAAAATCAAGTAATCTCATTTCTAGAATGACAATGCAGATTCATTGAATTTTTTCCCCAAACTTCCATCCTGGCTTATACTGCTGTATGTGGGCAGGCAAGGCATCAGAAGTCACAGGTATCTTAATGTCAAGAGTTATTCATCTGGTGCAGAATAGAGTGACAGCTCACTGATAAATAGTATTCTTTTGGATCAAGTCACCTTATCTGTATGTCTTGCAGTCTCAGCATCAAATCATTCCTCCCAGGCTTAGGCTTCAAGTGGGCCCTGGGTGATAGGTCCCTGTACTCTGCAAAATCTCTGGAGAACTTCTCAGCTCTCTTTAGGTTCGTCAGGCCAAATTCATTGACAGCTTTAGTCTCTCCTAGGCTCCTAGAGACTAGAAGAGGGAAGAATGTTGTGGAGGATTTCCCTATATTTTCTCTTTCATATTGGAGCTTGGAATAAAAACTGGAACTCCAGGAAGAGAGACACAGTGGAATTTCAGGGTTCCCAATGGGAAAGAAGAAATACAAAAGTCACTTTTTTGGAAGTTCTATTTTATCACCTCAACCATGGGCATGATACCTACCTTACAAGGTTGCAGCAAAAATTAAGTGACATACACTTAATATAGTGCCTGGAAGGCAGCTAAATAAGTATTCATTTTCTTTTCTTCTATTCTATGCCCAACCGTTTTGTTCTTTGTTCAGATCTTGTAAGGAAAGTGTATTAAACAGGGCCATCTCATTTCTGAGCCACACATCATCAAGAGATCAACAATTACAGGATTACACAAGTCATTGACACAAATTTGTAGAATGTACAACTCAACCAAGCATACCCAGTCTGTGGGGCTTGCCCTCCATCATTTCACTGGGTTCTTTTGGTTGCAACACATAGAGACTCAGTCAGGCTAGTACAAGAAATGTCTGAGGGGCAAAGGGGAGAAAATCTCATGGAAATCCAAGAACAGCAGGCAAAACAGGGCCAAGCTGCATGGCACTGGAGGTGGACAGTGGACCAGTGCCTCTAAGGATCTCAGCAGCAGACTTCAGGGATTTTCTCTAAAGTGTTCCCCAAGGAATGCCACACATTGTCCCTTAGGTCTGCTTCTCTGTGTCTGCCCATTTCTCTTCTTGCTAAAAATGGACTTCTTCTCTGTATACTCTGTGTCTTTTCTCTACCTCATGGTTTTTTTCTGACTTCTAACTTGGTTCATTTATCACTAGTTGTGGCCTCTCCAGCTTCTCACAAACTTGTGACCTTTAAGCATCTGTATACTGCCCAATTCCATCTATATTTCCCAGTTTAAATTCCTAAGAGTAGAATTGAGTTGGTCCAGTCTTCCCTATCTGGCAGATCTTTCTCCTGGGCCACATAATAAACCTCTGTCTGCCTTGGGGTCAGGTGTTCATGCTAGTATGGCAGGAGGGAGAATTTGAAGGTTTGAAGGAAGCCAGATGGCTGCATGGTGGAATTTGGGTATAGCTGCCTGAAGCTGGGAGCTGCAGAAAGACAGTTTCCTGTAGAAATGGCTATGCATATGGCACACATGCCTTGATTGGCATGTAGAGCAGAGATTCATTGAATTTTGAATTTTTCATTGTCCAATTTAGAAGTAGCCTTGTCCAAATCCTGTAGTTTATATATGAGGACCAGAAACTCAAGAGGTACACTGATCTGCCCAGGGTTACATAGTAAGTAGTAGAGCAGAAATTAGAATTTGATTCAGTGTGTTTTCTAGTATGTTAGGTATAAATATTTTTTAAAATCTTGACGGCCTAGTATGTGTGAAGCACTGGAACAAACCAAAGGAAAATCCTTGCCCTTGGGGGCTTATATTCTAGAGGGGGAAGAAAGACAGTAAATCCAATCATGCAAAATAAGTAAATTATATAGTGTTAGAAAGTGACAAGTGTTATGGGGAAAAAAGAGGTACGAGGATTAGGAGTGCCAGGGGAGGAGAGCTATAATTTAAAATAGGGAGTTTGTACTTTACTGTATACCTGAAACGAACACAACATTGTAAATCAACTATACTCCAATAAGAATTTAAAATAAAATAAAATAAAATAAAATAAGGAGTTCAGTGTAGGCCTTAATGGGATGATGAGAGAGAGCAAGTTCCTGAGAAATAAGGCTATGTGTATTCCTTCCTCTCCCCTTGGCCTAATACCTTGACAGCGGTGAGTATGGAATAACTGTTTATTGAACTGAACACTTGTAGAAACGTCCTGAAGGTTAAGGAGGACAAGAAAAGGTTCTAAGATTATCTTCTTTTTTTGGTATCTTTCTGCATAACTTCATTCCAGCAGCACGCTTCATGAAGCCCCCGCGTTATCATATGAGTCATTACAGAAATGTGCCCTTTCAGTACTCCTGGGACTATTAGACTCATGAAATGCCTTGTAAGCACTCTTAATACAAAGTTGTGGGAAGAGATTTAATTAACATAGAAAACAAAACCAGAGCATTAAACACAACACGACCCAAAGTCTCACAGAATCCCATTCCCTTGGAGGCATTGGAACAGTGGGGAGGCTCTTTGTCAGTGGTGTGCTGGTAAATGTCTGACAACCGGCTCTCTAGGGCAGGGAGGAGATTATGATTTGTAGGTTTGCCTATTTCTGTGGTGTAAATACTCTGTGGTTGATTTAAAGTTAAGTTAAAATGTGACATCATTGAACATGGGCTTGGGAAGAGATGAGAAGTAGCACACTGTGATATAGTGTTGCCTTCATACAGATAGCATTGATGTAAGTAACCTTAACAGCATATCTAAATACAGTAAAATAATTAGGAAGTGATGAGTTTTGAGTATTTATTATCATTGCATTTAATATAAGTTACTTAACTGAAAGTTTACATAATTTTAAATAATGTTTTACAACCATGTTAAACAGCCAGTTAGCAAAAGTTCTGGAAACTTAACAATTGGCTCTTGTGAGCAGTTGCAGTACACCACTGGTACTGGGTCCTTCCCAGTGCATGCTGCTTCCTTGACAAGGACCAGTTCATTCCATGAATACTTGGGGATCAAATGTAAGGACAGCTCCATTGCTTCCTTGTCACCTCACTGCTTAATCTCCCCATGACTGCCGTCTGTGCCTTCTGCCACATGACAGGAGTAAGTGGGGTTTTGTAAAGTCTTAGGAGAGTGTCCTTTTCCAGGTCAGAGCCACCTGCATTCGGCACATGCTTTTATTCTTCAGTGGAGGTTGATGTCTCACACCCCCACATTCTCTACCCTATGGTGCTCATGCGCCCTTTACTGTGTTCCACTGCCATGCTCTGGGCTGTCAGATATCAGCTGTGCAGCGAGCATTTGTGGAGTGCACACTGTGTGCTAACTCCCCTCCTACTTGTGTTACTGGGTGCCAGGCCCTGTGCTCTGACACCCATTCTCTCATGCGGTCCTTAGAGCAACCCAACTAGATGGGTCTTAGTATTTCAGTATTACAGGTGAGGGAACTGTGGCCTAGAAAGGGGAAGTGACTTGCCCACAGTCCAGAAGTCATGTCTTCAGTGAAACATTGCCTTTGAGATGTAATATGTAGGCAAACACCTGTTACCCCTCAGCTGGCTGCTGCCAGTGTGGACTTGTTTTATTCAATTTAGGGGGACTCAGGCCTCCTTTCTGGTGTGCTCTAGCACAGAATATCAGGAGGGGGATGTTTGGGTAGAAGGGCAGAGCTAGATTTTGGGTCAGGTCTGCTTTCTGGGAATGTCCATGACCCCATCGCATTCACTCACACGCACCTGTGGCCGCTGGAGCCTGGCTCCTGGCTCCTGAAGGAGAATAGCCATTAGGAGGCCAGCGCAGCCTGTCCCAGTACAAGCGCTGAGAGCAGCTGTGTGCAGAGCAGCCCAGGTGCCTTCCAGCTGAGCAGCAGATGTGTCCTCTGGCAGCTTTCTTGAAGGCAAGCCAGTTTTAGCTACAGAGCAAATGTTGAGGACCAAGCAGGAGGAGGTGAGGGTTGTATGATCATAAGGATTTATTTCCCAGAAGACTTGCGTTCAAGTCAAAGTGCTCCTACTTATTAGCTTTGTAGCCCTGGGTAAGTCATTAAAACCCTACACAGTTTCCCCTTCTGTGGAATGGGGAAAGGGTGAAGTATGAGAGTGGCTACCATTTATTGAGGGCTCTTCATGTGTAAGGTGCTGCACTCAGCATGCGTTCAACGTTACCATACAAGGTAGTTCCTAGAAAAGACAGCCCAGTGCCAGACACATGGTTAGTATGCAACAAATGCCAGCTATTATTTTATTAATCCTAACAATCCTGTGATCAATAATAACGACAGAAAGAATAATTGTTGCTAGCATTTCCCGTGCACTTTCTATGTAGTCAGCTATTGTTTTAACTTATTAACTGAATTAACTTATTTAACTTTCCCAACTGTCCCATGAGGTTGGTTCTATTTTTAACTCCATTTGACAAATGAGAAAAATTGGAGCACAGTTAAGTTAAATACATTGCCAAGGACACATAGCTAGAAAGTGACATAGGTGATTTTATTGTTCCCACTTTACAAAGACAGTTACTGAGGCACAGAGGGGCTGCATGGCATGGCGAGGGTCAGAGTCAGCAGAATCCTTCTCAGGGTTGTTAGGCAGGTGAAATGACGTAATGGAATGAAAACTGCTTATTGAACTGTTCTTCTGTCTGCTCCAGCCAGGGGTGAGTAAGCTTCACATGTTCTGCTTTTTCTAGTCTAGATATACCATCTGGCTTGAGACCCTGGGGCCTTTAGGAAGTCCTGTTTAGACCTAGCTGATTATCTTGGTGGGTGTTGGAAACCAGTTTGGTATGTAGGTCCTGGACTTACCATCCCTTGGGAAAGCCCAGGAGTCACTGCTTGTCTGAATTCAGAGCTGCTACCAGCTGGAAGCCTCCAGGAGGGAGCTAACTGACAACTGACCACCATCACGTGTAGCTGGGTTACCAGCGGTTACCCTGTGGGTCTCCTTCAGCCACAGTGACCATCTCCAGGTGCCTGAGCCCTTACTGGTACCCAGGACATCAGGCAGCTAGGCAGGGGGAGGGGACCTGAGGCCCCCAGTGAAGTGGAGATAATCAGGGTGTCAGGGAGACTCTCTCAGCTCCCTCTCCCCACTGGCCCCCCACATAACTTCTCTGCCACCTGGGAACATTCCCTCTTCCCAAGTTCCCACTTCCCAGGATGGAGTGGGGAGGAGAGTTGGGTTTTTGTGGAGTGGTCCCAGTGTGGAGTGGTCCCAGAACCCCAGAACTGAGACGTTCTTTGAGAGCAAGTCAGTGTCACATGCCTCTAGGACTGTCTCCTTATTACATTGAGAGCTCCTCTGGGCAGGAGCAGCTTGGGGTCCCCCACTATCCTGAGTCAGCTCAGGGCCAGGGATGGTGTTGGGGACAGTCATGTTTCCTGAGAGAAGGCCTCTTGTGGTTACTGGGTTGGAACTTGGTGTTGTGGGTGGAGGTGGCAGTGGCAGCATGGTGTGTGTGTGTGTGTATATGTGTGTGTGTGTGTGTGTGTGTGTGTGTGTGTGTAAGGAGTTTTAGGGGAAGGGGAACCAGAGTCAACCTTGTCTGGAAAGGAGCAACTGTGCCAGGCTGGTTGTCCTGTTTAGCAAATGTGTACACTGCTGGTGTAGCAGGAAGGCTTTGAATACAGCTGGACGTGGCCTTGACTGCTTGCTCCCTCTTGTACTGTGTGGATGAGATGGTGGTCATGCACGCTCTTCCTCTGAGCCTGTTCATCCCTAAAGGGAAGGAATCGTTCCCCCGTGTGCTGGTCTGTCCTGGGTAGAAAGGGTGAGAGCCTTCCTGTCTGTCCCACTGTGAGTGTCTTTTACCAAACGAGGGAGCAAGGAGGTAGGGGAACAAGGAGACTGGCTCAGCGTCTCCTGGCTGGGACGGGCATTTGCTGCTCCTTAATCCTCTGTGCCTGGAAACCCACGGGGGCAGCAGGGGAGCTTCTGACAGGAGACGAGGTACAGGAGAGGCCCAGCTTCCTAAAAATGGAGTCCTCACCAAGTTCTGCTGGAGGTTTGAGCTGTTCTCTTACTAAAGGGCATATAAATCCCTGCAAGGAGCACCAGGATGGAGGACAGAGATTTGGGACTCTGGCTTACATCATCCCTTGAATTGCACCAGGGGGTGGGGACAAGTTTCACTGTTTAGGCATTTTTTTAAAACTAATTTATTTATTTATTTATTTACTTTTGGCTGCCTTGGGTCTTCGTTGCTCCACATGGGCGTTTCTCTAGTTACAGTGAGCGGGGGCTGCTGTTCGTTGTGGTGTGCGGGCTTCTCATTGCAGTGGCTTCTCTTGTTGCGGAGCATGTGCTCTAGGCACATGGGCTTCAGTAGTTGTGGCACACGGGCTCAGTAGTTGTGGCTTGCGACCTCTAGAGTGCAGGCTCGGTAGTTGTGGCGCACGGGCTTAGTTGCTCTGTGGCAGGTGGGATCTTCCCGGACCAGGCTCAAACCCGTGTCTCCAGCACTGGCAGGCAGATTCACCACTGCGCCACCAGGGAAGCTCTCACTGTTTAGGCATTTGAAGGAGGTCCCACCTGGGTGCTCCCTTGTTGCCCCACCTTCCTGTCTCCTCCTCCCCACACGACAGAGTTCCCAGACCTTGTCCCTCATATCTTGTAGACGCTGCACTGCAGGCTGCAGCTGGATGTGAACAGAGGTTTCCTCTGCCTAGGCTCCTGCTAAAGACAAGGGAGTAGGTAGCATGGACAGGCGATAGACTAAGCTTCCTGGGGGTGGGCTCAGGGGGGAGGGTGAGAACTGGACTTCAGTTTGGTGTCCCTCTGCAAGTAATGACTGAGCCCTCTTTCTTCCTGATTAATCTTAAGGCAAATGTCTGTACCAGAATTATTTTCTTATGAAGATCATACAGTCCAGTATAACATAAAATTCCTCCAATTAAAGTGATTTGACTCTAGACGTGAAATATTAACCTTGACATTACTGTGCTAATGCTATGTTCTCCTCCTCCCAGGGCCTATTTTCACTGCAAAGGGACTCTGAGTCAATGAAGATGAATTGAAACGTCCACAAAACCTGTCTTTGTCCCCCCTAGATCTTCCTTGAGAGGAATTGGTGGTGGGTAGAGATTCTCAGTTCATATATCCACAAATATTAGTTCCCTTCACCCCCCTTATAGGATTTTACACTTTACAGGATCACTTCCATATGCTTTATGTGAATCCTTAAAACACAAGTCTAGAGTAAGTACTCTCCCCCATCGCCAAGTTATAGATAGAGTATCTAAGACTCAGAGGGGTGACTGAGTTGCCTAAGGTCACACAGCTATCAAGCAGCTCAGAGTTTGTCGAATTGCCTCCTGTGCCCTCTTGCCTCTGCTCAGCTGGTCCAGCCTCCCCTTCCTGTGGGGAGGCCACACACCACCAGCTAAGAGAGGAAGTGCTCAAAAGATGCCCAGCTGCAGCTGGTGCAGGGCTCAGGGGGCTTGCCGTTCCTCCTGAAGCTGACAGCAATGGGGTGGGGGTTAGAGGGAGCAGATGTCCTGTAGGCTGGGAGTTCAAGTCACCATGGGCAGCACGGGAAAACTGGAGGGAATCCATCTATCACCTGCCTTCAAACTTGTGTGTGGTTGTTTCTGTGCCCCACCTCCCAGTGGATGGCTGCACCATCCACCAGCTGCCCAGCTGGAAACCTGCTGTGATCCTAATATCCTCAAATCCTCACATCCTCTTGACTTACTGCCCAGTCAGTCACTAGGTTGTGTCCTGTCTACCTCTTCCATAGCTCTCCTGCAGTCCCCTCTTCTGAATCTCCATGGCCAGCACTCTGGCACTGTGTCTCCCTTCCCCAGTCCAGGGCACTCTGCCTCCAGGCTCTTTCCCTTCCTCCAATCTATCTATCTTCGAAGGAGTCTTTGCAGTGATTTTTAGAAAGAAAAAAAAAAGTACAAATCTATTTGTGTTATCCTTTAAAATCTTCCCACTGGCTCGACATTACTTTCTGAATGCAATGAAAACCCTTTAGCTGAGGCATTAAACTTCTTTTATTTTTATTTAACATCTTTATTGGAGAATAATTGCTTTACAATGGTGTGTTAGTTCCTGCTTTATAACAAAATGAATCAGCTATACATATACATATATCCCCATATCTCCTCCCTCTTGCGTCTCCCTCGCACCCTCCCTATCCCACCCCTCTAGGTGGACACAAAGATCTCCCTGTGCTATGTAGCTGCTTCCCACTAGCTATCTATTTTACATGTGGTAGTGTATATATGTCAGTACTACTCTCTCACTTTGTCCCAGCTTACCCTTCCCCCTCCCCGTGTCCTCAAGTCCATTCTCTATGTCTGTGTCTTTATTCCTGTCCTGCCCCTAGGTTCTTCAGAACCACTTTTTTTTTTTAGATTCCATATATATGTGTTAGCATACGGTATTTGTTTTTCTCTTTCTGACTTACTTCACTCTGTATGACAGACTCTAGGCCCATCCACCTCACTACAAATAACTCAATTCCATTTCTTTTTATGGCTGAGTAATATTCCATTGTATATATGTGCCACATCTACTTTATCCATTCATCTATCGATGGACACTTAGGTTGCTTCCATGTCCTGGCTATAGTAAATAGAGCTGCAATGAACATTGTGGTATGTGACTCTTTTTGAATTATGGTTTTCTCAGGGTATATAAACTTCTTATGTTGGCCCCTGCTTGCTTCTCTAGCTTCACCTCCCCACGTGCATGTTCTGCTCTATCACATGCTGAATTTGCCAAACTCCGTGCGTTGTGTCATCTCCCTTTCTGCCCTGCTCACTCCTACTCCCCCTTTTGTTGTTACCTCCTCTGCAATGCCTTCCCCTCAACACCTCCACCGAGACTGGCTTGAGTGCCCCTCCTCAGTACCCCTCCATGTTTATCCCCACAGGAGGGAGGGAGTGAGAGAAGCTGGGAAGGTGGTTGAGAGTCTCCTACAATGGGGTGCCCAAAAGGCATTTTAAATAGAGAGGCTACACATTTATTGTCAAGTTAGTTTGTTCATTTTTAAGTGAGGCAAACCACTTCAATGTCCTCTCCCTCCATTTTCTCAACTGTCAGTAAAGTGTATCAGTATTCAGGAATATTTGTGTGAGTGGGTTTGTGTGTGTGCCTGTGGGGAGGGCAGCACTGAGGAAAGGGCTTTGAAGTTGAACACCTGGATCACTCTGGAGACCACAGGTGTGAAATAAGATCCAGGGGAGACCTTGGAATGTTGGGAGCCCCTGGGGAGCCACGAAATCTCAAGGAGGCCTTTGAACTGCCTTAGGACATTGAGTGGGGATTTTGAGACCAACAATTGGAGGAGCATCCACCTCCCCCTGATATCTGAATATTAGAAATTAAAGCAAATCTCCAAGGGGCGCTGTGGAAGTAAGAATAAGATGCACTTTTGTGTCTTAATAATTTAGCTGCTAGGGAAGCAGTTGGGGTGGGGGGAAGAGGCGGGGGCTGGACACTCATCTTCCAGATACTTGTGGCTCCCTCCCCGACATCATTCAGGTCTCTGCTCATAGGTACCCTCCTCAGAGAGGCCTTCTATGACCAACAGAACTAATGTTTGCCTAAAAACAGTAGTTTCAAAACCCTCTATCTTAAAACTAGAATACTCTGACAGGTATCATGTTATTTATCTATCAATCTATCAATCATCTATCTGTAATGGGTCATTTTTTTATGCTTTCATTTTATTTATTTTTTATACAGCAGGTTCTTATTAGTCATCCATTTTATACACATCAGTGTATACATGTCAATCCCAATCTCCCAGTTCATCACACCCCCACCCCCACCCCCCGCCGCTTTCCCCCCTTGGTGTCCATACGTTTGTTCTCTACGTCTGTGTCTCAATTTATGCCCTGCAAACCAGTTCATCTGTACCTGTAATGGGTCATTTGATTCAAGTAATATCAAACCTAGCTAATTAAATTCATTTAATACAATTAAACTCTGCTCAACCCTGCTCCCCCCACCCGAGAGAAACCTAGAATACTCTATGAAGGAAGGTCAGATCAAATCCAAAGTGCTACCTGTTTCGTTATGTACTACAACCATCATCCATTCAGTCAGTCAGTAAGAGCTCAGTGGATGCTGAAATCAGACCCTTGTCCCTAAGATGCTCATGACCTAGAGAGGGAACACCCATGGAATCAAGCCAGAAGCACACCACAAGATGGATGTTACAGGAGACTTAGATGGAAAATGCTACAGATGCATAAAGAAAGTAATCCCAAATTCTCTCTGGGAACACAGGAAATGGCACTTAACCAGGTCATAAGTCAACAGGAGGATTTCATAGGTAGAGATGGGGCAGAACTTCAGGCAAAGAAAACAGAAAGAAAGTCATGTGAACAAAAACCATCATAATGGATTCTGGTAAGTTCCCTGTGACTGGGGTGTATGTCCTCTACACTAGGGTGTATATGAGTGTGACAGGAGATGAAGCTGGAAAGATGGGCAGGATCAGGTAGTAAAGGGCTTTGCCTGCTATCCTGTGAGAAATGGGAACCACTAAATTCTTTAAGTAGGGGAGTGACATGATCAGATTTCTGTTTCACAAACATCGTTCTTGGAGCAATGTGAGGAATTAGACTAGAAGTGGGGAGACCTGTTAGGTGGCTGTTCAGGTAAGAACTGATAAGATCCTAAACCAGGGCAGAGGGGATGGAGAGAGGGATCTGACACTAGACAGAGTTCAAGGGTAAAACTTGTAAGACTTAAGATAAGCAGGACGAGGTGGTAAGGAGTTTCCTTGCTTGAGTAACTGTGTAAGTGAGTAAATTGCATCTCCCTTTCCCTTACTTCTTCCTGACAACATCAGGATGACGATTAAACTAATTTTATTCTTTAAAGGTGTAGCCATCCTTAAGTTAAATCCTTACCGGTTTTGGTGAATTCTCTGCCTTTTAGGTCCATACCAATCCAAGGGAAAGGCCAGAAACTTGCCTTCTCAGCCTCCTTTGCAGCCAGGATCCACACACAGGAATCCAACTCTACTTATCAGAGATACTAGAATTTTTTTGGAGCCTAGTGACATGAAGAAGGGGTGCCATGAAATCCACTTTGGTGATGGTGGTCTCTGGTAGATGCAGTCCCTAGATGGGTCAGAGGCAGAGGTGTTAGAGATGACCTCCAGACCCTGCCTTTTCCATGAAGTGAGCTGGTGTCTCTACGCAGTGGTGCAACAGTTCTGTCTCCTCAGGGCAGCTCTGTGGTGTGTTTGGGGGGTTATTCCTGGAGACATAACCTTCAGCCCTTCCAGGCATTCTATGAGTTTTCTAATAACCTTTCATAAATCTCTTTTCTGCCTAAACTAGGTAAAATGGTTTTGTTTGCAACTAAAATCCCTAAGTGATACACTTCTCCCTGGTAGTTTGGCTGCAAGCAACAGAAACCTCCTCCTTCTGATTAAAATAGGTAACTGGTTACCTCAAAGTAAAAGTTACATGATGGCAGCACAATCATTATTACAAATATAGAGTAAGCCTTTACTTTGTGCCAGGCACTCTCATAAGTGCTTTACGTAGGTACTTCATTTACTTCTTGCACAAATTATCTCAAATTTACCAATGAGGAACGGAAGCTGAAATATCCCAGTGTCACACAGCTAGTAAGGGTTAGAACAGCTACTTGAACCCTGGCAGTCTGACTCCAAATCTGACACTCTTATAACTACCCTGAACTATTTTGGTGTTAGAGAAGCTCATCGTTTATGCAGCCTTATAGTTCATCCAGTCCAAGTTGTATCTCATACCTGATTTCCTTTTTTGCACCCCCAAGTGGAGAGTGATTTACTCTCACTAGGGAAAGTGGGGGTATGGGATGGTATTAAGAGGGGGTGGTCTTTGAGAGTTGATTAGATCACGAGGGTAGAGCCCTCATGAATGGGATTAATGCCCTTAGAGACCACAGAGAGATCCCCTGCCCCTTCTGCCATATGAAGAAACAGTGAGAAGACAGCTATCTATGAACCAGGAAATGGACCCTCACCAGACCCTGGATCTGCTAGTACCTTGATCTTGGACTTCCCAACCTCCAGAACTGTGAGAAAAATAAATGTCGTTTAAGCCAAAGAGAGAGAGAGAGAGAGAGAGAGAGAGAGAGAGATTAAATGGAGCAAGAAGACATCCTTGAAATCCCTCCATTTCTAGGAAGCAGGTACCAGGCTGTACTGGTTAGAATGTGTTTGGCTGCAAGCACCAGAAGCCCCAATAAGTAGTGTCTTAAATCTTACAGATATTTATGTCATTTATCAAGAAAACAGGGTGTAAGCAGTTCCAAGTCTGGTTAAGTAACTCCAGGTTATCTTAGATCCAGGCTTTTGTATCTTTCTATTCTGCATTCACAGAGGATTAGATTTTTAGCTTCAGGCTGACAAAATGGCTGCCCTATATAGCTGCAGGCATTGTGCTTTTTCAAGGCTGCTTTCAAAGTGGGAAGTTGGGTGTGACAGCAAAACCTCCTTTCCAAAAAGGTACTCAACTTCTAAAAGTCTCACTGGCCATACCTATGTTTTGAGACCTCTCTTAAACCCGTCACCAACAAATAGGAATGAGATTATCATGAATGGCTTAGATAATTCATCACTTGGAGAAGGGTTAGTCCTACCTTCCCTGAGTACTTTGCTATCTGCCTAAGACCTGAACAAAATCTGGGTTCTGGATCAAGGAAGGGGGTGTGTGGAAGTTTGGCTGTTGGGTAGGCAGTAGATAGGGTTTGCCACAGTAGACTGTGGCATCAGGATACTGGGCTTCTGGTCTAGGCTGATTTGTTTATTTGCTTAAGAAATATATTTTTAAATTAGTGTTGAGTGCCATGTGATCTTTGGACCTGCCCATTACTTGCTGTGTATTTTGACAAGTCATTTGAACTCTCTGGGCTTCAGCTTCCTTCTCTCTAAAATGAAATGGCCAAAGTAGATGATTTTGACAACAAACAACTGAATCCAAAAATGGGCGGAAGACGTAAAGAGACATTTCTCCAAAGAAAACATACAGATTGCCAACAAACACATGAAAAGATGCTCAACATCACTAATCATTACAGAAATGCAAATCAAAAACACAATGAGGTATCACCTCACACTGGTCAGAACGGCCATCATCAAAATACCTACAAACAATAAATGCTGGAGGGGGTGTGGAGAAAAGGGAACCCTCTTGCACTGTTGGTGGGAATGTAAATTGATATGGCCACTATGGAGAACAGTATGGAGGTTCCTTAAAAAAATAAAAATAGAACTACCATATGACCCCGCAATCCCACTACTGGGCATACACCCTGAGAAAACCATAATTCAAAAAGAGTCATGTACCACAATGTTCATTGCAGCTCTATTTACAATAGCCAGGACATGGAAGCAACCTAAGTGTCCACTGACAGATGAATGGATAAAGAAGATGTGGCACATATATACAATGGGATATTACTCAGCCGTAAAAAGGAATGAATTTGAGTTATCTGTAGTGAGGTGGATGGACCCAGAGTCTGTCATACAGAGTGAAGTAAGTCAGAAAAAGAAAAACAAATACAATATGCTAACACATATGTATGGAATCTAAAAAAAAAAAAAGGTTCTGAAGAACCTAGGGTCAGGACAGGAATAAAGATGCAGACATAGAGAATGGACTTAAGGACATGGGGATGGGGAAGGGTAAGCTGGGACCAAGTGAGAGAGTAACACTTACATATATACACTACCAAATGTAAAATGGATGGCTAGTGGGAAGCTGCTGCATAGCACAGGGAGATCAGCTCGATGCTTTGTGACGACCTAGCGGGTGGGATAGGGAGGGTGGGAGGAAGGCTCAAGAGGGAGGGGATATGGGGATATATGTATACATATAGCTGATTCACTTTGTAGTACAGCAGAAACTAACACAACATTGTAAAGCAATTATACTCCAATAACGATATAAAAAAATAGTAGATGATTTTGAGGTCTTTCCTCACATGCCACTCGTTTCTCTTCTGTCTTTTATAACAGGTTTACATTAAGAACTATAATTTTTGCTTTAGACTAGTGTATATGACAAGCAATAGGATAAGCATGGTGTGTCTTCCAGGGTTTTACCCAAAGATTTGGAAGGAAAGCCTTTGAAATTTTTGTTTTCTGTTATGTAATTGTGGGCCTATTATGGAATATGGTGCAAAATTCTCATACTTGGACAGTGGCCACATCTCTTTTGGGGATATGTGTTTGTTCTTCTCTATAGCTAGAAAACTTTGTGTGTAGCAATGACTAATGTTTTCTTAATTCAAAGAGTGACTTAGGTTATTTACTTACCACTTGGGTCTGCTTTCTAGATTAGAGGTTCTCAACCTCAGCACATCGATATTTCAGGCCAAAGAATTCCTTGTCGTGGGGGGCTGTTTATGCATTGTAGGGTGTTTAGCAGCATCTCTGGCCTGTGCCCCCTAGATGCCAGTGACAGTCCCCTAGGTGTGACTACCAAGAATGTCTCCAGACATTACAAAATGTTCCTGGGGGGTCGGGGCAATTACTCCAGTTGAGAACCAGTGATGTAGATGGATTAATATTTGAATTCTTTCTCTGCCTCTTATTCAGGATTAATAGTTCTGTGACCTTGGACAAGGTGCCTGATAAATTTCAGCTCCCTTATCTGCCAAATAGGGCCAGTTCATAAGATTGTTGTCTGCATTAAATGAGGTCACAGGTATTGAGTTTAGTATGATACATAGTCTTAGTAGGTCTTCTATGAATTTTAGTTCTCTTTCTCTTCGGTTTTCTGGGGGTGTAGAACTTTCCAGTTGGAAGGGATCTTAGAAGTTATCTTACCAAAATTCTTCATTTTATAAATTAATGAAGGCCATATAGGTAATCTGTCTTCCCAACCCTGAATCTATCTTTATACTCAACTAATGCAAAAGAGACATATCAAAGTGGAGTTGTACAGAGTAGATAAGTTCAAAGGCTCTTTCTTGCCAAGGTTGATTTACAAGATTCTTGCCCCTGTAGATTTCCTCACGATGTATTACCTGTGAGAGAATTTCTGAAGCACTAAATTGCAATTGTGACTCAGACTGAGTTCAAATGTTTGGTTTCAGGGACCATCATTTGTCTCTTTGGAAGCACTTGTCCTGTGCACTTTGAATGTTGGGGAATGTTAAACATTGAAACAAAACATATGGAAAATGAGAGTTAATGCTCTGAGCCAGCCAAACTTAAAAAAAAATTTACAGTCATCAAGAACATATAACAGCTGTTCAAGAAACAGAACAACAACAGAAAAGAATCAGAAAGATTAATGGGTAACTCC
The DNA here is from genome assembly GCF_964341445.2 of Mesoplodon mirus. Taxonomy (NCBI): domain Eukaryota; kingdom Metazoa; phylum Chordata; class Mammalia; order Artiodactyla; family Ziphiidae; genus Mesoplodon; species Mesoplodon mirus. The sequence continues at coordinate 30,666,159 of NC_138976.1, read as the reverse complement.
AGTTTTGCTCTTTCTTCTCTGTCAAGGACAGGGCTATTCTGATGAAAAAGACTGGGACAAACTGATAAAAGGGACTAAATCCCCTGAGAGGGGAGATATGGGTTAAAGGCTGTCCTAAAAGAGTTTGTCATCTGGACTAAGCAAATCTCTGCACGAGCTATTGGGAGATTTGCTGGTGAGACCATGCAACCACTGTTGATAATCTGAGGGACTCATAGAAAATAGGAATCATATTGAAGGACTAAGTAGGGGCACGTATCTTGATTTTTAGGAAATACAATTAATTTTCCCTCCCCACACTCATGAACTATGAATTCATGAGTTTGGCACCAATCCTAGGCAAAATTCCATAAAAGATTATTCTATTAATGCCTTATGAGTGCTTACAAATTAAGCAGAAATGCCTCTAAGTCAGTAGCATTTCAGTAGAACAAGTCATGCCAGAGTAATCTAATTTCCTTTTTTGATTAGGGCCATTAGAATGGCTGAGCAGGGTTGTAGAGTGAGCACAGAATATCCAGATGACAGCAAGGCATGTCTCTTGTGACATCCTTGAAGGCAAGACGAGGAAACATGGGCAGGATACAGATATCATGTGGTGGCTGCATAATTATGTCCAGTGAATAACAATTAATGGATGGATAGTGATAAGAAAGCAGATACCCAGTGGCTACTGCAGGACATTGGCCCTAGGCCTGGGCCTGTACACACTTTATTAGCATATTAACCAGATCAGACAATGAATGTGCCATACCCTCGGCTCTCTGGGAGATCTACTTGGTCCATAGGCTTTAATGAAGTGATAGATGTGGGTAACCATGGTTTGTGCCAAGTGACCCCAAGTTCCAGGGTACAGCTTATTGAACTCATTGCTCTAGGGATATGTGATCCATGGTACTGATCCTTGTAGATCTGGCCCCTGACTACCTCTCTAGTCTCATTTTTGCTGCTCCCTTCCCCATGCTCCCAAGGTGTAGCCATACCAACCTGTAGTAGCCTGCACACACTAGGTTGTTTTATGCCCCCTTTATTTTGTACATTTTCCTCTGACTTTAGTGCCTTTGTTTTCTGCCTACTTCATCTGCCTGACAAGTTCTTACTCATATTCAAGACTCAGCTAAACCTTCCTGTCCTCTGTAAAGCCTTTCCTTTCCTTCCTAGCCTTTTCTGGCACCATTCCTAATAAATTCTTCTTCATCTGAAGTTTGGTACTTGCACCCATGGCCGTTTAACAATTATCACAATATATCAATAACTTATTTACTTATCTATTTCCCCTGCCCTCTGTTCTCTACCCCCACCAATTATTGCCCATACTAACACTTCCAGCTCATTGAAGATAGGGACTGGATCCCATCCAGAGCCTGGTATATAACAGAGGCACTCAGTAAAGGAATTAATGAATAAATAGCTTGTGTAAAATCTGTTATTCTGGCTCTCTATTACTGAGTTTCAGCCTGCTGAGAATCACAATTACATTTCTATTTATCCTGGGTGCTTAGATGCAGCTTTCCAAAGGATTTTTAAAAAATACACCAAAGAGGATTCCTTTCCCCTCTAGTCACCTGCTATCTTAATAAGGGCTTGTAAATGCATTGAAGCAGTAACAGAATCCTTTATCAAGGTGCACACAAACCACACTACCGCAACCTTACAGAGCCTCACAGGGCTGTTAGTGCCTTGATTCACTGGGAAGCACACACCAAAAGCCCAATTTTTCAAGGCTCCCCTCCTGTGGCACCCAAGAAAGCACATCTATGCGACCTAGATATCAAGAAGAATTTTTAGGAGTGTTGTCTGCACTTTTGAAAAGGAAGTTGAGCCTTACTCATCTTATCTCTTTCCTTGACTCCGAAAGTAAGTACCACCTTATTTAAATGCAACCAGATCAGGGAGGCATGAAGAATAATTCAGCCTTCCTGGTACTTTAGGAAGAGTCTAATTATTATGGGAAGATCTGGATCTTTTATTTTAAAAGGATGCTCTGTGGTATAATGAAAGAATTAAAATTCAAATGGGGGCACCAAATGCAAGTCAGCAGGCATTTATGTCTGTGCCAATTATTCAGTTCTAAATAGCTAGACCAGGCAGCGTTTGTTGCAGGTTGGCAGAGTTGCTTGACTGGAAGACTGGCAGCCTGGCTTGCTACCAATGTCCCTGAGTCCATTCTGGTCCCCATGTAATGGGAGTTGGCATTTAGCACCCTCCAAAATGCAAGGGATGATACTCCATTTGTGATCCTTCACACTCAGAGCCAGGACTGGCCTTACACGTAAATTCCTGCCAAGTCAAGGGTCAAAAAGCCTGGGGTTTTGGAACAGGCAGAGCAGGGTGTGAATCTGCAATGAATCACAGCATCTGAAGGAAACTCAGACCCAATTAATCACCTTTAAAGGGGCATCTGAATTGATTAATAATGTATATATGCAGACTTTTCTGTTTTGATCACAAAACAAGTGTGAAACACTTACAAGCTTATAATCCTTATTATATGACACTGGCCTGTTTGTAAAACCTTCCTCTGAAGCTCTCATAGTGCTTAATGGCTAGTGCTTATTAATAATAATAATGTCATATGTTTAGGTAGAACGTTCCACTGTGGCCTCCATGTTCCCATAATGCCATGGCTAGGAAGCTCTAGAGCAGTTGGGTCCTGCTTTGTAGTTGAGAAACGATGGTTAGAGGGCTCAATAGAGTGTGAAGATAAGTAGAAACTTAACATGCTTGTGGCTGTTTCTACAGGGGAAGTGTCATGGGTGAAGATCCCTGCAGATATCAGGATGGGGCATGCCTTTTGTTTGCTGTGGTTCAAGCTCCCCACTTTTGGAGACAAGAAGACACTGGATCACACTCACTGCTCTTCTCTATTTGCCATTTGAGGTCTAGGGGCCTGAAAAGACATCTGCAGGACCTAGAGAAGGTAAGGCTGGGCTCAGAGAGAGAAAAAAATGTGTTCAACACTTGCTTTTAGCCTCCTCAGAATAACAAGAGCATATGAAGTAATCAGGGCTTTGTGGGGTCCACTTTCAGAAAGAATAGGGCGAAGATAAAGTTAGATCCATGACTTACACTGTGATGGTACATTTTATGTGTCAACTTGGCTGGGCCACAGTACCCAGATATTTGGTCAACCACCAGTCTAGATGTCTCTTTGAAGGTATTTTTTAGATGAGATTAACATTTAAATCATTAGATTTGGAGTAAAGCAGATTACAGATGGTCTCTGATTTAGGATGATTCAATTTACAATTTTTCGACTTTATAATGGTGCAAAAGCAATACACATTCGGTAGAAATGACACATAGAACTTTGAATTTTGATCTTTTCTCAGCCTTGTGATATGTAGTAGGATACTCTCTCGTAATGCTGGGCAGAGCAGGGGGCCGCAGCTCCCAGTCAGCCATGCGATCACGAGTGGAAACCATGGATATGCTTACAACCATTCTGTACCCACACAACCATTCTGTTTTTCACTTTCATATAGTATTCAATAAATTACATGAGATATTCAACCCTTTATTATAAAATAAACTTTATGTGAGATGCTTCTGCCCAACTGTAGGCTAATGTAAGTGTTCTGAGCATGTTTGTGGTAGGCTAGGCTAAGCTATGGTGTTCGGTGTGGTGTTTGGAATGTTATCTATACAATTTTCCACTATAACTCTATATTACTTGTATAATAAGAAAAAAGGTTATTATTATTATTTTTACAGTACAATATGAATGGGGTGGAAGAGGTGACAAGGTGGGGGTGGGGCCAGTAGAATTAGGAACTAAAAATCAGGGGCAACAATTTCCAGAACTTCGTAAGAGTTCAAAAACTGCTGTCCTAGTCTCACATTTGTTATTTTTGTCATTCTTCTGTTTCCCTCACTTGATTTGGAGTATACTTATGAAAAATGGGGCATATTTTGGGGAAGCAGAGAATGGGGGAGGCAAAGAGACTGTGTCCTGTTCATAACCTATGTGATAGGGGTGAGAGTGGGAGGCAACCCTAGAGAGGGGGCATACAGCCTGGAAAGAGAGTAGAGAGCAGACAACCCCTAGGGCCACAAGAAGGAGACAGGGGTGGAATGACCACCCTGAAGGAAGCAAAGAGAGTTCTACCTACCAGGAGGTAGGAGTTTGGGGGCAGACACATATGGGGTAGGCCCATCCCAAATATTTGCTGGCCTCACAGCAAGAGGCCCATATACATATCTCCAGATGTGCACTAAAGTTTGAAAACCACTTCATACTCTATTCACAAAAATCCAGCAGCCCTGCATGTACTTCATAAGGGGAAAATTAAAGGATTCTTCTTTGGAGAAACTGTTCAAAGGTGGAAAGCTTATATATACTGACACCCCCTGTGAAGAAAGCCAGCTTGCCCAACAGTCAAGCCCACCATTTAACAAGCCTTAGCCATGCAAAAACAGCCTCCGTCAGCATTTTAGTTCCTCATGATTAACCATGAATGGACAATCAAGTATCGCAAAATATTTAGGGAAAGCCTCCAACATTAAAAAGAGAGACCAAACCAAGTAGAGGGGAAAAAATACAATATATGGAGCAATACCTAAAAAGTTTAGAATTAAAATTCTCTAAAAGGGAAGAGAAGATACTGCATCCCTTAAACAAGAGCAGAGTGCCATGGTTTAAAAAAAGAGGTACAATCAGAGAACAAAACAGAACATATAGAAATTAAAAAATATGGTACCTGAAAGTTTTAAGGATTCCCATGACTACCCACACATTCAGTGATTCTCTAGAAGGACTCCGAGACGGTTGTAACCATGGCTATTATTTATTACAACAGAAGATACACAGCAGGATCATAAAGTGGAAGATACATCAGGCAGAGTCTGAAGGAGTCCAGCTCAGGCTTCCAAACTTTTTCCTCTGGGCAGCATGGGGTTGCTGTAGAGAACATGCTTTGGCTTACAGCAGTGAAATATAGAAACCTGTACAGTGTTTTTGCCGGATAAGCCCTCTTAAGACTCACAGTTCACAGCTTTTATTGCTAGTCATTCAAGTACTCTCTGCCTGTGCAACCAGCCACAATTACCAAAGTTCCATTCTCTCAGGAGAAAAGCAGGTGTTCATCCTAAATCACATTGTTTGCACAAACAATCTAAGGCTGATAGGACAGAATTCAGTACCCCAGGCACTCAAAACGCTTTTATCACTTAGTAGCATGGAGTGCATACCAGAGACCAAGTTCCCAGGAGCCATCTTTAAAACCTCCTAGAGATAGCACCATCAGATTTGCTATGTTAACTCTTTCCTGAAGAGTGAAACTGAAAATTCCATAGAAAAAAATGAAAGACAAAATTGAAAAAAATCTTTTGAGAATAGGATGGGAAAAAAGATAAAGCAACAGAAAATAGAAAAATGATAAAACTACGGAATCAGTCCAGGAAGTTTGACATCTAAGATGGACAAACAGAAAAAAATAGATGGAATAAAAGTCATAATAGAAGAAAAATTTCCAGACCTGAAGAACCAGAGTTTCCAGATTGAAAGAGTCCATTACCAACACAACGCAGTAGAGGCCCATGAAGAGCAGATTGTGAGCTGTACTAACTGCCTTAGTGTCTGGGACCTCCAGCTACACCAAGCTGACATGTTGCCCATCATTTGCTCTTCAACAGTTCATTAACATTTCAGTTGATTTCTTTTTACCTGCTTATCTGGCAACCACCATTTTTTTCCATGCTCTGCCAAAAGCAAATGTTTATGTGTCTTATTTCTCCTTGGAGGAGTTTGTTTGGAATTCGTGTTACTCAGTTGCCTCGTGAACTGAGCTCTTTGATGTTCTCAAAAAGAGTTATCGTTTTTAAAAGATTTTTAAAAGGGTTGGAAATCTTTTTTTTTTTTTTTTTCTGTAGTTTTATACATCCTAAGGGGAAGTGGGAGTTGCATACAGATTTAGGACCAATACCTGCTGCTATGCCTGGTGTTTCCAAGCCCTAAGACTTTTCTGGGAAAATTATTTAAAAAATTAGTTCACATGTTATCAACATCTCCGTCTTCAGCAACTTTGTTCACAACTTCCCCTGGTTTGCTAAGTCACTGAAGAAAAAACATCTCTATTTGTTTTTTATCTTCCAAAAATTCAATGGTTTCATTTATCCTTACTTTTTCCATAGTCTTTATTCTTGTGAGTTTTTTTAAAATTAATTTTTGTTGGAGTATAGTTGATTTACAATGTTGTGTTAGTTTCTGTTGTACAGCAAAGTGAATCAGTTATACACATACATATGTCCACTCTTTTTAGATTCTATTCCCATATAGGTCATTACAGAGTATTGAGTAGAGTTCCTTGTGCTATACAGTGGGTTCTTGTTAGTTGTCTATTTTATGTATAATAGCATGTATGTGTCAGTCCCAATCTCCCAATTTATCCCCCTTCATAGCCATAAATTTGTTTTCTACATCTGTGACTCTACTTCTGTTTTGTAAATAGTTTCATTTGTACCATTTTTTTAGATTCCACATATAAAAGGTATCATATGATATTTGTCTTTCTATCTGACTTACTTCACTCAGTATGACAATCTCTAGGTCCATCTTGTGAGTTTTTTAAAAACTTTTTTATTCCTTTATTATCAGTTTATTTGGGTTTGGGGAGAGACTGAAACTAAATATACATTTTCATTCTGTCATGTTTATATTGGATAGCTGAATGCAACTTATGTGGAGACTGAACCATGACGTGACTTAGCTTTATGTAGCTGAGCTACATAAAGCTTTTTTAAAAAATAAATTTATTTATTTATTTTTGGCTGCATTGGGTCTTCGTTGCTGTGCGTGGGCTTTCTCTAGTTGCGGCGAGCAGGGGCTATTCTTCGTCACAATGTGCAGGCATCTCACTGCAGTGGCTTATCTTGTTTCAGAGCACGGGCTCTAGGCACACAGTCTTCAGTAGTTGTGGCATGCAGTCTTAGTAGTTGTGGCTTGTGGGCTCTAGAGCACAGGCTCAGTAGTTGTGGCTCACTGGTATAGTTGCTCTGTGGCATGTGAGATCTTCCTGGACCAGGGATTGAACCTGTGTCCCCTGCACTGACAGGCGGATTCTTAACCACTGTGCCACCAGGGAAGTCCCTTTTTTCTTTTTTTTTTTACAGAACATGGATTTTTAATGAATTTCATACTGCAGTGAAGACACTGAACACTTAAAAACAATTACATCAACACAATAAAAACACCTGCTCCTACACAACACTTATAAATGCACACTTTTCCCCCCAAAGAAACTTTTTTTCACAGATTTAAGCAACAGATGATTTACATACATTATTTACTTTATTTTTTTAAGAAAAGAAATTATTTTAAAACATTGATATTTTAATTTTTAATAACAATGAGGCATCTCTCAACGAACGTCTACACCTAAGTATACTGGGACACTACTGTTGGGAATTACTGAGCCAGTCGAACAGCTTAGGAATTTTTGCTAAACTTTCCATTTTATTTTCCTATGTAACTGTTTCTTTTTTCTTTATTATTATTATTATTTTTTGCGGTATGTGGGCCTCTCACTGTTGTGGCCTCTCCCGTTGCGGAGCACAGGCTCTGGACGCGCAGGCTCAGTGGCCATGGCTCACGGGCCCAGCCGCTCCGCGGCATGTGGGATCTTCCTGGACCAGGGCATGAACCTGTGTCTCCTGCGTCGGCAGGCAGACTCCCAAACACTGCGCCACCAAGGAAGCCCCTCTTTTTTCTTTTTTAGCTTGAATTATTGAGGACATTTTCTCAGCTCTTCATTTGGCTCATAAGCTCTCTATTTTCTGACTAACCATTGGTATGTAAGTTGTTCATGGGGTGTGATTGGCCTCTTTTTGGTCAACACCATTTGGAGACTAGTGATACTCATCTAACAAAGGATAGAAGGCCAAAGACCTCAGGGTTCTTCGGTGAAGGCCCTAAAAAGAGGGTGTCAGGCTGTAAGTGAACATGTTTCCTCTCTTCTTAGGGAACTACAATTTCTCTCCTTTGTCTTAGAGTTCAAGTGGTCTTACAGCTTATTAGTAAAGAGAAGTTATTCAGATATTTCTCATTTAAGACATCTTCCAGCAGTCTGGAGATCAAGAAAATCTCAATAAGTCAGTCATATTTTATAGTTTTATTCACTAAGATTTATTAATATGAAGTGGATTTCTATGAGTCTCTCTATTACAAATACAAAATGAAATATTTTTTTATCATGGTAGAAGACACATAATACAAAACTAAAATGAACTAGTTTTTAACATGAAAAACGTGTACAACCTTTGTAGAGTCCCTTCCCCTCTCTGGGCCTCAATGTCTTCAATTATAAAATGAGCTTCTAGGACTAAATAATTTCTGAGGTTCCATTTGTTATTTTTTTAGCAGTTTTATTGAAATGTAATTCACATACTATGTAATTCATCTCATTAAAGTGTACAGTTTGATGGTTTTGAGTGTATTGCATTGTTAATTTTTTTAGTAGTGGTAAATATATAAATATAAAACACAAAACATAATATAAAATACATATACAAAAAATATAAAAGATAAAATTTCTCTTTTAAATATTTTAACAATGTAAGTGTATAATTCAATGGCATTAATTGCATCCACAGTGTTGTGCAACCATCATAACTATTTCAAAAACTTTTTTTTATTATTCCCAAATAGATAATTCTATTCTAGATAAAACTCTACAAAGACCCTCAAACCCAAACTGGAAAAAGACTAATTTAAATTCCCAATCCCAGTGTTATTAGGTCTGTTATGTGCTATTACGTATTTATGTACACTCTGAGTGTTTTCTAAGCCCCATCACAGGCACATTAATGGCTCTAAAGAAAGAGCAAAAGGGGAGAATGAAATGTGGGTTTTAGTTGGATCTTGTAATTGTGAGCCACCAGAGAGTCTTCATACTCCTGTCAGCAGGTTTCAGTTAACTTTCAAATTAAGCCAGATGGCTTTCAAAAAATATCCACTACCAATTGGTGAATTTGGGAGCTTTTGGAGGCTGTATCCACACATTCTCTCCAGGAAGTGATTGGAAAGCTGTTATGGATACCCCTGCTGAGAGAGGCTCCACATGTCCCTGAATATTCCTTCAGGGTTTGTGAGTTGTTCATAGCACAAGAACTGGCTGAAATTTTGCTTACACATTGCAGTACCTTCTTTGGGTTGTTGCTGGATTAATATCTCCATGAGATCAGAGAGAAATAAAACTAGAGAAGTTGCATCTGGTTGCACATTGACCACATAAATTAAACTAACTGTCCTTGTGAAATGGAGCAGGACCCTATGGTCCTTGCCTGCCATGTCCTCAGCCTGCCTTTTGTCTGTGAAAAAACTTCAGCCAAAGAATAAGTTTAATCAGAGAAATGAGAAAATGCAGAAACAAAGGAAAACAGTCAAAGGAGACCAAATAATAATAGTTTAGTCATGAAGCCTAGTCAAAGACCTGTAGTTCCTCCTCAAGTGCTACAGATAATATTCTGAGCCATATACTGTGAGCTGTCTTATAGATACTGAAACCCCCACTGGGTGGAAGAAGTTAACTACATGATGACTAGACTGCAGCCATGACATAAGCTGCCACAATTCCGAGAATTTACCTCAAAGAAATGGAAACAAACTGACCCTGGAACTGAAGACTAACTGTACCTAACACAATCAAGATGACGCTGGTCAGACCACCGATGACCAATTTCAACATGACTGTCAGAGCTGACTGTGCTGTTTCTGCATGTAGCCCCCTCCTTCTGTCTATAAAAGCTCTTGTCCACTGGTTGTTGGTGGGGAGGGGAAAGGGGGAGTTGGCCTTTGGACAGGAGTCTGCATGCGCCCTCCCCCAACAACCCCCATGGCCGGCATCCAAAATAAAGCCAACTTTCCTTTCCACCAGCTTGCCTCTTTATTGGCTTTTGAGCGGCAAGCAGCCAGACCCCACTTTCAGGTACACTTGGAGTTGCCATCTCCTTCCTTGCTTGTTCTTTCTAAAGTCTTTCAGGGACACTGCTCCATCCATTATTATCCAGAAATTGCACCAGTGAGTAGAAGGCTTAGGGAAGTGAGTTCAGCTACCCTAAAATAACATGAGGTGCCTTTTTAGACAGTAAATTCTCCACCACTGGGTGTTCAAGAAAATGTTGGATCATTAGGTATCAAAGATATGGAGGGTTGTTCATGGAGGTGGTAGGGCATTGAGAAGGATGATCAATAAGGTTCCTTCAAATTCTGAAATTGTAAGACATGGTGGGTAGCGTTGCATAGTGGTAAAGAATTTGGGCTTAATCATACAGACCTAGATTCAAATTCTGGATCCTTTACTTAATTAGCTATGTAGCTTTTTTAAAAAAATATTTATTTATTTGGCTGCATCAGGCCTTAGTTGCAGCACATGGGATCTTCATTGCGGCGTGAGGGATCTTTCGTTGCAGCGTGCAGTCTTCTTTCTAGCTGTGGCACACAGGCTCCAGAGCGCGGGCTCAGTAGTTGCAGCACATGGGCTCTCTAGTTGTGGTGTGCGGGGTCTAGAGGATGTGGGCTTAGTTGCCCCCGTGGCATGTGGGACCTTAGTTCCCTGACCAGGGATCGAATCCGCGTCTTTTGCATTGGAAGGCGGATTCTTAACCAATGGACCACCAAGGAAGTCCCCACTATGTAGCTTTAAGCAAATTATTTTACCTGTTTTTATACTATCCTCATCAGTAAAATGAGTATAATCATAAGATTAAATAAGTTCATGCAGGGGAATGCTTAGAACAAGTGTTTGGCAGTTTAATGCATACTTAGTAGATGTTAAGCATTATTGTGATTTTTATAAAAATAGTAAGAGCCACAGCTTTTGAAAAATGAATTAAAAGTTCTGTGCTTATAACCTAGCCCTGCTTCTCAATATCCATGTGACTCTGGGCAAATCACTTCACATGTCTGGGCCTTGGTTTCCTAGTCATAGATGTATAGATACCCTTTCTTTTAAGACTCTTGAAGGGTCTTTCTTTCTTTCTTTCTTTCTTTCTTCCTTCCTTCCTTCCTTCCTTCCTTCTTTCCTTTCTTCTAGTCAAAAGACTAAGATGATTTTTATGGGATAGTAGTTTCTTAGGAACATTAAAAGATTGAAAGCCAGCCTGGCCTTATGGGCAAAGTACTGAACCAGGTGTTCAGCCTCTGCTCTGAGTATTGAGATATTAATTTTGTGCTGTCTTGAAATGCAACCTTAGACCACTGTTCGATAACTCTGTGGCTAGGTTTGTCCAACAAAATTGGAGGTAACCACCTCTGCCTTCTCTTTGCCAGCAAGGAATGGTTTGAGGTACAGTGGGATAAATTTATTAAAGCGGTTTGGGGACTTCCCTGGTGGTCCAGTGGTTAAAACTTTGTGATCCCAATGCAGGGGGCCTGGGTTCGATTCCTTGGTTGGGGAACTAGATCCTGCATGCCACAACTAAAAGATCCCACATGCCACAACTAAAAGATCCCGCATGCCGCCATGAAGATCCCGCACGCGACAACAAAGATCCTGCATGCCCCAACTAAGACCAAGCGCAGCCAAATAAATAAATAAATAAATAAATAAATATTTTTAAAAAAAGCAGTTTGATTTTCGTTGAAATTAAATGGGCTTTGCTAAATGTAAGGTCATATTATTTTTATGAGCTAGAGAATCACTTGGGAATCTATGATTGAAAAGGTTAAGTCATCTCACTTTTTATATCAAAATTAAGATCTCTGAGAGTGCTTGAAGAGGGCTGCTAATTTTTGATTTCACAAGGAGAGTGGAGCCATCGATGATCTATTACCCTTTCATTGTTGTTGCCATTAAACATCAGTTTTCCTGCCTCTATATAGGAATTCTTAGAGTGTATGGTTTGGTTTTTGGACAATTTTTGATTCTACTCTTGTGAAACTGGGCTTCTCAGTTCTCGTTCTTATGTTACCCCTTGTGAGATTCCTAATCCACTGGAAAGCTGTGGGAGTGCTAAGGATGGAGAGAATGGTGGAGGTGGTGATTAAGTCTTCTATTGTATCTAGACTTTATAATGATTGGGTCATGAGCAAGAAGAGGGAGTTATCCAAGTCTTACAGGACCAACTGGGGTGTTTCTCCTGAGATTCATATGGGGAATTTGAGTAAGCTGACATCCAAGAGGGTTGAGCTTGTACCCAGATGAGGGGAGGGGGAAGAGCACAGGTAGGTAATAAAAAAAGAGGAGAGCTTGAAGAGTCTATGTAGAGAGGCTCAAATTTCCATCTATGCATGAGAGATCTGATGTCTCTGCCTCATTCCCCGGGTATCTCTCTCTCCCATAATTCCAAAACCAATTTTCTAATCCATACTTCTCTATGGGGCCCCAACCCAAGATATCCAACTGTGGGTTGTCCCACAGTTACCTCATACATGTCCCATACTGGACTTAAGAACTTTCTCTACCTCAAGCTGTTCTGCCTCTTGTATTTTAATCTCTTCGTTCAATCAGCCATCCAAATATCCAAGCTAAAAAATCTGCAGCCATCCTCAACAATTCCTTCTCCTTGACCCTGCACCACTCATTCAGTAGACATTTACTTACCATTTACTATGTACCATTGCTAGATATTGTGCTGTAACAGGAGAGACAAAGATGATTAAGACATGACCTTGAATATAAGCAGCTCAGTTCAGCAAAGGAAGCCAACAGGCAAACACAATACAGATACAAATCCTTTTTTTTCTGTCTCTTAAATGATTCTTGAATCCATTTCCCCCTCTCCATTCCCACTGCCAATACTTAAGTTCAGAGCTTTTATTTGGCCCAGATTACTGTAATTATCTGGCATAGTTCCTTCTTTCCATTCCTATTCTGGAAATACCCTACTCCCAGAGTAACTGTTTTAAAGACACACTCTGCCTCAACCAAACACCTTTCCAGTTTTACCCCCCAGCATTCCACATGTCACTCTCTATACTACCCCTCACCTAATTTTAGTCATGAGAGCTTCTGTGGCCTTGAGCATACTATTTCTCTGCCTAGAATTCCCTTCTCTATATAGTGGATTTTTATTTCTCCAGTTTATGTCCCTTCCTCCATGAGTCTTTTCTCAAGTACTTAGACAGGACTTAATGCTCCCAGAGGACTCTTTATACCTCCATTTAAACCATCAATTATGCTGCATGTTTTTGGATTCATGTTGTTATTATTATCTTTTACTTTGTTTTTGTGTTTTTAGTGTTTTCTCACTGGCCTGTACCCTCATTAAAGGAATATATCTTACTCCTATTTCAGTCTCAGGATGCTAGACTCAGCAGAGCCTTTTGGATCATCTAGTCCAATCCTTTCATTTTACAAAATGAGACTGAGAGAGAGAGGCAGGGACCCACCCAAGGTCAAGTAGCTACCTAATGTCAGACCCGGGATGAGAGAAGCCAGGCCTTGATTGTTAGAATAATGCTTATATTACTCAAGCTCCCTTTGTAGATCTGAAGGTAGTTCATAGCCAATCTGGACATATCGGTACAAAAGTGTACTTGTTTTCTTAAAGTAAATTCACTTTTTAAAAAATTGTTCAGGGACTTCCCTGGTGGTGCAGTGGTTGAGAATCTGCCTGCCAATGCAGCGGACACGGGTTCGAGCCCTGGTCTGGGAAGATCCCACATGCCGCGGAGCAGCTAGCCCCGTGAGCCACAATTACTGAGCCTGCGCATCTGGAGCCTGTGCTCCGCAACAAGAGAGGCCGCGATAATGAGAGGCCCGCGCACCGCAATGAGGAGTGGCCCCCACTTGCCGCAACTAGAGAAAGCCCTCGCACAGAAACGAAGACCCAACACAGCCATAAATAAATAAATAAAATTTAAAAAATATTGTTCAGGTTCCTCTTTTCCTTATGTCTTGGTGATTTCATCTATAGATGTCAAAAACTAATAGTTTTTATACCCCAATCTATGTAGGAACACAATTCCATTGTATGGATGTACTAGACTTATTTACCTATCCTCCTATTGATTGACATTTAAGTTGTGTTCAATTTTTAAAATTGTAAACAATGCACATGGTGAACTTTTAAAATTTTATAAATTTATTTATTTTTGGCTGCGTTGGGTCTTCGTTGCTGCGCTTGTGGCGAGCGGGGGCTACTCTTCGTTGTGGTGCACGGGCTTCTCATTGTGGTGGCTTCTCTTGTTGCAGAGCACAGACTCTAGGCACATGCGCTTCAATAGGTGTAGCTCATGGGCTCTAGAGTGCAGGCTCAGTAGTTGTGGCGCACGGGCTTATTTGCTCCGTGGCATGTAGGATCTTCCCCGACCAGGGCTCAAACCCGTGTCCCCTGCATTGGCAGGCAGATTCTTAACCACTGCACCACCAGGGAAGCCCTTAAATTTTAGAATGTTAAAGTTTTTAGCTTACAGTTGATTCATTGATCAGACATTTATCAAGCTTCCATTCTGTGCCTGGCACTGTACTTTTTTTTCTTTTAACATCACCAGTTAGAAGAACAAGCTCTGCCTGTCAGTTCATAAGATGAAAATGGGATTTCTTGATTAACTGCCCAGCCCATAATAACCTTCATCATGAGAGCTATAGTTTTAAGAGAGCCTGGTCTGTACAGCTACTGTGCCAGACATTTTACAAGCATTTATCCATAGATATGTAACTAGTATCCTCATTGTACACATGAAGAAACCGAGTCCTAGAGAGGTTAAATAAGCTCTGCAAGGACACATAATGAATAAGCAATAGAAATGAGTTCATTCATTCAACAAGTTTTGTTTTGTTCTGTTTTCTTGGAGGGCCTACTAAGTGCCAGCCATTATTCTAGAATCACATTGGGAAGTAATACAATGGTAAGTAAACCAGATATGGGGCTTACACTCTGACTGGCAGACAATAAATAAATAAATAAATGTAGATATTCATAATTTGTCAAATTGTGACAAGTGCTATGAAGGAAATGATTGGGTGCAATGGCAGAGAGTATTGGGGGGCAGGGTGAGGAAGACAGCTGCTTAGATTGGGTGGTCAGAGAGGCCTTTCAAAGGAGCTGACATTTAGCTGAAAGCATGAAAAGAGTAGGCAGAGTTCTTCCAGCAGAGGCCACAGCTGGTTTGAAGGCCTGTAATGGGAAAAATCTTGGCAAACTCTGATGTGGCTGCAGGGAAGCTGGTGAGGTCAGGGTGGCCCAGGATGAGGGTGGAGAGAAGGCAGCTTTGATGCTGCAGAATTTCCTAGACTATGGGTAGGAATATGCATTCTATTTGCCATGGAATGGGACAGCCATCAAAGGTTTAAGCAGGAGGTGAAATGGTCTTATTTATATATATATATTTTTTTGTGGGGGGGGGGTTACGTGGGCCTCTCACTGTTGTGGCCTCTCCCGTTGCGGAGCACAGGCTCCGGATGCGCAGGCTCAGCGGCCATGGCTCACGGGCCCAGCCACTCTGCGGCATGTGGGATCTTCCCGGACCGGGGCACAAACCTGCGTCCCCTGCATCGGCAGGGGGACTCTCAACCACTGCACCACCAGGGAAGCCCAGTCTTATTTATATTTTTAAATAATCACTTTGACTTTTCTGTGAAGAAAAGGTTAGAGAGTGGAAAGAGTGGAAGTCCTGAGACAAGTAAGGAGGACATGGAATCCAGGTAGGAGGTGACCAGAGCTTGGGCTTGGGTGGTTGTATTAAGGAGCGAGGGAAGGTGGTAGACCTACCTGTTTCTCGGTGGTGTAAATGGCAGGGCTGTGTGACCTTAGTATCTGCCTCTTCCAGTGCCACAGTAATTGCAACTCGCTGTCTGAGAATGGAGAGGTCTTACGGAAGATTCTTATTTCTGGAATCTTTTAAACTCTCTTTTGGCTTCTGAAAGTTGAATACTCTTTTCTTTCAAAGGACTTGAAAATGTCTTTGTACTCAGTTCCACCACCCACATTTGTGATGCACTGGTAAAACATTTCTGCAAACCAGGGCTAGTGCTCACACTGACTCCTGACTTCACGCATTTTGCAAATGCGCAGCTCAGTGAATGTGACTTCCTGCTGTTTGTGGTTTACAATGCTGCAAGGGATGACTTTCTATGAGGCAAAAACTGATAATGGTCTATTTTAAGTTACAAAGAATTGGGTGGTAAAAGGAGCGAGGAAGGAAACCCTAAATGCTTTGAATGAATTATTGGATTTATAGCATCTAAAGTGACATTTCTTTTTTCTTTTTAATTTTTAAATATGTTTTAAAAATTATTTTTCCCTTTTCTCAAAAACAATGAATATTTATTACCAGGAAATAGGAAACTACAAAAAAGAAGACCCACAATTCCACTTACCCAGAGATATCCCCTGTAATGCTTTAGTGTACATGAAGGTAACTTTTAAGCAATCAATTTGCTTTATTTTTACTAATATTTTACTAATATTTTACTAATATTAAAAATCAATCATGCTCATTATAGACAGTCTAAAGAATATAGAACATTACAAATAAGGTAATTTGTCATCCAAAGGCAGACATTGGTAACATTTTAATATGTTGTCAAGTCGTTTTAGTGTGCGTATTTTTTATAATTGATATACCATCTATTTATTTTTCCACTCAATATTGCAACCAAGTAATTTTTCTATGTTATTACAAGCTCTTCATAATTATTGCATTTAATCACTACATAAAACTGCAATCTGTGTTTGCTACAATGTGCCTTGAATTCCTAACTGTAAAACAATAAATACATAAAATAAAAATAATACCAACCTCACTGGATTGTTGTGAGAATTAAATGGGTTAAATGAGTTGATGAGCACAGAGCCTGATGCATGGTTAGTGTTTAATCAGTGTTAGCAGCTATCATCAATTTCTTCCTATGAATTTAGTCTACTTCATTTTCATTGTTTTATGTAAATCCTTAGTGAAAATCTTGTCTGCAAAGCTCTTTCTGTATGGATGATTTCCATTTCTTTTAGAGTTAATCCCCAGAAGTGAATTTACTGGGTCAGAGGGTGGGCATAATGTTAAGAAATTTAACACTGTTTGCAAGTGTCCCCACAGGATACGTTGGACATATGGAGATTTGGATTTTGCTACAAGGGGCTGCCTTGTTGGCAATTGCTGTGTGTAGGTGGGTGGTATCACAGGAGATGACCTACAGGGTTAATATTCTGGATTTAGAATAATATTGATTCTCAGTTGCAACATAGAGGAGAGGGAGGCATGCCTTCCTAACTGGGTGTAGCAGAATCACCTAGGGAGCTTTTTAAAAATTTTGTTCCCTCTTCCCTCTTTTCAGCATCCTTATGCACCTGCCACGGCAGCATGGGGCATGCCTTTTCCTTCTGAAAAAAATCTCACCATCTTCTCTCTTCCACATCACTGATAAAATAACCACTTTACAGGTAGAAGTGTATCATTTCCTTTACAGGTGTTAGATGGGAGAATTTTGAGAAGCAATCAATGGTTTAGGTGATGGCAAGTAGTGGTTAGGACTTGGTCTGAAGCAAAAGAGGAGATTGTATCTGTCAACTTGGAGAAAGCTGGCTTGGTGCATGCCTGTGGCTGCCTGTAGTGGTCCACAGCTTTGTTCTGGGCCCCTCTAGGAGATTATCTGCTGAATTTAGAGTGTGTGGTGCTTAAGGCCGCTATGGAACCACAATTATCTTTTTGTTCAGATCTGAGATCAACTTTCAGGCCCTGGGCTGTTCCCTTTTAATTCCTACACCTCCACCGTGGTGGACTCCTTATCAAAGCTGCTGTTCCTCATCTTCCTCAGCCATCCTGACTATTGATGGCACACAGCTTTTTGTTTTCCACTTTCCACGCTGTTCAGTTGGGGCTTAGCTCACCCCAGCCCCAAGTCTGGCCAGACTCTTCCATCTCCTTGGCCACAGTGATTGGTTCAGAGGTGGGCACATGACCCAAACTGGAGGTTTTTTCTTGGAGCTATGAGGAAAGACAGAAAAGTCTTCCTCTGAGGTGCAGGCTATATGGATGATGTAAGTGCCAGCTGCTGGAAGCCACTGTGAAACTTTCTGCCCTAGGAGAGAATGAGGCCATATGCAAAGAGAGCAGAGGGAGAGGTGGAAGGAGAAATCGGGAGCTCAAGGACACTGCTTGAACTCCTGGTTTTAGTTGTGGAAACTACAGTCTCTTTTAATACCTTTTGACCCCTTTTTTGCATTTCATCCACTCCCCAGCCCCCAACTCTGACAACCACCAATCTGTTCTCTGTATCTATGAGCTTGAGATTTTGTTTTGTTTTGATTTTACATATAGGTGAGATCATACAGTATTTGTCTTTCTCTGTCTGACTTATTTCATTTACCATAATGCCCTCAAGGTCCATACGTGTTGTCTCAAATGGCAAGATTTAATTCTTTTTTTATGGCTGAATGGTATTCTATTGTATATATTACATACCACATTTTCTTTATCCATTCATTCATTGATGGACACAGGTTGTTTCCATACCTTAGCTATTATAAATAATGCTGCAATGGACATGGGTGTATATGTCTTTTCCAGTTAGTGATTTCATTTTCTTTGGATAAATACCTAGAAGTGGAATTGCAGAATTGTATGGTACTTCTATTTTAAATTTTTTGAGGAGCGTCCATACTATATTTTACAGTGGTTATACCAATTTGCATTCCCACCAACATTGCACAATGGTTTCCTTTTCTTCACATACTTGACAACACTTGCTGGTTCTTGTCTTTTTGATAATTGCATTCTAACAGGTGTGAGGTAATAGCTCATTGTGGTTTTGATTTGCATTTACCTGCTGATTAGTCATGTTGAGCATCTTTTCATGTACCTGTTGGCCATCTGTATGTCTACATTATTTTACATCTTGATGAGTAGATATTATTCACACTTAAAATTCCTTGCAGGCATGGACACAGGTAGCACAAAAATTGTAAGTGCTCAAGAAATATTTGAGTATTAAGTATTAAATAAATGAGTGAATGAGTCAATGGCATAGTATCCTTAACCAATTTGGTTTCAGATTCCTTTCTTCTTTAGCTTTCTTCCCTTCCCTTTTGGGCAACTGGAGATAGCCAACAGAACCCAGAGTTCAATTTCCATTGCTTCTTTGCTTACTAGCTGTACACCTTTAGTCAACTTTCAAGTAATTGAAACTCTGAACTGTAGTTTTTCCATCCATAAAGTGGGAAAAGTAGTAGTGCCTCGAGGGGTTATTGCAGGATCAAGGGGACGAAGCACTTACGGCCTTAAGCAAAACACCCACTTCACTGTGAGGGTCAAATGTCGGTTCTCTTGAGAACTCTTATTTACCCCTTTTTGTGACATCCACATGGTCCCTAGGCAGAACTAGCTGCTTAATCCTCGGTGCTCCAGTGGCTTTTTCTTCTTTTTCCTACGAGAGCATTTGCCAGGGTGGGTTGAGATTTTTCTTTTTATAAGTTTCTCTTCCCTAGCTGGGCTGAGAGCTTTTCCATGAGCACAAATGTGCCAGTTTTATCTCTGTATCCCCAGTGCCTAGCACAGAGTCTGGCGAACAGCAGAGCTCAATAAAAGCCTATAGAAAGTGGGGAATTCCAGTTCTAACGACACTTCTCCCATGAAATATTTTTTTTTTTTTTTTTTCCGTACGCGGGCCTCTCACTGTTGTGGCCTCTCCCGTTGCGGAGCACAGGCTCCGGATGCGCAGGCTCAGCGGCCATGGCTCACGGGCCCAGCCGCTCCGCGGCATATGGGATCCTCCCAGACCGGGGCACGAACCCGTATCCCCTGCATCGGCAGGCGGACTCTCAACCACTGCGCCACCAGGGAGGCCCCCATGAAATATTTTGATCCTCTAACTAGGAATAATTTTTCCCTCTGGTGAGAACTGAGTGCTCTGATCACATTCTGCCTTGAACTGTAGTTATTTGTGAGTGTTTTTTTCTTTTTAATTTACCCTTGCACCCCCTCATGCAGCGCCCCAGTCATATGATTGCAGGAACTGCATCTTATTCATCTCTGAAACCCCAGCAGTGTCTGGCCCATGCATTCTATCATTTGTTTAAGATACAATTCTTGACCAAGGAGCAAGGGATATGACTCAAGCATTTAATATACAATACAGTTCTTGCCTTTTTTATGTAGACCTGTTCAGCAAACCACTTCCCCATTGCACAATGAATCCGAGGGTGGGGTTGCTTTCAATGTTAAAATCAGTCAGGGTTACCAGAAGTCATTCACCTACCTCTGAATAAAAAACATTAATTCACAACTTACCTCAAATCCAGCCCTCTCTGTTTTACCAAGAATGTCAGGATAAGAATCTGAATCATTATACATATGCAAAATAAAATGCAAACTCTGAGCAGGACAAGGGTTATTGGAACTGATGGGAAGATAAAATCTGGAATAAATGATAGGATTATAGTTCCCAAGGTCACAAAAGTTTTTAGAAAATTGTCTGACCTTAGCGGCAATTACGTTACACTACTACTTATGGCTATTTAAGATTAATTGCATTGGTTGGCATTATGTTACATTAAACTTACACTGTGGATATAGGACAGCTGAATAGAGATTTGCCAAAGTCCAGTAGCACCTTGGTGAATTTTTTTATCCATTGAACAAATGTTTACTGAGCTTCTATCATGTGCCAGCTCTATGGTAGAAATGGCTGATAAGAGGTAAATATGACAGACCCTGCCCTTGCTTTCATTTTTTTCTTTCTTGCTATTAAGTAATCCAAGTTGATTGTATTTATCCTGGTCACTAAACTTGCAGATTTGCCATGGGGAATGAAGAGAATATTTATATAGCATTCAGATGTTTTGATAGGCACTATGTAAGAACTCTGTATGATTAGTCTCCAGCACAATATTAATGTGTTAAAATCAACCATGAAATTGCATTTCTAAGGCCCTTTTGCTTTTGACTTTAATATTTCTTAATAGACAAGTCCACCAACTCTCATTTGATTATCAGTTTTAAAAATTAAACTTGTTTTCACCATTTAGCAGAGAAATAGTGTTTTGATTCCTCTTAGAATATAAATGCTCCACTCCGAGTGATCTTTCATAGAGTTGTTTTTCTTTAATATCCATATTGCCTCCTCAATCTCACAGAACATTAGAACTAGAAGGGTACTTGGGTATCATCTAACCTAATGCTGGTCAAACATTTCCATTCTTTGCATAATGTTTGAAAGTGCCTAGGGACTTCCCTGGTGGTCCAGGGGCTAAGACTGCACTCCCAATGCAAGGGGCCTCGTTTCAATCCCTGGTCAGGGAACTACACCTCACATGCTGCAACTAAAGGTCCCGCATGCCGCAACTAAATATCCCGCTTGCCACAATGAATATCTCGTGTGCCACAACTAAGACCCGGAGCAGCCAAAAAAACCCCAAAAAACCTTTCCCAATTAAAAAAAACAAGTGCCTCTTTTCTGAAGACCCAAGGTTCTGGAAGATTTTTGCATACCAAACTGTATTTCATTATTAATTACTAATATTTCAGTTTTCTCATTTTCATTAAAGATGTTACTGCCAATCATGGCTTCCAATTATCATGAGGCAATTAGAATTATGGCAGTGTGGCTATTGATTCTGGAACCCAAATTACTTGGGTTTGAATCTTCCCTCCACCATTCACTAGCTGAGCAACGTTGACCAAATTTCTTAACTCTCTGTGCCTCAGTTTCCTCATCTGTACATGAATGATAACAATAGTACGTTTCTCATAGAGTTGTGAGGATTCCTGCATTATTGTAGCCCCCCAAAAGAAAAAGGCCCCTTTGTTATCTTGTCAAACCTAAAAAGGCTTCTATATAATATTAGGTTTCTAATAAAATATTAGAAATACTTTAGCTTGTGAATACTCATTACTACCTTTCAAGACTCCCACGAGTTTCTAGGGAATTGCTATTTGAGAATAAACTTCTCTTTAAAGATGAGGAACTTGAAACTCAGAGAAGTGAGCTGCTTGAGGACTCCCAGCTTGTTAGGGCCAGACTGGCACTGGAACCTGGAACTTCAGATTGGAGAATTGTGCATCTATCAGGCTAATTAGAAGCCTGTTCTTAAAGGTCACAAATACACCCAGATCATGTGGTGTGAAACAGACATAGGATGGGAACATTAGAAGCACTTACTGTCATGGGTTCTGTGCCCACCGAAAGCAACCAAGTATTGAAATTCCATTTCATTTGGAATAACAGAAGCCCCTTGACATCTATAAGGAATATCTCCAGAATTTGGAGATTCCAAATTATCAAATATCACTGCAGAATATAACTTCCTCCAGAAAATGCATTAAAGGATAACCGAGGAGTTGAATAACCCCATAAAACCCTTAATAAAGTCTATAAATATTAGACTTTTAAAATAGATACTGCCACAGAAATAAAGCTGACACTATATGCTAATATTATTACTGAAACAAAGCAAACCATGAGCTTACCTGAATGTACAAAACTTCAGGGATGACGATGGGTGCCAATGACTGCTGCTGCCCAGTGAAGGGCTGATGGATGGAGCAGTGATCAGGAGTGGCCACACGGCAGGATGAAGTCAGCAAGGCCCTGTACAGAGCTCCCCCACTAACTGCAGACTCTGGGCCCTCAACTAGACTTACTTACTGGGTGCTGAGTGGCCTTCTCGGCCAGTCCCGACGGTTTCCCGTCCTGTCTCAACCTACTACCCATAACTACCTGTCATGAGCCATCTGGGAAGCTCCTGAGGAGTGGAGATTTGAGAATGATAAACCCAAGAATGCCAGTGGACTGTTGTACTCAGTGCTGCTTAATATTCATATATAATGCTGCAGGGACTGTAAATGGATACACTCTTTGGGAGGACAATTTAATATTTCATTATTATAAGTTTTAAAAAATATCTATTTCCTTTAATCAGTAAATCCACATCTAGAAATCTACTGTATGGGAATAATTAGAGACACGTGGACAAAGAGATATTCAGAGCTGTCTAGCAGCAGTATACTATAGCAAAATATAGGAAACAATCTCAATGCCCATCAACAGGGAACTGATTTAAAAAATTATTGTATGTTTATACAGTGGAAGACTGCACAGCCATTACAAATGATATTTTCGGGTAAAATTTATTGATGTGGGAAAATACTTATAACACCGAGTCAAAAAATCAGAATACAAATCTATACATGCACATTATGATCCCATTTATATGAAAAACTTTATGTCTTCAAATAGAAGATTGAAAGGGAATACACCAAAATATAAACAGTGGTATATTTAGAGGTGGGATTATAAGTGATTTTTATTTTTCTGTATATTATATCGTTTCTATACTAAGTATGTAGTACCTTTTATTTATTTATTTATTATTTTTAATTTTTATTTATTTATTTATTTTTGGCTGCATTGGGTCTTTGTTGCTGTGTGTGGGCTTTCTCTAGTTGTGGCAAGCGGGGGCTGCTCTTGGTTGCCGTGTGTGGGCTTCTCATTGCGGTGGCTTCTCTTGTTGCAGAGCATGGTCCCTAGAGCACAGGTTCAGTAGTTGTGGCTTGCGGGCTCTAGAGTGCAGGCTCAGTAGTTGTGGCGCACGGGCTTAGTTAGTTGCTCCGTGGCAAGTGGGATCTTCCTGGACCAGGGTTCGAACCCGTGTCCCCTGCATTGGCAGGCATATTCTTAACCATTGCGCCATCAGGGAAGCCCTGTAGTACCTTTTAAATCAACTACCTTTATTAAATAATACATGTACATATTTACAAAATTAAATATGGAATGAAAAGAAATCCAGACACTTAGTTCCTCTTCACATAAACAACACTATTAACAGTTTCTTGTGTATCATTCCAGAGAGTCTATGCTGTAGGAGTGGGGTGTCATGTGTGGGTATATATATGTGTGTGTATTACATTCATTCCTTAACAAATGGAAGAATACTGCAAATACTGTTTTATATTTCACTTTTTTCACTTAGCAGTACAGTTTGGAGATCATTCCACACTAGTAAATATACAGGTACTCAGTTGGCTGCCTAATATTCCCTAGAAGGAATGGAAACATAATTGGTTTAATCAATCCTCTATTGATGGAGGATTTAAGTTGTTTACTATCTTTTGTTATTACAAACAATGTTACTGTAAACAGCCTTGTCTATGTGTCTTTAAGCACAGGTACAGGCATATCTGTACAGTGAATTCCTTGATATAGAATCATTGAGTCAAAGGCTTATACAGAAAAAATACATACTCAAATTTTAAACGTTTATTTAATGATCATAGCACATGATCCAGAAACAGTTTTTAAAAGAACATAAAATATAATAATAAAAAATATAATAATCCTAAATATCTTGTTTATTTAAAAATATGATTATTTTATTTCATTTATCATGATGTGTCTTTCCACTATAAAATCAACAGCAATTTGTTGCTGTTTACTGCAGAGGCTATGTCTATCTTGCCCGTTATAAGTACCTCCAGTATCTGAAATGGTGTCTGACCCGTCCTAAGTAATTCAACAAATGCTGATGGGATAAATGAATGAATGAAAAAATTTAAATGCAGTTTTCATTACTGGTCACTCATAATAATATCACATCCTTGTCTTAAGTCAAGTGTTCTAGAAGCAGAGCCTGAGACAGGGTTTTGGGTGTGAGGGACTTACTGAGGGCATGGTCACCACCCTGTCTGTAAGGGAATGAGGAAGCAGAATGCGACAAGCAAGCAGTCAGGTAAAGATGTCACTTCAGGTAAAGTCTAGCCTTGGCCTCACCCAAGGGGAGCTCTGGAGCATAAATCACACCACAGAGTTGGTCCCATCCTGAGGTGAGGTGCTGGATATTTTAACCCCTCATCAGTCAGTTTTGGGGCTGCAAGCTGAGAGTGAGGGGAACATAACCTCCTAGGAGAGTCAGCTCCTGTGCTGCAGAGGGCAGTTTCTGGAGACAGGAACCATAGTAAGTCATTAGCAGTGAACATGCACCGCAGTTGGGGGATAGCCAGGCACCAACAGGACACCAACAGTGTCCAAAACACCAACTCAACCACTTCCTAGTTTTATTCACATAAAAGAATTAATTTGTAAATATACTCATTGTTCTTCCTAGCTATTGATTCTAAAATTCCTTACTCCTTATCTAATATACATATATGTGCAGGAAGGTAAGCAAATAAATTCATCATTTCCCCTAAATAATAAAGGTTGGCACAGTATTATCTTCTAATAAAATGTGCTTGCTTCCTTTAAAAAATATACTCAACACACAGCAAAATAAGTAAAATAAATTTAGCAAAAGAAAAAACGAGTTAAATTTAGTTCAACTTTTGGCAAAGAACTAAGTAACACTTTCACTGTGCTCAAGTACATATTTTCCTGATTTGGACTTCGTTAATGGATTGCAGTTGGTGATTGTGCTTGAATTTTGACAAATGTCAGTGTTTTTTAAAAAAATTTATTTTATATTGAGGTAACGTTGGTTTATAACATTATGTTTCATGTGTACAACCTTCTATTTCTACTTCTGTGTACACTACAATGTGCTCACCACCAAAAATTTAGTTTCCATCTGTCACCATTCAGTTGATTCCCTTTACCCATTCCCTGTCCCCACATACCTTCCCCTCTGGTAACCACTACTCTGTTCTTTGTATCTGTGTGTTTTTGTTTGGTTTGGTTTGTTCATTTATTTTGGATATGTTTGTTTTTTATATTCCACATATGGGTGAAATCATATGGTATTTGTCTTTCTCCATCTGACTCATTTCACTAAGCATAATACCCTCTAGTTTCATCCATATTGCAAATGGCAAGATTTCATCTCTGTTTATGACTTAGTAGTATTCTTTTGTAGATATGTATCACATCTTCTTTATCCATTCAACTGTTGATGGGCACTTAGGTTGTTTCCATTTCTTTGCTTTTGTAAATAATGCTGTGATGAACATAGGGGTGAATATATCTTTTCAAATTAGTGTTTTTATACTCTTTGGATAAATACCCAGAAGTGGGTAGTTCTATTCTTAATTTTTTGAGGCATCTCCATACTATTTTCCATAATGGCTGCACCAATTTACATTTCTACTAACAGTGTATGAGGGTTCCCCTTTCTCCACAAACTCACCAACAGTTGTTATGTTTTGCCTTTTTGATAACAGCCATTCTGACAGGAGTGAGGTGGTATCTCCTTGTGGTTTTGATTTGAATTTCCCTAATAATTAGTGACATTGAGTACCTTTACATGCATCTCTTGGCAATCTGTGTGTTGTCTTTGGAAAAATGCCTCTTCATCTCCTCTGCCCCAAATGTCATTGTTTTACAGGTTTTCTTTTTCTGAGGTTTCTGAAATATTGGCTTCTAGTTTCAAAACGCTCCCTGTTTTGGCAGCAGTTAGCATAACTCCAAACACATACCAGAGGTGACTAATAATTAGAAAGAAACCTAAAGATTGATTAATCCAAAACTCTAAGTTTACAGGTATAGAAACTGAGGCTCAGAGAAAGGAAATGACTTAGCTAAGGCTGCATGTTGTGTTAGAGGTAGAAACAGGGTTGGACCCCAGTCATCTAGTTCCCCTTCTAAGCTCTCGAAATGTCTGACTACTGGTTCCCACAAAGGTACATTAAGCCACAGAGATGGGTTTAGCTTGGATTAAAACTTCTTGTTTCTTTTTTATAGCCTTGACAATTTTTTCCCAGTGACAATCAACTCTGGAAAAAAACCAACAACTTTGGGAACGCAAATTTTCTGTGTACCCACTACAGTGTATTCAAGTGTGAAATGGGACAAAGACCAGAACAGGTTAGGCTTGGATGCTGTGTGGGGAAATTCCTTGACATCTGAGCATTTTGGATTATTCAGGAAATGACTTAGAGACTTGGCTTTCCTCTGTATTGTTGCTCTTGGAATTGCCATGAGGCCAGGGAAAGAAATGGGGCTCACACTAATTATTTACAACAACTTTCCAGGGGGATCAGCGTTTGTCCTCCGTGAACAGATTTTAAGATCCCAGCCCTTCTGCATCTTCATCCTAAGGAGGCTGGGCTCTGACAGGTTACTCTGTCTCAAGGGAGCAGTGGAAGTCTCAAGGTGAGACATCGACACAGAAGGGTAATTACAGTCTTCAGACAGAATAGGGTTATACTTAATTAACAGAGTTGCTTGGTTCCCAAAGGATCAACACTTGCACAACTTTTTTGGTGGATAAGAAGGAAGAAAGCAGACATTTCTAAGTCTAAGAGGATGTTTGGAAGTCTTTCTTGGGCCTATAATTTTAAGAGGGCTGTGTGGTTAAATGCAAATGCATGAGCTCAGCCCTCTTGAGCTCTGACCTTCCAGGAAGGAGGAAGAAGCTCATTTTATAGACAAAGCAACAGGCATAGAGGGGAGGTGACTAGCCAAGGCCACAGAGCTGGTAAACAAGTCAAACCTGAGCCATAAAACCTTAGCTGCTACTCTACTTCCAAGATGACCAAGATACATTTCCTAGTGTTTTCTTCCTTTCTAATCCTCTAGATAATAATAATCTAGATAAATCAAAGAAAGCATTTGGTATGACCAAAGTAGGAGTCTACCTTGGTTTCTTTAGTTTGTTTTATTGTTTTTTTTTTTGCCAAAAGATATAAACCCATTTTGTTTTTTCCTATCCCAGGCAAAATAGGCTCCATCCCTCACATCTTTGCCAAAGTCCACCTCCTTGGGAATTTCTCATTCCACTGTATGCTAGGATTCTCCCCTTTTAAACATTCAGGTCATTTCTATGTTTATAAACTCCATATTTGTATCAGACCTGCTCTGAATTTTCAGGGTCTGGCATCTAGTAAAGGCTCAATAAATGCTGGCTGTAATGAATTTAGGCTGACCTGAGCAGGGCAGTGGCCCAGTGAGCACCGTGAGACAGCAGAGTTCTCATGGGTTCAGCTGCTCTGCGAGGCTCCTTCCTCCTACAGCCCCTGGATCCAAGTGACATACCCATAGCTCAGTAGGGAAGAGATAGACAGGCCCAAGTCTCAGGCACAATACACAGGAGGCACATGCCGAGCTCCTCTACTATTTCTGGGCAGGACAACTCTGCTCCTCCATGCTCTGTGCTGCCTGGAAACCCTCCAGCCAGTAATCATTCTTAGGTTTCAAGTGTATAGCTCTCGGTTCCCCTTCCCTTGAGAGGGCTAGGCTTGGTGCCTGGGAGGACATGCCCCGTATTCTCTCTGAATAAAATAAAATTAATACCCTTTGCCCAATAGCATTTGCCATTTATCAATCCCTCCTTTTAAAATATATATTATTACATTTTCTTGCTATCTTTAAAATTACCCTGTGAGCTAATTTTGCACCCATTTTACATATGGGAAAACCAAGGGTTGCTGAGGTTAAATAATGTGCTGAAATACACACCCCGGTAAGAGCGAGGACTCAAACCTGGGAGGTTTGACCCCAAATCTCATGTTTTCCCCACTTGGGAACAAGGACCATATCTCATGCACTTTGTAACCTATGTACTACTTCATAAAGAGTCCTATCCCTTACTGAATGGAATGAAAGGGCTTTCCTATTGATAGAAGCCAGCTGCACAAATCACACCCAAGAAGCACCATGAGAGGCAATTCAATAGGAAGGGGGTTGTGGACCAGGGCTTTACTGTATCCATTTTCTGTATGCCTACTGCTAACCTTCTGGGGCCAGTAAACCTTTCACCAATGATTCAAAATGAAGAATTTCCAATTCCAACGGGACTATAAACCTCATCTGTGTGCTTAAGGCTGGGAAATCTTTTTCCTAAAATATTTGCACCTCACACTGAAATTCTTCCATTCCTTATACTTTATTTTTCCTCCTTTATTAATTCATTTTGTAAATATTTATTGTCTACCATGTGCCAGGAACAATTCTAGGCACTTCATCCCATCTCATCCTCCACCTTCCTTCATCCATTCATTCATTCCTTGAAGTCACTTATTATTAACTGTGTATAAGGCATGGATTTTCATTTGTTCTACATTTTTATTGAACTATCTCTGGGATAATTAGGGAAGAAAGTGAGAAATTTAGCGGCAGTTTTCCCAACCAGCTCCAAGTACCTGCCCCACGGAGATGGCAATGGGGAGAGGGGTGTGGTTAGGTCCAAATGCACACAGCAGTGAAAGGAGTTGAGTTTCAGCCATGCCTTTTACTGACTGTATGATGTGGGGAAACCACTTACCGTCTCAAGAGTCTTGGTTTTATCCTCTGCAAAATGAGGATTACACCACTTACTGCATAGGGCTGTGGAGGATCATATGGGAATTCAAGCAAAAGTGTCTATTCTAGCAAAGGGCTCAATGTGGCCAAAGTTCTCAGCACATGAGATGATGATGTCAGTCCCCAAGCAGCTTTCTTCCTGCCAACACCACCAAGCAGGCGGCTCGGAGGCATCTTGACAACATCGGGCAGCACATGATCTCCCCTAGTCACCTCAGAGAGGCTGTGAGGCAGGGTTACGTTAGGGCAAAAGACAGTCCAGTCACAGCCTTTGTCTTTATCAGCCTGAGCAGCAACACAGTCGTGGAGCACAAGGCAGTGACATTCCAATTCCCTGACTGAACACTCAAGGAAGGGGGTTCTTGGAAAGAGATGAGGGTGGGAGGGGGCTGACTGGCAGATCTGCAGCCTTTTCTGCTCCCCTTGCATTTCCCTTTCAGTAGTTGCCTGTTTCCCAGACCTCTTCAGAAGAGCTGAGCTGCTTTTGTTTTTGTGATTCTGAGGAACAGCTGGGGCACTGAGGGGCAGGTAGGGACAGGAGTAGTGTGTTTGGTCCCCTGCCCCTCCCTGGGGGATGCACTTTTTGCCTCACAGGAAACCCTATGCCTTCCACATGCATGGAGGTGGGCCAACTCCCCGATGTCTAGGACTCAGAATGGAATTTTCAGGAAAGCAAGGCATTCCTGCCCTTTGAAGCTCCCATCCTGTTTTCCATCTGTGTCCACCGCAGTGTGGGTGCTCAGTATGTGTGCTTTATGAATGGAAGTGTCCTCATCTGGGAAAAGTCACGAGAAAGAAGTCACTTCACCTACTGGCAGACACAATTGCAGCTTCCTTCTGGGCTAGTCTGGGATTGAAAATGTGTCCATTCAGTTATAAACTCACCCAGTAAACTCCATATTTAACAAACCATGAGCAGTGCACTCTGTCCTTGCCCTCAATGAGCTAACAAGACAACTATCTCCTAGAAGGGGTGGTCACTTTGTACTTCTGTAATGGAAACCTGCAGTCAATGGAAACTTCTAATGATGAGAACATCTTTCTCTTCCTCATGCCTGGGCCACTCATCCCATAGAGCTTGAAGCTCTCACATAGGTCTGTGGGACAGGGGATGGGGGAACCTGACCTTGAGCCTTGAGCTTTTTATCCCTCTAAAATGGGGCACAAGATCTCAACTCTGCTGGTCTCTCTGTGATCACAGCACAACTTTCTTGAGTCTCAGTTTCCCCATCTGCAAAAGGGACATAGTAATACTAGTTTCACAGGTTTCAGGTAAGGATGGAACCAGGAGGGTGCCTTGTAAAATGCTCTACACATGTGGGTTATTAGCACTACGGCCAAAAAAACCCCACCTCAAACCAGGGACCATTTGTAGAAACTGCCCTCTATTGATTGGATGACCTTGAGCATGAACTCGCTGTGGCTCAGTTTCCTCTTTTGTAAATGGGAGGCCACTTTGTCTGTTCGAATGCAAGATTGAAAATAACGCCGTGGCATGCCCAGCACCATGTCGGGTACATAAATGGCGCTCAGGCGGTGGTTCTCTCCCCCGCACCATTCCTTGACCTCATTTCCCCATGGAGGACTGAGTGACAAGCATTTTCCAAGTCTGCTCGACGCCCCCGCCGCCCCATCGCCTCCTGCCCTGCCCCCTGCCACATCCGCAGCTCGAAGAAATGCAGACTTGGATAAACTTGCGAAGAAGGGAACCAGCCACGGGAGCCCGCGCACGCGCGCATGGGCCGCCGCCAGGATCAGCGCCTGCTAGTTACCTTTCACCTAGTTCGGCAGGCGAGCAGCGCGGGGTAACTCGAGGGCAGACGCGGAGCCCAGTGCGCCTGCGCGCAGCTCGATCCCAGCCGCCGCTGGGCGGCCAGAATGTCTATTTTTTGGTGGTTTCCGTTCCCCTCTGAAATGAAGGGTGTGGGCTTTGTGGATGTGCCCTAATTTCGAGGTCTGTCGAGGCTGGGCACAATCTCAGGCCGGCGGGGCGACCGAGGCCCCCTAAGCCGTCACCCCCGCGCATCCCTTTGCCTCGGACACCGCATAACTTCTCATCCCCCTTCTATCTGTTGTCTTCACGTTCCGCCTTCTTCCACAGCTGGCCGCGATTCAGCTCTGGCCTCTAGGCACATCGTTTTCCACAAAACGCGGTTAGGAAAGGAGCTCCGGGCTTCCGAATGGAGCACACACCCGCGGAAAAGCCACGTGGGCACAAAGTTAAAGTTCCCATTTCTGCCAGGGAGGGGCCCGGACTCTAACGACGGGTTTGAAGTGAAAAGGAGCACATTCTCGGGGTTTTTTTGTTTGTTTGTTTTTTCTTCGCTTTTCAAACGGCTACGTTGAAGATAGCCGAGGCTGCCGCGCGCCTCGGGGTTACTGCCGGGCACCGGGCGGGGCGTGAGCGGCGCTGGGGGAGGGAAAGACTTCCTCGCCTTCAGACGCCGCAGTCACAGAAACGCTTTCAATCATCTGGCGAGGTTTTCAGTTCCCAATCACACAATCTCAACGACGGTTTTCAGGAGTCCTTGTTATCTCTTCTGCTTCAGGGTCCTCCCTCTCCTGACATGCCACCGATTTAGGGGCAGGGAACACGATCTAAGATACAGAATAAGAACCAGATGCGTGCAAAAGACATCCCTCTTCTTCCTGTGGCCTGTTCCCGTCTTCCTTCCTCTCGTTCCTGCAGTACAGTAACAAACCCAACCATCGACCAGAGTGATTTAGGATAAGCCCTGTTCCCTCTCCAGGATGGGTATCTTCACGTGTAAGATGTAGGGGTTAGTACGGATGATCCCAGGCCTTTCAATGCTATCACCTAAACATTAAAGTTTAGGTGATGAATCCTAAGATTTTCAGTTTCATAATGTTATGTCTCCTCAATTTCACACAGGGCTAGCAGGGAATGCTGTTAAAGAGAATCACCATCAGACTTACAACGTTGTTCCGTGACTGGACATTTTGAGGTTTTCTAGGTTTCCTTGAAAGGTTGTGTAACTGTCTCAACACATCACATTTAAGGTTAAGTATATTAGGTCATTTTCCCAATGTACTAATAGACATGAGAGCACCTACCCCAAATTATATTTCTTCAACTCTGCCATTGCCTCCAGCATGGTGTATAATGCAGCCAGTTTAGTCTCTTAATGAGTAAAGGAAAATTCGTGACTAGCAGGGATAGGGATCTTATGCTTTCATTTTAATATGAATAGATTTTTAAAACTCATGAGCAGATAAATGTATCACGAGAGGAAAAAATGTGAAGGCTGAACATAGAGAAACCATTTAGAACAATGTTAATCTGATAAATCCTAAATGAGTCTATACATTTTAACAGAGATTAGTATAAAGTCCAGCACTTAGTTAAAAAATTTACTGACATACTTTATGTGGAGGATGGAAATAAAGTAGCAATAAATACAGAGCTTCTTTACATTTCTACCTTATGTAATACCTATGAAAATGCTGTGAGTTGGGTACAAAATAATGGTTTCCATTCTGCAAAGGAAGAAACGGGGGCTAAGAGAGGTTGAGCATCTGGCCCAAGGTCACACAACTAGCATGTGATAAAACGAACTCTAGGGTTTCTAAGACCAGGCCTTCTGTTTGAGGAGAGTGCCTTCCAATAATGGGTTGGTGTGTGTGTGTGTGTGTGTGTGTGTGTGTGCTCAGGCGATCGCGGAGGTGGGAGCGTGCAGAAGTAGAGAGAACAGATTTGTCTGGAGGTGGGCAGAGGATGGGCATTTATAATTATAATTATTATTACAGCTGATATTTATTGAACTTTACAATGTTCCAGGTACTGCATTAGCACCTTGCATGCATGAAGTCATTTAATTCTTTTAACATCCTTATAAGGTAAATAATATTATTTTTTTCAAATTGGTAAGATTTTATTCTGAAGACAAAATATAAAATTAGGTTCCATATAATGGTAATATTCATGTGTCCTTGTATTGGATTTTTTTTATACAGCAGGTTCTTATTATCTATTTTATACATATCAGTGTATATATGTGAATCCCAATCTCCCAATTCATCCCACACCCCCACCCCACTTTCCCCCCTTGCTGTCCATACATTTGTTCTCTACATCTGTGTCTCTATTTCTGCCTTGCAAACCAGTTCATCTGTACGAATTTTCTAGATTCCACATATATGCATTAATATATGATATTTGTTTTTCTCTTTCTGACTTACTTCACTCTGTATGACAGTCTCTAGTTTCATCCGCATCTCTACAAATGACCCAATTTCGTTACTTTTATGGCTGAGTAATATTCCACTGTATATATGTACCACATCTTCTTTATCCATTTGTCTGTCCATGGGCATTTAGATTGCTTCCATGACCTGGCTATTGTAAATAGTGCTGCAATGAATATTGGGGTGCATGTGTCTTTTTGAATTATGGTTTTCTCTGGATATATGCCCGGTAGTGGGATTGCTGGGTCATATGCTAATTCTACTTTTAGTTTTTTAAGGAACCTCCATACTGTTCTCCATAGTGGCTGTGTCAGTTTACATTCCCACCAACAGTGCAAGAGGGTTCCCTTTTCTCCACACCCTCTCCAGCATTTGTTGTTTGTAGATTTTCTGATGATGCCCATTCTAACTGGTATGAGGAGATACCTTATTGTAGTTTTGATTTACATTTCTCCAATAATTAGTGATGTTGAGCAGCTTTTCATGTGCCTCTTGACCATCTGTATGTCTTTGGAGAAATGTCTATTTAGGTCTTCTGCCCATTTTTTGATAGGCTTGTTTGTTTTTTAATATTGAGCTGCATGAGCTGTTATATATTTTGGAGATTAGTCCTTTGTCCTTTGATTCATTTGCAAATATTTTCTCCCATTCTGAGGGTTGTCTTTTCATTTTGTTTATAGTTTCCTTTGCTGTGCAAAAGCTTGCAAGTTTCATTAGGTCCCATTTGTTTATTTTTGGTTTTATTTCCATTACTGTAGGAGGCGGATCAAAAAAGATCTTTCTGTGATTTATGACAAAGAGTGTTCTTCCTATGTTTTCCTCTAAGAGTTTTATACTGCCCAGTCTTTCATTTAGGTCTTTAATCCATTTTGAGTTTATTTTTGTGTATGGTGTTAGGGACTGTTCTAATTTCATTCTTTTACATGTAGCTGTCCAGTTTTCCCAGCACCACGTATTGAAGAGTCTGTCTTTTCTCCATTGTATATTCTTGCCTCCTTTTTCATAGATTAGTTGACCATATGTGCGTGGGTTTATCTATGGGCTTTCTATCTTGTTCCATTGATCTATGTTTCTGTTTTTGTGCCAGTACCATATTGTCTTGATGACTGTAGCTTTATAGTATAGTCTGAAGTCAGGGAGTCTGATTCCTCCAGCTCCATTTTTTTCCCTCAAGACTGCTTTGGCTATTCGGGGTCTTTTGTGTCTCCATACAAATTTTAAGATTTTCTGTTCTAGTTCCGTAAAAAATGCCATTGGTAATTTGATAGGGATTGCATTGAATCTGTAGATTGCTTTGGGTAGTATAGTCATTTTCACAATATTGATTCTTCCAATCCAAGAACATGGTGTATCTCTCCATCTGTTTGTGTCATCTTTGATTTCTTTCATCAGTGTCTGATAGTTTTCTGAGTACAGGTCTTTTACCTCCTTAGGTAGGTTTATTCCTAGGTATTTTATTCTTTTTGTTACAATGGTGAATGGGATTGTTTCCTTAATTTCTTTTTCTGATCTTTCATTGTTAGTGTTTAGGAATACAACAGATTTCTGTGCGTTAAGTTTGTATCCTGCAACTTTACCAAATTCATTGATTAGCTCTAGTAGTTTTCTGGTGGCATCGTTAGGATTCTCTATGTATAGTATCATGTCATCTGCAAACAGGGACAGTTTTACTTCTTCTTTTCCAGTTTGTATTCCTTTTATCTCTTTTTCTTCTCTGATTGCCGTGGCTAAGACTTCCAAAACTATGTTGAATAATTGTTGTGAGGGTGGACATCTTTGTCTTGTTCCTGATCTTAGAGGAAATACTTTCAGTTTTTCACCATTGAGAATGATGTTTGCTGTGGGTTTGTCATATATGGCCTTTATTATGTTGAGGTAGGTTCCCTCTATGCCCAATTTCTAGAGGGTTTTTATCATAAATGGGTGTTGAATTTTGTCAAAAGCTTTTTCTGCATCTATGGAGATGATCATATTATTTTTATCCTTCAGTTTGTTAATATGGTGTATCACCTTGATTGATTTGCATATATTGAAGAATCCTTGCATTCCTGGGATAGATCCCACTTGAACGTGGTGTATGATCCTTTTAATGTGTTGTTGGATTCTGTTTGCTAGTATTTTGTTGAGGATTTCTGCATCTATATTCATCAGTGATATTGGTCTGTAATTTTCTTTTTTTGTCGTATATCTGTCTGGTTTTGATATCAGGGTGATGGTGGCCTCGTAGAATGAGTTTGGGAGTGTTCCTTCCTCTGCCATTTTTTGGCAAAGTTTGAGAAGGATGGGTGTTAGCTGTTCTCTAAATGTTTGATAGAATTCACCTGTGAAGCCGTCTGGTCCTGGACTTTTGTTTGTTGGAAGATTTTTGATCACAGTTTCAATTTCATTACTTGTGATTGGTCTGTTCATATTTTCTATTTCTTCCTGGTTCAGTCTTCGAAGATTATACCTTTCTAAGAATTTGTCCATTTCTTCCAGGTTGTCCATTTTATTGGCGTAGAGCTGTTTGTAGTAGTCTCTTATGATGCTTTGTATTTCTGCGGTGTCCGTTGTAACTTCTCCTTTTTCATATCTAATTTTACTGATTTGAATCCTCTCCCTCTTTTTCTTGATGAGGTTTATCAATTTTGTTTAAAGAACCAGCTTCTAGTTTTATTGATCTTTGCTATTGTTTTCTTTGTTTCTATTTCATTTATTTCTGCTCTGATCTTCATGATTTCATTCCTTCTACTAACTTTGGGTTTTGTTTTTTCTTTCTCTAGTTCCTTTAGGTTTAAGATTAGATTGTTTATTTGAGATTTTTCTTGTTTCTTAGGTAGGATTGTATTGCTATAAGCTTCCCTCCTAGAACTCCTTTTGCTGCATCCCATAAGTTTTGGATTGTAGTGTTTTCGTTGTCATTGGTCTCTAGGTTTTTTTTGATTTCCTCTTTGATTTCTTCAGTGATCTCTTGGTTATTTAGTAATGTATTGTTTAGCCTCCATGTGTTTGTGTTTTTTATGTTTTTTTCCCTATAACTGATTTCTAATCTCATAGCCTTGTGGTCAGAAAAGATGCTTGATATGATTTCAATTTTCTTAAATTTACTGAGGCTTGATTTGTGTGCGAAGATGTGATGTTTCCTGGAGAATGTTCCGTGTGCACTTGAGAAGAAAGTGTAATCTGCTGTTTTTCAATGGAATGTCCTATAAGTATCAATTAAATCTATGTGGTCTATTGTGTCATTTAAAGCTCGTGTTTCCTTATTAATTTTCTGTCTGGATGATCTGTCCATTTGTGTGAGGTGTTATTATTATTATATAATAATAACACTAATATTGTGTTACTGTTGATTTCCTCTTTTATGGCTGTTAGCAGCTGCCTTATGTATTGAGGTGCTCCTATGTTGGGTGCATATATATTTATAATTGTTATATCTTCTTCTTGGATTGATCCCTTGATCATTTTTTAGTGTCCTTCCTTATCTCTTGTAACATTCTTTATTTTAAATTCTATTTTATCTGACATGAGTATTGCTACTCCAGCTTTCTTCTGATTTCCATTTGCATGGAATATCTTTTTCCATCCCCTCACTTTCAGTCTGTATGTGTCCCTAGGCCTGAAGTGGGTCTCTTGTAGACCCCATATATATGGGTCTTGTTTTTGTATCCATTCAGCAAGCCTGTGTCTTTTGATTGGAGCATTTAATCCATTTATGTTTAAGGTAATTATCAATATGTATGTTCCTATTACCATTTTCTTAATTGTTTTGGGTTTGTTTTTGTAGGTCCTTTTCTTCTCTTGTGTTTCCCACTTAGAGAAGTTCCTTTAGCATTTGTTGTAGAGCTGGTTTGGTGATGCTGAATTCTCTTAGCTTTTGCTTGTCTGTAAAGCTTTTGATTTCTCCATCGAATCTGAATGAGATCCTTGCTGGGTAGAGTAATCTTGGTTGTAGGTTCTTCCCTTTCATCACTTTAAGTATATCATGCCACTCTCTTCTGGCTTGTAGAGTTTCTGCTGAGAAATCAGCTGTTAACCTTATGGGAGTTCCCTTGTATGTTATTTGTCATTTTTCCCTTGTTGCTTTCAATAATCTTTCTTTGTCTTTAATTTTTGTCAATTTGATTACTCTGTGTCTCAGCATGTTTCTCCTTGGGTTTATCCTGCCTGGGTTCTCTGTGCTTCCTGGACTTGGGTGGTTATTTCCTTTCCCATGTTAGGGAAGTTTTTGACTATAATCTCTTCAAATATTTTCTCGGGTCCTTTCTCTCTCCCTTCTCCTTCTGGAACCCCTATAATGAGAATGTTGTTGTGTTTAATGTTGTCCCAGAGGTCTCTTAGGCTGTCTTCATTTCTTTTCATTCTTTTTCTTTGTTCTGTTCTGTGGCAGTGAATTCGACCATTCTGTCTTCCAGGTCACTTATCCGTTCTTCTGACTCAGTTATTCTGCTATTGTTTCCTTCTAGTGTATTTTTCATTTCAATTATTGTATTATTCAACTCTGTTTCTTTTTTCTTTAATTCTTCTAGGTCTTTGTTAAACATTTCTTGCATCTTCTTGATCTTTGCCTACATTCTTTTCCCAAGGTCCTGGATCATCTTCACTATCAGTATTCTGAATTCTTTTTCTGGAAGGTTGTCTATCTCCACTTCATTTAGTTGTTTGTCTTGGGTTTTATCTTGTTCCTTCATTTGGTACATAGTCCTCTGCCTTTTCATTTTGTCTGTCTTTCTGTGAATGTGGTTTTCATTCCACAGGCTGCAGAATTGTTGTTCTTCTTGCTTCTGCTGTCTGCCCTCTGGTGGATGAGGCTATCTAAGAGGTTTGTGTAACCTTCCTGTTGGGAGGGACTGGTGGTGGGTAGAGCTGGGTGTTCCTCTGGTGGGCAGAGCTCAGTAAAACTTTATTCTGCTTGCCTGCTGATGGATGGGGTTGGGTTCCCACTCTTTTGGTTGTTTGGCCTGAGGTGACTGAGCACTGGCATCTACCCGGCTCTTTGGTGGGGCTAATGGTGGACTCTGGGAGGGCTCACGCCATGGAGTACTTCCCAGAACTTCTGCTGCCAGTGTCCCTATCCCTGTGCTGAGCCACAGCAGCCCTACCTCTGCAGAAGACCCCCCAACACTAGCAGGTAGATCTGGTTCAGTCTCCTATTGGGTCACTGCTCCTTCCTCTGGGTCTTGATGTGCACACTACTTTGTGTGTGCCCTCCAAGAGTGGAGTCTCTGTTTCCCCCAGTCCTGTCAAAGTCCTGCAATGAAATCTCCCTAGCCTTCAAAGTCTGATTCTCTAGGGATTCCTCCTCCTGTTGCCAGAACCCCAGGTTGGGAAGACTTATGTGGGGCTCAGAACCTTCACTCCAGTGTGTGGACTTCTGTAGTATAATTTTTCTCCAGTTTATGAGTCACCCACCAGTGTTTATGGGATTTGATTTTATTGTGATTGTGCACCTCCTACTGTCTCATTGCAGCTTCTTTTTTGTCTTTGGATGTGGGGTATCTTTTTTGGTGAGTTCCAGTGTCTTCCTGTTGATGATTGTTCAGCAGTTAGTTCTGATTCCGGTGGTCTCACAAGAGGGAGTCTCTCGTTCGCCAGGATGAAATTTCTTCTGGACTCTGCTGTGTACCTTCCACTCTCTCTTCTTCAGAAATAGGACCTAAATAATATTATTGGCTCTTTTGAGCAGCCAAGGAAACTGGGGCCTAAAAAAGAGAGGTGAGTTGTCCAAGTTCTCACAGGAAGTGGTGAAGCAAGGATTCACCCTGGGACTGATTCCAGAGCTCAAGGAGGACCTTTGTTCTAGGGGTTTCCCTTGGCTGAAAACTCAGGATGAATTAGCAATGAAGGTGAGCTCAAAGGGACCTCAGGTTGCGTGACTAGAAATACAGGGTAAAGAATGAAGTGAAGTGTCCTACTCTCCTATGTGATGGTCAGAGGCCACCTGGGAGGCTGAGCTTAGATCTGGGCACCATCTATGAAGACATGGACACTTACCATAAGATGACAGCCAGGAGCTGGGGGTTATCCAAGAAGAAGGGCCCATGGAAGAGCTGCATTTGGCTCCTCTGACCTCTGCCACCACCTTGGGACACTTTACATTCCCAAGGCCAAGCACAATATATGAGGCAATGTGCTGTAGTGATAACAGCAAGGGATTCTGAGCCAGATCCACAGAGTTTTGACTCTGCTCATCCCTTCCCAGCTAGATCATCTTCGGTATATTCCTTAACTTCTCTGAACCTCAGTTTTCCCAGTTATAAAGTGAGGAGAATCAGACCTACCTTGCAGCATTGCTGTGAGAATTTATTGAGATAATGTATGTTTAGTAACCATCCTCTCCCTGTTTCCCACCCCCATGCAAACACCAAGCAAGGATGATTTTAATCTTTGGCCAAATAGTTTAATGAAGTCCTTAAAAAGGATAATTTCACATCTTCAGCAAGGTATTTATGAGGCTGAAGTGGTGATCTTTAAGGGTTTAGCCAGTTTTTTGGTTTTTTTTTTAAGTAGTGGACTGGAAAGAACTTAATGGGTTTGTCTGTGTAATGGAACAAGAATTGGAGTCTCAGGCAATCTGAGGCAAGGATTGAGGAGGAGAGATAGTATGGAAAGGGAAGAGAGAGGAGGATTTAGGATCCTGGAAGAAGGCTGAATCCTAAAATATGGATGTGGTCAAAGACATTATAAAGAATAGGGATGACTGATACTGAATTTAAAATTGATTGGGTGTTGTAACATAACCCTCCCTTTTCCCAAAAGGTTCAGCAAAGTTTGCTACATATAGGAACACCTTGATAAACTTTGTGTGGATATTAATTTGAGTTAAACATTTGGGGACACAATGTATAGAACAAGAGTCCTCAAACAGAATAATTCTGAAGAAGCTGGTATTTAGAGCCTGAGCTAATGAAGAAATATAAGGTACCGTTGGGAATTCAAGGAACTATCAAAGTCTGTCTAGCTGTAATTGGCTTTACTTTGCACTGCCAAACTGAGGCAAGGCTGCTCCCTCTCCTCTGCTTGTAAGCACAATTCTAAGCTCATTGACCACTGGTGATAGAAGAGGTTCCCTCAGACCAGGAAGTTATCAGACAAGAAAGTGGAGAAGTAGCTTCAAGTTTGGAGGCTTTCTGCCCACAGATGAAGGAGCATGTATTAATATGGTTAAGGAAGACCCCCTATCCCCAGGCTGTTTGTTCCCCATGTTGGAAATTCTCTCAAGGAGAAGGTAATTTGCAATAAGTGAGTGGTCTCCAAACACTGCTGAAACGTCCCAAAGGTGGTAGAAGTAAGGGAGCCTTTTGAGGGATGGTATGCTTAGGATGGGTGGAGGGCAGCGCAGGGGCTCTAGGGGAACATGTGAGAGGGTGCTGTAGGAGGTGTGAGCTGCAGAGGAACCGGGGGGCACCAAGGACACAGGGTCCTCCAAAGCCCAGGAAAGCTGTAGCTTAGCTGCTGGTAGGACTGCACTACTCTGTCCCACTCCTAGCACCCGCCCTCATTGCAGGTCCCCCAAAGCAACCTCAAGTGGGCTCTTAAGGCCTTTGAGAATTGTCGAGGGCCATGGAATGGACTTGGAGGGAAAAACATTTTTGAGACCTAGGGAATGCCTCCCCCCTCCCACCCCACACAAAGCCCTGGTGGCAACTGTAGCCGTAGACTGACACTTATTGGAGAGGTCAAAGAAAGGTAGTATGGTAAGACAGACCCGGGT
The DNA here is from genome assembly GCF_964341445.2 of Mesoplodon mirus. Lineage (NCBI taxonomy): Eukaryota > Metazoa > Chordata > Mammalia > Artiodactyla > Ziphiidae > Mesoplodon > Mesoplodon mirus. The sequence continues at coordinate 30,625,158 of NC_138976.1, read as the reverse complement.
GTGGATACTGCTATTAATTACCTTCTCTAAACCTCAGTTTTCTCAAGTATAAAATGAAGATAATGAAACTTAACTCACAGGGTTATTTGTAAGATAAAATGAGACATTGCAGGTGAGCATGTTTTGAAATAAATACACTACAGAAATGTTATTTCCATTGCTGAGAAACCGTTTTGGGGGCATTGTTTATAATCAGTCATCTCAATTTCCAGCTATATTTTGGTAGTGAATATCTAACATCACCTCAAAAGAGAAATCAGTAGCATCAGCTGGTTCACTATCTTATATATACATATATTTCATAATTTGTTACACTGAATCTTTCCACTGTGCTACAAGCCAAAAAGAGAGATGAGGTGAGTCAACTGGCCACTGGGGAAAGTGCTTTCTCATCTATTAAAGTATCTTCCTCATCCATCAAAAGGCTTACCTGCAATTGGATGCTTTTTTCATTTGCTCCCCCTTTTCTTCCTCTGACAAGTCTCTCTGTCCTTCATTCAAATTGTAAATAATTTCCCAGACTACCATCTCTTGAGTCCTTCTCCACCCATCCCATCAACTCTTCTTTCAGTAGTGATGCATTTTTTTCCCTCTCACATTCTGGCACCCCCAGCTCCCAAAGAGATATTTAATAGCCATTCCTGCTCTATAACAAGAAATCAATATACTAAAGGAAAATATAGATTTCTGGGGTGGAACAAAAAGGTTCTAGGAAGCAGAACATCTGTCACCTTCATAAGCTGTGCCAAAGATTCTCATAATGAGAAAATCAAAGTTGCTGTGCCAAAGCTTCTCATAATGAGACAATCAAAGTTCGTTGGCATTTTCCCTTGACTTCTTTCGCTTCATGAACATTTAAGGTAAAGAGCTGTGATGACTTGTTTTGTATTCATTTGCTAGATTCAGAATTACCAAATACATTTTTGGGAAATATGGGAACTTAACAATACGCAACTTGGAATCATCAGTCATGAACACAGCATCATCAGAAGGCAAATTAATTGTACTCAGTGTGTAAAGACTGTGGGCCTGAGGAAGAGAGAGTATCCTTTTTAAAAATTAAAGTCGATATGAAGCCTATAAACTGATAAACACTCAAAACAGTTAGGGTAGTTTATTTCATTCCTCACTTTAGTACCACTCGAACGTGCTATTGCTTTAACTTCCACCTCATTCGAATCTTCCATCCATAACCAGACATAATAATAGCTCTAGCTATTGAATATTTGTTTTCTTCTTGAGTATTGGGCTTATTTACTTACTGTAGCTCATTTAATCCTCATACCATTACACACATAAAGTATTATTTCTCTCAATCTTGAAAATGAGGAAGTGGAAGCAAGGGGATGTTAAGTAATTTGCCCAACGTCACCATTCTCATGAGTAGCAGGGCTGACAAGTGGACTTGGCTGGTCTGGCTCCAGAATCCTTGCTCTGCACCACTATTTAGAATTCCTTCCCTTGTTGCTGACACAAGATCGTCAATTTCCCCCTCCATATCTGGGTCTGTACTCCTCATTCCAATAAACTACTTTTGTAATACTGCTTTCCTCTTGAACAAACCCAATCGTTATAATAATAACAATATTAGTTATATTAAAAGGTCTACTATATGCCTATCATGGGGCCAAACTCTCACACAGTTAAAGTCAGGTCTGGTGAACTCCCTGACTCCCATCGCTTCTTCATTAGCATTATGTGTAAGAGAATCAGGAAACAAACATGAACACAAAAATGGATCGAGAAAGTCCTGGAGTCCCTGAGCTGCAAAATTAAAATAAAAACCACTTTCTGTGTTCTTCACAGAGTCATTGTGAGGATTAAATTAGATAATGCATATAACAGTGCTTTGGAAACTGGCCAGATCTCTACAAAGTATTCTTGTAAGCTATGTAAATGTCTAGCTGTATGACCTTGGCAAGTCAGCAGCTCTAAACCTCCATTTCATCACCTCCAACGGGAATCGAAGTTCCTACCACTCAGGGGTGTTATGAGGATTAAGAGCTGCCTAGTGCACAATACAGGGTAGTTGAATCTGTATTTCACTGATACTCTTTTAAAGTGTGTTTTCAAGGCCACATTCTTTCCAAGTTTCTCACGCATCTCTTCTCTTCCCCTTCCATGTTCCCCTTTGCTGGCAGTCTCTTCCACTCACATCCCTGAGTCAAGTCTGAACCTTCAGTTCTCTGGCCTGCCTCTGCATTCACTTCCATAACAGGCTTGCCATGCATAGGAGCTCAGCCACCACTCTACCGAGAACACTCTCCCCTCTAGTTCCTGTCTTGTGCTACAAGTCTCCCCAGTTTCTCACCTTTCTCTTCTCTGAAATCTTCTAGTGCAGTGCTGGGGAGCATGTTAAAATGCAGATTCTGATTCAGTAGGGCTGGAGCGGGGCCTGAATGTGTATTTCTGAGAGGCTTCTAGGTGATGTTGATGCTGCTAGCCCAAGGACCAAGCTTTGAAAAGAGAGAATTTAGCTTGTGAGCTACCCCAGAAACCACCTGACCAGCACGGCTCTGATCCTGCAGCCTTCGCAGCAGCTTCCTGAGTCTTTTCAGCTGGGCTTTAGGCCCCCAGCCCTGGCCCTCTCTGATGGAGGCTCTCCTATGTCCATTCTACCCCTTTCTCCCTGTGACAGAGCCTCCCCTCCCCGCCTTTAGTGGGTATCTGGCCCCGTGGCATGAAGACATGTCCTAGTCCCCCTTCCAGCTGTGTATGGCCGTGAGACTACATTCTGGAGGTGAGCAGAAGTGGTTTGTGTTACTTTCAGGAAGATTCCTTAAAGGGAGGGGATATACCCTTTTTCTCTCTTTCCTCCTTCTTGTTGGTTGCAGTGTAGTCACGGTGGCTGAAGCTCAACAGTCGCCTCAGGCCACGAGGCAGATGTGACATGCTGAGCATGGCAGAGCAACAGCAGAGAACCAGCCTGAGTTCCTGGTGCCATGGAGAGCTACACCGGCTCTGCACTGACTGCCCCCAGACTTCTTCCACATGAGCGGGAAATGCAAGGTGTGCTTGTTTAAGCCACTGATATTTGGCTTCTTCATTTCTCACAGTTTAACCCGAACTATTTGGTCCTGCTCACCACTAAACTCCCCTCCTTGCTCATGTCGAGGGGCGGTGGCTGGTGTGCACCACCTCAACCTCTGAGAAGTATGGTGGTTTCAGCCCCACTCCAGACTCTACATGGGTCACATCTCTGGAGGTCTTCTCCATTTCTGTTTTCCACTAAACTCGTTTCCCCTCCCGAACCCTGTGTCAGTGGTCCTCTAAGAATCCTGTGGTGTCCTTCTTTGAAATACAGACTGCTGGGCCCATGCCTGGAGTTTCCGGTACTAGGCCTGGGAGGGGGCCCCCAGGAATCTGCATTTTAACATATACTTTCAGCGATTTTGGTGCAGGGCATTTATGGACTACATATTGAGAAACACTGCCCAAGTTTTGTTTTACTTTGCTAATTTATAAAATTATGAAATATTTCAATCCCATACAGAAAAACAAAATGAATAATATAACAAATACAATGGAGCTTTGTCAAATTTTATTTATTTTAACTGTTGTAAAGTATTTCACACTTTTATAAACCAAAATTTATTCTTCTGTTGATGGACATTTAGGTTTTTTCCAAATTTTTGGCTGTTACAAATAATTCTGGAATGAACCTTCTTGGATATAGCTCCTTGTGCACACTTGGGGGAATTTAAAATACACTGTACATAAAGTTTACCACCTTCATCACAATTATAAAGGGGACTTTACATACATGGTTCTACCTTGAAATCTTATAACAACCCCAAGAGGCTGCCTGAAGGGGTAGTAACCTCCACGAAACCCTCCTAGCATCTTCCTCCAATTGTTCTTATCACCACTCGGCATGTTCCTTCTCTGCATCATACACTCAAGTGTTTCTGTAAATCACACTGAAAACAACTGGCATGGTGGATATTGCTGGTTCCTGTCTCATATCCATTCATCCTTCTTTCGTTATTACCAGAACATCAGTTTTGTTCGGGATGGCAGCATGCCCAGTTTAAAAAAAAAAACAAACACATTACTCTCTATCTCCCATGCAGCTGCGCTGGGGGCAGGGTTGGGGTTGGGGGGGACTCTGGCCAGTGAGGCTACTTGGAAATCTGCAGGGGAGTCTTCTGGGCAGCTACTGGAAAATCTTGCTTTCTTGATACCTGTGCTGTGCCTTTTCTCTTCTTTCTCCTCCTCTTCCTCCTCCTTCTTTTTATCTAAAACAAGGGTGAGAGGCTGGAGGTAGGGCCCATGCACTGACCCATGAAACTGAGGCCATGTGTGGAGTCTGGTGAAGCAAACAGATGGGGAGCCTGAGTACTTGATGGCATTGTGGAGCCTCCATACAATCCCAAGCGCCCACAAGAGAAAGAAACATGTATTTGATTAAGCCTTCACTGTCAGCTTTCTGTTCCATGCAGGCAAATACAATCCCTAACTGCTACTTAGAATTTCACTTCACTTACTCATGTTTGCCCTATCTTTCTTTCAGTCTATTGTGGACTGGAGATCTCCCTTCCACTAGAACAGATTCTTGGAGTGTGCTGGTCTGAATATAGGTGATGATAGGTGAATGGTTTTGGCTAATTAACTAAAATTTGATCTTTATATGGTAAATTCCAGGCCATTTGAGGCTATCCCCAAACCATTTAATTGAATAATTCAGATTCTCTGTCATAAGAGATTCTAATTTTTACTTTAATCTGACTCTTAGAAAATAGCTCTGGTAAAGAATGCAAATGATTTCTTACACCTGAAATACTGATTTAAACATTGTCTTCATAAACTTAGACTTCTGTGCATTTAAGTTTTAAATAGTAACATAAACCCTAACACTTAAAGATCTAATATAATAATCTTATATAGATCATTTCCTTCAAAATTAGGATTCACTTCTAGGGTTGGAAATTCAAATAATTTGGAAAGAGCTTTTGATAGTTCTGCTGAAATGTATCTAGACAAACTGTGCCATTTTGAATAGTGTGCATTAGTGTCCACTGGCATTTCATTTGGATCCTATAAGCATCTTCCTGATAAATGCACACTTATTTTTCTGCTTGGCTTCAGTAATGCTGAGCTACCTCATAGGAGGGCTTTGCAGAAATACTAATGAATATGATTGTCATGCACTTTACAAATATAAAGTGCTACCACAATGCACAAAACAATGAGGTGGCTCCATTTGTCTGAAATATGCCATTCAATGCAACTCTAGAAGAGGCACTGAAGTCTTATAAAATAGTCATCTAGCTATGTTCAACGGACACCCAAAGCCAAAAATCTGCATTGTGTTTTGGAAAACTTTAATTTTTCATTTTTAATTGTTACTTTTTAGCGGTGTTTGGTATCATCTTACCTCTGATTTAAACAATAATTCACTTGAGAATATCAGGTTCATACTTATAGTAAGTCATTTATACAGAATGAATTATACTATTATAAATGAATTAATAGTTTAAAATTAGTAATAGATTACAGATGAGCTGTTATTCATGAAAATTTTAAAAACATTAAAATTCATCTTAAAAAACAGAAATTAGGGCCTGATCTCCCTCCAAATAAGGCATTCTTTGCTTTTCCAGTAACACAGTTCATTCATTAATTTGACAAATAGTTAGGTGACTACCATCAGCCAGACATAGGGACAGGAACTAAGGAGAACTATGGTGGGAATTAAATGGCACAACATATATGAAAGCATCTGGTACACTCTTGGTTGCTACTCAAGAGAACCAGTAATAGAGGGGCCTCAGAGAATAGAGGAGGCAGTCTAGACTGAGGAGAAGATGGAAATAGTGCCATAGTCTGTTCTGATAAGGGCTTTGGAATGCAAGGTGAGAACTTGGGGATTGCTCCCTGTAACGGTGGTCAAGTCACTGCAGTGCCGGAGGAACAGAAGTGAGGCCAGGGAGGACTAGAACTGTAACAGTCAATGAGATAGAGGATTTGGAATAATGAATCAAAGGTGAACTTCCACCGTGTTCGGTTTGCAAACATGATTGCCCAGTGACCACCTGCCCTGATCAAGAGGACTTTAAACTAACCCTGGTTGGGGAGGGAGAAAGGCCTAGATCAACCTGTTAAGCAAGTTACCATGGAGTAGACACAGTATTGAGAGAAGAAAAAAGGTGTAGGAGTTTCCCAATGAGTCACATGAGAAAATAATTGGGGAGGGAGTTGGAAACAATACAATTCTTAGAGCTTCAGATATCCATATACCAATAGGATGTGCATAGGTAATAAACAACATGCAATTGACATGATAACACAGGACAGTAAATACAGTCTCTTAAGGTGCATTGAGCTGTGGTAGTATGGGAATCAACCCACTTGCTGCCAGTCCCTATTGTTAGATAAAAGGACTTCTGTGATGCTGAATGTGAATCATTTAGCACGGTGCCTAACGCAGGGTAGTTATTATTTGGAATAGAAAAAAAATAGCTATAAAACCCTTGTAAATTCCTGATCTTCTCTTCACCCTTACTCCCATCTCTGTAAATGCACCATAATCTATCCAGTTTTTTTGTTTTTTTTTTTAAAGAAGATGTTGAGGGTAGGGGTTTATTAATTTATTTTATTTTATTTTTGCTGTGTTGGGTCTTTGTTTCTGTGAGAGGGCTTTCTCTATTTGTGGCAAGCGGGGGCCACTCTTCATCCCGGTGCGTGGGCCTCTCACTATCGCGGCCTCTCTTGTTGTGGAGCACAGGCTACAGATGCGCAGGCTCAGTAGTTGTGGCTCACGGGCCTAGTTGCCCCGCGGCATGTGGGACCCTCCCAGACCAGGGCTCGAACCCGTGTCCCCTGCATCAGCAGGCAGATTCCCAACCACTGCACCACCAGGGAAGCCCTATCCAGTTTTGCAAGCCTAGAAACCCAGCACCCTCCTAACTTTTTGAAGCACACACCAAATCTTGTTGACTTTATAACTCATAAATATGGCATCGGTGCATTTCTCTGTCTCTCCACTTTAGTACATCACCATCATCTCTGGGTCTATTCCAGTAGTTTCCCAGCGAGTCTCCCCAGTTCCACTCGTACTCCACTCCCATCTATTCTTTTTTTTTTTTTTTTTTTTTTTTGCAGTATGTGGGCCTCTCACTGTTGTGGCCTTTCCCGCTGCGGAACACAGGCTCCGGACGCGCAGGCTCAGCGGCCATGGCTCATGGGCCCAGCCGCTCCACGGCATGTGGGATCTTCCCAGACCAGGGCACAAATCCGTGTCCCCTGCATCGGCAGGTGGACTCTCAACCACTGCGCCACCAGGGAAGCCCCACTCCCATCTATTCTCTACCATGCAGTCAGGGCCTTCGATTTAAAACAAAATCCATTCATGTCTTCTCCTATGTAAAACCCTTCCCCGTTCCCCATCATTCAGGGTAAAGACAAAGATCACACTTTAACAGAGCCGACAGTGCCCATGTGTTCTAGCCTCTACTTGCCTCTCCAGCCCCATCTCTCTGTCCTTGTCCACCAACTTTCAGCTCCTAAAATATGCCAGGCTCCTTCTTTCCTTAAGATCTTTGAAGACATTACTTTGTTTGCATAAGACGCTTTCCTCTGTCAGTTTGCCCAGTCCACTCCTACTTATCCTTCAGATATCAGTTTACCTGTTGATTTTCTCTGAGAAAGCCTTCCCTGACCACCGGGTAAGGGAGTTCTCCTAGAACACATACTTGTAGCATCCTCTGCTTTTCCTCACCACAGTTTGTAACTAGTTTTTATAAAATTATTTCTTTAATGGCTCTTTCTCCCACTAGACTATGAACAACATAAGGGCAGGAGCTATGTCTGTTTTGCTCACTGTTATAACCCTAAGACCTAGGAAAATGCCAAGCAAATGGTGAAATACTATGTATTTGATAAATAAACAAAGTATCTATGATATACATCAGATTTAAATATTAGATTAAAAATTATGGTACAGGATGTTGATAGTGGGAGAGGCTGTGTGTTTTGGGGCGGGTAAACAAGGAGTATATAAGAACTCCCTACCCTGAACTCAGTTTTGCTGTGAACATAAAACTGCTCTAGGGCTTCCCTGGTGGCGCAGTGGTTGAGAGTCTGCCTGCCGATGCAGGGGACACGGGTTCGTGCCCCGGTCCAGGAATATCCCACATGCCGTGGAGCGGCTGGGCCCATGAGCCATGGCCGCTGAGCCTGCACGTCCAGAGCCTGTGCTCCACAATGGGAGGGGCCACAACAGTGAGAGGCCCGCGTACCGCAAAAAAAAAAAAAAAACTGCTCTAAAAAATAGTCTATTAAAAATTTTTAAGCTATTTTGCAAAATTTCAAATGTGTACAAAATTAGAGAGAATAGTATAATGAATGGATCCCCATGGACCCACCACCTTAGATCTTAGTATCATTTGAATGTTCAGGGTGACTAGTGAAATAATTTCTTTTTAAATTGACTTCAGATTTTATAACTGACATAAGAATAAAATGATTGACATTTATATATTCTGTGGAAATTATAAATGATAATTTTTAAAAAAGCATAATACATATGTCTTCACATTTGGGACTTTTTAGTCCCTAAGGGGTCCTAGTGCACTCTCACAGCTATCTGATTTCACAGATGTGCACATAGCATTGGCCACTTCACTATGTCATTTGGATATCAGAATACACTGGTCCCCTCAAGAGCATTTGAAATCAACATGAAAACCCTAAGTCATTCCAGTGACCACTCACGCTCACACTTCAGCACTTTTAGACAAAAGCAAAGACAATTAGCCACTGTGAGTTACACACACACACACACACACACACACACACACACAGCTTTGAAAACAGAATGACTAAGATGTTTACCCAAAGAAATACATACAGTTTCTTGAATGTGTTGGGCTGCTTCCCACCCCCTAGGTCTTTTCACTTGCTGTATCTCTGTCTAGGTGATGGCCCTGGCTTGATCCAGTGGACTCCCACTCATCCTTCAGCTCTCAATTCATGACCCCTCCCCCGAGGAGCCATCGCTGATCTTCCTACTCTCCCCCTGACATAGATGGCCTTCTTAGTGTTCCAGTGTTATCCTTTGCTAACTTCTGACCCTATATTTGACTTACGTTTTCTGTCTTCCAGTTGTCTGTAGCTATATGAGAACAGAACCATTGAACGGCATAGAAAAGCATTATAATGTAGGAATTAAGCAACAACATATAAGCGTCAGAGTTTATGAAACCTGGCTTCAGATTATGATCCCAGCGCCTGGGAAGCCTTATGCAACTGGCTGTGGAGCCTTAGGCAACTAAGCTGAGCCTTTGTGAGCCTATGTGAGCTTTTGTCACATTTTAAGTGATGATACTAATACCTACATTGCAGAGTTGTCATAGGGTTATGAGAGATTATGAACATAAAGCATTTAGAAGAATGAGTATCAAGGACATAGTTACTTCTCAATAAAAATATGTTGAAAGAAAGAAAAAGAAGGAAAGGAAAAAGAAAAGGAAAGAGGAAGGAAGAGGAGTGAAGGCCCGCAAAAAACAAATGGATGAAAAATCCCCACATTTGTTAACCATTTTTAATCTTGAGGATTGCTCTCCTCTATTTAGTTATGGCGAAATTAGAGGGACTTTTACATTTTGAAGCTGAAATTCTTCCAGTGCACTCTTCCTTTTATGAAGAAAAACATGCTTTTTAATTCTTTTTAAGCCATTACTCTGAGGGGGAATGCACGGATTTGCCTTTCCATTGGCTGATGTGATTTCCATCTTTCAACTGCTCCTTTGTATCCTTGGGTTCATTCATTTTTGATGAGCTTCATAGCCTTTATTAATCTGAAAATTATATTTACTGGGCACCTACTAGTACAGAGAATTACGGCTAACACAATATTGAAACAACATGGTCTTTTCAACTTTGCTTTCTTATTACCCAGGAGTTGGCAACACTAAGTGTGTGTGAGGTGAAGTGGTGGGTTAGATGACCCAATGTGTGTAGCTCATGTACTTGGGCATCTTGTTTCTGGAACAGGGGCTCTGAATAACAGGGTTTTTTTTTTGTTTTTTTTTTTTGCGGTACGCGGGCCTCTCACCGCTGTGGCCTCTCCTGCTGCGGAGCACAGGCCCCGGACGCGCAGGCCCAGCGGCCATGGCTCCCGGGCCCAGCCACTCCGCGGCATGTGGGATCCTCCTGGACCGGGGCATGAACCCGCGTCCCCTGCATCGGCAGGTGGACTCCCAACCACTGTGCCACCAGGGAAGCCCAATAACAGGTACTTTTATCTCTCTCAGAAAAGCTCAATTTTGAGCTCCTGCTATATGCCCGGTACTGCTGTAGACACGGCAGGGGACAACAAGGGAAGTAAGACTCAACTCCTGCCCTCAAGGAGCTGACTACAGAGTAGGGGGAATTAGACACAGAGATAAGAACAAGCTAAAGAAAATGTCACAGGAGAAACACAAGAAAGTGCTTGAGGTTTCAAAGGAGGGAAAGGGTATATCAGGTTGGAGATATTACAAAAGACTTTACTTGCTCATCCATTCATCCATTCAATTAAAAATATTTATTAGGTGCCTATTATAAGCCAGGCACTAAGGTAGCTATTAAGAATAAGAGATAAATGACCCAATATTCCTAACCTCAAAGACTTAATAATAAAGTGGGAGGGACACATATGTAAACAAACGATAATATTCCTCCATTCGTTCATTTTTTTAACATTTATTATCTGTTAAGTTCCAGGCTCAAGGATGAAATAAACATGGTCCTTCTGGTAAAGAGAACCATAATATAGTTCAGGTGATAGGCGTATAAACAAAAAAATTCAATCCAGTGTGTTAGGTGCCAATGTTAATTGTGAAATCGGAAGGTGGAGGGTGAAGGGACAGTTAATTCTTCCTGGGGTTAGGGAAGTCTGAGGGGAACACAGTGGAGGGGATATTAGAGGATGAAGGACTTCGCCAGGTAGTTGTAAAGAGAGAGAAGGGTATTTGAGGCAGGCTGTACCACCCGGCTGGAATAAGAAGCAAGAGTCAAGATGTACTGGAGATGGAGACTAGATTGTGGAGGGCTTTGAAGCCCTGCAGCTAGAAGAATGGAATGTCAAGGAACTTGTTAGGAGACCAGAAAGATAAAAGCATTCAATTAGGAAGAAACAGCATTCCTCAGGAAGAAGTTTCCTCTTCTTGGATTTTGATAGGTGCAAATAATGGAGAGAAGGAATTCCAAGAAGAGAAAACAGCTTGAGCCAAAAGCAGGAAGCTCACACATACATACGACTCAAGAGAGTAGTGAAAGCCTATGGGAGCAGCTTTTCCTGTGTTGTCTAATTCCAGACATGCCATGTGTCTGGCCCTGACTCTGACCACTGTACAAATTAACACAGCAGGGATAGCCCCCATTCACTCCTCTCTCTTCTTCAAGGTTCAGTCTTGGGGATTCAGACTTTTTTGAAGTTAGGAAACCAAACTTGGTTTTTTTATTTTATTTTTATTTTTATTTTATTTTGCGGTACGCGGGCCTCTCACTGCTGTGGCCTCTCCCGTTGCGGAGCACAGGCTCCGGACGCGCAGGCCCAGCGGCCATGGCTCACGGGCCCAGCCGCTCCGCGGCACGTGGGATCTTCCCGGACCGGGGCACGAACCCGTGTCCCCTGCATCGTCAGGCGGACTCTCAACCACTGCGCCACCAGGGAAGGCCCCCAAACTTGGTTTTTAAGGCTGCCAGATCACATGGCTTTAGAGCCCTGTGACAGAAAGGGCCCTGAGGCTCCAATGCAGACTGACCTATACCAAAACCTCTGCCCTGCATTGGCGGCTGGGGAGGCCAAAAAGGAACATGTCTGTTTTCTCCTTCTGAGTTTGGAAGTGACTGAGAAATAAGACTAGGAGGCAGACCACTGGAGATCAAAATATCAGCTTTATTTATTGATAAAGCTGACCTGCAGCCAGCTGGGTTCCTGAAATGCCCCTCCTCATCTTTGCTTACCCTTCAAAGCTGGCTTAGCCACACTCACATGGCAGAACAGAATGCAGGTGTCCTGTGGACAGGCTGGCTCTAAAAGGATTCACAGAGAGAGAAAAGGCAGGGGCAGATTCACCCGTCGGGTAAGTCACCCCTTCCCTTGGGGCAGGGAGAAGCCGGAGAGTTCCTTCATACTTTTCCATTTCGGGGAATTGACTTGGAAATTCTTCTTTCTGTGGAATGTGAGAAGCAGGGAATAGCTATGGACGCCCCCCTGCCCCCCACATCCCACCAGACACACTCACACTAACTTCACCTTTTTTGCCTTGTGGGATTTTTATTTTCTACTGCCCGACTAAGCACTTAGCTATTTACTCCGAAGTGGGAAATCTTTCTCTCAAGTCTGCAAGCCCCTTAAAGTCAGAAAGCATCATCTGGTGTTTTTTAAAAAAAAATCTCTTCCCTCTCATAGAGACTAGGAACAAAGACAGAAGGGAAGGAAGGAGGGAGGAAGGGAGGGAGAGAGGGAGTGAAGGCAGGAGGGAAGAGTAGCCCTAGGCTGTGCTGACTCTGACTCGCTCCTCAGCTTTCCCAGCTCCAGCTTCCCCCCAGGCTCTCTGCTCCACAGCTGGAGTCAGAGTCTTTTTTTTTTTTTTTTTTTTGCGTTATGCGGGCCGCGCACAGGCTCAGCGGCCATGGCTCACGGGCGCAGCCGCTCCGCGGCATGTGGGATCTTCCCAGACTGGGGCACGAACCCGTGTCAGGCGGACTCTCAACCACTGCGCCACCAGGGAAGCCCAAGTCAGAGTCTTTAGCGCAGGCTTTGGGACCAGTCCTGAGGGCCATGACTCCTGACCTAGTCTCAGGTCACCCTGTTCATAGAATGGGGCTCTTGCTGCCTGCAGCTCAGTCCCTGCCAAATAGTGTTGCTTACATTCTGCTTATTCCAAGTGGCCCTTCTGGAGGTTGAGTTCTCTACCAGAGCCTTCACTTCACTCTTAAGGCAGAATCCTTGTTTCTGGCCTCCTGCGCTGCTTATCTGGGCTGATTCTGCCCCTGATAGGGTGATGCTCCAGCACCCTCTTCCCTCTTCCGAGGCTCCCCATTCTTTTTTTTAAGATATTGTATTACGTAACTGCTACACTTCCACTTTTTTTTTTTTCCCCTGTGTTGGGTCTTCGTTTCTGTGCGAGGGCTTTCTCCAGTTGCGGCGAGCGGGGGCCACTCTTCATCGCGGTGCGCGGGCCTCTTACTGTCGCAGCCTCTCCCGTTCCAGAGCACAGGCTCCAGATGCACAGGCTCAGTAGTTGTGGCTCACGGGCTTAGTTGCTCCGCGGCATGTGGGATCTTCCCAGACCAGGGCTCGAACCCGTGTTCCCTGCATTGGCAGGCAGATTCTTAACCACTGCACCACCAGGGAAGCCAAGGCTCCCCCTTCTTGATGAGCCCTTCCCTGACCATTTGTACTATTCTCAGCAAGTCTTGCTGGGTTTTGAGCCCCCAACTTCCCTCTCTGATTTGGCCTCTTTGTTTTCGCTGATCCCTGGTTCTGACATCAGGAGGATGATTTCCTCGAACAAGCACAACAGCAGTAACACACATCCAAATTAGGGCTGTGATTTGAAGGAGTCACCTGAGAAGTTTGCATTACATGTCTAGTCCAGGGATTCTGCTATTGTTCCACTTTGTATGTGGGGACACTAAGGCTCCGGGAGCTTTGGAACCCACTGAGACCACACATCAGATTACAGGAGCAGGGCTTCCCTGGTGGCGCAGTGGTTGGGAGTCTGCCTGCCGATGCAGGGGAATGGGTTCGTGCCCCGGTCCGGGAGGATCCCACATGCTGCGGGGCGGCTGGGCCCGTGAGCCATGGCCGCTGAGCCTGCGCGTCCGGAGCCTGTGCTCCGCAATGGGAGAGGCCATAGCAGTGAGAGGCCCGCGTACCGCAAAAAAAAAAAAAAAAACAAAAATTACAGGAGCAGCTGAAACCTCCCCCTCTGCTCTCCTTCCACGTGATTCTCCTTCCGAGGAGCTTACAGGCCACAGAAGTGATCTTATAACTCTATAGCAGTAGTTGTTCATCTTTTTAAAATCATGGTGTCCTTGGGAATCTGATAAAAGCTAAAGACATGATCCCTCAGGAAAATACACATACACTCAAAACTTCCACACACACCAGGATGAGAAGTCCTATAAACAAACAGACAAACAAACACCTTCCCCCAATTTTCAGCAACTATTATGCAGCATGATTGTCTTCCTCATCCTCTAGACTTTCATCCCAAATAACTTCTGGCTGTTCCCAAATACCAAATCCCTGAAGGAACGAGATGTTCCTTCCAGTGCTGAGGAGGTCCAAAAGAATGTGCTGTAAAACTCAAAAGGCATTTCCACAAAGAGCATTCCAGAGATGTCTGAAGAAAGCCAGGGTCCCTGGAAAGCACGGCTTCTCCAGATGACCACCTGGAAGAGGGTAGCATCTGTGTTCCTGTCCTAGTTGGCTCTTAAACAATCAGTCCCTTTCCCTGTCAGGCAAAGCTCACAGAGAAGGCTTTGGTGTGATAACTTCCCATCTGCTAAGTCAATGAGGGGCAATTCCAAAGCTTAGAGGATACTTCCTCCATGCAGCCTCAGGGGCCTCTCCAGGCAGTTACATGCTTCTTCCTTCCTGTCCCAAAGCTTTGTGTAAATCTGCGTCTCTACTCTCATCTCTACCTCTGCCAACAGACTTTGAGCACAGACCTGAATGGCAGACACTGGATTCATGCATGTAATCACTGGACCTTTACCAAGAGACCACCATGTGTTAGCACCGCAGACACCATGGTGAACAAAACAGTGCTGCAGACTCTCAAGAAAGGCAGACAAACAAGACGTAGCATGCCTAGTGCTATCCTCTGGGAAACACAGGGTAATTTATAGTTCAACCTGTCTTTGGGGAAGGGCACCTTGTAAGCTAAAATGTGATGTATATCTTTCCAGAGCCCAGCACAAAGTATGTGTTTAATCTTAAACATTTCCCTCAGCAAAATCCTCTGTTTGATGTAGGGCTCACTAGCTGAGGGCAACTGCTCACTAATTTAAGAGAGGCTGTGGTGAACCCGAGCTTGACCATTCGGAAAGGCAACTTGCATCAGGTTCAGCTGGTTACCTCCTTTAGCTGTTTGTGAGACATTTGTGAAGTGGTGGAAAAAGCAGTGGATTTAGAACTCCTGGAGGTTGTGGTCCTGAGGCTTTGTCACCAACTACATTCGTGAGTTCTTGGGTCACTCGGTGTCTTTTCGTATATTGATGTCACCTTCCAGAGCAAAGGAAGCTATGAAAGCCCTGTTCAAACTTAAAAGCGTAATCTTTCTATCTATCCATCTATCTAATGTATCACCTAGCTGGTTCCAGCTTTGCAGGAGGAGGACGGGGTGACTGAAAATTTCAGAGACCTGCTTAGAGCATTGCTTTGTGGGGCCTTGTGCCTCAAGCCTTTTGCTGCCTCACATGACATGGATTTGGCAGGGAGGGGGCAGTTTGAATTCCAGGCGGGCTAAAAGGCCTTGGCTGAGAGGCTCTAACAGATTTCACAACACAGCAGGGAAAGGCTTCCCAAGGAGAGATGGGAGAGGGCGGGTGTGCGTGTGGCTACAATTCTGCACATTGGACAAGGGCAGGAGATGGGAGAGTCCCGAAAGGCAGGATGAGGTAGGGCGAGAAGACAGTCGGACAGATCCCCTTATCTCCCTGCTGACAACCGCGCTCCCGGAAGCCGTACCACCTCAAGCTGGCCTAGGGCCCTACCTCTGTCCCCCGCCCCCCAACGCGCCCGGAGAGGTGCGCGTGGAGCAGGCCGGCTTGCGCATGCGCGCCGCTGCGGCCAAACACTGAACAGAGCCCATCGCCTCTCCTTTTATCTCCTGTTGTGCCTCGGGCTAAAGCCACAGCAGCTTCAGAATTCCGTAGGCGGCGGGACGCTGTGGAGGTAGGAAGAAAAGAGTCAAGAAACGCTTGGGCCTAGAACTACAACTCCCAGCAGACACCGGGTCGGCCACGCCTTCTTGTGGGCGGGCCCGAGGGTCCCCCGCGGCTTAAAGCGGCGAGATCTCCTCGCCGAAACTGCTGGGCGCTGAGCGCGCGCTTTCTGTCCTGAGCTGGGCAGAGTGGGGAAGCGGTGATGGCTTTCCGTTTTTGCCACTTTGTACCCGAACTAGCAAACACCACAAAACAAATAAACTACAGTCAAGCGCGTTTAGAGGCTTCTCTCAGGTTCGGCAGCTTGTTGATCCTGCTTCACAAATTCTGAATTGTCGATTTAGCAAATGAGAACCTAAAAGTTAGCTCGTTTGTTAAATTTCTGTAAGATGAATTATTTTCCCAACCATGTAGGAGCAACTTTATTCTCTAGTTTGCAGGTGGCAGTGGCTGATGTTTAGTCTCACTTTTTTTTTCTTGTAAAGACTCAATAAATAAGAGGGGAGTCTTAAATCTTGCAGTAAATCATCCTGAAAAAGTAAAAGATTATTTGTTGATTGATAAATGTTCTACTTTAATTTTCTAAGTTTTGACTTTTGTAATGAAGTGTCTTTAAAATGCAGCATACTTGAAATTATGTTTTAAGGTGTAGATTTTAAAATGTACTTTTAATTGTAACCTAATCTTTGAATAGGATGTAGAGGGGTGAGGTTTAAAACTGCTACTCTCTGCTTCTTGCTGTAGGGAAGAGAAAAGTGATGACTGTTAGCATGAGGAATAGCTACCAGAACAGTGCTATTGGGGTCCTAGGTCCTCATGACTATACTGGGTTTCTTGAACAAAGTAGTTTCTTGTATTAAGAACTGACAGTTTTACTGGGTTAAGGCACTAAAATTTAAGAACTTTCCTTTTCTCTTCCTACCTCAAGTTCTAACCCTGATTTCTCACAGCCACTAATAAGCCACCTCCAAATGCCAACAATGAACTTTTGTTTTTTGCAAACAAATACATTTTAAAGGCCTCAAAGGGAATCAATTCAGAGCTTGAATGCAGAATAGTTTTAGAGTTTCTGGGGGGTAGGGACATGTCTCAACTTCAGCCTGCTGAGATTTATGATTATGTATCTTTTCAGTCTGTGTAGTGTGGCATTTGAGGATTATATGAAATTGGCCAACTTTGCCAAAAATTAACAATCTGTGTAATTTTTATTTGTTCTTTGTGTGGGGGGAGCTCAGCCATAGGCATACTGAAAACTGGTAATAATAGTTGGTGTATAGTGATTTTTGAGAAGACTAGAGTGTAGCTATTGTGCTCTAAACAAACCCTCCATACATTCTGAAACATTAAATAGGGGAGAAAGCAATACTCGTGATATTTGGTAATATTTAAAATTTCCCCAGATCTCAAATGTTCTCTTTATAGTCATGAACAGAACATGTTTTCTGGCTATCAGCTCTTCTATTAAACATTCAGTTTATCAAGCCTTAGCCAGCAGAGTAAGACAAGAAAGCATAAGATATAAGACAGTGTTATTGTGTACAAGAAAATTTCAAGAGAATGTACAGACAGAGTATTAACACTTTTAAGAGAAGGCAGCTGGAAATAAGGGCAATATATAGTAATCAAATTTATTGCCATTGCCACCAACAAAGGACAAACATCAATTTGACAAAAGATGCCACTTAACAGTAGCAACAAAAACATTAGGAACCTAGAATAAATCTAAAAAAAAGATGTGCAGGATTTTAATGAAGGGAAGTATAATACTTTGTTGAAAAACATTAAGAAAACATTTATAAATGGATGGATACATTGTGTTCATGGATGAAAGGACTCTATATTCTTAAAGCTGTCAATTCTCCACAAATCTATACATTTAACGTAACCCAAATCAAATTCTTATTGCATTTTTAGTGTATGTATGTTTACATACACTAAGTAAATATTTAGCATATTGAGAATTCTGTGTGTGACTTGACAAGCTTATTCTAAAATTTATTTGGAAGATCAATAGTTCATGAATAACAAAGTTTTAAAGAATAATACTTGATACTACATATCAAGACTTCTTATAAAACTGTAGTAATAAGACAATGTGGTATTGTTGCTGGAATAGGCAAATAGAGAACAGGTCAGGGCCTGTGCATATAGGAGGACTTATGTGATATGTCACTGGGAGAAGATGGACTATTCAATAAATGGTGCTTAGAACATTTAGTTAACCACATGAAAAAAGAAAAACTCTCTCTCAACATACTAACTAAATAAACAAATACATTCTGATGGATTAGAGACAAGTTTGAAAAGCAAAACTTTAAAAATTTTAGATGTTCTGCTATATATCTTTATAAACTTGGTCTAAGAAGGGATTTCTTAAACAAGCTACATAAAGTTTAAACCATGAAGGAAAAGATAGGTAAATCTGAGTAGATTAAAAACAAGTAAGTGGGAATTCCCTGATGGTGCAGTGGTTAAGACTTGGGCTTTCACTGCTGTGGACCTGGTTTTGATCCCTGGTCGGGGAACTAAGATCCCACAAGTCGCACGGTGTAGCCAAAAAAAAATAAAATAAAATAAAAAATAAAAGCAAGTAAGCAAACAAAACTTTTGTACATTAGAAAACACAAGTGAAATGGCAAGGCACACACTGGGAAGACATTTACAACTCAAAGAGAGACAAAAGATTAGTATTCAGAACATTTAGCTACTAAAAATCACTTAAAACAAAGACAAATGTTACAGTGTAATGATACAATATAATAGTGAACTAAGATATGACTTGGCAATTCCCAGCAGAGGAAAACCGAATGGCTGATAGATAGTGAGAAGATGTTCAACCTCCCTGGTAATTAGGGAAATACTAATTAAAACAACAAGAAGACATCATTTCACATTTATCTGACTGGAAAAATTAGACCAATAATATCCAATGTTGTCAAAAATGTCAAGCAACAGGAACTCTCATTTACTGCTGATGTTAGTGTAAATTGGTTGAGTTTGACAGTATCATGAAAAGTCAAGATTACAAAGCAATTCCACTTTGGACATACATTCTAGAGAAACTCTTGTATGTATGCATAAAATGACATGTTGGAAAATATTCATAGCAACAGCAATGATGATAATCCAAAATAGAAAACAATGAAAGTGTCCCTCAAGAGAAGAATGGATGAGTAAGCCAAGTCATTCAATGGAATACTCTAAAGCAGTGAAAATGAATGAATTAGAACTGCATTATCAACATGTATAAATCTCAAAAAATATAATTTGTGCAAGAACAAGTTATAGAATGATGCATACAATGTCAGCATGTTACCATTTACAAAAAGTTTGGAACATATGAAACAATACTAGTTATTGATTATGGACACTTTCATATGTAGAGAAAGTATAAAAAATACGTAAGATTAATAAACACCAAATGCAAGGGGAAGGAAGGAAGTAAAATTGGAAGGAGCTTCAAATGTGTTTATAACATATTATTCCCTTATTTCTTGAAATTGTCCATTAAAAAAAGGAAAGAAAAAGATAGACTGACCTGTCTGGTGAACTGAAGTTACACTTACATTTTCAAATAACTTTCTGAGTTTCCTTTATAATTCAATCCAATGAACCATCACTCTCTCTCTGTAGGATCCCTTGGCATAGAGGACTAAGGCATGGTGGGGTCTTGCTGACAGCCATCTGCCCAGCTTTCTATCTCCACATTTCTACAACGCAGTGGGACTAGTGGAGATAACATGCTTAGCTGGCATTGAGGAGTTTAAATCTGGCTGAGCATCCTTATTCTAGGAGCAGGATGGGTGCAGCCTGAGAGCATGGCTCTCTACCGCTGATGTCTGGTGGATGCCGATAAAAGCTGCCGTTTTAAGCACTTAAACACCTCATCTCTCTGTAGGCATCTTCCAATCAAAATGGGCAAATTAATCTATTGAATCCCAGATGCTAGTGGGATGGCAGCTGAGCCAAATTCTTGAATGAGGGTCTCTTCCCCCTTCTTTAATTGGTTTTCAGTTTTAGAAAAGGTGCTTTTGGGGGTAGGCAAAGTGGGTGAAGGTGGTCAAAAGGCACACACTTCCAGTTATAAAATAAATAAGTCCTGGGGATGCAATGTACGGCAATGTATAGCTAATAATATCGTATTGTATATTTGAAGGTTGCTAAGAGTAGATCTTAAAAGTTCTCATCACAAGAAAAAAATTTTTTTGTAACTATGTATGGTGATAGACTTATTTGTGGTGATTATTTTGCAACATACACATATATCAGATCATTATGTTGTACACCTGAATTAATATTATGTTATCTGGCAATTATATCTCATTTTTTAAAAAGGTGCTTTTAGAATCATTTGTTAAAGGGTTGAAATGACAAGAAAGCCACCTGCAGAGAACATAATATACCTTGCTTTACTAAAGATACTTAATTGTGAAAATTCAATTTGGCTGAAAAGTTTTAATCCTTGTTTTCTTATTATTTTGGCAGCACACAGTCACTATCATTGGCTATTGAAAAGTGTATCCAGTCTTTTTTTGCCCAAAACAAGAGCACTTCATAGGACGTATTGGCTCTTTACCACCTTCACTTTCATACCTTGACTCACAGGTCCTCCTGGATTCTCAAGTGATGCATATGACCTTGGAATGCTTTTCCATTTATCAGCAAACAAAGCTTATTAATTAGACACCCACACTGGCACAATGCTCCACTGAGCACCTGATAGATAAGTTTTAAAAAGACACTGTCTTTGCCTCACAGGGCTATAAACTTAAGTAGTGCCAGTTGTACAGGCTGTTGGCTCTTCATCTTTGACCACACTGTCACTGCTCACCCCTTCCTAGCCTCCAGATCGCTGGAGATGTTTGAACCCAGGACTGTAGGGTCTCCACCACCTCCCTGAGCCATGAAGCAGGCATTCACTAGATACTTTGGCTGAAGGTGGTAGGAAAGAGCTTCTCTGTCTTTAGGAAGAGTCTACTAAGCCTTTGCCATGGGCAATTGGCTTCTTACCTTCTCAGCTGTTTTTTTGTTTGTTTTTCTTTTTAGTATTTTTTACTTTTTTCCTTTTAATTTTTAAAGTATAGGTGACAGACAATATATTAGTTTCAGGTGTACAACGTAGTGATTTAACATTTCCATACATTACAAATAGATCACCAAAAGTCTAGTAGCCATCTGTCATCATACAAAGTTAGTACAATATTATTGACTACATTCCCTATGCTGTGCATTACATCCCCATGATTTATTTCATAGCTGGAAGTTTGTACCTCCTAATCTCCTTCACTTAGTTTGCTCAACACCCCACCCACCTTCTCAGCTGGTTTTAATCACATGGTTTTCTATGGGCAAAAAGCCAGCTATAGCTTGTTTCCATAGAGTTGCACCCAGGGAAGGGGAAGTAGTCCATTTTAGACCACAGTATAGAGCTCCACCAAGCAAAAGTCACAAAGGCAGGACCTGGAGCTAATAACCCCCCCCACCCCACCCCGCACCACATACACACTTGAATTCATTTTATGGGGCTTTTTCCTGTAAGTAATAAAGCCACAAAGCATTCACCTGCATAAACATGATTAAGCTCTAGTATCATACAACTGAAATAAATACCAGCAGTTTAGAGAAAACATGTTCTTGGTTAACAGAGACCTGATAAACACAGTTTAATATGAGGATTCGATTTCCACCAAAAAAGGAGAGTGATGGTCTTTTAAGAGTGGGTTTCTATCTTCCAGCTTGTTACTTTAGTTAATCAATTTATAGCCCAGGCTGCCTCTCTCTTGGTGAGCCTGACTTCCATGGTTTCAGACTCCCAGGCAAGTGAGGAGAAGGACTTAGCTCTCTCAAGGAGTTGATGTGGTGGGCCTTTCTAGTTTGAAAGAACAGGCAGTCAGGCAACTGTTATTGATGGTCATGGTGACTTGTGCAGCCGTGTGTGGGGTTAGAAGGGGCCTGTCAGCAAAAGGCACTGGATGCCTCGTCATCTTCCCAGGAAGTTGTGAGAATTCGGTTTTATTTCTCTATTTTTTGCTGGTGGAATGTAAAGTATTATTAGTCATCAGATGCCAACTCTCCACATGCATAGTGGACTCCATGGTGAATGGGGGAGGGGAGAATTTATGTCTTTGGTTTCATTCTCCCATTTAGGGAGCTAGGAAATTAAATGGGCTTCACAGCATGGTCATTTCTGATTTGCAAACACTCTATTCATGTGATATAAAAAAGAACAATTTCCTTCTTTCTTTTCTTCTTTCCATTTTTTCTCTCCCCCCACCTTCCTTCGCATTCACCTAATCATCCATCCATCCACCCAACCGTCCACCCAATATTGACTGAGTACTTTCTATGCACCAAGCTCCTTAGACCAGTAGTTATGGTCCAGGAATAGAGAGGGTGGAGGCCTATTCAAGGGCAGGGGCAGTGGGGATAGAGGGTATGGCAGAGAAATGAGGGAGCTGACAAGACATGACACCCAGTAGTAGGTGAAGGGTGGTGATGGAGTCAAAGATAACTTCTGACTGGAAGCCTTCTTCCCCCATTTTGCAGAGTTCTACAGTCTCTGCCAGTAACTCTGGAACTTGGGTACCACCTGAAACAAACAAAATGTGGTAAGTACTGCAATCTTTCTACATGTAATTTATAATGCATAGACATGCCGCCCCAAGGTTCTGCTGGGCAAAGTTTCACTTGATATCTATAGTCAACCAATATGCTACCACACAATGATTGTGTATCAGTTTACATAATTAAAAGCTATAAGAAGCTTAAATGGCTGAAAAGTATAAATTTTAACTAAATTTTTGAACCCCCAAAATCATATAAGGAAAACTAGCAAAACACAAAACAATCAGATAGTCCAGGAGACCAACTCTAAAGACAGAGAACATTGATGAAAGAGAGAAGGTATTGGAAATGAGACACATAAAAATGCCCTGGGACCAATCATATAGAAATGCTGAGGGCAAATCATGAGCAAACCTGGAAAAGCATTGCAATAAATATTCGTTATTACAAAGAGCACCTCAGTGCAGGGGTTAAAAGTGTACACTAAAGATTGGCACAGTAGGAGGATTTCTCTGGACCGTCTGTTTGAGGCACTTACTCTATCATAAGAGCTTTTGCAGGAGACACAGGCAGAGCTCAGAGCTGCAGAGAATATGCACAGGAATACAGCTCAGTACAGACATCTCTATGTGGCTGAATCTAATCACAAATAACCATAGGTTGCTCTCTCAAGAGCCTGATTATTGAACTCATTCAGTGCATTTAAGAACATAACTGCTAATTTTGCTTATAATGAAATGCATGAATAAATAAATGCATTAATACTCTAGTAAAATCTATTAAAGTATGATGGCTGGTGGAGGTGCAAAGCACCAGAGGAGGACAGGGAAGGGAGAGTATTCAGCTGGGAAGGGCTATGGTACCACACTGGTTGTTACCTTCCGTGTCCCGGGATGTGGCACAGATATTTACACCGGCCAAGGAAGGCTGACATTCTCCCCCTGCGTGTTCTGCTTCCTAGGGCAGGCACATCTAGTAATTTCAGAACAATTTCTAGTAATGAGAATGAAAGCAAAAATAACAAGAGAGGGGAATGCAGCTAGCCGAAGTGGAAGGTAAGTCACCGGAATCCCAATCCAGCAGTCTTCCTTCTACCTCACACAGCGACTTAAACTCTTGCTTCATTTATTTTTATATACATCAAAACTCACTCTTTTTAGTGTTCAGTTCTATAGATTCTGAAAAACACACAGAGTCATGCAACCATCACCAAGATTAAGATGCAGAACCGATCCATCACCCTCCAGAGTACCCTGTGCTGCCCCTCTGTAGTCAACCCTTCCTCCCACCTTTAACCCTGGAAGCCAGTGCTCTCGTCTCTGCTCTTTAGTCCTTTCCAGAATGACATGCAAGTGGAATTATATAGTAGCATAGCAGCTTTTTAATTAGGGGATTTAAAACAAAGCGAGCCAACAAGAACAAAGCCAGAGCCTATTCCCTGAATATTCTAGTCAAGCAAAATTTACTGTGCCAGACTCCTCACATCTTCCTAATGCTTCTCAAAATATTTTTCCTGATTGAAGCAACTTTTGTTTCTCTTTCTCCTGGTCCCAACCCTCAGTTTGCTTAAGAATTTGGGGGCAGCTTTGCAGTTGTTTCCTGTGTGGCAATGATTGTGTGTTTGACTCTACAGAGGAGACCGGCTTTGCAATATTCTGTCTGGAAAAGAGGCAGTGTTGTGTTTTTCTAGAAATGTTATAAATTAAGTCTGAACTAAAGAGGAGAGCTCATTTCATGGATTTCCATTAGGATTTTCTTGAAAGAGTGCAGACAAGAAGGGTGTGGGAAGCACAGCGAAGCACGTAAAAATTATTAAAACTCTAAGGGTCCTCTTTTATGAAGGCCAACTTCATACATAAAGGTACATAAAATTCCTGAAACATAAAACTGTGAGGCATGCAAAGGAAAGCCAACACCTGTGGGTTTGTTGGGATGCACACAAACGCCATGAGGCAGACAGGCCAGCTCTAGGCACAGCATGAGTTCATCGCCTAACTCTCCATCACCCTCTCTACTCTGGTTCTTCATGATCCAGAACACATTAACTATAAAAACAGATGGTACGAGAACTGGATTTTACCTTAAATTTCCTTTGGCTATTATTGGCTATTACTGGTAATAATAAATATTATTATTATTTATTAAAAATGGGTTCAGGGATATGGATTTGTTTTGTTCCATTCCATGAAGTATGGAAATGATAACACTACCTACTGGGGATAAGGATGGAGTGAAACATAGGCTGCTTCCTGTCTCCTCCATCTTCACTGGTAGTATTTATTGTGCATCCTCTCTGGACTAGGATAGTTGCTGTTTGGCTGGTGCTGTCTTAGTATAGTTAACTTCTTTCCATTATGTCACCTTGCTTTCCCAGCCTATTGTTAAATCATTTGCATCAAACCGCTATGTATGCCTGCTGGTTGGGGCTCCACCATTGTGCTTATCACCAGTATTAGACAGAGGAGCGGTGAAGGGCACCGAGGGAAACACTATATAAACACAGTGATGGAGATAGTGGCCTGGTGACCCATGGGGACAACATATGCATAAGATCCCTGTATTTTCTCAACTCTCAATTTGTGACAAAATCAAGGCCCCGACAAGACATTAATATATATTTTTATTTGTGAATGTATTATATACAAAGTCTTACCCAAATGTCTTATGGTTTATTAATAAAAGTAAAATAAAATTCAGTTCTGCATGCAATAAATCTAACTTTTAATATAGAAAAAAGTAAATTCATGAAAGTGATGGGTTTGATGTACAATCTCTGGCATCAGGTGGTGAAACAGATGGTTTGTAAGCACATAGCAAAGAAAACAGCATGGGTTTACTAAGAGCAAGCCATGCTAAACGAACCTTGTTTCCGATTATGATAGGGTTGACACCGATAGAAAGGAGAAATTCCTTAAAATCAGTGTATCTTGATTTCAGTAAGGTTAAAATGTTTCCTTGAGGACAAGATGGAGAAAAGGCACCTAGATGGTAATGCAGTAGAGCTGTTGCTGGTTAAACAAGTGGTTAATGAACCAGGGCACCCTCGAGGGAGGTATATAGTGGTATGTCATAGGACTCTGATTGTTCCCTGATTTTATCAATAACTTGAATGAAATCTGTACATACCTTTCTCAACGTTTTCAGAGATATTGAGTACAATGAATATCAAAATCAAGATTTTTTAAGAAGAAAAAAGCAGACTGGAACAACTCCCCAAACTAATAAAAGATTTTTAATAAAGACAAATGTAAAGTCCTAAACCTGTGCTTTAACAAATGCAGAAGTATAGAATGGGGGTAATTTACTTCTTGTTAGTTCATGAAAAGAAGACATGGATATTTAAGTCAGTTTCAAAAGTAATGTGAGTCAACTGTATAAAATGGTTGCTGAATAATAGAAGAATAGTATTGGTATCAGATGGAAATGGCCATCCCACTGTACTTTCTTTTTTTTTTTAAAGGATTGGATTTTTAAAATTAATTAATTTATTTGTTTATTTTTGGCTGCATTGGGTCTTCCTTGCTGCTCACGGGTTTCCTCTAGTTGCAGCGAGCAGGGGCTACTCTTCGTTGCAGCGCACGGGCTTCTCATTGTGGTGGCTTCTCTTGTTGCAAAGCATGGACTCTAGGTGTGCCTGCTTCAGTAGTTGTGGCACGCGGGCTCAGTAGTTGTGGCTCGTGGGCTCTAGAGCGTAGGCTCAGTAATTGTGGCACAAGGGCTTGATTGCTCCACAGCATGTGGGATCTTCCCGGACTAGGGCTCAAACCCATGTCCCCTGCATTGGCAGGTGGATTCTTAACCACTGTGCCACCAGGGAAGTCTCCCGCTGTACTTTCTAATAGTCACACGCATCAGTAAAATTGTTTCTAGAACCATGTGTCTGATTTTAGGAAAGACATTAACAAACGGGAGCAGATTCTTAGGATCTGACTGTGCTGATTTGAGTCTGAAGATCCCATCATGGGACAAATAGGGGGAAAGAAGCAACATGTACTGAATGTCTACTTAGAGCATAAGAGAGAAGGCAAAAAGGCTGGAGGTAAAAAGGAGGATGGAATAAGAATAGGTGAGCTTCCTACGGGTTTAAATATAATAATAAATAACCGTGTAGGAAGTGGCTCCAGAACACAAGTTATCCAGGACAGGGAAAGAGTCAAGTAGGACATTCTACTCCTCTCTTGCCCTGAATAAGGGTGAGGATTGTGTGTGTGTGCTCATGTGTATGCACATGTGTGTGTGTTTGTGTGTGTGTGTGTGTGCAGATAAGTAGGTAGCTAGATGATGATGAGAGTGTATGTCTTAGGCAATTTGTGCTGCTATTACAAAATAACACAGACGGGGTGGCTTATAAACAACAGAAATGTATTTCTCACAGTTTTGGAGGCTAGAAGTTTGCAGTCCAGGTGCCAGCATGATTACGTTTTGGTGAGGGCCTCTGCCAGGTTGCAGACTGCTGTCCTTTTGGTGTACCCTCCCATGGCAGAAAGAGGGTGACAGAGCTCTCTGGGGTCCTTTGTATAAGGACAGTATTCCCATTCAGGAGAACTCCACGCTCATGACCTAATTACCTCCCAGAGGCCCCACCTCCTAATACCATGCCCTTGAGGCTTAGGATTTCAACCTGTGAATTAGGGTGGGGTTGGACACAGACATCCAGTCCATAGCAGCATGTGCTCCTTGTCCCCTACTCCAATAATGGCTTCCCTCAGGACACTCCAAGTTGTCCTCATCATTCCATGTTCACTCTTGTCAATAATTTAGTGCCAAACCTCATGGTAGGAATTGGAGATACAAGGTTGAATAAATCCATTTTCTACATAAAATGAGCTCACAGTCTGGAGGGGAAAATGGGCATGGTGCCTGCAAGTCGGGCCACTGAGCTGAGAAGCCAAGTTAGGAGTCTAGGGTCACTCAGTCCTCAGGACAGTGACTAAGAGTCATCTGCACAGACTTTCAGAGCTGGAGAGGATTTTGGACACTTGCTTAGTGCATGGTTTTCAGACAGTGCCTGGTGGAATCCTTGGCCTTTTGCAAAGCATTCTTAAGGGTTGCTGTGTGTGAGAGGGAGATCGAATCAGAAGATGTCTGGCGTCCTCCCTTACTCACACTTCAAGTGGAGCAGCTCTACTTCTGTTTTATTTGCTCGTTATCCATAGATGAATTAACTTGCAGAGAGGGTACTGCTACTGCTAAGAATTGAACCACACCCTAAGGCCACACAGGAGGAGTGAACAGCGGCCAAAAGATATTGTGATTTGCTTGATGTGATTACAGAAATGTTTTTGTTGTATACCTACTATGTGCTTATAAAGACTATTCATTCAGTGGTTTATTGAAATACCTAATAAGCCAAGATCCTATGTGCTTCTAAAATTATCCTAAGATTTTTCCTCAGAAGTTTAGCTTTTTCGTAAAATGCCACACTACCTAAGGGCAAGAATTTTGCCCTACTCATTTTTGTTTCTCAAATGAATAACTCTGTGCCTGATACATATGGGCATTCCAAATGTTTGCTGAATATATGAGGAAGGAATTAAAATAATGTATTAATTGGACCCAGATCTTCTAACTGATCATGGAAGAATAAAATAAAATTCTGAAAACTCGATTCAATTTTCATGAACCTAATAAGCTGAAAAAATATATATAGATACATTACACTGCATTAGCAGTAACTATAGCAATCAAACTACATATTGATTGGTGTTGGGAAGACTGAACATTTGGCTCTGAAGCATTGTCATTTCTTTCATCTGTGTGTACCCAGTCTCCTGTCCCTTCTTAGTGAATCCTGGAATCTAAGTCATAAATAATAATAGAATTCTGCCAAGGATACTTCTCACAGGAGGGATATGTAACTTCCTTTCCTGTGATGCACTGACTCACTAAACAGCTACCCTTGTGAATTCCAATTAGCAACAGCTTTTGTTCTTTCTGGTCAGACTTTTTGGCAAATATAAAATCTTCAGGATTCCTTTAGCCATTTCTAAGTGTAGGCTGGAGGCATTCAGGCACACCCAGAGGCACTCAGTAACCAACTGATCCATGAAGGTCAGGCTTGGGCTTGGCCAGACTGAAGCCTTGACATTGTGGTTCTCCTCCAAGAAGGTGCCTCTTGGGTGTGCCATAAAGACATCATGACTAGATAGTGCATGGAGAGGGTGCTTTTCCTAGTTTTACCAAAAGTGTTAACCTGTAAAGCTGTGACCTGTGCATATGCACACACACACACACACACACAACCACTGACATATTCATGAAAAGAATCTTTAGTAAAGAACAGAAGCCAAGATTTTATAGACCAAGAAGGGGACAGGTGATGTTCTTGGAAGGAAGTTGACAAGCAGTAGCTATGAGTTATCCTGAGAAAGCAAGGAAAGGCCCCCAAAGCTATGGGAGCTATTAAGGGCCCTGCTTTTGCTTAGCAATTCATAACTCTTAAATTTTATACAGTCTTTTAAGGCTGCCCCTCTTATCTAGAGTAAATGGATTATTTTACAAGTTGTTCCTCAGACTCACATTCATACATTCTGAGACCGTGACTTCATAGGAGAATGTAATTTTCTTCATTCTGGGCAACTGAGTTCTATAGCTAAAGACACTGAGACAAACCTTTAGTCAAGTGTAGCTTGGGCATATTGCTTCTTTTCCCATGAATGTGAAATGGTGCTGGAAGCAGAAACCCACTTTTTGCCATGACACATGTCAATGGTACTTGTTTTCTTCAAAATAAATCCCAAGTCTCAGAGATGACCTCCATCTTTTCAGTGAAGTTCATCCTCTGAAACTGCTTTTCAGAATCTGGAACCATATTTTATTCTTTCAACCACATTCATTACATACGGAGCAGCTATCATATGCCATGTTCTGCAGATACATTAGTTAACTGACCACTGTCCTTATCTTCAAGAGGGTACTGGGAAAATTAACAAGTGTTTCTAGTATGTATTGCTGCCTAAGAAGCCACCCAAAATTAATGCTGAAAACAAAACCAGTAATTTATTTTGCTCACAAATCTCTAATTTTGGCAAGGATCAGAGCAGGAGCTCATCTCTGTTCGACATCTTCTGGGGAAGTTCAAAGGCCAGGGCCTGGAATCACCTGAAGACTTCTTCATTAACCTGTATGGAGGTTGATGCTGGCTGTATGCTGACATCCTAGCTGGGGCAGTAGCTATAGCACCACAATATGGCCCATCTGTATAGTCCTTCCACTTCTTCACTGCCTGGTGATCAGGCTCCAAGAATGAGCCCAGCAGAAACCAGCAGAAATTGCATGGCCTTTTCTGACCTTGCTTCTGAAGTCATACAGCATCACAACAGCATGCATTCTGTTCCTCCAGGCAGTGACAAGAGCTCACTCATGTTCAAGGGGGAGAGGAATTAGACTCCACCTCTTCATTGGACAAGTGTCCATATATAGACATGTTTTGAAACTACCACAAGAAAATAGACAATTACCATGAGATAGAAAAGTGGAAAGAGTAAGCACTGGGCTTGGGCAGAACCTAGGATTAACACCTAATTCAATGATGGGGGGGCAAGAAGGACTTCCTAAAATAAATTATATTTAATCTAATTCCTGAGGAGTCAGTTGAGATTAGTCAGGAGAATGGGGTAGCATGTTGGGAAGAGTGGTACATGTAGAGAAGAGTAATAAAAAACTGAGCAAGTTTACATAATTACAAGTAATTTTGGAGAGCCAGATGTAAAGTTTGAGAAAGAGTGACAAGGTATGAAGCTGGAGAGGTGACTATGAAAGGCCTTGTAAATCATTTTATCGGTCTGGACTTTATCCTGCAGGCCATGGAGGAGTCATTGAAGTGTTTCAAGCAGAAATAACATGATCAGATTTGTATTTTATAAAAAAAAAACCTCAGCCGTAGTGTAGAAAATTTATCATAGAGGAAGGATGGGGGTAAGACTGTCAGTAGATGACCAGGTCAAAGGCTGTTGGAGTATCCAAATAAGAGATGATGATGGAGTAGGTTAAGGTCATCTTGATGGGGGTGGAAAAAAAGTGACAAAGTCAGGAGATCTGAAGAGTTAGAACTGATGGGACTTGGTAATTAATGGTTGGTTGTTGGGAGAGAGAGAAAGGAGTCAAGGGTAAGAACAAGATTTTTGCCTTGAGTAAGCAAGTGATATCATTCATTCTTATATGGGACACAAGAAGAGGAACAGTTTTGGGGGGATGGGAATATGGGATGCTCATGAATTCGGGATTATGGGATACTCATGTATTTGGAATTATGGGATGCTATTTTGAATTTGGAGTGATTGTAGGACATTCAAATGGAACTATTCAATAGGCTGTTGGATATGTGAATAGAACTTATATAGGAAGACTGGGCTTTGAAAAAAAGATTTGAGAGTCATCAGCATATAGAATTTATAAATGGCAATTTCAGACTTGGATGAACATAATAAAAAGAAAGAAAAGAAGAAACCTTGAGGTTCACCAATATTTAAAGAATGGGGAAGAGGAAGAGAACCCCACAAAATGGATGGTACAATAAGTCAAGAAAGTAGCCAGATAGCCAGGAAGTGTGGCATCATGGAAGCCATGTGAAGATTGTTTCAGTAATAGAGGCTATAGAGAAGTCAAATAACTTGAGAACTGAAACAGCTCCTGGGTAACTAAGACAACTGGGCCCCTGACATTCTCTGTTTTCTCCTACACATTTTATGAGGTTAATCTCAGGGCAATGGGGTATCCCATGTAACTGTCAAAATCAACTCCAATATCATCAATAAGTAATATGGAATTTAACTGAAGATTTTGTGGGGAGGCGGAGCTGTAGTTACATACTACCTAGCAAAACTTGATGAAAATCTTCTTTATCCAGCTCTGTTCTTTCTCCAAAATTTCTCTTCCTTTACCTCTTCTCTCTTCTCTATGCACAAGCCTCTCCAGTTTCTTCAGTACCACCATCCTCCAATATTTTATCTCTTTTTTTATCTTGTCCTCTCTCCCCTTTGCACTTTGTTTTGTAGGGCCATTAGTAATAAACAATTTTTAAAGTGTAATGGTTACATTTAGAAACCTGGAGTTTCAAAACAAATTAGGCCAAGAACAATTTTAGTGTAGTGGGATGGAGGGCACATTACAGATGTTAAAAATAAGTTAGACTTCTTGTTAAACATG
The DNA here is from genome assembly GCF_964341445.2 of Mesoplodon mirus. Taxonomy (NCBI): domain Eukaryota; kingdom Metazoa; phylum Chordata; class Mammalia; order Artiodactyla; family Ziphiidae; genus Mesoplodon; species Mesoplodon mirus. Next base: position 30,593,559 of record NC_138976.1, on the reverse strand, counting down.
TTAGACTAACCATATACATTTAACTCCATTCCCTTTTCAAACCTCACTAAAATGACAGCTGTGGCTTCCATGAAAATGTACTCTTCAGATTCCCTGCTCTTAGGAGCATAACTCACCAATGGCCTTAGCTGCTACCCCTCTAGATCCAACACTGCCTTGATGCCAAGGCCACACTTCCTGTGAGCTGTTCCTGATGGTACATGGTAGGGATACTAATGCAAGCTCATTACCATGAGACTCCTCCAGTGGCAGACATTGGCTTGAAGGCTCTCCCTGGCCCGATCAAATCTTTCTTGGAATCACAATGTAGTTCTTGACTCTTCCTACTCAGTCCTCAATTCCTTCCCTCGTTCCCCCTGCAGGCATCCAAACGACATGGCAGTTGGAAGCCTCTGCTGCTCCCCTTTCCCCCAAATAAATCTCTTGTATATACAATCCAATCTTTTTTTTTTTTACAACTTTATTGGAGTATAATTGCTTCACAATGGTGTATTAGTTTCTGCTTTATAACAAAGTGAATCAGTTATACATATACATCTGTTCCCATATCCCTTCCCTCTTGCATCTCCCTCCCTCCCACCCTCCCTATCCCACCCCTCCAGTCGGTCACAAGTCATCAAGCTGATCTCCCTGTGCTATGCGGCTGCTTCCCACTAGCTATCTGCCTTACGTTTGGTAGTGTATATATGTCCATGCCTCTCTCTCACTTTGTCACAGCTTACCCTTCCCCCTCCACATATCCTCAAGTCCATTCTCAAGTAGGTCTTTGTCTTTATTCCCGTTTTACCCCTAGGTTCTTCATGACATTTTTTTTTCTTAGATTCCATATATATGTGTTAGCATATGGTATTTGTCTTTCTCTTTCTGACTTACTTCACTCTGTATGACAGACTCTAGGTCTATCCACCTCATTACAAATAGCTCAATTTCATTTCTTTTTATGGCTGAGTAATATCCCATTGTATATATGTGCCACATCTTCTTTACCCATTCATCAGATGATGGACACTTAGGTTGTTTCCATCTCCGGGCTATTGTAAATAGAGCTGCAATGAACATTTTAGTACATGACTCTTTTTGAATTATGGTTTTCTCAGGGTATATGCCCAGTAGTGGGATTGCTGGGTCATATGGTAGTTCTATTTGTAGTTTTTTAAGGAACCTCCATACTGTTCTCCATAGTGGCTGTACCAATTCACATTCCCACCAACAGTGCAAGAGGGTTCCCTTTTCTCCACACCCTCTCCAACATTTATTGTTTCTAGATTTTTTGATGATGTCCATTCTGACTGGTGTGAGATGATATCTCATTGTAGTTTTGATTTGCATTTCTCTAATGATTAATGATGTTGAGCATTCTTTCATGGGTTTGTTGGCAGTCTGTATATCTTCTTTGCAGAAATGTCTATTTAGGTCTTCTGCCCATTTTTGGATTGGGCTGTTTGTTTTTTTGCTATTGAGCTGCATGAGCTGCTTATAAATTTTGGAGATTAATCCTTTGTTAGTTGCTTCATTTGCAAATATTTTCTCCCATTCTGAGGGTTGTCTTTTGGTCTTGTTTATGGTTTCCTTTCCTGTGCAAAAGCTTTGAAGTTTCATTAGGTCCCATTTGTTTATTTTTGTTTTTATTTCCATTTCTCTAGGAGGTCGTTCAAAAAGGATCTTGCTGTGATTTATGTCATAGAGTGTTTTGCCTATGTTTTCCTCTAAGAGTTTGATAGTTTCTGGCCTTACATTTAGGTCTTTAATCCATTTTGAGCTTATTTTTGTGTGTGGTGTTAGGGAGTGATCTAATCTTGACATCTGCTTCTCAAAGGACCCAAACTAACACAATTGTAAAATTAAAAAGTCAGAAATTCACAAGGAAAAAGAGATAAGGTGACAGTAGGAGAGAAATGTCAACAAAATTCTGAAAGAAAGTTGGTAGATGAAAGGTAACTTACAGACTTACAGAGGAGAAAGATGAAACCTAGGTGCCAACAGAGGGGCTAGCCAACAAGAAGGCAGCTGACTTGAGTTGCAGAGTCTTCAAAAGGCTCAAGAATTAGAGGCAGAAAGCACTGGGGTGAGGCTGAAAATATAAAGAAATTGGCTGAAATAGATCACCAGATTCCTTCTTCCATGACAAGAATCCAAGTGAACTACCTCTCTTATTACCCCTGTAAGGAGACTGGAGATGCCAATCTTGGGAATACCAGACACAGTGGAAGGGTGATTAATTGCAGATCTACAAGCTGGTGAGAACTCCCCCAATCCCTAGCAACTAGCAGCTCTCTCCTTAAGAAAGACTCTCTGAATGTCGATAGCCAGGGTTATATCTCCCAGATAGGAGATTCAAGAATTCTTCTCTGGAGACACTGGTCTACCCCAAAGAAAATAACTAGTGATACTGTCTTTTGGAGTCCCCCAAACACAATCCCTGTGGCCAGGTACAATCATCATATAGCGAAATCCACCATTCCATATGCTGAATCTCCAAAAGACATAGACAAACAAACAGAAAAAGATAAAAGCAACTCAAAGGAAAAGAGAAACAGCACAGCGGCAGGAGAAACATTTATGCATAAGCCTTTTAGTTACTAGCTTCAGAGAAATAAGAGTAGTTTTGTAACCATGAAACAAAAATAAAATTCTTTAAAAAAGGAAGTCAGAAAATAAAAATATTTTGGAAATTAAAAATATGAAGGCAGAAATAAAAAATTAAGTGGACAGTTTGATGAATAAAATTTTGGAAATATCCATTAAAGTAAAATAAAAATTCAGTGAGATAAAAATAGGAGGAAAAAATAAGCAAAAAAAAAAAAAAAAAAAGGGAAGATCAATCCAGACAGTGAAAATTTGAGTAAAAGCAACTTCCAGAAAAAGAACCAAAAAGAAGAAAGAAAAAAAAAAGAAGGAGGAGGAGGAGAAGAAGGGCATTATCAAATAGAAGAAAATATCCCAGAATTGAAGTCTATGTCTCCAGGATAAAAGGGCCCACTGAATGTCCAACATAATGAATGAAAAAAGATCTATACCAAGGCACATTTTGGTGAAATTTCAGGACATTGGCTCAAAGAGAAGCTCCTAAAATCTTCCAGTGAGAGAGGGAGAGGAGAAAGAATAAGAAATTGATCACCTACAAAGCATTAGGAACCAGAATGCCAACTAACATCTCAGCAGCAGCCCTAGACTTTAGAAAACCATGCAGCAATGTTTTCAACATTCTTAGGAAAAATGTTTTCCAACCTTAAATGCTATAGTCAATCAAACTACCAATAAAATATGAGGCTGGAATAAAGATACACAAGATCTTTAAAATTTTACTTCCAAAGCAACCTTTCTCAAGAAGCTACTGAAGGATATACTCCACCAAAAAGAGAGTAAACCAAGAAAGAGCTAAGTGGAGTGACTCAATACAGGAGAGATGTGAGTCTTTGTATTTAGAGGCCTCCAATCAACTCACACCATCAGTTTAGACTCCCCTGTGTCCAGTTCCAGCATTGCAAATTTGAGACCCTAATCCTTACACAATTCTTTTATTAATGTCTAAATCCCTTCTTACTGTCAATCCACTATTATAATGACCTGGTCCAATAATTTCCTTAGTTAATTTATTAACTCACTCACTTACTGAGTGCCCACTGTAGTATAGCTGAATTTGAAGAGAAAATATGGGGGAAAAAATAGGCATGAACGATTCTTTTTTTCTTTCTCTTTGTATTTTTGTTAAGCCTTCCTTTCCCTGAGGTCAAGGTCTGATTTGAAAGAGGAACAGAAAGAATGTAGATAAAGGAATTTCTCCCACTTTGAATTTTGTATAAGATAGGTATATGCATACATATCATTTGCGAATCATATAGAACCCATTGCATGTGCCAAAGTCCTGGAGAGTAGGACTTTAAAAATAATGGCCTCTTTCGGGAGACGCAAGAGGGAAGAGATATGGGAACATATGTATATGTATAACTGATTCACTTTGTTATGAAGCAGAAACTAACACACCATTGTAAAGCGATTATACTCCAATAAAGATGTTAAAAAAAATGGCCTCTTTCTTCCAAGGCAACTATTAAGACCCAAGTGATGCTGCAAATTATATTAATTTTCTAAAGTTCATATATTTGAAACCTTAGATTTAGCATTTAAGTCCTGTACCTCTAAGTGCAGAATTTTTTTTGCCTTCAACCTGTTTTGGGTTTGAGAGATTGTCTGAGTTATAGGAGGTCCAAATATTGAGCAATATTGGGGTCTGCACATGAGTTTCATAGTTTTGATGTGTATTCAAGAAACTGCTGGCACTTGTAAGGCATGTTGCAGATGCAGTTGATGCCATGCTTCTAACCCCTCTGTCTACCTATGCTCACTGGCACCTGCTGTAGAGTTTCCAGAGCATAGACAGGTTCCCACCCCGAGCACCTGCTTCCCTTTTCTCTGCATAGGGGCTTTCTTGGCACCATGAAGAGCTTGCAGAGCCTCAAACTGGCTCAGCCCAGAAGTGCAGGGGCATCAGCATCCCTGGGGCAGAGGGCAGTTCTCAACCAATGGGAGATGGAAGTCAGTGGATATATTCTTCAGTCTTCCCCTCCACCGGTGGAATGATACTGAGCAGGGCTGACTGTGCTTTTGCATGACTTGAAGTTGGCTGACCTTGGGTGCAGGGGAGCAAAATTTGCCACTCCAAAATGTGTCTCCTTGGCATGAGGATTATTTTAGGCTATTGTTTTTTTTTTTTACATCTTTACTGAAGTATAATTGCTTTACAATATTGTGTTAGTTTCTGCTGTATAACAAAGTGAATCAGCTATATGTATACATATATCCCCATGTCCCTTTCTTCTTGCGCCTCCCTCTCACCCTCCATATCTCACCTCTCTAGGTAGTCACAAAGCACAGAGCTGATCTCCCTGTGCTATGCTCATGCTTCCCACGAGCTATCTATTTTAGAATTGGTAGTGCATATATGTCCATGCTAGTCTCTCACTTCGTCCCAGCTTACCCTTCCCCCTCCCTGTGTCCTCAAGTCCATTCTCTACGTCTGCATCTTTATTCCTGTCCTGCCCCTAGGTTCATCAGAACGTTTTTTTTTTTTTTTTTTAGATTCCATATATATGTGTTATGGTATTTGTTTTTCTCTTCCTGACTTTCTGCACTCTGTATGACAAACTCTGGGTCCATCCACCTCACTACAAATAACTCAATTTCGTTTCTTTTTATGGCTGAGTAATATTCCATTGTATATATGTGCCACATCTTCTTTACCCATTCATCTGTCAATGGACGCTTAGGTTGCTTCCATGTCCTGGCTATTGTAAATAGTGCTGCAATGAACATTGTGGTACATGACTCTTTTTGAATTATGGTTTTCTCAGGGTATATGCCCAGTAGTGGGATTGCTGGGTCGTATGGTAGTTCTATTTGTAGTTTTTTAAGGAACCTCCATAGTGTTCTCCATAGTGGCTGTACCAATTTACATTCCCACCAACAGTGCAAGAGGGTTCCGTTTTCTCCACACCCTCTCCAGCATTTATTGTTTGTAGATTTTTTGATGATGGCCATTTTGACCAGTGTGAGGTGATACCTCATTGTGGTTTTGATTTGCATTTCTCTAATGATTAGTGATGTTGAGCGTCCTTTCATGTGTTTGTTGGCAATCTGTATATCTTCTTTGGAGAAATGTCTATTTAGGTCTTCTGCCCATTTTTGGATTGGGTTGTTTGTTTTTTTGATATTGAGTTGCATGAGGTGCTGTATATTTTGGAGATTAATCTTTTGTCAGTTGCTTCATTTGCAAATATTTTCTCCCATTCTGAAGGTCATCTTTTCATCTTGTTTATGGTTTCCTTTGCTGTGCAAAAGTTTTTAAGTTTCATTAGGTCCCATTTGCTTATTTTTGTTTTTATTTCCATTTCTCTCGGAGGTGGGTCAAAAAGGATCTTGCTGTGATTTATGTCATAGAGTGTTCTTCCTATGTGTTCCTCTAAGAGTTATATAGAGTCTGGCCTTACATTTAGGTCTTTAATCCCTTTTGAGTTTATTTTTGTGTATGGTGTTTGGGAGTGTTCTAATTTCATTCTTTTACATGTAGCTGTCCAGTTTTCCCAGCACCTCTTGTTGAAGAGACTGTCTTTTCTCCATTGTATATTCTTGCCTCCTTTATCAAAGATAAGGTGACCATATGTGCGTGGGTTTATCTTTGGGCTTTCTAACCTGTTCCATTGATCTATATTTCTGTTTTTGTGCCAGTACCATACTGTCTTGATTACTGTAGGCTGGTTGTTTTAAGAAACAGAAGACTCAGGAAATTTTTGTTGTTGTTGTTGTTTGGTTTACCTCCCCCTTAACTGACTAAAAGAATTTAGATAAAAGGCCTGGTCCAGGAAGAACACCAGCACCAGAGATATTTACAAAGAATATGGGCTAAATATGGCAGAGCTTGGGGACCAAAGTCCTCTCTGTGTCCCATTGTTTCTGTGAGGCATAACAAGCATATATTTACCAAACATTTGTTTTTCCCATATTCCTTTAAAATTGTTTTTATCTCCTTTGAGGTCCCAACATCCTACCCCCTTCTTCTTCTCTCAGATGGCATGTAAATCCAATTGCCTGACTTGTCCTTGGGCCTCATATTCTTATGGAGTTCCCATTTGTACATCAACTTGGTTTTTCTCCTGTAATCCGTCTGTGTCAATTTAGTTATTAGGCCAGCCAGAAGGACCTAGAAGGGTAGAGGAAAAGTTTTTCCCCCACAAGAGTTGGCATAGCTGGCAGGATTAACTTCACTGGCTGACACTACTTGCTCTGAGGCTACTACTGCTAAAAGATCCAGCCAGCAGAATGTAAGAGTTTTTACCACGTCAGTCTCCCAAATCTCTGCCTACAGGGTCTGTTGGAAGCCAGAATGGTAAGAGTGCTTTATTTCCTTTTTCTAAATTTAGATTAGCAGGAGGAAATACTTGTGAAACTAGTTCCTTAGGTCACAGTGACTTTGGTAAAAGTTTGGTTAATGGCTACTCTTGATTTTTATTGATCCTTTTCCTCCCAAAGATGGTCACTGATCTTCTTTGTCTCTGTCTGTTGTGTTGTTTGTCTTGTTCTATATATTGAGATCTTATATTTATGACCAGTGAGAACTCTCTCTGATCTCTACCAGCTGGAAAACGCAGGTACCAGCATATATTTGGTGGTCAGTCTAGTAGACTGGGATTCCAAACAGCTGTAGCCAGTTTGTCAGAACAGGTAGCAACCTGGGCTTGCAACTGGTGTCTCTTTTGTTCGACAGTGCTTGCTCTCAGAGGGAATTTGTCATAAGTCCAAAAGGGGACTTGTCTTCTCAACCTTTGCTGCCTTGTTAATGCTGGAAAAGTCTTATTCCAATAGTGCCTGCCTGCTGTCACAGATTAGTGGGTCTATGACTCATATTCTTGTGGGAAACCAAGGATACCATTTGCACTGCACCGTTCTTAGCTCATGTGACAACAAGGTCTTTGCTTTCTTAGACTAATTCTGGGAGTAAACTTCCTAGATATTATAAGAGCTGCATCTTTTGCACTCTCTTGTGGGATGCCTCTTGCATCTTTGGTTAAACCATAAAAAGGTTTATTGGTTTGAGTTGCTATTTCAGATTAATATAAGATCCTACTCATCAATAGCCAGATAATGGATCCTTTGAATTGGCTATATTTTAAAGAAGAAAATAATTTTTTAGAGACCTCCCATTCTAAACAATTTTCTTACTGATATAACAGCTAGCCTTAGGGACATCCTTAATAAGGTAGAAGGACAGAAATTAGAACAAAAATAAAAGTTTACTTAGACCCCTTCAGATTTGCCTTCAGATATTTGCAGATACTGTGAAAAATCAGAACATTGGAATTACAATTGTCCTGTACTTAAGAAAAAGGAGAAAAAAGAACAAGAGGAACTATTTGGAAATTTGGGCAAATAAAAATAATTTTAAACATCTAAGAACTATGGTCTTAGAAGCTATAAATATCTCCCCCCCCCAAAAAAAAAGATGACCAGACAAAAATGTGTGTTCCACCCCATTTGCAGCTAGATATAGATGAAGAGAAAATGTGGGTTAAACCCCAGTTGTAACTAGGGTCCTACCAAACTGCAGCCAGCCCTCAAGGAAATTACAACCTAGAATTATAATGGCCATTATGAGGAACATTCCAATTAGATAAGATCATTTAAAGGGTTCACTTAAAAGCAAGGGCTCCCAAATCAGACAAAGAGAATGGGATACATATTTTAATTGTATGCAGGAAACTTCAAAAGGCTTCTAAATTCCAAAATAGCTTTGTTGAAAGATTTGTTATAACAGGCAGAAAATAAGCTAGAAGTCCACTGGTCTGACTGAACTCATGACCATAGCTGATATTCAGAGCTAATAAAAAAAAATGTAGGCCTCGTCCCCTGAGTTAAATGCACCCAGAGAGAAAGAAGAATATTCCAACATAAGTGGATAGATATGTCAGTCCTTTGATAAGCAACTCACCTCACAGATTTGTCTCAAAAGGCTTATAAGTATTCTGGTTTTAGGAAACCAAATTCTTTCTTGGAGGAACTTGCATTCCTTCCCTGTGCCTCCGAGATGTCAACATTCTACAAACTTCAGGGAGGTAATTCTTATGAGAAGAAAAACAAAAGGGGGGAAATTGTCATTTGAAAAATTAAATGAATGAAAATTCATATGTCTTCTTCACCAATATTAATAGTAAAAAGTTTTAGCCATCTGAGCAGATAAACTTAGCTTTTTCCAGTTGCCAAAACAAAATTTGCATCCAACTGTTCTTTTGTAAACCAGTAAGTTTTGTACTGTTGTGCCTGTCTCATGATTAAAATTTTTTTAAACAAAAGCTATAAGATCTATGTTTGTGTCTATCTATATGTTTATGTATGTGTCTTTATATGTATGTTTTAAAGGTGTGATAGTTTTCTAACTCTGGATGGTATTACTAAAATTAATTTGTAAAAGAGCTCTTTTAATTGGTTTAAACAAACAAGTGCTTATAAAAATTTCTGAAAAATGTAATGAAAAGTAACCCAAATGTTTTTCAAGTTCATGTGATCTAGGATTAATCTTTAGAAGATAAAAGTAAGTTTAAATTTATTGGTTTCATTAAAACAAGCATGTCTTTAGCATTATCAGCATTAAGTATGTTATTTTTATTCTACCTAGGTTTACTAAAAGGCAAATAAGCTTATGTTATCTCTATCACAAAATTTCTCAGCCAGGAAAAAAAAAAAAAAAAAAGCTTGAGTTGATGGTTGACTTTGTTTAATGTCTCATGAAGTTTTTTTTTTTTCCATAGGTAATCTAAACATAATTGTTTAGAATAAATAAAATTAAATAGATGTAAGTAGGATAAATGTTTTTAGGTAAATTTTAAACAATAATTATGTGTTATGGTATATATACTTAAAAACAGCTTCCAGGGGCTTCCCTGGTGGCGCAGTGGTTGAGAGTCCGCCTGTCGATGCAGGGAACACGGGTTCGTGCCCCGGTCCGGGAAGATCCCACATGCCACGGAGCGGCTAGGCCCGTGAGCCATGGCTGCTGAGCCTGTGCATCTGGAGCCTGTGCTCTGCAACGGGAGAGGCCACAACAGTGAGAGGCCCACGTACTGCAAAAAAAAAAAAACAAAAAAAAAACAGCTTCCAAAATCTTTTTGGTTACTAGAAACCTTAGTGTTCTGCTAAGTTGAGTTAAATGATGAGTTAAGTTAAATTCCTTGAATATCTAAATCACTTCCAAATAAGATAAAATAATGAAACATTAATTGCTAAACAAGTCTAACTTTACTTACTTTTGACCTCTTATTAAAGAGGAACTAAAGATGTTTGTAAACCTGTTTTGTGCCAAATTGAAAAAATTGTGTTATGAGGAAACATGTTTCTAGAAATTATTAAATGTATTCATACATTTGTCAATCAAAAGAATGCTGGTATAACAGTTCACAGTTGCTTACTTCTTAGTTTTCACTAGAAACTAAGGTTTCTAAGGGTTAAGTATTCTAATTAATATACATGATTAAAGCTACTAGAAATAATAAGGGAAACAATTTTGCATGCAAGGAAAGTAGAATATATTTTGGGGTAAGAAAAGGTGTGAGGTATGGAGATACTTTCTTTGTTGAGGGAAATGTAAGCGATTTTGTCCTAAAACTGATTATTTCCAAATTGGAAAGAAAACAAGGGACAAACTAAAATGGCCATATAGAAAGTTGTAGAAGATTTGTGGAAAAAGGAATATCTGGAAAGAAATTGTATATGTGGTCAGGTCTGGCTAAGATTGGAATGAATTTACTTAAGTAAATGAGATTTAATATCAAAAGTAATCTGTTATGAAATTAGAACTTGGTTTTCTCTGTTAAAAGAACAAAGTTTTATTGGACTATTGGTCTACTCTTTTTTTTTTTTTTTTTTTTTTTTTTTTTGCGGTATGCGGGCCTCTCACTGTTGTGGCCTCTCCCGTTGCGGAGCACAGGCTCCGGATGGGCAGGCCCAGCGGCCATGGCTCACGGGCCCAGCCGCTCCGCGGCATATGGGATCCTCCCAGACCGGGGCACGAACCCGTATCCCCTGCATCGGCAGGCGGACTCTCAACCACTGCGCCACCAGGGAGGCCCTGGTCTACTCTTGACAAGAAATTGTAAAAGGCTTTTCTTTATTTTTTAAAATAACCTGCCTAGAAAACAAGGATTCTATGTTTCGTCAAAATAATTTCCTGTGTTTTTTGTCTTCATCAGGTCTTTGATTACTTAAGTAAACCAAATCTTCCTAATATTAAAAGAGTTAAATTTTGCTCAGAACTATGTAACTTTCTATATTTGCCTATAAAATCTTTGCCACTATGGTTAAATGGATAACTAACATTTTTCACAGTGATCTGTGATCCTATTTGACCAACTGTTTTAAAACCTTTTGATATTCTTGACAAACTTCCCAAAACCAAATTCTAAATGAAGTCTTTTTGACCTCAAACTAACTTTGAAATTTTCCAGAGGGTCCCTGGAATATTTCAAACGATGTGTTCTCTCTCCTTATAAAAAGGGACATGTTAAACTAATTAGTCTTATTTGGTATGTTAAAACTATTGTCAAATAAGAAGCAATACTAAGCCTTCTGTATGTTTTATCTCTATGAGTATACGTTATGTGTTCCAGAAATTATGTGAAATTCCTAAAAATCTGATATGTCCTGGTATAATATTGTCATCATAATTTCAGGTATCTTATAATGTTGTACATCACAAAAATAACGACACTTCCTTATCAAATGAGCTCTAACAATAGGCATTTTAAGTCTTTTATTATTTATAGGCAGTTATTATTTTACTCTGTCTTGCAAATATGTTTCATCTTCAAAGAGATTCAAATATGTTTCATCTTCAAAGGGATTCATGGAAGGGACTCTTAACACATATTCCAGAATACAAGTTTCTGATGAACTTTCAGATTGTATCACTGAACTGGGTAAGAATTTACAGAACCCTAATGGAAAAACTGACAGCTTCATAAAACTGCTAACAAAAGATCAAGATCAACAAGAATTAATTACATGGGGCTGAAGGAACTGATTATAATTTTTTTGTGATTTCTTTTTGTTTGAAATATTGCTGATTTTTAAAAATATTTTGTTTTCCAGATATAAGGAAGCCTTCCCTCGTAAGCTAACTATGACTTAGATCAATTTGGTAAATTATATCTTTATAAGTAGAATTGAGACATTTATCTTTTTCTCCCTACCTGATTCCTCCAGAATTCAGAAATTCTCCATGAGTATTCTTATTTTCATGGCAATGTAGTTATTTGCATAAGTTCAGTAAGAATCTGTTCTTCTTGAAACAGGACACAGTTGGAAACATTGGTTATATTACCAGGACTTTGACTGGAATGTCATAATTTTTTTTTTTTTTTTTGCGGTACGTGAGCCTCTTACTGTTGTGGCCTCTCCCGCTGTGGAGCACAGGCTCTGGATGCGCAGGCTCAGCAGCCATGGCCCACGGGCCCAGCCGCTCCACGGCACGTGGGATCCTCCCGGACTGGAGCACGAACCCATATCCCCTGCATCGGCAGGCAGACTCTCAACCACTGCACCACCAGGGAGGCCCTGGAATGTCATATATGAGAGAGCATTCATAGACTCAGATATGACCACACAGCTTTAAGGAACTAAGGTTGACTTTATGGAGCCAATAAAGCCCCTTGAAAAAATAGCCTAGTACCTTGCTTAGGGTTCCCAGCAGTCTTACCAGGTGAGTAAGGAAGGTTACTCCCTGGCAGGTGAAGGAACCTCAAGCTATTTTGGGGACCTCAAGAAGAGAGTAATTCAGCCAAATCTATAGGTATTGCAGGCAAGTCTAGTGGTGAATTCTTGGCTTGGCTTCCTGGCCTCAAGAGGCATTTAAAAGTGCAAAGTGAAATTCCTTATGAAAAATTCTAGCAAAGCAGATATAAAAGAGTCTATATGATCAATTACTATTCTTGCTGCACTTTTGAAAATGACCAGGTCAAGTTTATTGAAACTAGACCTATTTTTGCCAACAAATTAGTCTTAATTTGGCTGTCTTTGGTAAAAATGAGGGTGATTTTAGAGAGAAAAATTAAGTTTCAGTGATACGCTTGTAGATATTAGATTCTAATATTGTCTATTGTCTTTGAGGTTCGTTTTCTACACATAAGCTGTTCTAGATCCTGAATTCTTCTAGTTGCCTCATATCTGGCTACAGCCCTCTCAGCTGACATTTCCAATGGCTCCCGTCCTTTTAACTTGAAATCATTGAGAACTAAAACTGCCCTTTTTTCTGAAGTCCTGCAAACTGAAGCTAGATGATGATAAAAACTTCAGAGAAATCATCCCAACACTTCATGTTTAGACAATCTTCTTCATGCCTGTTGCTGTGTGAGCCAGTCAGAAAGTTTACCGGTACATTTGATGACATCATCAGAGACATTCAATCTATAAACCAGGAAAATCTGATTGCCACTGCCTGCCCTCATTCCATCTAAAATGCTTCAAGCTGGACATTTAGAAATCCTCTCAATTGGCTGCCTTCAGAAGGCTGAAAATGGGATTATGGTCTACTCCAATCACTAACCATTGTTTTGTTTCCATAGAAATGCCTCTAATTAACCTGATTGCTTCTACCATAGACCTAACTTGGGGAGCCTCACTACATCAATGTCTCCTGAAATGAGTTTAACTGAACTAATCTATTGTCAGAACTAAGAGACTGATTCAGTAAGATGAAACAATCTACCAATTCAACTTTTGGACTGTGAAACTTCTTGGGGAACTTTCAGTGGTGGGACTGTAGGGGAATAAAATATCCCCCCCACCCCCAAGATGTGTCTCTTTGTCAGGAGGATTATTTTAGGCTGGTTGTTTTAAGAAACAGAAGACTTGAAAAGTCTTTCTTTTTACCTCCCCCTTAACTGCCTAAAAGAATTTAGATAAAGGGCCTGGTCCAGGAAGGGCATTATCAATAGAGATATCTACAGAGAATATGGGCTCCGTGTGGCAGGGGGACCTTGGCAGGGCCTGGAGATCAAAGTCCTCTCTGTGTCCTATTGTCTCTGCACGGCATAGCAAACACTTGTTAACCAAACATTTGTTTTTCCCATCTTCCTGTAAATCGTTTTCCTTCCCTTAGAAGCCCCAAACCCCTAACCCCTTCTCCTTCTCTCAGATGACATGTAAGTCCCAATTGCCTAACTTGTCCTTGGGCCTTATATTCTTAAGGAGTCCCTGTGCATACATAAATTTGGGTTTTCTCCTGTTAATTTGTCTTGTATCAATTTAATTATTAGGTCAGCCAGAGGAACCTAGAAGGGTGGAGGGAAAATACTCCTCTTCAACAATAGTGAGCGGCCCCCTTAAATTTTGCACCCTGGCTGCCTTTTTCACTCCTCCTTGGTCCTGGCTCTGATTCTGAGGCAAGTTCCTCACAGTTTCTGAGAGGGTTTCTAGAAGGACTGAGCCCCAGTAGCTCACAGTTAATAACCTACTTATTAACATACCTTTTACTGATTTTTCTATTTTCCTTGTCACACTTTCCCTACTGTCTCACTGGTGCATCCTGGGATTGCCTTTCAAACCAGTACCTCCACTCATTTCCTTTTCAGCTCCCACTCCCGAAGGAACTTAAACTAAGGCAGACATTGCTTACAAATGGTGTTTCCTCTCCCTACCCCCACCCCACATATGATTTATTTAAGCTTATGATCAGCTTATGATATGATTCCACTAGCTGTAAAGGTTTGTCTTCTGTGAGACAGATCTGGGACTCAGATGTCCTGGTGCTCAGGGTTAGACAGTTACATCCTTCCAAAGACTTCTTTGTACACGTTCAAACACATACATGTGGGCACTTTTTGTTTTGGGTGATTGAGGAAAGAGGTGTTGGATGTTGTTGCTCCTATTTTGTTGTGTTTTGTTTTGTTTTGTTTTTGGTGGAGAGGCATTTGGGGAGGTGTGAAGGAAGATAAAAACCATGGAAGGATAGGAAGGCAAGAATTGGCTGGATAATTTTCTCAGATTTTCCCTTCACTTGGGCCTATGGCTAAGGACCTGGCTGTGAGCCCCTGTGGGAATGATGCCAGGGCAAGTAACAGAGTCTGTGTTCAGACAGACTGGGAAGCTTGGAGTACACACAGTCCTGCTTCAGGACAAAGGTGGCCAAAGGCAGCACACAATGAGCAACACGTGCCCTGTGCCCTCCTTTCCCATCTCAGCCCCAGCCCCGGTCCCCAGACCACAGTACTTGTTCTGGCTCAGAGACCAGTCTGCAGAAATGCACAGAACTTGGTGGAGCCTCAGGGAAGACCCAGGGCAGGACATGGCAGCTGGACTAACAGAGAGTCTGCATCTCCCATAAGGGGCTGGTGGGCTGCAGCCTGTCTCTGAGCAGGACAAAGCACAGGACCCTGGGTAGGGAAGCCTTTGGGAGGGGGATAAATTCCTGAATGAGCAGGTAGAGGCACAGGACTGACAAAGTTTAGGAGACTTTAGCCATGTGACCTAGTTTGTACTCACAGGTAGGTGAAACCTGGGCTATTTAGCTAAGTGATGTTTGCTCTAAGCTTGCTGGCATCCACGTGATTTAATCAGCCTGTCCAGCAAAAAGCCTGGGAGTCAATTATCCTGGGCTCTAGCTCTGTCACTAACAATAATCTTGGGCATGTCACTTGACTTCTCTGTGCTTCAGTTTCCTTCATCTTATAATGACCTCATTGGGCAAGATGAATGCTTAGGTTCTTTTTGAATATTAAGATAACCAGAGTTCTTTCTCCAGAAATTGCTGTTGGACACACGGAGTCCTAGAGAATGTCCCACCATGTGACTCCTGCCTTGGAGTTCAAAAGGGGCCCGTGGGCTTGGGATCCTCTTTCTCTTACAGTGCTCTTGGGTAAAATGTCAGGTTATGGCCAGACACAGTGGAATTGAAAAGGAGTGTCAGCTGCAGCTTCTGTGAATGTCTTCTTTGGAACTTTATCTTAAATGTTTGAGAGACAACTCTTTTTTTAAAAAATTTAATTTTATTTATTTTTTTATACAGCAGGTTCTTATTAGTCATCAGTTTTACACACATCAGTGTATACATGTCAATCCCAATCACCCAATTCATCACACTACCATACCCACCCCACCGCTGCTTTCCCCCCTTAGTGTCCATACGTTTGTTCTCTACATCTGTGGAGAGACAACTCTTAAATTGGTGTTTTATTGTCCCTGAGACACCATACCTTTGTTGAGTTCATTGTAAATCATAAATTTGAGCATGAAACATAGGTTGCCAAACTGGCAACTAACTGTACCCATTTGTGTTTAGTTTGGAGAACTTGAAAATGCCATTATTGATACTATGTATAAAATAGATAACTAATGAGAACCTACTGTGTAGCACAGGGAACTCTACTCAATGCTCTGTGGTAACCTAAATGGGAAGGAAATCCAAAAAAGGGGGATATATGTATACATATTGCTGATTCACTTTGCTGTACAGTAGAAACTAACATAATATTGTAAAGCAACTATACTCCAATAAAAATAAATAAATAGATAGATAGATAGGTAAATAAATAGAAAATGCCTCTTGCAGCTGTCTGCTTATTCGTGTCCAGCCTCTGATTGATTTCCGTCCCATGCTTATGTGACACCTTTTTATTATGTTTACTCCGCACAGAGTTGGCCAATTGTTGTTTCAGAAAGTTAAATGGCGTGCCTCCAGTGGAGGTGTGACGTCATGGTGTCCCTGCTCCCGAGAGCGGAAAGTCCACCTCCACAGTGCCATAATCTGGGGGCCCTAGGCTAAGACTTCTCCAAGTGAGCTGCCTCTGCTGGCCCAGGTTGTGATCTGGGTGGCACGGCTGAACTGACTGTGAACTGTCCATTTATTTCTGATTGGCAGCCAGGCTGGATAGTGATCAAACAAGACCATTCTGACAATACAACATGCTGCTCTGTTTCAGAAGTATTTTTAAGGAAGGATGTTGTCCTAGGGGTGCCCAGCAGGGCTGTTGAAAGCAAACAGAAATCACACGTGGTCTAATCAGAGGGTCAGTGAGTGGGAAAGTATACTTTTAAAAGTATACTAGTAATTTCTGAATATGCCAATACAATCTAATAACAATACTATCTAATATTTATTGAATGCTGCCTATCAGCTATGTTCTGAGAATTTCTACATATATTAACTCATTAATCCTTACCACAAACCGGGGCAGGTCCTATTGTTATCCTCACTCTATAAATGACAAAACCAAGGCACAGAGATGTTAAATGACCACACAGCTACTGAAGAGTCAAGACCTGAATTTGAAACCAGACCATTTAGTTTCAGTGTTCACACTTAATTGCTCTACTTTTTTAAGAGTAAGGATGTTTTCATCTATGTGGCAAATATAGAAAGGAATGTTGTTAATTATATTTCAGGCCAAATTAGAAGTGGAAGAGACATAAGGAAAAAAACATGTTTTTTTTTCTTTTTTTGTATTTATATGAGATGATGGCAGTAAACTAAACTTATTGTGATAATCATTTCACAATACATGTAAGTCGTCTTTATGTTGTACACCTTAAACTTAGTGCTATATGTCAATTATATTTCAATAAGACTGAAAGAAAAAAGAAAAAAAAAAAGAAGAGAAAGAGAGGCCACAGTGAATCCAAGCCCTCTGATATGGCTTCTCAGCCCTCATGAGCTAGCCTTGGGCAGCCTCTGCACCTTGTATGCTGCCACCCCAACTGGGTGGCTTTCCTGGGCCCCAGCCACAATAGGAGACCTTGCACCTATCTTGATTTGTTCAACTCCTTGTGCTTTTATGCTTTTATGCACCCTTCCTGGAAAGCTCTTCTTCCAAGTCTGGAGAAATCTTCAGCTTTTTAGACTCGACTCAAATGTTAACTCCTCCGTGAAACTTCCTCAGACTTTTCATGCTGGGTTTTTGCTTGTTTGTGCTTCCTCAACACCTGGCTTATCCCTTTGCCATAGCTTGTTAAAAAACAAAAATTCAGCCAAGTAAATGTGAAAATCGAATTGGCTTTATTGAGCAATTCATGAGTGGGGCAACATCCTATCTAGCAAGTAGATGGGTGCTCTGAGGGGTTGTACAAAATGGAAGGTTTTTATAAGAAGAAGGGTGGGATGAGGGAGCTATTAGCAAAAGAAAAGAAAGAATTGTTTTTAGGCCAGGACATCTTTTTGGGGGTGGGATGCAACAGCAAGTGTCTTATCATGCAGACTGATTCTCCTTCCTCTTGGGTGTGGAGAGGGCCGAAGTGGTAGATTACTTCATTGGTGCTGAATAGAAAATTCCAGACCAGTTGATTGATTACATTTCTGGTGTAAGTTGAAACTGCAATTATGTTAGGTATGAAATCTAGTTTTGGTATCATGGGCTTTAGCACAAGGGATGCCATTTTGGGCCTGAGTTTTTTGTTTTATTTTTTTCATTAACAGCTTGCTTCAGGTAATATTGAAACTGTTTTCTCTCTCCTCACTAAGCTGTGAGCTCCTTCAAAGCGTGGTAGCATCTAGCAGAGTGTGTGCTTCATAAATGTTTCTTGAAATAATATTGAAACTGTTTTCTCTCTCCTCACTAAGCTGTGAGCTCCTTCAAAGCATGGTAGCGTCTAGCAGAGTGTGTGCTTCATAAATGTTTCTTGAAAAAACTGCGTAAAGCAAGTATTCCTGTAAGCAGATAGAGTAGGGGATCCCTGGAGCAAGAGAATCAGTCATGGCTTTCTTTACATAAGAGAAGCCATTTTGGGCCTAAGCTATTTTGTGATCTAAGCCTGGCCACAGTGCTTGCCCTTGAACAGGTCTCAGTAATGAATGATATTAAGGGAAGTGAAGGAAAGCAGGGACAAAGGAGAAACAGTCAAGAAACCAGAGTTCAGCAGCAGTAAGACAGAGTCCTAGTTCCTCCTCAAGGCATATACATCATAATCTGATACAGATCTTTGAGTTCTGCAGGAACTAAGGCGCCCACGGAGGTGGAGAATGGTAACTACATGCTGAGATCCGAGACTGGTCAGAACCTAAGGAATAATGATGTTGACCTTTTCTGACCCTCCTGACTTCAGTCAACTAAAGCTTGGACTCTGTCAACCTTTGCCCCAATTCTATGCCAAATTCTCCTCTGCTTCAGCCCCTTCATGAATGTGCATGTACCCTTAGTTTAAAACTTAGCCAATTTTGCTATTCAGAGACATACTGCTTTGGGAAAGATCCCTGGTGTTCTCCTTACTTGCTGCAAGTAATAAATCCATCCTTCTCCCTATCTTTGGCTTGACACCCACCAAGAGGTGAACCCACTTTTTGGGTAACATTCCCATCATTAGGTAGTAATGGGCACTCAGAGATTCTGTCTTCAGGCTTATGTAAAGAACTTTATTTTGGGTTCTAATTATCCTGATAATTTTTCAATCCTTTCACTTATTTTGGCTTGTTTGCATAAATTGTTGACTTTATAAACACTTGACTCTTTGATAATGAGAGTATACTAACATATGAATTAAGCAATCACTCTGATGATGGTGATGATGATAAAGTGTATACATACATGTGTTTATATGTATATATATACACACAAGTAACACCCTTATTTTCAGGGCCAACCATGACACCCTCCCTTTTCATTCTACCAGGTAGGCAGGTATTCAGGTGGAACCTGTTGGAAGATATGTTGTTCCTATCCTGGACATGGCAGGAGTTTGGAATTTTTGACACAACTAATGAGAATTGGAGGTTCTGAAACAGAGTCTTTCAAAGTGGGATTTGTTTGAGAATAATTTATAAAATATAGAGAAATCACTGCTTGATTTTACTAAAGAGTGAAAATCACAACTGATTATAATTTCTGCCTCTGCTGCAAGTATAGCTCTGCTTCTTCCCTAAACGGTTGCTGACCTGGTCAAGGACGCCTGGGTCCTTGTGGCTCAGGTCCCTCAACTTCTTTTATCTTTCCTCCTCCTTTGTCATAGAGCTTACCATCTCCTGCTGCAACGCTTTCATATTTGGTCATTTGTTTTGCTGCAGATACTTCCAGACTCCTTTTCCACTCATAGTTTTTCTTTACTATGTTCTTTTCCCTTGTTCAGTTTACTCTCTTGCATATTAATTTTTTTCTCTCCTGTGGTTTGTTTCCTTGATTCTCCCCAAAACTGGACCCCCAGCATTGCAGCCCTCTTCCTCTATGGTTATCCTTCAGATCACCTTTAAGGCCATCTCTGCTTAGCTCAGTGTAATCCTATTTACTCACTAAAACTGTCCTTTGGGGTGTGCGGCATCTAAATCAGGACTTCTAGTAATTAACTCTTGATTTTTAGAAAGGTCATTTTCTTGCTCTCTGGGCTTGGGTGAGAAGGGGAAGAGATGGAATTTTTAGCAAAGTTTCACGAGGGAGAGACTCTCTCCACACTCACTTCTATCCTTCCCCAATCAGAACAATCTCCTTAGCCATGAAATATCTTGGCAGTTTTATTTTAACTCTCAGCAGAACATTTTACATAATGTTTTGATGTGGTTGTAGAAAACTGATTCCTGCTGATAGAGAAACACTTTGAAAAAAAGTTTTAATTTTCAAACAATGAGTGTAAGCTGGCTGCTCTTACCCTTACCCCACTTCTGAGACTCTCCCCATGGGCTGGGGTGAAGGTGACTGGTAAAAATAAAATTGAATGTTTACTAATGTATGCAAGTGTTTGAAGAAATTTTTTTGCATATTTCTATAATCTTGAAATGGAGAAGGAATCTGTAAACATCAAAGCCAGAAACCCTAAAGGAAAAGACTTATAGATTTAACAAAGTAAAAAAAAAAAAAAATGATGGCAATCTGGGTAAAATATTTGCAACACGTGTAACATTTGAGGAGTTAAAACACTTAGTTTACAAGAGTTTAACAAAGAAAAAGCTGAACACTTGGATTAAAAAGGTCAATAGACATATGGAAAGATGTTCAATCTTATTAGTAATCAAAGAAAATATAAATCAAAACAATAATAGTTAGATTGGACATAATTTTAACACTGATAAGAATATTGATAGAAAGATGAAAAACTAGATATATTCATACCAATAAACACCTATTAGAAAGGCTAAAGTAATGCTGACAATACCTAGTGCTGACAAAGATGTGCAGCAGTTGGAATCCTCATACACTGATGGTGAGAATGCAGAATAGAACAGCCACCATGGAAAACAATTTGGAAGTTTCCTGTAAAGTTAAACATACACCTACCGTATGACCTAGTACTCTCACTCCTGGTTATTTATGCTAGAGAAATGAAAACTTATATTCAAACAAAAAAACTGTATAGCAGTTTTATTCACAACTGCCAAAACCTGGGAAGCAATGTCCTTCAGTGGCTGAATGAATGAGCAAACTGTGGTATACCCA
The DNA here is from genome assembly GCF_964341445.2 of Mesoplodon mirus. NCBI lineage: Eukaryota > Metazoa > Chordata > Mammalia > Artiodactyla > Ziphiidae > Mesoplodon > Mesoplodon mirus. The sequence continues at coordinate 30,572,668 of NC_138976.1, read as the reverse complement.
TGTAATGAAATACTACTTAGCAATAAACTACCCCCACCCAGAACAATGAATGGAATCATCTTTGGATGAATCTCCAAAGCATTACGCTGAGTGAAAGAAGCTAGTCTCAGGATGTTTTAGATGATTCCATCTGTATGACATTCTTGAAAAGACAAAAAATTGTAGGGACAGACTAGATCAGTGGTGCCAAGGGTTTAGATGTAGGGGAGGGGAGTGTGCCTATAAAGAAACAGGACAAGGGAGTTTTTGGGGAGATGAAACATTTTTGTGTCCTGATTATGGTGGTGGTAACACAAATCTGTATATGTGTTAAGATTTATAGAACTGTGTACCAAAAGAAAGAAATGTAAATGTTACTCTGTGATAATTAAAAAAAAAAAAAGTAGGCATTCTCACACCCTGTTCGTGAGAGTGCATTGTGCCAACTTTATGGAGGATAATTTAGCTATATGTATCAAATATAAAATATGTCTATTCTATTACTTAGCAATCCCACTCTTGCTGAAATATTCTAAGGAAAAGTGCAGCCATGAACATTCTTGTACTATCTTTGCACACATGCAATTTTATGACTGCAAAAAAGAGATACAAACTATAAGTCTACCTCTGGGGATTTGATTTCAAGTTATAATAATACAGTGGAATAGCATACATTTAAAATGGTATAATCTATACTTGTTTACATGGGAAAACGTCTATAACATATTATGTAGTGAAAATAATTTACAAATTATTAGTGATATGCAAATATGTGTGTTTATGTAAAGTATGTTTATGCAAATATGTAAAAACGTAAAAATAGTTTACAAATAATGTGTATGGCATGAACTTGTTTTTTATTTATTTTTTTTTTTTGCGGTATGCGGGCCTCTCACTGTTGTGGCCTCTCCCGTTGCGGAGCACAGGCTCCGGATGCGCAGGCCCAGCGGCCATGGCTCACGGGCCCAGCCGCTCCGCGGCATATGGGATCCTCCCAGACCGGGGCACGAACCCATATCCCCTGCATCGGCAGGCGGACTCTCAACCACTGCGCCACCAGGGAGGCCCTATGAACTTGTTTTTTAAAATGAGAAGTATATGTCCAAATTTATTCAATGAAAAAAAAATCTGGAAGAATGTGCACCAGACACATTGACAGAAGTCATCTCTGGGTAGTGGGCTTATAGTGATTCTCACTTTCCTCTTTGTACCTTTTTCATAGTCTTTTTACCTTTATACTTTTGTTATAGTCTGAACGTTTGACTAGGAGCATGTATTACCTATGCATTTTTAACATTTATTTTGATTTTTACAAAAACCCATGTAAAGTTTGAAGGTTTGCGTTTTAGACCATGATAAAATTTTCCCAAGTCAAAACAGATGTATTCAAACATTATGTACTCCACAAAAATATCCTGTCCAAATCTACTATAAAAGAGAGCATTTAGCTGTTTATTGCTAGGACTGCAGACACCAGCAATATTATTTCCACTGTTGAACTTTTCACCCGCCAATATGTGTGGGCTACTAACACACTTCCTCATTTTTGGGGATTTGTCTTTGATATTTAAAATGTAATTCTTGGACTCAAGGAACATAACCTCAAGGTATTTATATGGTTAAAAATCAAATAATGCACCTTGTTTAGTATAAAGTATGATCCTATGGATATGGTGATTGGGAGGATAAAATGGAAAGGTTATCTATTACTAAATTTAGAAATTATGTCCTGATTGATGGTTGATTTAAATATAACTTCTTGTCAAGCATCTGTTTTTAGAATCAAATTACTATGACTCTACAGTTTCCTTGAAGTCTCAGAGTCTCAAATTTCTGTTTGCCTTTGTATGGTTTTAAGAAAATGAAGAGTGTGAAACTGCAAATTTAGTTTTCATTGTATCATATTTTATATGACACACTGGTCATTTCATAGAAATATAAGGTGGCAAACAAATTGTCTGCAGAAGAAATCATTGTCATTATCTCATTGAATCCCAAGTCATTCAAAACCATCTCCCACACACTGAAGATTCATTTGAGAATGCTTTTGTCTCCCCAGCTGCCCACATGTTTTTCTGATCCACCTCTTCTCCAACTTTGCCTTATTGACCACCCCCTGTGGAATGCTGACTGTTTTTCATCTTGCTTCCTTTGTTTATCTCTAGGGTTTAATTCAATAAACAAAGTGGCTTGGATCAAACTTTGGGCTCTTATGGGTTTGGATGTGTTCTTTGGTCTCAGTTTTAGTTACCAGAAGGGAGTGTTGCTTCTGACCTCTTTGACTCTTCCCTGCTGATTTTACTAGGCCTTTGATACTAGTAAAGGGTGAGATTTTTGAGGAAGTGGTCTTGCTTTTGTTAGAGGTGGTAATGCCTTTTGTTGCTTTGTGACTCAAGTTGCACATTCAGTTACAATCACAAAGATGTGCCTTAAAAAAAATCAAATTCAAACTAGCAGAAGTAGAAACCCAGGGTTTTGATCATCGAGGAACAATGTGACTCTTATTATTGATGCAAAAATAGCAAATAAGAACCCTCATCTAGGTTTGATTTCGCAAGATTTAGGTAATTCATTGCCTACTACACTCACACTCTCAGCCACTTCTCCCAACACATTCTCAGGATGTATAATGGACTACTGTGTCCACTCCCCCACACTCCCCCAAGAACTTCCAGGCCAAGGGCCCACAAACTCAGAAGGCTTTACAGGCTGAGCAGGTGGAACAGAAGAGTAAATCAGGCTGTTTAAGAAAAACGGATTAGTGGGGACTTGGCCAAGGTAGAGACAGCATGTTCCACCTAGAGAGAGCCTCTTTCCAGCATCGGCCAATTGTTGCTCTGTGGGAATGGGCCTCGGGTGGTCAGAGCTTCCACCCTTCCAATAGAAGCAAGAAATAAAGATTTTTGTCGTGACATTTCCAATCTCATCAACTATTTCCAATGAAATACCAACACACTTTAGCCCAAACCACGTGTCAGAGAGCTGGATGTGGCTATGGGCTGCCAGTGTGCAACTTCTGATTAAAAACTAAAGTGCATAAATTTTGGAAGTCCAAAGGCAGGGTGCTGATGGAGGCTGTTCCGGGGTCAGGACCAGCATGGACACAATCCCAGGAGTGAGCAAGGGTATGTGGGACTTTGAGGCACCAATTAGTGGTACTTCAGTGGTACTGCTGTGTGCTAGTGACAGGGCAATTGGCTGCTGAAAATTAGAGGCTGACTGGCTTCTCTAGATCTCTGTGGAAGCCCCCAGGGCTCTTAGGCAGTCAGGATGAGGGAGGGGAGGAAGGAAATCTCAAGAAAGAGATATTGGATTTCCTGCTAATAGGTAGGCAAGTGGGGATTTGAGTAATTAAATAAAAGATGAAAAAGAGATATGACTGTATTTGAACTCTAGGCTGGCAAAGTAGTTTATACTGCTTAATCTAATTGAAAATATCAATTTAAAAATCCACAGATTGGAATTTTGGAAAAAAGTCATATTTATTAAGTTATTATTGGACATTGAGGAAAGGTTATATTGTTGTTTGGAATAATAGTATAGTAACATAATAAATGGCATTAATAATAACAACAGCAGTCTTTTATTTATTAATTTATTTTGGCCACGCCTCGGGGCAAGTGGGATTGGACCCGTGCCCCCTGCAGTGGAAGCACGGAGTCCTAACCACTGGACTGCCAGGGAATTCCCAACAGCTGTCTTTTTTTTTTTTTTTTTTTTGAGGTACGCAGGCCTCTCACTGTTGTGGCCTCTCCCGTTGCGGAGCACTGGCTCCGGATGCACAGGCTCAGCGGCCATGGCTCACGGGCCCAGCCGCTCCTCAGCATGTGGGATCTTCCCGGACGGGGGCACGAACCCATGTCCCCTTCATCGGCAGGCGGACTCTCAACCACTGTGCCACCAGGGAAGCCCCAACAGCTGTCTTTTATTGAGCACTTACCACATGCCAGGCACAGTACAAGCACTTCACATGTACTAGCTCATTTAATACCCATAGATACCCTATAAGGTAGTTTCTACTATTACTTCCATTTGATAGATGAGTAAACTGAGGCACAGAGAGGTGAACTAACATGCCCAAGGACACACAGACATCTTGTACAAATAAGGAGTTTTCACTTAGCAGTGGCCTTCTAGGATTGGTTTAAAATTCTCTCACTTTTAAAAAAAATTTATAAACCTACTTACCAAAAAGTTCTAGCTGTCTTAACAATTTCATCTCTCCATATTCTCTTCTGTTCTTTGTTACTGCGTATGCATTCTTCTAAAATATGTCAGGTTTTACTGTTTCCATGTGGTGATTTATGGTTTGCCTTTCTGCAGTTGTGAACTATCCCCTCTCACTACTAATCTACAAATTCTCTTCTTAATGCCATTTTTCTTAGGTAAAAAATACCATATGCTTATCCTAGAAATTTTGTAAAATACAGACATGTATGAAAAAATTAATCCTAATCCCACCATCCACAGAAAATAGCTGTTAACTTTTAGGTGGCATTCTTTCCATTCTTTTCTATACACATATAGTCAATGAAAAAGACTACAAATACACTGCTAACTATTTTTACGGAATATAAATCATATATACACATAGCTATAGTTTTGCTTTTTTCAGTTAACATTTATCATGAGCTGTTTCTCATATCACTACCTTTGACAACATTATTTTTATTTTTAATGACTACATAGAATTCTATCATATGAGTTTACCAGAATTTATTTTAGAATCTTAGATGATTAATAACCATTAACCATTAGATGATTTACTATTTTAAAAATGTTCACTCCTGGAAATAACATAGTACAAATATTTTGAATATAAGTCTTTGACCATATTTTTGAATATAAGTCTTTGACCATTATATTTGACCATGTAAGTCTTTGACATGTTGAATATAAGTCTTTGACCATATTTTTGAATATAAGTCTTTGACCAAATTCCTCCAAGTAAAATTACTGGGTCAATAGCTCTTAACACATGTTGCTACGTTGCCTGTCAGAATGTTGGGCCATTCACACGCCACTAACACCCTCAGTTTTTATGATCTTCACTTTTACATCACTCTCCTTTTTCCTTAACCTCTCAGTTTATTTCCTTGTATGTCAGGACTGGGCCCTCCATTGAGCTATCTTTTCTCATTCTAGTAGTGTGTTGAGGGCCTCCCATCCCCAGCAGTAAGCAGCCAGATGTGGGGACTTCCTGCTGAGCTTTGTTGGGTAACGGAGCCAATCCAGAGGAACCGGCTTTAGGGTCAGCTAAACTGACCTGTGGGAAGCCCTAGGCCTCTGGGAATGGAGCCCATCCCCACTAATTTACATACCGTGGATGATTCTTCATGGGTAGGTTTCCCGGACAAGTAACCAAGCTAAGAAATTGCTCAGATTTCACTGGACAGCATCAGTCACTGGAAGCATGGCAATGAAGAAGGGAAATGAAGGCCTGCTTCCATGGCCTGGTCACAGCACAACAGCTAGACAGTGTTGTCTTTGAGGGGGCACAAACATTCGTTCTATCAGGACAGTTTCAGAAGCTATGAAGGGCACTGGTGCAGGGATGAGTCAAACCAAAGAGTCAAGTCCCCCAAGGGGACAACAACAAAGGGAAGACCATGCACTACAGAAGGAATCGTCTCCACAATGCTGAAGAGGAAAAAGAGAGGCTTGCCTCTCTAGCGGCCCAAAAGAAAAGGGAAATCTGGAACATTTCCTTGGCTTTCTTTGTTTTTTAATGACTTATCCTCTTATTAATATGTCAGAGAGAAGGAGAGCTCCTGGCTAAGAAATAACAGTCCCTCATCCCAGAAATCACAGCCAGGAATATGGATTCTTAACAAGTGTCAGAAAAGCACTCTGAGTAAGGAGAGAAAAATGCAGATACATCACTCCTGTTATAATAAATGCTTGATTTCTTTTAATCCCGAGTCCAATTATTTTCTTTTCAAACTTAAGGGTACTGTCTGCCCTATAAATTAAGGGTATTTGCCTATTAATTTGAGTACTTAAAAAATATCTGCCTATAATATTTCTCTCTCTCATCTACCCTCTACCCCTTTCCTTTTTATCTAATGAATTCTAATCCTCTCTCTTCTCTGTCCCTCCTGCTTCTTGAATAACAGCACAGCAGAGTTAGTCATTTAATCCCATCCCTCTCCTTCAATAATCTTACACAGGAGGACAGGGGTGGAGATGAGAAGAAGGATTTCCAAGTAGGGAAACTACATGAGCAGAGATGCAGCAAGTTTGTGGAAGCGGGGGTGGGTAGATAGGGATGGGGGGATGGAGGAGGCTTCAAAGGCCTTTTATGTCATGTTTGCAAAGGTCTTTGTAGGTTTTCTTAAGGGACTTTGAGGGATTGTTTCTTTGTAAGCAGTGGAGAACCATAGGAAATTTTGAAGGGGAGAAAGATATGATTAGATACTTTTTGTTTTTGTGTTGGCTTGCTTAGCTTTTTTCCCTTCAAGCCAAAATCGCTCCATTGTGGAAAGAAAGATAAATAGGAAGAGGAGGAAACTAAAGGCAGGAATAGCAATTCGGAGGTTTCCCAGTCCTTTGGTTTGGATTTAGACAAGTGGGGATGGAGAGTAAGGGACAGATTTAAGAGATATTTAGGAGATTCAATTGGCCTGACTTGGGTGCTTTTTAGGATGAGAAGAGAAAGATGAGGTCAGAGAGATGAAAAGTCAAACAAGTATGACTCTGATTTCCCACAATGTGTGGATGAGGATGTCATTAAATGAAATTAAATCATAAGATGCATATGGAGGCCGGAGATTTAAAGGGAAGATAAAAAAATAAGTATGGGGTTTAGTTGCAGAATGTCCTATTCAGTGTTGTGGTGGTAAATGTTAAAATTGGCTTTCCAAAAGAAGAGAAAGAAAGAGAGAGAGAGAGAGAGAGAAAGAAAAGAAAGGAAGAAAGAAAGGAAGGAAGAAAGAAAGGAAGAAAGGAAGAAAGAAAGAAAGAAAGAAAAGAAAAGAAAGAAAGAAAGAAAGTATAAAATAAAAGGAAGAAAAGAAAGCCCTGACTGTATCAGATTTCAATGGTGTTAATATTCCAAACCATGGGCTGATTTTAAGCTCACCCTGTGGAAGTCACTTAGTGCAGAATCGGGAAGAGATATACACACACAGTCAGCTGTTCTGAGCTGGAGCGAACACACCACTGGTCCCACTGGATGCCCCACCATGTATGGGGGGCATACTGTCCCGGAGCCCAGCAAGGAGATGAGAGCTGGCGACACAGGGTTTACGTGAAGCCAAGGGGAGTGGATCATGTAAAAATAAAAAGAGAAAACCAGTATTAGGAGACATTATACAAGGACAGAGGAGTGAGGAAAAGAGTCGTTAAAGAGGCAGGAGGGTCAGAAGAGAACCAGATTTAGGAAATAAAAGAGATGAACTTGTTTCAGGAAGGAAGGTGTGGTGGGTAGTGTCAAATATCCAGAGATCAGGTAGCCCAGGGACTTAAAGGAGGTCATCAGCGTTACCCATTCAGCAGTCTTTCTGCACTTGAGGTATTTTTCTGTTTTTCTACATGAAAATATTTTTTAATGATAAGAAAGAAAGCACATATACCCCTCTCTCTCTCTTTTTAAGGAGGTCATTAATGAATCTGGAGAGTGGTGGGGGCCAGAGTTTGCCTGAAATGGGCTGGAGAGCAAATAAAAGGGAGGGATAACAGATGAAATCTTTTCAGTAGTTTGGCTGTTAAAGGCAGGAGAGCTTGAAGGGAGGCAGGTTGGATGGCTGGCTTTTAAGAAGAATTATAGCTCATTGATCAACTAGTAATTCAGGGGAATATGTCTGTCTATAATCCAGACTAACTTGCTGATCCCAGTGACAAGCAGAACAAACATCTTACTCAAGTCCAGAAGCAGTAATGTTTTTGAATCTTGCTACATGTCAATAGGAGTCACATTAATAAAGAAGGGGATTGCATTGGTCCAATTATATTGAATTTGTAGGTATTGAAAGCCTATGCAATACATGGTTTACTCCACAAATAATGGTGATTCCTTGTATTTTTTGTTTGTTTGCTTGAATATCTATAGCTTGAGAATTTGTTTCTAACCATGAATTGGAATTAAACTGACTCAAATATGAACTGTAGGTCCTTTTATTCCACTTTACATGAAAGAAGGATTACCTGTTTTTTTCCTTTAATTTTGAGGTACCTGTCATTCTCCAGGAATTCTCAAAAAAGTCCAGCCATTAGGTCTTAATTGTAACAAATTCTGCTTGAGAAGTTATTTTTAGAATATTTTGTTTTATTCTTTATTGACTTCCTGTAATACTCTATTTTTTTCAGAGTTTCTAGGAATCAAACAGTATGCTATACACATGTGTGGTGAAAATCATTTATATTTTAAATAATGTGTGCATGTACATTTATGTAGACAAGTTAACAGATATTATATATCAAAGCAATTTCCAAGCAAAACCTTTTAGGTAATCCCTAATTTAAAAGTCTCAACAGAATGAAAATCTGTAGCTTCATGGCCTCTAGCAGGGTCTCCAAGGCCACAGCTGCCTGAATTCTGTAGTTAAAAGATTCCAGGGTCATCTCAGAATAGAACTTCAAGACACCCAGGCTCCATTGACAGAATCAGCTTCTCCAGAGCCACAGCAACAAGGAAGGGCCATTCCACTTGTTTGGAAAGGGCCACCTAGGGTGGGGACCTGGAGTGTTGGTGTTGGTGTTAGCAGGAATTGAAGGACTTGGAGGAAAGCTCGCTGAAGCATACTCTGGACCTGTGACATTCAAGGGAGATAATTCATGCTTTTACACTTTCTCAAGGGACACATTCTCTTAACCTCTAACTTTTGGAATTCAGTATTTTTGTCATGTGAACCTGTCGTATTTGCAAAGTGTGGGCTTGGTGTCAGCAGACTTAGGTCCTTGTGTCCCTTGGCCAAATCACTTAGACTCTTTTGGGGATTTGGGCTCTTTTACTGGTAGAAATCAACATGACTAATAAGCATATTTCAAACATTATGGTGTGTTCATGTATTCATTGCAGAGGTGAGCAGATTCTTGATACCATAGGTTGTTCTTAGTTAAAAATGATTGCATTTGGCGTTGGGGCCATAGACCTGTGTATTCAGAATCAGTGGCTGTCCTCTCTGGGGCTTTCATCTCCTTCTTGGCCTCATCTCCTTCCTCCAACAGTCTATCTTTGTCCCATTTGTACAGAACTTACTGTCACTCATTCCCCAAGAGAACAATCTGAAGGATTACTTTAGTAGGGGGTGCTCTTGGGAACTATAGCCTTCAGTTCCAGAAAGAATGCTTTGGTGGTGGGATTTCAAGCACTGTGATAGGTGGATGGTGGGGTGGGTGGGCAGGGAGTGGAGAGTCAGATAGACATAAGCACTTCCATAAGTCACACTTGGAATGGTAACACCTCCTCCAGGAGCTTTCCTTTATATCCAGAGGGTCAGAAAGATTACTTTGAGCTCTTGGCTAGACCTGGAGTTTTAAAATTTTGGCATGGGACAATCTTTATAGGCCATTTTCTGGTACCAGAAAATGACATCAATAGTCAGCTACCAACACCCTCTTTGTTTACAGTGCCATTCTTCCCAGGAGCTCAAATGAACAAAATGCGCTTTCCGAAAACCCCTGTGAGGCAGGGAGAGCATATATATTCTGTTTTATGGACAAAGAAATGGAGGCAGAAAGTTGTGGATCATGTGGTTCAGTCAAATTTGACCCCAAAACCCATTCTCTTGACCAGGGTTGTCCTTTGACCCAGGCAAGAGGGACTCCTCTCGTGGGCCCTGGGCTGCAGAAGGCTTGGCTGTGGCCCGCCTCAAACCTCACCCCTTCCTAAGCGTGAAGAGTCCACAGGACCTAGGGGGCAGGCCACCACAGTTATGAGTTGCCGGGACCCCAGAATTCCTTGCAGTAAGGCCCCTAAGTGCACTGCCAGGGCTTGCATGGCCCCCCTCCCTGGATCCGTCCTGAGTGTTGACAGAACCACTGACATGTGGACCTGGGTTCAAATCATAGCCTGGACTGTAGCATGGTGGGGCTTGTGTAGCCAGGGGCCCACATGCACACCTGGAGGTTCTTCTGGAGTATGATGGAGCTGGGGGTGGGAAGAGAAGTTGGCTGGGGGCCAGCTCTCCCACTCCACCACTTTCTTGACAAAACTTAAGTCAGAGGGTGAGGAGTCTGAATGTGAATCCTCCCTTCCAGTTTGCTCCAAAGGTATCTTTGTCAGGTAGGAGAAACTTGTTTTACAGTTGGTTGGCTTGATTTATGAGTTAAATATTTAGACTTAAAGTATGTGGGCCTCCATTTGTACTCTTGCTACTGTTCCTCAAATGTTACGGGCCGTCTTGCTCCTGATTGTCAAAGCCAAAGCCAAAGCCAGAGGAAGAAGGTGGAGAACTGGAATGGTTATGTAATTTTACAAGACTACGATTCTCTAGCTGCACTTTGCGAATCTGTAGAAACCTAAATACAAGCCATGTGTATCTATCACTGGGACGCTGACCAATATGATGAAAATAAAAAGGGGGCTGGTCCACATTGCTCGGTTTTTTGTGGCCTTTCTCCTCCACCCAGTTTGCTAAGAGAAGGAGCAAGACGCTTTTCAGGGGTCCTCCTGGGGATCTGGGAGGCCCAGGCTGGGAACCCCAAAGGCAGTAAGTCGCCTCTTGAATTCCAAAGTCGGGGTTTGTCGTGGAAAACAACACCAGCCAATTGTCCAGAGGACCATCCACCCTCTCCCACACCCTGGGCACTTGAAAGGAAAAAAAGACCAAAGGGTTGGCATCCCGAGGGGTTGCAGCCTCGCGGTCTCTTCCCCTTCCTCCTCCTCCCTCCGCCCCCTAAGTCCCTCCGGCTGAGTAAATGAACAAAGGAAACAAAAATTGCTGAAAGCAAGAGTTTAGAGGAAGCGATGTCCACTCGTGCTGTTGGCTGCCCTGAACCTGGATGGGAGTCTCTGTTAGGCGCAGCCCCAAGCCCGGCGTTTCCCGCTGGTCCTGGGCTGGCCGTCCGGGCAGGGGCGAGGGGCGCGGACCCAGGCCCGGGCGAGGGGCGCAGACCCCCACCAGCACCCTCCGCCCCCAACCCCGCGCGCTGCAGGACGTCGCCCGTTTAAGGGGCGGGGCGCGGCTCCACGTGCTTTCTGCTGAGTGACTGAACTACATAAACAGAGGCCGGGAAAGGGGGCGGGGAAGGAGGGAGAGAACAGGCTTTGACCGATAGTAACCCCTGGGCTCAGCGCAGCGGAATCTATAAAAGGAACTAGTCGCGGCAAAACCCCGGTAATTCTGAGGAAGAGTGAGTGCGGCCGGGGCCGGAGGAGCGGCGCCGACACCTCTCTCCCCGGGCGCAGGTGGGCAGAACAGGGGGCGCCGCGTGACCAGCGCCGCCACAGCCCATTTCTCGCGGCGCTTTGCTCCCTTTCCCCCACTTCTTTCCCAGAAGGGTTTTTCAAGGGGTGGGGGAAAGAGCCGGAAACAAGAAGTGGAAAATAGGTAAGAGGCTCTCCAGAAACTTGGGCTGGGGTTATTGTTTTGTTTGAGGGCCGAGGGGACCTTGGGAAACGCTGGGTTTCGGGGACTTTAGTCCGAACCCCCCCACGTCCCCACCTCCTGCAGCGCAAATGGGGCGGGGGTGTAAGGGAGGGAGACGTCCTAGGACGAGCTCTGGCGACCCAAAGACGCGGCGCCGCTGTGCTCAGGGTTCGCCCGGCGGTGGAGCCCGGGGAGCATCTTTGGGCGCGGAGACCCGAGCGCAGTACCTGGGGCGCAGTGGAATCGGGGGCTCCTGGTGGTGCTGGGGGCGCTGCAGCCGGAGTGGGGAGAGTGGCAGGTCTGGCACTGAGCTCTTCCCTTTGTTTGGAAGCGCCTGAGCCGGCTGGAATCCTCTCTGGCTGCGGGTCGGCCGGCGCCCACCCGGACAAATGCTAGCCCTCAGTCTCCCCTCCGTTCTTGCGAGTTGGACTCTGGTCTGAGGATCGGTCCCCTGCGCCCCCGGACTGGGTCGGCGCGTTCTTGTTCTCCAAGAACGCGACTGGGAGGTGCACCAAACCGGGTCCATAGCGCTAGTGCTCATTTGAGGCCTCGGGGGCTTTGTTTGGGTCCTTTCTACGGTCTCCGTACGCTCCCCGGAGCTGGTATCCCTGACGCAGCTGGGGCGACGAGAGTTCTGTTTCTTTAAAAAAAACGTTAGACTTAGAAGGAGGGCCTGAGGAAACCTGGAGCTGAGGTGCCCATTCCCCTGTGCCCCATCTTCCTGCCCTTTGCTGCTTGTCTCCTGGGGCAGCCTCAGGCCGGGCACGGATGGGGAAGCTGGGGCGGGATGGTGTAGCGGAATGACCGAGAGTAACCCCGGCGGGCGGTGCAGAGCTCGCAGCTCCGCTGGCGGGCTGCGCTCCGCGGTGGGGGGAGGGATGGCTGGGCGCCGGCTGCGGGTGGCCACGGGGGGACTGATCCACAGCGCCTCCTGGCCGGGTGGCCTGGGAATCGGCTCCTTGGCCGGAGTGAGGCCGGGCTGTACGAGGCGTTGTCGCTCGAGGGTTCCGACCGAGATGCGGTGAAGACGGGTGTTTGCAGACTGGGAGGAAACCTGGGGAACAGGCGAAAGCGCGTCTGGTTCTGTTTTGTTACAATGGTTCCCAACTCCCAGAGCGTTGCTAAATGGAAGGTTCTTGGGGCGTGGGCCAGTGCCAGGGTTGTGTGTAGGTGCCTCTTTTTCAACACTTATCAAAAAGAAGGGAATAAACAAGATAAAAGAAAATAAGGAGAGAGAAAGAAAAAGCGAGAGAGAAAGAAATGGCACTACAAAAACGATACCATCAGCTTTTAAAACCAACACTTTTCAGTGACACAACAAACTGAGCGAGTAGTATATACATTAATATAATAGAGGACAAATTTGATATTAAAAAAATTCTTTGGTGATGAAAATCAGCAAGTCACTTTCTAAGGCTCGGTCCCCACCTCCCCAACAAAGAACACCTCACAAAATTTTACAAGTTCAAAAGCAGAGTTTTACTGGTTCTTTTAACAATAGTTTGGGACCCAAATCCAAGTTTTGATCTTCTTTTCAGAAAAAATTTAAATCCCAACTAAAAAAGTACTTAGTTTCTCATTTCCCCTTTTATTAATATTTCAGCCCATCTTCCTCATACCTATCACAAATTAACGGAGGCTTTCTTTTGTTCATATCTTTCTCTTGAGGCATTTCTCCCAAATGAAAGAAAGTGTGAAAGCACGGAGAAGTTTCCGGAGTAGAACCTCTTCTGATGGTATAATAATTTTCAAGTACAAAGTTTTCATTGTCAGCTTGTTCCCCAAGTGCTCCTTTTATAGGAGCTTTAATGCATTAATTTATGATAGAGTTTTGGGAAAACATTGGATACACAGAACACATTAGTATTTACTCGAGAAAAAGCAGTAGAATCAGAGTGACCAGCCTTCGATGACCACAGTTCATTTAAGGGGTAAGAATTTCTACTGTAGTCAGAGTAATTCATTAGCCCCCTTGCAGGGACCAGCCTAGTGTTCCAGAATGACATATCTGATTGTGAAGGGGATACCTGTGATATGTGTCTCCCCTCCAGATGAGCACTTAAAATCTCAACCCTCAGTTTACATCTAAATAGAGGCCTGTAAGGGACCCTGGACACCTTTTGACTTAGGGCATATTTACAGTTCATGTGAGACAGTGTAAGACAGTAGCTTAGGATGGAAAAGGGTGATTAGGGTTTGGTTGTTTTCAACCTCTGCTCTAGGAAACGTTAATGCTTATGTTATTAAAAATGAATGAAACCGAATGAAACTCAGCAACACAGCTTTTTATTATCTTCTGTAGTATTTACCTTATATGGAGAGAAGTTGGAATATTTTTCCATCAAAAATTTTTTTAGGGGATCTTCCTTCCCATAAACCAAGTTGCTTATGCTGTATTCAGAGTGACTGTAAATTGTTAATATCTTTGCTATTTTAATGTTTAGCTCCTAAGATAAATGGACATTACCTTAGACTCCTTAATTATGAACTTTTTTTAGAATCTAGAAAATACCAATAGACGTGTGGTTTTTACATTTCTAAAATACTCTCGAATCCAAATACATTTTTATTTACTCTCTGGATGTTAAAGGAATAATGAAAGTATAATGCTCCTTACGGTCAATTACCTCAGTATCAAATTTTAAAGATCTTGCTGAAAATTTGTTTTAATTTAACTATTCTGGGAGAGGGCCTACACTGAAACTGAAACCTTCTTCATATTTGCGTGTGGAAATAATCATAAGTGCCAAAGTTATTGCAATATTTATTTAATAGACACTGTTAAATAGCACCAGGTGCCAAGTACTGATACAAATGTTTTTCAAATACTATTTTAATTTTTACAACAAATCCACTTATTATCCCTATTTTGCAGACTGAAACAGAGAGGGTAATGAACATGTCCCCAGACACACACCTTGCAAGTGGCAGAGCTAAGGGTTTTTGTTTGTTTGTTTTTGTTTTAATTTACTTTTGGCTGTGTTGGGTCTTTGTTTCTGTGCAAGGGCTTTCTCTAATTGTGGCAAGCGGGGGCCACTCTTCATCGCGATGCGCGGGCCTCTCACTGTCGTGCCCTCTCTTGTTGCAGAGCACAGGCTCCGGACGTGCAGGCTCAGTAGTTGTGGCTCACGGGCCTAGTTGCTCCACGGCATGTGGGATCTTCCCAGACCAGGGCCCGAACCCGTGTCCCCTGCATTAGCAGGCAGATTCTCAACCACTGCACCACCAGGGAAGCCCCAGCAGAGCTAAGTTTTGAACCCAGCCAGTGAGCCCCAGATTTCTTTGACTCCCACACTAAGCAGTGAGGTGGTACAATTTCAGTTGCTATGGGCAGAGGACTTTGTGAGGATGCTTGCTGAGTTCTGGTATATTCATCTGCTCTAGTCTTTATCAGAATCTGCAGCCTGTGTTATATTTCCCTTGTTGCTATGAGTGGGCCAGCCAAGTTCTCTTCAGCTTGTTGGGACATTGGTTGTGTAGGGATTGCAACACCATGGAAAGGACAGACAATAAAATTTGCTCAACTCTAATTCTTTACTTGGTTTAAAATGAAAAATTTACTCTCGTTTTAGTCAAGTATTTGTGAGTAGGTCTATGATGATCTCGAAATCTTTTCCTGTGTGATGCATAGAAAATGGATAGACAGAGGATTTGGCTATAAAAGGATAAGGAACAAAAGAAAAAGGGAAGGGATTTCCCTATGGCCCACTGGCTAAAACTCCGAGCTCCCAATGCAGGCGGCCCGGGTTTGATCCCCTGTCAGGGAACTAGATCCCATATGCCACAATTAAAGATCCCGCATGCTGCAACTAAGACTCGGCACAGCCAAATAAATAAATAAATAAATTAATTAATTAATTAATAATAAAAGGAGAGAAAAAGTGAAGAGAACTATTAGTTAGCTGTCAGTCTTAATTTTGGTGATTTTAAAAAATTGGTTGTTGTACAATATGACTTCTGCTTGTTTTATCCCTAATTATGTCTTGGACCTTCTGAAATAAACCTTTTTTCTGTTACTGCCATTACTGTCTAGGAATCAAATTTAGCCTTTTCTTAAGGCATCTTTCTCTGAAAGAGAAAGTACATACAGTTTCAAAGTCAGCTTAATAAAAGTGAAGCAGGATGGGAAACTCTTTTTCTTATTAAACTGGTGTAGCACCTTAGAAATAAACTCTTAGGAAAGATTTCTTCTTGATAAAAAATTACATTATTGTTGATTTACCTTATGCTGAGTGTTGTTTCAAGCATTTCACATGTAATAATTTAGTTCAGTCTCATGAGAACCATATGAGGTGGGTTCTTTTATGATCTGCATTTTACAGATGGGGAAACTGAGGTATAGACAGGGTAAGTAGCCTGATCATGGAGTTTGTAAGTAAGTAGAGGAGCTGAGGCTGCATCCCAGGCAGTCTGGTTTCCATGAGTTTACTAATAGCAGGGTAAGGACTTCATTAAGATATCAGAGTTTTGACAAATGAAATACTAGCAAAAGGCAAAAAATGAGTCTCACTTTTCATTTGGGTATTTCTGACTGCAAATAGTTCCCTGGGTAGGTAACCAGCTTAGGTGTTGTTAAAGAGGCACATTTTGGAAATATCTGAAGCCAGAGGAAGAAAATCTCATATGTAAAATTGCTTTCAGGTAGAGCCTTTGGTTGTTCTGCATTCTGTTGAGACGATAAGCTGTATTAAAGCAAAGATCATTTACTCTGAGGAGCATAAGACTTGGTTCCTAAAACAAAAGAAAATTTGAAATCCTGTCTTTTTTCCATTTTGAAAATCTCCTCTAAGACCTGATTTAAATGCCATCCTTCTCATAAGCTCTCCTGAATTCACACCTTCCTGCCAACACACAGTTAAAATTAATTATCCCCTTCTTTTTTGCTCCCATAGGATTGAATCACAGCACTATTCATGTCATGGGTTTAATTGCGTTTTTGTTGTTGTTTTCATTGTTGTTGTTATAGTTGACATTTATTTGTCTTCTTCTTGAGTGTGTGCTTCTCCAGGAGGGCTTTGATTCATTCTCCTGATCCTTAATTCACCCTCCTTGATATGGAAGGGGATTCAATAAATGCTGACTTAAACAAGTCAAAGAGAATGGGGAACTAATGTTGGTTTTCTATATTCTAAAGATGAATTAAAATGATGGGATAATCACAGAAAAGCTAGGGGTTCATTCTTTCCTTAGTGGAGTAAAGTGGAATGAGCCTGATGAAATATGGGAGAGCAAAACTGTGGATTATTTTGCTTCAAGAGTAAGTAATAAAACAGTTTCTTGTGAGTTTTTGAAAAAGCATGAACAGAAATGGGAAGTAAATATAATTTGTGATGAAAAATGTGTCATTAATGAACTATTTAAATGGACAGCATGTTCGAACCTACAGAAAACAGTATTGCAAATGCCTAAGGTTGTCTCTCAAAAGGTGAGCCCTATGGATAAAGAAATGAAGAAAGGACGATCAAATGAATATGAAGGTTCTATGATCCTTCAACCATCCTACCAACAGCTGGTTGGTTAATATTCCTTTTGAAGAGTTAAAACCTGGACAACTTGAAAAGGCTGAAATACTTTATGTTTCAAAATGTGGGACATTTTATGTGAAGTTATCTAAAAATAAAAAGATTTTATCAGATTTAACAGTATTAATTACTAAAGAAGTAAAAAAACCCTCTTTTTTATCAATGGAAAATATTGAAAAAGGCTTAGAATGCTTGGTAGAATCTAAAAAAACTTTGAAGTGGTATTGATCCAAAGTAGAAAAAAAGTGTGTTGATGAGAAAGTACTTGTTTTTTTAGTAGATCATAGTAGGTATGAAATAGTGCCTATATGTAATACCAAGGTGCTTACTAAGGAAATCAGAAATATTCCAAGACAAGCTGTGCCTTGTAAATGGATTTGGTTTGAAAATTTTAGGAACATGCCATTTGAGTCCATTGTGTGTTTAGTTGCTCATTTGGAAATAAAGATTCTTTTTCTGAAAAAACAAAAAACAAAAAAAATTTTATAAAATGCTTTAAATTCTTGTATTCTAGAAATAGAATTATATGAGGAAAAACTCTAGTTAAGTTTAGGTTTATGACAGACTGAGAAATATTAGTATGTACCTAGGCCAGTTTACTTGTAGAACAAACAATTCTGACTCCATTCAGCTTCATTTCTCTTCTTGAGGCAGCTGTGATTTGAGAAAGTGTTGTAGTCTGTGACATTTCACATTAAACTACTTCTATTTGCACATTAATTTATTTTTTAAAAATAAGAATGAGATAATTCACTAAGTAGTTTAGAATTTAATTACTTAAAAATAGAATTTAGTTTTTAAAAAACCCAAAATAACCTTTTATGCATAGGATCTTTTCTTTTATTCATTTTGTTTGTGTGTGTGTATTTGTGTAGAACTGCAACATTTTCTATGCCAAATCCAACTTCCAAGAAGCATTTGGAAGTCAAAACAGTTTATTTGGCTAGTCTTGAAGTCAAGATGTTTTATGATAACTGGTGTTTAGTCCGGGACACTTCCTAGGAAGAATTTTGTATATAAAAAACTAATCAGTGGCTATCAATTATTGGGAGAGGATTTTTGACTACATAGAGAATATGATGAAAGCTATGGTTTCTCTCTAAAGAAAAAATATACACAGGCATGTACACTCCAAATTTTACATATAATTACATACAATTTGACGTAATTATATTCTACATGTAATTTGAGAAACACACTAAGGAGTCATGTGACCCTGGGCAAGTCATTTTACTTTTCTGAGATATAGTTTCTTGGTTGATGAGATGAAAGCGGCTGAGTACATGACTTTTAAAGAGCCATTCAAGCTTTTACGTCCTCTAACTCTATGTCTGTATTCAGGAAAAAGGATGATTCTTTGATTGGAGCTGCCCAGAGAAATGTCCTGAGGGACAGGCTCAGCATTAGTGTAACAGATCGATCGTGTGGGTTTTGAGAGGTGGAGTGGAAATACCCAGGGAATGCATAAAGAGCGTTTTTGTTTGTTTTGTTTTGTTTCTGTTTTTTTTTATGAGTGTTTTGATGAGAGTGATGATGGAAGAAAAGAAGATGGTGGGAGGAGAGGAAGGTAGAAGCCTGAGGGTGTTGGAATTGCCTATTTAATCTGCATTAGGTGGATGAAGACTTGAATCATAGAACCAAAAGGGGAGTTTCATCCGAAATGCAAGGGAAGGAGGGGTTGGTTGATCTCAAGAAATTTCAATGGAACAAACATGATGTAGTGAGACACAGTGAGACATTTGTCTCATTTCCGACTCAGCATCTGGAGAATCTCTCTAAAAGAAAATATTCATTTGAACTCTCCATCCTGGACATCTCCATTTTGAGTATAGGTTTTGCTTCTTATATTGCAGTCTTGTTAAGCCAATACATGATAGGAAAAAAAAAGCTGACTTTTAAGACTCATTCATCCTCCAAGAAAGGATGAGAATTGGACTAACCTTATGTAAATATTTCTAAATATTCAGAAGACCTTCACTGGGGGTCGATGAGCAAGACACAAAGTTTTCTAAAGCATTGCTCTGAATTAGTTGTTTCAGAGATCATAGTAGATTAGGACTAGAAGGAAGAAGAAGGGGAAAAAAAAGGAGCAAGAGTTTTCAGGATTGGGGCAGGCATGGGAGGAGGGAAGGAACTGCTAAGAAGTTGTTTGGGTTTCATATCCCTATTTACACTTGCTTTGCAAAATTTCTGTGGGATGCCCGGTTGGGAATAGTTTTTGCCAAGAGTCAAGCCAAGCTTGTTTTCTTGAAGAAGCAAGTCCCCAAGGGGATGACAGCTTGAATTCAATTGGATCTGGTATTTAGATGATCCAAGTTTGACATAAAAGGCAGCATTGATGGAAGCAGCAGCTTTCCTTGGAAAAGCAGAGAGAATGTAAAGGCCCAGACTGATGGCTTTATTTTATTTTTTTTAAATCTCTCTCTCTCTCTCTCTCTCTCTATCTCTCTATCTCTATTTATTTATTTTGGCTGCGCTGGGCCTTAGTTGTGGCATGTGGGATCTTTTAGTTGCAGCATGCGGACTCAGTTGCAGCATGCACGCAGGATCTGCAGAGTCTTACCAACTGGACCACCAAGGAAGTCCCACAGACTGATGGCTTTAGATTGATCTGTAGACTCTTCTCCACTCTCAGATGCAGGGTCTTGGGATGGAAGTGGCAGTTTACCCTAGCTGGGGTGAGGTGTGATTTCTGGTACTGGACGAAGGAAGGAAGAGGACGACATAATATTTTAAAAATGTGTGTGTGTGTGTGTGTGTGTGTATCTGTCTATGGCTAATGTACAAAAAATACCATTAAACTGAAATTCATTTCTTCAGCAAATATTTTTCAAACACCATGTAAATACCAGGTGCTGAACAAATGTCAAAAGACTTTAAGGATCTGCCACCATGACGATCTTTAGCTTGGCATTCAAGGCTCTTCAACATAAGACTGACCATTTTGACAGCTTTGTCCTGGACTTTAAGAGGCATCCATTGCTCTGGATTTTCTCACCAGTGATGAGCATGTAGTCTGACTCAGTAACTATCTGTTAACTGACTCTCCCTCTATGGGTTTTCCTCTTTTCTCTGATTTCTACTTTAAGAACCCCTTCCTGCTATTTTTTGGCTTCTCATCATTCTGGAATCTCACAGCCATGCTTCGTGGTCGGCTTTTGTTTGCACTGTACCCTCTACTCTGATTCCTCACTGACGGAAATTTTGCCCCTTGACCGTGGGTAGATGAGCTCGGTGTGGGCTAGGCCTTGCCCTGCATTACCATATTTTCTCCTAACTGGATCCTGCGGTAGGCAGCGTGTAAGCCCCTCAGATTATTTCAATGGACTCACACTTCTGTAATCATCAATACATATATTTTTTTAAAGTTAACTTTATATTGGTTCTCTAAATTGAAAACTGACATCAGTTGTCTCAAATAAAAGGTCATTTTTAAAATAATTAGAATGAAAGCAAATTATTTCTTAAACAGTCTGTCTATAAAATAAACTTGCTTTCTAAAGGCACTGACTCTGAGACTTGCTCTCACTTTGTTAAAAAAAGGGAAATTAAGCACGTGTTAAAGAGACATTGAAGAGAAGATCAAACAGAAACTTTCTCCTTAATGTAATACAGTTTTTACAAAGGCTAAAGAAGTGCTGAAAAGAATGTTTTCTCATTGTGTGATTGAGTGTTTAATACTGTGCCTGTCCATCCCCTAAAATCCTCTACATGGAATTTAAGTACTGCTTAAATTCATCTTGTGTAGCTTTCCTGCATTTGGGGAAATATTGAGGTTGTTCCATTTTTCAGATGGTGCACCTGATACAGAGACTAGTTAAATAATTTGTTCCTGGTTCACACACTTCGATAATGGCAGAGCCGGGGGTTCAAACTCATGTCTGAAACCCAAGCTCCAGGCAGTTTTCTTAGACTCAGAAGACCTTCTACTCCAGTCTATTTATCATAAAAGCTTGTTTTCTGTTCTGTGGCTCAGAGTGGTAGAATGTCTTACCTAAATTGACTCCCCAGCAGTCAGTAACTGGAACTTAGAACCTTAGCTTCTTGCCTCTTTAATCCAGGCTTCTCGCTACTGTACCAGAATTTAGGGTAGTGTTTACAGTGTCCTTTTAGGAGAGAAAAAAGAAATTGGGTCTATAAGTCTGTCCTTCCAGCTTACAATGGACACTGAATCTTTGAATATTGAGCTGACCTCATTTATTCTGTCTGTTGGTCCAATTTGAATCTTAATAGGTTTTTCAACTGGATTTTTTTTTCTCACTCCCTTAAATAAACATTGCTCTTTGGTTGTAATTTCCTTCTGATTTCCTTTCAAATCAGAAGGAAACCTCCACAGAAGTCCTAAAGGTTGAGTCTTTCCTGGGGACCGTTTCCTTTATGCAAAAGTATAAAAACCCTATGCTAATTTTGGCCATTTAGGATTAATTGTGATTAAAGGCAGTTTATCAGGTCTTTTTTCTTTTTTTTTAACTTTAATGATTGTGTTAATTATAGTAAGGACCTTGAGTTCAAGGTAAAGAAAGCCTTTGGTCAAGTAGTGTTTATTCATTTGTCAGTCCTGTTGCTGGATTTGCAAATTTAGTGGAATTAGTGCCATTTTCCAGTTTCCAACTCCAGTCCCATTTCACATGATCACAGTGTGGCTTTCTCCTTGGCTGTCTGACACTAGGTTCCAATGGCCTCCATTGAGGGGAGTGGATATGCCCCTGGAGGCTGCAGAGACCAGCAAGGCACTCTGTCCTCAGGTGGAGCTCCACTGGGGACTCTGTGCTCACCTGATGTAGACACTTAGCACACAGTCGCTTGGGAGATGAGAGTGTGTGCATTTTTTTTTTTTTTTTTTTTTTTTTTGCTGTACGCGGGCCTCTCACTGTTGTGGCCTCTCCCGTTGCGGAGCACAGGCTCCGGACGCACAGGCCCAGCGGCCATGGCTCACGGGCCCAGCCGCTCCGCGGCATATGGGATCCTCCCAGACCGGGGCACGAACCCGCATCCCCTGCATCGGCAGGCGGACTCTCAACCACTGCGCCACCAGGGAGGCCCTAGTGTGT
Source organism: Mesoplodon mirus (assembly GCF_964341445.2). Classification (NCBI taxonomy): domain Eukaryota; kingdom Metazoa; phylum Chordata; class Mammalia; order Artiodactyla; family Ziphiidae; genus Mesoplodon; species Mesoplodon mirus. The sequence goes on along the minus strand of NC_138976.1, from coordinate 30,550,585 downwards.
GCATTTTTAAATGCCATTGTCAACCGCAATTGAAAAAGAGGCTAGCAGGAGTTCCACTCAGTAGTTTAGTTTCATCTTTCCTTAAGCACTTTTTTATCTGGCACGTAAAATATTTGATTTGTGAAGATCTTAATGACAGTAGCACTTTCTAGAAGGAATACTCAAAATTATGATAATATTGGAATAATAGAGATCATTTTCCTCTGGGAGCATCCTCCCAGACCTCAAATAATGGAGTTCATGTTGCCATTATTTGTTTTTAAAAGGCTACCATCCTTCATTTTTTGTTTCTCAGAATCACAGGTAGGTGAATTTAAACTTGTGGTCTTATTCCTCTTTAATTCAGTGAGGCAGCCAGCAAAGTGGTTTGTTTTGGTTGTTATAGAGAAGGAGTTCATTTATGAAGCTGGAAGGGCAGGGCTCAGACCCTGTACCTCTGTGCCTGCCGTGGAGTCCTGATGACATCCTCACCTACCTGGTCAGCTGGTCCCCACTGGGCTGCAGGGACAGAGGCATCTCGGACACATGACATGTGCCTGCACTGTCTCAAGGGCTGGCTGGTGAAAGAGGAGGTTCTGGAGAAGGTTGCTGGGTTTGGTCACATACTCTACGAGCTAGAAATGGAAAAGAGCCTGGAGATAAGATAACTTGTTTTGGCAACAGTAAAAGGAATAAAGTGTTGAGGTGGAAAAATTATATCCAGGTGTTGATATGCTTCATTGAGTGAGTTCTTGACTTGAGTCTATGGGTTTAGAGTTCAAGGCACCTGAACAATGCTGACAGTCCTGTATCAGTGGCTGAGCCCCTAGGGGAGGTATTCTTGTTAGCTGGCATGTTTACTTGTTTGCTGCCATGTTTACAGGGGTTCTAGAGCCTCAGTCTGGCAAATTACAGATTCTCCTTTGGTCACATGAAGTCCATGAAAATGAATGTCCTTCCCAACAGATTAGAGTGGCTTTGGGGAGAACCAAATTAAATGTACTCCTATTTAACCTGTGTTTCTTTGAACACAGCTGGAAATTTTGTCATGGTTTTGGGCTACCTGAACCTGTACTTTCAATGACATTTCTGACATGTTACCGTGGTGAACCTGCTTTAACTAATTTTTCTCATCCCTGAGGTCTGACTTCAGAGGCTTTCAAATTCCACAAGTGTTTCCAAGCACCAAGTGGTCCTGGGCTCTGGGCTCAGTGTGGCAGAGGATGGTAAGATGTTGAGACACCGTAGCTTGCTGCACATGGCTTGCAGTTTAGCAGGGACCAGCTGAGAAGTTGGTACACTGGAGGAGATGGTAGGGAGAGCTGAAGAGATGGAGGAATTAGAAGGCCCAGATTGCAAATAGGTAATTCACCTGGAGGCTGGAGGAAGTGGGCTGGAGAATAAAACTGTGCTGGGTGCTAAAGATGTGGAGGACGGCGGCCTGCATGGAACAGGGGAGCTGACTGCCCCCAGAGTGGGAGAATAGTATAACTGGGTGGTGGGGTCCCCAAACGGGGGTTTATGGTACAACAATGGCAGAAGTGGCATGAGGATACCAGCATAACCCTTTCACATCTCCCACTGAGCTGGGCACTGCAGAGAGTTCCAGTGTGTTCTGGAAAAGCCCTTGGGGGAAATCATGCCGTCTGTGGACAAAGAAGGGAGAAGAGAGATTCCTTTAATAAACTGCCCATTTTGTGCCCCATCCTTGATGAATGCTTTACCCTGTGAAGTCAGCAGCACTAATCATTGTAAATAGCTGCCGTTTGCTGGATACTTCCTTTGTTCCCGGAACTGGCTAAATATTTTATATACATTATTTGTTCTATTTAATGGAGAGGATACAGGGACTCAGAATCCCTAGGGTCCCAGAGCAGGTGAGGAGCAGAGTCAGGATTCAGAACCTGTTTCCTCTGACTCCAAAACCTCCCTCTGTCTACCGGGCCAGTTAATTCAAGAAAATAAGAGTTAAGGACGTCTGGGGAAGTTTGCTGCACAGCGACATTGGCCTGCAGGAAGTAGAAGGCAGTGAAGGGATTTGGGTTTGCCTGTCCCCAAGTCCTTTGAGCACTGTTTCGGGAGATTGGGATTGACATATATATACCAATATGTATAAAATAGATATAACTAATAAGAACCTGCTGTATAAAAAAATAAATAAAATTCAAAAATTAAAAAAAAAAACTTTTTAGCCTGGGAGAAGGTTGAGCATCTGAAGATGTTGACCCTTCCGAGATGTAAACCAAACAAAGCGGTCGTTTTGTTGATACAGTCACCAAGCCTTTTATCATAAAATTCTCTTGGAAAACCCTCCTCCAACAACAGGGAATATTACCCAGTCAAGTTTTTTCCACAAATAAAGGATTGCTCATGGAGGTGGGCTTGCTTGTGTTTCTGTATCACTCAGGGTGTTTGTGACTTTGATAGTTCCTTCCCTGCAGGGCCCTCTTGCTTTGGCATTATGATTATGGTTGAGAAATTTCTTTTTTCTATGACATGTAATGTTGACAGGTATTTCATTGCTAGGAGAAAGGTTCATTTCTTCTATATGCTACACATCCCCAACCAGGGAAAAAGCAAATAGTTGTATTGTTTGCTGAAGTCTTCCTTTGAAGGTTGCTCTGTGTTTGTTTAGTGGAAATCAGCAGGGGAAGAAGGGTTATCTCCAGCATTTTGTCAGAATTCCTCCATAATTCTACAACAATGAAACAAGAACTTGGGGACAGGACAGATTTGCTTTCAGAAACCCTGGATCTTGTCAGTTTTAGAAGTCCTGAGATTGTTTAGCTGGTAACAACTGGACTGTTGAGAGTGATAAATAGGATCTTTGGTTGTCCAAATATCAGTGACGTGATAGAAATAGATTTACACTTTTTGAATCTCCTTTAAAATAGAATTGTTGACAGCATGAGGAATTATGCTTCTCAAAGGCTTGTTACAGATTTGTACAGTATTCATGTATCTCTTCTAGCTTTACATTTTTATGTATTCATGTCATAACTCTCATTTTGAAAATTAGCTATTAGCAAATACTTTTGTCCAGGTAATTGAATATATATTTCAGGGTGAAACAAGAATGTGCAGTTATCTATAAACTTATTGTTACTAATAAGTAAGTATGATACATTTGGTACTTTAAAAAATATCCCCTTGAGTTACAGATTGTTAGAATTGATAAAATTCATTGGATCTGTATTTTTTAAACAGGTATTGTGATAGCAGAGCCTCTTCTAGAATGACAGGAATCTTCGAGAATGATAGAATGGCTTCCTTTTATCCTTGACTTTTATCTTGGAGGATTTCTTACATCTTTTTTTCTCCTTAAATTTGAGTATTAAAATGTTATGGTTTAAGTAGGAACACAGTTTCAGGGGTCACTGAGTACCAGCCCACGGCCTTTCTGCAGGCCTCTAAGGGTCTAGTGGCAACTAAGGACAGTTTCACTGAGTTTCTGGGTCTGCAATATGGTTGGGGAATGCGAGGGGGTAGAATTTCAGGATTAGCATGAACGACCTTACAGGTAGAGAGCTCAGTGGCAACTGGAGACCGGAAAAGAAACTGAGGCAGTCAAATTAACTTCAGCCTTAATAAAACTGATGGCTCAGCCTGGGAGAGATCACGGGGTGACTCCACGGGGCGACGCCCCTTCTTCCACCACGGCAGCCGTGTCCTGTCTTCAGTCATGGGTGCAATGAGCCTGTTCCAGCCTGGTTTTCTGACTGTCAATAACTTCACTAGCCTTTTCCCTGAATGTGGCTACTGATCCAGAGACATATACTCAGAGAGGCAATTAAAGAACAGACCTTTTCCAAGCAAGCATGCTCTGGTGGGCTTACAGGTTTCATATCTTCATTCTTCAGGACCCTCTACATCTCTCTGGAGATGAGATGCAGCAACACCTGTGATCCTTGCATTTGCATCAGCATCTCATGAAGAGGCCATTCGTTGAGCTTTACCGCCAACACATTTACTACAATTCATATGTGATAGAGTTAAATCCTGCCATAAATCCACCTCCTGCTTTTGTTAACGGCTAGTTATTTATTGAGATAAGACATCTAGAAACAGTTTTGTCAGGAGAGATGCTGATCGCTGTTGTCACAGATTTCAACTTCTATCTCACTTCTGGTGACTGTGGGGAAATTTGTCTAACAAAGAAGAACACACACAAATTTATCTATTTATCTATCTATTTATTTGTTTAAAATTTAGAGAAATAGCTGTCATAAAACCACTGGTTTTGGAAGACGAAAATTAATTGCTGACTGCATATTTGCGTTGTATGAACTCTTTGGGTAGAACTGATAGGAAAAATGTGTTCAGAAGAAGAAGCAGAATTGTAGGAGGAATATAGTAGTGGGAAAGTGGGAACAGTTGTTGACAAGTTATTTCTTGAGAAACCTGGGGGCCAGCTCTAACTCTAGGGGGTGAGTCTGGGCAGGCCACTTGCTTTTTGGGGCCTTGGCTTCTCTATAAGATTGGGGTGTGGTGGGAGTGGGTCTCCAAAGCCACAGTGAACTCTTTCTATCAGCTGGGGGATGGCCTTGCGCAAGGTTGTCCTCTTCTGCTTTGTGGAGCCGACTTCTCTGCTCCAGTGAGAAACGGCGGCTGTGTGGTCCCCACTGGAGACCGTCCTCTCCTGGAGCAAGCAGGCTAGAGGGTTGGCTCCCACCCTTTGACAGAAGCTCAGTCTCACCTGCTCACAGCGTTCTTGCAGGAAGGAAAAAGACCAACCAACCCTTGGTTACTGCACAAACTAAGAGTTTCGGGTAGCAGTGTAAACACATGAAGTTTTTTCCCTTACTTTGTTTCTGTAGACAGATTTCATGCTCTAGGAGGGTAGAAGGCAGTCACGGGGTGTAGTTCCTGTTTTCCTTTTGACTTCACTAAGTGGGAAAAAACCCTCCCACCTTGTCTTTCTAGCATGTCTGCCTCTTCCTCTTTCCTCCTTTCTTCTTTATATTTCTCATGCTCTTTGAAACTTACATGTGAAGTTCAAAAGGGCCAAATGTTTTGGTGAGGAAGGGGGTTGGGGGAGCAGTGCAGTAGGTGCTGATGGGGGTCGTCATTTCCCCCCATGGCACCAGGCTTCCTATGAACCTATATTTTTTCTTTCGCCAGCATCACTGAGTCTGTCTGACATTTCAGGTTTTGGTTTAGGGAAAAGTTAAAAGAATTCACGATCCCAGCTGTCACTTGGTGACCCTTTTGCCAGTAGCATATGGCACACTCTCATTTCACTGTCCTAAAGAAAGGAGTTACCCACCCCTCAGTTACTTTCTGCCTGCTTACTCTGCTTTATTTTTCTTCATTACTCCTATCACCCACTGCCTTAACAACACACTGTTATTTGTCTGTTTTATACCTCCTTGCTAGAATAGAAGGTCCATGAGAGCAGGAACTTTGCCACTTTTGTTCACTGCTGAATCTCCAATGTCTGGAACGGCACCTGCACATAACAGGCATTCAGTTAATATTTGCTGTGGCTAATGGCAGCCTTGCAGAGTTAAGGCTGCAGTTGTTTGTGGAATGAACAGGGGGTGAAGATTTTATTCACTGTTTACCTTCCTAGGGAATCACACAATAGTCAAGCTTTACACTATGCAGTACTTAGGTCTTCCAAGGCATGATTTGACTTGTGGAGTATGTTAATTATTGTCATAGAACACAAGTTTTTTGGGGAGAGGGAGATCAAATTATTGATATATAATTTACATACAGTTAAATTTGGCCTTTTTGCATGTACAGTTAGATGAGTTTTGACAAATGTGTATAGTATATGTATAATCACTACCACGGTCGTGGTGTAGAATATTTCCACCACTCAATGTTCTTTGCAGTCTGTCCTCTCCCCCACCCCCTGGCAACCACTGATAGGATTTCTGTCCCCATTGTTTCATCTTTCCAGAATGTCATACAAATAGACTCGTACGGTACGTAGTCTACTGTGTCTGGCTTTTTTCTCTTGGCTTATAAGGCTTTTGAGATTCACCCATGCTGTTGCATGTATTAGTAGTGTAGTCCTTTTTTTTTTATTGCTGAGTGATACTCCATTTTAATTTATTCACTAATTGATGGACATTTGGATTGTTTCCAGTTTGGGCTATTCTATATAAGACTTCTATAGATGTTCACATACAGGTCTTTGTGTGAACATATGCTCTCATTTCTTTTGGGTAAATACCTGGGATGGGATGGCTGGGTTATAAGTCTGTGCATAACTTTACAAGAAACTGCCAGAGTATTTTACGAAGTGCCTGTTCCATTTTTCATTTCCACAAGCAATGTATGAGAGTGCCAGTTGCTCCACATACTAACACTTTTCAATTTTATAAATTGCAGTAGTTCTAGTGGGTATGCAGTGGTATCTCATTGTGGTCTTAGTTTGCATTTCTCTGCAACTAATGATCTTTGCTTATTTGAGAAGGTCATGGTTCAGCAGGCTGTGGTATTCTCTAGATATTAATAATTTTAGAATATCAGCGGCACTTGAAGTGAAATTTTTTTTTTAAATTGGCCAAAGATTTGAACAGTCGCTTCCTCAAGGTCAAGCTGTACAAAAAAGGTTAGAGTATGGAACTATGTTGAATTTTGGCAAAGCATGATCCACCCGGGTGACTGATGCAAAGACCTAGAGAGGGAGCACCTAGGACTTGGCATGAAGGTGGGGAGAAAGCAGATTTCATGGCTCCTCTGGCCTTGGGAGGGCCTTAGCTAAACCTGTTAGTGGGAAGCCTAGCTAGATTCAGTTACACTTTCCCAGGTGTCCCAGGAGTCACCTGGGAAGCTCAGCAGTCCTTGTGGCCGTCACAAGTGTGTGGTGAACATAGAGCCCCCTCCCTAGGGACAATTTGCCTGAATCAGTTAATCAAGCTTGAGAAACCGGTTATCACGGGCCCAGGAATGCCACCACCCTTCCATCCTGAATCCCTATTTCTCATGCCCATCTTGTAGTTAATTAATTGAGCAAATATTCCCTGAGGGCTTACTCTATGCCTGATACTGTCTTGCATGCTGGGGAAAATTGCTATGAAGAAAGAGGTCCCGTGGACTCAGAAAGTGGCAGAAACGATGCAAGTGAAGACAGAGGCTGCCCTGGGTGCACCTAGGAGGGGCTCCTAACCGAATGTGGTCAGGACAGGATCCTAAAGTTGAGGAGTTGGCTAGGCTGACAGTGCTGGGAGCAGCAGCTTCAGGACTGGGAGTGCACAGGAGTCCCTGTGGTAGGAGAGAGGGCCGTCCATTTGGAGCCGTGGGTAGTTTTGCGGGACCTGGCTTAGGAGGTGGGGAGTGGTGAGAGAGGAGGCTGGAGTCATCGGGGAGACCAGCTAAACCAAGGTGAGGACTGGACTTTATCCTCAGGACGGTGGGCTGCTGGCAGAGGTTTTAAGTGGGCGAGTGGCATACCTGGAACTTGGGTTTAGTGGAATAACTTTGGTTGCTCTGTGATGAATGGATGGAGGGGGCAAGACCGGAGGCAGGGAACCCAGGGAAGTGGCTGTTTTGGTCACGCAGGAGCCAGAAGAGGGTGGCCTATTGACTGGCCGTGATTGTGAAGTAGGACCCTTTCCAGCCAGTAACTGGAAATGTGGAAATGTGCATAAGGGCAGAAGCGAGTGTGCTACTAGCTTTGAAACATTGAGAAATCTAGTACATAATACGGCCTTCTTTTTGGTTTTGGTTTGTTTGTTTGCTTCCTTGGAAAACTGATGTAGAAATGTCCCTTGGGCTTCAGTTACCTGAGCAGGGGAATTCGGGCATTGCCAAACCCTCCTCTTTGGGCAAAATCGCTCCCAGCAGTGGTCACCGTGTCCTGAGGTGGGAGGAGGGGATTATGCGGGAGGCCGAGGGCTGGGTCAAGGTGGGCAGGGGAAGTGGGGCAAGAAGCCTGCCTGTTGGTACCCAGCACAGCCAGAGCAGGACCTTCTACTGCTGCTCCAGGCTACTTCTCGCTGACTTCTCTGCGTGTCTCCTGGAGGGTCTCTGAGGCCGGAATCCATGTCTGGAGACCCAGAAGCTCTGCTTTAGGAAAATACTCTCCAAAAAACCTCCTCCTGGCCGTTCTCTTCTCGTGAACATTCTATAGAGGCGTGTCTTCTTTTCCTCTGAGATTCTCCACTCAGATTGAGGGGATTCTGTGTCCTTGTTTGGGCCTGGGGGTCTCTAACACTAGGCCATTCTGATTTCATCCTTCCTACTTTGCTGGAAACCCACATCGGACTTGCTAGAAATAATGGAGTAGAAAAGATTGTTTAGACAGGATATAACCATTTGTCTGTTAGAGGGTACTGATAGACCAGAGAAAGAAAAGTGGGGAGAAGGGAACTCGTTTCTTTGGCACTTACAGTGTGCCATATACTTTGTTGGGGACTTACTTATATTGTCTCATTGAATCTATTGAATATCATGCAAGGTAGGTGTTGTCACCCCCATTCTATAATGAGGAAATTGATGCTCAGAGAGCATAAAGATATGGCCAAGGGCACATAGTTCGGAAGCTGGGCCTAATTCCTGTCTAGGCTCTCTTTCTGCTAAGTTAATATTCCTTTTTTAATTTCAAACTTGTGTTTCAACCTCCTCATTGTTACTTTGGGGATCTGAAAAGATTCTTGTAGCTTCTAAATTAACTGAGTGATTCCTGGAGAGCAGCTTTTGCATGAGAAAAATATAGCTAATTATTTATTTCTGTGTTTCTGGAATGCAAGCCCTGTCCTAGGCCACTTTCAAAATAATTTGGGATTGCAAGCACACAGCTCACAATCGAATTCTGGCTCTCAGCGCTTGGAGGCCAGTTGCCATCTTTAAACAACAAATTGTGGATGGACACAGTGCTGATTTAACTCTTCTTTTTGGAGTGAGATTTTTTTTCAGGGGGGCGGCATCTGTGTCCATCTAGAGGTTTGCTGAGCAAAGGATAAAGAAAAGAAATAGGGGGACTTCTCTGGTGGCGCAGTGGTTAAGACTCCGCGCTCCCAATGCAGGGGGCCCAGGTTTAATCCCTGGTCAGGGAACTAGATCCCACAGGCATGCCACAACTAAGAGTTCACATGCCACAACTAGGGAGCCGGTGAGTCGCAACTAAGGAGCCTCCAAGCCGCAACGAAGGAGCTCGCCTGCTGCAACTAAGGAGCCCATGTGCCAAAACTAAGGAGCCCAAGAGCCACAACTAAGGAGCCCACCTGCCGCAACTAAGACCCAGTGCAACCAAATAAATACATCAATAAATAAAAAGAAAAAAGAAATAGGTCCTAAGACTTGACTATTTCAGAGGAATCCCTGATTCGTTGGCTTGTCAATGAATTAATTAAAATACATAATAGTAGAGTCAGTCCTTCTTCTCAGACACTGCAGACTCCTTCCATTCCCTCTTCTTTTGTAGAAGTTTTTAATCCAGGTCCTTGTTGGGTGGGGACCAAGACGGTAAAATCCTGCTATAGATCACCCTTTGCATTGAGGTCTGTTTGGACCCACAGACGTTTAGTCCAATACTTGGTTTTGTATGCACAGGTGGCCACTACATTCTTAGCTGTTGTTGCTGTTTGTTCCTCAGGCCTAATATCCCACCTCTACTCCACCAGAGGCCACAGTGATTAAATGAGCCATTTTAGAGGTAAAGCCGGTTTCTGATTTCTGCTAAGCGTTCATGACTGTGAAGTGGCATCAGGGCCTAGCTTTGACCTGTGCATCCCTCCCTTCTTCCAGTTTTCATTTTTCACCCTTTCCCCAACTTTAATTTTAGTATGACTACCTGGGATTATTCCAGAATTAAATGAATACCATTGTTGAGGGGGCAGCAGGGACACACAGAAGGTTGTATCCCCTGTTTACGAGAACCACCCCCCCACCCCCAGGATGGCAAAACAGTCCTCCAAGGAGGCACCTGTGACACCTGACGAGGAGTAGGTGGGCCCTGTGTGCAGGTGCAGGTGTAGCAAGGCCAGAAGTGTGCATATGTCTGGACAATGGGAGCTTGTCAGTTTCACGGGTGATGCTCTCCGTCTGCCCTAGCTGCCTTGTTTTCCTCAATGAGATATTGTTTTCCTTCCACACACACACAGCACTGGTGTTGTCCTCATCACCCGGGAGCCAGGCGTCCATGGCATTTCCTTGGTGTTTACTCACACCATCTAAGACATCATCACATCTAAGACACGCTGTGACTTTTTCCAGATTAGGAAACTGCTTTATCGATGGTGCCATTTATCACCAGAAGGACTCAACTTTGGGGCTAGATGAAAGCGTAGTTTGCAGCAAATTTCAGGGAATAGCAGAAGTCACTCCAGGTTCAAGGCAAAATTTATAAATGCTGCTGACATTTTCTGAGAGGGGAGGCATTTTCTTAGAGAAGGGAGGCAGGTCTCTGGGATTCCAGTGTGCCCTTTGCAATCTCAGGGTTTTGGCCACCTAAGGTTGCTCACGTAGGTCTGCCTTCATAAGTGCATTTTTCATTTCCAAATGATCACACCAGTGGAGCTCAATTGATTGGGACAATAATGACTCACTCCCAGGCTACTGCCAGAAAACCTCCAGAATCCCTGTTTCCCAGAGACCTCAAGGCTAGAAGTTGGGGACTCATGCCTTATGGAGAAGTAGTCATGAGGCAGAGCTGGGTTTGAGGGCTCAGGTGAGAGGGCTGGTGCAACAGCCCTCACTGGCGTATAGCTTTGCAGCAAAAACTGACGGCGCTCTCCCCTCTTGCTTTATCTTTCAGTTAATGACCAGCCACAGCGTCCCCACTGTGAGCTCCGGCCACTTCCTCCACGGGCTCCCGAGCCTCACGCAGGCTCTGTGGTGTTGGCTGAGGTAACATGGCTTGTTGGCCTCAGCTGAGGTTGCTGCTGTGGAAGAACCTCACTTTCAGAAGAAGACAAACAGTAAGCCTGGGTTTCTCTGGGGGTTCTCCCATGCTTTTCTTCCTGATTTTGAGTTGGGAGGGGAGGAGGGGGGAAAGGGAGTCTTCTTGGTTTTCTCAAAGCGATTGAATGAATCTGGCGCCGGTGGACACGGGACTGTATGTAGGGTCCTGATCAAGCCCCGTCGCTTATCGTAGGGGGCAGATTGGCAACCAGGCAGAAATGATAGCTTTGGTTTGTGCTAGTACCCAGGCCTGAGTTCTGACCCCTGGAATCTGGCACGGAATTGCCCCTTTGCCATCTTCCTCTTAACTTTTGCTGCAGCCCTGGGGGCCACCTGGCTCTCCAAGAGTATCTAATGGTTTCTGGGCAGTGGAAATGAAGTGAGTTCGTGACCCAGCTCTTAGAGACCAGAGGCTGGATCTGTTAGTGTCAGTGTGGACTCTTTCCTGTCAGCTTTGACTGCAAGGCTGGAGGAATATAAAACTGAGATTTGTTTTATTTCTGTGGAGGGTTCTAAGCCATTCACTTCTGGATGGGACAATGATCCTTTCAGTAATCCCGAGAAGGACATCTTTAACTCTCAGCTGAATGGTATTTTTCCGTGAGAAGATAAAGGCTATAAGGCCCGGTGATCTCTCTGAAGCTCCGACATCAGCTCTTGGCTTCTCCCTCTCTGAACACTCTTAGAGATCCCGTCCAGTCTCCTGGGCTTAGCTGCACCTCTCTGTAGTAGGCTTCTAAATGTCTGTTTCCTGCCCTGCCTTTTTTCCTGAATTCTAAACCTACATCCCCATTTGGCTGTCTTCATGAAGCTTAACACATCTGCAAGCGAAATGCTCATCTTTCTTAGACTCAAAGAGCTGTAAGGGATCTTGGATATAACTTAATTCAGTGTTTCTGAAACTAGACTAATGCTTGGCTGGCCCTCCTTTTTTTTTTTTTTTTTTTTAATTAGTTTCTGCTTTATAACAAAGTGAATCAGTCATACATATACATCTGTTCCCACATCCTGGCCCTTCTTTAAAAGAACAAAAATGTCAAAAAAAAAAAAAAAAAGAACAAAAATGTCAAGGTCCTCCTCTGTTCACTAAATTTATTTTTTTATTATAATGTTACTTAAATATGAACATATGTGAAACTAGATATAAACCCCTTATTCTTACAGGCCATATGATCCATACAAACTTACAAATTAACTGCAAACAAAATTGCAAAACCAGGACTGTCAATGTGGTAAGGCAGCTGACACTGTATAGCTGAAGCCATATTATAGGTAACAATGTGACTATGGTAGTGAATCCTTATTCGTTTGAGTTTGGACAGTCTATATTACTATGTGCTAATGATTCAATTCTCCAATCATTTTTTCCAGTGACCTTCATTTGATATCATTTGGCTTTCATTTGGTCCAGTCTCATCATTCACAAGTTGCATCTGCATCTGTGCCTTTCTCATTGGTCTGCTACAATTATATTGGTGCTAACACAGTCACAAACACAAATATAAACTGAGGCTTGAAATCTTGTGCCAGAACTTGGTTATAAAGTAAGCATTCAGAAAAATCCAGATATGTTTATTCACATTTGCTTAGATGACCATTGAAATGAAAACACAAAATTTTAAAATCCTGACATAGAACTCATATATAATCCCTCATGGATATGTGTGTATACGTGTGCCTCTAGAGCTGGTTCTCTAAACCACTATGTCAGATTGCTCTTCAGTGGTATTATTATTTTTTCTGTCTTCAGTCTTGAAGTTTCTAACCTCTTTCTTGCCTTTGCCTCTGCCTCCCATGGCTCTGCCCAGGTCCTGGTGTTCCAAAGACCTATACGTTCACCTCCTAGTCTCATTTCTTAGCTACTGTGTGGTCCAGGTCCCCTGTCTCTTCTCATCATGGTGGCAGCAGCCCACATGATAGGCAACTGTCTCTGCTGTGCTGTGTCCATTAGCTGGCGAGTAGTGGAAGGAACTATATCATCTTCGTGATGCAAGGTCTCAAGGGCAGTCCAACCCAAGCCTGTCATTTTACAGATAAGAACACTGAGGCACAAAGCAGGGAAGGGATTTCCTCAAGGTCAACCAAGGAATCAGGAGCACAGTGTCCTGGAACAGGATTTGGGATTGGGCCATCCAGGCTGGGCCAGTCTTTACTAGTCTTGCTGCTTCTTGCTCAATATTGCTTATCAGTTTAAAAAGCATTACGAGTAGAGAGATAGGCGGGCTTAGTCAAAGGCAATTTTTGGCCTTGTGGCAGAGTTCTTGTTGAAAGAGTAAGAGGGAGACAGTATCCTGACACAAAAGGGCTTTTCTAGGTGTTAACACCTACTGCCTGCTAGCTTGTCCTCCTTTCCTGATTTCTACAGGAAATGTATTTTGCCAAACCAGAAACGAAGGGTGGTTTATTTCAGGTTGCACATGCTTAGGTTGTCAGAGCTGGAAAGATCTGACCTGCTTCTTGTACAGCTGATGGGATTGGGGTTTGGGGTAGGGGACAGGGGTCCAGAGTGGGTGGGTCATGGAAGTAGCACCAGAACCAATTTCCTGGTGGCCCTATAGGCACAGGCCCTTTTTGAGCAGGCTTTGCCTTATCTGCATAAAAGATTTAATGCCCATGGATCTCAAGTGCTGGCTGTAGCTACTTCCCAATCCACCTGGCTTGGATCTCTAGATATATTGTTTTATAGACAGTGGAACCTGTTTAGGGTTTTGGTACCACTTTTGTTAGCTCACACAGTCAGAACGAGCTCTGCCCAGTAGGCAGGGGAAGACGTTAGCAGCTCCGAATAGTTCTTGCCCACAGTATATGGAAAACCATTGCCTGATTTCCTCCTTCTGAGATCCTGGATGTACACACATGGCCCCAGAGCCTGGCACTGGGGATATGCTTAATAAGTATTTGCTGAACAGGGGGTAAATGCATTAAATGGGCCATTAGTTTACAGGTCTCAAAGAGGTTCCCCTGCTATAGGGGCCTTGTGTGCAGGGAGATGGGAAGAAAGATGTAAAAGCTGGGTGCTGAACAGTAAACCCTGAGCCACCTTCCTGAAAGGCGGCCATTTGCCCTTTCACTCTGTGTCCTTGTTTGCTAATGAATCCTGGGGACCTCCCTCTTGTGCTCCCATTATGCAGACTTATGGGGACCATCAGCCAGGGGTAGATTTCCACTGTTCCTGTTGGGCAAAGAATACGTTGAAATTGAGTTGCATAAGTTGGGTGCAAAGCTCAGTTTGGGTCCAAAGTAACGGTTAACTTGTGTGGGTGGCAGTCACTGAGCACAAACAGGGCTTGGGACAGGAAGGGCGAGGGGCTTCAGAGTTCTCCGGATCCTCATCTGGTTTTAGGCCGAGCCAGAGGCCAAGGTCCCCACGGAACAGATGGGACAGAGTACGGCCATATGGCCTCTCTTTTTTGCCTTTGCCATTAATTTTCTCATTTAGATCTGTCTAGCTATGTGTCTGGGAACATAGATAATTCTAATTTCTGCATATATCAATATTAAGAATATCAATATTTGGGGATTGTTTAATGACAAGGAATAAGCTATCAAATAAAAATTAAGACTCCTCATTTAAGAGCCACTAGAGAATTTCATAGCATAGATGCAAACTTTCTGCACCTCCTCCCGGCTTCCAATTTCACCTGATACATTTCTTTCCTGTCCTTAGTCCTGGCCTGGCATTGCTGGTTCAAATCCAGATAAGAATTCTAATTATTATCTAATTCTAATTCAATTCTCATTCCAGCTTGGCCACTCTATGTCTCAATGGCTCAGGGAAACACATTTTTCCTGAGTTTTAGTTTCCACTTCTTTAGAATGAGGAAAGTTAGAACAAATAGCCATTTATTGTTTCCTTTGGATAGATATTTCTTGAACATCTACCTGCACGTAAGATAGTGTGCTGGGTATACAGGCAGGATCCCGGCCCTCATAGAGCTTACAGTTCAGTGAGGGAAGCAGATATGAAGCACATTATCACATAAGTAGAAATCTCATAACAAACTGTGATAAGTGCTATGAAGGAAAAAACCAAACTGTCCTGCTGTGTTAGGTCCTACCAGGCTGTGGATAGGGAGTTAATTTAGAATAGGAGGTCATGACATTTAAGCTGAGAGCCTTGAAGTTCGAGCAGCAGTTAGCCAGGGGAAGATCGGGAGCTCAGCCGTCAGGCCACTGGATTCCAGGCAGAGAGACAGAGGGTGTGAAGGCCACGGGCCTAACGCACGTTCTGGAGTCAAAGAACAGGAAAGCCAGTGGCACTGAAGGAAGACTGGCTGGGGATGAGTTGGGAGTCAGCAGGGGCAGATCATGCAGCCATGGAGCTGAGCAAGGGCAGCTGAATTTTATTTTATGTGCAGAAGGAGTCCCTGAGGTACATAGGTCATGATGACGAGGGTCAGAGGGTGTGGTCCTTGGCACTGAGGGGACTCGAAGGACGACAGCCCAAGGAGACAATGATAATCATTACATACATACATACATACCATTTTGTGCTCTGTTTTCCTCTTTCATTCAACATCATTTGGCATATATGTTGCCATGTCTCCAAATAATTTACATATTTATAATAATGATTCTTGATGTATAGGCTGTGTTTTGTACTTTTGAAAGTATTTTTGTATCCGTTATCTTCTTGATTTTCACAGCAATTCTGAGAGGTATGCATTACAATTTCTGTTCCACAGGTGAAGAAAGTGTTATAAGTTAGTAAATTAGTAAGAGGAGGGGCTGGATCTTTTGGGCCCAAATCTGCCATGGGATAATGCCACTGACATTCCTGGTAGCGTTACAGTAATCCATCAATGCAGTTTTTATTTTGTAAGTTCATACCCTATTGCCAACATTCAGATGTTTCCCGTGTTTGCTGTTATACATAAACTACTATAAAGACTTTATACACATAGCCTTTTCTTATTTTTATATTATCCCCCTGAGGCCAAAATCTCAGAAGTATGATTCCTAGGTCCAAGGAAATGGCCCTTGACATATAGGATCAGATGTCCTTCCGAAGGATCAAACCAATTTAAAAATCCACCATCACCACATGAGGCTTTACAGTTCTGGGAGGGCAGGTGTGGTTTTCAGATTTCTTTTTCCCTCCAGCATTTCTCTGATTTGATCTTTAAGATTTCACTTTAATTTTTCCAGACTTAATTGAGGTATATATCGCTAAGTATTTTTCATCGTGATGCTGATATAGCCTAGAGTGTGCTACTGGTTTGATGAACATCCCGTTAACTGGGAAAATTCATTGTCTCACATTTTACTTTTTTAACCTCTCAGAATAGTCTCTCATATTTTCATCTGTTTCTTTTCCCCATTGAATCGTATTACCTTATAAAGTTCTAAAAGTAGCCTAACACTATTTTAATGTCCCAAGGACATTGGGTAATGTCTAGAGACATTGTTTGGTGGTTACAGTCCTGGCCAGGGGTGGTTGGTACTGTTGGTTCTGGCGGGCGGAGGCTGGGGATGGGGGAAACATTCTTCCATTCACAGGAGGGCTCCTTACAACGCTTATCTGGCCCCAAATGTCAATAGTGCTGTTGAGAGAAACCCTGCTCTAGAAACGCCCACTCATATTGTCCCCATGTTGTTGCTGAGGAATAACAAGGTGGAAAGTCCCCAGAGCAGCTCAGTGTAGCAATTTACTGAAACATCAGAATTTTTGTTTTAATACCCAACCTAAAAGAAGGCTTCTGAGTTTCTAACTTTGGTAAGAAGCATCTTTTGAACATGGTGTTCCTCTCCATCTCCTCTGCCTCATGGTGGGGGCAGGTGTGGAGGGAGGTGGGTAGGTATCATCAGACTAAGATTTAGAAGAGTTTTCTAGTTTTCTATAGGAGTGTGTAGCAGTAAAGCATCAGTCTTATTTCCAAGCTATTGGGTTGGCCAAAAAGTTCGTTTGGGTTTTCCCTCTGGTATGGAAGACCCAAACGAACTTTTTGGCCAACCCAAATATTTATGAGGGCCTATTCTGAAGGAAAAGAGCTAAGCTTAGAGTGGGGGAGAAATCTGATTTTGACAGTGAGTGGAGCCAGAATGGCATTCCTGGCAGAAGTCAAATTGGGTTTCTAGAGGGAGGCTATTAGGAAAAGAAGTACCTAGAACAGCCCCCTGAGTTTGGAAGGCAAATTCTATGTTCAATGACAGAAATAATTTTAGAGGTTCAGAGTAAAAGTGCACGGAGAGAATTGTGTGTCACAAGTTCTCTGGTTTGAGTGCTGGCTCTTGGAGATGGTCTCTTCATTCATTCATACATGTTAGTATCTCAGCTCAGCATGGCTTATAAAGATCAAGATCTAGATACTCTGGTATCTAGATGGGGCAGGGGGTAAGGAGGCTGGGGTGCATAGTGGCTAAGAACACACCCTTGAGTTGGACTGGCTTTGAGTTCTGGCTCTGCCGTTTACCAGGCTTGTATCTTTGGACAATTTATTTACTCTTTCAGCCTCAGTTCCCTCATCTGTGAACTGGGTATTATAATAGTGCTAATGGGGTTATTTGAAGATTAAATGAGTTCATCTATGTTAAGCACTTAGAACACTGATACATGGTGAGACCTATTTAAGTGTTAGCTGTCATGGTTGGCAATCTTTTCCTTACCTCTTTCCCTAGTCTGCTTACACGCACTGGCTTCAGTTGCTAAAAATGAGTTGCAAGATTTTCTTTGTGCTCTTTGCTATCAGTGCCATGGGAAAGATCCATTCATTTTTTTTTTCAATCAATCAACATATTTTGATCATCTGCTCCCCTATTGGATCCTAGATGTGGGGCTACAGCGATGTCCAGGAACATAAACTTTGATTCATTGGGTCAGATCAGTGCCCAGGAGGGCTGGTGATTGCCAGACTCCTCTTAAGTGGCCATCTTGTAAGGTATATATCTCATACATGGCTCTGTAAGAGGCAGGATGATGGGTGCAAAAGCACGTCGGGGTCAGTAGATCTGGGTTCAAACTCTGGTGCACTCTTTTACTAGGCTATGTATGGCCCATAACCTGCCCCAATCTTACTTTCTTCACCATCTAAATATTAGAGATGAGTTATATAAATCCCTGGTACACAGTAGGTGCTCAGGATTGGCTGTAACTATCATAAACCTATAGGCCATGAGCTCATTTTACCTCTGTGGAACCTGTTGGTATTTTTTGACTGTGCCGCCTAGTGGGGTCATTTCCTACCTAGGCCACATGAGTTGGGCAAAACTAGCTGCTAATCTCAACCCTGCCACTGACTTTCTCTGTGACTTCCCCTTCCTTGAGCTTTAGTCTTGCCACATATAAAATACAGACAATAATGGTTCCTACATCTCAGGGTTGTTTGCAGGCTTAAATGAAATAATCCATATATAATGTGCCTGCTACACACTTGACTCAAAAAAAGTAAATGGTAGCTACTATTTATCGCAAAAGTACACATAGTAGCTTCAGAGCTTCAAGGTTGATGACTATCTTACTCATACTCTTCATTTAATTTTGGTTTTGTTGGTTTTTGTTTTTTTTCCTATTTCATTATTCTTTTCTGAATTTATTCACAGTTAAACCGTTTTTTGGAAGTTTTACTCCCGTCTGTTAACATTTGTGAGTGATTTTATTTAGCTGTAAGCTTGAAATGCATACAATTTTGTGTTCCACTTTTTTTCACTTAATATTATATGGTTAATAGTGTCTGTGTTTCATAAACCTTGTTGTAGTGACTGCATAATGTATTGTTGAGTAGATGTGCCATATTTAATCATTTCTCTATTGTTCTGCAATTAAGTTGTTTCCAATATTTTGCAATTACAGTGTTTGAATGAATGAGTAACTTAGTGTATATAGCTTTTTGATATTTTAAACTTAGTTCTGTGGGATGAATTTCTAGGAATATTGTTTGGTCAAGGGGAATAAACATATCTTTTGAATACATATGGCCAAGTTGCTTTCCCAAAGGGCTCAACTGACTTACATTTCCATCTTTATTATTTTGTAAACTTCAGTTCATTCTCTTACTCAACACACATTCTTAAAGCCCTTATCATGCGGCAGGCTCAGTGAGAAGAAAGGGACACTGGAGGAGGGGCCCCTGCTATGCCCAGTGCTGGGAGAGGCTCAGGGTACTTGGGGAGCCCAAGGAGGGACTTGCAGCTCAACTGGTAGAGGAGGCTGAATGTCATTTGAAAGCTTGGAGATTTCACTGTGTGTTGCCTCTTTGGGATTATTTACAGAAATATTTAGCAAGACCAGCCCCCTCTTTGGTCTCGGAGACCCCACTGACAGCATGCTTTCTTCCAAAGAAGGACCCATTTGTCTTTTTTTTTCCCCTGGTGTGCTATCTAGAGCAAATTATTCTTCATAGTTATATGGTAACAGTGTTTTTTTGTTGTTGTTGTTGTTCTACTAGAGAAGCAATACATGCTCACTATGGAAAATTTAGAAAACACAGGAAGGTGTTTTAAAAAATCACCCACATTCTTATCATCCTAGGACATCCACTGTCCTCATCCATGTATTTCCTTCTAAAAAGAAGATTTAAAAAAGAGTTTAATGTGGAACCATATCAAAGGTCTTTGGAATGTAAAATACCAGAAATCCAGTGACAAATAATAAACAAAAGCTAAAACCAATCTGAAGCAGAAAGGTTAAATTAATTATGATCTATTCACAGCGTGGAGTATCAAGTGGCCATTAAAATCCATATTTTAAGAGAGTATTTTATGTCATGGAAAATACTCCCAGTATGATGTTCAATGAAAAAGCAAGATACAAAATTATGTATGCTGTATAATCTCAATTTTGTAGAGAAAAATTTATTATTTATGTATGAATAGGAAAAAAAGACAAAAAATATTAATGGAGAACCACTGTTAGCTTAATTTACTAGGGATTATCTCCAGGAAGTAGGATTAATGGTGATTTATATTTATTTTTTTCTACTTTTCTGTATTTTTTTTTTAATTTCAAAATTTCCACAATAAAAATATATGGACTTGGGGATCAAAAAAAATTCTGTTTAAATAAAAGGAGGGATTTCATATCAGTGTTCTCTTGGCTCTGAAGCCACAGTTGTAGTTACTCTCAACCACAAGGGCCCGTGACTATTCTGGGCTCTTTGGTGTTCATCCTAATTAGAACATCTGAGTCCAGAACTGAAAGGAATGAAAGAGGTGAGGCTTCAGGCCGTGGAACTAGTTGTCCGAACACCACAGGTTCAGTTAGATTATGTCTCATGATTTCCATCCTGTCCTTGTGCTTATTTATCCCCTGGTAACTCACTGAGGCAGGTTTTTCCTTTAGAGAAACCCCATTGCTTTAACTGGTGGATCACAGTTACATATGTTTAATGATCTTCTAACCCACTGGAGAAGGTGGTGACCAGATCTTGATGGATGGGGAAGGACTTTGCACTCTTCCCAGATCTTTCCAGTCCTGGGGGCACACAGGTCACTATTGAACTGCATGTGAATTTCCATTGTCCTTTGGAGCCCTATTCTCAGCCCTGCAGGGGGCAACTTTGTGTGTTCCTTTAGAGCCAAGGTGGTGTGTATTTAGCACAGCAGGTTGCCCTGGCCCTCTTCTTTTAACAAATGGTCATAACATACCTGACACTATGCTAAGGCTGGAGATGCAAAGATGACTTGATCCACTGCTTGCCTTCAGGGTACTCATATTGTAGTGAGGAAGTCAGTGATAAAAACATGATTTCAGGGGCTCAGGGAAACTGTTATGGGAGGAGGATGCATGGGTTACTCTGGGAGCACAGCAGAAGGGCTTCCAGTTCAGCCTGAGATTTTAGTAAAGGAAATTGTGCCTGGTTGAATCTTGAAGGATGAGTGGAAGTGAGCCAGATGAAGCAGGGTGGGAAGCATCTTCCCTTTTGTAGGGAAAACACAGAGGTATGGAATAGTAAGTTATAAGGTGAGAACTGCAAACAATTCAGTATTATCAAAGCTTAGAGAGTGGTAAGAGAGGCTGGAGAAGTTGATCAATTGTTTGTTTGTTTATTTATTTATTTATTTTTATGGCTGCGTTGGGTCTTTGTTGCTGCACGTGGGCTTTCTCCAGTTGTGGCGAGCGGGGGCTGCTGTTCGTTGTGGCGTGCGGGCTTCTCATTGCGGTGGCTTCTCTTGTTGTGGAGCACGGGCTCTAGGTGCGCGGGCTTCAGTAGTTTTGGCACATGGGCTTCAGTAGTTGTGGCTCATAGGCTTAGTTGCTCTGCGGCATGTGGGATCTCCCCGGACCAGGGCTCGAACCCATGCCCCCTGCATTGGCAGGCGGATACTTAACCACTATGCCACCAGGGAAGTCCTGATCAATTGTTTAATTAACTTTTTTTGTGGATTTCCCAAAACTCAATAGCATTAGGCTTCCATGTTGTTTTGTTTGTTTAATTCACGGTGCTCTGTCTTACTTCCCACTCAGTGTCAGCTGTTGCTGGAAGTGGCCTGGCCTCTGTTTATCTTCCTGATCCTGATCTCCGTGCGGCTGAGCTATCCACCCTATGAACAACATGAATGTGAGTATATGAGCATCCCGCCTGAGACTTACTGCTGGCAAGCGGAATCCAGGCAATGGGCATGGGCTAAATGTGACCTCTCCCAAGATGCTATCTTTAGGAAATAGTGCAAATGGTTTGGAACAGAAAAGCTAGGCTTCCAATTGTTTGATGAGGCATGAGCTCAGGAAACCATTTTCAGTCCTAGTAGATGGTGATAATAGTAATTATAATAATAGCCAACATCTGTTTCATGCATTTTCAATCATGAAAGTAAAATAACCTTACTGATAGCTCAGAAAGGGGTAATTAAGAAAGCCCCCTGGGCTTCCCTGGTGGGGCAGTGGTTGAGAATCTGCCTGCCAATGCAGGGGACACGGGTTCGAGCCCTGGCCTGGGAAGATCCCATATGCCGCGGAGCAACTGGGCCTGTGAGCCACAACTACTGAGCCTGCGTGTCCGGAGCCTGTGCTCCGCAACAAGAGAGGCTGCGATAGTGAGAGGCCCCCGCACAGCGATGAAGAGCGGCCCCCGCTCACCGCAACTAGAGAAAGCCCTCGAACAGAAACTAAGACCCAACACAGCCATAAATAAATAAATAAATAAATAAATACATACATACATACATACATACATACATACATGCATGCATGCCCCCTAAGGCAATACCTTAATACCACTATCATCTGGTCCCTGCCGTATGTCTTTATCACACAGTTGCAAATCATGGAACATACAATTTTAAGCAGCATTTGTGTAGAACATCTCAGATTGACTAATATTATTTCATTTGATTCTCATAACAACCTTGTATAATGGACTTTATAATTGCTATCATTTGCTTTAATTTCTTGATAAGTAAATTGAGGCTCAGAGGAGTGCAGGGAATTGCCCGAGGTCACATATGTATCAAGTGACAGTGACGAAATAAAGCTCAGGTCATCTGACTCCCAATCATGTGTTTGGATGACGGCCTTTTCAGTGAGCATAGAGAATACAGTAGTGGCTGAGAACACAAGCTCTAGGTGTCAGGTTACCTAGGTTTGAATCCCGGCTTCAACACAGGTATGTCACCTTGGGCAAGTGGTTTGGCTTCTCTGCACCTGGTTTTTCTCATCTCTATAAAAAGGGAATAATAGGGCTTCCCTGGTGGCACAGTGGTTAGGGAATCTGCCTGCCAATTCAGGGGACGCTGGTTCGAGCCCTGGTCCAGGAAGATCCCACATGCCGCAGAGCAACTGGGCCCATGTGCCACAACTGCTGAGCCTGCGCTTTGGAGCACATGAGGCACAACTACTGAGCAACAAGGGAAGCCACTGCAGTGAGAGGCCCTCGCACTGCAATGAAGAGGGCCCCCACTCACTACAACTAGAGAAAGCCTGCATGCAGCAATGAAGACCCAATGCAGCCAAAAATAAAAAATAAATAAATTTATAAAAAGGGAATAATAAGACCTACCCCATATGGTTGTTGTGTTATCCCACAGTCACAGTCTTTCTCTCCTGGCTGGGCTTGCTGGATGGATTAATACTGCAAAAATGTCCCAGTCTAAAAGATCAGCATTTGTGGGGGAGGTTTGGCTGGGACCTCTCTTCCATGGCTCCAGTGACTTTTCCTGTCATTAATCAGCTCTACCCACATCCCACCAGCCCTATAGGTGTGCAGGATACAGTTCTCCAGGGAAGAGGTAGGGCTGGGGTCACCTTTGAATTGTGTTCTTGGTCTGGTTCCGTGTCTCTCAGGGCACGTAGTGGCAGTTATTTACCTGCTAATTTGCTAGTACACATTATACATATTCAAGTTTTAAAAAACCCCACGAAATGTCAAAACATTCTACCAGATGTGATTTTCTGATTTCACCAAAAAGAGAAAGAGCTTACAATGAAATACACACTCAGTTTGTGGGCCTGGAAGGTAACACTGCTTTCTTGTTTGGAACCTCAAAGATTGATGAACAAGTGTGTATTTGATTTTGTATAAGCATTACCCTAAGCCCCACTGAAGTACACATTTTAGGGAAAACTCAGCCTTTTCATCTGATAAGCTATTCTTTCTCAGGAATTATCACAAGCAGACAAGACGGTGTAAGGGAAATAGTGCAGGCCTTGGTATCAGGCAGACGAGTTTGTTTGGATCCTGGCTATGCCACTTGCTGAGGTTGTGATCTTGGGCAAGTTGTTGAATTTTGACCCAAATCTCTCTGAATCCAGACCATCAATTCTCAGAAATGTTGTGAAATTCCTATACCTATGGAAGATAGATAAGACTTTTGCCGTCCATCTGTGTACTTACTGCAACCTTACTTCCTGTTCTCACCGCCTTCTAGGGACCTAGCTGGAAGGGCAGAGAGTTAAGGTGAGGCTTACAGAGGTGTCTTGTCTCTAGGAACAAAGGATAGGTATATAATTCTTCCCCATAAATCTTTCCGAGTTTGACCCAGACCCATCAAGGTCCTAATCACTTCCCTGGGTCATGAGACTCCATTAAGCTACTTGATTGTCATCCTGTGCACCAATGCCAAGTCCTCACCCTGCTTTTATTTGCAAATCAGGTGGGACATGACACACGAGGAAGGGTCTTTTCTTCACTCATCAAGGTTTAGACTGAAGCACGTTGTTGGTGTGCTGGACCAACATCACCCTGCCTTTGGTGCCAGTATTTCCTGGAGGTTAAAGGGGAGAATCCCTTGGTCCTTTGAGTATTTGGTTGGTTTACATAAATCTCCCCTGAATGAGGAGCCGCTGACTTAGGCAAGGGACCTTGTTTGGTTTTCCTTGAACTGTTAACAGGGAGATAAGGGGATTAACTGAGTAAATGTTCAACAGGCCAGAGTCCCTGCAGAGGGTGGCCACAGGGTCCAGATCTTGGTTCATCCTTGCTTTGGATGTTGCCTCTCTGGTTGGAATGTGGATAGAAGAAAAAGAAAGATAGAAGGACCCCAATATTGAAATGCAAAGTGTAACAAGTCCTGGCTGTGGGTGAACTTCTGGGGAGACTCTGTTAGCCCATTTGCATGAAAATAGTAAGCTGAATAAAACTGGGTTTCTGCCTGGGGGAGTGGGGGGGGGCTCTGTGTGATGGAAGGAGTGTTCCTGGCTGGGCAAGAGCCAAGGAAGTACTACTGTAGGTTGACCACCACAGCGCCTCAGTAACCCTAACGGGCCCATTCACTGAGCCTTAATCTCTGCCAGGCACTCTGCAGCATGCTTTGCTTGTAAAAACTCACTGCAGCTCTGCGAAATCGGTTGTATTGTAACCACCATTTTATAGATGAGGAAACTGAAGGTTAAGGGGTCAGTGACTTGGCCAAAGTCACTGCTTAGCAAGTTGCAGAGACTGGATGTAAATCCCAGTTGGTTTGACCCTAAAGCCTGTGAAGCTATATGGCTCTTCACTACTCAGAGCCATGGTTCTTAATGGTTGTTAACTCTTTTGGGGTCACAGATAACCCTGAGAATATGATGAGCGTGGAGCCTCAGCCTTTCCGTCACAGGAATCCACACGTGCTTGGTCTCAGGTTAAGAGCCCCTGGTTCCAGGGCACATTTATCTTGATCCCCATAAGCAGCCCCATGGTCTTTGACGTAGCACACCAGCCCCTGTACATGCAGTCCTACTGTTTGTGAGAAGGTCCTCCGTAATGAAGGGAAGGGGACAGAGAGGAGATGGCCTGTTGGATGGGGCTCGGTGCTCTGATGGGAGGAGAAGCAGCAACAGCAACTAACATAGCTTCAGAGATGGCATCTGACCCCAAGTCAGCACGTTCATTAGGTGCCTTTGAGGACCTTGGGAGCTAGTGGAGAAGGTGAACAGAGGTCACAGAGGACAGTACCAGGGGCACTGAGAAAAGCTAGCAGATAAAGGAGGCCACAGGTGGAAGGAAAGGAGCATGACTGGGATCACAGAAATGTGGGTTCTACCCCTGGTCCGTCCTGGCCACTGACTCCCTGAGTGTTCTTCATCAGCCACTTTATCTTGCCGTGGTTTCCTCCTTCAAGTGTGAAGGAATTAGATTAGGTCCTCGCCAGGGCACCTCTGTGTCTCTGAAAGGCAAGGTGAGTGGTAGAAGATGAAGGAATGAGGAGCCAGTACTTGCTGCCCTCCAGGCACCTTCTGTATATAAGTGACCTCTGGTCACTTCCCCAAGGCTGCTGTCATGAATCCCACTCAACAGACTATAGCAAGTAGATTAAGAACCGCTATCTGATGCCACATTTCCAGCTCAGGGTCAGATTAGTCCAGGGTGGCAGGTCTCAGGGATGTGGGGAATGGGACAGATGGATTTGGGATGGAGCAATGTTTGGTGGAACCAAAAGAGATAAAGGTTCCTATCAAGTCCCAGATCCTTCAAAGAATTAATGTTTCTCCTTCTGTTTTTCTTCTCCTCGGTTTCAACAGGCCACTTTCCAAACAAAGCCATGCCCTCTGCAGGAACACTTCCTTGGGTTCAGGGGATTATCTGTAATGCCAATAACCCCTGTTTCCGTTATCCGACTCCTGGTGAGGCTCCGGGGGTTGTTGGAAACTTTAACAAGTCCATGTAAGTACCGGATCAGGTTTTCATTCCCAAACTTGTCAGTTAATACTTTTCCTTTCCCTTCTCAACCTCCGGGGAATTTTGAATGGCTGGGTTTGAGTGAAGCTTCTTTTGTGACGGTTTGTGTGATAAAGTCCAAAGAATGAGACCAAAGAGAAATGCCGCCAGGATGTAAGACTGTGTGACCTCACTTCGTGCATTTTAGGAGTAACGTTATGTAGATGAAAGTCCTGTGGTTGGGGGGCTTTTCCTCCAAAAACTGGCGGGTAAGTAGAGAAGGGAGACATAGCACATCAGCTTCATCCGTTAATGAGCAAACACTCAGTTAGCAAACACTTATTGTGTGTGGGAAACGGCTGGTCCAGGAGCTGGGGATACAGAGCTGTGCAGAGGGAGGGGCCTGTCCTCAAGGAGCTCACAGCCAAGGCTGGGAGAGTTTGGTCCTCTCTGCTTTCAGATCACCTCTCTTCCTCCATTGCTGACCTATCACACTGCAGCAGTCTTTCATCTGCAAGTCTTTCTCAGCCCTGGGTGTGAGCTCCCTGAGGGCCAGGATGCTGCTTTCTTCACTTTTGTATTCCTGGCTCCTGGCTCCAACAACAGACATTAGGGCTGAATAAGTGTTTCCCAAATGAGCCGTTGAAGATTCTTGGAAGGCACAGAACCATGGCATGAGTTAGAAAGGATTAAGAACTGCAAGAGATGTAGCAGGATAGTTTAGAGGACGCTGCCGCCAGGCAGTCAGGGCCACGTGATAATGTTCATGGACCTTAGGCTTTGTGGCTTTCATGAACCCCTTCTTCCTTGCAACAATATTAAAAATGTTATTTTGTAACTGTGTTGGTATAAAGATGAGTATAATCCAGGCTGGATTCATTATCATATGCATTCATTCTGAATTTCTGAATTGTTTTTTTCTGATTTTAAAAGGAATTAAAATTTTTTGTGGACCCATAAGAGTATGCTGGGCCCTAGGCACTGTGTCTGCTGTGTCTTTTGGATAAGTTGGTCCTGGGGACCTGTGTGCATGTGTGTGTGTGTGTGTGTGTGTGTGAGAGAGAGAGAGAGAGAGAGAGAGAGAGAGAGCGCTTCCTGGAGAGGCGGCAACATGGGCTGGCCCTTGACGGCTGGTAAGATTTGGTTGTGTGGACACATGAGGACGAGTATTTGGGGCAGGGTTGCTGGCTGGGTGGCTGTGAGCATAGGGTCTCAGTGAAGTTGGAGGAGGGGGCAGCAGGAGTGGGTCAGGGCCGGCCCCCGGAGGACCCTGCAGCCAGGCTGGGTCTTCCTGGCAGGTACTTTGTTCAAGCTGGAGAGACAGCTGGCCTAACCAGGGCTTTTCTACTTTTCTTGCACCCCCTGCAGTGTGTCTCGCCTGTTCTCAGATGCTCGGCGACTTCTTTTGTACAGCCACAGAGACACCAGCATGAAGAACATACGCCAAGTTCTAAGGACATTGTACCAGATCGAGCGTTCCAGCTCAGGTAAGCAAAAGCCTTCCGTGAATTGGTTCGTAATTGGAAGTTAACCTGCACCAGGGAGAGACAGCAGCCCAGGCGGCCTGGCGCTTGTTCCTTTTAGCTCTTCCCTGTGGGGTTTTCCTCCTCAGTGGCTGGGCTGTAAGGCCTCTCTGCAGGATGTATTTGAGAAGAAACTAGGGACTCAGTGAGTGTGCTGGCCTCCTCTGGGGACACAGAAGAAAACCCCCCAGAGAGGAATGGCACTGGCCTGGCGTTAGGACCGTTAGGGGGGCAGGTTGCTGCCAACCTCATTTTTTTGGAGTTGGCCATATGGTTGCCATGAATAAGAAGATTTACAGACGGGATACTTCTGTGCATGTAAGAGCAGTTAAAGTTGCAACTTGATTTGGAGAAGTGAAAGTTAAGCATTCATTTCTAAAAGGAAAATGCAATTCATCTTCCCCCAGGTCATTTGATTTAGTCTGGTGGGTACTTGAACTCTGAGCTTTAAAAAGTGACACCTTGGGCTTCCCTGGTGGCACAGTGGTTGAGAATCTGCCTGCCAAGGCAGGGGATATGGGTTCGAGCCCTGGTCTGGGAAGATCCCACGTGCCGCGGAGCAACTAGGCCCGTGAGCCACAACTACTGAGCCTGCGCGCCTGGAGCTTGTGTTCCGCAACAAGAGAGGCCGCGATAGTGAGAGGCCCGCGCACCGCGATGAAGAGTGGTCCCTGCTTGTCACAACTAGGGGAAGCCCTCGCACAGAAATGAAGACCCAACACAGCAAAAATAAATTAATTAATTAATAAACTCCTACCCCCAACATCTTCTAAAAAAAAAAAAAAAATTGACACCTTCATCTCTGATCCGGGGTGTGCCCGGGCAGTTTACTGCATGCCATCTAGGAAGCGTCTAAGAGCAGGCAGCTTGCTGGCCGAGGCACTGGTTGCAGAAGTCACCACGGAGCAGCCTCCCAGGCCGCGGCCTACCACGTGGGGGCAGGGGACGGTGGGAGCAGACCCCTGGGTGCAGGCCGTGTTGGCCTGCGTGGTCTGTAGAGAATTTAAAAGCAATAACGAAGCTGACTGAGAGTCAGTCTGCTTTTTATCATCTCCATGCACCGGTGGTTCTAAATAGCATGAATGATAAATTGCAGCCATCATCAGGAGTTAGCTGCTGCCACTGCTCCAGGAAAGTACTTTTTTTCTCAGTTTGGTGTTTGGGAGGAATGGGGTGGGCCAGCTTTTGCTGAGAGGACTCCCAGTTTGCCATCCACTTGGCGAAAGAAGAAATGGTATAAAGTGCTGGAGTTTAAACCAGGCTTGGAATGGAACTTTCTCTTGGGAAGCCAGACTGTGCTTTCCCTGGGCAGGAAAAGAGGCAGTGAGCAGGGTGGGATCTGCCAACAAAGGAAGGCCAAGCAGTGTGGGGTGGTGCGGGGGAGGTGTCATTTCACATCAGAGACAGGTGTGACTGTGCTTGGGCTCCTGGGTCAGCTTCGAGGAGCTCCCAGCTGGACCACTCCTAGATGCACAGTCAGGCTGGATGCTGTTTTCTTGCCCTATAGGCCCCCATCCTGCACACCTGTCTGTCTCAGCACAGGACACAGAGGGGTAGCAATCACCAATCAAAGCATTAGTCCTTCCTTATCTGCTGGGGGCCCCCTGCCTGGTGGACCAGAGACAGAGTCAGGGTTATTTCTTCCACTGCAGAGACAGTGTGACCAAGAGGAAAGAGTGCTACGATGTATTACTTTGTAGCTTGGTGACTTTGTGAATCAGTCCTTTAGACCCCTTTGGGGCCACTCTTCTCATCTGTAAAATGGAGACAATAGGAGAACCTAGCTCATAGGATTGTTGTGAGGAGTAAAGGAGACGAACCATTTAATTGCTGAAAGACCGCATCTGGCACATAGGAAGCACTTAGTGAATATGAGCTATGATTATTTTGGAGTGGTGCCGTCTTGGCCAAGCCATTTAACCTCTCTGAGCCTTAATTTCTTCAGCTGTAAATAATAAGTAACCTGCAATGTGAAATGTAACCCTAACACAGTTTCTGGCACATAGTAGGTGTTCAATAAACGGGAGCTAATATTACTCCTGTGTGTCAGTGATGCATTTCTGAGCACCTGGCCTTGCTCTTCTGCCTCTGCACTGCACGGCCAGAGAAACAGACTATGGGTGGGGGCGGGTGTTGTTTCAGATGGTGCTTCCTTAGACACAGAGCAACTAGAGACATGAGTCAGGGTAGAGAAGAGAAACCAAACCTGCATTCAAACAACTTTCTCTGCACAGCTCTGAAGAGAGATCTCTGAGTATGACTGTCTCCCATCCAGGCTTATCTCTCCATTCACCCAGTATGGTCTCTACTGCAGCTGCTTCTTAAGAGCTTCCACCTTTCTTTGCCTGTCTTGCAGCACTGAGCCAGGCCTCAGTCCAGAGGGAAGTGCAACAGAAATGGTGCTTCTTCCGAGGTGAAATCAGTAACTTTTTGCTGAATTTGAATAGCACTCTAGATTTCAGAGAGCGTCTGAGGCTGGGGTACATTGGTGTAGATCCTGACTTGGAGACCTCTGTTTCTCTGCCCCGACACCCCTACTTACAGCGTGATGGGCTCAGCTCTCTTGCACTGTCACTCTGTGGATGGGAAAGATCCTTGGTTCAGAGTCCTGCCCTCATCAACCTTCTCTACCTAGCTGAGGAGGGAAACTGCCTCTCCCACGGCAGCTCATTTCAGGTATTGGCAGGATACCCAATATTAGAATACTGGTATTCTAATTATCAGAATCTATTCACTGGTCTGCTTATCTCCCAGAGAAAGAGGCTAATCTATTTCCCTTGAAGTGTTAAAAGACAGCTCTTCCCCCCGCCCTTCCTGAAATTTTTTGTTTTTCTAGGCTAAATGGCCTCCATTCCTCTTCTGGAATGTCACCACCACCCCCTTTTCTGCCTCTTCTCTGGTTGGTTGTGTTTCAGTGTGTCTGCGTCTTTGTTGAAGTTTATCAGAAATTACAACAGTCTTCCAACACAGAGTAGAAAGAGCTTTGTCTCCTTTGCTCTGAGCACCATATTTCAGTTAATGCAGTGAGCTTCTTGGCATCCACGTCACACTGCTGACTCATATTCCATGCGCAGTCAACCCAAACCACAGAGCCTTTTAAACATACAGTATTGCAAGTCACTTGTTCTCCATTTCTGAATTGTGCTGTTGGCTTCTTGAACCTAAAGGGAGAATATCTATCTCTTTTCTAGTTTACATTTTTAGATTCCCTGTGTCATCTCCTCCTACCCAGACCGTTTTAGATTTTGGTTTTGCCATATGTTATATTTGCTGCTGCTGCTTGTTGCCTGTCATGTAGGAATTTGATAAATAGCTCTCTTTGTTCTCATCCAAGTCATTGGAGACTGTGGGACCAGGGCTGGAGGCTTGGATCAGTCCAAGGCTGGAGACTGACAGCCCCTTTGGACAGTGCCATTCAGGCTCTTATAGACCTCCCAACCCATGTTGTCATCTGTGCTGGGCTACCGGGCTCCTGTGATCTGGTTAGAGGGCTCATCTTGTTTTTTCCTTCCACTTCACCTGCTAAATCCATTGGCCTCTCCACTGATAATTTGTGGATAGGGGAGTGTCTGCTCAAATACTCTTTTCTAGTCCCATGGTATTCTGGGCTAGGGCATTGTTTTATTTCCACTTATTGGACGAGACCTTAGAGGCCAGTTAGTTCATTTATAGACAAATGGGTTCATTGATTCAAACGTTCAGCCAGTATTTATTGAACATGTAATGTGTCCCAACCACTGTTCTAGGTGCTGGGACACAGAGGTGTACAAAACAAATATGGCCTCTGTCCATACGGAACTTCTGTTCTAGAAAAGACTCTGATCCAGCAGCGGGGAGGGACTTTCCCAAGTTTGCACAGCCACCAGAGGGTTATTCTGGGAATTGAACACAGCTAAACCTCCACTGCCCCGTGCAGTGCTCTTTCTACAGAGCTCTCTTGTGCTGTTCTATTAATCTCCCAACTGGGAAGACCACCAGTTTTAAGAGTTAAGTCATAGACAAGTCTAATTATCCTTGAAACCATCCTCATAAGAAACGCATGTAGGAAGCTTTACAGAGGGGCCCCTCACTCAGTTTTCTTATCACTGGAACTTTTTGGACATTTTATTATCTTCTTCCTAAACCTACAACCACCCAGTTAAGTAGGGGCTAAATTAATGTTTGGGGGTCCAGGTGAGGAGTGTTCCTTCTTCTTAAGTCCCTGCCATGACTACAGTCCAATGGAAGTGTAAACGTTGCACAAATTCTCAAAAACTCTAGAACAAGTGACAGGTCTAGATTCTGTCTCTGTGAGATACAGTCTGGCAAGAGGAGTGTTTCTCTGAGTGAGTCTTGTGTGGTATCTGAGATGATTTTGATCAGTACACAGATGAAAACTTTTCATTTTAACCCATCTCAAATTGCAATTTCATGGGTATTATTGCTTAGGAGGCTGTTAAATAGGAAAAAATTACTTGAAGTTAATTTAAAGAAGGCATCGTTTTATGTGGATGTGGTGAAAATTGTGAGAGTAGTTTGTAAATGCTGGAAGATTGGAAAATGCTGCTGTAAGAGAAAGCGTTTTGGGTTTTGTATTAAGATTTGTTTTGGGGGAGTGATGTCACCAAGATGGTGAAATAGGTCTTTGCTGACTTTGCTCCCCCCTCACAAGGAGATTCCTTTGGAGAGCAAGTTCAGGCTCTGTGCCTCATTAAGTGTGAACCTTGGGCATGTTTTGATTCTTTCTGACCCTCAGTTTACCTGAAAAGTGGAGATTAGCTGCTCTGCGGGTTGTTGAGCATTAAATCAGATGACATTGTAGATGATTGATAGCGAGGTCACAGCACACAGTTGACATGCAATTAATCTGAGTTAGTTTACCTCCCCGTCTGCTCCTGGCTGCCTTTTGGCTTTGCCAGTTTGTTCATCCTCTCTGGGGCTCAGCTTTCCTTGCCTCGAAATTGGGACTTTGGCAAAACAACCTGAACATGTTTCGTCTTGGAAACTTGGTCGGTACTTGGGCGAGGGATCACCTGGGACTGACTTGTGATGTGGGCCGTCCCCTGCCTGTAGCTCCTGGAGGTCAGGACTGGGCCTTGCTTGTGGCTCTGTCACAAGCATCAGCATGATAGCAGTACAATCAGGCACATGGTAAGCAACCAGTGAGTCTTTGTGGAATGAAGGTTAGAGATAATACCTGCCCTTTCTCCTTCACAGTGTATTCTGAGGGTCAAATGAAAGCACCTTGAAAAGTATAAAATCCCAGCACATGTCATTTTCAAGTTGATCCACTGTGTGAACCCAAGTCACCAGGGGTCTCAATTACTAATAATGACAAAAGATCTTAAGCACAGCCTTGGCTTTCTTTCGTCTACAAGGTTTACCTTCCAGAACTTTGCTGGAAGGGCTGCCATGAACCCAGAGGCTTGAAGTGGATTTACTGAGAAGCTAAAGAAGTTTCACTTTCATAGCCCCCTTCCAAGGCGCTGGTAGGGATCTCAGCAATCAGAAAATTGCCAAAGTAGGATGTTAAAAAAAATATTCTTTTTCTTAAATAGAGTCCTCCAAACTGTGTCAGCCTCAGGCCTCACACAGCTGCATCTGCCCCTGCCAGAGGCTTGGGGGGACAGGAAGCACTGCCTACTTACTTGCTCGGCTTCCTCTTCCACCTGGCCCTCCAGGTTTGCTCACTACTCCAGCCCACTGCATCCTCTTTGGGGAATCTGGCATTTTCCAGTTGGGTGACCAGCAGGGAGGCCAGAGCTAAGGCCTTCCCAGTAGGGCCGGTGCTGCTCAGATCAGGACTGGGCTAGGGAAGGAGGTATCCCTTTGCTTTCTTACTGTTTACTTCCTGTAGAGCTACTTAAGCATGTTGCTTAGCGATACCTAATGGCTCATTAGCCTGCTTCCTGCTGGACATTTCAGCTCAAACATCCTGTCTGCCCCAGTGCCTTGCTCCTTCCCCAAATCCTGGAATCCAGACTACAGCTCTCCTTCATCTCTAGGTGGCATCATGGGCCCAGGCCCCTCTCGAGTTTGTATCGTATGTAGTGGTTGAAGACATCCCACATCGTTGAGGTCACGGGTTGGAAGGGGAAGGACTGGAGGAGAGATCTGGGGCAGCGCTGCCTGCATCCTGACACCCTGACTTGGGTCTTGAGTTTGTCCATCCCTTTGGTGACATTTTTGAGTGTCAGTGGAATGGCTGTCATTTTCTATATACTCATGGTACAAATCTGGCTCGTTTGACCTTTTTGATGTGGCTCTGACCAAGACTTTTATGAAATAAGTCCTGAGGGTTGTGCTGGACTTTCCTTAGGGAAATGGATCATAACTTTCTGGCTGTTGGGTTTACTGGTAATACTGAGAACTCACTGCATGGACCTTTGATTCTGCTTTGATCTTTCAAAGTCAGAAAGACCTGATCCCCTGAGGGCAGGGCAGGCTTTGGAGACTGGCTGTGGCAGGGAGTTGAGGGAAAGGGTTGTAAAGTTAGCATCTTGTAAACATCCACTGGGGCAGTACAGTTTAGTATTAAGAGACTCAGCATACCTGGCAGCCAGACTGCCTTGGTTCAGATCTTGGCTCTGCTGCTTACCGGCTGTGTGACCTTAGATAATTCTGGAGCATCTTTGTGTGTCAGTTTCCTCAAAATGGGGATAACAGCCCTCTCTTAGGGCTGTTGTAGGGAATCCTGAGATAAGCATAAAGCATTTAGTACCGTATCTGGCACATCAGGAGCACCAGGCTTAGACTTTACTTCATTGCAGGACCATCACGTGAGATAGGGAATTTTGTTCCTTTTTGTGCACACGAAGGAGCTGAAGTTCAGAGAGGCTAAGTAACTTGCCTAAGGAAGCACAGCTGGCAAAAGGGAGGAATAGGACTAGAACTTCAGACTTCCATACTCTGCTAGTATGTTATTACAGCCTCAAGAGAGCAGCCCAGGGTAGCCAGAAAAGTTCCCAGGTCACAAGATACTGGGCATGGATGGACTGGGATCAGAGCAGAGACAAGAGGGCTTCCGAGGGAAATGCCAGGCTTCCTCCATTTCCCAGCTTCGTGGTAACAGACATGGGCGGAACGTTCCCCAAAGCCCGTGTACAAAGAACATCCTGTGACTCACAGCCACTTCTTCCCTGCCTAAACCCCTTCCTTCCATTTGGGCAGCTGCTGAAGTTGAGGCTGCAGCCTCGAACTTTGTTTTCTGTCCTTGTGGGGCCCCCGTGGGTCATCTTGGGAGATCAGTTGACCTATGTGTCAACATTATGTCATCAAACTGGAAATTCCTTGAAATCTTTGGATGATTGCAATTCACATCCCTATGCACTTATCAGAAGTTCTAATTTGAAGCCTTAGAGTTTCATAGTTTGAAAGTTTCCCAGACCTGTCAAACCCAGGCAGCCTCTCAAAGCCTAGGCTGTTGGTTTCCATCCAGGGTAGGGCTTGGCCCCAGCTTGGTCTGCCATCAGGGGGATTCAGTGCTGCACTGCTGTGTTGAAGTATTGCTTGAACTAAAGCAAATCAAAGGTCAGCTTTACCCAGACAAGAATAGAAAACACAGTTGTACATGATTCCAGGAAGGCATGTGCCACATAATATCAGGCTGCCTTTAAAGAGTTTGGGTTGTTAACCTCAACAGCAGTGTTTCATGTCTCTTGCTTTTCCAGTATGAGATTTATTTACCTTGTGGGTGGCAAAGAGCAGTTTGGAAGTCCAGTTTGTTTCTCCTTAAAATCTTCGCATTTCTAGCCCTCTCATCGCTGTTGCATTGAGGCACAGAAAGGCAATCTTAGAGTGACACTTTATCCAACACACTAAGCTGTACCAGGTTATGATGCCGTTTTACATTTAAATATGTTGTGACATTCAAGTTTTACAACAGCACCAGCTTGGTGTTATCATCCCCATTTTATTGATGAGGAAACTGAGGCTCACAGGGTTACATCTTTTGCCCAAGGTCACAGAGTAAGGCTGTGAATTTAATCAGGGTCTCTCTGACCTCAAGGCTCAGCATCCTTGCACCATCCCATGCTGCCACTTCACCTTATTCCAGTACCAGGACGCATGCGTGGTGTCACCAGCTTATGATGCCAAAATCATTATGAAGCATTTTAAAAGCATAAAATGATTCATTTAATTCCTATAGAACAAAAAGAGCCAAAACTTTGTAAGCCAGAGCTGATTGGGTTCAGATTTGCCACTTGCTTGCTCTGTGACCTTGAGCAGGATATTAACATCTCTGGGTCTGTTTCCTCATTTGAAAAATGGGAAAAATAATACCCTTCTCATAAGCTTACTTTAAGAATTGTAGACAATAATACAGGGACTTCCCTGGCAGTCCAGTGGTTAAGACTCTGGGCAACCAATGCAGGGGTCATGGGTTCGATCCCTGGTCGCACAACTAAGATCCCACATGCCGCACGGCATGGCCAAATAAAATACAATGGCTGTGTATTAAAAAAGAAAGAAAATAATACATATAATGTATCTGATGCTCGGTACACGTTAATCCCCTTCCTCTGCTGACAAAGCACTACCATGTCCCTTAATATACGTTTTATTAATTTTAAAAGTAAGAAAACTGAAGTAATTTATACCTTATATATATGAACAATTCTTCCTTTCCAACCCTGGAAAGAGCCCCTTCTCAGCCCCTAATTGATAAATTCATCTACCCTTCCTTTCCCATGTTCCTGGGCTTCTCACGGCCCTGCATGCTGATTCTAATCCCTAACTTGTTGTGTTAGGAGCCTCTGGTCTCATTTTCAGTCAGAGACCAGCTCGTCAGTGAGAACTGAATGCCTCCAACTCTCTTCTTTTTTCCCAGCTCTTTTTCTCTCTGCCCTTTCTGTTTGATGTGGTCTTTCCTGTTTCTAGACTCTGTTTCCTCTTATTTTGATCTCACCTTCTCTCTGTTCCTTGCCTCATCTGGGCACCCTCCCACACCTCTCCACCTTTCTGGCCTTCACAAAGGGGTCTCCATGTAGTGTTCTCCCAGCTGTTTTCTTGCTTTGTCTAATGATGGCTCCTTGCCTCTTCCTCTTTTCTCTTTAGGTGCCAAACTCACTGAGGCCAATGCTACCTCGCCAGTGTTATCTTTCTTTTCCTTCTGGGCTTCCCAAGCCAGCCCGACTGTGTCCACCACCTGCATTGCATTAGCAGAGCTCCTGGCCAGTGTGAACAGGTCACCTCCCCTTCTAGGTCCACGGTCTTCACTGGCTCTTTGGGGGCCTGGTTACCATTCAGCTTCTTATCAGCTGATGTTCGTCCTCATTCCAGGGGCTCCTGACCACCTCTCCCACCTTGCCTACTTCTCAGTAAGACACAGGTATGCTGTTGCCGTAGCAGATGGATCTGGGAAAGATGTGGCGTGTCTCTTCCCATCCCCCGATTTCAATGTTGACTGATTCTGGAGTGGCAGAGTGGGCTGGAGGCTCACGGCTCTGCTCACCTGACCTTCTGTCCACCTTCTCTTGGAAGGCAAGGGCAGGGATCCTGTCTTTATACAGCATCTCTTTTATTACAGGCTCCTGCCTTCAAGGAGTGCCAAGAAATATTGCTACTTGGAACCATAGCTCTAGCGTTTTGGGTTCAGTAGCCATTTAGAAGTTTGTTGAACTTACGCAAGTTCCATTCTATGTAGAATAAGGAACATGTGGTTGCTGAAGCTGTGATACTCCCATTGGTCTCAGGAGAAGACTCTGGCTTCCCGGGACTTGCCACAAAGGGTTCAGGAAGTGTGACCCTAAATATTCTGGTTTCTCTGTGGAACCCTTCACATAAGTGTCATCCAAGACTTTATCAACATTTGTTTTGAACTTGTTTAATTTTTCAGCTTGTATTTTCTCTTGCAGTGTGTGTGAGTCAGTATTCACTCAGTGTTGTTAGTGTTTACTTAACCCACCCCCTAGTATGGCCGATCTCCATTTACAGAAAAATGCAGGTTCAGAGAGTCTAAGTGACTTCTCCAAGGCCACATAACTGGAAAATTCTGGAACTGAGATATGAACCAGGTTTGCCAGACTCCAGAACCTGGGATCTTTCAGGGGTGTCTTGGTGTCCGTCAGCAAGCCCTCAGTGTAGAGAAGGAAACTTCTCCTGGGTAGGGAACCCTGGGCCCAGATGACCAGCAGGGAGGTCCTGAGGCTGTGTGTACCCCAGGCTCCCGGCCTCCTCTCATGGGCCCTAAGGAGTCACTCCAGGAAGCAGCCAGGTTATCCTGCCTTACCCCCCTCTTCAGAGCCCTGAAATTCCCAGAGAAGCCCTGGTTTTCCCGGGGAGGGTCCAGCCGTCTCAGTGAAGCAGGCGGGAGCTATCCCTGAAGAAGAAAGTGGAGCCCTAGCATCAGGAAAACAAACCAAAACAACAAAAAATACCCCAGAAGACACCTGAGTATGTTTGTTCCCAGCCCTTTTCTGGCAGAGAAATGTTTTGGAGTCTTGTTTAGAAGGCCCGGCTTAGGCTGAGTCAAGCCAGGAGCGAGAATCTGGCCGTGGCCCCTCCAGGCTGTTGACAGGGTCAGGGCTGGGAGACCCTCCTGGGGTCCTTTTAAGAAGAGTATTTGGGCCTGGGAAGCTGATGCGATCTCTTTCTGGACTTCTTTTTTTTTTCATTTGCCTCCTCCACCCACTTCTCAAGCAGCTGATCCTGTGGTTTCTTTTCATGTTGAACAAAAGAGACTACAGCGATCTTGAAACCGGAGCTGGGGACTGGAGGGCACTGACCGGGAGTAACCCCGCCGCCAGCTCTGCTGAGGGCTTCCCTCCTCCGCCTTCCGGGGCCGCTGCCCTCCCTCTTCCCTGCTCCCCTCCTTCTCCACGGCACGCAGGCAGGCTGGGAAGAAGCAGAAGGAACACTACGTGGCCATGAAGGTATCCCCCACCCCCGCAACGTTGCAGTGCCCCTCCCCTCCACACCCCTCTCTCTCCTGCCATGGAAGCGTTTCCTTAGCCTGCCTGGCCCAGAGGACTGGCAAGGAACTGAGGATTCTGTCCTGTTTGTCCTCAGCCCACAAACACACACTTCACTTGTTTTGTTCTTTAGACTCCAAGCTCCTGAATTTTTTTTTTTCTCCTTTTCTTTGCCCTACCTCCCTGCACCCAAAGCAAAACTCTGTGGAAAAGGACAGGCCGCCGCTGGCTCCTCAAGTATTTTGGTCCATATCAGAGACACGGCAACAGGAAAGCTCTAGGCGCCTTTTGCCGGACAGGGACTTTTGGTCTTCTCTGCAGGCAGCAAGGACTCATGTATAGTTTAGTGACCTGTCCAGCTCCCTGATGACCATATTCTGTGGCAGCATTTATATCCTCTCAGTTACCCTTGTAAACTCTTGAGGCCCTTTCCCTCCAGAAGAGTACTTTCACTTTCTTGATCTTGGTGTTCACAACAAGCTGTGAATATTTTTAACCCTTCTTACACCTAAGGAAACTGAGGCCCAAGAGAGATTCAGAAAAGTGAGGTTCATGATTACACAGTTGGGAAACAGCTGAACTGGGACCTGAATTCACATTTTCTGATGCCATGTCCAGTGCTGATTTAGTTTTACCCCAAGTATACCTTTCAGTACCAACTTTAAGAAGACCTCTGAGATCATCTTCTACAACTTACACATTACAGATAAGAAAATCAAGGTCATGTCAGCTCATGTGGGCAAAGTTAAATGGCCAAGTAAGTGACTGTCTCTTTCATTGTGTTCTCTGTCTTGTTTCCAATGACTGGTTTTTCTTACTGGTCATCTTCCATCTATGCCCATCCTTGCAGTGATCCTGTAGAGGCAATCATTTCCGTTGATTCTCTGCAAAATGCTAGATTTATTTATTCTTTTCTAAAGCTTTGAATAGGCAAATTGGTTAGCTTTAACCTTTTCTTCACCTATAGACAGTGTCAGCAGAAAGAACTCAATAGTTCTGTCTGACTCAGGAGCTCAGCCAGGCAAATACATAACACACATACACACACACGTGCATATACCTTAGATCATAAATTCAGTATTGACTTAGTTGGCAAAGTCACTTCTATGTTCTTATCTATTCTGAAAGCATATGCTTTAGGATCAAACTAACAATGAAGCTAATGAGGTGTCTTTCCTGAAAGTGATGATGGTATTAGCCGTCCTTATTGAGAACTTGTCTTGGTTTCAGGCATTATGCTGGGACTTCAGGTGCATTTTCTCATTTAACCCCCAGCTCAGTGCAGTGACGTAGATGCTGCTGTCATCCCCATTTACCCTGTTATTGACACTTCCAACACTCTGCTTCCAGCTCCCACTCACCTGTCTTCCTGACCTGGGCTGATGCAGCTGAGGGGGCTTAGAGAAACTCTAACGCTATCTTGACCTGGTTTGTTTCACACTCAGGTCCTGTTTCACCCTTCCCTATCCGCAGCAGTCACCTCAGTTCATTACTTGATTCACTCATTTGTGTTCATCCATTCCTCCATCATCCACCATTGCCAGGTAGCCTTCTCTGTGCCAGGCACTGCTGTGCTTTCGAGTTCCAAAGTCCTGGCCCTCAGGCACTTCTGTTCTTCTGGGGAAAAAGATGTGGTCTCAGACAACTGCAGCTTGGGGGAAGCACACTTAGGAGGCTGTTAGGGCACAGAGGATGGCCACCTGACTCAGCTTGAGGGTGGAACATCAGGGCAGGCTTCCTGGAGGAGGTGACTTATGGCCCAAGTCATAAAGAAGGGTAGGAGTTAGCTAGGCCAAGAGGAGAAGGGCCATTTCAGACATCAGGCTTTCTCAATATTCTTGGCCTCTCCACTCATTTTCCTGCCAACAACAAAATGGAGAAAACTGAGACCAGAGGTACAAAGCCACCCAACTCTGGCCTCATACTATACCTCGTCCTCTTCCTTCTCCCATCCTACTCCCCAAATCTTAGGTTTTGAGGAATCTCCTCTATGTTTATCTGCTTGTACATTTATTTATTCATTCAGAAACATTGAGAACCTGGTGTACACAGCACTATGACTACAGGGTATCCTGTCCCTGCCATCACGGGAGGCCTTCCTTACTCTCTCCTCACCAGCTACAGCCTCTGGAGACTTCTGGCTCCCTGTCCTTTTCCAGAATTTAGCTTTGGCCTGTTCAGCCTGACTTCCCCCTTGAAACACTTGCAGATCATAAGCCTCACCTGGGTCAAATGCTTCCGTCCGCTGCCTTCCTCTGGCTCTCTCATCCCTCTGCTTTCTCTGTTGATTTGCCTCTTCATCTCCCTTATCATCCTTGGAAGTTCCTTGAGGGCAGTGCCTGTGTCCTTACCTTTTCTCTACACTTCATGGTGGTACACTAGTAAAGGTGAGGGAAATAAACCCTCTCAATAATCACAAAATTATTATCATTTTTTGAGCACCTACAGTGAGCCCGTTGCTTACTATTCATGCATTACACGTAAATATGTCTAATCCTCATACCTTCGAAAAGTGGGTACTGTTACCCTTACCTCTTAGGTAAGAAATCTCAGGCTCAGGAAGGCAAAATGAACTTCTCAAAGCCACACAGTTCATAAACAGCAGAGTCCAGCATCAAAGTTAGGTTATTCTGATCCCACACCCCTGATCTTTTCCCTGCACTATTGTTTCCCAAACTTGGCTGGAATCACCTTGGGGAGTGTTAGAAAATTCTGATGCCTGGGTCTCAGCCCCAGAAGTTCTGATCGCGTCTCCCGGGAGCCAAGGTTGAGAACCAGTGCGCCCCACGGCGCTGCTTTCCTGCGCACACATTGGCTGCAGCTTGGTGGTGGTGGTGTGTGAATCTGCATCCACGTGTGGTATCCATGTGACCAGAATTCAAGTTCTTTGTAGCCAGGGATCTTAGCCCGCCCTGCTGCCTTGCCGCATGGCGGCCTCACCACCACGTGCACGTGCACTGTCAAAGGTTGTTGACTGGGCTTCCCTGGTGGCGCAGTGGTTGGGAGTCCGCCTGCCGATGTGGGGGACACGGGTTCGTGCCCCAGTTCGGGAAGATCCCACATGCCGTGGAGCGGCTGGGCCCGTGAGCCATGGCCGCTGAGCCTGTGCGTCCGGAGCCTGTGCTCCGCAACGGGAGAGGCCACAGCAGTGAGAGGCCTGCGTACCTCAAAAAAAAAAAAAAAAAAAAAAAGGTCGTTGACTGTTTAATCAGCCTCTTGGTTCTTTCTCATTCGGAGGATTCACTGAGAGGCAGTTGGAGTTTGATCACATCCAGCTGTTCTCATCCGCAGAGCCAATTGACTTACCAGAAATGGCTTGTAAATGCACTGCGCATGCTCCCTGGTCTCAAGAGTGTTGCTTGTGACCTAGACCCATCGCAAGTGCAGTGGGGTCGGCCTCCCACCCTTCAGCAGCCCTGCTCCGGAGGGGGGAGGCTCTTCTGGACTTGGCTCAGCCCAGTGTCGAGTGCTGCTCCGGCTTTTCATTCTCAGGAGGGGTGTGGTACTCGCCTGGTCACTGAGGCTCAGCTCGTGTGTATATCCTGTTCTGTCCGGAGCTCAGAGAGGTTTCTTCGTCCCTCACTTGACAGGTGAGGCAGTGGAGACACAGCTAGGTGAAATAATCTGGCAAATAAATGGATACAGAGCCCAGTTTTCTGAGCCCCATTGTTCCACAGTGGTTAGTGTCAGGCTTTCCATGCCAGACCTCAGTTGAAGCCACCAGCTTTCCTACCTTCTTCCCGTTTACCTTAGGGATACCTTAGGGATACTGGGACACTCAGGATGTCACTTGGCATCTCTGGGAATATAGTTCTAGTGACTAGGAGTCCTGCTTACTGTTGGGATGCAGCCTGGGGATCATCCTAATACCTCTGGGCCCTTCTCGGACCTGTACAGCTGAAAGGAAATCTCCTGTGATGTTGCTCGGATACTTCCGGAATCTTCCCAGCCCTGATCCCATCTCCTAGTATTTATTATCCAGCCATCATTCACTGATCAGTAATTCTTTGCTTGATCTGGACACCGTGATACAAGGATAAAAGACACAGTCTGTGCTCCAGAGGCATAGTCTGGTGGACAGAATATGTAAATAAAACAACATTCCTAAAAGGATGGTCCCCAGACACCCTGCATTAGAAATACAAGAGATGCTTATTAAAATGTAGATTCTTAGACCCCACTCTAGAGCCACTGTTTCAGAATCTCTGGGAATTGGGCCCAAGAAATTGCATTTTAGCATGTCCCTAAGTGAATCTTAGATGCTCTGAGGTTTGGCAGCTATAGAAGCGAACACGATGGTGAGAACGCAGTATCATATGTGTTAGGGAGCACCAGGCAGGTGTCAGCCTGCAGGAGCACCTGTTCTCACACGGGGTGCTGGGCCAGGACCAGCACCTGTTCTCACAAGGGGTGCTGACAGGGCCAGGACCAGCTTCTTGAATGTGTCATGAGGAATAACTAGGAGTTAGTCAAATAAGGTGTAGCCAGAGAATCATTTCTCTAGAGACGCGAATCATGCTTAGTGTATCCCTTCTATAACTCTGTATTATTAAAGTTTGCTTTAGCAGAACATGTCTGGATCAGGAAGCAGTGATGAGAGTCTGGTTGGATTTTGAGCCCTCCTTCTACTTTATCTCTGCA
Source organism: Mesoplodon mirus (assembly GCF_964341445.2). Taxonomy (NCBI): domain Eukaryota; kingdom Metazoa; phylum Chordata; class Mammalia; order Artiodactyla; family Ziphiidae; genus Mesoplodon; species Mesoplodon mirus. Next base: position 30,507,685 of record NC_138976.1, on the reverse strand, counting down.
CATCACCCCCATAGATCCCAGGATTAATTCCTGTCCTCTTTAAGCTCACCTCACAGGCCCATTTTCAGGTCAAACATCTGTTTCTCATCAGTTAAGTGATTTAGGTTTGCTAGGTTTGCCCCCGAGAGGTGGGTTCATTCCTGGGCCTGTGGGCTAGTCTCTCAGTGATGTCTGCCTGGTCATGAGGTGATGATGAGCTGGTTTTCTCTTTATTGAAAGAAGTTGGGTTATTAAGAGGGAGGGGCAGAAGGAGAAGTGGACACTCAAATGAAATACGGCAGGAAAATGAGAGCATTTCAGTAAGGGGGAGGGCCTGCCAAGCATCTGGCCAGAAATCTCATGTTTGGGATGAAGAAGCTGAAATGCAGAAAGATGTGAAATACCCAAGTGATGCCACTAGGCACAGCCTCCAACTCTGGGGACTAAAATTGGATTTCTGGCTAGTGCTTTTTCCACTTCACTGCACTGGATTGGAACCTTTTCTAAATGCACCTGAAGGGCTAATTATTTAAAGAGAGTCTGTATGACACCCTGCAGCAATCCAATCATTTGGTAGCATTGATTTTTTTAAATGTATGCATATGTGTTTTCTTAAAGGACGGCAGACCTGGGTGTTGGAGGTCTGTATCATGTGTTCCACGTTTAGAACTAAAATGAGACCAAGTCTGTGAAACTGCTTTGATATGCATAATGCTCTACATCCTTGGTTCTCAAAGGGTGGGCCCCAGACCAGCCACATCAGCACCGCCTGGCAGCTTGTTAGAAAAATGCAGATTCTCCAGCCTCATCCCAGGCCGATGAATCAGAAACTCTGGGGGTAGGGGACCAGTCTGTTTTCACAAGTCCTGCAGGTGATTCTATTGCCCACTCAAGTTTGAGAACCACTGCTCTGCATCAAGAGGAAACCAGCCCCCCGAGGCTTGTGGGAATAAAGGCTTTAAATATCTCCGAGTTTAGCTGTCTGAGATGGCACTGGGGAGACGGGAGCTGTGGGGTCAGGGTCGCAAATCTCAGGTGGGTTGATTTTTTCTTTGAAAAGCAAGGAAAAGCTGTGTGTGTGTGTGTGTGTGTGTGTGTGTGTGTGTGTGTACGTACAGCAGTGCCACACTCCACGGCTTCAGAAAGCAGTCTTTTCTTGTCTCTGCTGTTAAGGCGAAGCTCCCTGAACTTTGTTTCTCTGTGTGCTTAAGCCAGAGGCCTGTGGTTATCAATCGGTTTAAAACGAGGCAGTCAATATTATGATGGTTTGCTCCGTCATGCTTTTTATTTATTTATTTTTTGAGTTACTTATGAAATGAAAATAAAACGCTATTTCTCCAGCAGGCTTGAAGTTTCAGGACTTCCTGGTAGACAATGAAACCTTCTCTGGATTCCTGCATCACAACCTCTCTCTGCCAAGGCCAACTGTGGACAAGATACTGGGGGCTGGTGTCAATCTCCGCAAGGTAAGCTGTGACCGTCACTTTCCCTGGTGGGGCTGATGGCAGTGACATTGCTGGAGAGCGCCTGGAGGGAAGTGAATAAAATCCTGTCTTTGTAATGGCGCTGAAGGAGGTTGTTGGCTCCAATGCAGCTTCACCTATCTTTTCCTCCCTGCTCAGGCTGGCGTTGCCAAACCATCCAGAGAGTGGAATGTACAACCTGGCGTCACGGGCCTGCTGGTTGAAATAAAACTGATTTCCTGCCCATCAGTTGGCATTTGTTGATAATGACTCCCTAAAAGGGAGATGAATTTAAGATGAATTAAACATTTTCTTTAAAATTTCACAGTTCTGAAACAATAACCAGGGTTGAGGATTATTACCTAGAGTATCTCTGTCTATAAAATCTAAGACAGGAGATTTTCAAAATGTAATGCTTCCTTTAAAGATAGACGAGAAAGATATATAAGGAGAAAATGCTTAATTTTTTTTCTTAAAATTATAAAACCAGGAAGTAATATTAGTGTTTATGTCGAATTTTAACCTTAGATTTTCAGAAACTTCCACTGGCATCATTAGATAATCACACTGCTCCTGTGTGGTGGACAGCAGACCCAGATTGCATGGTTATTGATTTTCAGAGAAGTGTCTCAAATTTATTCTCTGGCAGAAAGGGGAACTGCTTCCTAATTGTGTCTCATGTCTACATACTAGCTTGTCTTTGCAGTAAGCAGAAGTAGAGGAAATGTTTATGACTGAAAATCTTTGCTTTACATGATCTAGAATTTTAAAAATTCGAAAAATGTGCTTACTGCTTTCCCTTATGAAACTGGGAAAATATGCCTTGAGTTTACCAATTGTGTGGTTGGGAGATGGGCCAAAGGCAGCAGGCTTATGAAAATCGTTAGCATGATTTCCATTGCCCTCCACCAATTTCTTATCTGTCACATCCGATCAGTTTAAAATAAGGGACATCCTAAGTACGGAGGTGGTCCTTGCATGGTAATTAGTCTCTGTGTAGTCAGTGTTCTTAAGCCAAATACTAAAGGTAGGCTGGCAGCAAGGGCTAATTAGAGAAAGGAGGAAAAGTGAAGTGTACTTGAGTATCTGGCAGTAGGTGGAAACTTAATGGAAACCATGGCCAACCAAGTGTTCTGCAGGGTTAGAAAGCTGCATGGGTCTTGAAAGGCTTTTGGTCCATCACTCCCACTAGGTTGTACTACAAGCAGGTCAGGTTGCACTAATAGAAACAAACAGAGGAAATAGTAACGGAGCAATAAAGAGTCTGAATCATCCATTCATTCATTCAACAAATATTTACTGTCCATATGTTCCAGCACTGTGGACACAAAGAGAGCAAGAAAGACGAAGACCCTCATCTTACTGAACTTATATGTCTAATGGACAGTAAGGACCATATATGAAGAAATGCAGTTTATTTAGGTCCAGTAAAACTAATTAAATAAGATATGGCCAAGGAAAGGTTCTTTGCTGAAATGAATAGATAAGAATGAGTTAGGGAAGATTGGTTCAAGATGGCAGAGTAGAAGGACATTCTCTCACTCCCTCTTTCGAGAACACTGGAATCACAACTAACTGCTGAACAATCATCGACAGGAAAACACTGGAACTCACCAGAAAAGATACCCCACATGCAAAGACAAAGGAGAAGCTGCAATGAGACGGTAGGAGGGGAGCTATCACAATAAAATCAAACCCCATAACTGCTGGGTGGGTGACTCACAGACTGGAGAACACTTATACCACAGAAGTCCACCCACTGGAGTGAAGGTTCTGAGCCACATGTCAGGCTTCCCAACCTGGGGGCCTGGCAACGGGAGGAGGAATTCCTAGAGAATCAGACTTGGAAGGCTAGCGATATGTGATTGTAGGACTTCGGCAGGACTGGGGGAAACAGAGACTCCACTCTTGGAGGGCACACACAAAGTAGTGTGTGCACTGGGACCCAGGGGAAGGAGCAGTGATGCCATAGGAGACTGAACCAGACCTACCTGCTTGTGTTAGAGGGTCTCCTGCAGAGGCAGGAGGCAGCTGTGGCTCACCAAGGGACAAGGACACTGACAGCAGAAGTTCTGGGAAGTACTCCTTGGTGTGAGCCCGCCCAGAGTCTGCCATTAGCCCCAGGAAAGAGCCCGGGTAGGCTCCAGTATTGGGTTGCCTCAGGCCAAACAACCAACAGGGAGGGAACCCAGCCACACCCATCAGCAGACAAGTGGATTAAAGTTTTACTGAGCTCTGCCCACCAGGGCAACAGCCAGATCTACCCTCCACCAGTCCCTCCCATCAGGAAGCTTCCACAAACCTCTTAGATAGCCTCATCCACCAGAGGGCAGACAGTAGAAGCAAGAGGAACTACAGTCCTGCAGCCTGTGGAACAAAAACCACATTCACAGAAAGATAGACAAGATGAAAAGGCAGAGGGCTATGTTCCAGATGAAGGAACAAGATAAAACCCCAGAAAAACAACTAAATGAAATGGAGATAGGCAATCTTCCAGAAAAGGAAATCAGAATAATGATAGCGAAGATGATCCAGGACCTCGGAAAAAGAATGGAGGCAAAGATTGAGAAGATGCAAGAAATGTTTAACAAAGATCTAGAAGAATTAAAGAACAAAAAAACAGAGATGAACAATACAATAACTGAAATGAAAACTACACTAGAAGGAATCAGTAGCAGAATAATTGAGGCAGAAGAATGGATAAGTGACCTGGAAGACAGAATGGTGGAACTCACTGCTGTGGAACAGAATAAAGAAAAAAGAATGAAAAGAAATGAAGACAGCCTAAGAGACCTCTGGAACAACATTAAATGCAACAACTTTTGCATTATAGGGGTCCCAGAAGGAGAAGAGAGAGAGAAAGGACCCACGAAAATATTTGAAGAGATTATAGTTGAAAACTTCCCTAACATGGGAAAAGAAATAGCCACTCAAGTCCAGGAAGTGCAGAGAGTCCCATACAGGATAAACCCAAGGAGAAACACGCTGAGACACATAGTAATCAAACTGGCAAAAATTAAAGACAAAGAAAAATTATTGAAAGCAGCAAGGGAAAAATGACAAATAACATATAAGGGAACTCCATAAGGTTAACAGCTGATTTCTCTGCAGAAACTCTACAAGCCAGAAGGGAGTGGCATGATATACTTAAAGTGATGAAAGGGAAGAACCTACAACCAAGATTACCCAGCAAGGATCTAATTCAGATTCAATGGAGAAATCAAAAGCTTTACAGACAAGCAAAAGCTAAGAGAATTCAGCACCACCAAACCAGCTCTACAGCAAATGCTAAAGGAACTTCTCTAAGTGGGAAACACAAGAGAAGAAAAGGACCTACAAAAACAAATCCCCCCAAAGTTAAGAAAATGGTAATAGGAACATACATATCGATAATTACCTTAAATGTGAATGGATTAAATGCTCAAACCAAAAGACACAGGCTTGCTGAATGGATACAAAAACAAGACGCATATATATGCTGTGTAAAAGAGACCCGCTTTAGACCTAGGGACACATACAGACTGAAAGTGAGGGGATGGAAAAAGATATTCCATGCAAATGGAAATCAGAAGAAAGCTGGAGTAGCAATACTCATATCAGATAAAATAGACTTTAAAATAAAGAATGTTACAAGAGATAAAGAAGGACACTAAAATATGATCAAGGGAGCAATCCTAGAAGAAGATATAACAATTATAAATATATGTGCACCCAACATAGGAGCACCTCAATACATAAGGCAACTGCTAACAGCCATAAAAGAGGAAATCGACAGTAACACAATACTAGTGTTATTGTTATATGATAATAATAACACCTCACACAAATGGACAGATCATCCAGACAGAAAATTAATAAGGAAACGCGAGCTTTAAATGACACAATAGACCAGATAGATTTAATTGATATTTATAGGACATTCCATCCAAAAACAGCAGATTACACTTTCTTCTCAAGTGCGCACAGAACATTCTCCAGGATAGATCACATCTTGGTCACAAATCAAGCCTCAGTAAATTTAAGAAATTTGAAATCATATCAAGCATCTTTTCTGACCACAATGCTATGAGATTAGAAATGAATTACAGGGAAAAAACGTAAGAAACACAAACACATGGAGGCTAAACAATACATTACTAAATAACAAAGAGCTCACTAAAGAAATCAAAGAGGAAATAAAAAAATACCTAGAGACAAATGACAATGAAAACACGATGATCCAAAACCTATGAGATCCAGCAAAAGCAGTTCTAAGAGGGAAGTTTATAGCTATACAAACCTACCTCAAGAAACAAGAAAAAGTTCAAAACAATCTAACCTTACACCTAAAGGAACTAGAGAAAGAAGAACAAACAAAACCCAAAGTTAGCAGAAGGAAAGAAATCATAAAGATCAGAGCAGAAATAAATGAAATAGAAACAAAGAAAACAATAGCAAAGATCAATGAAACTAAAAGCTGGTTCTTTGAGAAGAAAAACAAAATTGATAAACCATTAGCCAGACTCATCAAGAAAGAGAGGGAGAGGACTCAAATCAATAGAATTAGAAATGAAAAAGGAGAAGTTACAACAGACACCACAGAAATACAAAGCATCCTAAGAGACTACTACAAGCAACTCCGCCAATAAAGTGGACAACCTGGAAGAAATGGACAAATTATTAGAAAGGTATAATCTTCCAAGACTGAACCAGGAAGAAATAGAAAGTATGAACAGACCAATCACAAGTAATGAAATTGAAACTGTGATTAAAAATCTTCCAGCGAGGGCTTCCCTGGTGGTGCAGTGGTTGAGAGTCCGCCTGCCGATGCAGGGGACACGGGTTCGTGCCCCGTTCCGGGAAGATCCCACGTGCCGTGGAGCGGCTAGGCCCGTGAGCCATGGCCGCTGCCCCTGCCCCTCCAGAGCCTGTGCTCCACAGTGGGAGAGGCCACAACAGTGAGAGGCCCACGTATCGCAAAAAAAAAAAAAAAAAAAAAAAAAAAAAAATCTTCCAGCGAACAAAAGTCCAGGACCAGTTGGCTTCACAGGTGAATTCTATCAAACATTTAGAGAAGAGCTAACACCCATCCTTCTCTAACTCTTCCAAAAAATTGCAGAGGAAGAAAAACTCCGAAGTTCATTCTATGAGGCCGCCATCACCCTGATACCAAAACCAGACAAAGATACTACAAAAAAAGAAAATTACAAACCAGTACCACTGATGAATATAGATGCAAAAATCCTCAACAAAATTCTAGCAAACAGAATCCAACAACACATTAAAGGGATCATACACCATGATCAAGTGGGATTTATCCCAGAGAGGCAAGGATTCTTCAATATACTCAAATCAATCAATGTGATACACCATATTAGCAAACTGAAGAATAAAAACCATATGATCATCTCAATAGATGCAGAAAAAGCTTTTGACAAAATTCAACACCCATTTATGATAAAAACTCTCCAGAAAGTGGGCATAGAGGGAACCTACTTCAACGTAATAAAGGCCGTATATGACAAACCCACAGCAAACATCATTCTCAATGGTGATAAACTGAAAGCATTTCCCTAAGATCAGAAACTAGACAAGGATGTCCACTCTCACTACTATTATTCAACATAGTTTTGGAAGTCCTGGCCATGGCAATCAGAGAAGAAAAAGAGATAAAAGGAATACAAACTGGAAAAGAAGAAGTAAAACTGTCCCTGTTTGCAGATGACATGATACTATACATAGAGAATCCTAAAGATGCCACCAGAAAACTACTGGAGCTAATCAATGAATTTGGTAAAGTTGCAGGATACAAAATGAATGCACAGAAATCTCTTGCATTCTTATACACTAATATTGAAAAATCTGAAAGAGAAATTAAGGAAACACTCCCATTTACCGTTGCAACCAAAAGAATAAAATACATAGGAATAAATCTACTTAGGGAGACAGAAGACGTGTATGCAGAAAACTGTAAGACACTGATGAAAGAAATTAAAGATGATACCAACAAATGGAGACATATACCATGTTCTTGGATTGGAAGAATCAATATTGTGAAAATGACTATACTACCCAAAGCAATCTACAGGTTCAATGCAATCCCTATCAAATTACCAATGGCATTTTTTTGCGGAACTAGAACAGAAAATCTTAAAATTTGTATGGAGACACAAAAGACCCCAAATAGCCAAAGCAGTCTTGAGGGAAAAAAACGGAGCTAGAGGAATCAGACTCCCTGATTTCAGACTATACTATAAAGCTACAGTCATCAAGACAATATGGTACTGGCACAGAAGCAGAAACATAGATCAATGGAACAAGATAGAAAGCCCAGAGATAAACCCACGCACCTATGGTCAACTAATCTATGACAAAGGAGGCAAGGATATACAATGCAGAAAAGACAGTCTCTTCAAAAATTGGTGCTGGGAAAACTGGACAGCTACATGTAAAAGAATGAAATTAGAACATTCCCTAACACCATACACAAAAATAAACTCAAAATGGATTAGAGACCAAATGTAAGACCAGACACTATAAAACTCTTAGAGGAAAACATAGGAAGAACATTCTTTGTCATAAATCACAACAATATATTTTTTGATCCACCTCCTAGAGTAATGGAAATAAAAAGAAAAATAAACAAATGGGATCTAATGAAACTTAAAAGCTTTTGCATAGTAAGGGAAACCATAAAGAAAAGGAAAAGACAACCCTCAGAATGGGAGAAAATCTTTGCAAATGAATCATCGAACAAAGGATTAATCTCCAAAGTATATAAACAGCTCATGCAGCTCAATATTAAAAAAACAAACAACCCAATCCAAAAATGGGCAGAAGACCTAAATAGACATTTCTCCAAAGAAGACATAAGAAGCACATGAAAAGCTGCCCAACATCACTAATTATTAGAGAAATGCAAATCAAAGCTACAATCAGGTATCACCTCACACCAATTAGAATGGGCATCACCAGAAAATCTACAAACAACAAATGCTGGAGAGGGTGTGGAGAAAAGGGAACCCTCTTGCACTGCTGGTGGGAATGTAAATTGATACAGCCACTATGAAGAACAGTATGGAGGTTCCTTAAAGAACTAAAAATAGAATTACCATATGACCCAGCAATCCCACTACTGGGCATATACCGTGAGAAAACCATAATTTAAAAAGACACATGCACCCCAATGTTTATTGCAGCACTACTTACAATTGCCAGGTCAGGGAAGCAACCTAAATACCCATCAACAGACAAATGGATAAAGAAATTGTGGTACATATATATAATGGAATATTACTCAGCCATAAAAGGAATGAAATTGGGTCATTTGTAGAGATGTGGATGTATCTAGAGACTGTCATACAGAGTGAAGTAAGTCAGAAAGAGAAAAACAAATATTGTATATTAATGCATATATATGGAACCTAGAAAATGGTACAGATGAACTGGTTTGCAGAGCAGAAATTGAGACGCAGAAGTAGAGAACAAATGTATGGACCCCAAGGGGGGAAAGTGGCAGGGGGTGGTGGTTGTGGTGTGATGAATTGGCAGATTGGGATTGACATGTATACAGTGATGTGTATAAACTGGATGACTAATAAGAAAATGAATAAATAAATAAACATTAAAAAAAAAACCAAAAAGACTTAGAACTGGACTATCAGTGAGGTAAGGGGCTTGACTTTCTAGTACTCTGCTCTGATACAAGTAAAAAGAAGAGTTCCACATTCTGAAATTGTTTGAACATAGTTCTTTGCATCAGTTAAATATCTGTATCTACAAATAAATAGTATAAATGCCTTTTTTTTCATAATTCAGGCCAACCCCAGGTTAAGATATCATGCATTCCAAAATAATGAGAATTTTCTATTTTCTTTAATAAAAGTGGTTTTAGGAGTTCAGACTCTAGATTCCTACTGGGTGAATCACGTGTCCCACTTTTGAGAAAAAGAGTTGGACTCAGGATTTCCCCTCACAAGGACAAGAGTGTGGAGGTGATAAGTCAAATGCCACCTTCCGGTTTTAATGTCCTGTAGGATCATGCCTTGATCCATCCTAAAGTTCAGTAGAGACCTTATGCACTGGATAGAGTCCAACAGTGTCCATTCTTCAAAGCTGTATTGATGTGAAGTCCCCCAAAAGGCTTCAAGGACCCTGTTTCCCATCTTTGTAATCCAGTTTTGCTTCTCTCTCTTTGCATGAAATGCTTCCAGGTATTTTTGCAAGGCTACCAGTTACATTTGACCAATCTGTGCAATGGATCAAAATTAGGAGAGCTGATTCAACTTGGTGACCAAGAAGTCTCCATGCTTTGCAGCCTGCCAAAGGAGAAACTGGATGCAGCAGAGCAAATACTTCATTCCAACCTGGACATTCTGAAGCCAATCCTGGTGAGTAGGATTGCTGTGTGGAGAAGCTTCAAGCACTAATACTTTTGGAATGTGACGTTTTTCCTTGGGCAACGTGACTCTGTTTTTGTAGAAATATAATGCTGGCTGGGAGTTGGAGACATAATTTGGCTCAGTGGTATTCTAACTGTCTTTTCAAACTTTTGGGCCACCTCCCCAAGAGTAAATGGGGGAAGAGTAAGTAGGGTGTGGCTCTGAGTCCAAGTCTAAGGTCCCTTGTGCCTGTTTCAATCAGAGAAAACCTCCTTTTTTATGGTTTTTAATATTGAAAGGGTTCATGTGAAGAAGGAATTGCACAGATTTTTTTAAAAAATTCTCAAAACCATTGATGGGAAGATGGATATCTATTCATTTTAAAAAGACTATCAGAAAGGAGATATCGAGATGTCTCAGTGGGAAAACTCTGGAATTGGATGGGAGCACACTCAATAATTAGCTTAATCAATGACAAAATTGCATTCACAGAAAAAAATAATCCCAACAAAGCCCAGTCATCAGCTGGGAATCACTAGTTCAGAGAAGCAGTCCATGAGAATACATCCAAGAATAGGGATGAGTCTGAGCATTCTGGTCATCTATGTGTTATGTCTTGTTCCAGAACAGGTATCTTTCTTTGGGTTTCCTTGGAGCTCTGGTGGAATGCCCCTTGAACAGCATCCTTTAGCATTCAGTGTTCAGGTTTCCTATTCACCATAGAGCTCTCCGATTTGTCAGTAGTTTCTTTTAAAACCAGGGAAAAAGCCCTAGAAGAAGGATATGCCTGGAAAGAGATGTTCCTCATTTTAATAGAAAGAAATTGGAATCCTCTGAGACTTTGCACACCATGATTTCTCTAGAGAAAGATGGGCCCTCCTGGGGAACTAAGAAGGTTCTGTTTCTGGACCCTGTACCTGGATGATACCCTAGAATATTCCTTAGAAACACATGCCAGGGTTTACACTCTTGACTGACCATCAGGGAGTCCTTGTGTCCAGCTTGACTCTCTGATGCTATAGCTTCTGCCTGAGGTGAAGGTAGTAGTCAAACTGTGACTTTTGGATGCTTCTGTGGCAGGGTTGATGGTGATCCCATCAGTGTGAAGGGCTTAGGCCTAATGCTTAAGATCTGTTTTTGTTTTATTCCAGAAATAGTATTTTCTGTTTCAGTGGTTGAAAATGTACTGAGTTATTTTCATTGCTCTGTGATTCCACTGGTAATGTTTCTAGAGTATAATTTTAGTAAGATATGTTTCTGTATGGAGATGTCTGCAGCCCCAGATAACTGATCTAAATAACCAGATAAGCTCATCTGTGAAGACACTTGCAGCCTGTCGGCACTTTTTGCATTGTGAGACAGAGGGTCAAGGTTGTTACAAATGGTAGACCATTTCCTAGCACTGTTTTGGCTGTTTTGCTTTATTTCACAACAAGATAGAAATGTTCACCCTTTCAGCTGGGATGATTCAGACTTTGGAAAGATAGGTGCTTTTAGAAGACATAGTAATTTATTCTGGTGCCCATTCATTGTTTCACTTCTGTTTAGTCATTAAACACCTATTGTGTGCACAACCCAGTAAAATCCCTCTAATTATATAATGTCTGAATTATGCTCTAAGTAGAATGATAGTACAGCCTTCATAATCTGACAGTCAGCAGTTTAGGGTTCAACTTGAAAATCTCTCCCTAGTAGGGAAAATTAGTGTGATCGAGGACATGGAAATGCACTGTCAAAATTGTCAGCTACATCACAGCCCATCCTGTCATGCTGTGTTTGTGCCTTGTAGACCAGTTGGTTCACGGCAGGTGTTGATTAGGGTAGCTGCCATATGCTTCCTGCCCATCTCTTGGGCATAGGAGCATCTCAGGTTCTGCTCCTGCCTGTCAGCTGTTGCTGTGAGATCTTCCTACAATCAGAAAATGGGGCTCTTGAATTAGAACATAATGAGTGGTCAGGATGGCTCTGGGTAAAGTTGTTTTAGGGGATACCTCTGGGATGAAGTGACTTCCAAACATTTTGAAATGTGACTCTTATAGCAGAGCCTTAATTGGAGCACTGGGATTGATACTTGATTTACATTAAGCAGCCTTTTGCTTCTGCCACTTGGGTGGAATTTTGACATGGGTGATGGTAGATGGGTGTTCCGTGAGACCTCGTTGCACATGGGCAGTTAATTGTGCCAAGATATACAACAGGAGCAGCAACCAACATTGTGGGGGAGGGGAGAGAAACTGTTATGTCCGCCCGCGTTTCTGTACTAAAAGTGGATTTTGAGGAGAGACATGTTTTGAAACATTTCTCTTCTCTTTCTTTCTTTCTTTCTTTTTTTTTTTTTGATGTGGCTATTTCTCTCTTTTTCAGCCAGAGTATTCTGACTCTTTCTCCTGGGTCTCCTTCAGTTCCCTGATGACCACTTGGAGCCCAGTATTTTGACAGAAGTGGGGATGTGTGTAGGCCTGGGGTCATCTGCATCTGGGTTCAAATTCTGCCTCAGCATTTTACCAGCTGTGGGACCTTGGATACATTAGATTCTGTAAGCCTCTGTAGGTAAAAGATACCTACAGATAACGTAGTTTACCCTTGGTTGTGACTATTGCTCAGGTATATGAAGAGCCTGGCATAAGGCCTGGTACACATTAGATGCTCAATAAATAGAAGTTAATAATTTAATTGATATGAGTAATATAAATTATATGCTGAAAGCAGTGGCTGGTAAGGTAGAAATTTTCTTTTATAAATCAGTGTTAGAAATCAGTCATACCAAGCAAAGTAATCCTGAAGAATATTTCAATGAAAAATTGCATTCTTTGCTTAGGTATTGCCAAGGCTTCTTATCCTGTAGATTATTTGTTTATGCCTTGGTTATACCTTGCATAAAATGAAGGTATGAAATTTGCATATCAAGGTGTTCACAGGGCTGTATTCCTTTTTGGAGGCTCTGAACATGAATCTGTTTCTGAGCTCATTCGGATTGGTAGCTGATTTCAGTTCCTTGAAGTTGTAGGACTGAGGTCCCTGTTTTCTTCCTGGATGTCAGCTGGGGGCTGGTCTTTACTCCTAGAGGCTGCCAGCATTCCTTCTCGTGCTTTTCATATGGTCCCTCCCCAGCCACAGTGGTTTGAGCCCCTCTCATGCTTTAAATCTGATTTTTTCTTCTGCTACATCTCTCTGCTTCCAGCCTGAAAGTTTTTTGCTTTTAAGGGCTCGTGATTAGACTGAACCCATCCAGATAATCTAGGATAATCTCCCTATTTTCACATTCATTACTTTTTACATCTGTAAAGTGCTTTTTACCAGGTGAAGTAACTGATTGACAGGTTCCAGAGATTAGGGTGTGGACAGCTTTGGGGAGGGCATTCCTTCTGCCATAACTGCCTTTGGATTGGAATATATATTGGAACAATATTTCATTCTGTCTTTGAAGTGTTTCTTCAGTGTCCTTGGCTTTTTTTTATTAGTCCCGTTTCAGCCCTGTGTACTTTTTTGCTCGTATTCTGAGAGGGATTCTAAAGTACAGTAGACACTACTCATTAAGGTTTGTAATGCACAAACCAAAGAGCAGTGACTTTGGGAAGCAGAGCATCTCTGAACAAGGCATGAGACATTCATCAACAGAACCAACGCATATTTACTGTCTGTTTACCTTGTACCAGGTACTGTTCTAAGGCACTGAAGGTTCAGCCATGAACAACGCAGACAAGGTCCACGTGGAGCTTTCATTCCATAGGGCACTGAGAACCAGCTTTAAGGCTGAGACTGGAAACTTGAGGAATTCTTCATGAGTTCTGGGTTCTGTAAAGTGAGGGCTGCCCTCCCAACAGCTCCCTGACAACAGTCTTGTCTCATATGGGACACTGTGAGCCCTAGTGAAAGTCTGTGTGGTTAAGTAGGCTTGGGCTCTAGTCCTGTCTGTGATGTGAGGATGGTGTCTGTTTTTTTTGTGTGTGTGTGTGGTACGCAGGCCTCTCACTGCTGTGGCCTCTCCTGTTGCGGAGCACAGGCTCCAGTCACGCAGGCTCAGCGGCCATGGCTCACGGGCCCAGCCGCTCCGTGGCATATGGGATCTTCCCGGACCGGGGCATGAACCCGTGTCACCTGCATCGGCAGGCGGACTCTCAACCACCGCGCCACCAGGGAAGCCCGGTGTCTGGTTTTTGAGGTGAGGAAAAGGGTGTCTGATTCGAGTTAGCAAGGACAGGCATGCAGATTGACCTCCATCTTACTAACATCTTAGACACTGCACGACCATGTGGCTAGACTGCCTTGACTTATACTTTCAGCCGAAAAGGGAAAGCTCAATCTCCATGGAACAAAGTATTCTGTTCCTGTGTCTTCCGATGCGTGTAACACATTCTTGCAGAGGCGGAACTCAGTTCATAGGGCAAAGGAGGTAAGGTGAATGGTGCTCTGAGGTGCCCAGAGGACTAGTGGGCTCACAGCTGGACTGCACAAGGATCGAAGGAGCAGGTGGAGGAGGAGTGAAGAGTTATCCTTGTCTTGAAGGGTCTTTGACTTGATGAGGTGAATATGAAACAGAATATATCTGAATTTGAATGACCTTTGAAGCAGCACTCACACCAGTCCATCTCTCACCCTCCTAATGTGCTCTTCCCTTTGCTTTTCATTTTTCTTCCGTATTTATTGGACACCTAGTTATTATGTGCCAGGAACTGTGCTGGACACTGAGTTGAAATAAAACACCAGCTCAGAAATTAAAGTCAAATTGACTTTGCTAGGTTATTGCTTTTTTTTTTTTTTTTTAAGTTTCAGTCTTTTACAACTTAGTTAAACTAAGTTTTTGGTGGGGCACATGCTGCAGCGTATATAGAAATATAATGTGTATTATAGAATGTAGGAATATAATGTTGTACACATGAAATTTATATAATGTTATAAACCATTGTTACCTCAATTTAAAAAAGAAAAACATAAAATTCATGTGGAAGGAAAAACCTAGTGAGGATAGAAAGAATATAATGAAGTCATTTATTAGGCCCAGAAAAGATGGCACAGTGGACTTGGTCATTCTCAGGCCAGTGCCCCAGAATGTCATGCTTTTAGGAAATGTTTCAATGTTGTGATTAACACATTTTGCAGAAATGGGTAGGAGCTTTTGAGTAATACTCATTTGTCTATTCTTCCATTAATGATAGTACAGTATCTAGTTGTGATCTAAAAATATTGAATAATACATGAATTCCTGTTAGCTTAACACAGAACATACAGTCTTCACCAAAGGTTTTATTTTCCCTCTTTTTCCCCATTTGCCTTCATACAAGAACATCTTGCCCCCTGTGGTCAATGGGGACCTGTATGAATTCATAGCCAAGGGAATGTTTTTGGTTAAGAAAAATAGTAGGAGGAATTCCAAACTGTGAATGGCTTACCAGAGCTCTTTGGAAATACTATTGGCAAGTTTTGTCTGCCTTTGTCCAGTAAGTATGAGCCGGAGACCTCAGTTAACAGTAGGTGCAGGCACATGGTTCTCAGACTTCATCGTGTGGCCTCATTTTAAGGCATATTGGCTGGGGTTAATTTTGTTCAAGGAAGTTAGATATCTTTCAGATCTGATACGTACCCAAGCCAACTTATATTCTTACCCTTCCTTCATTCCTGCCAATCTCCTTTCCTCCTCCCTCTCTCTCTCTTATCTTTCATCGAATTAAAAAGAAAATTATGAAATAGTTCAAATATATTAAAAGGTACAGAAATAACATAAAGAACACTCATGTACCAACATCCATCATTTTACCATGCCTGCTTTAGATTCTTTTCAAGAAAGAAAACACTACAGATACAGTTTATGTCACCTGTGTATCCCCCTCTTTCCTCAAAGATAACCGTTATCCTGCAGTGGCATATTTTTATGCAACCATATATACATTTGCATTCTGTTAATAACAATATAGAGTATTGGTTTGCATGTGTTCATATTGTATAGGTGTGCATGTTGATTTGCAACTTGTCTTTATCACTCAGTGTTATGTTCTTGAGATTTATCAATGTTGATAAATGTGGCATCTGGTTCATTTTAACTGCTGCATGGTATTCCATTTTTATTCTAAAAAATTTGTTTTAAAACTCTTTTTCCATTCTTTGGCTTGTTTTTCCACATTGCTGATGGTATCTTTTTGTGCATAGTTTTTACTTTCAGAAGTTGAAGTTGTTAGTCCCCATTTTTGGTTTGGACTTCTGTATTTTAAGAAGGCCTTCCCTACCTTAGGTTCATAAGTACATTTTCTCCTCTATATCTTTTAAACTTTCATTTTTAGTTTTAGCTTTTCAATCTACCAAGAATTTAATTTTGTATAGTGGTATGAGATGGAAAAATTACTGTCTTTTTTTTTAACATCTTTATTGCAGTATAATTCCTTTACAGTGTTGTTAGTTTCTGCTCTATAACAAAGTGAATCAGCTATATGTCTCTCTCTCTCTCTCTCTCTCTCTCTCTCTATATATATATATATATATATATATATATATATATATCCCCATATCCCCTCCCTCTTGCACCTCCCTCCCACCCTTGCTATCCCAAGCTGATCTCCCTGTGGCTGCTTCCCACTAGCTATCTATTTTACATTTGGTAGTATATATATGTAACTGCTACTCTCTCACTTCATCCCAGCTTACCCTTCCCCCTCCCCCTGTCCTCAAGTCCATTCTCTATGTCTGCATCTTTATTCCTGTACTTCCCCTAGGTTCATCAGAACCTTTTTTTTTTTCAGATTCCATATATATGTGTTAGCATATGGTATTTGTTTTTCTCTTTCTGACTTACTTCACTCTGTATGACACACTCTAGGTCCATCCAACGCACTACAAATAACTCAATTTTGTTTCTTTTTATGGCTAATATTCCATTGTATATATGTGCCACATCTTCTTTATCCATTCATCTGTTGATGGACACTTAGATTGGTTCCATTTCCTGGCTATTGTAAATAGTGCTGCAGTGAACGTTGTGGTACATGTCTCTTTTTGAATTATGGTTTTCTCAGGGTATATGCCCTGTAGTGGGATTGCTGGGTCATATGGTAGTTCTATTTTTAGTTTTTGAAGGAACCTGCATACTGTTCTCCATAGTGGCTGATCTGATCTTTATGATTTCTTCCCTTCTGCTAACTTTGGGTTTTTTTTGTTCTTCTTTCTCTAATTGCTTTAGGTGTAAGGTTAAGTTGTTTATTTGAGATTTTTCTTGTTTCTTGAGGTAGGATTGTATTGCTATAAAATTCCCTCTTAGAACTGCTTTTGCTGCATCCCATAGGTTTTGGGTCATCGGGTTTTCATTGTTATTCATTTCTAGGTATTTTTTAATTTCCTTTTGATTTCTTCAGTGATCTCTTGGTTATTTAGTAGCATATTGTTTAGCCTCCATTTGTTTGTGTTTTTTACAGTTTTTTTCCTGTAATTGATATCTAGTCTCATAGCGTTGTGGTCAGAAAAGATACTTGATACGATTTCAATTTTCTTAAATTTACTGAGGCTTGATTTGTAACCCAAGATATGGTCTATCCTGGAGAATGCACTTGAGAAGAAGGTGTATTCTGTTGTTTTTGGATGGAATGTCCTAAAAATATCAATTAAGTCTTTCTGGTCTCATGTGTCATTTAAAGCTTGTGTTTCCTTATTTATTTTCATTTTGGATGATCTGTCCATTGGTGAAAGTGGGGTGTTAAAGTCCCCTACTATGATTGTGTTACTGTCGATTTCCCCTTTTATGGCTGTTAGCATTTGCCTTATGTATTGAGGTGCTCCTATGTTGGGTGCATAAATGTTTACAATTGTTATATCTTCTTCTTGGATTGATCCCTTGATCATTATGTGGTGTCCTTCTTTGTCTCTTGTAATAGTCTTTGTTTTAAAGTCTATTTTGTCTGATATGAGAATTGCTACTGCAGCTTTCTTTTGATTTCCATTTGCATGGAATATCTTTTTCCATCCCCTCACTTTCAGTCTGTATGTGTCCCTAGGTCTGAAGTGGGTCTCTTGTAGGCAGCATATATATGGGTCTTGTTTTTGTATGCATTCCGCCAGTCTTTGTCTTTTGCTTGGAACATTTAATCCATTTACATTTAAGGTAGGTGATTATCGATATGTATGTTCCTATTACCATTTTCTTAATTGTTTTGCATTCATTTTTGTAGGTCTTTTCCTTGCCTTGTGTTTCCTGCCTAGAGAAGTTCCTTTAGCATTTGTTGTAAAGCTGGTTTGGTGGTGCTGAATTCTCTTAGCTTTTCCTTGTCTGTAAAGGTTTTGATTTCTCCAACGAATCTGAATGAGATCCTTGCTGTGTAGAGTAATCTTGGTTGTAGGTTTTTCCCTTTCATCACTTTAAATATGTCCTGCCACTCCCTTCTGGCTTACAGAGTTTCTGCTGAAAGATCAGCTGTTAACCTTATGGGGATTCCCTTGTATGTTATGTGTTGCTTTTCCCTTGCTGCTTTTAATATTTTTTCTTTGTATTTAATTTTTGATAGTTTGATTAATATGTGTCTTGGCATGTTTCCTCTTGGATTTATCCTGTATGGGACCCTCTGTGCTTCCTGGGCTTGATGGACTGTTTCCTTTCCCATGTTAGGGAAGTTTTCAACTATCATCTCTTCAAATATTTTCTCAGACCCTTTTTTTTTCTCTTCCTCTTCTGGGACCCCTATAATTCGAATGTTGATGCATATAATGTTGTCCCAGAGGTCTCTGAGACTGTCCTCAATTCCTTTCATTCTTTTTTCTTTATTCTGCTCTGTGGCAGTTATTTCCACTATATTATCTTCCAGGTCGTTTATCCGTTCTTCTGTCTAAGTTATTCTGCTATTGATTCCTTCTAGAGAACTTTTAAATTTCATTTATTGTGTTGTTTATCATTGTTTGTTTGCTCTTCAGTTCTTCTAGGTCCTTGTTAAACGTTTCTTGTATTTTCTCCATTCTATTGCCGAGATTTTGGATCATCTTTACTATCGTTATTCTGAATTCTTTTTCAGGTAGACTGCCTATTTCCTCTTCATTTGTTTGGTCTGGTGGGTTTTTACCTTGCTCCTTCATCTGTTGTGTATTTCTCTGTCCTCTCATTTTATTTAACTTACTGTGTTTGGGGTCTCTTTTTTGCAGGCTGCAGGTTCATAGTTCCTGTTATTTTTGGTGTCTGCCCCCAGTGGGTGAGGTTGGCTCAGTGGCTTGTGGAGGGGACTGGTGCCTGTGCTCTGGTGGGTGGTGCTGGATCTTGTCTTTTTGGTGGGCAGGGCCACGTTTGGTGGTGTGTTTTGGGGTGTCTGTGAATTTAGTATGACTTTAGGCAGCTTCTCTGCTAATGGGTGGAATTGTGTTCCTGTCTTTCTAGTTGTTTGGCATGGGGCGTCCAGCACTGGAGTTTGCTAGCCGTTGGGTGGAGCTGGGTCTTAGTGTTGAGATGGAGATCTCTGGGAGAGCTCTCACTGATTGATATTACAAGGAGCCGGGAGGTCTCTGTTCCAGTGTCCTGGACTCGGCCCTCCCACCTCGGAGGCTCAGGCCCAACACCCGGCTGGAGCACCAAGACCCTGCCAGCCACACGGCTAGGAAGAAAAGGAAGAAAAAAAAAAAAAGAACAGCTAGAATCCCAAACCAAATGGTAAAAGCAAAACTAAACAGAGAAAATCACACAAACAAACATACACACTCAGAAAAAGGGAAAAAAGGAAAAAACAAAATAATAAAAATAGAAAAAATAATAAAAAAGATAAAAAATTTTAAAAAGTAAAAAAAAAGAAAAAGGAAGAGAGCAATCAAACCAATAAACAAATCCACTAATGATAACAAGCACTAAAAAGTAAACTAAGATAAACATAAAACCAAAAACCAATCAGACAGAGAAAGCAAACCCCAAGTCTACAGTTGCTCCCAAAGTCCACTGCCTCTATTTTGGGAGCATTCATTGTCTTTTCAGGTATTCCAGAGATGCAGGGTTTATCAAGTTGATTGGGGGGATTTAATCCACTGCTCCTGAGGCTGCTGGGAGAAATTTCCCTTTCTCTTCTTTGTTCTCACAGCTCCTGGGGTTCAGCTTTGGTTTTGGCCCCTCCTCTGCGTATAGGCCACCCTCAGGCATCTGTTCTCTGCCCAGACAGGAGGGGATTAAAGCAGCAGCTGATTAGGGTTCTCTTGCTCACTCAGGCCAGGGAAAGGGATGGTTACGGTAGTCATAATTGGAATGGAGGGTGAGCCTGTGGCAGCAGACGCCAACATGACGTTGCAGCAGCCTGAGGCATGCCATGTGTTTTCCCGGGGAATTTGTCCCTGGATCACGGGACCCTGGCAGTGGCATGCTGCACAGGCTCCTTGGGGGGTGTGGGTAGTGACCTGAGGTTGCACACAGGATTCTGAGTGGCAGTGGCGGCAGCGTTAGCGGTTCATGCCCATCTCTGGGGTCTGAGCTGATAGCCATGGCTTGTGCCTGTCTCTGGAGCTCGCTTAGGTGGTCGTCTGCCTTCTGTGGGCACACGGAGCAGGAATCCCCTCTCCTCACACACCTGGAAACAATGCTGTGTTGCCTCTCCAGCAGGTCCAGACTTTTCCCCAGACTCCCTCCTGGCTATCTGTGGCACACTAGCCCCCTTCAGGCTGTCTTCACATAGCCAACCTCTGTCCTCTCCCTGGGGTCTGACCTCCAAAGCCTGAGCCTCAGCTCCCAGCCCCTGCCCACGCTGGGGGGTGAGCAAACCAAAAAATTACTATCTTATATGAGTAACTACTTGTCTCAGCAACACTGGTTGAACAGCCCATCCTTTTCCCATTAATTTGTAATATTAAATCTGATTTACATCAGTCTCCTCTCTGTATTTTATAGTGTCCAAGCACAAAAAAGTGAAATGGAGTCTTGAGCAAAATACCTGGATAATGTAAGATTTAAACTTGATGTTGAATTTGAATTGTGTGTGTTTTTAACCCTGTGATGTCAACCCACACCTATATGTGTAACTCCAATCAGCACTCCTTTGAAAATGGAAATTAGTTTGTACTGATTACAGGTTGCCAATACTTATGTTAATGAATTCTGAGCATTTAATCTCAAACAATGATTAGTGTAAAAAGGATCCAAAAAATGGAATTGACTATTCTAGTTATGATTTATGGATGGGTTTAGCCAGTGTTTTTCTCTTTGAGACCACAACCTGAATCAATCAATTAAACAAACAAACCAAAGTTCAGTCTATTGACAACAAGTTCATATAGTAAGATACGGTATTGCATGGAGTTTGAATATCTAAAGGTCTGAAATCCACAGTAAATTCAATGAGGTCTTTATGTTTATGTCCATGGTCAACTATATTCATGGGTGAGACAGCCATGCAGTAAGCCCTGCTGTGTGTGTGGAGTTTTGCTGAATTGTGTAGCTTCTAAAACAAGAAGAATAAGCTTGCTCCAAAGTTAAGACACTTAAATGGAAAAACCTGAAGGAAAAATCATTACCCAGTGAAGATTTAAATTCATTCAGATGGGGAAGACATATTCTCAGAACAACATGAACTGCTCATTGATTTGTCTCCTTCAGGGGAATGCTTGCTAGTGGGGACAACCGGCCAGTGTTGGGTCTGGGGGTTTAGAGAGCTAGCCTTTTGCACTTGGTGACTTGTGTACACAATTGGTGTGACGTACCTGGCTGCAGATGCGTTACCAATCAGGTAAACTGGTTGGCTTCTTGTCACTGCTTCACAGTCTGAAGCAGACAGCATCGTGTGGACCAGATATAGAATGCACAAACAGCCACACTCGTGCAAAGAATACTGTGAAAAAGAGGCGTGGATATTGTCCAGGTGCTGTGCCTCAGTGGTTCTCAAACTTCAGCGTGCAAAAAATTTCCTGAGGATTTGTGGGTCTTACGTCTAGCTTTTCACTCAGGTCTCGGGGGCTGGGCGTGGGCACGCCTGACAAGCACCTCAGGTGGTTCTGATGAGGAGTTCCTGAGACCACACTGTGTTGGTGAAACCTGGTTATTCTCAATCCTCTGTCATGATTTAGGTTGTATTCAAGTGCAATTGGTTTTTAATTTAATATTTTCTTTTAATCAACTCATTTGTTTTGTATAAAGAAAAGGAAACTGAATTACTCCTATAAAAGTAAAATCAGTATCACTTACTGTACATAGAGGGTATACATGAATATACATTAAGATAAAGGTGTGTGTGTGTATATATATACATAATCATAGGTAATGATTTTGCTTCAGGTTTTTCCATTTAAATGTCAAGTTTGGGGAAAGTTTCTGTGTATATAGTATAAATATATACCAATATAAGTATATCTGTCATCCACTTAATATTATCTTTTGTTTCTCAGTTTGGCAAACACTAAGAAAAAGGGTTATAGGGGAAAGAGAAGCATTTGCCCTAGGCCGTCAGGAGTTAAGGATGAGGATGTCTTGGTTTTGTGCTGAGGACCGCTTATAATTTTAGAAATAGCACACTGGAGTGTGGCTGATATTCTTGCCTCGAGCTGACAACTCTAGCTGTCTGCCTCATGGAGAAGGGCACCTCAACAAGAGGAAAAGTTCACCCAGAGACAGACAGAAGGGAGGGTGCACGTCCCTTCAAGAACTGGAAAACCCTGTGTGCAGAGGACTAGCCCTTCTGTTTTGGTAGTAAACTTTGGAGGAAGGGAAGAGAAACGCAAGGATGGAATTGTTTATAATGATAAGGATCAGCAGTGTGCCAGGCACCGTGCAGGGGCTTGCACATGGCCTCTGGTTTAATGTTTTGAAGGCGCTGTGACACGTGCACATTATCATTTATTCTGCTGTGGAGTTGAGGAAGTGGAGGCATGGGGAGTTGAAGCCACTTGCCCAGGGTTCTGTAGTCACTCCGGGTCACCCTAGAGTGATACGAATCTTATTTCAATGCAGACTTGAAAAAGAAATGCATTAACTACCACATTTTAAGTTTTAAATGTTTACATTAATGTAATTTAGCATTTTTTGTTTTGCTGTGCAATCCTGAACATGTATCCTCTTGTGAGCCTCATGGTGAGCACAGAAACAGTTTTTACCTCCTATGTCTTCCAATTAAGACCTCTCGTTATATAAAAAGTTTTCCTTACCAAGGTCTCTGTAGGTTCAACTTTTAGTGTGGTAGCCTTCAGGTGTAATGTGAACCTGAAGAGAGAAAGAAAAAGCAAACAAAAATCCCCCCACCTGTTTTCGCTTATAATTACTTCATGGAAGGAATGATCATTAACACATCCTGCTAGTTGTGTCACAGAGACCTACCTGAGTGTAGCATTTCAAGGAAAGCATGGGCCCATCAGAGGGCTGGGAGTGTGGGAAGGTTGGTCTCTGGCGAGTGAGCCAGAAGAGCTCATGAATCAGGCTGGATGAAATCTTCCAGAGAACCTAGTAGACAGATTTTATCAGAAATGTACATTTGGGATTATGCTAGGATATTTTTTTTTTTTTTTTTTTTTTGGGGTAGGCAGGCCTCTCACTGTTGTGGCCTCTCCCCTTGCGGAGCACAGGCTCCGGACGCGCAGGCTCAGCGGCCATGGCTCACGGGCCCAGCCGCTCTGCGGCATGTGGGATCCTCCCAGACCGGGGCACGAACCCGTGTCCCCTGCATCGGCAGGCGGACTCTCAACCACTGCACCACCAGTAAAGCCCTATGCTAGGATATTATGATGAGATCATGATACTAACTTAGCCTTCTGCACTTGGAGTTCTTTTTAAAGGGAAACATCCCAGGCTGCTGTTTCCCAGAGATAATGATGAGCTCCGTCTACTTTCAGCCATCTTCCATGCAGGCTGCCTTATGATTTCACAGCAATCTCTGATATATGACAAATATCAAAATGGTTCAGCCTTCTCTAGATTTCTGAGGGTCTGATATTGAATAAAATGATGCCCATAGAAGCAACAAGGAAAGATGGGTTTTTCCCCGGAGACTTTTTCCCCCTATTTAACAAATAAGAGTGATGAAACTGACCCTGTGTCTTTTTTTCTTTGGAAGCCTGAAAACTCAGAAGCAGTTCTGGCCTCAGAGCCTGTGCATCATTGCTCTGTTTCTTCTCTAGCTTAGGCTTTCTGCCCTAACCTAGCTTTTCCTTGGGCCTCAGTTATTTGCTTATATTTGCCATGCAGCTAGGCGGCATATTACGATTTGACTCAAACTAGACATAAAAACAAGTATTTTTAAATTATTTAAAATTAATTTTAATATATTAAAAATAAGTAAATTTCCAGTGTTAGAAACAGTGCTGACTTGAGTGGAATGAAAGAGAATTCCTTCTTTCCATGCTTTTGGCAACTTTATACTGTCTTCTTTTTTTGTGAGCCGTCACACACTTGTTTCTCAAGGCCATTCCTATGTTGTCTTTCTTGCAGAATCATAGACAGAGTTGGGAATTTATGGTCAACTTTGCACTGGACACACACACACACACACAAGATATTTTTATCTCTTGCATATCAACTAGTTTAAAATACACATTTCTATACCCTTTAAAAGCATCCATCAAAGAATTAGTAATTCTTATCTGAGATGAACAACCTGCAAACATACAGTTAGAATAATTTTAGTGTCTCATTTTGATTAGGAGTGGGTTTCTTGTGTTTTAAACTCAAGATTGTGAATAGTTTTAATTAACTTGTTTATTTTTAAATACAGATTTCAGGTTTACATTGAGCTTAGAAACAAAGTATTTTTTTTTCTCATTGCAGACAGAACTAAACTCCACATCTCCCTTCCCCAGCAAGGAGCTGGCTGAAGCCACAAAAGCTTTGCTGGATAGCCTTGGGATTGTGGCTCAAGAGGTAAGTCATTTCTTTTCAGCCCCAGAAGGCATATCATCCACTATCACTTTTTTCCACCCTGAGTTTGGCTCAGGGGGTCTTTTTGATTTGAATATCATAGGAAATGTAAAATCAGCTTTATATCCGTGATCTTAAAATTACCTGATTTGATCTCCTTACTTTAGAGATGAGGAAACCAAGACTCATAGATGTCTCAAGGTTAATTAGCTAGGGGCTGAAGGCCTGATATCTAGCCTAGAACTTTCTCTCATAATTGCTCTTGGCCCCTAGTAGTGACCCATTTGTAAAGAGGATGATTCCTCCTCATCCTCTGTGTGCTGTATTTGTCTTACCAGCAACTTCTCCGTATTTATTTATCTTTTTAAATAAATTTATGTATTTATTTGTGGCTGAGTTGGGTCCTCGTTGCTGTGTGCGGGCTTTCTCTAGTTGCAGTGAGCAGGGGCTACTCTCCATTGCAGTGCGTGGGCTTCTCATTGCGGTGGCTTCTCTTGTTGCGGAGCACAGACTGTAGGCATGCGGGCCTCAGCAATTGTGGCTTGCGGGCTCTAGAGCGCAGGCTCAATAGTTGTGGCTCACGGGCTCAGTTGCTCTGTGGCATGTGGGATGTTCCCGGACCAGGGCTCAATCCCATGTCCCCCGCAGGACTCTCAACCACTGTGCCATCAGGGAAGCCCATCCTTATTTCTTTTTCAGAAGCAAAGCAAGACAGTCTTTTTACCAAAACATTTGTTTGCTACCTGAAGGGAAGAACATGGTACCCCTAATTCAGATCTTTCCCTTATAAATATATGGGCCCTGAGTTCAACTATGGGAATGTAGTCTCCTGATAAAAGTTGAGTTTACCTTTCGGGTCCACATGTTTACAAGCATATTAGAATAACCTTTGTCACAAGATCAGGGGGCCTAACTTACAAAAAGCAATTAACCATTCCTCTGCCTCCCAGTCAGCATGTGCTCACCTTTCTGACACTCAGCCTTGTTTCACATTAGACTTGGAAAGGGGGAACCATTTGGAGCCAGGTGTGTAAAGAGCTAAGCTTGAGGGATGGTGGTCAGAAACCATGCAGGCCTTAATGTTTAAGACACTGGGTAGGAATAATTCATGGTGAAATTCTCTCAGACTTGGTCCAGTCTTATTATGAGTTGCTTCTCTAAGTCATTTTTTGGGGTTTGTATCATTTTCTTCAAATATCAAAGCTCACTTATGTCTCCTAAGAGTAAAGGCTTGCATGGTCACCATGGGAAATGCAGAACGTTTGGAAAATACAGAAAACACCGAGATTCAACACTGTTGATTTATTAGTGTTTTGCTTTTGGGTCTGTTCTGTTTTTCAATTCTGCTCATGTGTGTCTGACTGGAGAGGCCTGGCTTTTGGGTCCCTTTCAGGAGGAGAAGCCCTGTTCCAGGCTGCCATCTATTCTTCTGGTTATGTGACCGCTCTGTAGGTGGAGAAGCTGGGTCTCCCAGGGTCCTTCCAGGAGGCAGAATGAGAAACAGAACCTGCCCTGCAAGTCATTTCTCCTGGGCCCCGTTAGCTGACACTGATATGCCCCGTACTACTCTGAGGTCCCTGCCAGCCTTAGAGAAAGCAAAACAGGGACTCTAACATGGAAGGCTGCCTCTAAACTCACGGTCTGGTTGCAGCTGTTTCCTCTTACGTCACTGGCCTGCCTTTTGTCTGGGATAAAAAGAAAAATTGAAAGCATGTGATGCTTCTATTACTCATGTGGTAGAACCTCTCCAACTGAACAATATACATTTTTCCTGGCAGCTGCTTCCTTGTGCCCTGCTTGTTCCCTGGTCCGGGACAGCAAGGGCCACCTGTTCCTCTCAATGGAACACTAAGTCAAGTCACTTTTGCCACGAGTGACTCATTGTCTAACTTGCCGTTTCTCTGGGACAAATGGGAGAAGATAAGTAAATAAGTGCACTTGTTGATCTGCTCCATGTTTGGAAAGAAAGTTGGTTGTTTGACCAAAGCACAACCCTTAAAAGGAAAAGGAAAAGGGAGCTAAGCTGCCCTGGTTCATGCAGTTTCACCCAATTTCCCTGTGTAATCCACATGACAGATGTGAGTGGGTCCTCCTGTGCCCATTTTACAGGTGACACTGAGGCTCAGAAAAGCTAGACAACTTGCCCACAGTCACCTAGTAAGTTAATTGGCAAAACTGGGATTCGAACCCAGGACCGTTGGCCTCGAAAGCCCATGTTCTTGCTACTTAAGCCCTCTTTTTGTCTGAACCCTGATGGTAACTGGAATAAATAAAATAATAGATAAATAAATAGGTAATAAATAAATAAATAAATAGAATAAAAAGGAGACTCTTCAAAGAAAGAAAATATGGCTTAACAGGGCCGGCAGTTGGCTGGGAATGGGGACTTTTGGAGCCAGATGAGTGAGAACGGACATGAGCTTCACATCTGGGTGACGGGAAGGTGAGCCTGGGGAGGCAGGGCAGGAAACAGTGTCTCCGTTATCTGCCCAGCACCCACCAGGTGCCTGCCACAGCCGGGTGCTGGGGACTCAGCAGCGAGCGCACTAACTTCCCTGTTCTCGTGGGACTGACATGGGGCGAGAGACAGAAATAAGCAGGTCTGTATATCATGTGACAGCAGGGATGCCTGCCATGAAGAAAAATAAAGCCGGATAAGAGGCTGGAGGGCAATGAGGTGGTGTTTTAAAGGGGGCTGACTTGTGAAGTCCTCTCTGGTCAGGTGACATCTGAGCCTGAAGGGAGTGACACTAGGGCCTCCACTCCAAGCAGGAGGAACCGTAAGTCCAAAGACACTGATGTAGGGCATGATGAAGAGATGTATGTAAAGACCAGGGAGAAGCTGGGACAAAGTGAGAGAGAGGCATGGACTTATATACACTACCAAACGTAAACTAGATAGCTAGTGGGAAGCAGCCGCATAGCACAGGGAGATCAGCTCGGTGCTTTGTGTCCACCTAGAGGGGTGGGATAGGGAGGCGGGGAGAGAGATGCAAGAGGGAGGGGATATGGGGTTATATGTCTATGTATAGACGATTCACTTTGTTATACAGCAGAAACTAACACACCATTGTAAAGTAATTATACTCCAGTAAAGATGTTAAAAAAATAAAATAAAATAAAGACCAGGGAGGAGCCCAGCCGTGGCCAGAGCAAAGAGAGCAAGTGAGAGGGGAGTCGGAGGTAAGGTCACAGCAGGAGGTGAGTGCCGTGCAGGGCTGCCAAGGCTGGGTTTACACTGAGTAAGATGGGAGGCCAGTGGAGGGTCCGGAGCAGGGGCACCTGGTGTGACCTAGAGGATGAGGGTCGTTTATGGTTCGGCTGTTAGGCTAGGAGACAGTGATGGGGGTGAGGGCAGGAGGAGGCCATCGCAGCGGATTGAGAAAGTGAGTCAGCGGTTCTTCACTCCACGGATGACAATCAGACGCCACCTTCCGTGGGCTGGAGGGTGAGCGGCCCCCTTCCCTGTGAGGGGGAGCGCTTCACGGAGGAGGTGTGGAGTGGGATTTGAGGTGTAGAAGAACGAGTAGGAGTTTGCCCCTGAGACAGGTTCCGGGAAGAGCCCAGAGCTTGGAATAACTCAAGTCATTTATGGTGCTTCTGTCCAAAGATGTGCTGGCTTTAGGTGGGGAGCAATTTGTCCTTTTGATTGGGGGATGGTGGTGGTGAGAGAAGTGAGTGGCTCTTGCTGTCGTTTAAAAATCTCTAGGGGGCTTCCCTGGTGGCGCAGTGGTTGAGAGTCTGCCTGCCGATGCAGGGGACACGGGTTCATGTCCCGGTCCGGGAGGATCCCACATGCCGCGGAGCGGCTGGGCCCGTGAGCCATGGCCGCTGAGCCTGCGCGTCTGGAGCCTGTGCTCCGCAACGGGAGAGGCCACAACAGTGAGAGGCCCGCGTACCGCAAAAAAAAAAAAAAAAAAAAAAAAAAAATCTCTAGGGCTGTTGCACCCATCAACGAAAGGAGAGGTGGTCTGACTACCTCTCCCCTCCCCGTCTGTATACCTCATACAGGTGATGAGAAGATAAAGTCAGGAAAAGCGGGCCGCCGAACTGTGTTCTCCCGGTGTTAGGTGCTCCCTCTGGAGGGAGGCATCTTTGTGACCTCTGCCCGCCTCTGGGGCACCTGGTTCCCCTTGCAGGCAGGAGGCAAAGGCGGACTCCGGCGCCCAGGACCTTGTCACTCACTGGAGCCAGCAGGCTCTGTGAGATGGAAAACTGGGCCCGCGGAGTCCGAACCTACTCCACCCCCGGGGCAAGTGCAGGGTTCCGCAGGCACTCCCCTCTGCTCACCACGCCTCAGCCCTTCAGGCGGTGAGGACATGTAGTGACATGTCAAGGAATGTAGGGTTTTTTTAATGATTTATTGTGAAATGCGTGGAAATACAGAGTGCTCTGTAAATATTGAATTATAAGAGCCACTGGGCCAAGAAGTCCGCATGGTGCTGGAGTACGTTGGTGTGTGAGACAAAGAGCTGGTCACGTCGTGTGAGTCCCAGACTCAGCACCCCGCTGCCTGGGGCATCTGGGTCTTCTGGCAGTGACTGTCCGGTGTTGGGCCCTCTCTGTCTGGGATGTCAGATATCGTGTGATTTTCTCCTCGCCACACTGTTTTAGCTTCACCATCTTGATGGGAATTTGGGCCCTCAGAGAAGTGACTTTCCGAAGGCTGTGAGCTAATGAGAGACATAAGTGGGATTCAAACTCGGTCCCCCACCGTTCGGTCCCCCACCGTGCGCTCTTTCCATTGCCCGACACTCAGCCGAGATGAGGATGGGACTTCACACACAGCACCTCTTCTGCCTGGGGGCAGAGGGCCCCTCAGTTTCCACACTGAAGTTTGAGGTGTTTTAGAAATGAGGCAGTGACCGAGGGTGTGAGCGGTTCCTGACATACGCCTATGAACACACAGTCATTCAAAGAAGGCATCCTCTTCTGTGAAGTCAGTGATCATCCAAATGAGATAAAGCCCATCACCAGGGGCTCCCCTGACTGCTAAGTGGTGCTTCTCAGTCTCTAATAATGTGTCTAGGAGTCACCCGGGCACCGCGTGAAAACGCAGATTTGAACTGTAGATAGAGAGACCAGAATCTGCACCTCAACGGCCTCTCTGGTCACGCCGATGCCACTGGTCCCTGGACCACAGAGGAGTAGCAAGGCTCTGGCAATCCCATCACAGAGCGATGCCCCTCTGAGAGGCGACACCAGACGAGATATGTTCTGGGCTGAGGCTTTGGCGAGGTCAAGACATTAACCTGTTCATTCCTCTTCTGTGTCTTCAACCCGCCCCACTCTTCCCTCTGCTCTTCCTCCTGATCTGCCCACCAGCTCTTCAGCATGAGGAGCTGGACTGACATGCGGCAGGAGGTGATGTTTCTGACCAACGCCAACAGCTCCAGCTCCCCCACCCAGATTTACCAGGCCGTGTCCCGCATCGTCTGCGGCCATCCCGAGGGTGGGGGCCTGAAGATCAAGTCCCTGAACTGGTATGAGGACAACAACTACAAAGCCCTCTTTGGAAGCAACGGCACTGAGGACGACGCTGGCACCTTCTATGACAACTCTACCAGTGAGTCACCTTCTATGACAACTCTACCAGTGAGTGTCTGTGCCGACCCAAGCCCTGGGCCCGGCCCGCCTCGGTTCCAGGCTCAGCCCCGCCTCCCCTGTGGCACCTGCTTCCTTGTGCTTATCCTCACCCTACATAGCAGCGGTGGGTGTGTGTTTACCTGTCTGTTTGCCCCCCAGACTGAGCTCCTAGAGGAGGGAATCTTCTCCTAATCAGTGAACTGTCCCCGCTTGTGTGAACGGGGCCTGGCACATCCCCGGCGTACAGTGTGTTTATCAAGTGAATGGATGACTGAAAGCCAATCTCCTCAGTTTTCTGGGGGATGTCGGTGGGTGGTTCCCAAAGTGATCAAGTATCTTCTCCTTCTTCTCCTCCTCTCCCTTGCCCCTCCCCTCTCCCCTCGCTCTCCTTGAGGTATGCTTTACAGTACTTAACAATAACAACAGCAATACTAAAAGATAACATTTAGGGAACATTTCCTATGTACTACGCATTTTATTTAACTTATCTCATTTAACCCTTACAATAACCCTGCGAGGAAGGTTTTATAACCCCACATTTTATAGGCTCAGAGAGTTTCAGTGACTTGGTCAAAGCCACACCATAGCTAATCGGCAAGAGCCAGGATTAAGCCAGATCTGCCTGGCTCCATGCTTTTTTTCAGTAAACCACGTGGCCTCCAAAATACCTGTTCATGGTGGTGTGTGTGTGCCATCAGACTGGGACATGTGATCTGCTGTTTGTGATTCTTAGCTGCAAGGTGACATTGAAGAACCTTGTAACTCCATATTTGTTCCCCACACTCGGGCAGTTTTGTGGGCATGTGTGTCCTGTGCCTGGTGGCAGCCAGGAGCCAGTGTTACAGTTTTAGACAAGGGCATCGTTTTCATTGAAAATATGATGCAAGTGAGCCTTTCTCCATTTCTAACTGCAGGTGTGCCTTTCAGACACTGAGTGAGGTGGCTTTTTGTGCGTTATTGTGACACAAGAACCTTTTATTCTTGTCTGGAGTGAAGCACTCCAGACATGGCAGGTTACTTTGCGAGCCTGAAGGGAAGGGAACTGTAGGCAGTTTTCTGAAATGCCATCCCCTCTGCTCCCTCACTTTGTGAGTCAACCCAAGGGAATCTTCATTTTCACAACAGATATAACTGTGAGAAAATCCTCTTTAAAAAAAAATTGTTTGTAGCATGTAGAGGATACTTAGTATCTAAAAGAACCCAGAATGAAGTTTTTTTTTTTTGTGTGTGGTACGCGGGCCTCTCACTGCTGTGGCCTCTCCCGTTGCGGAGCACAGGCTCTGGACGCGCAGGCTCAGCGGCCATGGCTCACGGGCCCAGCCACTCCGCGGCACGTGGTATCTTCCCGGACCAGGGCACGAACCCATGTCCCTTGCATTGGCAGGCGGACTCTCAACCACTGAACCACCAGGGAAGCCCCAGAATGAAAATTTTTTAAAAATCAGGAATCCTCCTGGATAATCAAACCCTACTGTCTGTTATAAATTTGGATTTTTCAGTTTGGGATGTTTATTACATTTATTACATATACTTGTGATAAGACCTATTAATTAAAGGGACATTTAAAATTTCTGCTTGAAAACTAAAGTCTGAGTTCAGCTCTTTGTTTCCAATAAAAACAAAGTGGTGAGGACTGGTGCAAGCTATCTAGAGTTATAAATCTAGAGTTATAAAGGATTGTGCATAATAAAAAACAGTCTTCCATATTGTCTCAGTTGTGAGTTATCCATCATCAGTGTTACAATGAGCTCTGATTATTTATCAAGTATCGTTCTAGGGGCTCCACAGATAGCATCTCAGTTAATCCTCTCTGCATCTCTGCCAAGTAGATGTCATTAACTTTATTTTTACAGAGTAGCCAACTGAGGCTTAGACAAGTGATGTTGTTACATAGCCATTAAGTGGCAGAGCTGAGATTTGAACCCATGACTGACCAGCTGGCTCCAAAGCTCTTGTTAGTTCCTACAAGTACATGAGCATGCATACAAATATTTGCCTTTCATCCTCTTCATAGCTCCTTATTGCAATGATTTGATGAAGAATCTGGAGTCCAGTCCTCTTTCCCGCATCATATGGAAAGCTCTCAAGCCTCTGCTTGTTGGGAAGATCCTGTATACACCTGACACTCCAGTCACAAGGCAGGTTATGGCTGAGGTAAGCTGCCTGGGCCCAAGAGGCGCTCTACAGAATCCTCCTAGAATTACGGACAAAAATATAAAGGTGGCTTCAGATGGCGTGTGTTGAGTATACTCATGGCTCTTCTGGGATTTCCAGAGTGAGAACCTCCAGTTTGACTCAGGCCCAAGCTGACTGTTGAGGGCCAGCTCTCCAGCCTTGGGTATTTGAATCACTGCTGCAGGCAGACACTTCTTGGGAATGGGAAGGACTGGAAAAGGGCTTCTGTGATGGAACATCTTTGCAGGGAGCAGCTGAGTTCTCATGTCTCTACCTCCCTCTCTCTCTTTTTTTTTTTTTCTTTTTTTTTTTTTTGCTGCCCCTGGCTCCCCGTTTGATTCCAGGTGAATAAGACCTTCCAGGAACTGGCTGTGTTTCATGATCTGGAAGGCATGTGGCAAGAGCTCAGCCCCAAGATCTGGACCTTCATGGAGAGCAGCCCAGAAATGGACCTTGTCCGGGTGAGTGTCCCTCTGATTACCATGTACCTGATTGATGCTCTTTACTTTCCCAGAAGTCACTGAGATGAGGATTCTTTACATTGAACCAGTGCAGGCGTACTGAGCATCGCTCAAGCCACAGGCCCATCACTTGGCAGAGCTACAGGTGACGGTGCACAAATCACACCATTTCATGCACATCAGCATCAATGCGTCTGATAGTCAAAATCAGATTTCCAAGAAACCTAGGGCTGGTATTTGGAGCAAGAGTTTGGTGATTACAGGACCTTGATTATTTTCATTTCTGGCTCTAGAGCCACAGCATCTTACTTAGCCCTACTATGTCCTAGTGGGTCTTGGACAGAGGTGTATGTGAGCAAAGGTCTGGTCTGACCTGAGATACTCATTCCCCGAGGCACCGTGTGAGTGTAGAGCTGCTGCATGGAGGGGAATTGCACTTAGTTCTTCAGAACCACTTGAAAAGGGATAAATGCTCTAGAGACAATTGGATTCAAAAGCAGAGGAGTCTGAGCAAGAATGGAATGTCTCCTTTGCCTGAGCCTGAGTGCCATTTAATTGCATCATCCTGCCTTGGGCTGAGTCAGAGAATCATTAGACTATTTCCTCTCTCCATGGTGAGAGAGGCCTCTTCCTTTTTTCCTGCTGCTATTAAGAAGCACGAATGGATTTTGCCAGGTTTCTTTTCTTGACACCTCATTGATGGGAGGGGCAGCTAGGTATTAGAGGAGGTATCTACCCTGAGAGGTGCTCTCCCAGGCTGAGGACTGTCCCTTGATGCCCTGGGAGGGACGATACGCAGGTGGTCTTCCAATGAGGGGAAAGCTGGAGTCATCTTTGTTGCGCTAGTCTTGCAATTTAATTCTTAAATTGGGAGCCTTTAAAAACCAAGGGACTTTAGTCAGAAAAACATGAACAATAATTTGTATGGATTGACTGAATACTTCTGACTAATAATGATAAAAACAACTTATGCCCTTCAAGGATGGATCTCTGTTGGACTCCAGTCTCTCCTCCAAAAGGGATTCAAGTGGTCCAGCCACAGACAGTGCCATAGACTTAGGTGTGCTCTCAGGTGTCTTCTTCTTGGTCCTCTCCTTAGAATGTACATTTCTACTTGTTGGACTTCTCTCCTTCTGCGTCTCAGAGGATGGTGAGGGTCCCTGTTGAAGGAACTCCATGAGTTTTAGTCTGTAGGCAGATAGATGCTTCCCCTACTCTTAAATAGAGGGTTGGGTTTGGATGCTCCAGCAGCTCACAGGCTCTCAGTTCTTCTGGGACAAGGCGCTTGCCAACATGGCCGTGGCATTCATTAGGAATCCTGCTGGAGAACACAGGATGTGTGACAGGAAATGGAGGAGCTGTGGCTGGGGAGAAAAGCATGGCATGTGGTTTGGAGGGCCTTGGGCGTGAAGCCAAGGACCTTTACTTTAAGCTCTGGAGCACCATGAAAGGGTGCTAGGCAAGGGGAGCTATTACTCTGGTTTGACAGGTAGATTGAAGAGGGGAAAGGTGGAAGGCAGAGTCCAGGGCGGAGGCTATCCAAGTAGGTGGCCAAGGCATTGGCTGGAGGCAAAGCCTGGTGACTGCTTGATTGTGGAGGGGTGAAAGAGAGGGCAGCTTCAGGATGATTCTTGATTTCTAGCTGGTGGACGGTGGGGATGTCCAACAGGCCAGTGGGTATTGGGGCCTGGAGTGTAGGGGGCTGGTTAGACTGAGACACCAAATGGGGACTCATCAGCCTGTGGGCGGAAGTCGAAGGAGCCTCCTTCAGCTGCTTTCTCTTCTCTACTGTTCACCCCACAAGCTTGGGCCACTCAGTCCTCTGTAACCCCTGCAGTCTTGTGTCTGGTACACAAGGCAATGCTTGAGACTTCTGCGTCTGTTGGGGTAGCTCTTTCTTTTCTTTCTTTTTTATTTTTTTAGCTTTATTGAGGTGTAATTGACAAATTAAAAGTGTATGTATTTAAGGTGTACAGCTTGGTGTTTTGATATATGTATGCATTGTGAAATGACCTCCATAATGGAGGTGAGCAACACGTCCCTCACTTCACATAGTTACCTCTCAGCAAGTGTCAAGTATACAGGACAGTATCATTAACTATAGTTACCACACTGTACATTAGGGCCTCAGAACTCTTTGTACTGCAAAACTGAAACTTCATACCCTTTGACCTCCCTGTTTCCCCCAGCCCCTGGCAGCTACCATTCTACTCTGTGGTAGCTCTTATCTTCTGCTGTCTCTGGCTCTGTCTACACCCGTCGCATCACCCCACATATCTGGAGGCGCTTCTCCATTGAGTCATGTAACCCACTGATATTAAACTGTTCTCCTTTCTGAGCTGCTGTTTGTCTCCTTCATCCCAAGCCTCTGCTTTCTCCCTGGCCACTGCTCCTGAGGGGGATCTTTGGTCTCCCGGCCCCTCTCGTGCCCTAGAACAGCCGTGTGATCAGTGATCTCACTGGGCATGTCACTCCAGCCTTGCTGCCCTCCTTGGCCATATTGCTGAGAGGCCATATTGCTGAGAAGCCACACTGGCCAGGGAGGGCCTCACCCCAAATGCCATGTGTCTTCACTCAGGTCTTATTTGCTCAGTTCAAGTCCCAAATAAGTCATTTCAGAATCACTAACCCACTCCCCTGTGAACCTTTGTGAGGTACAGTTTTATACCTATTTTGTTAACAAAAACACATATCTTAACTGATGACAGTATAAATTGTTATTCCCTATAGGAAAACAATTTGGAATGAAAATTGTAAGAGCCATAAAAAATGTGCTATCCTGTGTATCTGCATTTCACACACCCTCAGGGATGTATCCCATACAGAAATAATTTTAAAGAAAGAAGTCACCATATGAGAGAGAATGTTATTGCTATAATAATTGTTATTGTGGGAAATTAGACTAAATGCTGTGGTATGGGAATAGTTAATGAAATTATAGTTTATATACTCTATAAAAACTATTATGCTCCCATTGTAATAATAAATATAAAGCCACATGGGGAAAAAACTTACATGTTAGTAGAAATAAGACTGATTTAAAAAATAGCAGAGTTTGGCCCCTTAGGGATTCCATTTCAGTAGAGCCAGAGCTTCATGTACATTCTCAAAGGTGTGAAAGGAGTTGCAGCTGATTCTCCTTTCCATGAGCTGAGGTTGAAACAGACCCATTTTTCTGGCAGCACATCTGTGCAGGCCTCTGCCCTGGTCCTCTGCACCTGCTGGTTGAGCACCAGATTGGTTTTCCTTCTCTTCCATGTTGACCCACGTGGAGAGCCAGCCAGCTAGGGAATAAGAAATGGAAGACAGGCCTCCTTTGCATCATGACCCATGCATCCTGCAACTGGAAAAGATCATATTGGTTTAACAGCAGAATTCTTTTCCCAAACTAAACAGCAAAAGTAGGTGTGTCTTAATTCAATCTAGAGATTAGGGTCTTTATGAGGAGTCATCAGCCTGGGTCTCAAAAGAGGAAGAAGATATAATGCAGTGGGAAGGTGCAGTAGAATCCGAGAGCCCAGTATTCTCACCTGTAAAATGGAAACACTGGGTTACCTATCTCACAGTTTTCTATGGAGATTTTAAAGAAAGACAATGTATGTGAAAAGGTTTTGTAAACCATATAGTGCTCATCAAAACTTAGTTGGTATTTACTACTTGTACTTTGTCATTGGAATGGCAGACGCTATTGGACAGCAGAGGCAATGACCACTTTTGGGAACAGCGATTGGAAGGCTTAGATTGGACAGCCAAAGATATCGTGGCATTTCTGGCCAAGCAGCCAGAGGAAGTGCAGTCCACTAATGGCTCTGTGTACACCTGGAGAGAAGCCTTCAATGAGACCAACCAGGCAATCCAGACCATCTCTCGCTTCATGGAGGTGAGGATCTGTTCTGCGGACCACTTAGAAAAGGCTTTGGCTTCTTTCTCTGAGATGGTGCAATAAGGTTTGGATTGGAGTAAAGTTTAGAAATAATGTGTCATCTTATTTACAGTAGTATCCCTCCACCTAACACAGGATGTAATGTACAAAAAGGTACTCAATGAATGTTAGTTAAATGACTGAATGAGTAAATCAACAGACCTAACCTCTAGCTTTATTCTATCTGACTCAAGAATGTCTCTATCCATCGTTTTCTAGGTTTTCCTGTGTTTTGATATCCCAATACCTAATGGCAACAAAGCATTCCCTTAAAAAAGCATTACTTATGAAACTTATCTAAAATCTAATAGGACCGATTACACTTTAAAAATTGAGTTCTAAAAATGATGTGACTTAATAGGGACAAATGAAAGGTTTTTTTGTTCTGTTTGTTTAGTTGTTATGAGTCAAAATTAACTAAGAAAACAGAAGCGAAAATGAGGTTTAAGCCCCTTTCCCTCCACAAAAATCAGTATAGGTAACTTACCTCTAAATACTTCCAACATTTCCCTTAAATTGCAGTTAAAAACCAAAACAACCCATTTTCAATTGAATATTGGAGAATGACTTGAGAGAGGAGTAGAGAGTGAGGATAAAAAAAGTCATGCACTTAGCACTTCTCTCTTAGCATGGATTCTGCCTTAGCCACCACTTGTTTTCCTGGCCATCGGCGTTCTCATGATGGCTGTTCTTCCTTCAGTGTGTGAACCTGAACAAGCTGGAACCAGTGGCAACAGAGGTTCTGCTCATCAACAAGTCCATGGAGCTACTGGATGAGCGGAAGTTCTGGGCTGGGATCGTGTTCACTGGAATTGCTCCTGGCAGCGTTGAGCTGCCCCATCACGTCAAGTACAAGATCCGGATGGATATCGACAATGTGGAAAGGACGAATAAGATCAAGGATGGGTAAGTTGAATCCCCCCATCATACCAGCCAGTCTTGGGAAAGTCAAGAGCAGCTAATGTGAGTGGAGGTACTTCATTTTAACTAATAATTTGGTAAAAATGTCCAACAAAGTATAACTCAAATTGGTGGCATGATTTTGGTGTAACTGGCTCATTCATTGTGGAGACAACTATTTCAAAGGTCTTAAGATATTATTATCTTTTGGTTCAGCATTTCCATTCAAGGGAATTAGTCCTGAGGAATTAAATCAACAGGAAAAAAAGACATTAGGTTCTCTGTGCTAGCACTATCCCTTTCTATAAAAGGGAGCAAATAAGCAAGATAAAAGGGAATGGTTAAGTAAATTTTGGCCCATCTACTTGTTGCAATGTTAGGGAGCTAATGGAGGGGGGTGAAAACCCAAACCAGCAAGTGGTTTGCTCATTCTGATTATATTTAAAAACATGTGTACGTGTCAGCTGAGACCAGAAAGTAAGACACAGAAATAAGAAAAGTGGCTCCGTAATGGTGGTAGGATTGTGGGTGACTGAATTTTTTTTATTGTATGGTTCTAAGGAATGCTTGATCGCCTGTGGTTTGATTTAAGGTACTGGGACCCCGGTCCTCGGGCTGACCCCTTTGAGGACATGCGGTACGTCTGGGGGGGCTTCGCGTACTTGCAGGATGTGGTGGAGCAGGCAATCATCCGGGTGCTGACGGGCACAGAGAAGAAAACTGGCATCTACATGCAGCAGATGCCTTACCCCTGTTACGTTGATGACATGTAAGTTACCAGCGAGCCACCACCTTTGCTTAACTGGTTAACACTGTCCCCAGGTGGTGTGTACACACACACACACACGTCAAGGGAGGAAACAGAACGATTATATTTATTTTATATGTGTATTGACACGGGTCAAAAAATTGGTTAAAACAAGATTGCAGCTACTGCAAAAAAAAAAATTGTTTTTGAAATTCTGTGCAAATTTCAGGAAATAAGGTGCCAGATGTAGGTAGCTGACAGTTTGAGCCCCATCACCAGTAATCCTCACTCCTTTCTAGTCCATGGTTACCAGAACTTTTATTTTTCTATACTCTATCCTTTCAGTCAAAATCAGCCCAATCTGCAAGTTTAAAATGTGTCATGACGAGCACATGCCAAACACATCCACACATCCTCACGTCCCCCAGACACAGAGGCACAGCGTTCTAGACCTATAAAAGCAGACTTTGTGTCAGTTTTTCTTCTTCCTCTCTATAAGTGGTAAACCACATTTTCAAATAATGCAAATAAAACCGAACAAGGCCTTTTTATCTTAGACATTTTAGATAATCTTTTAGTGCTTAGTCACTGTGCTGCCAGGTTCTCACTGTGGGGACTGTGCCTTTGGAGCCAGTGATTTCTTGTGAGAGAGAGAGAATAGGCAGAGGTGTAGTTATTGCAAGCATCTGAAATATGTCATGTCTCTTCTGAATTCTGGAAACTCTCTTATTCTCTGTTGTGTGAGGGAGAGTGTGTATGTAGAGATCAGAGTGCAGAAGGAGCAGGGTTCCTTTCCTTGTATTTCTCCCTGCTTTGCATTGAACAACCCATTTCCTTGCAAAGCTCACTCTAGCTCTTCTAGGTCACCTGGATTTATCTTGTTTTTCACCTTCAGAAAGATTAGCCAGTATTTTCCAAAGGAAGACTTTTCCAAAGACCCCCTAAACCAAGATTTACTCTAGAAAGGATATATTAAGATGGGAACACGATGAGAGGTCAGAGGCATTCAGAGCCTTTGCCTGTTGTCACGTAGCCAGTAAGTGCATAAGTGGTAAAGCTGGGACTTGAACCTTGAGTTTCGGAGTCCAGATTCTGTGTTCCTTCTACTTCACTGCATTTCCTGTTCTACTTTGGAAATCTGAAATATTACTGACAAGAGCTGCCTGAAGTGTATTTCTGCACCATCTGTCGTTAACAGTTATGCAAGGCAAGCTGATAGTGAGGTGACCTTGAAGATGTTGAACTTTCATGACAGAATGAGTCAGTTTTTTGGTTTTGTTGGGTTTGTGTTAGTACTTTAAATTCACCCCCATTTAGCTTAGTGACATCTGAGAGCTATCTGGTTACTAAAGCCAGCCCTCAAAGAAGTTTTCTTTGGCATCACTTTGTTAGTAGTTTCATCACTGCGTTACCCCACTCACGAAGCGTAACTGTCAGGGTGCACAGGTCTGCCCGTCTCGGGTGCAGTACTGGTGCTTTCTCTTGCATGCAGACCCAGAGGTGTTGGCCCAGGAGCCTGACTTACACTCACCTTTACTCCTCCCCCCGCCCTTCCAGCTTCCTGCGGGTCATGAGCCGGTCAATGCCCCTCTTCATGACGTTGGCCTGGATTTACTCTGTGGCTGTGATCATCAAGGGCATCGTGTACGAGAAGGAGGCGCGGCTGAAGGAGACCATGCGCATCATGGGCCTAGACAACAGCATCCTCTGGTTCAGCTGGTTCATCAGCAGCCTCATCCCCCTGCTCGTGAGCGCCGGCCTGCTGGTGGTCATCCTGAAAGTAAGGCTGCTTCACCGGCCCCTCCCTGCCCGCCGTGGGCTATGTGAGCAGAAGAAAGGCACGGATTCTTTGGAAGGGAAGGGGTCATATGTGCTGTTCCCTGCAATTCCCTCATTTTATAGTTGCGGAAGGGGAGACTGAGAGAAGGGCAGCAACTTGTCCAGCGTCAACCCAGCTGGTTAGCAGCTAAGCAGGACTGAACCTAGGGGTCTTGTGTCCCAGGTGAGCACAAGCGTAACTACGCCATGCTGTAGGCAATGGTTCATGGCAGCATCTGAGAGTTACTCATTTTCCTACATGTATTAGGTGGTAATTCTGCCAGAATTTCTAAAAACCATACTCAGAAGCATAGCATATTGTTGCACGTTAGGATTCTCTGGAAGCAGAGGCTGAGGCAGACTTTGGGTATGGGTATTTCTTAGGGATCCACACCTCTAGAAGGGATGGGGAGGATGCAGGATTGAGCAGAGGGAGGAGTTGAACTGTGACGCATGGCCAACCCCCCGGGCACTCTTCCCGCGGAGCTGAAACGTCCAGCCCTTCAGGTTACCCCAAGGCCTCCCTCCCTGACACCCCATAGACCCAGGCCCTTCAATTAGTCATTGGAAGGGTATGCCCCAGGGCCAGGCAGCTGTCTGCAGCTGGGACAAACCTAGAGGGGTTGACACCTGAGGCTGTCTGCTGACAGCCAGGCAACAAGTCCTTCCTTGAAGGGGACTCTGTACAGTGCAGTTCTGTGTCCACCCCTTACGTTAATAGGTTTATATGCCATTTTTTTCCACAATCGTTTCATTTAAGGATGCATTGTTTAAAAAAATAAATGTTTTTAAAAGCGGAGGGGTACAAAGGGAAAGGAAGTAACATTTAATTTAATACCAGCTACTATTCATTACAAATGAGCACTTACTGATTGCCAAGCACTGTGTAAAGCACATACGTGTGCTGTCTTGTGATATCCTCACTAAATAACCCATTTAACATACAAGGAAATGAGGCCAAGGAAGGTTAAGGACTTCACTGGGGTCACCCGACACTGTGGCAGAGCAGTTCTTGCTAAAGTCAAGCCCCCCTCACGCTCTGATGTCTGACTGCCAGGGCTGAGCTATGTGGCTGGGGTGGAGGTCCTGTGGCTGGTGGGTGAGAGCCACTCGGTGACAGCTGAGTGCTGGTGGGTCCTGCTGAAATAGAACCAACTGCTAGAGAGACACTTGAAGAGTCCACAGAGTTTGGATGATTGTGGGGATCCAGAATCCATAGCAGGTTCTCATGGGGGATGTTAAGATGGCCTGACCATTTTCCATGGCTTTCGGAGGGAGAAGCCCTCCGAAATGTTTTCTCCCACAATTCTTTCTTGGTGCCAAGAGTCCTAGTCCTTATAGAAGAAGGAGAATCCAGATGATACTATTTCTTGGAAAAACAAAGAACAAAATTGCCTGTTGAGATGAACCTTGGTGAATATCAAGCCTGGACTTTGTTTTGTTTCTGGCTCTACCATGACTTTGATGTGTGGTCTTGGGCTAGTCATTTCCCTTCAGTAGATTTCAGTTCACTCATCAGAAAAATGAACAGCACTGTTCCTCTGTATTGTCTTTAAGATGAGCAGGAATAAGCCCTGGCTGCTTCCCATAGATCATTGCTTATTGACAGTCTTATTGGGTCTCTTCCTTCCCAGTTAGGAAACCTGCTGCCCTACAGCGACCCCAGTGTGGTGTTTATCTTTCTGTCCGTGTTCGCCGTGGTGACCATCCTGCAGTGCTTTCTGATCAGCACGCTCTTCTCCAGAGCCAACCTGGCGGCAGCCTGTGGAGGCATCATTTACTTCATGCTGTACCTGCCCTACGTCCTGTGCGTGGCGTGGCAAGACTACGTGGGCTTCACACTCAAGATCTTTGCGGTGAGTAACTCTGGCCCTTATGCAGTAGCTGCAGTCACAGCCGCACCTGGTATTTCACTTCTTCTTTATAGTCCAAGCTGAGAACAGAAGATAGGAGATTCTCTTTCCAACGGGACTTGAACCTCAGTTCTGGATTCTATGCTCCTTGAAGGCAGGGACTGTGTCTTATTCAATTGTTTATTTTTAGTCCTCTGAGTGAACACTGGTTGAATTGAATCAAATGGTATTTTTTAGGGAGTCAGACTGCACTGCATGCGGTCAGTGGCACTGGGGAATGCCTTTAGACAATAGAGGCCAGCTCTACCTTTTGTCTCCCAGCTCTGTTGGCCATGTTAAGCTCGCCACAAAGTCACAGCCACAGATAGAACTGAAAGCTCTTGAGATCAGGGATGGCTCCTTCTGGACTCTTGTCTCCCTTGTGTCCAGTATGGGGTTTCACTTGAGTAATATTTTCTGAATTTCAAGACTGAGGAGCAGGTGCTCCATCTCCCTGCAAATCCCGGACTTCACTCCCCTCCCTTGTACAGAGGAGGAGAGGCCTTTGAGGGTGTGCAAGTCCTTATAAGACTGAGTTGTCCTGAGTTTTTTGCAGGATGCTCCAGGTGCCTCTGTCTGGACCTGTTAGACATCAGCAGCCCCAGACAGGCTCCTATGACACTGAGCCATCACTGGCCGAGCAGGGAGCTTGAGAGGACCGTGTGTGTGTGTAAAAGGTACAGGATTGCTGAGCCCTTGAGGCATCTTTGGAAGCATAGAATTCTAAAAGTTTTACATTCCATCATACATGCATTTCTGAAATGTGTGAGCATAATGAGTGCTTATAAATAGAATCACTTCATGTGCTGCCAGGGAGCCCACTCCCCTAAAGGGACTCTGTAGATAAATATTTCCATATCTTGCAATTGATCCATTTGGCAAATTCACCTTTCTCCAGGTGACGTTTACATTAGCAGTGGTAGGAAAATGAGAAACAAGGAGATGGATGAGTGACTTCTGCATCTTTCTCACAGAGCCTGCTGTCTCCTGTGGCTTTTGGGTTTGGCTGTGAGTACTTTGCCCTTTTTGAGGAGCAGGGCATTGGGGTGCAATGGGACAACCTTTTTGAGAGCCCCGTGGAGGAAGATGGCTTCAACCTC
Source organism: Mesoplodon mirus (assembly GCF_964341445.2). Classification (NCBI taxonomy): domain Eukaryota; kingdom Metazoa; phylum Chordata; class Mammalia; order Artiodactyla; family Ziphiidae; genus Mesoplodon; species Mesoplodon mirus. The sequence goes on along the minus strand of NC_138976.1, from coordinate 30,464,508 downwards.
ACCACCTCGGTCTCCATGATGCTCTTTGACACCTTCCTCTACGGGGTGATGACGTGGTACACCGAGGCTGTGTTTCCAGGTACCCTGAGCTTCCACACTGCTTTAGACATCAGCCAGGGAAATGAAATTTCTAGCTGTAGTGCTTTCCTTCCTTTGTGCTGGAATTTCTGCAGGGCCTGGGTCTCCTTGGAAAGTGGTTAGGGCTTTAGACCTATGGCAAACACATAGTCTCCAAGGAGAAGCAGCTGATGTTAAATGTACAGTTCTTAGTACTGACATAGCTCGTTTCTTTTTTTTTTTCTTTTGCGGTACGCGGGCCTCTCACTGTTGTGGCCTCTCCCGTTGCGGAGCACAGGCTCCAGACGCGCAGGCTCAGCGGCCATGGCTCACGGGCCCAGCCGCTCCGCGGCATGTGGGATCCTCCCGGACCAGGGCACGAACCCGTGTCCCCTGCATCAGCAGGCGGACTCTCAACCACTGTGCCACCAGGGAAGCCCTAGCTCTTGTTTCTTGAGCACTGTGTGCCAGGCACTGTGCAAAGTGTTTTATATACTTTGGTTCATTTAATCCTCAGAAGACTACTCTGAGGGAGTTACTGTTCTAGCCAGTTTTTGCAAATGAGAGAACTATGACCCAAAGAAGTTAAATAACTTGCCTGTGGCCACAAAGCTGGTAAGAGTAGGTGCTTGGAGGTGAACCCAGGTGGGTCACACTGGGTCGGCCAGCCCAGGAGAGTCCTCCCAATGCTGACCCAGGTCTCTAATTCTGTATCCCCTGAATTACACCAGCAAAGGTTCTGTTTCCTGAGTACAGCTTGTGAATAATAAGATACACTGGCTCTCAGCCCTTGCCTGTGCTTTAATCGAATTATTATTCATAAAAATTCATTTTTGTACTTCCCTTAATAAATCTCCTTGACCAAGACCTGCCTTAGATACATTTTCATAGAAGATCAAATTCTGAGAGAGTGAGGTTTAACTCTTTCTGGTTTCACCTACTGATTTTTCTCTAAGGCAGTGTATGTGAAATGTTTTTTACGTACCCTACCTGAACTTCCCACATTGGATATGCAACTTTGTATCATACAGATCTGGGTTCAAATTCTGGGTCCTCCACTTTACTGGCTGAGTGATCTTGAGTAGGCTACTTATCCCTCTGTTTCTTCATCTCTAAAGTGGGGATGATACCTGCCTCGTGGGGTTGCTGGAAAGATTCAGAGAAGTGCAAGATGTTTGTCATACACAGGAGATCTCAGCAAATGTTAGTGCCTCTCCTCCCCCACCTCCAGTCCATTTTGTCCTGTCTCCAAAGGCTGTGTCAAGGAGAGAGTCAAGGAGGCTATGTCTGGCTGGGACACCTCGGGGATGCTGGGGCATTGCTGAGCTTTGCTTACACCTGTGCTTTGCTTTCAGGCCAATATGGAATCCCCAGGCCCTGGTATTTCCCTTGTACTAAGTCCTACTGGTTTGGCGAGGAAAGCAATGAGAAGAGCCAGCCTGGTTTCAGCCAAATGGGAACATCAGAAAGTAAGTTCTGCTGACCCGCCCTCCCCTTAACTGCAGTGCTGCTGCCCCTGCTGGCTGTGGGGGGCAAGGGGTGGCTCTCGGCCTGAAGAGCCTAAAACCACCTTAGGGGTGGAGAAATCCCCTGGAGTGACCCTTTCCAAATCCTCCCATGCATTTGTGTCCAGTGCTGTTGACTTACCGGGGAGTCACTATCTGGGTTTCTAAGGGGCATTTCCTTTGTTCTCTTGGCTTCTAAATAAAGTGGCTCTTGATCTCTGCCTTCACCTCCGCCCACCCCATCCCCCCAAACACATATACACATACTTTTCATACTATCCTGACAGCTAGAAAGAAGAGGTAAAGACAGCCGTGGTTATGGAGCCATAACCTTTCTGCCTGCCTTGTCCTGATGACAGACTCACGAGCCTGTGCAGGCTGACACCAAGTGGCTGCCACAGAGCTCGTTCTGTGCTTCTTAATGTTCTCACCCTGCATTACCCAGAGCGCACATCCTCTCCTGGCTTCTGACTGTAGGTAGTGATGCTCACAGTTCAGCAAAGGCTCTGCCTTCTGGGCTTGTTTGCTCAAGTTCTTGGAGGGGAACTCTTTTTTTTTTTTTTTTTTTTTTGTGGTATGCGGGCCTCTCACTGTTGTGGCCTCTCCCGCTGCAGAGCACAGGCTCCGGACGCGCAGGCTCAGCGGCCATGGCTTACGGGCCCAGCCGCTCCGCGGCATGTGGGATCTTCCCAGACCGGGGCACGAACCCGTGTCCCCTGCATTGGCAGGAGGACTCTCAACCACTGCGCCACCAGGGAAGCCCTGACGAGGGGAACTCTTTGTGTTCGGTATAGCTTCCTAAGTCGTTCATAAGTCGCTCCCCTGCTGATCTCTTCTGTGCCCTTCCCCCAGTTGCCAGTGGTGAAGTATGATGTTCCTTAGCATAGCTCACGAGTTTCCTTACCACCCGCCCTTGCCCGCTGTGCCAGCTGCTTCTCCTGCTGTTCCTTCTCTTCTTCCCCAGCCTCCTCTCTGCACCTTTATCACTGTATTCCCATCACCAACACTAGTGCCCAGATAGGCCCTAGATAAATATTTGTTGCCTGTCTGCCTGAGAAACCAGAAATAGCTGTGGAGAGGTGACACTTGTAAAAGTGCAAGCACCGCCCCCTGCGTCTTGACACTCCACTCGTCAGTGTCTTCTGTGGGCTCATTTCCATCCTGTGTCTTCTCACAGTCTGCATGGAGGAGGAACCCACCCACCTGAAGCTGGGCGTGTCCATTCAGAACCTGATGAAGGTTTACCGAGATGGCATGAAGGTGGCAGTTGATGGCCTGGCCTTGAATTTCTATGAGGGCCAGATCACCTCCTTCCTGGGCCACAATGGAGCTGGGAAGACCACCACCATGTAAGAAGAGGGTGTGGCTTTCTCAGAATCAGCCACAGGAAGCTTCTGTCCTACAGTTAGAAATTCATACCTAAGAACATTGCCTTGGTTACCGGGCCGAGGGCAGAGCATATGAGGAATTGATGAATGTAAAAATATTATCTAATCACGAGAGTGCTTTCCAAATGCTGGTTTTTCTCTAGATATTATTTCTTCAGGTTAAAATAGGCTGGGGGCCTTTAGATGACCTTTCCCCTTCGGTTCTCAGAATTCTGCAGTGTTTTTGGAACCTGAGACTGTGACAAGTCTGAGAAAGGGTCTCCTTTGGAGTTGGTTTGGTCAGAACTGTGAGGCAAGAATGTGGAAAGAAAGCTTGGCTCTACTGGTGGGGGGAAGTGATTTCCAGGAACTCTGTCTCTAAGCAGATGTGAGCAACAGCTGGGCAGCTGGTTGGCTGTATGATTGCCTTCTCTGGGGCCTATAAGGACCTTATAATGGACAGCTTCAGAAGGGAGCACAGGCTATAAACACACCAGAGTTACCTCAGTGGCTTTCAGTGAGGTCCATCAGCCATTGCAGAGGGCATTTTGGTGGGGGAGGAGGTAATCTCTTCCTCCTGTTTTTCTTTTATATATTTTTAACACACAAAATCAATATATTATGAACATTGCAGAAACTCTTTAAAAGGTGCACAAAAATCCTAACTGCCAAACACACAAATTACTTTTATCTTTGAATCATTTGTTCTGCTTTGTCCCTTTTACTTGGACATGATTTTAAGCATAAAAAGTATATATGCTTTAAAGTGTACTTCCCATTGTAAATTGGAATCTTCATTTAAAAAATGCTTGTGCTGAAACTGCCTTTTCCAACACATAGGCCCACTCCTAGCTGTTCACTGAAGCAGAGACTCCTTCGCTGTGTCGGGGTCTGCTGGAGTCCATTAGGAAGGAAAGGGGCTGGAGGGTTGCTGCCTCTGCCGTCTGCCCGGACGCTGCAGCCTGGAGTGGAGCTTCAGGGCAGGAGGGCCAATGCTGACTCCTGTACCTTAACGTTTTTGTCCTTAGGTCGATCCTGACCGGGTTGTTCCCTCCCACCTCGGGCACTGCCTACATCCTGGGGAAAGACATTCGCTCCGAGATGAGCACCATCCGGCAGAACCTGGGGGTCTGTCCCCAGCATAACGTGCTGTTTGACATGTGAGTACCAGCACACCCTCTTTGGAGGTGTGTCATGAGTCACGGGTAGAGTGAGGCTTCAGCCTTTTACCACCTTTGGGGGTAGCAGGCCTCACCTTCCTGGATGTGTTGAGACCAGGTCGTCCTTTGACGTTGGAAAAGTAAGAGAATTGTGGGGTGGGGGATGTTATATCAGTCCAGCTGGTGGATGGAGGCCTGGGAAACGGTGCTCTCCGTTCCTGTCCTTCTGGAGTAAGGACATCCTCTCTCCCCGCACACCCTCCCTGAGACCACCACAGCTCTCACCTGGCAGTACCTCAGGGCCCTTGATACATGGGTCCCATGTTTCCTGCTCAGAACTTTTGCCCCCGTTCAGCCTGCCCATCACCAAGCAGGGAGCTGCCATGGTGAGCAGAGAGAGAGATGAGCTCTGTGACCTTGGGCGAGGGCATCCCCCTTCTGGGCCCCAGTTTCCTCTCATCTACAGTGAGCAGCCCGGGCTTGTGTCCTCCACAGGGGCCCCCCCTTCTCTCAGGGCTGAAGTCCTTCGAGGTTCAGGAGGGCTGCTCCAGGCTAAGGCCGAGGCAGCTTCTTGGTTGGTGGGGCCTTGGGGAGGGCGCCCTTTGAGGACCTGCCACTGCCTGATGCGCGGGGGCCAGGCCAGCGGGGAATCGGGTGGACGTGACCTGTCGCCTTGCTGCTTTGGCTTCTCAAGTAGCTCATGTGACTGCTCACTGCTGTTCTACCTTGAATCCTTCCTGGAGATTATTTTTCAGAAATTGATAAAGTTAGAAAAAAAAAAAGCGGAGAAAGAAAAATGTGCCTGTCGTGTTCTGGGGGAGGAGGCACTGTGTTCTGTGTGTCCTGGGGGCCTGGAGCCGACCTGCCCCTCTGTCCCCAGGCTGACTGTTGAAGAGCACATCTGGTTTTACGCCCGCCTGAAAGGGCTCTCGGAGAAGCATGTGAAAGCAGACATGGAGCAGATGGCCCTGGATGTTGGTTTGCCGCCAAGCAAACTGAAAAGCAAAACAAGTCAGCTGTCAGGTGAGACCCAGAGCTGCCTTCCTCCTCCAGTGCACCCCCCCGCCCCCGACTACACACACACAAGAAATACAGCTACTGCCGTGTCCCCGGCTTCCCGGGGGAGTGGGAGGGTGGGTCAGAAATGTGTTCCGGGCTTGTCCCCAGGTGGGCACCTCCATCCCTCTTTTGCCACCTCTGCTGTCACTCACTGGGGCTGGCCCTGGATCCTGTCTCCTCTCTCCCATAGGTGGAATGCAGAGAAAGCTGTCTGTGGCCTTGGCCTTTGTTGGGGGATCCAAGGTTGTCATTCTGGATGAGCCCACAGCTGGCGTGGACCCGTACTCCCGCAGGGGAATATGGGAGCTGCTGCTGAAATATCGACATGGTAACTGATGTGTATTTACTCTGCCTTCTGGGCTGGGAGGGGGAGGGAGGGATGAAAGGAGGGAGAGAGGGAGGGAGGGCCTCTGGAAGAGTATCTCGTGGCTGTTCCTGCTAGAGCAACAGAATTGCTTTCCAGGAAAACGTGGAGCTGAGCTCTGAGCTCCGCCCTGGTGTGCAAGTGGGAGGCCTGGTTTCCAAGACCCTTCAAGTTTACACTTCATTCTCTAGGGGCCTGCAAGGAGAAGAGAAATGGGGATAAAGGGCATCCTCTGTGGGCCCCCAGGGCTCCCTCCAGCCTAGAACTCTCACACGTATAGTATAATTATGGTCTCCTATAGGCTGAGATTCCCAAGAGCTGAGGCTGTGTTGTCCTTCATCTCTGGCCCCACGTGGTGCACTAAACTTGTGTGCTGACAGAGTGGATGAATACATGAATGCATGGGAGAGGTGCAGTCAGCTTAGAGGGGTAGAAGGTACGCAAGGTGGTACAGTACGAGGGGCACGGGTTTGAAGTCAGCTCAAGCTGGCTCGAGACCTTGGAAAAGTCATTTAACTTGCCTCAGCTTCTTTATCTATAATGGTGGGAGTGCCCACCTTACGGAGGATAAAGTTAAATGAGAATGCGCCTAGACCACGTAGCACACTGCTGGCATGTAGCAAGTTCCCAAATAAACATTCCCGTCCTTCATTCTGTGAGGGTGCAGCAGCCGTCCTCACAGCACTGCCGTCCTGGGGCTCATGAGCACACAGGCCTCGGGGTCTTTATCCCAGGCTTTCCCCTGCTCGTATTTCTGTAGTTCTGGCCACTGCAATGAGCGAGGACAGCAGGCCTCACCTGTGCCTCGTCCCTGTGTTTGTTCCCGGCAGGCCGCACCATTATTCTCTCCACACACCACATGGATGAAGCGGACATCCTGGGGGACAGGATTGCCATCATTTCCCATGGGAAGCTGTGCTGCGTGGGCTCCTCCCTGTTCCTGAAGAACCAGCTGGGGACAGGTTACTACCTGACCCTGGTCAAGAAGGACGTGGAGTCCTCCCTCAGCTCGTGCAGAAATAGCAGTAGCACTGTGTCGTACCTGAAAAAGGTGAGTTGCAGCCTCATTGCTGGGCTGGTGCCGGGTCCGGGGAGTCGGGACTCATTGGCTGTGAGTGGCTTGTCCACATCTGCCCCATTCTGCCACCTTGACGCCACCATCTCCCTGCTCTGTGTCCCTTTGGAGTCACGTCGTACCTCCTACGTGGAAATCTCTGGAGACTTCTGTTCCCATCGTGCTAGCTCTGTTGAATCCCATTTCCTTTTTCCTATGGAGACACAGTGAGTGATGGAGAAGGCCCTTAGAGGACTTAATTTTTTTGAAGAAGAAAGACTTACCAAGAGTTAAGAGTCTTAGCTGAAGAATGCCCTGCTGTGCCTGCTCACTACCTTTAAATCTTATTGACCTTAACTTTTAAACTACAAAACAGCAAATGTATATTGAGCACCGATTTCATGCCAGACACTCAATCTGGCAGACTCTGGCCATAAAAGAAAATCATGATAATAGTTGCAGCATTGTTGTCATTTGCAAACTTTTTTATTTTTATCTATCACCTCAAAGTACAGAGCAACCCTGGGAAGAAGGTATTGCAATTATTATACCAGATGAGAGAAGTGAGGCTTGTAGGGATTTAGTTTATTCAAGGTCACCCAGCAAGTGAATAACAGAAGTGGTACCAGAGCCCAATAACCAGGTACATTTTCCCCCGTACTGCAGTACAAGGCTGAGATTTATTTGTGTGTTCAAACACTGGCACCCAAAACACTTACATCCCAACCTTGACCTCCTGTCCACTTATTTACCTTTTAACTAGTGTCTTGTGAGTCAAAGTGCAGTCTGAGACGAACAGCATCAGGATCACTTGGGAGCTCATTAGAAATGCAGAAACCTGGGCCCAACACAGACTTACTAAATCAGAATCTGCATTTTAACAAGGTCCTCTGGTGAGGAAACACAAATTAAAGCTTGAGAAGCACCGAGCTAGATAACCAGGCAGGTAAATCCCATGCCCAAGACGGTCGAGGAGGGCCTGGTTACGGCACTCACTGGCAGGCCACAGCTCTTTTGAGAGCTCTGCTTCCCGTGCACACAGCCCATGTGTCAGATCAGACAGTGGCCTCAGAAGCCAAGGCAGCCCAGTTGCATGCCTCCCAGAAGAAGCTCTTTGCTCCGGTTCTCACACGATAGAGCTTCTCGGAAGCCCCCAGGTGAAGGTGGTGGAGCTGCACCTTGCTCGGTCCCTGACCCATTCTTACCTCCTTCTTTGCCATCAGGAGGACAGTGTTTCTCAGAGCAGTTCTGATGCTGGCCTGGGCAGCGACCATGAAAGTGACACGCTGACCATCGGTAAGGACTCTGGGGTTTCTTATTCAGGTGGTGCCTGAGCTTCCCCCAGCTGGGCAGAGTGGAGGCAGAGGAGGAGAGGTGCAGAGGCTGGTGGCGCTGACTCAAGGTTTGCTGCTGGGCTGGGGCTGGGCGGCTGCGGGAGAGGGTGCAGCTTGGTGGCGGATCAGCCTAACGCTTGCCGGGGAGCCTGGGGCTTGGTCTGGGAGCTGACAGGGCAGTGTCCCAGAGCGCTGAGATGATAGGGGGTTGGGGGATCCCTTAGGGGAGTGGGTCTGGCCGCACACTGGACACTGGAGACAAGGGGTGAGGAGCTGAGTAGCCAAGCTGATGGTGGAGGGATTGGGGTTCAGTACCTAGGGAGGGTGAGTGCCCAGGAGAGGAGCAGCCCGCTGGATTTCCCTCAGGAGATGTGTATAGGAGGCCAGTGTCACCAATAACACATGGAACAGAAGCCTTTACCCTGGCCATGTCTTCCCCATCCTAACAGCTGGCTGTTCCCAGGAAGGCTCTGGCTCTCCTTCCATGCCCTGTTTGATTAACCCTCTACTGAGGTAAATAGAAGGAGCCTCCTTTAAAAGGTTAGAGAAAGGTGAAGACTCGTTTACAGTTCCTTTAGTCAAACTTTCCATTGAAGAATCCTAACACTTAGGCAATAGCCACCAAGCTTCCAACCTCAGAAGGCCAGCCAGCCAGCCGGCTACCCACCACGCACTGAGGACCTACACTGTGCCCGGCTTTGGTGATACAAAGGTGAAGAAGACCCCACCCCCGCTCCCAGGAACTCTCAGGCCAGAGATGAACACGTGGAATGACTTCAGTGTCTGGGCCATGTGTGTTGTGTGGGCAAGCGGGCTCCTAAGGAGTAGGCAAGGGAGAAGGTGGAGAGTGGCCGGCCCCTAATGGGGGGGCCTCGGAGTTGGCTGAGCCGCGTCTGTTCTTTGGTCCCTACAGATGTCTCCGCAATCTCCAACCTCATCAGGAAGCATGTGGCCGAGGCCCGGCTGGTGGAAGACATTGGGCATGAGCTGACCTACGTGCTGCCCTATGAAGCCGCCAAAGAGGGAGCCTTTGTGGAACTCTTCCATGAGATTGATGACCGGCTCTCAGACCTGGGCATCTCCAGTTACGGAATCTCAGAGACTACCCTGGAAGAAGTAAGTTCGGTGGCTGGCTGTCAGAATAGAGCAGGGCCAACGATCCCAGCGCCAGACAGGCAGCCTGCGTGCTCACTGGGAATAGGATCACCATGGACCTAGGCACTGAGTGCTTAGGTTGTTGGCATCTGGGTTATGTTGGTTCCAGTTAGCCCTTTAAGGTTGTAGTGGGAGATGTAGGAAAGAAGTATTAGGATTGCTCCCTGGTATGACTGTGTCATGACCATGCATCGGAAATGGCCAACATTTATGGAAAATCTACTTGTGCCATGTGCTAACCTTGGTGTGTTTTGTTTTTTTCAATCATTGTAACTTCATTTAATCCTCATAACAAGATGAGAAAGTTGACATTCAGGGACGCCAAGCAAGGATTCAGAATCAGGGGTTTGGGCTTCAAAGCTCATACTCTATTACTGTGTAAGCAGTGCCTCTCTTTAGAGAGACCTCAGGGGCTGGAAGGGGTATAAAATTGTCTGGCCCAGTAGTCTCCAGGTTTGATTGTGCAACAGAATCATCTGAGAATATTATTGACAATAAAAATTCCAAGGCTCAGCTCCAGGGTCTTTGAATCAGAATTTCTGGAGGTAAGGCCTTGATGTCTATGCTTTTATTGCATGCTTCCTGGGCAGCGTCTGGACAGATCAGAGTTTGGGAATCATTGGTCTAGTTCAGATTGTTTTCTGATGTTGGAATCCCTGCCATAGCATTTCTAGTGATGGGAACCCCTCCTCTCTTGATCATCCTGTCTCGGATAACCTACCACAGTGCTAGCCTACTCAAGGATTTGGGGCCATAGACTTGGAAGAAGCCACTTGGCTCATTCCCTGTAGGTTCAGAACAAATTCCTCCTTCCGCAGTGTCCTCATGTCATAGCTTTAATTTGAATGATTGTCTGGATTGATAGCTCTCACCACTGGGGAAATGTTCTCTGGTAAAAACGGCTTCTCTCCCAAGTGACTCTGACAAAGTGTTAGCAATAAATGAGTCTTCTACGTTTTGTCTTTAGGGGCTAGCGTACCATTCAGTCATGTAATCATCATGGCAGTTGCTCTCACAATGTGGTGCTTATGACACTCTCACTCACTCTTATTTTTCAGATATTTCTCAAAGTGGCTGAAGAGAGTGGGGTGGATGCTGAGACCTCAGGTAACCCTCCAGGGGGGCTGCACATTCTCTGGGCTCTGCCCCCTGTAGGCTGTCTTAGCTCACCAGGCTTGTGCCTTTCCCTTCAAATTGTTTTATGACATTCTTACTTTTAGTGTATAGATTTGTTACAGATTCAGAGTTTGTTTTGTTACAAATAAAATGAAACATAGGATTCCTTCCTTTTGCCTTCAGATGGCACCCTACCGGCAAGACGAAACAGACGGGTCTTCGGGGACAAGCAGAGCTGTCTTCGCCCATTTACTGAAGATGATGCTGTTGATCCAAATGATTCCGACATAGATCCAGGTCCGTTTGGGCAAGATCTTCATTCCGTTGCTAGAAAGTGAATTTCTCTCTTATATTCTTCTCCGGTGTTATCTTTCGAGGTCCTTGAACCAGGATGATAGATGCCTACAGGGTCCAAAGGGAAGAGAGAGAATGGGAAAAGCCACTTTCCCCTTTTCAGGGTTGTGCATACAGTCAAACCTGAAAGAGCCTGTCCTCACCACTTCCTTCACTGCATTGAGATCACTCTCTCAAGATACACACACATCGGGCTTCCCTGGTGGCACAGTGGTTGAGAGTCTGCCTGCCAATGCAGGGGACATGTGTTCGTGCCCCGGTCTGGGAGGATTCCACGTGCCGCGGAGCGGCTGGGCCCATGAGCCATGGCTGCTGGGCCTGTGCATCCGGAGCCTGTGCTCTGCAACGGGAGAGGCCACAACAGTGAGAGGCCTGCGCACCGGAAAAAAAAAAAAAAAAGATACACACACGTCAAAAGATGGCCCCTCAATCCTCTGAATCCATTTCTTATCTTTTCTTGTATTCATTAGGTGTTTAATTGTTGAATAAATGTTCTCTGAATGGACGGAAGATTTTGAAAGAGCGAGGTGAATTTGCTTTTAGAGTTAATTGGACCCTTAGACTTAGCTATTTTGGATGAGTGTGTCCCTGTCTATTTGACTGGGATGGAGAAGGGGGAGGCAGAAAATGAAGCAAATATTGGTAAGATGTCAAGCCACCGCAGTTAGAAATGGTTTGTTTAAGACAAGGATTTCTATAAAAATTTTTCGGAACAGAAACCTTCCTGACTCTCCCATCCCTGTGCCACGTGAGTGTGTGACTCTCATGTTCTCCCTAACTTCATACATCGTTAGTGCTTAGATCACTGGAATGTGTCCACCTTTTACCAAAAATACAATAAATGGGAGACAAATTGCTATTGTGTGTTCACAAGTATGTCAGCCTACTTACATGGCCTGTTTTGTAGAATGTTCTGTAAGAAATTGAGGATGACTTGTTTCATCTGAATGGCTTGATGTAGCACCATTATGTGTGAACATCTCTATCCAGCTGTCTCAAGGCACCTTCATTTTTCTGTGCTCCTCAGATAAGAACCCAAAGGCAGGGACTGCTGCTGTCATACGTTTGGGGTCATCACTTTTCCTTGGATGTGAATTTGTCACCAAGGCCCTTTACTCCTTTACTTTTACCTTCAAACGCAAGCCTCCAAGGTGGTTGCTGAAGATGCTGGAGGGAGGAGCGTGGGATGTCAAAAATGCCTGATATAGGGCCTCCCTGGTGGCGCAGTGGTTGAGAGTCCGCCTGCCGATGCAGGGGATACGGGTTCGTGCCCTGGTCTGGGAGGATCCCATATGCCGTGGAGCGGCTGGGCCCGTGAGCCATGGCCGCTGGGCCTGCGCATCCGGAGCCTGTGCTCCTCAACGGGAGAGGCCACAACAGTGAGAGGCCCGCATACCGCAAAAAGAAAAAAAAAAAAATGCCTGATATAATAGGTGACCTTCAGTGTTGGCTTTCTGCAGAATCCAGAGAAACAGACCTGCTCAGCGGGATGGACGGCAAAGGCTCCTACCAGGTGAAGGGCTGGAAACTCACACAGCAGCAGTTTGGGGCCCTTTTGTGGAAGAGGCTGCTGATTGCCAGACGGAGTCGGAAGGGATTCTTTGCTCAGGTGAGAAGTGCTGTTCCAGGCCAAGGACTCAGGCTTCCTTGATGGGCTGCAGGCTCCCTGACCAGTGAAGACAGGGTAGCATCATTGTTATAAGATGGACACTGGAGCCAGATTATCTGTATTTCAATCCCAGTTCTGCTTCTTGCACTCACGTATCTGTTGCAGGTTACTTTTCGGAGCCTCAGTGTCCTTATCTGTAAAATGGGAATAATAATAGTACCTATGATATAATTGTTATGAAGATTAAAACGAGTAAGTGCTTAGAATGGACCTCACATTAGTAATTACCTTGTGTGTTAGTTTTATCGTAAAGGAGAGTATAACAAGGACAAAGTTTAGAAAAACTGGCTGGGCAAATTAAACTTTCATAACCTCAGAGATGATATGCCCAGATGCACTCAACATATGAACTTATTGGAAACTTGATTTTTCTCTAAGCTGATGTTTATCTGAAAACTGATAGAAAAGATAACCAGAGGTCAGACAAAAAAAAAAAAATGATAAACAGAGAAGACTCATTACACTCTTGCCTGCATGTCAGTGTTTGCACGCTAACTTGCTGGGTTAGGAGGGATGAAATTATTCCACTCTATAAAATCAAGAAGTATAAAGAAGTTACAGAGATTCTTCTCTACAGACTATGTGAGTAATGCACAGAATATGAGTTTGGAGCGTATAGGCTTAGGTTTGAATTCTGGTTCTGCTACTTATTGTCTCTTTGGCCTTGGGCAAGTTACTTGGTCTCCCTGTGCCCCAGTTACCTTGTTCATTGATTGGTGATAATGATATTACTACTTAGGGTTGTACTGATAATTAAATGAGATAATGCTCATACAGTTTTTTCCCATGGAATTAATCACCTAGTGATTAATTTTCTGCATTGAAATGCGAGAACATTAGAACCAGGGGCATCATTTGGATCTTTTTTTTTTTTAAACGGATAAATTACTCAGGAATAAATGGAAGGAGCTTAGAGTTTGCTTATAAAGTATGTACAAGTCATTGTTTTCAGAGAAGGTACAGGTGTAAAGTTTAAGGTGGTTTAGTAAGGATTTAGATTAATCATGCTTTTTGAGGCCATCGGGGGAAGAAATAGCTGCTGTTCCCTTTCCATGGAGACAGTGCTGTAGAGTGGTTTTATCAAAGTATGGGATCTGAATGGGTCACCTAGTCTGTCTGCAGGTTACAAATGAGAAGACTGAAGCCATAGGGGATGTGACTTCGCATGGATACACTTGTAGTAGAGACAGAACAAAACTGCAGGTCTTCTGGCTTCTGGTCCAGGCTTCGGCTCTCAGCTTTCGTCTGAGCTGAGCTGGGCTCATGGCCAGTGTGGTCTTTCTCAGGTTTTCAGGGAGAAGAGGGACCTGGTGTTCTAAGTCACCCTGACATGTGACCACTGTTTACTCTGAAGTTCTCAGCTCGGTGCCCCTGTCAGGGGGCCACAGCCTCTGGCCTTTTGTTGCCAGCTTCCAGAAATGCCCCGGAGGGAAGAGGTTTAGATTTCAGTCTCCATTGCTTCCAGCCTGCCAAGAATGCCTTGGTGGAGCTGCGCCCTGTGCACACTAGAGTGATGGCTGGTCTGAGAGGCTGGCTGGACTCACAGGGCCTTGCCCTGTGGCCTTCTTTCTAACCCTTGTCCTTCGCCTGCAATTTCTCTTCCCTCCTACCCCCTGGTTATAGATTGTCCTGCCGGCTGTGTTTGTCTGCATTGCCCTGGTGTTCAGCTTGATCGTGCCACCCTTTGGCAAGTACCCCAGCCTGGAACTTCAGCCCTGGATGTACAACGAACAGTACACATTTGTCAGGTATGCGTTTGCCTTCTGCGCCCAAGGTGGGAGGAGACCTCAGGCCGACCAGGTTTACTGTGCTGAGGGCCAAGGGGAGGGGGACTCGAGAGTTACACAGGGGCATGGATTTATCAGCTGTGGCTACAGCCCTCACACAAACTCATGTTAGATGCAACGGACCGCGGTGAACAAAACCTGAACTAACAGGCCAGTCCTCTTACCGCATTTAAACTCCATTCCTCTTTATACGCTGTTGTGAGGAACATATGTGTTGTATGTAAGTAATCTGCCCTTGCAAAAAAATCTATGATTGAGCTATAATATATTTGGATTTTCATAGCTATGTCTTTATTCTGTAGTTGAACACATGGCTTCCATACACTCAGAGCGTCGCACCTCCAGGTTCTTGTTTTCTGCATGATGCAATTCGTGTATTTATTATTTAGTCTTTTAGCTTATAGATAATAGCTAGCTAGTGTTTGTTTTTTTAGACCAAAATACCAGCTACTCTGTAACAATCCAGCGCTTCAAACAAAAGGACAAAGAAATTTCTGCATCACGTTATGCAGGAGTTTTCCTCAGTCTCATAGTATTTGCAGATCTTTCGATCGGGGAAGTGTGTCAGTGATGTCAAAGGGAAGCTTTAAAGAAAAAAAAATATATATATGTGAACATGTGAATCAATCTCTTTTTGTCTAATCCCATGCTTCCTTCCTATTTAGTGCAGGTTTACTTTCTTCTTTCCTTTCCAAGCTGCTGACCTTGTATTGCCCGGGGCTGTGGAACACATGGGCTTGTTTTGTGTTTGTAACCTGTACCCATCATTGTTTGTGTATTCCAGTTATCCGTGCAAACATTCAGCCCATAAAATCAGCCTGCCCTTTCCTAGAAAATCCCTGTTGTCTATGCCTAATGGATAATTGTGAAAGTACTTTTGAAATACTGATCTTTAATGAATTCATGTACTTCACATTAAAATATATACGTAAATGTGTGTATATATGTGGGTGGGTGTGTACACATGCGTGTGCACATCTCTATACATATAACTTATTTACACGAGCTCCACTTTGGAGTGCTGTATGTTACCTTGATAACAAATATATGGCCAGAGGCTGAGTTCCTTGTGGGTGGGTTCTGTGTTTTATTCATTTGTGTTTCAAGAGTTTGGCACACAGGAAGTACTTAATAAAGTGTTTAATTAAAAAAAAATCACCTTCCTCCTCCCGATTCATGGTTTTAATGAGCTGCTGAGCTGGCTGCCTCTCATGTACCTACAGTAATGATGCTCCTGAGGACGTGAGCACCCAGGAACTCTTGAGCGCTCTCACCGGAAAGCCTGGCTTTGGGACCCGGTGTATGGAAGGAAACCCAATCCCGTGAGTGCCACTTGAGCTGTGAGCCCCTCCGCGGCTGGCTTCTTGTGCCTGTCACTTGGTTTGATCTCTACACTGCTTTTATCATTTGTATGCCACATGATGACTACCATCATTTGCCCTTTGAAACATTTTTTATTTTAAAAAAGTTAATATAGTGATTTAATCAGACCATCTAGGAACAAACATAACAGACTAGGAGAGTCGTCTAGCACCTTGCCAGGCAAATGACTATAGACATTTGTTTACTGCTTTAGAAATGAATATTTAATTTAAATAGTACTTTATACTGATCTCTTTTCTCCAGCTCCTATACCTAAGTGCAGAGACAGGCTCCCATTATGTATAATTTGCAGTTTTGTTTATCAGCTTCTTCGCTCTAAAAGCCTGAAAAGATGGCATCGTTTTTATAAAAATGGACATTTTCTCCTTTCAGAGTTGCATATTTTTATCATATTCTCCTTCAAAGTCCTTTAAAAAAAAGTAGGCAGTGTATAAATAAATTCAGTGAAATACCCATAGGACTCTAAGTTTATATGGGAGGAAGGCATGGCCAGAGATCTTTGTGAGTAAAGACAATGAAGAGAGGTGATGAGCTTCCGAGAGAACCCAGTGATGGTAGAGACAGGTTCAAGCTTCCAGGCTCAGGTAGGTTGTTAACCACAGACTGAGGAATTATGGAGAGAGTGGGAAGGTGTGGAAAGATTGGAGAAGTCCTAACTTGAATTCCAGGTTTTAAAGGGAAGATAGTGAGCCTGCAGAAGACAGACCAGTGAGCATACCACCTGTGTGTGCAAGGTTTTAGAACAGATTGCTAAATGGATAGCCATTATGTACTTGTTAGCTCTTATCAGTTGAGTACTTACTGAACATTTGTTAGCATTTAATACTTGCTAAGTGATAAATCCTGACAGTATCAGTTCCTGAAAAACAAGGTGACCAAGGTGGAGGCGGTCAGAGATTTCACAGGACTTTTGATGAGATTCCACTTGGAAGTTCTCTGTAGGCTAGAGAGGAGAGTGAGATGAGGTAATAACACAGGTAGGTGGATTCATCACATGGCAGCTCAACAGTATGGACTCATAGATGGATGCCAGCCGAGGAAGGATCTGTAGGAGCCGGGTCTGCATTGAGAGGTGCAGGCCTGACATCACAGGCTCGCGGCCTGGGGGCAGAGCGCCCACTGACGTGTACTGGGGCCCGTCTGATGTAAGGGCCCCACCGTGGAGACTTTTAGGTTTTTCAGAAAGTAGTGAAACTGATCTCAGCCAGTGATCTTGTGAAGGTTTTAGAGCGTGAGCTTCAGGACGGCACCATCTTAGTCTGACTTTTCCATTTAGTCCAGGTGCTTTAAAGAGAGAACTAGCGGGCAATCCACGAAACTGTTCATTTGATAGAAGAATCGTCTAAAGACTGTGGCTCTGCTTCAAATTGTAGAGTTTTGAAAGGAAAGGGATGTTAGAAATGCCTTGTTGAAATGGAAGGGATGTTAGAAATGCCTTGTTGAAATGTGACTTATTGAGACAAGTCATTTCATACTTTTGTTTCACTAGTGGAGAAAATAGGCCCTGAGAGGGCAAGTGACTTACTGATGGTATCACAGTAATTCAGAGCTCAAGTCAGACGTAAAGGCCTATCTTTAGTTACCTGAGATGCTTGCAAACAACCTAGCTCTTCATGGGCCAACAACTGTCACCCCTATTCATTCCCCCAAATTCTCTACTCATTTTGAAACGTAAAGTGAATCCTGACACTCTCCACCAGGTTTCAGCATATTGAGCATAAAATGCAGACTCCTTCCAAGCCTGTGTCCTGTGGCTCCTGCCTCCCTCTCCTCCTCATCTCCCATCACTCTCCCTCGTAGCTCATCACATTCCAGCCCCACTGCCTTCCTGTTGTTCCTTAAACGTAGAACACTCGGGACCTTTTCACCTGTGCTCGGTTGCTTCTGTTTGTAATATTTTCCCCCTGAATCCCTACCTAGCTTGTTCTCTCCCAACATTTAGGTTTTGGCTGAAGTATACTCCCTCTTCACATGGTCCTTTCTCACCAGTCACTCTGCCTTTATTTTGCTTCACTTTTGGCTATCTAAGATCATATGGTTTAATTGTTTGTTATCAAACTCTTTCCTGGGAATACAAACTCCATGAAGGCAGAGACTTTGTCTTCTCACCCCAAATTCTCAAATATGCAGGACAGTATCTGGCACATAGTAGATGCTCAGTGAATGTTTGTTGAGTGAACACATGGGTGAGTGATTGAATGCTGGTGATTGGATTGACTTGAGTTCAGTATATGAGTGTTTAGGCCCTCTTTGTGTTCCATCATCCTTCACTGTAAATGAGTTTGTAGCTTACAAGTCTGTGGGGCGGATCAGATAACCAAGTGATGAGGTGGTAGATGCATGTTTGCCGTTGTTATTAATTGGTCCTGTGCTCTGAGGCAACAGGAGAGGCCAGGCCCTCTTGGGTGATCCTACCTTTAACGTCCCTTTGCAGAGACATGCCCTGCTCGGTGGGGGAGGAGGAGTGGACCACCACCCCAGTCCCCCAGACCATCACGGACGTCTTCAGAAATGGGAACTGGACGATGGAGAACCCCTCCCCCACCTGCCAGTGCAGCAGCGACAAAATCAAGAAGATGCTGCCCGTGTGTCCCCTGGGGGCTGGGGGACTGCCTCCTCCACAAGTGAGTCACTTTCAGGGTGTGACCGTTCAGGTGAGGTGCAGGGTGGGCTTGGAGAGAAGGAATGGGTGACCTGCCATGTCAGGAGGGTCTCTTTCAGTCTTGATTCTTGTCATAGGGAAAAGCATGGGAGTTTTGAGAGGAGGGGGCTTGGAGCACATTGTTCCTGTATCTGAGGGAGCTTAGCCTGCTTCTCTCTTTTGAAGTCAGCCTAGTTTCCTTACTGGTTCGAGGTACAACCAGAATACAACACTCTGGATCAATGAGTGGAAGGCACGCTGTGGACTCTCTGGTGTCACAGGACAGACTGACAAGCCCAGCTTCATCTCTGCCTCTGCCACAGATGAGCTGGTGACCTTGGACAGGTCACGCTGAGTCCCTGGGCCTGTTTCCTCACTGCTGAATTAGGGAGGCTCATCCATAAAACTTCTGTGGGTCTTACAACTCTGACATCCTCTGAAACTCTGAGTGTGGGAAACAGTTCTGAGCCATTTTTTCTGAGAATGATTTCAGGAAGAGGCTTGCTTTTGATGTCTCTCTGCTGCCTTATCAGCATCCAGGTTGCAGGGTGAGGAGAAGGAATTTCAAATGGTGTTGAAAACTTAAAGCAGTCCTTCCTGCTTACGTTTCTTTAAAATAAGAGCTCATCTCTTCATCAGTATAACTCCAATGAACAAAAGAATTCACTAGGCATAGTCAATGGTGCTGCTCCCTAAAAACCTTCTGTAACCATAAAGAATGATACTTCACGGTCCAACGCTTAGTTGTTCAGAATAATTTGCTGGGGCTCTCCTTGGCTTGCCATAAGTGAATGGCCCTGCTGAGAGCAGAATGGACCAGACCTTGGTGGCTGGCTGATGGCAGAGCCTGGACCCTGTGGGCAGAGTCTGGTCACACTGTGGTACATGTTTGAGGGACATGTGTCATTGTTGTCCTTGATTTGTTTTCTATTCCAATTCTGGTCCATAAAGACACATGCACTTGGTTTTTCTGTGATAACAGAGAAAACAGAACACTGCGGACATCCTTCAGAACCTGACGGGAAGAAACATTTCGGATTATCTGGTGAAGACATATGTGCAGATCATAGCCAAAAGGTCATTATTTACTAAACTTGGCGCCTGCTTAATCATTACTGATCAGAGAAAGTAAAAGCCAAAAAAAAAAAATAGTAGATTGAATAGTGGGGGAGAACATCACATTTTGACCTGATACTGTCTTTTGGAAGTTTAGGATATTCTTTCAAACTAGAAAAGATGATGGGAAGTATTATGAACATTCAGCTTCAAGACTGAGGTTGCGTGGTTCCAGGATGAAAATAAATCTGGATTCAAATTCTAATTCTGCTGCTTATTAGCGTTTCTGACCACGGGCAGCCAGTTATCCCATTAAAGCCTTAGGTTGTATAAAATGTGATAATAATGTTGCTCTTATTAGTTTGTCATGAGGATTAAATGAAACGATACATGTGAAGTACCTCTCATGGATGGAATGAATAATACTACATGGCATTATAAAGAGAGCCCTGGCCCAACTTAACGGCCTGTCTTGGCTGTGAGCCTTGGAAGAGCCATATAACTTCCTGGGGCCTGGGATGGGAATCATTCCTTTGTCCAGCATATCCGTGCCACAAATGCTACCTGCACACGCCCTCTTGGTTATCAGATTGACTGTCACTGTATTACAGTACTTGTGTTCATGTAACCCTTATTTTACATAATAGTGGCCCTATTGACCTTCAAAGAAATTAACAGGAGACATAGGAAAAAACATAGTATATGTAGGGGTCGGTATTATCCATGGTTTCAGGCATCTGCTGGGGGTCTTGGAATGTATCCCCTCCAGATAAAGGGGGACTGCTGTATTTAGTTGATGCTCAGAAAATGTTTGTTCTAGATTCCTTCCTATCAGCTTGGTTAGTTGGGCCCCTACGTTAGGAGTTCTAGTGACTTTTAATGACAAGGGTATGCTTGAATGACAGTTACTGTGAGTTTCCAAGAAAGAGGCATAACCTCTCCATATGTCATCCATAATTGACCTATTATTTTGAATTTTAAAAAGTTTCTAGTTTGATCACCTCTGTTGGTTTTTGAGCTGTTTTTAATATAAGGCATGACCTTCATATAAATCATAAGGTTTTAATATGGGGAGAAGGAAAGACATGCTGATTAGGACTTCTTTCCATTGGCAAGACCCTACAGCACCAGCCCGACCGCAGGGTTATTTCTGTCCCTTTGTTGTATCCTCAAGTAGATATTTACTCCTTTTGCATCATCAGGCATAGGATCAGTGTTTCTTTGGACTGATTTCTGGTTTCTTTGTCTTTGGCCTTCTGCAGCTTAAAGAACAAGATTTGGGTGAATGAGTTTAGGTAAGTTGACTCGCTGTGCCTTCTTTTCATTTTCCTTGACTCCTAAAGTTCAGGAGGATGAATTTGATGCAGTTTTCTTGGATCCCGGGAAGTTGTTAGTTTAGGGATTGTTTTGCCATTAGCATTTCTGCTCAGTGCCCAGCTGCCAATTCAGAGGGCTTTGGAATATTTGGCACACTGGTGTCCTTGAAGAGATTTAGAAGTTCCTTGTGGGTCTCTAGGGACTTGACAGGAAGCACGATGTTTTGAGGGAAAACCTATGCTAGTTAAACTTACCAAATCAAATTCCTAGGAGTCCTAGTGACTCAAGGACAATTTTTCAGGTCATTGGAATAACCAAGGAGGTCTTAGATGAAATAAGAGGCATCAAAACCATCTATGTTCATTGTATTTCAACTCATTTATCCCTCTGAGGTTTTTTTTTTTTTTTTTTTTTGCGGTACGCGGGCTTTTCACTGTTGTGGCCTCTCCCATTGCGGAGCACAGGCTCCGGACGCGCAGGCTCAGCGGCCATGGCTCACAGGCCCAGCCGCTCCGCGCGGCATGTGGGATCTTCCCAGACCGGGGCACGAACCCGTGTCCCCTGCATCGGCAGGCGGACTCTCAACCACTGCGCCACCAGGGAAACCCCTTCTGAGTTTTTTAAAAATAACAATGTTTCTATTAGAAAATAAAACCAGAGTTCCATCAGGATAGCAAGAATCATTCTCTCCTCTGCTGCAGTCAGGCTGTCTCCGACCCACCCTCCACCTCCACGCCTGCCCGTATCCCTCTAAGTTTTGAAGGAGCAGATGGGACTGGGGAAGAAAAGAAGGAAGGATCCTTGAAGTCCATCAGTTCTCATGAGAAATGAGATACCTTACATGGTTGCCTCAAAACTTGGCTCTTTGTCCCTGCCTCCCATCTTCCTTCTTTGCCTTTTCTCCAAGAGCCAGGACTTACTGAGTAACTGAGCAGGGCGGATGCAGGACTTTTCGTGGTTCTCCTGCTATGGAAGAGCCACGGCCTGTCTCTAAACCCTTTTAGGCCTCTCTGGTCAGTGTCTTCACTGCTCATTCTGACTTCATATCTGCTTGCTTCGAGACCCAAGTTCAGGCCTGAGCCACCAGGGGTGAGAGGAGCATCTGTGAGATGAATGAACATTCTTTCCTCAACATCTCAGATGTCTCACTCTATGTATAATCAGACCCAGGTCCCTCCCTCTTGGGCAGGAGACAGAAGAGTTAAGAGATTACCAGAATCCATTAGAGGAGGCCAAGGTGAAACTTTCTCTGAGCCTTACTCGGGTCCTACTTTGAACAGGCATTACATACTTAGGTGGTGTCTGCTGCTGAATGTTATTGGACCCCACACCACCTGTGTTTTAATATCAGGCTGTTCTTTTAGGTACGGTGGATTTTCCCTGGGTGCCAGTAATTATCAGTCACTTCCTCCGAGTGAAGAAGTTAATGATGCCATCAAGCAAATGAAGAAACACTTGAAGGTGGCCAAGGTACAGTATCCATCCCAAGACATGTCAGACAGAAAATGAGTTGCTAGTACATGGGAGTAGTTGGCAGGTAGATGATCACCTGGCAGCTTATTGTTTAAGACTTTCAAATACAAAGCCATCACTGGGCACTTAGTGATCTTGGGCCAGCCAAGACTGATCTACTCAGTATGTTATTTACTATCTGAAAGTGCAGATGAAAAACAAATGCAGAGATTTTAAATCTCTCAATAACTTAAGCATAGCCAGTGGATAAATAAACTGGGCATCAAACATACTTCTCTGAAACAATCTCTGGTTAAACAGGAAATGAATCATTTTCTTTAAGCTGGCAGCTAGTTTTAGTACCTAATAAGCATTCACTTCATTTATCTGTATCTCAAGTTCCTCATTTCTAAGTTTGAATTGCTGGGGGTCAGATGATATGGCCTCTAGGGTCACAGACAGCAGGGATTGTCTTAGAGTCTGAATCTCTGCCCTTGAGGCACAGACCCCATGTCTGATGCATCTGCATATTGAGTGTAGTTCTGGGTCTTAGGAGGATGTCAAGGGAGCACCGTGAAGAATCCTCACCACCAGTTACAGCCAGACATCTACATCTTGGGACTTGGAGTCACAGGGTTTCCCTCTAGTTCTTTTAAGACCTGTGGCTCATGGCAACAACGCTGCTTTAGACTTCTGGTCCCTTGTTTCTCAGGAGCCAGTTATTCAGTGGCTTCAAGGTTCATTTCAATGAACAATGCAGTGGCAGTGTTGCCCTTCACAAGGTCCCATTGTCCACAGACTCCAGACTTCCTGTTGCCCTCCCCTGTGAACCATCCCGCTGAGGCAGCTTTCTATCATTCACAGGACAGTTCTGCAGATCGATTTCTCAGCAGCTTGGGAAGGTTCATGACAGGACTGGACACGAAAAATAATGTCAAGGTAAAGCCCTTTGTTCCAATAGCTTTTTTTTTTTTTTTGCCGCTCCTTGGCGCTTGAGGGATCTTAGTTACCCAACCAGGGATTGACCCCAGTCCCAGGGCAGTGATAGCACCGAGTCCTAACCACTGGACCAGGGAATTCCCTCCAATAGCTTTTTTTTTTTTTTTTTTTTTTTTTTTTTTGCGGTACGTGGGCCTCTCACTGTTGTGGCCTCTCCCATTGCGGAGCACAGGCTCCGGACGCGCAGGCTCAGCGGCCATGGCTCACGGGCCCAGCCGCTCCGCGGCATGTGGGATCTTCCCAGACTGGGGCATGAACCCGTGTCCCCTGCATTGGCAGGCAGACTCTCAACCACTGCGCCACCAGCGAAGCCCTCCAATAGCTTTTTTTTTTTTTTGCGGTACACGGGCCTCTCACTGCTGTGGCCTCTCCCGCTGCGGAGCAAAGGCTCCGGACGCGCAGGCTCAGCAGCCATGGCTCACGGGCCCAGCTGCTCTGCGGCACGTGGGATCCTCCCGGACCGGAGCACGAACCCGTGTCCCCTGCATCGGCAGGCAGACTCCCAACCACTGCGCCACCAGGGAAGCACCCTCCAATAGCTTTTTGATGAACAATAATCCCTATGTTCCCCTGAAGTACTTTCAGCTCATGATAACATTGATTCATGACAGAAATATCTCTTAATTTTACTAGTGAGGCTGTACAATATGATGATGAAGAGAACTTGCTTTGCCACCATTCACACCAGGGGAACTATTATGAACTTGACCGAGTTACTTAACCTATTTAAGCCTCAGTTTCCTAATCTATAAAATGCAGTCAGTAATCGTGGCTACCTCAGATCTATGGTGTGAGGGTTAAATGAGTTAAAGATAGCACAGTGCCTGGCCACACGGTCAGTTCTGGGCACACCCTGGCCGCTGTTACCTCTTTGCCGTGTTCTCTGATCATGTTTTGTCTCGTGGTATGACTGGAATTTCTGGAGTGCACATGCATGTTTTGTGTGTGTGCACCTACTTCTGGGAGCAGGGTTTGGGAGCAGTACCTTGCACCTGGTATGTTTTGTTTCAGGTGTGGTTCAACAACAAGGGCTGGCACGCCATCAGCTCTTTCTTGAATGTCATCAACAATGCCATTCTCCGGGCCAACCTGCAGAAGGGAGAGAACCCTAGCGAGTATGGGATTACTGCCTTCAATCACCCCCTGAACCTCACCAAGCAGCAGCTCTCGGAAGTGGCTCTGTAAGTATCACTGTGTCTGAATCGGGAGAGGGAGAGGGTGTTTGGGAGAATCATGGAGCAGGGGAAGGAAGTATGAAGCTGGTTGTAGAGTAACAGCTGGGGAAACAGGTTTGTTATGGTGTGTTTGGGTTGGTCCAGGCTCTGGACAGAAAATGATCAGTTTATGAATTGGCTGGGCAGGGATTAAACTGCAGAAGATATATGACTCTGATATATTAAAGCCATTATTACATTTAGTGAATTCACATAAAGTAAGTTAAATTGTTAATATAATTCTAAAATATTTTAACTCACCCTTAACACAATGTTTAATAAAAAAATCAGTTTCATTTGTTTTGAAATCACTATTTTTAAACTTGGCGAAACATGCTTTTGTCGGCTTGTGTTTAATTCCTTGAGTGTGTGTGTGTGTGTGTGTCTGTGTGTGTGTGTGTGTCTGTGTGTGTGAGTGTGAAGTTAAAACCAGTATAATCTAGTTCAGAGTGTATAGCCTTTGAAATCATAGAGATCTGGGTTTGAATCTGGTTTCTAAACTTTCCAGATGTATGGTATTAAGTGAGGCAATTCATGTAAATTGCCAAGTCCGGCCTTCAACACATGGTTGATATTCAACACACGTTAGGTTCCTTTTCTGTATGTGGAGCATGGAACAGTTATTACTTCTGCTTTACTCATATAGAATATCAATATATGTCACTAGGATCTTTATACCAAGCTTATATAACATTTATGCAGAGAAATAGTTGATATTATACCCCATTTAATGGACTTATAAGACTATTCTTATAATAAGGATCTGATGGAATTTTTGTATGTGTTAGGTTGATATGCCACGAGCTTTTGTTGTCAAACTTATTTACAGCCAGAAATTGTTGTTTGAATAGTTTCAAACTAATATTTCTGCTTTATTAAGTTTTCAAGCTACACTACTCCCTTATGTGTGAAAATTTACAACTTGTTGCTCATAGAAGGTCAATAATAGTGGAACAAAGTGAATGCCGTTAGGCCACTGTTAGACTCCCTTTAATAGTTTCATTTTGGCAGTAGACTCTTTTGACCTCAGTAGAATCAGTTTTGCATCTGAATTATCGAGTTTTTGTTTTTTTTTTTCTTGAAAATAATCATCTTTAACCCTGAATAAAATATATGTGGTGAAGAGATTTTTTTCCCCTGGGCTATGCTTCAAATATTTGTGTGTGTATATGTCCCTGATTGAGTCCTCAGCTGCACTGTCTGTCTGTTTCAGGATGACCACATCAGTGGACGTCCTCGTGTCCATCTGTGTCATCTTTGCGATGTCCTTCGTCCCGGCCAGCTTTGTCGTGTTCCTGATCCAGGAGCGAGTCAGCAAAGCAAAGCACCTGCAGTTCATCAGCGGAGTGAAGCCTGTCATCTACTGGCTCTCCAATTTTGTCTGGGACATGGTAAGAATGCCGGTCTGCTGCTGCTATATAAACCTCCATCAGGGCTCTGGATTGGATGGATGAAAGAGCTCCTGGCCATCAGCAGGAGGTGTTCTAGCTAGTCCAAAGATGAGCAAAAGAGGAAAAGGCAGGCACAGTTTTACACTTTCATGTGACCAAACACAGCCTTAAGCCCAGGGCTGATCTCACACCAGAGGAAATCTGTCCACATGGACTGCAATTCATACCACCACCACCTCATTCCCTAAGTGACAACTTTTCAAAGAAACTGAGGTGGAAGACTTAGTCAAAACTCAAAGCCAGTGCCTCTAACTTGTCTGATAGAGCTTTAACCTCCAGAGTCAGGGTGTTCTTTGTCTTACTAGGAACTCAGTCTGTCATTTGAAAACTTTATATGTTTTACTGGAAGCTTATCCATCCATTGCAAATCTGTTTTCATGCCAGCTGTAATATATTACTTCTATTTGGACCAATACGGAGGACTTCAAAGAATTCTGAAGTTCTAATTTTTATAAAGTGGAGTTGAAATGTATCTCCCTGTGAGGTCCATTAATTTGTAGGCCACACAAAGGAAATTTAATTCTTCTCCCACTGGACAGCCCCTCAGACATTTGAAGACACCTGTCATTTATCCTAAGTCTTCCCCAGATAAGATGATATATGAGAACATACTTTGTAATCTCTAAATCACTGTACAAATGTGAGTGATGATGATGATGTCTGTGTTGATTATAGCAAGCCTCTCAGACTTGTCATTGTTCTGACCTGATTGCCTCTCTGTGGCCATGCTCCATATTGTTAATGAGCCATTTGAAAAGCAAAGCCCAGAATTAACATTATATTCAGGCTGTGGTCTGAATGTTTATGAGTCTAGAGGGAGTTGATCTTCATCCCATATTCCTGTTACTCAGCCCAAGGGTATTTCATCTTGGAAGCAGCACTGTCTTGTTGGCAACTTGGCAGTGAACCGTTTCACAGGTATTTTTTATGGGGTCTCTTTCACTGTATACTAATGCAGTTGACTTTTTTGAACCTTTATATTTATGTACGAATCTAAAACTTGATATATATACATCAAACTTTATATATAGCTTTGTATATAAATATAAAGGTTGTTAAAAACATATATAAAATTTTATATTAATCCCCGTTAAACTGAATTTTATGTAGTGTCCATTTGTTTTGGTTTTATCTTGATCCAGTAATTGCTTTATTGAGTAAGCACATACATACTGACTGCTCACTACGTGTCTGACTCTGCCAGGCATTGCAGATTCAGAGATGAAAAGATCCAGTCCCTGACTCAAGAATATCACTTATCTTCCTGTGTATTATCTGTCCCTCACTGCTTTAGAACCTCTGAAATTTGCTATAAGCCTGTCTTCATCTAAGTTGTTTGAAAAGCACATTTGAGTAGGATGAGACTGAGATGGAGAGCCCTGTAGTCTGAAGCTACAAATACTTCTAATAGCTGACAAGCCCACTACCACCTCCCTGCCTCTGCTCTGCTCTGCCAGCTATGAATTCCTGTAATTGTCCTGTGGTCAAGTCTTTATTTCTGCATTTTAATGCTTGAGACACTGTCAAGACAGACTTTAAAATTAGTCTCAGTGTGATGAAACAGTTCTGACATTCATGTTATGAGTGCTTACCTCATAAATAGATCACAAATGAGCTTGAACTTGGGCAGACGATAATACAGCATTAATGATGAAAGAGACACAGTCGTCTTTGGGAAGAATAACAGCAGCTTACTTGCTACCTGGGAAATGGAAATTACTCTGACTGGGAATCCACCGTTCAGTAAGTTTACTGAGCGTGGCACCTTGGCTTATCTGTTGGAAAGACAGAAAGGATGTGCAGTTTATAAAATCAGCCGGGGGTAAAATGCTTGTCAACACGTATTGTCCAGTATTTTGATTAATAGTTCTTATGGCTTCATTAATTCAAAGTTCTTCTTCAATACGTTTATCTGCCCTTTCTTGTCTGATGATGATGAAGACCTGAGATGTGTTGTACCTTTGACTTAGGGGTGACCTTGATTTCCTCGTTTCACTTTTAGTGCAACTATGTGGTCCCTGCCACGCTGGTCATTATCATCTTCATCTGCTTCCAGCAGAAGTCCTACGTGTCCTCCACCAACCTGCCTGTGCTAGCCCTTCTACTGTTGCTGTATGGGTAAGGCACCTCTGGATGGGGCCTATGGTATCAGATGTCAGGGGGAAGGCAGGGGACCCCCAGTGGACCTGTGTTTTTGTGCCTCACCAGGTGGTCCATCACACCTCTCATGTACCCAGCCTCCTTCGTGTTCAAGATCCCCAGCACAGCCTACGTGGTCCTCACCAGCGTGAACCTCTTCATCGGCATCAATGGCAGCGTGGCCACTTTTGTGCTGGAGCTCTTCACCAACAATGTGAGTTCTGCAGAAAGGGATGCTGGGATGAGCGTAGTGCTTAGTCATGATCTTATTCTGCTTGCCTGCGGTGTTGACACCAGGGACCACTCTGTCCTTTTGCAGAGTCTGCAGAGAGATGGGTTTGCATACCATCTCTCGCTTATCCTTTTCCTTATATGTCTCTGATCACATTTTTCTGTTTCCTTTGACATGTTCTTGTATACTCCTTTCTGTTTAAATGTTGCTTTCCCCAGTATTCAGTTCTCTGGCATCTTGTTTCCCACTTCAGGAGCTCTCTCTGGGCGATGGCATTCATGCTGCAAGATTTCACCACCACCGCTTAGTGCCCCATGTTGTTCTCTCTCGCATCCATGCATACCTTTAGCCCCGACTCTCCTTTTGAACTCTATGTCCTCTCTTGCCCAGTGGATGGCTCCATTTAGATTAATGGAAGGACACCCCAGACTGGCCATGTCCTAAGTCATCTTCCCCTCAGAACCCAGTATTTCTCTTGCCATTCCTGTTATGCTGGATGGCGTTACCATCCGCCCAGTCACCCCAGCTGGGGCAATATTAGAGCCATTTTATATGCTTTGCTTTTGCTTATTTCCTACATTCAGATGGTTACCTTGCCAGTTCCTCCCATTACAGATCTCTTAAACAAGGTTCCTTGTCCATTCTTGTTGTCATTGCCTTCACCCAGACATCTTAACTTAGCCCACAAAGCCTTTCAGAGGTGTACAACCCTTCCTTGACAGTTCCCACCACATTCTTTCCCAAGACATGGTAAGCTGTGGCCGAGCGGTTCCTTCAACCCTCCATGCTCCTGTAGGCCTGGTTCAAGATCCCCAGCACAGCCGACGTGGTCCTTACTTGCATGAACCTCTTCATGGGCGTCAATGGCAGCGTGGCCCTTTGGCGCTGGAGCTCTGCACCAACAATGTGAGATACTACCCGATTCTGTGACTCCTCTGTCACAGAATCGGGTAGTATCTCACTAACCCGTCATGACTGAGCTTGAATGTGAAGCTTTCCTCACCTGCCTTATGGGAGGTGCTCTCTCTTCCCTGTGCTCCCAAAGCCCACACAGTTCATGCCTCCAGTACAACACATCCAATTATGTAGTAATTTCCTGTTTCCATGTTTCTTTTCCTCAGAGTAGAGACGAGACTATTTCTTATTAATCTCTGCCTCTCCTGTGCCCTGCCACAGTGCATCCAGCACATAGCAACTTACTCAGTTGTTGGGTATTTGGCCACTGCTGGATTGATGTATTCGAGAAGAATTTTTTTAACTCCAACAAAATCCTGAAACTGAAGTATTGACCCAGATATGAGCAATTTGCTTTTAAAATGCTAAGCAAATATTTTATGATGGATTAGCTTCTGATTAAATATAATCATGCTTCTAAACTTTGCTCATATTTCTCCCATACTCATAGCATTATTCCAAATTTTCTAAAGAGCAGAATTTTATTACGTTATATATCATCCTCTATGGCTACCGCTATTTATTGGTATCTGAATTCAAAGATTCAGTTTGACCTCGGGGAATCAAAATTTTTTTCACTTCCATATTTTAGACTTTGGTAAATTTTTAGCCTGAATCATGAAAGACAGTCTCTCTCTGTCTTATTTTTTAGAAGCTGAATAACATCAATGATATCCTGAAGTCAGTGTTCTTGATCTTCCCACATTTTTGCCTGGGACGGGGGCTCATTGACATGGTGAAAAACCAGGCAATGGCTGATGCCTTGGAAAGGTTTGGTGAGTGACAGTAGTGGCTGTAGGATGTTTTAATAGAGATGGCAGTTTGCATGGGCCTTGGTACTTTGGCCTTTGTTTTGGAAAGAGGGTGGTGGCTGGGCACAGGACTTCACTGATAGGGCTCATGTCAGTACAGCTGGTTGTGGCATGGGTCATGTGACACAACCATTTGTCTGAAAGATGAGACAGTAATTTTGGAGGTGAGGAAAATATTGGCTTAAGCTTGGACCCAGTGCCTGATACCACTGGTGGGGTTTGCCAGAGTCATTGGAAAAGTCAAACCACAGCTTTGAGAATTAGATACAGGCCAGAGAATCAGAAGGAAAGATGCAAACTTCGGCTCTATTGGGAAAATCATGGACCTGCAGATGGGGTCATATATTACCTTTTACACAGTCTATAAAAAGGTAATTTACTGCAGCTCTTTCTACATTTAGAGTCTTTAAATTTATTTCTCCTGTGGCCACATTACTGTTCTTTATTGACTGGCTCATATAGTTAGATGGGCCATGTTATTTAATGGGCATAGAAGAGGGACTTTTTTTAAACTTGGAGGTACAAGGAGATATATAAGGATTTTAAGGAATATTTACATAAAACCAGATGAGTTGAGTCACCAGGTTACATTATATGCTATTGAAAGGGGCATCTTTTAAATGTGCTTTCTAATCTTTCTTAGTGAAGCTTATAATTTGTTAAAATACTGACCCTAAAAATTACCCTGGATTGTTTGCCTTTTTACAAAGGATTTTTGGCATATCTCATTAAAATGGAAACATTAGGGACTTCCCTGGTGGTGCAGTGGTTAAGAATCCGCCTGCCAGTGCAGGGGACACGGGTTTGATCCCTGGTCCAGGAAGATCCCACATGCTGTGGGGCAACTAAGCCTGGGCACCACAACTACTGAGCCTGCGCTCCAGAGCCCATGAGCCACAACTACTGAGTCTGCGTGCTGCAACTACTGAAGCCCACGCGCCTAGAGCCCATGCTCCACAATGAGAAGCCACCGCAATGAGAAGCCCGTGCACTGCAACAAATAGTAGCCCCCGCTCGCCACAACTAGAGATAGCCTGTGCACAGCAATGAAGACCCAACGCAGCCAAAAAATAATAATAATAATAATAAATAAGTAAATAAATAAATCTTTTAAGAAAAATGGAAACATTAGATTTCTTAGATGAAGTTACAGTTCAAATACATGTTATCTCTGAAATTCTGATTGATACTGTTTCACAGTATGTTTCCCCAAAACCTTACCCTAAATCGGATTTGGAAAGTGGTGACTCCCTTATTTTTTCCTCCTGGCCACGGGCCATAAACATTGGTATTTCTAGGAATGTAGGCCTGAATTTGCGGAAGGGCCATGGTCTCTGGTGCCTCCATTCTGACTGGATCTCTGCATTGTGTCTACCAGGGGAGAATCGCTTTGTCTCGCCACTGTCTTGGGACTTGGTGGGACGAAACCTCTTTGCCATGGCCGTGGAAGGAGTGGTGTTCTTCCTCATCACTGTGTTGATCCAGTACCGATTCTTCATCAGGCCCAGGTGAGCTTTCTCTCAGAACTCACAGAGTACCTGGTTGATGGTCACGGAGGAGGAACACAGGGAAACACTCGCCGGTGGTGGTTGGATTGACTTGAACTCAAAGCAGATAATCAAACTGATTTTCCTAACGTGGGCATCTCCCGGCCCCCAGCACTGCCGACAACTCTGGAGTATGGATTTTACAGGACTGCTTTAGAAACTGGGTCTTTGACTTAGAAAATAACTTGAAAAGTTGATTTGTTTTTTTTTTCTTAATCTTTCCCCACTAAGACCTGTAAAGGCAAAGCTTCCTCCTCTGAATGATGAGGATGAAGATGTGAGGAGGGAGAGACAGAGAATTCTTGATGGCGGAGGACAGAATGACATCTTGGAAGTCAAGGAGCTGACTAAGGTGAGGCAGTGAGGACAGGCTGTAACAACTTGTCTTCAATGTTTTCAGCTTTATCTGTTGGAAACTAGCATTTTGCTGACTCAATAAAAAGAGCATGCTTCCTAAAATGTGCATCTGTACCAAGTTTCTGTCAATTAAATTTTATTTAAAATACACCATGGGGACTTCTTAATTAAAGAAATCCTACTGAACATAATTATACTGTGAATTCTCATTCTTGAGTATATTTGTTTTTCACACATTTATGCATTAGTTATTAAAACATCTAATATTGTGTATCGAGGCAAAGCTGAAGTTGATAGAATAATGATTGATTTTGAGTTTCATGGTCCAAAAAGCTGGTAGATCTCCATTGCTTAAGAAGAGGGTCTGTTTCAGCCCTTTCTAGGTGCCAGAATCCCAACAAATTCACTTTTTTGTAATCTGTTCAATATTTGCAATGTTTTGATAACAAATTATTACCCTGTAAAATTTAGTTTTTAAAATATCTACAATGTCTTTACATATTAAATGAAAATTACATAAATATTAATGACCAATATATTTTTTAAAAGTCTGACATTAGATTAAAAAATAAAAAGAAATTCACTTGTATTTTGAGCTTCAAGGTCGTTCAGAAGCCAGTTGCCACAGAGACAGACCAAGGCTTTAGCACATCACATGTGTGACTTAGTCTTATCGATGAGTCTTATTTTGTGGTGTGTTTAGGTCATAATTCCCTCTTCCACAGTTGCCTGGGACAGCTGTGAGTCACTGCAGCTCATGAATTTTTGCATTTTGTTTGTTGCAGGTATATAGAAGGAAGAGGAAACCTGCGGTGGACAGGATTTGCATTGGCATTCCTCCTGGAGAGGTAAAGACACTTTGTCTACCTTGTGTTTGCCCCTATTAATTCAGACTGTCTCTACTGCAATCAAACAATAATGTCCGTAAGGGGTTAAAAGTGGTTTTAAAAGGCTTCTCCATTTATATCTGTGTGGAGCAATCAGTCATTGAAAGGATGGGGGCCCCATATATCAGCAATTTGGGATAATCTCAGACAATGTAAGAAAAGTATGCACATCCAAAATGTGATTTTGTGATCCATTTCAGGTGATAATGAAATTCAAATAGATTTTAAAAGATAGATTTTCTCCTTTCTCGTTTATGTGGGTATTCTTGCATGCCCTTTAGCCAGATTAGATGGTGAAATTTGACTTGTTGGCTTTCATTACTGTTTTTCACACATTAACTTTGGTCTTAACCTGATGACTCAAATAATATTTACAAATACACCCACACTTTAAATGGTTTCATTATAAAACATATGTTTAAATATCTATATGAGTTCTTAAAACCAAGAAAATAGTTGACTCTTCATTAAGAATGATGTTTTAGGATCATGTTACATGAAAATGAAGCTGAGGTGACTATTTTATAAGGGTCATTTATATTCAGATTTTTAGTAGTTTACTTATACAACTTACCCAATCTTTTTCAGTGCTTTGGACTTCTAGGTGTCAATGGGGCTGGGAAATCATCAACTTTCAAGATGTTAACGGGAGATACCACTGTTACCAGAGGAGATGCTTTTCTTAACAAAAATAGGTGAGAAAAGAAGTCTTTGTTTTGCCACAGACTTTTTTTAAACCTTATTTAAATGAATATGTTGTTATTTTTCTGATTATAACAGTACTGTGTAGTTTCTAAAAATGTTGAAATATAGTAAACTGTAAATAAGAAAATAAAAGTCATCCATAGTCCCAGTACCTAGAGATAACTACTATTTACATTTCATTTTAGTGTCACTCTGTTGTTTTTTAACAGTTTTATTCAGGTATGATTTACATGCCGTACAATTTACTTGTTTTAAGAGTACAACAAATGACTTTTAGGCAATTTACAGAATTGTGCAACCATTATCACAATACAACTTTAGAACATTCCCATCACCCCAAATCTCTCTACTTTATATACACATATAAATATATTATAAAATTGATATCATACTACATCTAGATTTTTAAATTAGTTCTTTTGTTGTTAATGACTGTATTATATTTCCCAATG
Source organism: Mesoplodon mirus (assembly GCF_964341445.2). Lineage (NCBI taxonomy): Eukaryota > Metazoa > Chordata > Mammalia > Artiodactyla > Ziphiidae > Mesoplodon > Mesoplodon mirus. Next base: position 30,430,929 of record NC_138976.1, on the reverse strand, counting down.
GGTTACATAGTCTAAGATATAGAATTTTTGCTGCATAAAATGCATCTATGTACATGTACCTATAGTTTATTTCACCAATTCCTTATTGTTAGACATTTGTTCCTGTTTTTCAGTAAATATGTCCTTGTATTCATCTTGATTGTTTCCTCAGGGAAAATTCCTACAAGATAAAAGGTTATCTATATACTTGCCAAGTTGCCCTCGCTAAAGGGTGTGCCAGCTGTTGGTGTCACCATGGGCTGTTATCCGAGAGTGCACAGATCACTAAGCAGTCTGATCATAAGGGGTACAGTACACTTTAGAGTCCTGTTAGGCAATGTTACGCTCGAGCACTCGAAATATGTGGGACTTCTCTGGACTTTTTATATGGAGAGACGGTACAAGGCAGTGGCTTTCAAACTCTTTGATCATGACCCATAATACCAAAATCAATACATTTTACCTCTCAACCGAGTAAATACACAAAAACACATAAACAGGCATGTAGCTTAAATAAAAGTTTTGTAAAACATTACCTACTTTTCCTGCTTGCCATGCACTCTGATATTTCTTCTACTCTCTACCACACCATTTAAAAAATACTGGTTGTGACCCACTAAATTTATTTCACAATGTACTAATGGGTGGTGACTCACAATTTGGACAAGGGGATGCTAGCCAATAAAATTGAAAAGAGCAAGGAACATAATGTACTCATGGCTCTCCTCTGCATCTTACACGTTTTTTCAGTAGCAGTGTAAAGGAGGTTTAAGAGAACAGAATTTCTAGAATAGTTGGCCTAAGGGTACACACCTGCTTTCCCCATCTTGTTCCTAGTACCAGGCTCCTGGGGCACATAGCAATGGCAGCAATAACTGGCCCAGACTAAGGTGCGTCACAGTGCCTGGTTCTGAGAGCTGGTGTGGGCAGTGTAGCTGTGAGGTCCAGGCACAGGGTCTGTGAGCGCCTCAATCATAATTCTGGAAAAGGCTGGATCTGGGAGTACTAATTTATATGCAGAGAGGAATGAATACTGCTGATAGGCCAAACTCGTGGTTGTCCAGAGGTGGCTAATCTGCAGCTATCAGACTGGATGTGACACTGAGCTTTCTCCTACATTAGGGATCCTTAACCCGAGAATGGCTTCATAGGGCCTAAAAACTACCCCCACCAATATATGTAAAAGTGCGTCTGTAGGTATATTTTTTGTTGTCATCAGATTCTCAGAGGGTCTGTGATCAAAAAAACCTTCAAAACCAGGAAGATTCCTGGGTTGAGTATTTAGTGGTACCAAGGGGTCTGGATCATGTTATGTGCAAGTCGATGTATGGGCAGCAAAAAGCAGAGGAAGTCACAGCGAGTTGCTGAGCCTCCTCTGACGTGAATGGAGCAACAGAGCACATGGTGCATATGACTGGGCCACAGAATCAAGTCAGGGATGGACACTTAGTGTTAAAGTCCCAGGATAGTGTGACTAAGGCTGTTGATAAAGATGGTGCCGCAGCTGGGATGGACTTGGGAATTCTGAAATGGGACTGAGCCTGCAGATTGAGGTGCTGGGGGAGCCAGATGCAAGGACTGGGCAGAGTGTAGGCCAGAACCCTGACTTCCAGGAGGGGCTGGCATCCTGGGGGCAGAAAGGCTGTTCCTTCAAGCTATAGCAGGTGTGCTCGCTGGTATGTTGGTCATGCACAAGCACTCTTCATAGGAATATTAGGCAAGATGGTCTGATCAGAGTATCTAAATGCTTAAAAACCTGACCAGTTTTGTTTTTCTTTGCAGTATCTTATCAAACATCCACGAAGTACATCAGAACATGGGCTATTGCCCTCAGTTCGATGCCATCACAGAGCTGCTGACTGGAAGAGAACACGTGGAGTTCTTTGCACTCTTGAGAGGCGTCCCGGAGAGAGAAGTCGGCAAGGTACCATGGGCACCGGAAAGCCAGGCTGTCTCCCTTGGCATCCTAACAGTGTACCTTACGGCTGTGACCTTCACACATGACCATCGGCTTCAGGCTGTTCTTCCTTGTGGATGCAGCAATATGAAGTGCTGGCTCTTCGCAGCTCCTTTCAGGGTGGGAAGCCGTGGTGGCGGTAGGACAGGGATAGGTGAACTGGCTCACACCGGCGGGCAGAGAGGGAGTGCCGCTCCTACCCACGCGAGTCCCTGCCCCCCTGCTGTTGGTTCCTCCACACTTGCCAGGTCGTGATTGTATAGAACCTGGTCCTACTCAGTGAAAGAGTTTTCATACGCAAGTGTAAGAAAGCATGATAAAATTCCCAAACCCAACAAAGGTCAAGATGCTTTTTATCACCCTTAGGTTGGTGAGTGGGCAATTCGGAAACTGGGCCTCGTGAAGTATGGAGAAAAATATGCTGGGGACTATAGCGGAGGCAACAAGCGCAAGCTCTCAACGGCCATGGCTTTGATTGGCGGACCTCCCGTGGTGTTTCTGGTGAGTGTGACTGTGAATGGAAAACTTTGTTCTGGACTGAATGGAAGACACCTCTTTTCTAAAGTCCTCGATGTCCAGGCCATGCATGACTGGCTTGGCAATGGCAAGCCCCCCTCCCCCGACGAGGAACAGCAGGGCAGCCTCAGAGAACCAGAGGAAAGCTCCCTCGCCCCTCTCCTTGACACACATTGGGGTGGCTCTGACATGCCCTCAGATGCTCCAAAGGAGGAGATACTCCAGACACCTTGTTTCTCTAGCATGGAGAACCCCAACAGGTGCAGCTGAGGCTGGGTGTGTGATTTGACCTTTCTCTGGACCATTCTATATGCCATCTATGTGTTCATCCCCTGAAGACTGAGAGTGTGGATACAGCTTCAGGATCCCCAAGGTAGCACCTGGGTCATAGTTCCTTACATACAGATAAATGGAAAACAGAAGGTCAGACTGACAGTGGCCCTTGACCCTTTTTCTTCTGTAGAGGAGACTAGCACTGAAGTTATTACAGGAAGAAGCCTTGGGCTGAGGCTTTAAAGTTATCCAGACTATTTGGATTTGGAATTTGTTTCTCTAAAACTAGCAAGTACAGTATAACCGGCTAAGCCAGAGTGAACTGGAATTAAAAAAAAAGAAAAGAAAAGAAATTCTACCCAAACCTTAAACTGACTTCAGTATCAGACAAAAATAATTTTTAGTATATACTTGTCAGTCATGAAAAGATGGTTGAAACTAAATGACTTTTCCCCTTCCCTTTCTGTTTATTTGGAGAAATTTCATTTCATAAAAAATTAAATTTGAGTTTTCTACTTCAGTGACACATGTGTAAAAGTGAACTGGTTGCAAACAGTATGAAATATTCTTGTATGTAAGGTCTGGTTCTTTGATCCATCAAGAAATAAATAGAATGGTAAGTTAAAACTTAGGCTATTTCAGAGATGCTTCTGAATTTAAAACCAAACCTATCTTTGATTTCTTTTTTCCCAGCACATAATAGGGCTTATTTTATTCTAATTACAGGATGAACCGACCACAGGCATGGACCCCAAAGCCCGGCGATTCTTGTGGAATTGTGCCTTAAGTATCATCAAGGAAGGGAGATCAGTAGTGCTTACGTCTCATAGGTCTGTAGTGAAGACTTAGCTTGGCTTTTTTGTTGTGTAACTTTTAAGTTTTCCAAGTACTATATATGATCATTGTATAAAAAATAGAAAACACAGAAAGGCAAATAGAAAAAAAAAATCATGATCACCTGACATTGCATCACTAGGAGACAACTATTACTGTCATCGAGCAATATATCTTTGCAGAGTTTCCCTATGCAAATCTATACACAGTGTATGTTTTTTACAAACAAAAATGCAAGCTTTAGCATATATACTAAGTTCTTTTTCCCTTAACAATACTGAGAACATTATTCCAAGTCAGTTAATTTAGATGTGTCATCATTTCTTATAGCTATTAGTGAATAGTATTCCATTAGGATATACCCTAATTTATTTAACCATTCCTCTTTTGTGTAGACATTTGGATCATTTCCAACTTTTTTCACGATTATAAACGGCACAGCAGTGAACAGCGTTTTCCCTACCTCTTCATGTATTTGTAACAGGATGCAGTTACGCCCTAGGAAGCTGGGGATCTGTTTCTTTGAAATGCCAAATGTCATGGTGATGTTCTGATGGTTATAGGAGCATCTCTCTAAAACTAAGCCTCATTCTGTTTTCCCACAGTATGGAAGAATGTGAAGCTCTTTGCACTAGGATGGCAATTATGGTCAATGGGCGGTTCAGGTGCCTTGGCAGTGTCCAACATCTGAAAAATAGGTAACAAAGATGATATCTTTGGGATCCCACATACTGAGAAATTGTGTATTTATTCTTTTGTGAGTGTATACATGGTGGCTCTAAAATAGAGGGAAATAAACTGAACAAGATGGTATAGTGGAAAGAATGAGGACTTTGAGGTCAAACAGAGCTGCGTGCAAATTCTATCTTTACCTTTTATGGGTTGTATGCACTTCGGCGAGTTATTTAACCTCTCTGAGAGGCAGTGTTCTAGAAATATCTACTTTCTAGCTTTGTTATAGAGGTGTAATGGGAAGATTTATATGTGCCAGTAAGGTTAGAGCATAGGCTTCAGAGTCAAGCACAAGTTGGGTCCACACCCTGGCCCTACCATTTCTGAGCTACGTACCACGAGCAAGTGACTAACACTCTCGGTTTCAATTTCTCTGTAACATCTGACAGACCTCATAGGTCTAGGTGAGGATTAAATGAAGTCATGTCTAAAGCCCTCGGCAAGGCAGCTCACATAGAATAGGTATTCAGTACATGACCACTGGTTCCTGCTCTCTGAAACTTATTTCTGGTTCTGGCAGGGACCTCTCTCTTTCATGGCCCAAGTGGGATTCTGAGTTAAATATCTTTTGAGAAGTTTCCTGAGGGTCTTCCATTTGGACTTTCTTTTTCCTGCTTTCAGGTTTGGAGATGGTTATACAATAGTCGTACGAATAGCAGGGTCCAACCCTGACCTGAAGCCTGTCCAGGAGTTCTTTGAACTCGCCTTCCCAGGAAGCGTGCTGAAGGAGAAGCACCGGAACATGCTGCAGTACCAGCTTCCCTCTTCACTGTCTTCCCTGGCCAGGATTTTCAGCATCCTTTCCCAGAGCAAAAAGCGACTCCACATAGAAGACTACTCTGTCTCTCAGACAACACTTGACCAAGTAAGCTTAGAGTGTCAAAAATATATTTGCTTTTCAGGGTGAGGCTTCCTGCCACTTCTCCACCCCCTGCCCATTGTGGGCCCTAGCACAGTATAGATGAGCTGAGCATGAACTCCTGATCTTCTACTACTAGTTATGCTTTTTACCTAACCTCCCTGAATCTGAAAAGGGAGATGATACTACCAACTTCATAGGGTTAATGTGAGAATAAATTGTCATAATAATCATAAAAACTGTAGTTTTTTATTGAGTATCTGCCACGGGCAGGTATTATGCCAGGTGCCTTATCCCATTTAAATTAGATAACATCAGGTACCAAATAGATCCTGGCACTTAGTAGGTGTTCAGTAAATGTTAGTTTTCAACCCTCTTCCCTTTAATCAGGCCTGTATGAGTCAAAGTAAATAGATGATTGAGCAGTTGGTGATTTGGGGGGCAATAATAGAAAGTGAGTTTTTTAGGTTAATGCTTTGTTAAGTATTCCCCTCTCCCTCCCACACAAAATTTTCTAGTTAATCTATTTATTCTATTTATTCAATCTCGTATTCTCTAATTTTCATGTGGGGAAAAATGCAACTAGAATAACAAGAGGAAGTTAGAGCTATTTATAAAGGTCCACCTTTATTTTGACAGGTATTTGTAAACTTTGCCAAGGACCAAAGTGATGATGACCACTTAAAGGACCTGTCATTACACAAAAACCAGACAGTAGTGGATGTTGCAGTTCTCACATCTTTTCTGCAGGATGAGAAAGTGAAAGAAAGTTATGTATGAAGAATCCTGTTCATACAGGGTGGCTACAAGAAAGGAGGAACTAGACCTTCCTTTGCACTATGTGAAGTGTTCCAGAGGAAAGAGCTGGAAGATTTTGTGGGAAGAGGTAAACTGGATACTGTACTGATACTATTCAATGCAATGCAATTCAATGCAATGAAAACAAAATTCCATTACAAGGGCAGTGCCTTTGTAGCCTATGTCTTGTATGGCTCTCGAGTGAGAAAGACTTGAATTTAGTTTATTACCTTATACTTATGTGAAACTCTAGTATGGAACCCAGTGGACATATGGGTTTGACATACTTTTTTGTTCCTTTGTATTCTAACTGGGGTTGCAACAATAATTCATCAAGTAATCATGGCCAGTGATTGTTTATCAAAATCAAAAGGCATCCTCATTCATTAAGCCGTGCCAAGCCAGGAGACTGGTTTCCCGGTGACACAGCCTGTGCCGGCAGTGAGTGCACTGGAATGACTAATGCCAAGTTGCTCAGAAAGCCTGAAGCACCATGGTGTGTCATGCACACTTTTGTGAAAGCTGCTCTACTCAGAGTCTGTTGACATAATCAAATATCAGGTGACAAAATGGTTCCATGTGTGGGGAAAGACCTGCTTTGATTCCCTCTTTGATGAGCTGCTCTGATGGTGGTGACATACAAATTGCAACATGCAAATTGCATGGTAACGTGCAAGAGTGAGACTTGGTTTCGTTGTTGTCCTTGCTTGGAACCATGAGTCTCCAAGGTTATCTTTCTGGGACTCTTTAAGTATACTTAGATCCTGGTTAAGAAGCAAAGAATCAGCAACCGCATTGTTGGGGCCGCAGGCTGTGGAAGCCAGGGCATGGCATGAAGGAGATGATGCGTTCAAACCAAGGGAGGCCTGTGTCCATTTGTCCTGATTGTCTGCTAACACGGTACAGTGCATCTCAAGATCTTGTTGTTTGATACAAGCATAGTATTATTTCTGGCTTTTTGGATTAATCTAGAATATGAAAAGATGGAGTTGTATTTTGAGAAAAAAATCTTTGTACTTTTAATGTTATTTGGAATTGTAAGTTCTGTCAGTGACTTCTGAAACCTTAGAATGGCCTCTTTGTAGAACCCTGTGGCACAGAGGAGTACAGCCACACTGCCGCGCTAGCTTTATTTTTTCATGTAAGTTTGCGAATGGATCATCTAATGCCTAGTGACTAGAAAACAGTGTGATGGCCAAGATCTCATGACAACATTGTATTTAAGTTTCTTTAAGATCGTTTAGAATACTTTCAGTATCAGTGCATTAATCAAGTATTTTTTGAGTGTATGTTATAACTGAGTATGGATGGATGCGGTGAGGAGATATTAACTCTCAGTAGATTTCCTGTGCCATGTTTGTCAGCTAACTGGTTTACAAATACAGGTTTTGTTGTGGTTGTGGGAACCCACTGAAAGAATATTGGGCAGCCCACTTTTTGAAAATAGCAACAATGCAAAAGCCAAGAAAGTTTAAATGTCATAAGGATCACAAGACTATATAATGAATACTTTCACAGAGAAGACGGCTGGCTTCAAAGCTTGTTGAATAACATAAAACTGTGCTTATGGCATTTAGTACCTTTGAATAATTGACTTTGAAAATCTCAGATACCCCATTGTGACAATCCCAAATTTTTCATCTCTTCAATCACTAACCTATCATGAAAACAAACAAACAAACAAAAAACAGCAAATGCCCCCACGTGAAGATTATCTCAGACTTTTCTAACCCAGTTTAATTTTTTTAGTCAGTAAATACTTGTTAAAAATAATATTGCACTAATGCTTAATGTCATCTGTCTTGAGGCAACAAAATTATGAGAGAAATACTGTTTGGTAAAGTCATCTTTTAATATCATTACTAGTGTCTTCTCCTTTTAAAAAAATTTAGATAGTAACTCTAAAGGTGCAAGATTTCAGATCTATCCAAATCTGTATTTTTTCTTTTAAAATTTACTGTATGTTATCATGCAACTTGTTGCTTGGAAAAAGAAAATGACCTTTAGGGGACTTCCTGGCGGCCCAGTGGTTAAGACTTTACCTTCCAACGCAGGGGGTGCGGGTTCGATCACTGGTCGGGGAGCCAAGATCCCACATGCCTCACGGCCAAAAAACCAAAACAGAAAACAGAAGCAATATTGTAACAAATTCAATAAAGACTTTAAAAATGGCCCACATCAAAAAATCTTAAAAAAAAAGAAATGAATGCTGATATTTTCTAAAATGATAAACCAGTAATGAAGGCATTTTCCCAATAACTATTGGCATGAGCTCATATTTTATGCTATCTTTAATGATATAAAATTCATAGAATAATTGTTTCTCCTTGTTCAGTATTTTTCAAAATCAAACTTCTGTTTTCCCATTTCACTAGAATCATGTTCTAATTCTGTATTATATTAAAACCATGAGTAGCTCCTTTATTTGATTACTTCAAGGCCATATTTTAAAAAATCAAAAGATACTGTGAACTACTTTGAAAAAAATGCAACATTTCAATATAGATTTAAAGGTTCTCTTAAGCTAGAAAAAGTCTACAGCTACCTATCTACTTCATTAATATTGTTACCTTTTAGACTATCCAAACAGCAGTCTTTTAAATTTTTCTGTGTAAGCCTAATTATAGTAGAAATTTTTACAACCTTCTGCTCAGTCAGGTAAAATTTCTGTATAATCCCTGTGGAAATGTAACCATGTGAGTTTCAGAAATTTTCAAAAGTGTTTAAAGACTTTGGCTTTTGCTTCTTTTGGACACCTTAAACCTTATTAACTGTGAATGTGAAAAATACAAAAGAAAACAATAACAAAGCCCTCTATATGTAAATGCCAGCATAGGTCACTGTTAAAAAACAAATAACCAAACCTCAAACTACTGTATTTCAATACCTGTACTGAAGGCATATGCATTGTGACTATTAAATGTTGCACAGCATTCACTGTATACTAATCATTGACTAAAAGGATGTGTCTGTTTTCTTCTCGTGGTTGTATATATCAGGTAAAAATTTTTTCCAAAGAGCCATGTGTCATATTATATTGAACCACTTTGACGCTGAGATATTAATTTCTACCCTTGTTCCTATTTACTAGTAATAATATAGTGCTATAGTCATATTGTTCTAATTCTCTTCAGAATTGTTGCATCCCTTTTTATAGAATGTTTAACCTTCCATAAGGTTTAAGTATTCTGTTCTCCCGTCTTACACCCTACGATGAAGCTATGTTTTTGTGCTTTTTCTTTTATCATTGGCCCTTCATTCCAAGCACTTTATGCTGTCTGTAATGGATCTATTTTTGCACTGGAATATCTGAGAATTGCAAAACTAGACAAAAGTTTCACAATAGATTTCTAAGTTAAATCATTTTCATTAAAAGAAAAAAAAGAAAAAAATTTTGTATTGTCAATAACTTTATATGAAGTATTAAAAAGGCATATTTCTATGTTGTAATAAGTCACGAAATAAAGCTGTGACAGTTCTGTTGTGGTCTGTACTAATTTATTTTCGTGCATTCATAGCACCACCTACTGTTGGAGCTTATAAAGTCATTACAGAAGTAAGAACTGTCTGCTTATAGAAGGGAAGACGCTTGGACCCTAAGTAGAAATTTAGAAAAAACTAAATGTCCTGTTAATCACAAAAGAAAATCGAGGGGACTACTTGAAAATAAAGGGTGTTTTGCACTTTCATGGTTCAGTTTTGGTAGTAACTGATACTAAGTTTAAGAGGTTTTAGATAAACTTATTTTGCTTAATGATTATGAAGCTGTAGAGATCTCTGCAAATACTCTGTAGCTAAGCCATTTAATAAAAACCTCATTACTTCATTTGGCACTGAGGAAGCTCAAAGGCAGCCTTCAGTGCTCTTTTGTTTATTCAACCAAAATACAAGGACACAGTGTGGCAGGTGTACCCGCAAGATGCTGGCAAGAGTGAGCATGCAGGAAAAATAGGCAAACGTGGGAGGAGAAACGTTACTAATGTTGGAGGGGCCTTCCCTTTCTTCTGTCAAAAGTGCTGTGCAGTCTGCACCCTAGATTACGTAGTGCTATGATATGTGGGTACATTTGTCATAGCTCATAAGCATTGTTTATGAGACTGACTGCTATCTCGGTCCTTGAAGAACCCCTGTCAAACAGGCCCTCTTAGGCAGCACAGTGGAGTCGTGGCTCTACTTGTGACCTCTTGATGGCCGCGACAGGTAGAGAGCAGTCCTTTGCTAAGGTGTGGATCTGAACTTTGCGGGCGGAAGGATTGTGGCTTTGCGACTGAGCCTGGTTGACTGCCCAGCATCAGCATCACAGTTATGTCTCTCCCCCTTGAAGTTCACATTATAGCCACTTCAAGGAAACGACAGAAAATTGTGTTTGTGAAAAATGACAATTGAGGGAGAGAAAAAAATACTAAAAAATAAAAGGCAGTTAGTTAAGATAATACGTTACTCATGAGTCTTGACCAAAATATTCTTCTATCTAGGAAAAAAGCCTGTATAAACATTTACAGGTTCAAAAAAACCCTGGAAACTTTGGAATGCTAATGTATACATTGAATAAGAAAAAGCTTGAGAAGATGAGCTACCTTTTTCAAGGGTTTAACTGTGTTGTCAGGTATTTCATTTAATCCTCAGAACCTGCCGTATGAGGTAAGTAGTACCATTTGACATATGAGTAAACTGACTCAGAGAATAAGGAACTTGTTCAAAGTGACACAGCTAGTAACTGGCAGAGGGTTCTTTTGGTGAAGTTGGGTATCAGTTAAAATTGTCCTTATAAAATCAGTTTGGCATCATTATGCAACAATGTAACAAATACTTCTTGAACTCTCTCATGCACCAGATACTCTTCTAGGTTCTGGGGATACAGTGTTGAAGAAGGCCGAATTCCTGCTCTAATGAACTTGAATTTCAATGGAGAAGTTATATTCATATTCACAACAGATGTGTGGGTAAAGAAATATAATAAATTCAGACAGCACTAAGTGCTAAGAAGAAAATACAGCACAGTAACAATAACCACAGAGAGGTGTCAGGCCTCTGCGGAGTGACATATGAGCTCAGATGTGAATAAAATGAACAGAAGCCAACATTTGAAGGTGGGTAGGAAGAAAGAACACTCGGTGCAAAAGCCCCAAGTGGGAAAAATCTTGGCAAGTTGGGGAGCAAGGAGAGACTTCCAGTGTCTCTGGAGTTGTAGGGAATGGAATCAGAGATGGCAGGAACCAGAACTTGTGGAGCCTCGTAGTCCAGTGTAAGGTACCTGGATTTTATTGTTAGTGCAATAAGGAGCTGCTGGAGAGTTTTAAACAAGGAAGTGGCTTGATCTATGTTTCAGAAAGAACTTTGCTGGTTATATGGGGAGAAAGGACAGTAGGGAGGCTAAGTAGGAGAGGATGGTAGATTGGGCCAGGATGGTAGCAACAGACATAGGAAGGAATTGTAATGCTGAGGATCTATTTTAGAGATACAGCCAACAGGACCTGCTGATGGGCTGCAGAGGGGATGAGGGAAAGAGAGATATCTGGGTGACTTCTAATTTGTGACCCAAACTAGGAAGATGGTTGTGTTCAAAAGGCAGTTAGTATTTCAGTCTGCAGCTCAGAGGCAAGGATGGGAAAAAAGATAAAAATGCGTGAATCATCGGCACATATATGGTACTTAAGCCTTTGGACTGAATGAGCTTACCTAGAGAGAGGGAAGAGAGAATATTCTTGAGGCCTGAGACGCTACCCACATTTAGAAGACACACCAGCAAAGAAAAAAAGGACTGGCCAGTGGGGAGGAGGGAAATCTAAGAGTGAGATGCCATGTATTAAAGCTCAGAATCAAGTGTATTTGGGAAGGTAAGAAGTGGTCGATTGTGTCCAACATGGCTGAGAAGATGAGCAAGGTAAAGGCAGCAGAAGACCATTGATTTTGGTAACAAAGAGATCCTTGGTGACCTTCAGAAGAATCATTTCAGCAGACTGACAAAGTTGCAGGCCTATCTGGATTGGTTTCAGGGAAGAATAAGAGGTAAGGAAGGGAAGACGGTGAGTATACACAACTCTACAGAGAGTTTTGCTTTGAAGGGAAACAGAAAACACAACAATAGCTGGATTACAAAACTTCTATTTGGATTCTTTTCTTGCCTGTTAATAGTATAGGCTGCACCTGAGCACCATCTCACCTTTCCCTTCTGACTTTTTGTTTGTTTGTTTTTTAATCCTTTAGACATTTCTTCTATCAGGAGCCTAACACACTGTACCTTGTTTTCCAAATTCCCTTTAGACAACTAATTCATAATTTACTATATGTTTTAGAAATGTAAAATAATATAACTATAAGTATAGACTACAGTATGTTTTAGGAACGTAAAATAATACAGCTATAAATTTATAATATGTCTTAGAAACGTAAAATATAGACTATCAAAAGAGCTTGGAAATACCAAACCTAGTGTTAGAAAGCAGAGGTATACAACTAAAATGGAAATTAAAGGTGTTTCAAGGAAAACCCTAGCGTATCTGTGGTGGTACTGAAGAAACCTTCCTTCTGGGATTACTATCATGCTATTTTCTTGATATAACATAATGTTTACAATAAAGTTGGTAAATTATTACTGTGTCACCATCCTATAGTAACACAGTAAAAGCTCCAGATACGATAATATAAATATAAAATGCAAATTAAGAAAAAAACAAAATGGATATGTAGGCTTTTATTAGGGCAAGCATTTCCATAAACATAAAGATCTCCTTAAAACAAATAGATGTCCCAAGGATCTTCGTTAAATAGTGATCCAAAATGAACAAAAGTTAATAAAACTGTAAACACATTTCAAGTCTTTGTGTAAACACAAAACAAATCTTCTGAAGTTTTTTAAAAATTATTTTCCAAGTGAAAGTTATAAGTAATTAATGTGAAAACCATAATTAAAACAGGTGACACAGGTTATACTGTACTTTCCCAAGGTAAAGAAATATATTTGATATAATATTCTTCTGAATTCCATTTGATATCACAAAATAAACTTTACTGGGCAAAAATGTTTTTAAAATCTCAGATAACACAGACATGATTAAAAGATAGACACTGTATATAAATAATTTAAAGATATTGTCAGTCACAGAAATGTAAAATCATTATATGAATATAAGAAATGCTATAGAGCAAAATATTGTTAAAATAGAGAAGAAGAGATATTCTGAAACAAATGAAAAATCAAGATCAAGCAGTAGTGGCAATTACATATTTCTAAAGTATAATAGATACTGAAATGCCAAGGGGAAAATGAACAGAACTATCCTGAGGTGGTAGTGACAATGGACAGAGCTGGCTTTTAAAATGCTAACCATTAGCAGACACATCTTATGGCAGTTCATGAAATGCTTCATATTTCTGTGGAAAAACTATTTCAACAGTGAAAATGATATAGGAATCAGAAGCATATTCTTCTGAGACACTAGGTAATTTACACTTTCTCGAACTGAAAAAAGTTCATAAGAAGGTATATAAAGTTATTGACTAAATCAAATTTGTTCTAAGAATAACTTGTGCCTACTGAAATAGCCTACCAGCTGCTACAACTCTGGGATCCTCATGAGACTGATGTCTCCCAGCTGCTCGGCCATCTGCACTCTCGTTCCACCATAGAACATGAACTGCAGAAATAAATAAACCAGAAATAGATTCTAAAAACTGTGGCATTACTACAAATAAGAAAGACAGAAATATTAATCAGAAACTGAAAGTCCTATTCTTTAAATCAAAATAGTGAGTATCAACAAGGTAACACTAAGTATGTTAGTGATAAGATTTCAGAGGGGTCAGAGATTTGGGAGAGAAAGTTATAAGATAATTTGTCAAACTGGTTTTATAGAAGAAGAAACAGAAGGCTTTTACTTTACTTTAAAAAACAAGACTATAAAAAAATTGTGTTTTCTACTGAAAATTTGGCTGATACAAAGAATATAAAAAGTGCCATAATCTTAACCACCTAGAGAAAACCTCTTTTAATATTAATATTTAGTATAGTTCCTTCAAAAAATATGAGTAAAATAAAATTAGGGTCTTACTGTATATTATGCTTAGAAATAGATTTTTAAAAATCAACAATGAGTATTTTCTTTGGCAGTGATATTAAGTTTTAATGGCTCTGTGAATTCCTCCTTATAGATATAGCAACTTTTTATCCCAACACATTATTGTTGTTATATTCAAAATATATATTGTTGTTATATTCAAAATAGTGTGGTATTCTACAAAATACTCAAATAAGTGTTGTACTTATTTAAATTTTTAAAAAGTAATTATAAGTAATATGTGTTAGCTGTATAGATTTTGGAAAATGCAGTTAAACAAAAAGAGAAAACAATAATCATTTCTAATCCTACCAACCAGAAATAACTACTTTTCAATTTTGGTGTATCTTTTCCATATTTATGTATATATGTATTTATTTTTATATGTTTAAATATTTATATACACACAGAATATATGTTTATGCTTATATAAGTAAGATACATGATGTATATGATTTATGTGTGTCTATTTGTGTATTACAAGTATATTATATACATAGGGTCATATCACATTGTTTCTAAAGTTTCCTTATCATAAACAATGCTGACAAAAAACTTCCTTAGAGCAGCACCTATCATGTATATTTATAAAAATAACAATGTCAAAGACAAATCACTACTTACATTTATTGGGTGCTTCCTATGTGCTAGGCCTGGCTCTAAGCGTTTTTCATGTATTAACTCATTTAGTCTTCACAAGAATCCTAGGTGGTAGGTTATGATTATCATTATTTTATCAATGAGCAATGTAAGGCACAGAAAGGTTAAGTAACTCACTCCAAGTCAGTTAGTAAGCGATGGAGCTGGGATTCAAACCCAACCAGTCTGGATCTCATTATTTCCTCAGTATAATCTCTTAAAATGAAAACTGAGAGAACCAAAGGGAATATCTTATATATACTTACATATGTACGGTGTACATATTATAAATTGTCACGCAGAAACGATGCACTGATTTATACTCCACATATTACTCTTCCCTTTTCTCCACTGACAATGAATTTAAGATTAAAAAATGTGCCTACTCATTTTCAATTTTTTCTTATAAAAGTTATATATGTCAATTATAAAAATTAAAATACTACTTAATAAATATTAATTTCATCATTCAAATGACCACTATATGTTTTACGATCTTTCAAATTTCCTTCCTGTGTAACTGAACACACCTATACAACTATGCATATTTCTTAGAATATTGGGGAAAATAATTAAAAAATTAAGGCTTTTAATTTATATCACCAAATTTTGTGGAGGGGAAAGGTTAAGCCAGTGTACCCTACACAGTAGGGGTACTTATTTTTTCCCAGCCTATTTAGTACTATATTTATAAAAGTATGTCTTTATTAGGTGAAAATGGCTCTCATTATTGTCTTAATCTGCATCTTCTTTAATATATATTCAGTAGGCATCTGTACATCTACCTTTGCATAAGTTTTTATGTTTCTCTTTGCTTTTGGATTTCATTCACGGTGTTTTGGGGCATGCAGAAAAATTGAGCTTTTTTATAATAAAATCATCAATTCATTGTTTTTCCTTCATTGTTTCTTCATTTGTTTGTTAGTTTGGCTTAAGACATATAGTTGTCATTCATATTATTAAATAAATTCATCTATATTTTATTAGTAATTCTATAACTTTTTTCTACACTGAAATCTGTAACCCATTTGAATTTTATTTTTTAGCATATGGTATGAGATGGACATCTAATAATTTTCATAATTTTTCTCCTCTTCATGTATTTTCCAATTTGAAAATAAATTTTTCTGTATATTCTGATAATTTTCTTAGGATGTATTATTAGAAGTTAAATTTCTTGGTAAAGATCAGAAGCTCAGCTTTGAATATGTTAGGTGTGAGATGTCCACTGGACATTCAAGTAAGGAAGTTGAGGAGGCAGGTGGATATAATGTGTCTTTCAACTATTTTATTAGCTATTCTTAGTCATTTATCCTTCCAGGTAAACTTTACATACATTTTTTTAGTTTGCCACAAAAAATGCTCTGAAATTCTGACTGCAATCACTTTCAACTTTAAAAGTTAAATGCCCCAAATAGGTGTTTATTAAATAAGTTAAGTTATGTATAATTATCTGTCTGCTGTGTATACTTGACTAGTGTTAGGAAGTAATTGTTAATCATGCACATGCATTATTTCTAATATATACATATACACACAATATATGTACATGTACATACATACACATAAATATATGACATTTTGGTCTCCTTTTTCTCATGTCATTCATACACACACACACACACACACACACACATAAATGGAATGTTGATGGAAATATCCCTTAAGAACCATTAGTTCTTTTTGTATTAGAGGTATGGTCACTATATAAATTTTTGCTGTGTTTAATCTTCTGAGTCTTAGTGAACTTAACTTTAGGTAGGAAATTACCTGCCAGAAATTATCCCGTGAATGCAAATGTGTGTGTATGTAAATACGTATATGCACACATGTATACACACACACTCATATGGCATTTGTGTTTACAATTTCATGTTATTGTAGTTTTGGATATCATGTGCCAATTCCTGAAGCTGATTAATCAGAATTATCTAATACAAATGTTGGTACAAACAAAGCTGTGGACAAATTTGGGGCTTATGTTGACCAGCTGGTATGTCAAATGAAACCAGTAGGCTCCTTTCTCTGACATATTTTTGGTTATAACACACACTTGCCTATATATGTGATTTAATTGTGCATAATGTCATATTTATAATTATCTACTTGAGTCCATTCCACTCATGTCCCCTATGAGTTATATTCCTGTTGCCCAAGTGTCTAAGCTTACAATGAAAGCAGGTATTCCCACCAAAAACAACTGCAGCTACTCCTACTTTTGGTGGACATGTTTTTTTGTGTCATTTTAACCAAATTCTAATAAGACAATATTACACAAATAAACAACTGCCTGGTATAATAGTTTAATAAGTATTATAAATAATATATATCAGAAAATGAGCCAGTGGGGTATTTGTAACAGTTGCTTTTTTAGTTGATTTTTCAGGAATTTGTATTGATACTTGGAAACAAGTATGTGGTCAAGGCACATAATTTTGTTATCTTCCACAAGAGAAAAAAACAAGTAACAAAGGAAGCCCAGGGAAAGGTTAAACAGCAGTTGAGATAAGAATGTGTGTGCTGGGGGGAGGTGATTTTTGTTGCAGGGCAGAAACTAGAACTGTGCTGGGAGAAGAATCCATGAGTACTTCAAGCTCCCTTATACTCGTGTCAGCGCTCATTTTCAGCAGCAATAACTTCCAAGTCACCTATAAGAGAGCATTTGATCGACATTTAGTAAAGTCAAAGTTCAGAATAAAGTTGTAAGGAATAATTTTGGTCCTGCCCCGGTAGAGAGAATCAGTATAAAGGCTGTATTGCTAATCTTGAGTGATGGGGCCATTATGGCTCCTCTTTAGTCTTTACAGAAAGTCAGTCTGTACGTAAATCCCCTTCCTGTCCTATCCCTTGAGAAAGGAGTACAAACCTAAACAACAAAAGGAGAAAAATCTTTGGTTAGATGCGCATATTAGACCAATTCCCGTCAGTTAAAGCTGTCTATTTGTACATTTCTCATTAAGTTTAAATGAGGCTGTCGTCCTATGTACTGTGAGGTTCCTTACCCTACCTGCCTGACTTGGGCACTGACCTCAGGAGACAGTAGCAGCTGGGAGGCTGCTTCACCACCGGCGACCTGGGCCCCTCTTTAAGGTTCTCTGTCTGCAAAATGCTGGGAGGTTGCGTATTTCGTTAAAAAGGGGGAGGCCAGTTCTGTTGCTAGCTGCTGGTTGACCTTTTCCTCCTTCCCCCTTCAGCCTGAAGGCGTTTGTCAAAGGACAAATCAAAGAGAGGCTGGACCACCGCCTGGCATAGACCCCAATGCTGAGACAGCAATCGCGCGGGGCGGCAAGAAGGCAGCAGCTGGCGCTTCAGGGGTGTCCTCACGGCTGCCTGGCACCTAGGCTGCAAAAAGCCCCCCGTCCATGGCTGTTCGCGAGCCGGCCGGAGGCAACCCTGGCAGCGGGTCTTCCCCTAAGGGCACGCTTCCTCCCACAGCGTGTCCCGGGTCGGCAGCACCGAGCTCGCAGACCTGGGCTCTTCGGTCTGTAGGCGCATGCGCGGCCAGCGCGCTCCCAGCAGTCCCCTCCCCTCCCCTCCGCCAGGAGACATTTTGGGCACGCCCCAGCAGCAGGTATCCGAAGAGCCAGTGTACGAGCGGCCAGAGCCCTAGTCCGGCTCCTTCGGAGGGCAAGCATGGCGCGGCTTCGAGCGCTGCGAAGGACAGCGGCCGGTATTCTTCCTTAAATTCCTTCTGTGGCTTCTCTACTGGTAGGGAGCAGCTCCTACTGCGGCGGGGGGGGGGGGTAGAGGGGGTGGACAGCCCAGTCAGCGAGGCGTCCACCACCTGCCGGGCCCGTTAGGTGTCAGCCTTGACCCTTCGGTGCACTTTTGTTCCCTCAAGAGATCTTACCCCCAATGTCAGCTGTGACATTAGTTAGTTAATTTAACCTCATCTCCATGCACACCTGCATACACTTCGTAAAAGTTCGTGTGTAGAGTGCGAGTTTGTGTGACCATTGGGAAGGCAGTATGGATGCGTGCCTGTCGTGCTTTGCATTTAACTCGTGGACCTGTTTGCCGGGGTTAATTTTTACTCTGGTGATTTACATGTAGCTAAAGACCAGTGAGCCTTCACTCTTCTTTATTAAGTGCATTCTCTCTCCCTGTCGCCACCTCCAGCATGGCCTTGTTAGAGAGAGTATTTCTTAGTTGCTCAGAGGAATGGGGGCACTGAACTAGATAATGGAAATTCAAATTTAAACAAACAAATCAGCAGACTTCTGATCTTGGCTTCTTATTCTTGATATTGGTCCCAGAGTAACCACTTTCAACATTTTCAGCTGTTTCTTCTAATGCTTGTTTCCCTTTTTCTGAATTATATACACTTTCTGGTGCTTCTTGATATTTTCAGTTACAGATAGTATCTATTGCTTGGAAATTGAGGATATAGGTCTGTTAACATACCATTCACCCAAAATACACTTCCTTTCCCTCATCTGATAAATCACATTAAAATAGTTAAAATTTACACTATATTGATCTTTATGCCTTTATCACTAATTACATTACCTTCTTACACATATAACTACACACACAACACATAACTAAACCCAATTACACAGTAGTTACATTCGTGCACACACTGAAGTGATATTGCTTATACTATTAAGGCTAGGGAATTATTAGAGGGCTCTCATCTGTGGTTGTATTGGTTGTGCCTTTGCAAAGACTTTTGAATCATCTGCTCAGAGGAAGGGAGGCTTTTTAAAGTTAGTAATTCCAGAGGTGGTGAGTCAGTTTTTCAAGTTGATGGGCGTCCATATCTAACCAAGCAAGACAAAAAAACATCATCTGTGCCTGGACTGGATCTTTATGTTTAAGTTTATTTTCTTAGACTTTTTCTCCCTAGAATTCACAATTCATACCCTCATTCAACCCGTATTAATTAAACTCCTTTATGCTTCAGGCACTTTTACAAAAACTGGGGTGCAGAGGTGAACAAAAGTCAAAGTTCGTGTTCTCTTGGAACTTCCAGGTTAGGGGAAACAGGTAAACAAATGAAGGAAAAATATGTTAGGGATTGATAAATACAATGAGGAAAAACACGTAGGATATGGAGAATAGAAAGTGCTGGAGGGAGGTAGCAGGGACTGCTAGCTATTTCCCAATAGCCATTCTTCTCCCACCCCACCTTTTTTGAAAAGTAGCCATAGAACCCTTGCAGCTTAGTGCAGCCATGTGACTAAGTCCTGGCCAGTGGGATGTGTTAATGCATTTATGACCTACTGTAAGTGGTCTTAAAGCAGTTTAGGTTGTTGCCCTCTTTGTTTCTTTCTTATTTCTGCCTGCTGGAATGTGAAGGTAATGGCTTGAGTTCCTGGACTATGAGGTATAAACCACATGCTGAAGATGGCAGAGCAAGAGAGAAGCAGTCAGGGTTCTGACACCATGGAGCACCATACTAGGAGCCCTGTATGAACTCCTTTTTTACTTGAGAAATCATTTTCTAGTGGCTTAAACCTATGATCTTAATGAAAAGGAGAGTAACTATTTTCTCTTTTTCATTTGTTTCTATTATTTTCATTATACCTATCACTTATTAATCACCAAATTCTTTGCCAAAAGAATAAATTTCCTCTCAGTATGATTAAACCCATTAATCAGCTTAGCAGTTTCATCTTCTGGCTTTGTCTTTTGGGTGTCTTTTGTTTTCTTGCTCCAGTGTGGACTAATTGTTCTCTAAGATAGCATGGTAGTAATTCTGGGATCTCCTCTCACTGATATCCTGGGGGTCTCATTTGCCTTGTGTTGGACCTCCTGTTGCCAGGATTTTGTAGCTTTTTTTTTTTTTTTTTTTTTACTCCTACATTTTGGAGAGGGTGCGTGGGAGTTAAACATTTGAGACTTGCATCTCTAAAAATGTTTTATTCTGTCAACCCTCTTGATTCATATGTTGGTTGGGTATATAACCCAAATTCTACATTGGAAATAATTTTTCCTTATATTTTCAAAGAAATTCTCCAGGGTATTATAGCTTCTAGTAAGAAATTCATAGCGTTCTGATTCCTAATTCTTTGTATGTGACTTGTTTTTCTTTCTCTTTTTGGAATCTTTTATGCTTTTTTCATTTTCCCTGGGGTTCTGAAATTTCACAATTACTGAAATTTCACAATTACATGCCTTGGAGTAGGCATTTTTTTTCATCCATTTTTCCTCACTCAGTGTCCCCTCTTAATCTGGACACTCTTCAATCCTGAAAAATGTTTGTGTTTCTTGGAGTTTTTTCCTTCTCTTGTCAATCTCTGGATCGTCTGTTTTTCAAACATTCTGCCTCCACTTGATCTTCTCACTTTCTTTTTCTACTATTTTACATCTCTACTTTTTTTGGTGTAGGTTTTCTTGGGGTTAAGTACCACAGTTTTTTCTTTCTTTATTTTTTTTGCGGTACGCGGGCCTCTCACTGTTGTGGCCTCTCCCATTGCGGAGCACAGGCTCCAGACGCGCAGGCTCAGTGGCCATGGCTCACGGGCCCAGCCGCTCCACGGCATGAGGGATCTTCCTGGACTGGGGCACGAACCCGTGTCCCCTGCATCGGCAGGTGGACTCTCAACCACTGCGCCACCAGGGAAGCCCTAAGTACCACAGTTTTATCTTCTAACTTATCTACTGAATTTTAAACTCCTACTTTCACAGTATTTATTTACAAGAGCTCTTTTTTATCCCTTCCCCAGAATATTTTTATTTTTAAAAATAATATTCTCTTTCTTTTTCATGGGTTAAATATTTCTATATCTGTGGACATTAATTACAGGTATTTATTTTAGTCATTGCTTTAGGTCTTTTTCCTGTATTATTTCTTTTTCTTTCAAGTTTTATTATATTTTCTCTCGTTTGATTCCTTTTCTCTCTTGTTACTAGGGTTTTTCCTATAATATTTTTATGTTTGTGATCCTTGACTATCAGATCATATTTTGGAGAGAGACAAAAAAAAAATTGACAGCTCTTTGAGTACCTGGAGGGGTGGCTGTCAAACAGTGGGCTTCACTGTAGGGTTTTCTGACTGGGCTGTTTCATCACTGGGGAAATTGCCTCATTTGCTACCATGTGTAAGTCATTTCTCTTAGTTACCCCTCTGAGGAAACTTCCAGGATTCCATCTATGAGTTATAAGCCTTACTGCCAGTTTCCTATGACTGAGGAGGGTAGCATACTGAATATCTCAGTGTTTGGTTGGTAGTCATTCACATAATTTATTTAAGACTGTTTTTGACACTTTCCGCTGTATCTGGTATTCCTGAATGTGGTTCAACCTTTCAAGAATGTATTAAATAGGTTAGGCTAAAGTGCTGTAACAAATAGACACCAAAATGTATGTCTCAGACACAGTAGGATTTTTTTTTTTATGTTCCAATACAGCTTTACTTATAGACATTGAAATTTGAATTTTATATAATTTTCACATATCGTGAAATAGAATTCTTTTAATCTTTCCCAACTGTTTAAAAATGTAGAAATCATACTTAGACCATGGATTGTGTAAAAACAAGGTGATAGAGCAAATTTGGTCCACAGCTTATAGTTTATAGACCCTTTTTTTTTTTTTTTTTTTAGTTTCTGCTTTATAACAAAGTGAATCAGTCATACATATACATCTGTTCCCACATCCCTTCCCTCATGCATCTCCCTCCCTCCCACCCTCCCCATCCCACCCCTCCAGGTGGTCACAAAGCACCGAGCTGATCTCCCTGTGCTCTGCGGCTGCTTCCCACTATCTATCTACCTTACGTTTGGTAGTGTATATATGTCCATGCCTCTCTTTCGCTTTGTCACAGCTTACGCTTCCCCCTCCCCATATCCTCAAGTCCATTCTCAAGTAGGTCTGTGTCTTTATTCCCGTTTTACCCCTAGGTTCTTCATGACATTTTTTTTTTAAATTCCATATATATGTGTTAGCATACGGTATTTGTCTTTCTCTTTCTGACTTACTTCACTCTGTATGACAGACTCTAGGTCTATCCACCTCACTACAAATAGCTCAGTTTCATTTCTTTTTATGGCTGAGTAATATTCCATTGTATATATGTGCCACATCTTCTTTATCCATTCATCCGATGATGGACACTTAGGTTGTTTCCATCTCCGGGCTATTGTGAATAGAGCTGCAATGAACATTTTGGTACATGTCTCTTTTTGAATTATGGTTTTCTCAGGGTATATGCCTAGTAGTGGGATTGCTGGGTCATATGGTAGTTCTATTTTTAGTTTTTTAAGGAACCTCCATACTGTTCTCCATAGTGGCTGTACCAATTCACATTCCCACCAGCAGTGCAAGAGTGTTCCCTTTTCTCCACACCCTCTCCAGCATTTATTGTTTCTAGATTTCTTGATGATGGCCATTCTGACTGGTGTGAGATGATATCTCATTGTAGTTTTGATTTGCATGTCTCTAATGATTAATGATGTTGAGCATTCTTTCATGGGTTTGTTGGCAGTCTGTATATCTTCTTTGGAGAAATGCCTATTTAAGTCTTCTGCCCATTTTTGGATTGGGTTGTTTATTTTTTTGCTATTGAGCTGCATGAGCTGTTTATAAATTTTGGAGATTAATCCTTTGTCAGTTGCTTCATTTGCAAATATTTTCTCCCATTCTGAGGGTTGTCTTTTGGTCTTGTTTATGGTTTCCTTTGCTGTGCAAAAGCTTTGAAGTTTCATTAGGTCCCATTTGTTTATCTTTGTTTTTATTTCCATTTCTCTAGGAGGTGGGTCCAAAAGGATCTTGCTGTGATTTATGTCATAGAGTGTTCTGCCTATGTCTTCCTCTAAGAGTTTGATAGTTTCTGGCCTTACATTTAGGTCTTTAATCCATTTTGAGCTTACTTTTGTATATGGTGTTAGGGAATGATCTAATCTCATACTTTTACATGTCCCTGTCCAGTTTTCCCAGCACCACTTATTGAAGAGGCTGTCCTTTCTCCACTGTACATTCCTGCCTCCTTTATCAAAGATAAGTTGACCATATGTGCGTGGGTTTATCTCTGGGATTTCTATCCTGTTCCATTGATCTATCTTTCTGTTTTTATGCCAGTACCACACTGTCTTGATTACTGTAGCTTTGTAGTATAGTCTGAAGTCAGGGAGCCTGATTCCTCCAGCTCCATTTTTCGTTCTCAAGATTGCTTTGGTTATTCGGGGTCTTTTGTTTATCCAAACAAATTTTGAATTTTTTTGTTCTAGTTCTGTGAAAAATGCCAGTGGTAGTTTGATAGGGATTGCATTGAATCTGTAGATTGCTTTGGGTAGTACAGTCATTTTCACAATATTGATTCTTCAAATCCAGGAGCATGGTATATCTCTCCATCTATTTGTATCATCTTTAATTTCTTTCATCAGTGTCTTATAATTTTCTGCATACAGGTCTTTTGTCTCCTTAGGTAGGTTTATTCCTAGATATTTTATTCTTTTTGTTGCAATGGTAAATGGGAGTGTTTTCTTGATTTCATTTTCAGATTTTTCATCATTAGTGTACAGGAATGCCAGAGATTTCTGTGCATTAATTTTGTATCCTGCTACTTTACCAAATTCATTGATTAGCTCTAGTAGTTTTCTGGTAGCATCTTTAGGATTCTCTATGTATAGTATCATGTCATCTGCAAACAGTGACAGCTTTACTTCTTCTTTTCCAATTTGGATTCCTTTTATTTCCTTTTCTTCTCTGATTGCTGTGGCTAAAACTTCCAAAACTAGGTTGAATAAGAGTGGTGAGAGTGGGCAGCCTTGTCTTGTTCCTGATCTTAGTGGAAATGGTTTCAGTTTTTCACCATTGAGGACAATGTTGGCTGTGGGTTTGTCATATATGGCCTTTATTATGTTGAGGAAAGTTCCCTCTATGCCTACTTTCTGCAGGGTTTTTATCATAAATGGGTGTTGAATTTTCTCGAAAGCTTTCTCTGCATCTATTGAGATGATCATGTGGTTTTTCTCCTTCAACTTGTTAATATGGTGTATCACGTTGATTGATTTGCATATATTGAAGAATCCTTGCATTCCTGGAATAAACCCCACTTGATCATGGTGCATGATCCTTTTAATGTGCTGTTGGATTCTGTTTGCTAGTATTTTGTTGAGGATTTTTGCATCTATGTTCATCAGTGATATTGGCCTGTAGTTTTCTTTCTTTGTGACATCCTTGCCTGGTTTTGGTATCAAGGTGATGGTGACCTCGTAGAATGAGTTTGGGAGTGTTCCTCCCTCTGCTATATTGTTTGGAAGAGTTTGAGAAGGATGGGTGTTAGCTCTTCTCTAAATGTTTGATAGAATTTGCCTGTGAAGCCATCTGGTCCTGGGCTTTTGTTTGTTGGAAGATTTTTAATCACAGTTTCAATTTCAGTGCTTGTGATTGGTCTATTCATATTTTCTATTTCTTCCTGATTCAGTCTTGGAAGGTTGTGCATTTCTAAGAATTTGTCCATTTCTTCCAGGTTGTCCATTTTATTGGCATAGAGTTGCTTGTAGTAATCTCTCATGATCTTTTGTATTTCTGCAGTGTCAGTTGTTACTTCTCCTTTTTCATTTCTAATTCTATTGATTTGAGTCTTCTCCCTTCTTTTCTTGATGAGTCTGGCTAATGGTTTGTCAATTTTGTTTATCTTCTCAAAGAACCAGCTTTTAGTTTGGTTGATCTTTGTTATCGTTTCCTTCATTTCTTTTTCATTTATTTCTGATCTGATCTTTATGATTTCTTTCCTTCTGCTAACTTTGGGATGTTTTTGTTCTTCTTTCTCTAATTGCTTTAGGTGCAGGGTCAGGTTGTTTACTCGAGATGTTTCCTGTTTCTTAAGGTGGGATTGTATTGCTATAAACTTCCCCCTTAGAACTGCTTTTGCTACGTCCCATAGGTTTTGCATCGTCGTGTCTCCATTGTCATTTGTTTCTAGGTATTTTTTAATTTCCTCTTTGATTTCTTCAGTGATCACTTCGTTATTGAGTAGTGTATTGTTTAGCCTCCATGTGTTTGTATTTTTTACAGATCTTTTCCTGTAATTGATGTCTAGTCTCATAGCATTGTGGTCGGAAAAGATACTTGATACAATTTCAATTTTCTTAAATTTACCAAGGCTTGATTTGTGACCCAAGATATGATCTATCCTGGAGAATGTTCCATGAGCACTTGAGAAAAATGTGTATTCTGTTGTTTTTGGATGGAATGTCCTATAAATATCAACTAAGTCCATCTTGTTTAATGTATCATTTAAAGCTTGTGTTTCCTTATTTATTTTCATTTTGGATGATCTGTCCATTGGTGAAAGTGGGGTGTTAAAGTCCCCTACTATGATTGTGTTACTGTCGATTTCCCCTTTTATGGCTGTTAGTATTTGCCTTATGTCTTGAGGTGCTCCTATGTTGGGGGCATAAATATTTACAATTGTTATATCTTCTTCTTGGATCGATCCCTTTATCATTATGTAGTGTCCTTCTTTGTCTCTTCTAATAGTCTTTATTTTAAAGTCTATTTTGTCTGATATAAGAATTGCTACTCCAGCTTTCTTTTGATTTCCATTTGCATGGAATATCTTTTTCCATCCCCTTACTTTCAATCTGTATGTGTCTCTAGGTCTGAAGTGGGTCTCTTGTAGACAGCATATATATGGGTCTTGTTTTTGTATCCATTCAGCCACTCTGTGTCTTTTGGTGGGAGCATTTAGTCCTTTTACATTTAAGGTAATTATTGATATGTATGTTCCTATTCCCATTTCCTTAATTGCTTTGGGTTCATTATTGTAGGTATATTCCTTCTGTTGTGTTTCTTGCCTAGAGGAGTTCCTTTAGCATTTGTTGTAAAGCTGGTTTGATGGTGCTGAACTCTCTCAGCTTTTGCTTGTCTGTAAAGGTTTTAATTTCTCCATCAAATCTGAATGAGATCCTTGCTGGGTAGAGTAATTTGGTTGCAGGTTTCTCTCCTTCATCACTTTAATTATGTCCTGCCACTCCCTTCTGGCTTGTAGAGTTTCTGCTGAGAGATCAGCTGTTAACCTGATGGGGATTCCCTTGTGTGTTATTTGTTGCTTTTCCCTTGCTGCTTTTAATATGATTTCTTTGTGTTTAATTTTTGACAGTTTGATTAATATGTGTCTTGGCGTATTTCTCCTTGGATTTATTCTGTATGGGACTCTCTGTGCCTCCTGGACTTGATTAACTATTTCCTTTCCCATATTAGGGCAGTTTTCAACTATAATCTCTTCAAATATTTTCTCAGTCCCTTTCTTTTTCTCTTCTTCTTCTGGAACCCCTATAATTCGAATGTTGGTGCGTTTAATGTTGTCCCAGAGGTCTCTGAGACTGTCCTCTGTTCTTTTCATTCTTTTTTCTTTATTTTGCTCTGCATCAGTTATTTCCACTATTTTATCTTCCACCTCACTTATCCGTTCTTCTGCCTCAGTTATTCTGCTATTGATCCCATCTAGAGTATTTTTCATTTCATTTATTGTGTTTTTAATCGATGCTTGATTCATCTTTAGTTCTTCTAGGTCCTTGTTAACTGTTTCTTGCATTTTGTCTATTCTATTTCCAAGATTTTGGATCTTGGAAATAGAATCTTGGATCAGCTTTACTATCATTATTCTGAATTCTTTTTCAGGTAGACTGCCTATTACCTCTTCATTTGTTAGGTCTGGTAGGTTTTTACCTTGCTCCTTCACCTGCTGTGTGTTTTTCTGTCTTCTCATTTTGCTTATGTTACTGTGTTTGGGGTCTCCTTTTTGCAGGCTGCAGATTCGTAGTTCCCGTTGTTTTTGGTGTCTGTCCCCCGTGGCTAAGGTTGTTTCAGTAGGTTGCGTAGGCTTCCTGGTGGGGGGGACTAATGCCTGTGTTCTGGTGGTTGAGGCTCGATCTTGTCTTTCTGGTGGACAGGTCCACGTCTGGTGGTGTGTTTTGGGGTGCCTGTGGCCTTATTATGTTTTTAGGTAGCCTCTCTGCTAATGGGTGGGGTTGTGTTCCTGCCTTGCTAGTTGCTTGGCATAGGGTGACCAGCACTGTAGCTTGCTGGTCGTTGACTGAAGCTGGGTGCTGGTGTTGGGATGGAGATCTCTGGGAGAGTTTCGCTGCTTGATATTATGTGGAGCTGGGAGGTCTCTTCTGGACCCGTGTCCTGAAGTTGGCTCTCCCACTTCAGAGGCACAGCACTGGCTCCTGGCTGCAGCACCAAGAGCCTTTCATCCACCCGGCTCAGAATAACAGGGAGAAAAAGTAGAAAGAATTAGTAGAAGAAAGAAAAAGAGAGGGAAAGAAAGGAAGAAGGGAAGAAAGGAAGGAAGGAAGAAAGAAAGAAAGGAGGGAGGGAGGGAGGAAGGATGGAAAGAAAGAAAGGAGGGAGGGAGGGAGGAATGAAAGCAAAAGGAAGAGTGAATGGAAGAAGGTAGAGAGGGAGGGAGGAAGGAACGAAAGAAAGAAAGACAGGAGGGAGGGAGGAAGGAAGGAAAGAAAAAGAAAGTGGGAAGAAGAAGGGAGGGAGGGAGGGAGAAAAGAAAAAGAAAGAAGGAAAGGAGGAGTGGAGGGCGGGAAGGAGGAAGGGAAGGTAGGAAAAAAAGGAGGAGGTAAAGTAAAATAGAATAAAGTATGAAATATAGTAGCGTTATTAAAATTAAAAAGTAATTATTGAAAAAAAAAAACGGACAGATAAAACCCTGGGACATATGGTGGAAGCAAAGCTATACAGAGAGAATCTTACACAGAAGATTACACATACACATTCACTAAAAGAGAGCAGGGGGAAAAATCAAAAATCTTGCTCTCCAAGTCCACCTCCTCAATTTGGGATAATTCGTTGTAAAAAGAGGAAAAGGGCGAGAAGTCTGAAATCTTGCTCTCTAAGTCCACCTCCTTAATTTGGGATAATTCGTTGTAAAAAGAGGAAAAGGGGGGAAAGTCTTAAATCTTGTCCTCAAAGTCCACTTCCTCAATTTGGGATGATTCGCTGTCCATTCATGCACTCCACAGACGCAGGGCACATCAAATGGACCGTGGAGCTTTAATCCGCTGCCTCCAAGGCTGCACAGAGAGATTTCCCTGTCTCTGCTCTCACAGCTCCCGGGTCTCAGCCTTGAACCTGGCCCCGCCTCTGCGCGTAGGTCGCCGGAGGGCGTCCGTTCTTCGCTCAGGCAGGACGGGTTTAAAGGAGCCGCTGATTCGGGGGCTCTGGCTCACTCAGGCAGAGGGGAGGGAGGGGCGCGCAGTGTGGGGCGGGCCTGCGGCGGCAGAGGCCGGCGTGACGTTGCAGCAGCCCGTGGCGCTCCGTGCGCTTTCCCGGGAAAGCCGTCCCCGGGTCCCGGGACCCCGGCAGTGGCGGTGTGCACAGGCCCCCGGAAGGCGGGGCGGACAGTGACCCGCGCTCGCACACAGGCCCTGCGGCGGCGTCGGTAGCAGCAGCCCCAGCGTCCCACGCCCGTCTCCGGCGCTTCCCCAAGCAGCCCTCTTAATGCCCTCTCCTCGCGCACCAGGAAACAAAAGGGAAAAAAGTCTCTTGCCTCTTCGGCAGCTCCAGACCCTTTCCCCGGACTCCCTCCGGGCTAGCCGTGGTGCACTAACCCCTTCAGGCTCTCTTCCTGCCGCCAGCCCCAGTCCTCTCCCTGCGCTCCGACTGAAAGCCGATACCCGAGCCTCAGCTCCCAGCCCCGCCCGCCACGGCGGCCGAGCAGACAAGCCTCTCGGGCTGGTGTGTGCCTGAGGGCACCGGTCCTCTGTGCCAGAATCTCTCCACTTTGCCCTCCGCACCCCCTGTTGCTGTGCTCTCCTCCGCTACTCCGAAGCTTTCCCCCTCCGCCACCTGCAGTCTCCGCCCGCGAAGGGGCTTGTAGTGTGTGGAAACCTTTCCTCCTTCACGGCTCCCTCCCACTGGTGCAGGTCCCGTCCCTATCCTATTGTCTCTGTTTATTCTTTTTTTCTTTTGCCCTACCCAGGTATGTGGGGAGTTTCTTGCCTTTTGGGGGTTCTGAGGTCTTCTGTCAGCGTTCAGTAGGTGTTCTGTAGGAGTTGTTCCACGTGTAGTTGAATTTCTGATGTATCTGTGGGGAGGAAAGTGATCTCCGCGTCTTACTCTTCCGCCATCTTCCTCTGGGCCACAGTAGGATTTTATTTCTTGTTCTTCTTTTTTTTTTTTTTTTGGCAGTACATGGTCCTCTCACTGTTATGGCCTCTCCCGTTGTGGAGCACAGGCTCTGGACGCGCAGGCTCAGCGGCCATGGCTCACGGGCCCAGCCGCTCCACGGCATGTGGGATCTTCCCAGACCGGGGCACGAACCCATGTCCCCTGCATCGGCAGGCGGACTCTCAACCACTGTGCCACCAGGGAAGCCCTATTTCTTGTTCTTTAAGATCTAAAATGGGTTTTCCTAATTGGCAAGCAGCTCTTCTGTATGTGGTGAATTAAGGACCCAGGCTTCTCGACCCTGTGGCTCTGCCATCCT
Source organism: Mesoplodon mirus (assembly GCF_964341445.2). Classification (NCBI taxonomy): domain Eukaryota; kingdom Metazoa; phylum Chordata; class Mammalia; order Artiodactyla; family Ziphiidae; genus Mesoplodon; species Mesoplodon mirus. The sequence goes on along the minus strand of NC_138976.1, from coordinate 30,400,888 downwards.
TAGAGCCCCACCATCAACTGCATCTAGTCATCAGAAAGGGAGTGAGAATTTACAAGGGGAAAGTACTTACCAGATAGTGAAGAGTAAAATGCATGACTGTAACTTAGAGAGGGAAGACATTGCTAAGTGCTGAGATCATTTCCTACTCACTTTCTCACAGGTTTTAATTATCTGCCAAACGCTTGGAGTTAAGCTTTATCTCCAAGTGAGAAAGGTGAATTTCTGAGAGAGAAGTAATTTTCTCAGGTTCACTGCTGCTCAGCGGCACATCCAGGGTTTAAAGCCAGATTTTAAAACCGGTTCAGTTTACCATTTATTTTAAATCAGTTGAGTAATCAATTCACTTTTTAATCTCTTTTAGCTTTACTTGACCATCATGGATTGCTTTTACAGCGTCTTTATAATTTTTTATGCGTTATTTATTCTCAACATTGTATTGAGGGCCACAGCATTAGTGCAAGGGGCTGATAGGCTTGTCCAAACCCATGGGGCCTGTTGTCTCTTTTGCCCCTTGTTAGGTCCTTCAGGATAGTGCCTAGGATTTTCCCATACACACTTTATGATTGAACCTCACGTCCCTCTATCTCTTATGAAGGTTGACAGACACATGGTTTATAGCAAATCAACACTACACAGATTAATATTCCTTCAGAAAATCATTCTGTGTTGTCTTTGCAAGATAGCTTAACGACATTAGTTGAAGTAGTCTTCATATTCAAGATGATTTTCTTCTTATATAGACACTGGATATTAAAAAACACAGCTCCCAATTTTCCCACTCTGTTGGAGTCATTGGAAGTTCGCACTCAGCACAAAATAAACATTGAAAATAGTTAGAGAAAAGTCGTAATTTTACAGGCCGCCTTAGTATAAATTCTATTTCAAAGTATATTTCATTGAATAAGGGTCCTGAGCCTGTGAGTGTTCTGGAATGAGACCTCTTGGTAGATTCATGTGACTAGAGTCTCGTTTGTGATTACGTCTTCAATGAGAGCTAGGCCCTCATTTGGTTGGTTAATTCTTTTCTCATTCCTGTCTCGCTGACCTTCTCGTTCTTAAGAGGTTCTAATAAACATTGATTATTCTCAAATCATATATCCTATTCCTCTCTCTTTCAGAGAACATCAATGATACCTATTTTGCAGACAAGAGAGTATCAGATTCTAATGTGCCTGATACCATGTAGGAGCTGTCGTGTATATTAATGTCTTTTACTTAATATTTTCTTTCTTATTCTCTTTCATTCCACTTTGTGAGGTTCATATTTCCATTTTACAGATTAAAACAAAAACAGCAACCAAGAAGCTCAGAGAGATTAAGAGACAAAGGTAACAAAGTAAGTTGTTCAGATATGGTTCATTCATTTTAATACTCCCCAATAATCCAGTGTTTGAGTATACTGTTGGCCTGTATCTGCGGATTCTGCTTTAGCGGGTTCTGCACCTGTGGATCAAAAACATTAAAAAAAAATTCCAGACAGTTCAAAGAGGAAAAAACTTGAATTTGCTGCCCACAGGCTACTATTTACATGGTATTTACATTCTATGTACAGCTATTTCCATAGCATTTGCATTGTAGTAGGTATTATAAGTATTCTAGAGATGATGAAGTATAAGGAGGATGTGCATAGATTGTATGCAAATACTACACTGTTCTCCATAAGGGACTTGATCATGGCAGATTTCGGTATCTGCTGGGGTCTTGGAACCAATCCCCTGAAATACCAAGGGACATTTGTACTATAACTTTGTTATTTCTTTCCTATTGATTTTTAAGTGTTTCCATATGTTTATTTTATAAATAATGTTTCAGTGAGTAACTGGTACATGGGAGTAGCTGGCAGGTAAACATGGTCACCTAACAGTTTATTGTTTAAGACTTTTAAATACAAAGCCATCACTGGCACTTAGTGATCTTACATTAGTCAAGACCGAGCTCCAGTTAATACTTGAAAATGTAGATCCCATACGTGGAGCATGGCAATTATTGTTTCTGCGTATCTCCTATAGTGTATCAGTATAGGTCACTAGGAATTCTATATGACCCTGTATAATGGGTGTATAAGACCGTTCTTATAACAAGAATCTGTTAGAATTTTTGTTTCTGTTAGATTAATATGCTATACATTGTTGTTTTCCAGTTTACTTACAGCCAGAAGAATTTAACATATTTGAGTAATTTCACACTAATATTTCTGCATTTATTAAGTTTTCAAACCAAAGCAGTCCTTTGTGTGTGTGAGAATTTACAAGCTGCTGCTCTTATAATGTCAAAAACTGAACCAAAGTGAACCCCGTTAGGCTACTCTCAGACCATTTTTAAATTAAATTAAATTAAATTGAATTAAATTAAATTCCATTTATTTATTTTTGGGCCAGGCCTTCCCCGACCAGGGTTTGAACCGAGGCCCCCTGCTGTGGAAGTGCAGAGTCCTAACCACTGGACTGCCAGGAGATTCCTTCTCAGACCTCTTTCAATAGTTTCATTTTGGTACCAGACTTTTTCATGAACTCAGAGAAATCAGTTTTTCATTTGCACTGTCAGTTTTTTTACCTCAATGATGTTTTAACTCTGAATAAAATAATTTTATTTTATTTATTGAACAGGTATTTTTCCCGGGGCTATTCTTCACATATTGCATGTGTGCATGTGTGTGTCCGCCTTGAGTCCTCAGTTGCATCAGTGAACTCTCAGATTCTCAGTGACTTTTTCTTTGCTAGAAGAACATGTTAGTGGACGTAATTACGTCCATCTGTGTCATCTCTGCGATGTCCTCTGTCCCGGCCAGCTTTGTCGTGTTCCTGATCCAGGGGTGCGTCAGCAAATAGAAGCACCTGTAGTTCATCAGCGGAGTGAAGCCCATCATTCTACTGGCTCTCCAGTTCTGTCTAGGACATGGTAAGAATGCTGGTCTGCTGCTGCTTTATAAACCTCCATCAAGGCTCTGGACTGGATGGATGAAAGGGCCCCTGGCCATCACCAGGAAATGTTCTAGCTAGTCCAAAGATAAATGAAAGAGGAAAAGGCAGACCCAGTTTTACACTTTCATGTGACCAAACATGGCCTTAAGCACACAGCTGATCTCACGCCAGAGGAAATCCATCCACACACACTGCAATTCATACCACCACCACCTCATTCCCTAAGTGACCACTTTTCAAAAAACTGAGGTGGAAGACTCTTAGTCAAAACTCAAAACCAATGCCTCTAACATGTCTGATAGATTTTAGCCTTCAGAGTTAGGGTGTTCTTTGCCTTACTAGGAACTCATCTGTCCTTCAGGTTCCTGAGGATCAGGTAAGTGAGAGATGACCGTGCTTCCTATTTTTCAGGTTTCCCATAGATAGTTAATTAATAATTTATTGTTTTTGCAGTGTGTTAGAAACATAAAATAACATAGCTGTAAGTGCAAGCTACCAGGAGAGCTTAGAAGTGCCAAATCTAGTTTAAGAAGGCTGAGGCACTCAACTAAAATAAAAACTAAAGTTGTTTGTAAGAAAATCCTAGTATGTCTGTGATGGTACTGAAGAAATTCTTGTAAGGTTACTAGCAGGCTATTTACTTGAGGTGACAATATTTACATTAAAGATAGTACATTATTACTGTCTCATTACCTTATGGCAACACAACAACAGCTCCAGAGATGAGGATAAAAATATAAAACACAATAGAAAGAATCAGATTGTATATATAGGCTTTTATTAGGGCAGACATTTCCATAATTATAAATCTCATTAAAACAGATAGATGACCTAACACAACATTGTAAATCAACTATACTTCAATTTAAGAAAAACCAAATAGATGACCAAGTATCTTTATTAAACAGTGATCCAAAATGAAGTAAAAATTAGTAAAATTAACTGTAAATGAAGACACTGCAAGCACATAAACCAATGAGTTATCAATGTGCTTTAATACCAGGACCTAATAACATTATTTTCCAAGTAATTGATTAATTATTAATGTAAAAACAATTATTAACATAAATGACACAGATGATACTGTACTTTTCTGTAGTAAAGAAATGTTTAATGGATTTTTTTTATGGATCCCAATTGGTATTATATAGAAAATCTTACTGAACAAAAACTTTTATAATCTCAGAAAAACAGACATGATGAAAACGTTGATAATTTATACATATAATTTAACTATACTATCACAGGTATGGAAATGTAACAATCACTTGTATGTAAGAAAATGGTATAGGGCTTCCCTGGTGGCGCAGTGGTTGAGAATCTGCCCACCAATGCAGGGGACACGGGTTCGAGCCCTGGTCTGGGAGGATTCCACATGCCGCGGAGCAACTAGGCGCGTGAGCCACAACTACTGAGCCTGCGCATCTGGAGCCTGTGCTCTGCAACAAGAGAGGCCGAGACAGTGAGAGGCCCGTGCACCGCGATGAAGAGTGGCCCCCACTTGCCACAACTAGAGAAGACCCTCGCACAGAAACGAAGACCCAACACAGCAAAAATAAATTAATTAATTAATAAACTCCTACCCCCAACATCTTAAAAAAAAAAAAAAGTCACTGGAACAGGACTTTACCATTAAAAAAAAAAAGACGAAAAAAGCAGAGGGTTGTCAAAATAGAGAACAAGAGATATTCTGAAACAAATGAAAAATCAAGACATTGTAGTAATGGCAACTATTTTTAATGTGTGACAGATACTGAAATACCAAGGGGAAAATGAACAGACTGTTTCCTGAAGTAGTGGTGACAGTGAATGGAGAGTAGCTTTTAAAAAATGCAAGGGATATAGCAAATTAGCTTACCACCTCCTTCAAATAAAAGTGAGAATCTCTTGGAAGAATTTAAGGACCATTAACAAACACATCTTATGGCAGTTCATGCAATGCTTTGTATTTCCGTGGAAAGCTATTTCAATGGTGAATATGACGTAGGAATCAGAAGCATATTTTGCTGAGACACTAGGTAATTGACACTTTCCCGAACTGAAAAAAAAATTCATAAGAAGGTATATAAAGTTGTTGACAAAATGAAATTTGTTCTAAGAATAACTCGTACCTAGTGAAATAGCTTACCAGCTGCCACAACTCTGGGATCCTCATGAGACCAGTGTCTCCCAGCTGCTCGGCTATCCTCACTCTCGTTCCACCAAAGAACATGAACTGCAGAAATAAATAAACCAGAAATAGATTCTAAAGACTGTGGCATTACTCAAATAAGAAAGACAGAAACATTAATCAGAAACTAAAAGTCCTATTCTTTAAATCAAAATAGTGATTATCAAAAAGGTAGCACTAAGTATGTTAGTGATAAGATTTCAGAGGAGTCAAAGATTTGGGAGAGAAATTTATAAATTAATTAGTCAAACTGGTTTTATAGAAGAAGAAGCAGAAGGATTTTACTTTATTTTGAAAAAGCAAGATTATAAAAAAAATTATGCTCACTACTGAATATTTGGCTGATGCAAAGAAGAAAACTGAAAGTAGCTGAAACTTATCCACCCAGAGAAAACCTTTATTAATATTTATTGTATTTCTTTTAAAAGATGAGAAATATAAAATTAGGGTCTTACTGTATATTATACTTTGTAATTGATTTAAAAAAGTCAACAATGAGAAGTTTCTATGACAATGCTATTAATCTTTAACATGTGAATTCTGCCCCATAGATGTAACAACTTTTTACACCAGCCCCTTATTGTTGATTTTTTTTTTTTTTCCTGCAGCACGCGGGCCTCTCACCACTGTGGCCTCTCCCATTGCGGAGCACAGGCTCCGGACACACAGGCTCAGTGGCCATGGCTCACGGGCCCAGCCACTCCGCAGCATGTGGGATCCCTCCGGACCGGGGCACGAACCCGCGTCCCCTGCACTGGCAGACGGACTCAACCACTGCGCCACAAGGGAAGCCCTATTGTTGATTATTTATATCATTCAAAATAGTGTGGTATTCTACAGAATACTGAAATAAATGTTCTTTTACTTAAATTATTTAAAAATTTAAAAGTAATTACAATGTAATACATGTTGGCTGTATAGATTTTGGAAAATGCAAATAAATAAAAAGAGAAAGCAGGAATAGTTTCTAATCCTACCACCCAGAATTCACCACTTTGCTATTTTGGTGTATCTTTTCCATATTTATGTATATATATATGTATTTTACATTTTTATGTATTTATAGACACACAGCATATGTGTTTATGCTTATATGAGACGCATGATATATATGATGTATATGTGTGTCTGTGTATTACAAGTATATTATATACATAGGGTCATACTACATTGTTTCTGAAGTTTCCTTATTGTAAACAATGCTGACAAAAACTTCCTTAGAGCAGCACCTATCATGTATATTTATAAAAATAACAATGTCAAAGACAAATCACTACTTACATTTATTGGGTGCTTCCTATGTGCTAGGCCTGGCTCTAAGCGTTTTTCATGTATTAACTCATTTAGTCTTCACAAGAATCCTAGGTGGTAGGTTATGATTATCATTATTTTATCAATGAGCAATGTAAGGCACAGAAAGGTTAAGTAACTCACTCCAAGTCACAAAGTTAGTAAGTGGTGGAGCTGGGATTCAAACCCAACCAGTCTGGATCTCATTATTTCCTCAATGTAAACTCCTAAAATTAAAATTGAGAGAACCAAAGGGAGTATCTTATATAGGTACAGTGTATATACTATAAGTTGTCCAGAAATGATGCACTGAGTTATACTCAGCATATTACTATTCCCTTTTCTCCACTGAGAATGAATTTAAGATTAAAATGTGTGCACACTCATTTTCAGTTTTTTCTTATAAAAGTTATATATGTTCATTATAAAAATTAAAATACCACTTAAAAATTATTTTCATCATTCAAGTGACCACTATATATTTTATATTCTTTCAAATTTCCTTCCTGTGTAACTGAACACACCTATACAACTATGCATATTTCCTAGAATATTGGCAAAAATAATTTTTAAATTAAGGCTTTTCATTTATATTGCTGAATTTTGTGGTGGAGAATTATTAAGCCAGTATATGCTACACGGTAGGGGTACTTATTTTTTCCCAGCTTCTCTGGTACTATATCTATATAAGTATGTCTTTATTTGGTGAAAATGGCATCTCCTTATAGTCTTAATCTACGTCTTCCTAAATATATATTTAGTAGTCATCTGTACATCTACCTTTGCATACGTTTTTACATTTCTTTTTGCTTTTGAATTTCATTTCTGGTGTCTTAGGGCATGCAGAAAGATTGAGTCTTTTTATAAAAAATTAATCACTTGATATTTTTGCCTTCATTGTTTTCATTTGTTTTTTGGTTTAGAAATATAGTTCTCATCCATATTATTTTAAAAAAGCATCTAGGGGGACCTCCCTTGTGGTCCAGTGATAAAGAATTCACCTTCCAATGCAGGGGATGCAGGTTCGATCCCTAGTCGGGGAATTAAGATCCCACATGCCGTGGGGCAACTAAGCCCGCGCATCATAACTACTGAGCTCACATGCCTCAACGAGAGAGCCCAGGTGCCACAAACTACAGAGCCCACGCGCCCTGGAGCCCTCACGCCACAACTAGAGAGAGAAAACCCGTGCTCCACAACTAGAGAGAAGCCTGCGAAGAGCCCGCGTGCCGCAACTAAGACCTAATACAGCCAAAAAAAAAAAAAAAAAAAGCATTTATATTTTATTTTAGTAATTTTATGACTTCTTTTCTTCTACATTAAAATCTATAATCCATTTGAATTTTATTTTAGCATGTGGTATGAGATAGACATCTAATAATTTTCATAATTTTTCTCCTCTTCGTATATTTTCCGGCTTGAAAATATTTTTTTCTGTATATTCGGATTCTTTTCTTAGGATATGTTACTAGAAGTTAAATTTCTGGGTAGAGATCAGACGCTCAGTTTTGAATGTTAGGTTTGAGATGTCCACTGGACATTCAAGTAAGGAAGTTGAGGAGGCAGATGGAAATAATGAATTAGCTATTCTTGGTCATTTATCCTTCCAGATGAACTATACATGTATTTTCTAGAGTTTGCCACAAAAAACTGTGAAATTCAGATTGCAGTAACTTTCAAATTTAACGTTAAAAGCCTCAAATAGGTGTTTATTAAGTAAAGATATGCACTATCTATCTGTCTGCCATGTGTTACTCTCAGTGGAGCGTTAGGAAGTCATTAATCATGCATATGCATTATTTCTAGCATATATATGAATATGAATATATATGTATACACATATATACATTCACCTACATATATATGAATGACACAGGAATAGAAAGACCAAAATGTTAACAGTGTTATCTCTAAGTAGTGGAAAATGGTTTTTTTCCACCTTTGGTCATGGCCATGATATTTAGTCTCTGTAAAAATATGTATTACTTTTTCATTCAGAGACAAACACTCTATCCCAAGTAATGTTATTTTTAAAAGTCAATAAAGGGCTTCCCTGGTGGCGCAGTGGTTGAGAGTCCGCCTGCCGATGCAGGGGACACGGGTTCGTGCCCCGATCCCGGAAGATCCCACATGCCGCGGAGCGGCTGGGCCCGCGAGCCATGGCCGCGGAGCCTGTGTGTCCGGAGCCTGTGCTCCGCAACGGGAGAGGCCACAGCAGTGAGAGGCCCGCGTACAGCAAAAAAAAAAAAAAAAAAAAAAAGTCAATAAAAATATATTTAGAGGATAAAAACGATGAAGAACAGATTTTTCTTAGGCTCCTTGCAGTTTTTTAATTTTATCATTTTGATGTATCATGGAAAACAGCAGTTCAACATTTGGAAAAGCCTTCAGAAGTGGTTAACATTCTAAATAAATGTTACGTAAAACAGGTATTTTCAACCCTTAAAATGACAAAAAACCCTAAATATTTGGCAATAAAAATTAAATACATGGCATAATCAAAAACAGTGACAAAATATTGGAGGAACTTAGTAGGTCACCAGTACACTTTAAATTTCATAGAAGAAATGGACAACTATACCTCTGTTGAGTGCTCCATATTCTGTATGGAAAACTCCAACTAGTTTTGAGTAGCCTAGAGTGACATGGGCATTAACTGCTCTTTTAAATGCGTCACCCCACAGAGCTGGCCCACCAGGTTTCATCTGAAAAGTTACCAGCTCGTAGACTCCTGGAATAGGGAGAAAATAATTTATAAAAGATATTCAAGAAATTTCTCATCAGGTTAGCGTGGTTCCAGTGGAAGGCTAATCTACATATACAGATTTGGAGGATCAAACATAAAAATGTTTATATACACATATTTATGATTTCTTTGCATTTCTTGCATTTTTCCTAGCTTTTATGTTTAGAAAGTCTTTCTCCATGTTTAAGGGTGAGCTATTAAGCTTATCATAGAGAACAAAGAAAAAGGAAGCTATATTAAGCTATTATCGGAATGATCTTTAATCTATAAAATTAGTCATTTAAACAAATATTGAGAATTTATGATAGGATTAGGATTTTTGAGCTGCCTGAGTCTAATTCTAGGTAAGAAATGAATAAGAAAAGTATTTTCTGATCTCATATATTTCCTTCTTCTTTCCAATTCTGAGAGGAAACACTTTTTTGTTTGTATAATTTCCCCCTACAGGTTTCCATTTCTAACAGGAACAGCCAGCAAACAAAGGACCCAAAGTGATATGTGAGATTTTGAGGGGAAAAAAAATGAAGAAGGTGGTTTTATTGTTCCTAAATATCCAGGTAAACACTTGAAAATCAGTTTACCTTCTGGTCAGAAGTATGGAGCAGGTAGAAAAAAAGAAACTAGGGAACAAGTAGATTTGAGAAGTAAAAGGAGAAAAAGTACAAAGCAACTAAAGAATTATAAACAACATAGAGGCAGATAACCAAGATGTGACACTGTTCTAGGAGCCACTAAGTTCATGTAGACAGTGCTGAAGGCTGAGGGGAGGTCCAGGTGGATAGGATCCAAATAAGACATTTCAAATCTTTTGTCATCTAAGATACACTATGAAGTTGGGATTATGGGGGAAAGAAAACTTAGTTTATGCTTTTAAAAAGTCTGCCTTTTTAAAATTAGGTTGAGGTAAATATTTCCCTTAAGTCAGTAAGAAAGTGAAATCAGCAAGAAGATAAATCTTTAATAATTATTTTCAAACTGAGAAATAAGAGGAAGACAAAAAAGTTAAACTACAGTAATTTGGCTTAACAGTTTAAATTAATCCATTCCCCCCAGTTTTACAAGCAAAGATATACTTACTGTTTTTAGATTAACTGTAATCTGTGTAAAAAAAATACTAAGTTATGAGAAAATATCATACATTTTCCTTTACCTACCTATACATGTGTTCTGTGTTCTAGATCCCCAACTTCTCAACCTTTCTTCCCATGTAAACTTTTCATATTCATACCTAAACTTTAACAGTTTTTCCAAATTGGAAAAAATTTCATTATTTAATGCTCATTGTTTTAATTGTAAGCAAAGAGCTCAAATTCATTTTTATCTCTATAATCACAATATATTCTGATATAAAACAAAGGATTACTTTTTCCTACGGAACTTTAGTTTTTATAGCTTAAAATCTTCAGTATGTTCTTCATTAAAATTCAGTGTAATTTAGAGAGACGAGCTTACCTTCTTTGGGTGGTTTTTCTAATTTGCACCATGGCACCAGATAAGTAATTTCACTCTCTTGTTTATCAGTAAGACCCAAAATTGGAATGAGTAATTGTTCTCGCCATTCCTTATCATTGGCCAAGGCTTTCCGAATTTCAGTTTGATGAGCAAAATTGTCTTTGGGAATAACAGGAGTAAGAAAAATAAGTTAATTTGGTTTAAAATCACCTGTACACCTTTAACATATATAATATTGTATATCAACTATACATCAATAAAAAAATAAAATCACCTGTACTATTTCTGGGTTTCATTCAATTTAGCAAATGTTTATTGAAGCCACATAAGGACAATATGTTATATCACTAGAGATACCAACATAAGTAGTTGCTCATGGCCTAAAGGGGGAGTGGCAATGTAAACAACCAATGATGTCATATAGTAATGGGCTTTATAGGTGCTACCATTTAGTAGGTAGTTGTGAGACTTAGGTAAGTTATTGAATCATTCTGTGCCTGTCTCTTATTCTGTGAAATAGGGATAATGATATAGTATCTACCTCCAGGGCTGTGGTGAGGATTAAAAGAATTGGTACATGAAAGGAGCTTAGAACAATGTTTGGCACCAAGTGAGTACTCCGTATATATTATTTATTCTTATTACTTGAGGCATTTAAGTTATAGTGTTAGTTTAGAGAAAGGCTGTTTCTTCGGTAGTGCTGGTGGTGGGTAGTCAGGTCAAGGTACAACTGAATTAAATTTAACATAAATGAAATTAAGATTTGCTTTTTCAGCCTCTTTGAACAAACAGCTTCCAAAGAAACAGTGCTAATTCTTACTTATTGACACCCATTCTTTTTACCCAGTACTGTTTCTCTTCTGTTTGTTACCCAAACAGGTATATACATTTAATAACATATAGGCCTAGTACTATATTATTAGAGCCTAAGGTTAATGGTAAAAGAGTTTTCTATGGTTTATGCTAGAGATAAGGAATAACATCTGTCTTAGAGCTTAAGTAAGTTATATCACGATCTTACTAGTAATTTTCTTAATGGGACATAATTCTTCTTGTTGCACATTAAAGCATAAATTGTGTTTTAATGGGGTTTGTCCTATTACAACAGGGAAATCCTCTAAACTATGGCCATGTTAAATATAGAATGAGCATTTTTCACAATAAAGTATGTGATGAATATTAACTTTGGACACTATTATGACTCTTAACTTGATGACCAGACACTAAATGAAATTATTAAAAGTTCTCTGGATATCATCAAGTCCTATGTGGACTTCAGAAATATTAGACACTGGAGTAACAACCTGGAGATTCCTGTAACCTGTTCTTCATTGTCTACTAAACCAGCAGTAAGTCAGCTTCAATATGGGGAGAATTCTAATTCCTTTGCCTTTACTTCCCTAGAGCAGCGTAATGATAGTGAATTCCCTGAAACCTTGGGGTATACGAACAAAAGTGGTTCCCTAAATTTAACAAATTATTCAGTCTGAGTTGGGTGAGGCCTGGAAGTTAACTATTATCCCCATGAACCTCAACTAACCTAAATTAGAAATACTGAATTGTTTCTACTAAAATCCTGATATCCAGTTGCAGATTCAACAATAAGAAAAAATAACTCTCCCTTTTATGATCTCTACCCACTTGGGCTCTTGCAGTCAATGCTTTAAATTTTTCATAAATGATCTATACAATAAACCATTCTATGTTCTTTCTGAGCATTAAAGGCTAGTTCACAATTTCATGATTTGAAATATGAGATGTCACACTTTCCCAAGGATGATACATAGGAATTTGGGCAAAAGTTGTTAGAGGTACCAGTGGGAGGAGTAATCACTGAATTCATTTTTTGTTGTTGTTGTATTTGTTGTTCCTCTCTTTAAAAGTTGAATTTAACCTGTGTGTATTTATAGTAACATAGACCCAAGAGGTAAGTGTCATGTAACATTTAAAAGAGTGAGAATCTATACTGAATACTTAAGCTGGAAAAATCATACCATACTTCCAAATATGAAACACTTTATCGATCCTGCCTCCACATTCTACACTCCAGAATCCAACCAATTCAGAGTGAGCTGTCTGAAGATGTATGTTTTTCTTAACATTTTCCAGAAACTCATTCATCTTTGAAGGTTTAACGCAGTAAGTGCGAAACTCATAGAATGTTCCATCGTATTGTCTGGGGCCTGTAGCAAAAGATGAACACACCTGAAGAAACATAAGGCAAATTTAAGTATTTGGGGAACTTAAGGCTTATAATATCATGTTACAACCAAATCTAAATCTGCAAAGAAGGGACACTCATTAGACTCATACTCCATGTTTGTACCTCTGTTGTCATCTCTCCTTAGAATTTGCTGAGAGATGTTAATAAAGATAAGTACTCTTAAGTGTGCTGAATATACAGCTACTGCTTCCTAGCAGGGGTCCCTTAGGCACCTTTTCATGAAAAGTTAATCATAAGAAGCACTAGGGTCTTAATGAGAGTCCTTTATCCAAGAACTATAACTAGGATTCTAATTAATTACAAATGGTTTACCTTATTTATCCAATATTCTATCTTTAGTCAATACTATATGTTACAGTTATATATTTAACTGAACTTTATAAAATATACAGGTGTTCTGGCAGTAATGATGGAAATACGTTTACCTGCAGAAAGATCTTCTTTAGGTTTTTTTTAAAAATGTAAGTTTCAATTCAGGTCAAAGTATTTTCCAAATTCAGGGAAGTACATCACTGGTAAATAACAGAACTGGAATATAACTAATGTTAAAGGGAATCCATAATCTATTAAATTGCACTATAACATGGTGGTAGACTGTATGAATTCTATAAAGGAAAATCAACAGGTCAGAACTGTCTGAATCATTATTAGGTTTAATTATAGATGCAGTGTGTGAAGAAGGGCATTTAATCCATCCAATTATACTAGGTTGATGGAAATATCCCTTAAGAACCATTAGTTCTTCTTGTATTAGAGGTATGGTCACTATATAAATTTTTGCTGTGTTTAATCTTCTGAGTCTTAGTGAACTTAACCTTAGGTAGGAAATTACCTGCCAGAAATTATCCCCTGTGAATGTAAATGTGTATGTAAATACGTATATGCACACCTGTATACACACACTCTCATATGGCATTTGTCTTTATAATTTCATGTTATTGTAGTTTTGGATATCATGTGCCAATTCCTGAAGCTGATTAATCAGAATTATCTAATACAAATGTTGGTACAAACAAAGCTATGGACAAATTTGGGGCTCATGCTGACCAGCTGGTATGTCAAATGAAACCAGTAGGCTCCTTTCTCTGACATATTTCTGGTTATAACACACAATTGCCTATGTATGTGATTTAATTGTGCATAATGTCATATTTATAATTATCTACTTGAGTTCATTCCACTCATGTCCCCTATGAGTTATATTCCTGTTGCCCAAGTGTCTAAGCTTACAATGAAAGCAGGTATTCCCACCAAAAACAACTGCAGCTACTCCTACTTTTGGTGGACATGTTTTTTTTTGTGTCATTTTAACCAAATTCTAATAAGACAATATTACACAAACAACTGCCTGGTATAATAGTTTAATAAGTATTATAAATAATATATATCAGAAAATGAGCCAGTGGGGTATTTGTAACAGTTGCTTTTTTAGTTGATTTTTCAGGAATTTGTATTGATACTTGGAAACAAGTATGTGGTCAAGGCACATAATTTTGTTATCTTCCACAAGAGAAAGAAACAAGTAACAAAGGAAGCCCAGGGAAAGGTTAAACAGCACTTGAAATAAGTATGTGTGTGCTCGGGGGAGGTGATTTTTGTTGTAGGGCAGAAACTAGAACTGTGCTGGGAGAAGAATCATGAGTACTTCAAGCTCCCTTATACTCGTGTCAGGGCTCATTTTCAGCAGCAGTAACTTCCAAGTCACCTATAAGAGAGCATTTGATCGACATTTAGTAAAGTCAAAGTTCAGAATAAAGTTGTAAGGAATAATTTTGGTCCTGCCCCGGTAGAGAGAATCAGTATAAAGGCTGTATTGCTCATTTTGAGTGAAGGGACCGTTATGGCTCCTCTTTAGTCTTTACAGGAAGTCAGTCTCTATGTAAATCCCCTTCCTGTCCTATCCCTTGAGAAAGAAGTACAAACCTAAACATCAAAAAACAACAACAAAACATCTCTAGCTTAGATTCACAAAACAGGACAATCCACGACAGTTAAGGCCGAATCACAAAAATCTATTTTGTACATTTCTCTCTTAACTTTTTAAATTTATTTAATTATTATTATTTTTTATATGTCAATGCCAATCTCCCAATTCATCATTTCTCATTTAACTTTAATGAGGTTGTCATCATCATATTTTCTAGGAAGTTCCCGACCCTGCATGACTTGGGCACTGACTGCAGAAGACAGTGGCAGCTGGGTAGATGCTGCACCACCTGTACCCTGGGCCCCTCTCTGAGGTTCTCTGCAAAATGCTCAGAAGTTCTATTTCATGTATAAGCCCGTTCACTTGCTAGCGTCAGGTTGACCTTTTTCTCCTTCACCCTTCAGTCTAGAGGGGCTTGTGGCTTGTCAAAAGTCAGTAGAAGAGGCTGGACCAGTGCCTGGCATAGGGACCAGTGCCTGGCATAGGGACCAGCACCTGGCAAGGGACCAGCACCTGGCAAGGGACCAGCGCCTGGTACAGGGACCAGCGCGGTGAGCCCAAAGGCGCGGGGCGGCAAGAACGCAGCAGCTGGCGCTTCAGGGGTGGCCTCAGGGCCGCCGGGCACCCAAGCTAGAAAAGCCCCCCATCCATGGTTGTTCCCGAGCCGGCCGTAGGCGAAACAGGCAGCCGGTCTTCCCCTAAGGGCACCCCTTCTGCGCGCTCCAGGGTCCTCGCTTCCAGGTGCTGGGACTTGCTCTACAAGTACGCAGCAGCACAAGGCTCCCAGGTCAGGGAGCGCGAGCCGGGTGGTGCGCCTCCCGGGCCCTCCCCTCCCCTCCCGTCTCCCAGGGATCATTTTGGGCGCGTCCCCGGGGCGGGTACCTGAGGCGCCAGGGTCCGAGCGGCCAGGGCCTTAGTCAGGCTCTTTCCGAGGGCAAGCATGGCGCGGCTTCGAGCGCTGAGAAGGGCAGCGACCAGGATTCTTCCTTAAACTCCTCCTCCTGTGGCTTCCCGACTAGCAGGTAGCGGCGCCTGTACGACTGCCGGACGCAGGCTCGGGGCGGGGATCCGCGGGTCAGCTCCGCCTCACGCCCGGGGTTGGGCCGCGGCCGGAGAGCGCAGTGCGTAAGGCGTCCGCCCGGGGCCGGCCCCAGACGCCTTTGGTGTCACCTTTGACTTCCTGGCTCCTTTGTTTCCCCAAACGTTCTTACCCGCATCGTCAAGAGTGATATTAGAATTAGCTGAATGCTGAGGTCGTTCCTGTACCACCTGTCTGGACATATCGCCTCATCTCCGAGAGCTCTTGCATACAATCAGTAAAAGTTCGTGTGTAGAAGGAGAGTGTGTATGACCATTGGGAAGGCAGTATGGATGCGTGTGTGCGTCATGCTTTGCATTTTAAATCGCGGACGTGTTTGCGGCGGTCGGGTGATTCACGTGTAGCTAAAGACTAGTGATTCTTCCCTTTTGTTCATTAAGTGCATTTTCTCTCCCTATTGCCACCCCCAGTATGACCTTGTAAGGCTCCTAATAATATAGATTGTATTTCTCAGGAGCTCAGAGGAATGGGGGCCCCCGAACTAGATTCGAAAATTCAAATTTAAATATATATAGTTTGAATCAAATAGTTTTTAAACCTTAAAAGCAAAACAGCAGACCTCTGATCTTGTCCTTCTTATTCCTGAAACTGGTCCCCAGAGTAGTTAACTTTCAACATTTTCAGCTGTTTCTTGTAGAGCTTGTTTATTATTATGTAAATGTCATTATATGCCTTTTCTGGTGTTTCTTGATATTTTCAGTTATAGATAGTGTCTGTTGCTTGGAAAATGAGGATTTAGGTCTGTTACATACCACTACCCCAAAATACACTTCCTTTCCTGCATCTGATAATGCTTACATTAAGAATAGTTAATTGTAACGTTATTAATTTGATTATATTGATGTTTACATAATTACTAATTACATTACCTTCTAAACATATAAATACACACACTAACTAAATCCAATTACACAATCATTACATTCATGCACACATTGAAGTAGTATTGCTTATACTGTTAAGACTAGGGAATTATTACAAGGCTATTGTCTGTGGTTGTATTGGTTGTGCCTTTGCAAAGACTTTTGAATCACCTGTTGAGAGGAAGGGAGGCTTTTTAAAGTTAGTAATTCCAGTTTTTCTAGTGGATGGGTGTCCATTTCTAACCAAGCAAGACAAAAAAGCATCATCTGTACCTGGACTAGATCTTTATGTTTAAATTTATTTTCTGAGGCTTTTCCCCCCTAGAATTAACAATTCATTCCCTCATTCAACCCATATTAATTAAACTCCTTTATGCTTCAGGCACTTTTCCAAAAACTGGGGTGCAGAGGTGAACAAAAGTCAAAGTTCGTGTTCTCTTGGAGCTTCTAGGTTAGTGGAAACAAAAACAAATGAAGGAAAAATATGTCAAGGCTTAATAAATATGATGAGTAAAAACAAGTAGGATATGGAGAATAGAAAGTGCTGGAGGGAGGTAGCATAGACTGCTAGCTATTTCCCAATAGCCATTCTTCTCCCACCCCACCTTTTTTGAAAATTAGCAATAGAACCCTTGCTGCTTGGTGCAGCCATGTGACTAAGTCCTGACCAGTGGGATGTGTTAATGCATTTATGACCTACTGTAAGTGGTCTTAAAGCAGTTTAGGTTGTTGCCCTCTTTGTTTCTTTCTTATTTCTACTTGCTGGAATTTGGAGTAATGGCTTGAGTTCTTGGACTATGAGGTAGAAACCACATGCTGAAGATGGCAGAACAAGAGAGAAGCAGCCAGGGTTCTGACACCATGGAGCACCATACTAGGAGCCCCGAACTGCCTATCTCTGGACTTCTTTTTTACAAGAGAAAATTTTTCTAGTTTAAACCACTGCTTTGTGGCTTAAACCTATGATCTTAATCAATAGGAGAGTGACTATTTCTTTTTCATTTGTTTCTATTATTTTCATTATACCCATCACTTATTAATCACGAAATTCTTTGCCTAAATAAATTTCCTCTCAGTATGATTAAACCCATTAATCAGCTTATTAGTTTCATTTTCTGGCATTATCTTTCGGGGGTCCTTTTTTCTCTTGCTCCCGTGTGGGCTGATTGTTTTTTAAGACAGCACGGTAGTAATTCTGAGATCTCCTCTCACTGATATCCTGGGGGATCTCGTTTGCCTTGTGTTGGACCTCCTGTTGCCAGGATTTGGTAGCTTTTTTTTTCGAGACTTAAATTTCTAAAAATGTTTTATTCTACCAAACCTCTTGATTCATATGTTGGTTGGGCATAAAATTCTACATTGGAAATAATTTTTCCTTATAATTTCAAAGGCAATTCTCCATTGTATTATAGCTTTTAGTAAGAAATTCATGGCATGCTGATTCCTGCTTCTTTGTATGTGACTTGTCTCTCTGTCTCTATAAAATCAAGGGAAGGAGTCTGCATAGATTCTTCTTGACAGACTGTGTGAGTGATATAAAGAATATGAGTTTGGAGCATACAGGCCTGGATTTGAATTCCGGTTCTGGTACTTATTGGCTGTGTAACCTTGGGTAAGTTACTCAGTTTCTCTGAGCCTCTGTTACCTTGTTTGTTATTGGTGATAATTAAACTCCTACCTAGGGTTGTAAGAATAATTGAGAGAATCTCATTATAGTACTTTCCCATAGAATTAATAACTCAGATTAATTTCTGCACTGAACCCCCAGAATATTAGAACCAGGGGCATCATTGGAATCTTTCACTTTTCTAAGGATAAATTTCTCAGAAATAAATGCATTAAATTGTATAATTTTGAAACTGAAAGGGACACTAGAAATACTTTGTTGAAAGAAGTAATTTTACATTTTTATTTTGCTAGTGGTGAAAATAAGCTCCAGGAGGGCAAGTGACTTGTTGATGGTTACACAGTAATTTAGAACTCAAGTCAGGCATAAAAGCCTTGTCGTTGGTCACCTGGGGTGCTTGCAAACAACCTAGCTCTTCATGTACCAACAACTCTGACCCCTACTAACTGTGCCCCTCCCAATTCTCTACTCATCTTGAAACATAAAGTGAATCCTGACACTCTCCACCAGGTTTCAGCACATTGAGCATAAAATGCAGACTCCTTCCAGGCCTGTGTCCTGTGGCTCCTGCCTCCCTCTCCTCCTCATCTCCCATCACTCTCCCTCGTAGCTCATCACATTCCAGCCCCACTGCCTTCCTGTTGTTCCTTAAACGTAGAACACTCGGGACCTTTTCACCTGTGCTCGGTTGCTTCTGCTTGTAATATTCTCCCCCTGAATCCCTACCTAGCTTGTTCTCTCCCAACATTTAGGTTTTGGCTGAAGTATACTCCCTCTTCACATGGTCCTTTCTCACCAGTCACTCTGCCTTTATTTTGCTTCACTTTTGGCTATCTAAGATCATATGGTTTAATTGTTTGTTATCAAACTCTTTCCTGGGAATACAAACTCCATGAAGGCAGAGACTTTGTCTTCTCACCCCAAATTCTCAAATATGCAGGACAGTATCTGGCACATAGTAGATGCTCAGTGAATGTTTGTTGAGTGAACACATGGGTGAGTGATTGAATGCTGGTGATTGGATTGACTTGAGTTCAGTATATGAGTGTTTAGGCCCTCTTTGTGTTCCATCATCCTTCACTGTAAATGAGTTTGTAGCTTACAAGTCTGTGGGGTGGATCAGATAACCAAGTGATGAGGTGGTAGATGCATGTTTGCCGTTGTTATTAATTGGTCCTGTGCTCTGAGGCAACAGGAGAGGCCAGGCCCTCTTGGGTGATCCTACCTTTAACGTCCCTTTGCAGAGACATGCCCTGCTCGGTGGGGGAGGAGGAGTGGACCACCACCCCAGTCCCCCAGACCATCACGGACCTCTTCAGAAATGGGAACTGGACGATGGAGAACCCCTCCCCCACCTGCCAGTGCAGCAGCGACAAAATCAAGAAGATGCTGCCCGTGTGTCCCCTGGGGGCTGGGGGACTGCCTCCTCCACAAGTGAGTCACCTTCAGGGTGTGACCGTTCAGGTGAGGTGCAGGGTGGGCTTGGGGAGAAGGAATGGGTGACCTGCCGTGTCAGGAGGGTCTCTTTCAGTCTTGATTCTTGTCATAGGGAAAAGCATGTGAGTTTTGAGAGAAGGGGGCTTGGAGCACATTGTTCCTGTATCTGAGGGAGCTTAGCCTGCTTCTCTCTTTTGAAGTCAGCCTAGTTTCCTTACTGGTTCAAGGTACAACCAGAATACAACACTCTGGATCAATGAGCTGTGGAAGGCACGCTGTGGACTCTCTGGTGTCACAGGACAGACTGTGACAAGCCCAGCTTCATCTCTGCCTCTGCCACAGATGAGCTGGTGACCTTGGACAGGTCACACTGAGTCCCTGGGCCTGTTTCCTCACTGCTGAATTAGGGAGGCTCATCCATAAAACTTCTGTGGGTCTTACAACTCTGACATCCTCTGAAACTCTGAGTGTGGGAAACAGTTCTGAGCCATTTTTTCTGAGAATGATTTCAGGAAGAGGCTTGCTTTTGATGTCTCTCTGCTGCCTTATCAGCATCCAGGTTGCAGGGTGAGGAGAAGGAATTTCAAATGGTGTTGAAAACTTAAAGCAGTCCTTCCTGCTTACGTTTCTTTAAAATAAGAGCTCATCTCTTCATCAGTATAACTCCAATGAACAAAAGAATTCACTAGGCATAGTCAATGGTGCTGCTCCCTAAAAACCTTTTGTCACCATAAAGAATGATACTTCATGGTCTATTCTGATACTTCATAGTTGTTCAGAATAATTTGCTGGGGCTCTCCTTGGCTTGCCATAATGGCCCTGCTGAGAGCAGAGTGGATCAGGCCTTGGTGGCTGGCTGATGGCAGAGGCTGGGCCCTGTGGGCAGAGTCTGGTCACACTGTGGTACATGTTTGTCATTGTTGTCCTTGATTTGTTTTCTGTCCCAATTCTGCCCCATAAAGACACATGTGCTCAGTTTACTTTGAATTTAAAAAGCTTCTAGCTCAGTCATATCTCATTAAATAAGGTTGTTTTTAATTAGTTTAATCCAAAGTGTGAGTCTCATATCTTAGTTACACTTTTCTCCCATATCAGATTCATAAAGGGTCCTACGGATTTAAGGACAGTTTCTCAGGCTTTTTACATGGTCCCACGAAGGACTTGGATAGAAGAAGTGGTATTAAAACCATTTACTTTCACTGCTTTTCAACTCATTTGTCCCTCTGAGTTTTGAAGCGGTAGGTGGTACTCAGAAGAAAAGAAGGAAGAATCGTTGAAATCCATTCATACCTTCAGGAAAATGAGCTAACTTACATGGCTGCCTCACAACATAGCTCTCTGAGCAGAGTAGTCTGGGACATCTACAGTGGCCCTCATGCTGGGAGAGCCAAGGCCTGTGTATAAGTCCTTCAGGTCTTTCTGGTCAGTGTCCCTCACTGCTTGTACTGACTCCTCATTCGTTTACCCTGCGATCCAAGTTCAGGCCTGAGCCACCATAGTTGGAGGAGCATCTGTGAGATGAATGAGTATTCTTTCTTTAACATCTCAGATGTCTAACTTTGTCTATAATCAAGCCCAGGCTCCTCCCCTTCCCCATTTAGCTTCTAATAGCCCCCTGGGCAGGAATAATAGGAGTTAAGAGGTTGCCAGAATCCAGTAGAGGAGATTGAGCCATAACTTTCACCAAATCTAACTTTAGACTTCCTTTAAAGAGGGAATTCATCTAAATGAAGCATGTACAGACTCATGCTATATCTGCTACAAAGCGGTACTGTGTTCATATTCTCAGTGTTCTAATGTCAGGCTGTACTTTTAGGTATGGTAGGTTTCTCGGGGTGCCAGTACTTCTCAATCATGTCCTCCAAGTCAAAGTTAAGGATGCCATCAAGCAAGTGAAGGAACACTGGAAGCTTGGCAAGTAACAGTATCCATCCCAAAACATGTCAGAAAAAGGGGCCCAGAGTAGTTGGTGCATGGGAGTAGTTGTCAGGTAGACATGGTCACCTAACAGTTTATTGTTTAAGACTTTTAAATACAAAGCCATCACTGGCATTTAGTGATCTTAGGCCAGTCAAGACTGAGCTCCAGTTAATACTTAAAAATGTAGATCCTATATGTGGAGCATGGCAATTATTGTTTCTGCTTATCTCCTACAGAATAATTACATAGGTCAATGGAAATTTTATATGACCCTGTATAAAGCGTGTATAAGACCGTTCTTATAACAAGAATCTGTTAGAATTTTTGTTTCTGTTAGATTAATATGCTATACATTGTTTTTTTCCAATTTATTTACAGCCAGAAGAATTTAACTTATTTGAGTAATTTCACACTAATATTTCTGCATTTATTAAGTTTTCAAACCAAAGCAGTCCTTTGTGTGAGAATTTACAACCTGTTGCTCTTATAATGTCAAAAACAGTGAACCAAAGTGAACCCCATTAGGCCACTCTCAGACCTCTTTTTTTTTTTAATGATTAAATTAAATTCCATTTATTTATTTATTTTTGGGCCAGGCCTTCCCTGACCAGGGATTGAACCAAGTCCCCCTGAAGTGGAATCATAGAGTCCTAACCACTGGACTGCCAGGAAATTCCCTCTCTGACCTCTTTCAATAGTTTCATTTTGGTACTGGACTCTTTCATGAACTCAGAGAAATCAGTTCCGCATTTGAACTGTCAGGTTTTTGACCTGAAAATGATGTTTTAACTATGAATAAAATAATTTTATTTTATTTATTGAGCCAGTGTTTTTCCCTGAGCTATTCCTCAGATATTGCATATGTGTGTCTGCCTTGATTGGGTCCTCAATTGCATGACTTTCTCTTTGCAAGAAGAACATGTTAGTGGACGTAATTATGTCCATCTGTGTCATCTCTGCGATGTCCTCTGTCCCA
Organism: Mesoplodon mirus; assembly: GCF_964341445.2. Classification (NCBI taxonomy): domain Eukaryota; kingdom Metazoa; phylum Chordata; class Mammalia; order Artiodactyla; family Ziphiidae; genus Mesoplodon; species Mesoplodon mirus. The sequence continues at coordinate 30,378,236 of NC_138976.1, read as the reverse complement.
GCCAGGCTTGTCGTGTTCCTGATCAGGGGTGTGTCAGCAAATAGAAGCACCTGTAGTTCATCAGCGGAGTGAAGCCCATCATTCTACTGGCTCTCCAGTTCTGTCTAGGACATGGTAAGAATGCTGGTCTGCTGCTGCTTTATAAAACTCCATCAGGGCTCTGGATTGGATGGATGAAAGGGCCCCTGGCCATCACCAGGAAATGTTCTAGCTAGTCCAAAGATAAATGAAAGAGGAAAAGGCAGACCCAGTTTTACACTTTCATGTGACCAAACATGGCCTTAAGCACACAGCTGATCTCACGCCAGAGGAAATCCATCCACACACACTGCAATTCATACCACCACCACCTCATTCCCTAAGTGACCACTTTTCAAAAAACTGAGGTGGAAGACTCTTAGTCAAAACTTAAATCCAATGCCTCTAACATGTCTGATAGATTTTAGCCTTCAGAGTCAGGGTGTTCTTTGCCTTACTAGGAACTCATCTGTCCTTCAGGTTCCTGAGGACCAGGTAAGTGAGAGGTGACTGTGCTTCCTGTTTTTCAGTTTTCCCATAGATAGCTAATTCATAATTTATTGTTTTTGCAGTATGTTAGAAACATAAATAACATAGCTTGTAAATACAAGCTACCAGGAGAGCTTAGAAGTGCCAAATCTAGTTTAAGAAGGCCGAGGCACTCAACTAAAATAAAAACTAAAGTTGTTTGTAAGAAAATCCTAGTATGTCTGTGATGGTACTGAAGAAATTCTTGTAAGGTTACTAGCAGGCTATTTACTTGAGGTGACAATATTTACAATAAAGACACTACATTATTACTGTCTCATTACCTTATGGCAACACAACAATAGCTCCAGAGATGAGGATAAAAATATAAAACACAATAGAAAGAATCAGATTGTACATGTAGGCTTTTATTAGGGCAAACATTTCCATAACCATAAATATCTCATTAAAACAAACAGATGGCCAAGTACCTTTGTTAAACAGTGATTTAAAATGAAGTGAAAATTAGTAAAGTTAACTGTAAATGAAGATACTGCAGCATATAAACCAATGAGTCATCAATAACTTTTAATACCAGGACCTAATAACATTATTTTCCAGGTAAGTAATTATTAATGTTAAAACCATAATTAATACAGATGACACAAGTAACATTGTACTCTTCCATAGTAAAGAAATATGTTTAATATTTTTATGAATCCTATCTGGTAGTATAAAATAAACTTTAATGGACAAAAACTTTTAAAATCTCAGAAAAACAGACATGGTGAAAAGGTTAATAATGTGTACAAATAATTTAAAGATATTATCACAGGTATGGAAATGAAAGAATCATTTGAATGTAAGAAAATGCTATAAAAGCAGATGGTTGTCAAAATAGAGAAAAAGAGATATTTGGAAATAAATGAAAAGTCAAGATCCTATAGTAATAGCAACTATTTTTAATGTATGACAGATACTGAAATGCCTAGGCAAAAAGGAACAGACTGTTTCCTGAAGTGGTGGTGATAGTGGACAGAGGTAGCTTTTAAATATGCAAGGGACATAGCAAATTAACTTACCACCTCCATCAAATAAAAGTGAGAATCTCTTGGGAGAATTTAAGCACCATTAGCAGACACATCTTATGGCAGTTAATGAAATGCTTCATTTATCAGTGGAAAACTATTTCAAAGGTGAAAATGACGTAGGAATCAGAAGCATATTCTGCTGAGACCCAAGGAAGTTAACACTTTCCCGAACTGGAAAAAAATTCATAAGAAGGTATATAAAGTTATTGACTAAATCAGATTTGTTCTAAGAATAACTTGTGCTTAATGAAATAGCTTACCAGCTGCCACAACTCTGGGATCCTCATGAGACTGATGTCTCCCAGCTGCTCGGCTATCTGCACTCTCGTTCCACCAAAGAACATGAACTGCAGAAATAAATAAACCAGAAATAGATTCTAAAGACTGTAGCATTACTCAAATAAGAAAGAAACATTAATCAGAAACTGTAACTCCTATTCTTTAAATCAAAATAGTGATTATCAACAGGGTAACACTAAGTATATTAGTGATAAGATTTCAGAGGGGTGAGCGATTTGGGAGAAAAATTTATAAACACTGTTTCCAAAGTTTCCTTACTATAAATAATGCTGACATAAATTTCATTAGAGCAGCAGTACATGTATATCTATCATAAGAGCAATGTTGATGACAACTTCTACTAACATTTATTGGGTGCCTACTACGTGCTGAGCCTGGTTTTACATTTTGTGTGTATTAACTCATTTAGTTTTCATAATAAGCTTCAGTGGTAGGTTATTATTATCATCATTTTATGGATAAGGAAACGAAGGCACAGTAAGGTTAAGTAACTCACCCAAGGTGACAAAGTTTTAAGTGGTGGAGCTGGGATTCAAACCCAGGCAGTCTGGATCTGATTATTTTCTTAACATAAACTCCTAAAATTTAAATTGAGAGAACCAAAGAGTATCTTACATATATACTTACAAATGTACGGTGTATATATTATACACTATCCTCCAGAAGTGAAGTACTGATTTATACTCAGCATATTATCATATTCCTAGTACACTGAGAATAAATTTAATATTAAAAAGTGTGTGCACACACATTTCAGTAGTTTTTTTAAATAAAAATTCTATACGTCCATTATAGTAAATTAGAGATTTAAAAAACCTTTAATGTCATCATTCAAATGTGATTATATATTTTATATCCTTTCAAATTTCCTTCTTGTATAAATAAAAACATTCATATTTCCTAGAATGTTGGCAAAAACAGTTGAAAAAATTAAGCTTTTTATTTTATTGCCAAATTATTAAGGGGGGCAAGATTAAGCCAATACAGCCCTACATAGTACAACAGTACTTGTTTGTCCCCAACCCCTCTAATACTATATCTATATAATATGTTTTTATTAGGTAAAAAGTGGCATCCAATTATTGTTTTAATCTGCAACTTCTTTAATATATATTAGTCATCTGTGTCGTCTTTGCATAAGCTTTTATTTTTCTTTTTGCTTTTGGATTTCATTTATGTTGTTTTGGGTATGCACAGAAATTTGAGCCTTTGTACAATAAAATCATCAGTTCTTTTCTCTCCTTCATAGTTTCTTCATTTGCTTTTGGCTTAGAAATGTTGTTCTCACATATTATTAAATAAATTTATCTATATTTTGTTTCAGTAATTCTATGAATTCAGTTTTATAATTGATATTTATAATCCATCTTGATTTTATTTTAGTGTATGGTGTGAGAAAGGCATCTAATAATTGTCATAATTTTTCTCCTCTTCATGTATTTTCCAACTTAAACAAACATCTATTTTTGCACAGTCCAACTTTTTTTTTTACAATATATTATTAAAAGTTGAATTTCTGGGCAACGATCAGCTCAACTCTGGATATGTTAGGTTTGAGATGTCCATTAGACATGAAGTGGAGAATACGAGGACGCAACTGGATATTATGAGTTTTCAAATATTAAAAGTCTTAGTTATCCTCTCAGATAAACCTTATAAGCATTTTTCGAGTTTGCCACAAAAAAACAAACAAACAAAAAAACCCTCTGAAATCCTGACTGGAGTATCTTTCAACTTGAAAAGTTGAATATCCCAAATAGGTGTTTTATTAAATAAATCAATATGGTATACATACTATGTATGTATAAGTAGTGAGAAATGGGTAATTTTTTTCTTTGGGCTTGTCCATGTTTTTAATATTTACAATAACTATATATTACTTTTCACCCCAAAACAACCCAAGTAATATTATTAAAAAAAATCACAAATGGTACAACAGTACAAACTTTCACATATAAAATAAATAAGTTGCTGAGAAGCTTAAAAGTTCCCATCACAAGGAAAAAAAATTGTAACTATGTGAGGTAATGGATGTTAACTAAACTTATTGTGGTAATCATTTCACACAATAAATACATATATCAGATCATTATGTTGTACACCTTAAACTCACACAATGTTATATGTCAATTATATTGCAATAAAAGTGGAAAAAATCAATAAAACTACATTCAGAGATTATGTAGATTATGAAAAAAAGATTATGAAAGGAATAGGTGATTTCTTGAGGTTCTTTCCAGTTTAAAAAATTTTATCATTCTGATGTATCAGAGAAAAAAGCAGTTCAGTATTTGAAAAAGGCTTCATAAGGTATTAATATTCTAAATAAATAAGATTTAAAACAGGTTTACTCAACCCTTAAAATCACAAAAAACAAAAAATTTGGCAATAAAAAGTAAAATACACTCAATAATGAGAAGAGAGACAAACTGACCCAAGGAACTTAACAGTAGATCACCAATATACTTTGCAATTTCATAGAAGAGATGGACAACCGTACCTCTGTTGAGTATTCCATATTCTGCATGGAACACTCCAACTAATTTTGTGTAGCCTTGATTGACATGAGTATGAACTGCCCTTTTAAATGGGTCACCCCACAGAGCTGGCCCACCAGGTTTCATCTGAAAAGTAGCCAGTTCATAGACTCCTGGAATAGGGAGAAAAGTAAGTATTTTACTGAACACATTCAAGCAATTTGTAATCCTGTCTAGTTTGGTTCCAGTGGAAAGCTAATCTATATATAGATTTGGAGGATCATACACATATACATGTTTATGTAGACATATTTATTAATAATTTGCACTGTGATTTTATGTTTAGAAAGTCCTTGACCTACTTTAAGGATGAGTTGTTAAGCTTATAGAGAACAAAGAAAAAGGGACTGGAAGATATAGGTAAGTTATTATCTAAAATATTTTTAATCTATAAAATTTATCAATAAAATAGAAAATAATGGTATAGGACTTTTTAGCTGCCTGCATTTACACTTTTATAATAGAAATGAATAAAGTATTTTCCAATCTCTTACAGTTCTGTTCTTCTTTCCAACTTCTACTACTTTTTTGCTTTATATAATTTCCCCCTATAGGTTTCCATTTCTACCAGGAACAGCAAGCAAACAATGGACCTGAAGTGACTGTCTCAGAGTTTTTGAGGCAAAACAAACCCTAAAGGAGGTGGTTTTATTATTCCAGGTATATAATATCCAGGTAAATACCTGAAAAGTACTTTACCTTCTGGGTGGAAGTATAGGGTGGCTGGACAGAAAGAAACTAGGGGACCAGTAGATTTGAGAAGTAAAGGAAAAAAATGCAAAAGTTACTGAAGAATCATGAATAACATAGAGGAAGAGAACCAAGATTTGACGTTGTCTTTGAAGCCCACTAGTTCATTTAGATGGTGCCTAAAACTGAGGGGATCTAGGTGGATAAGGATCTAAGTAAGACTTTTCAAATCTCTTGTAATCCAAAATGCACTACAGAGTTGGGAATAATGGGGGAAATAAAATTTAAATTAGTTTATGCTTTTTCTAATCTGACCTTTGTTTAAAACTGGATTGAGGTAATAATTTCTTTAAGTCAGCAAGAAGTGAAATCAGGAGGAAGACAAATCTTTAGGAATTATTTTCAAACTGAGAAATAAGAGGAAGACAAAAGTTAGACTACAGTAATACAGCTTGGCAGTTTCAGTTAATTCATTCCCCGCAAACAGTCAAATTTTATAAGCAAATTTGTATTTAATGATTTGAGATTAGTAGTAATTTATGGAAAAATACTTTTATATCTAAAAGTTTGTCATATTTAAAAATTATGACAAAATATCATACACTATCCCTCATCTACCCACATGTGTTCCCTGCTCCCAAGGCCCAACTTCTCAACCTTTAGTGACCATGTCAACTTTTTCTATAATATAGCTAAACTTTAAGTATCAGTATGATACCAATTTGGAAAAATACTCCATTATTTAATGCTCAATTTTTAAGAATAAGCTAAGAGCTCCAACTTATTTTTATCTCAACAATCAACATATGTTCCTATATTATGCAAAAGATTAACTTCATTTTTTTCCAGTAGAACTTTAGTTTTTATAGCTTAAAATCTTTAATATTTTCTCCATCAAAATTCAGGGACTAAGACGGAAGGACTTACCTTCTTTTGGAGGTTTTTCTAATTTGCACCATGGCACCAGATAAGTAATTTCACTCTCTTCTTTATCAATAAGAGCCAAATTTGGAATGAGAAATTGTTCTCGCCATTCCTTATCTTTGGCCAAGGCTTTCTGAACTTCAGTTCGATGAGCAAAATTGTCTATGGGATGAAAAGGAGGAAGAAAAATAAAAATGTTTGATTTAAAACCTCCTGTACTTTTTCTCGGTTTCATTTAGTTCATCGAGGCCACGTAAGGACTATGTTATATCACTGGAGATACCAACATAAGTAAATGTGACACCTGTCCCCAAGTTGTTCATGGTCTAAAAGGGGAGTAGGAATGTAAACAACTGATGTCATATAGTAATGGGCTTCATATGCTCTACCACTTAGTAGGTAGTTGTGAGGCTTAGGTAAGTTATTGAATCTTCCTGTGTCTGTTTAACTCCAGGGCTGAAGTGAGGATTAAATGAATTAGCACATGAAAAGAGCTCAGAACAGTGTTTGGCACCTAGTGAGTACTCAATATCTGTTAACTATTCTTATTAATTTTATTGAGGCATTTAAATTATGGCGCCAGTTTAGAAAAAGACTATTTTTCTTTGTCAGTGGTGATGGTGATGAGTGGTCAGGTCAAGGTATAACTGAATTAAATTGAACATAAATTAAGATTTGCTTTTTCAGCCTCTTCTTTGAACAAACAGCTTCCAAAGAAATAGTGCTCATTCTCTTACTGTCATCCATTCTTTTTACCCAGTACTATTTCTCTTCTGTTTGTTACCCATATGTTACTAACATATGGGCCTTGTGCTAATATTTACTAATAGGGCCTTATAAGACTAATGGTAAAAGAGTTTTCTATGGTTTACGTTGCAGATAAGGAATAACAGCTTTCTTAGAGCATTAGTAAGTTATATCAGGACCTTACTAGTAATTTCTTATTGGGACGTGATTCAGCTGGTGGTGCATTAAAGCATAAATTGTGTTTTTTTAAATAAATTTGATTTTTGGTGGTGTTGGGTCTTTGTTGCTGCGCGAGAGCTTTCTCTAGTTGCAGCGAGCGGGGGCTACTCTTTGTTGTGGTGCTCAGGCCTCTCATTGCGGTGGCTTCTCTTGTTGCGGTGCACGGGCTCTAGGCGTGTGGGCTTCAGTAGTTGTGGTTCACGGGCTCTAGAGCGCAGGCTCAGTAGTTGTGGTGCATGGGCTTAGGTGCTCCGCAGCATGTGGGATCTTCCCAGACCAGGGCTCGAACCCGTGTCCCCTGAATTGGCAGGCAGATTCTTAACCACTGCACCACCAGGGAAGTCCCATAAATTGTGTTTTAATGGGGTTTGTTTTATTACAACAGGGAGAACCCCTAAACTATGGCCACGTTAAATACAGAATGAGTACTTTTCATATTAAAGTACTATATGACTATTAACTTTGGACACTGATGACCAAACACTAAATGAAATTATTAAAAGTTCTTTAGATATCATCAAGTCCTGATGTGACTTCACAAAAATTTAATATTGGAGTTAAACATTCTGGGGATTCCTGTAACCGTTCTTCTTGTAAACCAGGGGTTGGTCAACTTCAATATTGAAAGAACTCACTCATTTCCTTTCCTTTACCTCCCTAGACTAGTATAATGACAGTGAATTCCTTGAAACTCTGGGGGCAGAAAAAAAACCAAAGTGGTCCTGAAATATAACAAAATTATTAAATCTTAAGGATGGGTGAGGGCTTCAAAGTTAACTGTCATCCCCTATCAACTTCTATTTCCCTAAAGTCCCTAGATGTTTGAATGATTTCTGCTAAAACATTGATATCCAGCTATAGCTTCAATATAAAGAAAAAATAATTCTACTTTCTTTTATGATCCTAACCCACTCTGGTTCTTGCATTACCTGCTTTAAATTTTTCATAAAAAATCTTTACAATAAGCCATTCTAAACTTCTTTTTTTTAGAATTAAAGTCTAGTTCAGAATTTTATGACTTGAAATTGGAGATGCCACATTTTCCCAATATTGCTTCCCATATGATAATATAAAGGTTCCAGCAATGGGCTGTTAAGAGGTATACTGTTGAGAAGAATAATCACTAAATTAATTTTTTTGATATTGCTTTTTTAGTTTTACTTAACCTGTATGTATTTATAGTAACATAGATCCAAGAACTAAGTCTCATGTAATATCTAACTGAATGAAAATCTGTACTGAATACTTAAGCTGATGACTCATACCATACTTCCAAACATGAAACACTTTATTCATTCTGCCTCCAAATTCTACAGTCCAGAATCCAACCAATTCAGAGTGAGCTGTCCGAAGATGAATGTTTTTCTTAACATTTTCCAGGAACTCATTCATCTTTGAGGGCTTAACATAATAGGTACGAAATTCATAGAATGTTCCATCATATTGTCTGGGGCCTGTAGCAAAAGATGAGCACACCTGAAGAAAGATAAGGCAAATTGAAATATTTGGGAAAGGTAGGGTTTATAATATTATGTTACAAACAAATCTGAGTCTGGAAACAAGGAACACTCATTAAACTCATAATCTGTTTCGACTTCTGTTGTCCTCTCTCCACTGAATTTGTTTAGAGATATGTCAATAAAGATGCCTGCTTTTAAACATTCTAAATATATAGCTACTGTTTCCTAGCAGGGGCTCCACCTTTAGTCACTTTTCCATGAGAAGTTGCTCATAAGAAGGCACTGGGGCAGTCTCTTTACCAAAGGACTACAATTAGGATCCTAATACATTTTACAAATAGTTTATTATCCCTTATTTAGCTAATACTCCATCTTTATTGAATAGCATATGTATTAGACTTAAGCATTTAAAACAAATTTTTAACATATACAGGTATTTTGGCTGGCACAATGACAATGTGTTTACTGGCAGAAAACTCATTTTTTTTTTAGGTTCTTAAAACAATGGAAATTGCTGGTCAGATAGAAGTATTTTCTAAATCCAGTGAAGTGGACAACTAGTCAAATATAGGACAGGAGTGTAACTAAAGTAATAGGAAACTATGACTTAGCCAATTGCATTGTAATATGGTGATAGCCTGTGTAAATGCTAGAAAAAGGAAACATCAGTAAGTCAGAATTGTCTGAATAATTATTAGGGTTTAATTACAAATGCAACCAGCAGAAGGGCATTTAATCCACCCAATTATAGCAGGTTGATGGAAATATCCCTTAAGAACCATTCATTACTTTTGTAATAGTCATATGCTCACAATGTAAATTTCTAATTGGGTTCTCTGAGTAAACTTAACTTTCAGTAGGAGATGCTTTGTGTATGTATATGTGTTTGTGTATATATATATATATGTATATACAAATATATGTATATACACACATGCGTATACATATACATTCATATAGCATTCTAGTTTACATATCCATCGTACGTAAGTTTGGTTAGCATGTGCACATTTCCTGAAGCTGATTATACCAGAATTATCTATTAAAGTAGTTTTGGTACTTATAAGGCTATTGATGAATTTTGGGCTTATACTGACTACCTGATATGTCAAAGGAAAGCAGTAGGCTTCTTCCTCTGACATATATTTTGTTTACAAAACACAGTAATGCATATATTTTACTTGTGTATAAGGCTTAATTATAATAATCTCTCTTGAGGTCATTCCATGTCTATGATGCCCAACTGACTTAAGCTTGCCATCAAAAACAATTGCAGCTGCCCCTGTATTTGACAGATATTCTTTTTGTGCCATCTTACTAAACTTTACTAACAGAATGTTAAGCAAATAAAAACTGCCTAGTATTTATAGTTAAAAAATATTATAAATAAAATATAAGTAGATCAGATATCAGAAAATGGGCTAATAGGGTACTTGTAACAATTGCTTTTTAAGTTGCTTTTCAGGGAATCTGTATTTGGAGATCAAAACATGTGATCAAAGGCACACATTTTATTATCGTTGGCAGAAGAACGTGTCCTCCCTGTATCCTCAAGTCCATTCTCTACGTCTGCGTCTTTATTCCTGTCCTTCCCCTAGGTTCGTCAGAACCATTTTTTTTTCTTTTTTTTGGTTGACATTTAATAACGTCAAAGTTCAGAGTAAAATTCTAAGGAATAATTCTTGGTCCTGCCCCAGTAGAGAGAATCAGAATAAAGACTGTATTGCTAATCTCGGGTGAAGGGGCCATTAATGGTTCCTCTTTAGTCTTCACCAGAAAGTCAGTCTCTAGAGTAGATTATAATCCCCTTCTTACTGCTCTTTGAGAAAGAAGTAAAAGCCTAAACACCAAAAGGAAGAAACCTCTAGGTTAGATTCACAGAATAGGCCAATTCCTGACAGTTAAGGCTGAATCACAATAATTATTTTGTACATTTTTTAGCCAGATTAAATGAAGTTGTCATCATCATATTTGCTACGAGGTTCCTGACACTGCCTGACTAGGGCACCAACCTCAGGAGACAGTGGCATCTGGGCAGGATGCTTCACCACCTGCACCCTGGGCCCCCTCTTAAAGGTTCTCTGCCTGCAAAATGCTGGAAGGTTGTGTATTTCGCTTAATAGGGGGAAGCCTGTCCTATTGCCCCTTCAGTCTGGAGGGGCCGGACCAGTGTCTAGCCCAGGCCCCAAGGCGGCGACAGCAACCTCGCAGAGCCGCAAAAACGCAGCAGCTGGCGCTTCAGGGGTGTCCTCAGGGCTTCCGGGTACCTAGGCTAGAAACGGCCCCTGTCCACGACTGTTTGCGAGCCGGCCGGAGGCGACCCTGGCAGTGGGTCTTCCTGTAACGGCACCCTTCCTCCTGCCGCGCATCCTGGGGTCCGCCGCCTCGTGATTCCGAGACTTGTACTTGAAGTCTGCTCTGCGGCAGCAGCACCACGTTGGCAGGTCTGGGCCCGTAGGCGCATGCGCCGCCCGCGCTCTCCCCGCAAACGCCCCTCCCCGCCCCTCCCCCAGGGAACGATTTGGGCGCGTCCCGGACGGCCGGTACCTGAGGCGCCTGCGTCCGAGCGGCCAGAGCCTTAGTCAGGCTCCTTCGGAGGGCAAGCATGGTACGGCTTCGAGCGCTGAGAAGGGCAGCGGCCGGTATTCTTCCTTAAATTCCCCCTCCTGTGGCTTCCCGACTAGCAGGGAGCGGCGCCTGCACAACTGCCGGATGCAGATTCGGGGCGGGCCAGCTCCTCCTCCTGCGTTGGGGCCGGGCGCGGGGGCGTTGAGGGGCGGCCGGACCGCCCAGTCTGCCAGGCGTCCTTCGCAGCCTGAGCTCCAGACGCGTTTGGTGTTAGCTCTGACCCTTCCTTCCCCGTTGGTTCCCTCAAACGTTCTTACCCCCAGCGTCAGAAATGACATTAGAATTAGCTGAATGCTGAGGTCGTTCCCGTACCACCTGTCTGGGCCCATCGCCTCATCTCCTTGCGCACCTGCGTACAATTCCTAAAAGTTCGTGTGTAGGATGCGAGTGTGTACGACCAAGGAGCCTTAATTTTTCTGTTCCAAGTGCATTCTCCTTCCCCATTACTGCCCACAGCGTGAAGTTGCAAGGCTCCTAGTAACTTACACTGTATTTTCCAGGAGCTCAGAGGAATGGGGGCACCGAGCTAGATATGAAAAAATTCAAATATAAACATACGTTGTTAAAATTCTGTGATCCTTAAAAGCAAAACCTCTGGTCTAGTCTCCCCTATCCCTGATTATTGCTCACCAGAATAATCACCTTTCAACATTTTGAGCTATTTCTTCTGACGCCTGTTTCTGTATTTTTAAATAATAGGCATATTCTGCTATTTCTTGTGTTTTTTGTTTGTTTGGTTTTTTCTTTTCGGTTTAGATAGTATCTGTTGACTCCCTCTATGGAAGAAGAGGATTTATGTCTCTAGTATAACACTCCCCCCAAATAATTTCCCTTCCTGCGGCTAATAATATTTACATGAAAAATAATCAGTTAATTGATTACATCATTAATTTACATTATTTACATCATGTTAATGTTTATGTTATTCTTGCTAATAGTTACATTATTGCAAACATTAATGCAATATTGCTTATATTATTAGGACTGGGGGGTTAGTTGTACCTTGTACAATGACTTGAATCATCTGTTCAGAGGAAAGGAGGCTTTGTAAAATTCCAGAAGGGCGAGTCATTTTTTCCAGATGATGGGCATCCATTTCTAACTAATGAAGACAAAACAAAGCATCATCTGTGGCCAGACTGGATCTTTATATTTAAATTTATTTTCTTAGACTCCCCCCCCGCTGGAATTAACAATTCATTCCCTCATTCAACCCATATTAATTAAATTTCTTCTATGCTTCAGTCACTTTTCCAGAAACTGGGGTGCAGAGGTGAACAAAAGACAAAGTCTGTGTCCCCTTGGAAGTTCCAGGTTAGGGGAAACAGATAGACAAATGAAGGAAAAATATATCAGGGATTAATAAATACGACGAGGAAAGACAAAGTAGGATATGGAGAATAGAAAGTGCTGGAGGGAGGTAGCAGAGACTGCTAGCTCTTTCCCAATGCCATTCTTGTCCCAACCCCTCTTTAAAAAATACTAATAGAACCCAGGCAGCTTGGTGCATCCACGTGACTTAAGTCCTGGCCAGTGGGATGTTTTAGCGCATTTATGACCTACTGTAAGTGATCTTAAAGTTGTGTAGGAGGGGTTATTTTCCTCTTTGTCTTTTTCTTATTTCTGCCTGCTAGAATGTGGATGTAATGGTTTGAGTTCTTGGTCTTTGAGGTAGAAGCCACATGCTGGGGATGGCAGAACAACAAGAGAGAGGCAGCCTAGGTTCTGACACCATGGAACACCATACTAGGAGCCCTGGACTGCCTGTCTCTGGACTTCTTCCACAAGAGAATTCATCTTCTAGTTTAAGCCACTGCTATGTGGCTTATGTCTATGATCTTAATCATAGAGAGGTGACTATTTTTTTATTTCTCTTTTTCATTTGTTTCTCTTCTTTTCCTTACACTTATTAATCACCAAATTCTTTGCCAAAACTCAAAATAGTTAAACCTGTTAATCAGTTTATCAGTTTCATCTGCTAGAGATATCTTTCAGGAGTCTTTTCTCCTGGTCCAGTGTGGACTAAGCGTTCTCTAAGGTGGCCCTGTAGTAATTCTTGGATCTCCTTTCACTGATCTCCTGAGGAATCTCGTTTGCCTTGTGTTGGACCTCATTTTTCCGGGATCTTGCATCTTTTTTTTTCCTCCTAATTTTAGGAGATAGCACATGGGACTTAAACTTTTGAGACTTGCATCTCTAAAAATGTCTTTATCAACCTCCTTAATTTATAGTTTGAGTGGATGTAAAATTCTACATTGGAAATAATTTTTCCTCATATTTTTAAAGGCACTGCTCCATTGCATTATAGTTTCTAGTGAGACATTCATCCCGTTCTGATTCCTGATCCTTTGTATGTGACTTATTTCTCTCTGGAAGCTTTTATGTTTTTCTTGTTTTCCCTAATTTTCTGAAATTTCACCATAATTTTCCTTGGGATAGATATTTTTTCATACATTGTGTCTCACTCAGTTGACCCCCCTCAACCTGAAAACTCTTAAATTATGAAAAATTTGTTATGTTTCTTGGATTTTTTTTCTTCCTCCTCAATCTCTGGAACATCTTTTGTTCAAACATTATGCCTCCACTTGATCCTCTAATTTTCTTTTTCCTCCTAATTTTTTAATCTTTCTTTTTTGCTTTTTTCAGGGGGGGGGATCATGAAATGTTCCAATTTTATTTTCTAACTCATGTAGTAAAATTTAAATCTTCTAATTTCCAGTGTTTATGTCCAAGAGCTCCTTTTTACCCCTTTTTCCAGAATGTTTTTTTCCCCACTCTCTTCAGAAATATTATCCTCTTTTTGTTTCATGAGTTCAATATTTCTATCTCTCTGGGGACATTGATTATAGGTGTTTTCTTTTTAAATATTGTTGTTTTAAGTCTTCATTTGAGTTTTATTTTGTTTTCTATCTATTTATTTTTTCTGTCTCTGGTACTGGAGTTTTTCCTGAAATGTTTTTGTATTTGTCTATCAGCTCATATTTTGAAGTTGGACTATAAAAAAGCTCTGTGAGTATGGGTGGATCTTCCCAAGTAATGGGCTTTAGTGTAGGGTGATCTGACTGAGCAATTTCCTTCAGTAGATGCCCATCACCCCACTGTTATTATCTATAAGTTATTTCTCTTGTCTAGTCAGTTTTCCCGGCAAGGAAACTTCTGGTGTCCCACCTGTGAGGTCTAATCTTTGTTGCCAGGTTCTTGAGGCTAAAGAGAGAAGGAGGCCAGAGATCTCAATATTTGGTAGTATCTTTCAAGCATATATATAATATATATATACACACATACATATATATATATATCATTTAGGCTAACTTGCTGTTACAAATTGACACCAAAAGCGTATTATGACTCAAACACTAATGAATTTTATTTTTTATGAGAAACCAGAGTTCATTTACCTACTTGGCAGGCAGCTCTTCTATACAGGATAAGGACCAGACTTCTTCCACACTGTGGCTTGGCCACCCTCTAGAGCCTCATCATTAACTGCATCCAACCAAGAGAAAGATAGAGGAAACGTCCAAGAATATTTCCAAAAGGAGAATGCTTACAAGATAGGAGTAAAATTTATGGCTACAACTTAGAATTAGGTAAACATTTTTAAGTACTGTTAGGTGCCTAAGGCAATCTCCTATTTATTTTCTCACAGGTTTTAATTATCCTCAAATTGCTATAAGTTAAATTTTGTCTCCATTTTATCAGTGAAAAAGGTGAGATTTTGAGAGATTAATTTCATCAGGTTCACTGCTGCTATGTGGCCCAGCCAGGACCACTTTTTAATTATTGCCATCTGGTCCAATGAGTGTGAAAATGCATTTTACACTGTATGTAAGAAATAGGTATCAGTTAAAGTGTGGAGGAAATTATATGAGGTGGGGAAAGGCAACAATCCACTTGATGATGTCTCTGCTTGGTTTTGTCCAAAGGTCAGCCTCATCAAATCTGCAGAAGGAAGTGGGAGAGATGGATCCAACGCTGGCCCAGCTGCATAGGAGGGCAGTAACTCTACGTGTAAACTCCAGATGCTTGTACTTTGGTGACATCACTGGTAAGTACTTTCTTTGTGCTGCATCATTGTGTGGCCACTAGGTGGTGGTATAAACTAGTTTCCTTCATTAGGCCTCCAGTAGTGTGCGCTATTTTTGTTATTTTTAAGTTCCTGTAAGTTAACCTGTAGGTATTTAGAGTGGAGTTGTCTTACAGTTCTTCTTTTTTTGTTATATGGTATTATGTATTAAAGAGAAAAATTTCAGTAAAGATGAATTACTTTCAAAACTTTTATGAGTTGCTTTATTATTAATATAAATAAATGGTAATAAAGTAACAAAATTTCATTCAGTGTTTCTTAGCAAGCATCCTACTCATATCAGTGAATATGTATTAAGCACCTGTTGTGTGTTGAGTATTGAATTAAATGCTGTGGGGAAGGAAAAAGACTGGATACCTCTTCTTGAGATTGTCAATGTCTTGATATTTCTGTATAAGCCTCTTTGCTGCTAGCCTTCTTAGAATTAGTAGGAAAGACTTGTGAGCAGCCCAGTATTACATATAATATGAATTTATTTAACGCTGTTTCTATTAATAAAATAAATTGTTTTTTATTACTAAAACACATAAACATATGAGTTTAATATATATCCATTATATACCTTTTTAGATATCCTCTATTAATTGGCTTTCTTTATGTTTTGCATTTGAAAGTGAATTCTAGTGCCAATGACATTTAAAAACCTGTCAATAATAAAAGCAATTATTTCCTGAAATAGGCTTGGCAAGTCTATTCCTTTGAATAATTCTTGTGCCTCACAAATGGAATTGGGGGGAAACGTTTGGGGGAGGTATTTCTGGACCTTTTGCTAATTGTTTTGGATTTTTATCATGAAATATGGCTGATTTCTTTCCTAGGTGTAAGTTTAAACACCTTTTACCTTTAGGCACTAGTGCGCTTAGTCTGTGACACATTTTTCCATGAAGTTCCTCTTTCAAATGAACACGCATTATCTGATGCTCTCCAATGGAATTCTCTTCCTCTCTGCAAGTTGTCATAGACACCTACTAGCTGAGTAGTCAACTCACTTTTTAATCTGTGTTAGCTTTACTTGACCATCTTTAATTGCTTTTGCAGCACCTTTATAATTTGTTATTTTAAAATTTATTCTCAATATTGTATTGCGGGCCAGAGCATTAATGTAAGGGGCTTGTAGGATGTATCCAAACCCAGGGGGCCTATTGGCTCTTCTGTCCCTTGTTAGGTCCTTCAGGATATAGTTTAGGATTTCCCCAAATACACTTTATGATTGAAGCTCAGCTGTCCCTCTATCTCTTATGAAGGTTGACAGACACATAGCTTATGGGAAATCAGCATTATTCAGATTAAAATTTCTTCTGAAAAATGTAAGTTGACTTCTCAAGACAACTTAATAGTGTCAGCTAGAAGTGGGCTTACTAGAAGTGGGGTTACTAGTTCCATTACTAGATGTGAGCTTCATATTCAAGGTGATTTTCTTCTTATATAGATACTGAATATTAAGAAATATGGTTCCCAATTTTCCTACTACCTTGGTGTCATCAGAAGTTCTCACTCAGCACAAAATAAAACTAAAACTAGTTAGTGAAAAGTCATAACTTTACAGGCTGCTTCAGTATAATTCCTGTTCTATAGTGTTTTTTCATTGAATAATGGTCCTGAGCCTGTAAGTGTTTTGGAATGGAGACTGTTGGTAGATTCATGTGACTAGAGTCTCGTTTGTGATTACCTCTTCATTGAGAGCTAGGCCCTCATTTGGTTGGTTAATTCTTTCCTCTTTCCTATCTAGCTGCCTTTCTCATTTTTAAACGGGTTTTAATAAACATTGATTATTCTCAAATCATATATCCTATTCCTGTCCGCCTCTCTTTCAGAGAATGTTGGTGATACCTATTTCACAGACAAGAGAACATCAGATTCTAATGTACCTGATATTTCATAGGAGCTGTTATATATATTATGTCATTTACTTATCTCTTTCTTACTTATTCTCTTTCATTTCACCTTGTGAGGTTGATTTTCCATTTCATAGATTAAAACAAAAATAGCAAACAAGAAGCTCAAAGAAGCTAAGTGACTGACAAAGGGTAACAAAATGAGTAGTTTAGAGCTGGTTCACTCATTTTAATTACTCTCCTATAATCCAGTGTTACAGGATACCATAACTTAGTTATTGATATTTAAGTGTTCCCATATGTTTATTTTATAAATAATGCTTCAGTGAATAACTCTGTGTGGATCTCCTTGGTCATATACCTGTAAGTGGAATTAATGAGTCAACTTCATACTTTTTTGTAGATTTTTAAATTGATTTATATTCCCACTGTCAGTGAATGGGATTTCCTCTTTCTCCATATTCTTGACAGTTCTTGTAATGGTTTAATATTTTCGTATCTCTTGGCTGAGAAATATCTCATTGATTTAATATACATTTCTCTGATTTCATGTGAATTGAGCCTCTTTTCATAATTTTATAGTCCATGCTGTTTTCCTTTTCTTTGAGGTCCTGTTTATATCCTTTGCCCAATTTTCTGTTATGTTGTTTGTCTTAGTAATCTGATAGCTTAAAAAAAAACCAATCTGTATACTAATCCTCTTTTGTTGTATTTGTTACTGATATAGTCTTTCATTTGTGTTAATATTTAAACCTTCCTAATGATGCATTTTTGCCATATAGATGTTTCTAAATTTGAATTAGTAGTTTTTTATGTTTTATGGGCTCATTTGAGATAACACTTTTCCTATCCCTGTGTATGAAGACATTTTCCTGTAGATATTTTACAGTTTTGCCTTTGGCATTTGATTTGTCTCAAATTTATTTTGGTCACAGTGTGAGGTGGAGGTTTAATTTGATCTTTATTTTTCCCTTTAATATTAGTAGTCCATTACCAAAGCAAAATTTATTAAATATTTCATCCATTCCCTACTGATTTGCAATGCCATACTAAGTATCATTTATTTAGGATATAAATTTCCACATATGCCCAGGCTATTTCTGAATACTCTATTTCTTTGACATATTTATGTTTACTTGTACCAGTGCTATGCTATCTGAATTATTGTAGTTTTATCATCCATCTTGACATTTAGTACAGTAAATTTGTAGCTCTTATTCTTACATTTTCTTGGCTATTCTTGTTCTTTACTATTCTAGTTGAATTTTGGGGTAAACTTAAGAAATTAAAAAAAAATCCTAATTTCATTTTGATTGAAATTATACTAACTTTATAGAAAAATTTGGGCTGAATTGATATAGTTATTCTTGAATTTCTTAACATGAACAAAATAAAGCTCCCCAATTTGTGGGAGGTTTTCTTCTACGTGTTTTAAAGAAGAGTTATACTTTTCTTCAAAAATTCCTTATACAGGTTTTATAGATTTATTTGTGAGCACTTTATACTTTTGTTGGTGTTGTGAGATGCTTTCTAAAGTACATTTTCTAACCAATTATAACTGCTGCACAAAATACTATTGCATTTTGTATATTGATCATGTATTTAGAAGTCTTGCTAGATCCTCTTATTCATTTAAATTTTAAGATTTTCCTTTTATAGATTTTTTCTTACTTCCTATGTAGACAACCTTATTTTCAGTAAATAATGATAATTTTGTTTCTCCCTTTCCAATCTTCATACCTCCTCTCCTTCCCTTCCTCCTTCTCTCCCTCCTGCCCTTTCTTCTCCCCTTCCTTCCTATTTTTCTCTTTCTTTTCTTTCTTTGCTTTCTCCCTTCCTTTCTCCTTCTCTTCTCTCTCTGTCTTTCTCTCTCTCTCTCTTTCACTGGGTAGGATTTCTCTGCAATGTTGAATTTGTTTGGAACTTTAAGGGAACTTGTTAGTTATAAGTTTTTTGATAAATACTTTTTATCAGGTTAAAGGAGTTTTTTTTTCTGTTTTTGGTTTACTCAGTTTTTAATTTTTATTTTTATTTTATTTTATTTTATTTTATTTTTTGCGGTATGCGGGCCTCTCACTGCTGTGGCCTCTCCCGTTGCGGAGCACAGGCTCCGGATGCGCAGGCCCAGCGGCCATGGCCCACGGGCCCAGCCGCTCCGCGGCACATGGGATCCTCCCAGACCGGGGCACGAACCCGTATCCCCTGCATCGGCAGGCGGACTCTCAACCACTGCGCCACCAGGGAGGCCCCTACTCAGTTTTTAATTTTTAAAAAATTGTGAATGCCTGTTGAATTCAAAACTTTTCCTGAATTTGCTAAAAACATCATTTGTTTTTATTCTTTAATTGATATTGTGGTGAGTTACATTAACATATTTTTATAATGTTAAGACTTCCTTACATCCCTGGTATAAACCCTGCTGAGATGTTAAGTATTATTATTTTGTACATTGTTAGATTCTGTTTGCTATTATTTTATATAGAAATTTTCTGTCTGTGTTTGTAAGTGTGATTGGCTCATAATTTTTCCTTTCTCATATTGTCATTCAGTTTTCATTTCAGTGTTATTTCAGGCTTATAAAAAAGAGTTGGGCGAGGTTCCCACTCACTTTTTATATTTTATGAAACAACTTGCATATGATAAAGGCTACCTGTTTTTGGAAATTGTATTAAAAGTATCCAGGGAAATGGTATGGGCCTGGTAAAATTTTAAACTACTGGTTTGGTCTTTACCTGTCTTTGGAGTTTTTCATTTCTTCTTTTTATAAATCTTTGGGTGGGATTCTTAGTGTATTAATTTTCAATCATTTTTTTGAATTTCTGAATTTTATTTTAATTTTTTATACAGCAGGTTCTTATTAGTCATCCACTTTATACACATCAGTGTATACATGTCAATCCCAATCTCCCAATTCATCACACCATAACCAGCACCCCCTGCTGCTTTCCCCGCTTGGTGTCTATACGTTTGTTCTCTACATCTGTGTCTCTATTTCTGCCCTGCAAACCAGTTCATCTGTACCATTTTTCTAGGTTCCACATTTATGCGTTAATATACAATATTTGTTTTTCTCTTTCTGAGTTACTTCACTCTGTATGACAGTGTCTGGATCCAACCATGTCTCAACAAATGACCCAATTTCGTTCCTTTTTATGGCTGAGTAATAGTCCATTGTATATATGTACCACATCTTCTTTATCTATTCGTCTGTTGATGGGCATTTAGGATGCTTCCCTGACCTGGCTATTGTAAATAGTGCTGCAGTGAACATTGGGGTGCATGTGTATTTTTGAATTATGGTTTTCTCTGGGTATATGCCCAGTAGTGGGATTGCTGTGTCATATGGTAGTTCTATTTTTAGTTTTTTAAGGAACCTCCATACTGTTCTCCATAGTGGCTGTATCAATTTACATTCCCACCCACAGTGCAAGAGGGTTCCCTTTTCTCCACACCCTCTCCAGCATTTGTTGTTTGTAGATTTTCTGATGATGCCCATTCTAACTGGTGTGAGGTGATACTGCATTGTAGTTTTGATTTGCATTTCTCTAATAATTAGTGATGTTGAGCAGCTTTTCATGTGCTTCTTGGCCATCTGTATGTCTTCTTTGGAGAAATGTCTGTTTAGGTCTTCTGCCCATTTTTGGATTGGGTTGGTTGTTTTTTTAATATTGAGCTGCATGAGCTGTTTATATATTTTGGAGATTAATCCTTTGTCCATTGATTCGTTTGCAAATAGTTTCTCCCATTTTGAGGGTTGTCTTTTTGTCTTGTTTATGGTTTCCTTTGCTGTTCAAAAGCTATTAAGTTTCATTAGGTCCCATTTGTTTATTTTTGTTTTTATTTCCATTTCTCTAGGAGGTGGATCAAAAAAGATCTTGCTGTGATCTATGTCAAAGAGTGTTCTTCCTATGTTTTCCTCTAAGAGTTTTATAGTGTCCGGTCTTACATTTAGGTTGCAAATCCATTTTGAGTTTATTTTTGTGTATGGTGTTAGGGAGTGTTCTAATTTCCTTCTTTTACATGTAGCTGTCCAGTTTTCCCAGCACCACTTATTGAAGAGACTGTCTTTTCTCTATTGTATATCCTTGCCTCATCTGTCATAGACTAGTTGACTATAGGTGCATGGGTTTATCTCTGGGCTTTCTATCTTGTTCCATTGATCTATATTTCTCTTTTTGTGTCAGCAGCATATTGTCTTGATGACTGTAGCTTTGTAGTATAGTCTGAAGATAGGGAGTCTGATACCTCCCGCTCTGCTTTTTTCCCTCAAGACTGCTTTGGATATTTGGGGTCTTTTGTGTCTCCATTCAAATTTTAAGATTTTTTTGTTCTAGTTCCATAAAAAATGGTAATTGGTAATTTGATAGGGATTGCATTGAATCTGTAGATTGCTTTAGGTAGTATAGTCATTTTCACAATATTGATTCTTCCAATCCAAGAACGTGGTATATCTCTCCATCTGTTGGTATCATCTTTAATTTCTTTCATCAGTGTCTTATAATTTTCTGCATACAGGACTTTTGTCTCCCTAGGTAGGTTTATTCCGAGGTATTTTATTCTTTTTGTTACAATGGTAAATGGGAGTGTTTCCTTAATTTCTCTTTCAGATTTTTCAACATTAGTGTATAGGAATGCAAGAGGTTTCTGTGCATTCATTTTGTATTCTGCAACTTTACCAGATTCATTGATTAGCTCTGGTAGTTTTCTGGTGACATCTTTAGGATTCTCTATGTATAGTATGTCATCTGCAAACAGTGACAGTTTTACTTCTTCTTTTCCAGTTTGTATTCCTTTTATCTCTTTTTCTTCTCTGACTGCCATGGCTAGGCCTTCCAAAACTATGTTGAATAATAGTGGTGAGAGTGGACATCCTTGTCTTGTTCCTGATCTTAGAGGAAATGCTTTCAGTTTTTCACCATTGAGAATGATGTTTGCTGTGGGTTTGTCGTATATGGCCTTTATCATGTTGAGGTAGGTTCCCTCTATGCCCACTTTCTGGAGAGTTTTTATTATAAATGGGTGTTGAATTTTGTCAAAAGCTTTTTCTGCATCTATTGAGATGATCATATGGTTTTCATTCTTCAACTTGTTAATATGGTGTATCACATTGATTGACTTGCATATATTGAAGAATCCTTGCATCTCTGGGATAAATCCCACTTGATCATGGTGTATGATCCTTTTAATGTGTTGTTGGATTCTGTTTGCTAGTATTTTGCTGAGTATTTTTCCATCTATATTCATCAATGATATTGGTCTGTAATTTTCTTTTTTTGTAGTATTTTTGTCTGGTTTTGGTAACATGGTAATGGCAGCCTCATAGAATGAGTTTGGGAGTATTCCTTCCTCTGCAATTTTTTGGAAGAGTTTGAGAAGGATGGGTGTTAGCTCTTCTCTAAATGTTTGATAGAATTCACCTGTGAAGCCATCTGGTCCTGGACTTCTGTTTATTGGAAGATTTTTGATCACAGTTTCAATTTCATTACTTGTGAGTGGTCTGTTCAAATTTTCTATTTCTTCCTGGTTCAGTCTTGCAAAGTTATACCTTTCTAAGAATTTGTCCATTTCTTCCAGGTTGTCCATTTTATTGGCATAGAGTTGCCTGTAGTAATCTCTTAGGATGCTTTGTATTTCTGTGGTGTCTGTTGTAACTTCTCCTTTTTCATTTCTAATTTTATTGATTTGAGTCCTCTCCCTCTTTTTCTTGATGAGTCTGGCTAATTGTTTATCAATTTTGTTTATCTTCTCAAAGAACCACCTTTTAGTTTTATTGATCTTTGCTATTGTTTTCTTTGTTCCTATTTCATTTATTTCTGCTCTGATCTTTATGATTTCTTTCCTTCTGCTAACTTTGGGTTTTGTTTGTTCTTCTTTCTCTCGTTCCTTTAGGTGTAAGGTTAGATTGTTTGAGGTTTTTCTTGTTTCTTGAGTTAGGCTTGTACAGCTATAAACTTCCCTCATAGAACTGCTTTGCTGCATCCCATAGGTTTTGGATCGTCATGTTTTCATTGTCATTTGTCTCTAGGTATTTTTTGATTTCCTCTTTGATTTCTTTAGTGATTTCTTGGTTATTTAGTAACGTATTTTTTAGCCTCCATGTGTTTGTGTTTTTTACGTTTTTTTCCATATAATTCATTTCTAATCTCATAACGTTGTGGTCAGAAAAGATGCTTGATATGATTTCAATTTTCTTAAATTTACTGAGGCTTGATTTGTGACCCAAGATGTGATCTATCCTGGAGAATGTTCCATGCACACTTGAGAAGAAAGTGTAATCTGCTGTTTTTGGATGGAATGTCCTATAAATATCAATTAACCCTCTTATTTATTACTATTATTATTATTTGGTGATAAGAACTCTTAACATAAGATCTATCCTTAGAAAAACTCAAAGTATGCAATACAGAATTGCTAACTATTGGCACTATTGTCAGTGTATCTCTAGGACTTACTCATCTTGTATAGCCAAAACTTTGTACCCTTTGATTAATATCTCCCTGTTTTTCCTTCCTTCTAGCTCCTGGCAACCACTCTTCTACCCTCTGCTTCTATAAGTTTGACTATTTTAGGTTCCTCATATACATTGTATTATGTAGCATGTATTTATCCTCTCTGACTGGCTTATTTTGCATAGCATAATGTCCTCAAGTTTAATCCATGTTGTTGCAAATGGCAGGATTTCCTTCTTTTTAAAGGCTGAATAATATTACATTTAATTATATACCACCACATTTTATTTATCCATTTATCCATCAATGGGCATTTAGGTTTCTAAGTCTTGGCTATTGTGAAATCATTGCAATGAACATGGGAGTGTAGATATCTCTTTGAGATCCAGACTTAAATTCCTTTGGATATTTACCCAGATGTGGGATTGCTGGATCATATGTTAATTCTATTTTTAGTATTTTGAGGAACCTCCATACTTTTTTCATAGTGGATGCACAAATTTACATACCCACCAACAAAGTACAATGTTTCCCTTTTCTCCACATCCTTCCCAACAGGTTCTCTTTTTTTCTCCTGGTAATAGCCATTGTCACATGTGTGAGGTGATATCTTGTAGTTTTAATTTGCATTTTCCTGCTGATTAGTGTTGTTGAGCACTTTTTCATCTGTTGTATATCTTCTTCGGAGAAATGTGTATTCAGTTCCTTTGCCCAGTTTTTAATTAGATTATTGTTATTTTTTGCTATTGAGTTGCAATTAATCCTTTATTAAATATGTGGTTTGCAAATATTTTCTACCATTCCACAGGTGGCCTTTTCATTTTGTTGATTGTTTCCTTTGCTATGCAGAAGCTTTTTAGTTTGATATAATCCCTCTTGTCTATTTTTTGCTTTGGTTGCCTATGCTTTTGGAGTCATATCGAAAAAATCATTGCCAAGGCTGATATCCAGAAGATTTTTCCCTGTGTTTTCTTCTAGGAGTTTTATAGTTTCAGGTATTAGGTTTAAGTCTTTAATCCATTTTGAGTTGAATTTTATATATGGTATATGGTATAACATAAGCATCCAATTTGATTCTTCTGCATGTGATTATCCAATCACTTGTTGAAGAGACTATCCTTTTCCCATTATGTATATTGGCACCCTTGTCAATCAGTTGACTGTACATGTGCATATATGTATGTGTATTTCTGGGCTCTTTATTCTGTTCACTTGGTCCATATGTCTGTTTTTATGCCAGCACCGTACAGTTTTGATTATATAGCTTTGAAATATAATTTGAAATCAGGAAGTATGATATCTTCTGCTTTCTTCTTCTTCCTCAAGATTGCTTTGGCTATTTGGGTTCTTTTGTGGTTCCATATTTATTTTAGAATTGTTTTTCTATTTCTGTAAAAACTCTGTTGGAATTTAGATAGAGATTGCATTGAATATGTAGGAACTTTGGGTAGTATGGACATTTTAACAATATTAATTCTTCCCATCCATGAATATGGAATGTCTTTCCATTTATTCATGTCTGCTTTAATTTCTTTCATCAGCATTTTATAGTTTTCAGTATACAAGTTTTCCACCTCTTTGATTAAGTTTATTCCTAAGTATTTTATTCTTTTTGTTGCTATTGTGAATGGGATTGTTTTTTAAATTTATTTTTAGATAATTAGTGTATAGAAACATACTGATTTTTTTTTACATTGATTTTGTATCCTGCAACTTCGCTGAGTTTGCTTATTATGTTCTAACAGTTTGTTTTGGTGTGTGGAATCTAGAGTGTTTGCCACATAAGGTCATTTCGTTTGCAAACAGAGATAATTTTAATTCTTCCTTTCTTATTTGGATGATTGTTATTCCTTTTCCTTGCTCTGGCTAGGACTTCGAATACTATGTTGAATAGAAGTGGTGAGAGTGGGCATCTTTGTCAGGTTCCAGTTCTCAGAGGAAAAAGTTTGCTGTCCTTTTGCCAGTTTAGATTGGTTGTGCCTGCCTCAAACTTTGTGCTCTAGTTCTTCATACCAGAAATTTACTTATTTTTACTTTTACTTTACTTTTATTTACTTATTTTTAGCCTCAAAAATGTGAGTAGATAGAGGGAGATGTGAGGTAAGGGGATATATTAATTAGGATTTATATGGTTGTAAGTGGTAAAACCCAACTAAAATTAGTTTTGCATAAAATACTAATTTGACTCATAAATCAAATGAACACAGGTGACTCTGATTTTAGCCATAGCTGGGTTCAGGAGTTAAAATGACATCATCAGGCACATTCTCTATCTCAGCTCTAATCTCCTTGGTTAGATTCTGCCACATATTGGCAAAGATGACCATCAGGAGCTCTGGGTTTACATTCTTCCAGTTTAGAGATCATTGCACAAAGAGCACCCTTTTTGCTGACACTGGGGTAGCACTTCTGGGATTGAGTCTGATTACCTTGACTCAGGTCAGTTGCTATACTATACCAGTCACCATGACTAGTATTTTCTTTTCTTCATGGTAGCTTTTTTGTTGTTGTATTCAGCACTTTAAAAATAAAATAAATTATTCATAATTCCCAGTTCCCATTCATCTTTTCCTTTCTGGAAATATCTCTTCTCAACTTTGTCCTTATGTTCCCTATTAAATCTTCAGTATAGGATCCTCAGCTTCACCATTTGCTGTAGATAGCATGGCTAATTGGGATTTCAGTTTTCAAAACAAGGAAAACATTCTTTCTTTTTCATCAGTGTTTCACTAACTTCTTGTGACAGTTGCTGCTCCTCCTCAGTGAATGACTTCTTAGTTTTCCTTCTAGAGCTATAGCCATGCTCTAGGGCTCACAGTCAAGTATCCCACAATCACAGACAACTATTAGTAATGGTGAAGGAGAGGAAAAAATAAAGCTTTCTGCCCAACAGAATGTCATGTTATAAATTTGTATGCAATAGTAAACTAACATGTCACATAAATACTTTCCTACCTCTGAGCCCTAAATATTTCCAGAGGCTCCACAGTGGTTCTGATAGCCAATTTAAATCCTCCTTTGTTTTCTTCTAAGAGACTCTATAATCCCAGAAGTAATTTCAAGTTGAATCTTTAAATAATATAGAAGGTAGTAACTTTTAGATACATTAGGGTTGATGTCTCAAAGAACTGATTATACCTAACTTACTAACATTAATTTCCCTTCTCCTCTGAATTATTATTTCCCTGGTTATACCAATAATACATATTCAGTATAGAAAATTTGAGAAGCTCAGGAAAACCCAAAGGAAGAAATGAAAGTCATTCATAATTATAGAATAAATATACATATTTTTATATGTATCTATTTATATACTATATTTTCACACCCGAGAGCACACTGTATTTCTTGATCTACTACCTGCTTTTTTTTTTTTTTTTTTTTTTTTTTGCGGTACACGGGCCTCTCACTGTTGTGGCCTCTCCCGTTGCGGAGCACAGGCTCTGGACGCGCGGGCTCAGCGACCATGGGTCACGGGCCCAGCCGCTCCGCGGCACGTGGGATCTTCCTGGACCGGGGCACGAACCCGTGTCCCCTGCATCGGCAGGCGTACTCTCAACCACTGTGCCACCAGGGAAGCCCACTACCTGCTTTTTTATAATTAACAGTATAGTGTATTTTCCCATATCATTTTAGTAGGTAATTTTAATTAATTTCATAATAATCTTTAAATGGTAAATAGGAAAAAGTATGTAAGAATGGAAGAGAAACAGTTTTTTGCTGGATTCTCAGCAACTTTTCACTTTTTTTTTTTTTTTTTTTGCTTTTTGAAGGCTGGAGGACTGAGATCAGAGATTCCCTTCATTTTATTCCCTGTGAGTAAAAGCCAGTTCTCATTGTCAGAATGTATCACAAAGCCCATTTTATAGAATGGAAGATCAGTGTGATGAACAGTTTTTCTTTTCCAGGTGAAGCAGATATAAGGGTGTGGTAACCAAAGCTGTCGATGCACACACAGCCTCAAGGAATGTCCAATACCCTCCTGCTGTTTCTTCCCAACTGTCCCCTCTCACTCCATTTATCTTCTATTGACTTTCTGTCCCCTGACCCTGCTGTGCACTTCCATATCTTAGTGTTTTAGCTCCATCCACACTTATATTCTTCCAGCACTCCAGAATTGTGTTGGCCTTAGTTAGAAGATCACATTTCTATTTGTATTTTAAGATCCAAATATGTGCCAGGCCCTCTGCTCAATTTTGATGCCAGGTGTATTTACTCAGTGTTGCGGGATGCACAAAGGGGAAAAAGACTCTGCCTCTTGATCAGGGGACTAGCAAGGTTTCAGAAGAGCCTGTTGGAGTAAAAATATTTCTGTGACTATTTGCAGAAATGGAATATTCCACAAGTATTTATGTTTTGCTTTAGCAGGCAGTACTTTGACAGGACTCAGATTTAAAACTTGTCTTCTCTGAGGTGGGCAGCAACTGAAATCTCTGTTCAGGTCTTTTAGCCTTAACTCTTCTTATGTGTAGTTTAGGGATCAGCCAGTATTTGGGCAGAGTTTATATAGAAATTTGGGGCTCCCACTCTCTGGCTGTATTTGACTGTGGTTTTCTTTTCTAGATTTTCAGCTGCTGTTGTCTTCCTGAACTCTGTCCTCTGTTTCTTTAAGTCAGTAAGATTGAAGTTTTCCATCTGAATTTTAGGCACCCTGTAGTGGTGGTGACTGTCCTTCCCTAATCTTAAAATCCCTAAAAGGGAAACTCACCCAGTGCCATTCCTTCTTATAAATGTTGACTGCCCCCATTTCATTTTCTGGATGCTTTTGGCCACTTCAAGAAGGTTTTGTTTTATTTTTTTATTGCGGTAAAAACTAACGAGATATAACCCCGCTTAACAAGACTTGAAGTGTACACTACAGTATTGTTAACTATAGCACAATTTGTACAGCTGATCTCGGGAACTTATCCATTTTCAATATATGAAACTTTTAGATGTCCTTTGGGGTTAAGAACCATGGTTAGAGAATGTATCCAGGAGAGGAATTTTTGTGTCATAGTTTATACACATATTTATCTTTTTTGTAATTTTTTTGTTTAATAAAAAAATTATTGGTTTGATTTTGGGATATATATTCATCTTTACTAATTTTCCAAATTTGTAGCTTAACAGAAGTGTATGAGGGCCCCTTTTGCACCATATTCTTGTCAATGCAATCTAATCTGGTTAGTTTGGAGAAGCGTTCTTTCAACCTCACATAACAATGGATATCATTTGAAGGGTGTTGGAAATTATATAAGATAGACATGAGAAACACTCTGCCTGAAGATATTTCTACTTGGTTTTGTCACAAGGTTAGTTAGGTTCATGCAAATCTGCAGAAGAAAGCAGGATAGATGGAGTCAAATACTGGCCCAAAAGGGCAGTGAGGGAAGTTACTGCATATATAAACTCTGCACATTTATAAGTTGTTGCTGCATCCCTGTGCATGTACTTTGAGAAGTCCTTTGTAAACACTGCTGAAGGAATTATATTTTCCATTATATTCTGAGGCCACTAGATGGTGGCATAGACTAGCTTTTTCTTCATCCTTTCTTTGAGTACATACCTGAAAGTGGAATTAAGGGATTAACTTTACCTGATCTTGCTTATTTGCTCTTCACAGGGTTAATTCATATTCCCCGTGGCAATTAGATTTTGTGTTTCTCCATATTACTGTCATAATTTACTGATTGACTATTTTTGGGGTATGCAATGTCTCATTAAAAATTTTTTTGTTTCTCTGATAACTTGTGATTTGATTATTTTTATATTTTTATTGGTATTGGGGTTCCTTTACATTGTAGAAATTTCAGTTTTTTATTGGATTGTTTGTATTTTTAGAAACATACTCTGGACTAATCCTTTTTTTGTTTTTGTGTACTACAGATAATTTCTCCCATTTATGTCTAGTATTTAAACTTTCTTAATGGTGTCTTTAGTCATATAAAACTTTTAATTTTAAGGAGGCTGAGTCTTAAATTACCTATTTTTTGGTTGCATAATATTTCATTGAGTTGATGCAGGATACTTGGCTCATTCTCCTCCTATCTTTCTCATATTTTGATATTTTAAATAATGAAAATTTCTGTATGCTTTAATTTTTTTTTTCTTTTGGCTATATCCCTTGGATAAAATTCTGGCTGACTCTCAGGAATGAATAGATTGAGATTTTAAATAGGTAGTGTCATATTATTTTTCTGAAGGGTTGAACAAATTTTTATCATTTAAAATAAAATTTTACTGTTTTGTTAAGTGTATTTCTTTGACTAAATAGTTTTTAAACCTGAAAACACATCTGAAAAAAAATTTTTTAAGGAGGCTGATTTTGTCATTCTTTTCATTTACTTTTTGTTTTGTGTCTTATTTAACAAATGTTAATACTATTCCTGCCCATATGCCATAGAGATATTTTTCCACAATTTTCTATAGAAGTTTTAGAATTTTGCTTTTTAGAATTTGGCTATTTACTCTTTTTTTTTTTTTTTTTTTTTTTTCTTTTTGCGGTATGCGGGCCTCTCACTATTGTGGCCTCTCCCGTTGCGGAGCACAGGCTCCGGATGCGCAGGCCCAGCGGCCATGGCTCACGGGCCCAGCCGCTCCGCGGCATATGGGATCCTCCCAGACCGGGGCACGAACCCGTATCCCCTGCATCGGCAGGCGGACTCTCAACCACTGCGCCACCAGGGAGGCCCGAGGCTATTTACTCTTTATTAAATTTATATGTGGTGTAGTATGAGGTAAGACATCTATCGTTATCTTTTTTTGTCAGTATTTGGTCTGTACTGATTTACAATGCCATATCAGTCATCAAACTGTCTATAATATCTGTTTTCAAACTCTTTTAGATGCCTGGGATGTTCCTAGACTTTCTGTCCTATCCTGTTGATCCATTTGTCTGTTTATCTTCACCAACACTACATTATCTACATATCTACAACTTATAGTCAGTCTTGATATTTGGTATAGTGATTACCATATCCTCTTTCTTATTCTGCAGTATTTTCTTGGTGACTCTTAGCCTTTTATTCTTTCTGTAAATTTTAGGATCAACTTAATGATATCCAAAGAGGGGAAAGAAAACCTCACTTTGTTTGACTTTTAATAGAAATTGCATTAAATTTAGATTGTTGGGGATAAATATTTTTGAATTTCTTAACTATATTCAAAATATAGCTCCCTGTTTACTCAGGTTTCCTTATCTGTTTTTTTAAAATAAAGATTTATAATTTTTTTCTGATAAAGTACTTGTGCTTTTTTTTAATTAGATTTATTCATAGGCATTTCACATATATGTTGCTATTGTGAATGAGATTCTTTTTAAGATACTTTTTTAACCAGTTGTGATTGATAAAAGGAACACAACTGATTTTTTAATATTGATCTTTGACTTGCAACCATTATTAACTCAGATGATTTGTTTATAACTTTTCTTCATTTTCTTTGTAGAAAATTGTATTGTCTGGGATAATGATAATTTCATTTCTGCCTTTGTAATCTTTAAATGTCTTATTTCTGCTTCTTTATACAATTGGATTCTAGTCCAGTGTTACGGAAGAGGCGAACCCAGGCATTTAAAAAATCTCATTTTGAACATTACAATGAATATATTTAATATTTCATTATTAACTATGATATTTGCTGTGGGTTTTGGATAGGTATCTTATCAGGTTGAAAAAGTTTCTTTCTGTTCGAATTTTCCAAGATTAAAAAAATTATAATTGCCTGTTGAATTTATCAAATGATTTTCCTGAATTTATTAAAATGGTCATTTTTTTCTCCTTAAATTGATACTGTGAATTATTGATATTGTGTGAAAATGAAACATTTTCTAATGTTAAAATTTCCTTGGTTGCCTGGGATAACTCCTACATGGACACTAGGTATTATTACTTTGTACATTGCTGGATTATGTTTGATAATATTTTATTTAGGATTTTTGTATTTATGTTTGCAGTAGAATGACATTTTTTTCCTTCTATTCTTCTTATGCAGTCTTTTTTTTAAATTTAAATTTTATTTATTTTTTTATACAGCAGGTTCTTATTAGTCATCCACTTCATACACATCAGTGTATACATGTTAATCCCAATCTCCCAATTCATCACCGACCCCCAACCACTGCTTTCCCCCCTTGGTGTCCATATGGTTCTTCTCTACATCTGTGTCTCTATTTCTGCTCTGCAAACCGGTTCATCTGTACCATTTTTCTAGGTTCCACATATATGCGTTAATATACGATATTTGTTTTTCTCTTTCTGAGTTACTTCACTCTGTATGACAGTCTCTAGATCCATCCACGTCTCTACAAATGACCCAATTTCGTTCCTTTTTATGGCTGAGTAATAGTCCATTGTATATATGTACCACATCTTCTTTATCTATTCGTCTGTTGATGGGCATTTAGGTTGCTTCCCTGACCTGGCTATTGTAAACAGTGCTGCAATGAACATTGGGGTGCATGTGTGAATTATGGTTTTCTCTGGGTATGTGCCCAGTAGTGGGATTGCTGTGTCATATGGTAGTTCTATTTTTAGTTTTTTGAGGAACCTCCATACTGTTCTCCATAGTGGCTGTATCAACTTACATTCCCACCCACAGTGCAAGAGGGTTCCCTTTTCTCCACACCCTCTCCAGCATTTGTTGTTTGTAGATTTTCTGATGATGCCCATTCTAACTGGTGTGAGGTGATACTGCATTGTAGTTTTGATTTGCATTTCTCTAATAATTAGTGATGTTGAGCAGCTTTTCATGTGCTTCTTGGCCATCTGTATGTCTTCTTTGGAGAAATGTCTGTTTAGGTCTTCTGCCCATTTTTGGATTGGGTTGGTTGTTTTTTTAATATTGAGCTGCATGAGCTGTTTATATATTTTGGAGATTAATCCTTTGTCCATTGATTCGTTTGCAAATAGTTTCTCCCATTTTGAGGGTTGTCTTTTTGTCTTGTTTATGGTTTCCTTTGCTGTTCAAAAGCTATTAAGTTTCATTAGGTCCCATTTGTTTATTTTTGTTTTTATTTCCATTTCTCTAGGAGGTGGATCAAAAAAGATCTTGCTGTGATCTATGTCAAAGAGTGTTCTTCCTATGTTTTCCTCTAAGAGTTTTATAGTGTCTGGTCTTACATTTAGGTCTCTAATCCATTTTGAGTTTATTTTTGTGTATGGTGTTAGGGAGTGTTCTAATTTCATTGTTCTACATGTAGCTGTCTAGTTTTCCCAGCACCACTTATTGGAGAGACTGTCTTTTCTCCATTGTATATCCTTGCCTCCTTTGTCATAGATTAGTTGACCATACGTGCATGGGTTTATATCTGGGCTTTCTATCTTGTTCCATTGATCTATATTTCTGTTTTTGAGCCCGTACCATATTGTCTTGATGACTGTAGCTTTATAGTATAGTCTGAAGTCAGGGAGTCTGATTCCTCCAGCTCTGTTTTTTTCCCTCAAGTTTGCTTTGGCTATTCGGGGTCTTTTGTGTCTCCATACAAATTTTAAGATTTTTTGTTCTAGTTCTGTGAAAAATGCCATTGGTAATTTGATGGGGATTGAACTGAATCTGTAGATTGATTTGGGTAGTATAGTCATTTTCACAATATTGATTCTTCCAATCCAAGAACATGGTATATCTCTCCATCTGTTGGTATCATCTTTAATTTCTTTCATCAGTGTTTTATAGTTTTCTGCATACAGGTCTTTTGTCTCCCTAGGTAGGTTTTTTCCTAGGTATTTTATTCTTTTTGTTGCAGTGGTAAATGGTAGTGTTTCCTTAATTTCTCTTTCAGATTTTTCATCTTTAGTGTATAGGAATGCAAGAGATTTCTGTGCATTCATTTTGTATCCTGCAACTTTACCAAATTCATTGATTAGCTCTGGTAGTTTTCTGGTGGCATCTTTAGGATTTTCTATGTATAGTATCATGTCATCTGCAAGCAGTGACAGTTTTACGTCTTCTTTTACAATTTGGATTCCTTTTATTTCTTTTTCTTCTCTGATTGCCATGGCTAGGACTTCCAAAACTATGTTGAATAATAGTGGTGAGAGTGGACATCCTTGTCTTGTTTCTGAACTTAGAGGAAATGCTTTCAGTTTTTCACCATTGAGAATGATGTTTGCTGTGGGTTTGTCATATATGGCCTTTATTTTGTTGAGGTAGGTTCCCTCTATGCCCACTTTCTAGGGAGCTTTTATCATAAATGGGTGTTGAGTTTTGTCAAAAGCTTTTTCTGCATCTATTGAGATGATCATATGGTTTTTCTTCTTCAGTTTGTTAATATAGTATATCACATTGATTGATTTGAGTATATTGAAGAATCCTTGCATCTGGGATAAATCCCACTTGCTCATGGTGTATGATCCTTTTAATGTGTCGTTGGATTCTGTTTGCTCGTAATTTGTTGAGTATTTTTGCATCTATATTCATCAGTGATATTGGTCTGTAATCTTCCTCTTTTGTAGTATCTTTGTCTGGTTTTGGTATCAGGGTTATGGTGGCCTCATAGAACGAGTTTGGGAGTGTTCCTTCCTCTGCAATTTATTGGAAGAGTTTGAGAAGGATGGGTGTTAGCTGTCTCTAAATGTTTGATAGAATTCATCTGTGATGCCATCTGGTTCTGGACTTTTGTTTGTTGGAAGATTTTTAATCAGAGTTTCAATTTCATTTCTTGTGATTGGTCTGTTCATATTTTCTATTTCTTCCTGGTTCAGTCTTGGAAGGTTATACCTTTCTAAGAATTTGTCAGTTTCTTCCAGGTTGTGCATTTTCTTATGCAGTTTTTGTTTCACTTTATTCTAGGCTCAAAATATTAGTTTGAGAAGCTCTTCATATTTTCAGCTTTCTGAAATTAATGCATGCGATAGAGTTTTTCTATTCTTTAACGTTTATTAGACTTTTCAAGGGGAATTGTTTTGGCCTGGCAATTTTTTAAGCAACTTATTCACTACTTCCTTGTCTTTGTTTGTTTTTTCTTTATTTTTTCTTAGTGTTTGAATTGAATGCTTAGTGTATTAATTTTCCATTTTTCTTATTTTCATATATGTATATATGTATGATATGTATATATGTCATATATAAAGATTGAAATATCTATTTATTTATACCTATAAATTTCTTTTTAGAATTAACTTACATGAACTGGTTTTGTTGTTATTCTGTTGTGTTGTAACTAGAAATTGTGGTCGAGTGATTTTAACTGTTCAGTATTTATTAATACTTGCCTTGTATTTTAAACATATATTCTCTAGTGTTTGAATATACATTTTTATAGACCTTACATATTATGTATTTCATATATTATTGTCTATATCTTACATTTTTATATATTTTAGTTAATCTTATTTACTGTCAAACTCAAATCTTCTATTTTCACATTTCTATAGCAAACAGTTTGAGAGAAGTTTGTATTAAAATCACCTACTCTTATTTAGTGTCTTCACAAAACTAGAGTCTTTTTGTAATTCTGAAGATTTTTGTTTTCTTTATTTTTCTATAAAGGCTATTTTATAGATCTCTTCATATATTTATTAATTTTTTGTTAACTATTGCTTTCTTTCTTTTTTTTTCCATTCTACTCTTCCATTTAGGTTGAATTTAATTCTTCCTTAGGTACATTCTTTAATAGCTAATTCAGTACATTCTTTGAATGATAAAAATCCCTTAGTCTTTATCTGAAAAGTAATTTATCTTCAGTCTTGAAAGATAATTTAGCTACTTTACAGTTTACAGTTATTTTGTTCCAGTAATTTGAAGATATGATTCCATTATCATCTACATTCTATTTTGTTGATGCCATTTATATTTTATTCTTTCATGCATATAACAAAGTACTCTTAAAATTTAATAAGATTACTTATTATTAAAAGCTGATTGTGCTTCTTTTTTTAAAATCTAAATAAATAAATGCTGTGTATAAATCATTATGACTTCTTTTTACACCATCTTCCATGTTTCATTATCGGCACTAGCTTTGCTAACATATTTTGCATTATTATAAATATTAGTGCTCACTTATTTAATATCAAGTTAAAAACTCTTTATATGTTTTAAAATGTGAAATGTAAATGCTCCTGCCAAACCATAAAGTGTGAACTATATGATACACACAAAAGAAAAAGCAGAAGGAGGTCTTCTATAGCAACTATGTATAGAAACATAGTCTAGTCTAGGGTTTGTTACTTTGCTCTCTATCTTAGAAAAGGCAAATAAAAAAATTATGTATTTTGTTTTGAAAAATGAGAAGATATGTTAAGGGAAAATACTAACAGGTTATAATAAACTTATTGAAAGATAATGTTAATTCTGCATACACTATACTGTTACATAATTGTACTTAGAATTTATTATGATTTCATCATTGTAGTTAACATAGCTTGTCAAATTTCCTACCTTAGACAATGTATATACTTAATTAAAAAATGCTAACCATCAATTGAGCTTTCAATGACTCATAATCTCTTTGCTGGCAGAGAGTCTTGCCTCAGTGTTCATGGCTGCTGACTGATCAGGGTGGTGTTGCTGAAGGTTGGGTGGCCATGGTAATTTCTTAACATAAGACAGCAGTGAAGTTTGCCTCATTGATGGACTCTTCCTTTCATGAATGATTTCTCTGTAGCATGCAATGGTGTTTGGTAGCATTTTACCCACAGTAGGACTTCTTTCAAAATTGGAGTCAAATTTCTCAAACCCTGCTGCTGCTTTAGCAACTAATTTTATGGAATATTTTAAATCCTTTGCTGTCATTTTAACAATCTTCATAGCATCTTCACCAGGAGTAGTTTCCATCTCAAGAAACTACTTTCTTTGCTCATGTTTAAAAAGCAACTCTTGAGAGGCCCGGAGGAAGATGGCGGAAGAGTAAGACGCGGAGATCACCTTCCTCCCTACAGATACATCAGAAATTCATCTACACGTGGAACAACTCCTACAGAACACCTACTGAACGCTGACAGAAGACCTCAGACCTCCCAAAAGGCAAGAAACTCCCCACATACCTGGGTAGGGCAAAAGAAAAAAAGAATAAACAGAGACAATAGGATAGGGACGGGACCTGCACCAGTGGGAGGGAGCCGTGAAGGAGGGAAGGTTTCTACACACTACAAGCCCCTTCGCGGGCGGAGACTGCAGGTGGTGGAGGGGGAAAGCTTCGGAGTAGCGGAGGAGAGCACAGCAAAAGGGGTGCGGAGGGCAAAGCGGAGAGATTCTGGCACAGAGGACCGCTGCCCTCAGGCACACACCAGCCCGAGAGGCTTGTCTGCTCAGCCGCCGTGGCGGGCCGGGCTGGGAGCGGAGGCTCGGGTATCGGCTTTCAGTCGGAGCGCAGGGAGAGGACTGGGGCTGGCGGCAGGAAGAGAGCCTGAAGGGGTTAGTGCACCACGGCTAGCCCAGAGGGAGTCCGGGGAAAGGGTCTGGAGCTGCTGAAGAGGCAAAAGACTTTTTCCCCTTTTGTTTCCTGGTGCGCGAGGAGAGGGCATTAAGAGGGGTGCTTGGGGAAGCGCCGGAGACAGGCGCGAGCCGCGGGTAAGGCGCGGACCTCGGAGACGGGCGTGGGCCGCCGCCGCCGCCGCCGCCCGCCACCGCCGCAGCCGCCCGCCGCCGCCGCGGGGCCTGTATGCGAGCGCGGGTCACTGTCCGCCCCGCCTTCCGGGGGGGCTGTGCACCCCGCCACTGCCGGGGTCCCGAGACCCGGGGTCGGCTTTCCCGGGAAAGCACACAGAGCGCCACGGGCTGCTGCAACGTCACGCCGGCCCCTGCCGCCGCAGGCCCGCCCCACACTGCGCGCCCCTCCCTCCCTTCTGCCTGAGTGAGCCAGAGCCCCCGAATCAGCGGCTCCTTTAAACCCGTCCTGTCTGAGCGAAGAACGGACGCCCTCCGGCGACCTACGCGCAGAGGCGGGGCCAGGTCCAAGGCTGACACCTGGGAGCTGTGAGAGCAGAGACAGGGAAATCTCTCTGTGCAGCCTCGGAGGCAGCGGATTAAAGCTCCACGGTCCATTTGATGTGCCCTGCGTTTGTGGAGTGCATGAATGGACAGCGAATCATCCCAAATTGAGGAAGTGGACTTTGAGGACAAGATTTAAGACTTTCCCCCCTTTTCCTCTTTTTACAACGAATTATTCCAAATTAAGGAGGTGGACTTGGAGAGCAAGATTTTTGATTTTTCCCCCTGCTCTCTTTTTGTGAATGTGTATGTGTAATCTTCTGTGTAAGATTCTCTCTGTATAGCTTTCCTTCCACCATATGTCCCAGGGTTCTATCGGTCCGTTTTTTTTTTTTTCAATAATTACTTTCTAATTTTAATAACGCTACTATATTTCATACTTTATTCTATTTAACTTTACCTGCTCTTTCTTTTTTTCCTACCTTCCCTTCCTCCCTCCCTCCCTCCGCTCCTCCTTTCCTTCTTTCTTTTTCTTTCCTCCCTCCCTCCCTCCCACCCTTCTTCTTTCCACTTTCTTTTTCTTTCCTTCCTCCCTCCCTCCCTCCTGTCTTTCTTTCTTTCTTTCCTTCCTCCCTCCCTCCCTTCTTCCATTCACTCTTCCTTTTGCTTTCATTCCGCCCTCCCTCCCTCCTTTCTTTCCTTCTTTCTTTCCATCCTTCCTCCCTCCCTCCCTCCTTTCTTTCTTCCTTCCTTCCTTCCTTTCTTCCCTTCTTCCTTTCTTTCCCTCTCTCTTTCTTTCTTCTACTAATTCTTTCTTTCTACTTTTTCTCCCTGTTATTCTGAGCCGGGTGGATGAAAGGCTCTTGGTGCTGCAGCCAGGAGCCAGTGCTGTGCCTCTGAAGTGGGAGAGCCAACTTCAGGACACGGGTCCACAAGAGACCTCCCAGCTCCACATAATATCAAGCAGCGAAACTCTCCCAGAGATCTCCATCCCAACACCAGCACCCAGCTTCAGTCAACGACCAGCAAGCTACAGTGCTGGTCACCCTATGCCAAGCAACTAGCAAGGCAGGAACACAACCCCACCCATTAGCAGAGAGGCTACCTAAAAACATAATAAGGCCACAGGCACCCCAAAACACACCACCAGACGTGGACCTGTCCACCAGAAAGACAAGATCGAGCCTCAACCACCAGAACACAGGCATTAGTCCCCCCCACCAGGAAGCCTACACAACCTACTGAAACAACCTTAGCCACTGGGGTCAGACACCAAAAACAACGGGAACTATGAATCTGCAGCCTGCAAAAAGGAGACCCCAAACACAGTAACATAAGCAAAATGAGAAGACAGAAAAACACACAGCAGGTGAAGGAGCAAGATAAAAACCTACCAGACCTAACAAATGAAGAGGTAATAGGCAGTCTACCTGAAAAAGAATTCAGAATAATGATAGTAAAGCTGATCCAAGATTCTATTTCCAAGATCCAAAATCTTGGAAATAGAATAGACAAAATGCAAGAAACAGTTAACAAGGACCTAGAAGAACTAAAGATGAATCAAGCATCGATTAAAAACACAATAAATGAAATGAAAAATACTCTAGATGGGATCAATAGCAGAATAACTGAGGCAGAAGAACGGATAAGTGAGGTGGAAGATAAAATAGTGGAAATAACTGATGCAGAGCAAAATAAAGAAAAAAGAATGAAAAGAACAGAGGACAGTCTCAGAGACCTCTGGGACAACATTAAACGCACCAACATTCGAATTATAGGGGTTCCAGAAGAAGAAGAGAAAAAGAAAGGGACTGAGAAAATATTTGAAGAGATTATAGTTGAAAACTTCCCCAATATGGGAAAGGAAATAGTTAATCAAGTCCAGGAGGCACAGAGAGTCCCATACAGAATAAATCCAAGGAGAAATACGCCAAGACACATATTAATCAAACTGTCAAAAATTAAACACAAAGAAATCATATTAAAAGCAGCAAGGGAAAAGCAACAAATAACACACAAGGGAATCCCCATCAGGTTAACAGCTGATCTCTCAGCAGAAACTCTACAAGCCAGAAGGGAGTGGCAGGACATAATTAAAGTGATGAAGGAGAGAAACCTGCAACCAAGATTACTCTACCCAGCAAGGATCTCATTCAGATTTGATGGAGAAATTAAAACCTTTACAGACAAGCAAAAGCTGAGAGAGTTCAGCACCACCAAACCAGCTTTACAACAAATGCTAAAGGAACTTCCCTAGGCAAGAAACACAACAGAAGGAATGTACCTACAATAACGAACCCAAAGCAATTAAGGAAATGGGAATAGGAACATACATATCAATAATTACCTTAAATGTAAAAGGACTAAATGCTCCCACCAAAAGACACAGAGTGGCTGAATGGATACAAAAACAAGACCCATATATATGCTGTCTACAAGAGACCCACTTCAGACCTAGAGACACATACAGATTGAAAGTAAGGGGATGGAAAAAGATATTCCATGCAAATGGAAATCAAAAGAAAGCTGGAGTAGCAATTCTTATATCAGACAAAATAGACTTTAAAATAAAGACTATTAGAAGAGACAAAGAAGGACACTACATAATGATAAAGGGATCGATCCAAGAAGAAGATATAACAATTGTAAATATTTATGCCCCCAACATAGGAGCACCTCAAGACATAAGGCAAATACTAACAGCCATAAAAGGGGAAATCGACAGTAACACAATCATAGTAGGGGACTTTAACACCCCACTTTCACCAATGGACAGATCATCCAAAATGAAAATAAATAAGGAAACACAAGCTTTAAATGATACATTAAACAAGATGGACTTAGTTGATATTTATAGGACATTCCATCCAAAAACAACAGAATACACATTTTTTCTCAAGTGCTCATGGAACATTCTCCAGGATAGATCATATCTTGGGTCACAAATCAAGCCTTGGTAAATTTAAGAAAATTGAAATTGTATCAAGTATCTTTTCCGACCACAATGCTATGAGACTAGACATCAATTACAGGAAAAGATCTGTAAAAAATACAAACACATGGAGGCTAAACAATACACTACTCAATAACGAAGTGATCACTGAAGAAATCAAAGAGGAAATTAAAAAATACCTAGAAACAAATGACAATGGAGACACAACGACCCAAAACCTATGGGACGTAGCAAAAGCAGTTCTAAGGGGGAAGTTTATAGCAATACAATCCCACCTTAAGAAACAGGAAACATCTCGAGTAAACAACCTGACCCTGCACCTAAAGCAATTAGAGAAAGAAGAACAAAAAACCCCCAAAGCTAGCAGAAGGAAAGAAATCATAAAGATCAGATCAGAAATAAATGAAAAAGAAATGAAGGAAACGATAGCAAAGATCAACCAAACTAAAAGCTGGTTCTTTGAGAAGATAAACAAAATTGACAAACCATTAGCCAGACTCATCAAGAAAAGAAGGGAGAAGACTCAAATCAATAGAATTAGAAATGAAAAAGGAGAAGTAACAACTGACACTGAAGAAATAAAAGATCATGAGAGATTACTACAAGCAACCATAGGCCAATAAAATGGACAACCTGGAAGAAATGGACAAATTCTTAGAAATGCACAACCTGCCAAGACTGACTCAGGAAGAAATAGAAAATATGAATAGACCAATCACAAGCACTGAAATTGAAACTGTGATTAAAAATCTTCCAACAAACAAAAGCCCAGGACCAGATGGCTTCACAGGCGAATTCTATCAAACATTTAGAGAAGAGCTAACACCCATCCTTCTCAAACTCTTCCAAACAATATCAGAGGAAGGAACACTCCCAAACTCATTCTACGAGGCCACCATCACCTTGATACCAAAACCAGGCAAGGATGTCACAAAGAAAGAAAACTACAGGCCAATATCACTGATGAACATAGATGCAAAAATCCTCAACAAAATACTAGCAAACAGAATCCAACAGCACATTAAAAGGATCACACACCATGATCAAGTGGGGTTTATTCCAGGAATGCAAGGATTCTTCAATATACGCAAATCAATCAATGTGATACACCATATTAACAAGTTGAAGGAGAAAAACCATATGATCATCTCAATAGATGCAGAGAAAGCTTTCGAGAAAATTCAACACCCATTTATGATAAAAACCCTGCAGAAAGTAGGCATAGAGGGAACTTTCCTCAACATAATAAAGGCCATATATGACAAACCCACAGCCAACATTGTCCTCAATGGTGAAAAACTGAAACCATTTCCACTAAGATCAGGAACAAGACAAGGCTGCCCACTCTCACCACTCTTATTCAACCTAGTTTTGGAAGTTTTAGCCACAGCAATCAGAGAAGAAAAGGAAATAGAAGGAATCCAAATTGGAAAAGAAGAAGTAAAGCTGTCACTGTTTGCAGATGACATGATACTATACATAGAGAATCCTAAAGATGCTACCGAAAAACTACTAGAGCTAATCAATGAATTTGGTAAAGTAGCAGGATACAAAATTAATGTACAGAAATCTCTGGCATTCCTGTACACTCATGATGAAAAATCTGAAAATGAAATCAAGAAAACACTCCCATTTACCATTGCAACAAAAAGAATAAAATATCTAGGAATAAACCTACGTAAGGAGACAAAAGACCTGTATGCAGAAAATTATAAGATTGATGAAAGAAATTAAAGATGATACAAATAGATGGAGAGATATACCATGCTCCTGGATTGGAAGAATCAATATTGTGAAAATGACTCTACTACCCAAAGCAATCTACAGATTCAATGCAATCCCTATCAAACTACCACTGGCATTTTTCACAGAACTAGAACAAAAAATTTCAAAATTTGTTTGGAAACACAAAAGACCCCGAATAGCCAAAGCAATCTTGAGAACGAAAAACGGAGCTGGAGGAATCAGGCTCCCTGACTTCAGACTATACTACAAAGCTACAGTAATTAAGACAGTCTGGTACTGGCATAAAAACAGAAAGATAGATCAGTGGATCAGGATAGAAAGCCCAGAGATAAACCCACGCACATATGGCCAACTTATCTTTGATAAAGGAGACAGGAATGTACAGTGGAGAAAGGACAGCCTCTTCAATAAGTGGTGCTGGGAAAACTGGACAGGGACATGTAAAAGTTTGAGATTAGATCATTCCCTAACACCATACACAAAAATAAGCTCAAAATGGATTAAAGACTTAAATGTAAGGCCAGAAACTATCAAACTCTTAGAGGAAAACATAGGTAGAACACTCTATGACATAAATCACAGCAAGATCCTTTTGGACCCACCTCCTAGAGAAATGGAAATAAAAACAAAGATAAACAAATGGGACCTAATGAAACTTCAAAGCTTTTGCACAGCAAAGGAAACCATAAACAAGACCAAAAGACAACCCTCAGAATGGGAGAAAATATTTGCAAATGAAGCAACTGACAAAGGATTAATCTCCAAAATTTATAAACAGCTCATGCAGCTCAATAACAAAAAAACAAACAACCCAATCCAAAAATGGGCAGAAGGCTTAAATAGGCATTTCTCCAAAGAAGATATACAGACTGCCAACAAACCCATGAAAGAATGCTCAACATCATTAATCATTAGAGAAATGCAAATCAAAACTACAATGAGATATCATCTCACACCAGTCAGAATGGCCATCATCAAGAAATCTAGAAACAATAAATGCTGAAGAGGGTGTGGAGAAAAGGGAACACTCTTGCACTGCTGGTGGGAATGTGAATTGGTACAGCCACTATGGAGAACAGTATGGAGGTTCCTTAAAAAACTAAAAATAGAACTACCATATGACCCAGCAATCCCACTACTAGGCATATACCCTGAGAAAACCATAATTCAAAAAGAGACATGTACCAAAATGTTCATTGCAGCTCTAGTCACAATAGCCCGGAGCTGGAAACAACCTAAGTGTCCATCATCGGATGAATGGATAAAGAAGATGTGGCACATATATACAATGGAATATTACTCAGCCATAAAAAGAAACGAAACTGAGCTATTTGTAATGAGGTGGATAGACCTAGAGTCTGTCATACAGAGTGAAGTAAGTCAGAAAGAGAAAGACAAATACTGTATGCTAACACATATATATGGAACTTAAAAAAAAAATGTCATGAAGAACCTAGGGGTAAAACGGGAATAAAGACACAGACCTACTTGAGAATGGACTTGAGGATATGGGGAGGGGGAAGGGTAAGCTGTGACAAAGCGAAAGAGAGGCATGGACATATATACACTACCAAACGTAAGGTAGATAGCTAGTGGGAAGCAGCCGCAGAGCACAGGGAGATCAGCTCGGTGCTTTGTGACCGCCTGGAGGGGTGGGATGGGGAGGGTGGGAGGGAGGGAGATGCATGAGGGAAGGGATGTGGGAACAGATGTATATGTATGACTGATTCACTTTGTTATAAAGCAGAAACTAATAAAAAAAAGAAAAAAGGAAAAAAAATAAATAAAAAGCAACTCTTTATCCATTAAAGTTTTATCATGAGAATGCAGCAATTCAGTCACATCTTCAAGCTCCACCTCTAATTCTAGTTCTCTTGTTGTTTCCACCACATCTGCAGTTACTTCCTCCGCTGAAGTCTTGAATCCCTCTAAGTCATCCATGAGAGTTGGAATTAACTCCTTCCAAACTCCTTTTAATATTGATGTTTTGAATTCTTCCCATGAATCAGGAATGTTCTTAATGGCATCCAGAATGGTGAATCCTTTCCAGAAGGTTTTCAATTGGCTTTGCCTAGGTCCATCAGAGGAATCACTGTCTATGACAGCTATAGCCTTATGAAATGTATTTCTTAAATAATAAGACTTGAAGGTCAGAATTATTCCTTGACCCATGGACTGCAGAATGGATGTGTTAGCAAGCATGAAAACAACATTAATCTCATTGTGTATCTTTAATATTTTGAAAGGAATCTCTTTTTCTGAGCAATAGGTCTCAACAGTGGTCTTCAGGTATTCAGTAAACCATGTTGTAAACAGTGAGCTGTCATCCAGGCTTTGTTGTTCCATTTATACAGCACAGGCAGAGTTGATTTAGCATAATTATTAAGGGCACTAGGATTTTTGGAAGGGTAAATGAGTATTGGCATAAACCACCAGTTGCATTAGCCCCTAGCAAGAGTGTTAGCTTGTCCTTTGAAGCTTTGAAGACAGGCATCGACTTCTCTCTACCTGTGAAAATCCTAGATGGCATCTTCTTCCAGTATAAGAGTGTTTTGTCTACATTGAAAATCTGTTGTTTAGTGTAGCCACCTTCATTCGTTATCTTAGTTAGATCTTCTAGGTAACTTGCTG
This sequence comes from Mesoplodon mirus, assembly GCF_964341445.2. Classification (NCBI taxonomy): domain Eukaryota; kingdom Metazoa; phylum Chordata; class Mammalia; order Artiodactyla; family Ziphiidae; genus Mesoplodon; species Mesoplodon mirus. The sequence goes on along the minus strand of NC_138976.1, from coordinate 30,333,602 downwards.
TATCTACATCAGCACTTGCAGCTTCACTTTGCACTTTTTAATTATGGATGTGGATTCCTTTCTTAAACCTCATGAAACAATGTCAGCTAGCTTCAAACTTTTCTTCTGCATCTTCCTCACTTCTCCCAGGCTTCATAGAATTGAGGAGAGTTAGGGCCTTTCTCTGGCTTAGGCTTTGGTTTAAGGGAATGTTGTGGGTTTGATCTCTTCAGACCACTAAACCTTTCTTCATGTCAGCAGTAAGGCAGTGTGGCTTTCTTATCATTCATGTGTTCACTAGAATAGCATTTTTTTTTTTTATTGGCTGCGTTGAGTCTTCTTTGCTGCTCGTGGGCTTTCTCTAGGTGTGGAGAGCGGGGGCTACTCTTTGTTGCGGTGTGCAGGCTTCTCATTGTTGTGGCTTCTCTTGTTGCAGAGCATGCACTCTAGGCACACAGGCTTCAGTAGTTGTGGCATACAGGCTCAGTAGTTGTGGCTCGCGGGCTCTAGAGCTCAGGCTCAATAGTTGTGGTGCACAGGCTTAGTTGCTCCGCAGCATGTGGGATCTTCCTGGACCAGGGCTCGAACCCATGTCTCCTGCACCGGCAGGCAGATTCTTAACCACTGCACCACTAAGGAAGCCCTGGCACAAAGATTTTATGAATACTGGCAAGTATTAGTATGGCTGGACCAGTGATAGCTAGCTAATATTTATTGAGAACTAACTCTGTCCAGGTGCTGTGATAAGCACTTTATTCAGTCATTTAATATTCACTGCGAGCCTATCAGTATTACATATAATAATAGTATGAGAAACAATTATTATCCCCATTTTACAGAGCAAACAGGTAAAGGGAAGGTAAAGTAGCTTGCCCCAGATAATATAGCTAGAACCAGGATTTTATAACTGGCAATCTGGATCCAGAGTCAGTCCTCTTAACACAATACCATAGTACCTATCACAGATTCTCTTCTGATCCTCTGAAAATACTACACGGCGTTTAGGTGTGTTGAAACGAACATTCCTGCCTTACTTGCTTTTTCTAGCCCACGGTGTATATCATGAGTTCCTATGATATACAGTGTTAGTACATTATGAAAACTCAGCTGTTGCCCTAATTGTTTCATATTTGTCCAACATGATGCCCAGGAAACTGTAGATTTTGGATGTAAGTACTGTGCCTTATACTATGCTGTATTCCTGTATTCCTGTGATAGATTGTTTTCATTGGGACCAGGGCAGCAGAGTGAGAAAATGTCTCATTTTTTTTCTGTCCTCCAGCCTGCAACCAACCATTTGCCCTGCTTTCTCTTTCTGGAGCACAGAAGGGCATGATTCCTTGGCTTATTCCTTGGCTGGTCACATAGGGCAGCCTTCCTGGCTTCCCCATTAACTTTCTATATTTTTTCTCTTCCTCCTAGTGAGTTACCACCTAGATAATGGTTTGGGAGAGATTTAAAAAGAGATCATGGTACAATAGTTTATTAACAGAAGAAATTCTTTTCTTCCTGCTCTTCCTTGCTTGTCTCTGTTCACGTTGGCACATGGATCTAACTTCAAAAGTGTGAGTTGAGGCAGTTTTGATTTGTTTGAGCACAGCTGCTCTAAGTAGAAGGAGGAGGAGAAGGAAGAGAAGAGGTTGGAGGAGGATAGAAGGAGCTTATTATTCTGTTACAAATGAGCACTAAACTAAGCACTTATATCTTGAGAGAGTGGGTGTTGAGAAAGAAATGAGAAGAGGGTGGCTCCTTTTCTTTGCTCAAAGAAAAAGGCCCAGATGAAGGAGACCATTTAAATACTTACGACAAATAAGAGAAAGTGGAAAAAGTCATCTCATTAACACTGAGTTAGCCCATCATAAAAGGCCCACTTTAATCTCTCCATCTTCTTTTATGTCATTTCCATATTTCCCCACACCACAAATGTGTCAAGGGAAAAGATACTGGGGGAGGATTTGCTTACCCATAATCTTCATCAGTCTTGCCCCCAATGTCAGTCCAATATAACAGTAGTAGAATTTGAGATAAAACAGTGTAGTTGTTATATAACACGGCTTCAAGAAAAGTTTCCCACAGTCAGGTCGTCACCCCTAAATGCTAATGTATAAATTTTGGAGCCACTACTGATCCTTCTTCTTTACGTTCTGTAATAGCCATGCTGAAATCCTCGCTTAAACTGGAAAGGCCCCTCCTAGTTAATACCTTTTCCTAGGAAACTTTCCTGAATTTCTAGTTTGGGTAGGATGCCCATTTAAGTGCTTCCATAGAACCGTGCTTACCTCTCTCCTAGTATCTTTCATTTATTCGTTTAGTAAACACTTAGCATAATAGATTCTGTAGTATTACCAGAGATTCAACTGGGAGAAGGATAGACACTGATCCTCAAAATGAACATTGGACACAGATTACTTAGTAAAGCGTTAATTTATACTTTCAAGAAACAACCTCTGTGGTACATAAATAGTTTAATGTCCAAAAAATTATGGAACACTTCATAAATCATTTTATCAGACTAAAATAACTTTTACACCCCAAATTGTCAAAGATAGAACAAAACTATGGTTCAGTCTCATTTGAACATATATGTAAAATTTGTAAATATATTCAAAACAATTCCAACTGTATATTAGAATAATTTCATGAATGCAAGACATTCCGAATATTATTTAGATATCTATCAACATAATATACCAAACAAATAATAGCAGAAACCCCTATATGATCATCTAGTTAGATATAAAAAAATCATTTGCTAGAATTTAACATTCTTGATAAAACTCTTAGTAATTTAGACATGGGCCAACTTGATTTTAAATGATGAAACTCTGGAGGTGTTTCCCTAAAAGTCAGTTAAGGATTACTGTTATTGTCATCATTATTATTACTTAATATTATTTTTCTGAAATAATCGATAGACAGTTGTAATTTTTTTTTCTTTAGGATGCTGAAAATCTGGTATGTAGTGGTGGAGCATGTTATGATATGTGAGAAAACATACCTTCATATGTTGTACCACTGAAAATTGTATTCTTGCAGAGGAGTTAAGACTAAGGAAAAATGCTCATGATATATTACTATGTGATAAAAACAAGTTACTTGGCAATGTAAATAATCACAATTTTGTATATGTGTAGCTGGAAGAAACAAAAATATTAACTGTGGTTTTCTTTGTCAGATTGGGTTTGAAGCATTTAACTTTTCTTAATTTTTTTCATATTTTCCAATTTTTCTATGCTAAACCTATATATTTTAATTGTAAAAATAAGAAAAACAAATTTTCTTAATAGGGAACTGCCCTGGGCCAAAGGTTAGCATCTCTGTGTTCTTTCTAATGATTAGGAGAAGCCAAAGAGGCCAGAAGGTCCAGGCATTTGTTGGCTCCAGCTGTCTCTAAAACCCAAGAAGGAAAAATAACAGTCAATGGATTGGAATTGACTTGAGATTTTCTGTTGCTTTTTTTCATAGACTAATCCAGGCCATTTAATGTTCCAGTTTCAACCAATCTCACAAATATATCCACTGTGAGAAGACGTACTGACACAGCCCAATTCTTGCAAAAAAAGATTATAGAGCCCACCATTTAGAATGTGATCAAGGTTAGCGGTACAGATAGGATTCATTAAAAAAGCAACAATAGCATCATATAGTAAAGAGAAAGAGGAGATACCTGGTAGAAAGGCAAGACCTTGGGGAAGCAGTTGGGGGCCTCTGTTACTTTTGCTTCTTTCTTTTTCTCCATAAAATGTAGTTTCAATTTCTTGGCTCCCTGAGCTTTATCCATCTCCCGAAAGACCCTGTTCTTAGATTATTTTTCACCATTGGGCACCACCTATGCAAGGAAAGAAAACATCGAGACTCACAGATCATGTGCATCTATCGTCTACTTGTATTTGCCAAAGGAAGTTTGTCTGTAAATCGTATAAATTCAGCCGGTGTTTCCTATTTTGCCCCAGGAGCCTCTTATATCGCGCTCTACCTCAGCCATCCTGGAAGGCTTCCTCAGGAGTAAGTTTCCAGCACTAAGTATTGAATTCTAATTTCAGAGTTATCAGGTTTCCCCTTTTGTTGGTAAAACGACTTTGTTCTTCACAATATGAAACATCCATCACAGGAGATCCCCAGTGCTTGTGTGAATAAATAAGCTCCTGTGAGCCCCCAAAGGAAACATTAGTGAATAAAATGGAGTGAGCAAAGGCAAAGGTAAAAAAGAAAGGCCTTTTCTCCTTTTTCTACGTGGTATTGAGAATTATTCTGGGTTTTTCACTAACATTTCTGTGTGGAAACCAAGTGCAATTTTTTTGTTGTTGGAAACACAGCAACAGCCTTTAACTCTTATCTAGTGGGAACATCTATCTGAACAACAGGCTCACTCCTGGAATTGATTCACCTTGCTTATCCTGAATGCTCTCACCATCTCCAAGACTGTGCTCTGGAAGCCTACTGTGCCCTAATCCTTTTATCCCTTTGCCGAAATGCTGATAAGATTTATTTATGAAAAAGTACCATGTCTTAATGCAAACAGCAGTTGGCTAGGAGTCAGAGAGCTTAGAGTTTAGTCTCCACTCTGTGGTTTCTTAACTGTACAGATCTTGTGCAAGACACAAACTGTCTGAATGTGATGTGCCATCTGTAATATTAGCATAATAGCACCTATTTTGTAGAATTGTTGTGAAGCAAGTATGTGTGACATGTGATAGTCCTTGATACAGAGTAATTGCGCAACCTGTGTTAATTTAATCTGGACTTTCAGGTTCACATTTTTTCCCCTTTTTTCATCGTAAGAAGAAATGATAATTTAAAATGATGTTTATAGATATTCAAGATATTTCCTTAATTTAATAATTCTTTTTGTCTATATTTCCTTTTTAATTTTTTTATTTAGAGCTTTTCAAATTGATAAAAGAAAAAAGACTGAGGAACTGTCACAAACTGGAAGAGACAAAGGACAAATAACAATTATATAGAGTGTGGGACCTTGAAAAGGATCCTAGAACAGAAAAAGACACTAGTGGAAAATTGGTGAAATCTGAATAAAGTCCACAGCTAATATAATGTACCAACCTTAATATCTTATTCTTGATACTTGTACTGTGGTTGTGTAAGATATTGACATTGGAGGTTAGTTGAGAGATGTAAGGGAACTCTTTGAACTAATTTGGTAAATTTTCTGAAAGTTTAAAATCAGTTCAAAGTAAAAAGTTTAAAAATATATAAAAAGTAAATTATTGAGAACTTATTATTTCCATTTCTCTTTCTTTTTCTGAAACAAATCTTTACAACTCTGCCCCAGTACTTCCTATTTAATTTTTTGTGTAGGATTCTTACCTTCTCCACACCCAATAGGTAGCATGTCCTGTTGGGGCTTCAGTTTCTAAAAAAGGATGTAGTGTTAGACACAAGCACACTCATCACTATATATCATTCCTTATTCTATTCCAGTATTTTACCAACTTCTTGGTAATAAATTCATTGTGGTTGCACTTCCTCAAGCTAGTTGACATCTTAGCTCTCTTCTTTTTTTGAGCTGTTTGGTAAGGCTGTCATTCTTACCGGGATGTTCTGTCTTGAATTCGTATCAATAGTAAATCTTACAGATATTCCCCAATCTCTGAGCCTTAAAAATTTCCTTAGGACCCATCAGTGGCTCTGATAGCAATTTAAATCCTTCTTTGTTTTCTTCTAAGAGACTCTATAATCTCAGAAGGGATTTAAATAGTATCTCTAAACTATTATGTGGAGAGTAATAGTAGTTCTTAAAGCTTTAGGGATATTGCCTCAAAGATCTAATTAAATCTAACTTATTAAATGATTATTTTTTAATAAATTAAAAATGTATTAAATTAACATATATACACTACTATATATAAAATAGATAATCAACAAGGACCTACTGTATAGCACAGGGGACTCTACTGAATACTCTGTAATAACCTATATGGGAAAAGAATCTGGAAAAGATTAGATATATGTATATGTATAACTAAATCACTTTACTGTACACCTGAAACTAACACAACATTGTAAATCATATATGCTCCGATATAAAAAAAGATAAAAATAAAAATTTCCTGATTAAATAAATAATACATACTTATTGGAAAAGATCTGGGAAATTTGGAAAAATTCGAATGAAGAAATTAAATTCATCCACCATTTCAGTTATAGTAACTATTAATATTTTAATATAGTCATATGCATATACTATATATAATAAACTCAAGAGCATAGTGCATTTCTAACTTTCTAACCTACTTTAAAAAATAATTGTATATTTTGAATTGTTCTGTGTTATTTTTTCAGGCAATTTTAACTGATTTCAAAATATCTGTAAATGGAAAATAGGGAACAAAAAATAAATGGAGAGTGAAACAGTAATTTTCTACTTTTGACAATAATGACAATGGTGAAAAACTAGAATCAATGATTCCTCTTTATTCCCTATTCCTAATGAGTAAAAGCCCATTCCCAGCATTAAATGTTAGGATTTTTGTAGAATGGAAAATCCAGTGCAATATGGTTCATTTTTCCTTGGTGGAGTAGGGAGATATAAGGCTGTAATAGCTGAAGGTGTAGATGCCCAGCCTCAAGAGAATGGGCAACACGTTACTGCCATTGCTTCCCGACTGCTTCCTCTAACTCCACTTACCCTGTTGGTTGGCTCTCTGACCGTGTTGTGATAGCTCTTATTTTAATTCCATTCACATTTATATCATACCAGCACCTCTAGAGTATATATATTAGTAAGAGGGATGTGACTTTAACATGGAGACCCAAGATCATTTGTAAAAGATAAACCATGAAAGAAACAAAAACAAAAAACCCAAAAAACCACCACCACAACAACAAAAAAGATAAACCATGAGGCAAGAAGTTAGTGTGAATAATTTGGAAAAAGTAATGGGCAACAGTACTTTAATAACATTATGAACATTTGTTATATTTCTTTTATTCCTATTTGAGATCTGATTATGTGAAAGATCTTTCACTAAATTTTGATGTCAAAGTTGTGAGGATGTACAGAGATGAAAAAGCAAGGTTCTTGCTTTCAGGTAGCTAATTACATAAACATAAGACAAGGCAAAGTGAAACTTGTTCCATAAGGTTAAAAACAAGGAACAATAATTTTACAATATTTTTCTGCCTCCATGAATGTTATTACGTGATATTTCTTTTTAATAGTATTACTATAATTTTACTGTTTGATTTTTTTTTTTTTTTTTTTTTTTCTTTTTGCGGTATGCGGGCCTCTCACTGCCGTGGCCTCTCCCGTTGCGGAGCACAGGCTCCGGACGCGCAGGCCCAGCGGCCATGGCTCACGGGCCCAGCCGCTCCGCGGCACATGGGATCCTCCCAGACCGGGGCACGAACCCGCATCCCCTGCATCGGCAGGCGGACTCCCAACCACTGCGCCACCAGGGAGGCCCACTGTTTGATTTTTGAATGTTAAAACAGTCTTACATTTCTAGAATTAACTCCACTTAATTGTAAGCTATTGTTCCTTTTATATAACACTTCATTCAATGTACTAATTGTTTTTTGAGGACTTTTTCCAACTGTGTTCATGAGAGCTAGGCTCTTAATTTTCCTTTTAAACATAATCCTGTTAGATTTTGGTATGAAGTTTATGCTAGCCTCATAAAATGAATTGGGAAACTTTCCTGCATTTTCTATCTGTGAATAGATTGTGTAAAACTGAATTTATTTCTTTCTTAAAAGAAAGAAATTTCAATTTCAATCTTTCTTAAAAGATTGAAATAATTCATGGTGGAGTTATTTGAGCTAAATATTTTTTAGGGAAGATTATAATAATGAATTCACTTTTTAAATAGATATAGGACTTCTGGTTCCAAACAAGTTGGAACAGACGCTTCTCCCTATTCTGTTAAATACAGCTGAAACTCTGGATATTATATATAAAAAAGCCTAAGAAGACTGGGAAAGGTAGAGAGAAAAAAGACCAGCTAGTGCCTTTGGGACCCAAGCAACCAAAAGGCAGTGGGTTTCCTGGATTTCCTTTTTGCCTTCTATATGTCTCAGACTGAATTCTAGATACGCCTACAACTTGGAAACACCAATGGGAACAAACAAAAAAAAGCACCAAGGAAATCTTACTCTCTGTAGCCAAAGAATCGAGAGGAGAGTAGCTTAGCAGGATAGAAAACATTTTGGCAATGCTTGCCATATTGCAGGCAAACACCAGAGAAAAATACTGTAGCTCTTCACCTTCTTCTTCAGCTAATATCAAGTAGGAAGCCTAGACTTCCACCCTCTTCCAGCTGTAGCAGGTGCCCTTCCCCTCCAGACAGGATTTCAGAAGAGTACTAGTGGGAAGTCAGGGCTTCCCTACATTCCATTGGCAATGGATTTTCCTATCCCCATTGTGTCATGAAGGCCATGCGGTGAACCTATACTTCCACCCCATCTGGTATGAATGAGGTAGTGACCCTTCCCTAAAGGGCATGGTTTTAGAAGATGGCTGCTAAAACAGAAGATTTGAGTAAGATCCAGATTCTCACAGTACATAAAATATCCAGGATAAAAATGAATATCACTCTTCAAACAAAGAATCAGGTATCTCAATGTAAATGATAAAAGACAATCTCCAGATGCAGTGACAAGATGAACATCTGTTGGAATTATTTTACAAGCAATTTAAAGCAGCATTATAAAATACTTCAGTAAGCAATTATGCATACATTTGAAACAAATGAAAAAAATAGAAGGCCTAAGCAGAGAAATAGAAAGTCTTGGAAAAGAGATGGGAAATATAAATAAGAACCAAAAGGAGATTTTGGAACTGAAAAATACAGTAATGTAAATTAAAAATTCCATTGATAACCTCAATAGCAGAATAGATGGGGTAGTATGGAACATGTTGGTATGATTTTCTGTTCTTTTTTTAAACTTGGAGATAGAATCTAAGATTATTTTCTAATAAATATATTTGGGGCTATAAATTTTCTTCTGATCACTGGCTTTAGCTGGATTCCATAAGTTTTTAGTAGTATCTTCATTACCATTTGATTCAAAACAGCTTTATTTTTTGTTGTGATTTCTTCCTCGTACTATACGTTATTAGGAGTCCATGTGTAAGTTCCTAACATTTGGGATATTTCTAGTTATATTTTCTTTTTAAAAATTTTTCTAGCTTAAATCTGTATGGTCAAAGAACATTCTATGAATGATTTAAATTACTTGAAAGTATTTGAGGCTTATTTTAATGCCTCATATAGTTATAGTTTTCATTCTGCTATGTATCTCATTTATTGAGTTTCTTATTTCAACTGTTAAATGTTTAATACCCAGTATTACCATATGATTCTTTTCTTGGTAACTGCTTATTCCTGCTTTATGCCATGAATATACTTCCTTATCTCATCAAGGATATTTATTTTGCTCTTTCAAAATTTTTGCTCTCTCTTGTTCAATGAATTCTGCCTCATGTGATCTTGGGTTGCACATTTTATTATCTTTCTTTTATAAAAGTTGTGTTCACCATTTATCACATTATTCTTTATAGAATTTGTTTTCCTCTGAGGTACCTTGGTCAGTAATTTGTACCTTATACGGAAAAGGCAAAAGTCCAGGCCCTAACGTGCTACTTCAGGTGAGTACAAAAGTAGAGAGCCCATTGTACTACACTTGGGGTATGTGCAAATATGTTTCCTCATCTGGAAACCCTAACTCTTAGGGTACTTATCCTTCACCTCTTCCTGAATGCTGTTCTTCTAAGTCCTTTTCTTCATTGGTAAAAATATTTCATTTTGTGTAGTGAGATGAGACAGAAAGAGGGAACTCCCTAGGTAGGTAGGCTGCTTTGTGTGCACTTGTAGTGAGTTATTCACTCTTCAACTCTTCTTAGCTCTGGACCACTCTCATGTTGCCTTATGTACCTTTGCTTGTAAGGGTTATAGAAGGGTCAAGCATAATTTCCTCATGGCAATGCAACAGAGAAGGAAGAACTCTACTCAGAACTACTCCCACAATCTGTTTCTTGTCAGTGGCTACGTTCTGTTTCCTTGGGTTTCTTCCAGTTTCATTCTGTTCTTCAGGTTGATATATTTTTAATCTTATTTCTATGTCATTTCCATGTTTGAGTGGGGAAGAAGTCAAAAGGTTACGCTAGTTTGCTCTCTGCAAAAATTGGAAATATATTACTTTCATAATAAGTTGTTTATTGATGATTAATTAGATTAAAAATTTATTAAGAAACAGTCCTCATACAGAGACCTATATTGGAACTGAGTTAAGTTAGATTGATCTGTGCTATATTTATTTTTCCCTTGCCTCCATCTCTTGCTATCTCAACCAAATTTATTGATTGGTAGTGTGTTTTTGTTTTGTTTTGTTTTAACCACAACTCAGATCCTTCCACTGCTTAGTGTTGGAGATATTCCATTCAAATTCTAGGTAACTGACCCCATATGATGTCCCTGTTCTGTTTCTTATATAATGGGCTAATTGGTATTTACTTGTTGCCTTCTACTATTCCATCAATCTGTCACTCTTCCGTCTTGATAGATTCTTTTCTACCATGTACAAAACCCACCTGTTAGAGAAACAGGCAAGAGAGGAAATGATGATGAGGCTGTGAGAGATTCTCATGATTAAATGAGTTAACATACTGATCACAGTGTAGCTGTATTATGGCTAATGTTAACAATTTAGATAAATTTTAGCCTGAGGATCTAGATGAGGTTCTGTGCCCATTCAACAAAAATGTATGAAAACATTGCCTTTATCTAACTTTAAGGTGATGAAGGCCTATCATGAAATCAAAATTTTGTTTACAATTCATATAAAATATAGCTGTATTTAAATAGAGTACATTATTTTAGGGAACAGAAGAGGCATGAGCCAGATTAAGTGAATGATACCTAATTACATGGTTAGTTTGTCTTTAGATGGATTGAAATGGACAGGTGTACCAGCTTCCTGGTAAAGGGACAAGAAGATGGTATTTGAATGCCATCCATAACTAAGTGATACAGAGGGACCTGGGAGTTAGGGAACTTGAGCAGTGTATGCCACCCCTCCAGGGAGAGGCATGGAATGATGTGTGGCCTAGCCTGAGGGAGAGCAGCATGAATGGAGAATCCAGGGCAATCTCCGGAGGATAGATGGGCAGTTGACATTAGGGGATTCGACCCCAGATATTAAAACCCTAGGCATCAACTTGCCATTTTTGTAATGGGCTATAGTACTTAGCAGAGGGCTAAAGTAATTTCATGGGATCTAGGGAAGAAGCAGACCTTGTTCCTAGAACAAGGAGGCCTCAGTACACACTGAATTGAATGAAACCAGGAAGGGAGATGACAAGATGATAGTCTAGGACTTAGAAATGTTGAAGAGCGGTACTTGATCATGAGTTTCGTATTAGTCCACCTTAAATGTTTCTTCTTACAATATGTATCCTGGAAGGGACAGCCAAATATATATATATATATATATATATATATATATGTATGTATGTATCATAGCTGTAGGTGATATTTATGTGGTGGCTGAGTACACTTGAGACAACAGATATACAAGCTGTATTTATCAGAGTGGTTCAGGGAAATACACTGAATACTGTCTTTCTGTTTCTCATTTGAAGGTTTTGAAAATAATATTGCTTCACAGTATTATTCTGAGTAGTACTGCTCAGATACCTGGAGGGAGTGCAGGACTCCCTCCATTGCCTGGGAATGGCCAAAACTGGCCGTGATGCTGGGTGGGACAACCCAGGCTTGGACTGGATTCCATGTGGATCCTAGCCACATGAAGTTAGGGTTGCTAGGCTTGCAAATAAAAATAGATGGTGCCCAGTTAAATTTGAATTATTTCTAATTGCCTTCCCATATGTACACTGGGAAAGAAGAAAAGTATTGTATAGGAAATATTTGTACTAAAAATTACTTGTTTATCTGGAATGAATTATAAGTGTCTATACTACATACCTCTTTAATTATATTTCTATAAATATATGGTTCTGCTTAACATTTCTTTGTCTTGCGTAATCTGCTTATAAAACTCCTTGCAGTTACAGACTACCTTCCATTTGCATTGTAATATGGCTTTTACTGTGGTCACATCAAAACTATTTAATTCTTTTGTCTACTCAACATTCATTAATGAGAAAACATGTCCAACATTTGCATTATGAGCCAGTATACTGAAAAAGTAGTTACATAAAGTTCACAACTCCGAGAACTGCTCTTCAAATTTGATTTTTTGAAGCATATAATACCATCTTTCATGACATACGTTGCTTTCCCATTGTTTAGGATTATGTTGCTCAATGACTTTTTTTTTTTTTTTTTGCGATACGCAGGCCTCTCACTGTTGTGGCCTCTCCCATTGCAGAGCACGGGCTCCTGACGCGCAGGCTCAGCGGCCATGGCTCACGGGCTCAGCCGCTCCACGGCATGTGGGATCCTCCCGGACCCGGGCACGAACCCGTCTCTCCCGCATCGGCAGGCGGACTCTCAACCACTGCGCCACCAGGGAAGCCCCTCAATGACTTTTTAAAACTATTGTCCACTGACAAAAAAGCATTGTTCTCAAATTTTATTCCCTTCTTTTAAAAATTACACATGATGTTTTCACTTGTTTCCATGCTGGAAAAGTATTTTACAACATCTGAGTAAAATGATTGAAGTCTTCAAGGGTTGATATTGATTTCAAAAGATAGTCATGGCAAGTGTCATAATAATTATCCACTTCAAGTTGGAACATCTTTTCCTGTTCATAAGTAAAGTGTAAAGTGTGGTTTGCTCACATCATGGAAATTGTTGATGTGGTCTACTCTGTATTGTGTCATGCCAGTGTGGGCATGACTGAAGGAAAGGTTGGATAAATTTGGGGGTATTGTGAGTGTATTTGAACAGAGGGCCTGAATGAACATAATTAAAATGACTGTGCATATGATCCTGGCTGTTTAGAGAGGCCAGTGAAACCAGAATGAAGCTTATGGGTTCTGAGCCTCCAGGATTTAGAGGTCAAAATAAAGGTGATTAGGGCTTCCCTGGTGGCGCAGTGGTTGAGAGTCCACCTGCCGATGCAGGGGACACCGGTTCGTGCCCTGGTCTGGGAAGATCCCACATGCCATGGAGCGGCTGGGCCTGTGAGCCATGGCCGCTGAGCCTGCGCGTCTGGAGCCTGTGCTCCGCAACGGGAGAGGCCACAAGTGAGAGGTCCGCGTACTGCAAAAAAATAAAATTAAATTAAAAAAAAATAAAGGTGATTAGCAGATACTTTATTAAAAACAAGTATCATTTTGACCTAAGTGTCACAGATTACTGCTACATCTTTCCATCAGATACAGTTAATTCTAATTTCTATGTCTTGACTATTTTACCTGGAGAGCAGTTCTAAATTTGGTCTTCCCAGAGGTGTAAGGTCAGAAGATTTATTTGTTTTGTGAGTTCCACCTTAATTAAATTGTATTAACAACTTTGTTTTAATTACTTCTAAGGGACTTCATCCCAAAAGTACTAGAAATTTTCTAAATTCTATCCAAACTACATTGTGAACTTTAAATTGCTTTTGGGATTAGAAATATCCTTAAAGCAGCAATGACTTTAAGTTGGTGCTCCACTGGCTAATCCTTTAAGGGATCCTCTATTAGTGAAATGACTGTAAAAAGCCCCAACTTTCATTTTACTGGAAGTCAGTTCTATTTTGCTAGTGGTTAATTGCATTTTGTTTTTTTTTTTACAATGTAGCAATGACAGCTACTTGATATTAATGAAAAGTGAGAAGCAGATAGTTCTTATAGTTACCTTACTGAATTTACTGGGATGGAATTTATGAGACCTGCAATCTCATTAAAAAGTAAGGCTACTTCAGTTTCTGGCATTTTAGTATAGAAATACTCTATATTCCAGTAAGTGGGGATACAGATAATTATAATGTATTGCTAATGCTTAAGAATATTTTTGAATGACTCACCCCTCTCTTTTATGGGTTTTCTGAATATGCTTGAGAGGAAGAGCAGCAGAGCAGCTGTTAGAGCAGAAGCAGCTGATTTCTATGCAGGGAGAAGATAATATGTATTTTCTCATACCTGGAGGTAAAAGAGTAAATCCCCTGTCACTTAAATTTCTTAGTTTATACATTTATTTTTGTTTTGACTGTAGATTGAGACATGTGCACTAGAGTTTTCTGAGGTCAACGTGTCATTCATTATCAGGCAGGACAGTAGAGTTACCTACATGTCTCAATTTGTACTGGAAAAGACTAAGAAGAGTAATTTTATCTAACTATATTTCCTTTTATATTACTAATGCCTTTGATTAATATTCTTAGGATATCGGAGGTTTATATTTCTCCCCAAATTAGAAATAACCAAACATCCTTTCTCTAAAAATGTGTCTTTTCAGTTTGTTCTTCTAGCCACAAAACAATGCTGCCACTGAGGTTAAATTACTGTTGAATCAGGATTTACATCTAACCATTATGTTTTAGTAACTGCAGAACAGTTATTTTTGCTAAGGCTAACATTAGTTGTGTTTTGGATTGTTTGGTCAAAATGTTATGGTGACATTGCATTCACAATAATTTCAAATTCATAATGTAAGTGAGATACACAATTCTAACCCAGTTGTATGTGTTCTGAATCTGTTTTCTAACAAGGGCATATTTTTTTGGAGTTAAAGCCTCCTTCATGTGTTCTAAAAGTCTAACTGATCTTAGCTTAGAGGATTGTAACATGTTCTTATGCTATCTGTGTATCCAATTATAGGTCCACATTACCCATAAGGGAAGCCACTTAAGGGTGCAAACAACTCTTACAAACACTGCAGTAACAGATGCACATGTATTCTGGCTGCTGCAGAATTCCTTTTGGTGAAAGAAAATATTAACATGGGAAAGACCAATCAGTCTTCTGTTACAGAATTTGTCCTACTGGGGCTTTCTGGCTACCCAGAGCTTGAGGCCATTTATTTCTTGCTGGTGCTATTTATGTACCTGGTGACCCTCCTGGGAAATGGAGTCATCATCATTGTGTCTGTGACTCTCACCTGCACACCCCCATGTACTTTTTCCTCAGTAACTTATCATTTTTGAATATTTGCTACACCAGTTCTTCTATTCCCTTATTTCTCAGCAGGTTCTTAGCTTCAAAGAAAACCATTTCCTTCTCTGGGTGTGGAGTGCAAATGTTTCTCTCCTTTGCTATGGGAGCCACAGAGTGTGTCCTTCTAAGCATGATGGCATTTGACTGCTATGTGGCCATCTGTAACCCTCTGAGATACCCTGTCATTATGAGCAAGAATTTGTATGTGCCTATGGCTGCTGGGTCCTGGATTGCAGGGGGTGTCAATTCTGTGTTGCATATGTCTCTTGCCATGCGGCTTCCTTTCTGTGGGGATAATGTCATTAATCATTTTACTTGTGAAATCTTGGCTGTCTTAAAATTGGCCTGTGCTGATATTTCCATAAATGTTATTAGCATGGTTGTTGCTAATATGATTTTTCTTCTGGTTCCAGTGCTTTTCATTTTTGTTTCCTATGTTTTCATTCTCTCCACCATCCTGAGGATTCCTTCTGCAGAGGGAAGGCACAAAGCCTTTTCCACCTGCTCTGCCCACCTCACAGTGGTGATTATATTCTATGGAACCATCCTCTTCATCTATGCAAAACTCAAAACTAAAGACTTCTCTGGTGCAAACAAAGTACAAGTCACAGACAAAATCATCTCTCTCTTCTATGGTGTCGTGACTTCTATGCTCAACCCCCTTGTCTATAGTTTGTGGAAGAAAGATGTGAAGGCAGCTCTGAAGAATATACTCTGTCGGAAATGCTCGTCAGAGGAAATGTGAATGTTGCTTTTTTTAAAAAATAAATTCATTTACTCTGAATGCAGGACTAGTTCTCACCTGGAGTTCCAAAGTAAATGTAAGGGTTGATAGTATCATTAATTCTTGAAATACTTATTTTTCTGTTCCTAACATCTAAATGTGAGAGAAATCTGGGGCCTATATTCTTCATGACTGGCTTAAAGAAAAAAAGGGAAAGAAATCTATGTGTAAAAGGATTCTCATCCAAACCACCCACCTTCACAGAATTTATTATAGTTTAACTCTGGAATGATGAGTTCTGTAATCTATATGAACAGAAGTACCTTGTAACTAGTTTAACTTCTTATCCTCTATTTGCATCAGTTTTCTAGTCTCATATCTTTCTTAGGAAGGTAAAGTAGGAAGTGCCTTGTTAAGTGTCAGAGTGCTATATAAACTCAACATTAAATAATTCATAACAGGGTAGTGTTTGACCTTAGAGAGGGATGACCACTTTTGGCTATGTATACATTATAGGCAAGAGTAGAAAAAAATGATGCTACTTTTCCTAGGGCTGATATCCTTCTGGCTGCAATCTGGCAAGCATACTTCTGTGCAGAGGTATCTGAGGCAATGTGAGCCTTAGTGCAGATGCCCCATCTGATGGGGGAATTTGGTCTATCTTGTGTTTCAACAGATGAGCAGTGACATCTTTGAATGAAAATGATGATTACTGATAAGTGACATAAAAATTACTCAGTTTCTAGAGAATGTGGTTGTCCACTTCTCTGAGAACATTGTGATATGGGTTTAGAGTGTCACAGATTAAGTATTTTTACAGTTACATGAATTTCCTGTAAATATGAGCTTTCCATTCATTCACTGAGTTATCTCTTCCTTAATTCAATTATTCAATCAACCAGTATCTACTGAATATATGTTTTGTTTCAGGCATTATGCTACCTATTGGCAATACCAAAACAACTAAACAACATGGAAACAAAAACAAAAACATGACCAGAGGTTACACAATCTTGTGGAATATAGACTGACATGAACTTGGGACGAAATAGTAAAGAATATTCACAGCTTTTCCATCTCCACTATCTTCTAAGCTGGATCCTTTGTTTGTATTCATAGTATGTTGGGTCTTTATTGTGCTGAAAGACTATGGGTAGAATAGGACATTCCAATAAGTCAGGTCTCTGATATCCCTAACCCTCTAGCTAGCTCTGCTTTTCTGTTTTATATGCTCTGAGGTTCCACGTAATATTTTATTTGGAAAAAAAAAGTTGCTAGGAAAAGTTTTAAAACCACTAAGGTGGACTATAGAATACTGTAAGCATTATAAGAAAGAGATTGATGCTTTTGGATTGGTGTTTTAGAAGGATCACTCTGGCACTGGGGAGGATTAAGTGGTATACCTCTCGCTGATAAATTCCCAGGGCAGTTTCACGTTTCTTGGCCAGCCACTAGCCCTTATCTTGTTTTCCTTCCCGTAGGTTTCAGATTACTGAGACCTACCCAGTTCCTTGGGGTTTTAATTCCCATCCTGATTGGTTATGGAACAAGTTTTCTCAAATAACTTTCATGATCCTTTCATTTAAAGTTTTACTTTAACTAATAGAGGCAACAGAGAAGGAAAAGAAAGTAACATGAATGGCAACATTCCACGGGTGTAGGAGAACTTCCAGGCTTTACCAGCAGCTGGGTCATAGGAAGGCCTCATTGCATTTTATTATTTTTCTTTTTTCTATCTGACTTTTTCGTCTCTATTTACCCCTTGTCTTCCCATGTCCATTCCCTCCTTGATTAGGTAAAATGAAGGCTGAACTCCAGAGTTTACTTCCTTTAGCCACCTCATCCTCTTTGATCACTTCCTGCTAGTACTTCCTCCTTTTCGTGCCTTTTTCAAATGTAACCGCCCAGGAATTCATGATTAACTACCTTATTGTCCAAAACTGAGAGAACAAATGAGGAAGATAAGTGATGGGATGAGAAGGAATATTTAAATAATGCATACTGTGTACATAAAGTGTACTAGGTAAAAAAAAATAAGGAGACTTATATATGCTATTTTAAAGTTCCTTTTAATTAATTAATAATGGTAGAAAGTGCAAAATATGATTGTCCCTCACTGTCTCATTCAGATACAGACACCCAGGAATCCTTGCTTAATTTCCTTGTTTTCAAAAACCAGAGAGCAAATGAGGAAGGCAGTAGATGGAAGAGGCAGTATTATTTAATTAATGTATAATATATGCTATGTGGTGTGCTAGGTGTCATATATATACTATTTTAAAAAATGTTTTCATTAATTAATAATGATAGATAGTGTTGATTTGGGGTTGATTTCTTCTCTCATTTATTCAACACTGTGTATGTGCTTGGTATAGGCTGGGGATTCATTATGGATATGACATTTTCCCTACTCTTAAGGATTATCTCCAGATAATTTTGTAAGGTAGATGAGAAAATTTAGGCTCGTATAAATATCACATAGGTCATAAATGGCGGCCAACACTTGAGCCCACTGTATATCTCTATTTCCTGTATTACTTTTAGGATACATTTGAGGAATAAGTTAAATATCAAGAGATATTTCAGGAGGACAAGAAGAACTGTGAGGAATTCTTAAAAAGTGAAAAAAAGGTTGTCTATTAGTTATGCTTCCATTTCTGTGAAGGAGGATTACAATCTTGATTCTGAATTTTGATTTTGAATCGGGGAAATCTTTCCATTTGTGCTGCAAACTGAATTTCTTTTGTGGCAAAACAACAATAAAAAAATCTTTATGTTCCAAGGAATTTTGACATCATTCTTATCAGCAGCTTATATGTGTAGTTAATGTAAAATCTGTTCTTAAAAATAAAACCTGAGTTTATAGTGCAGAATTTGAGCAGAAATATAAAATAAGAGGGTCATTGAGATCTTAAGAAACACTACCATGTATTACAACTCACTAGTTACTCAAAGGGAACATTTTTATGACCTCTTCAGTATATTCTAAGTCCTTTATCTTCCCTTGTTTTCCCCTACATTTAAAGATTAGGTTCTATTTTACAAAAGTATTTGGAATTGTGGTTTGGGGGATGAAATAATATATAAAGTCCATGTCTCTTATTTTCCTGTGTGGTATTTCAGATACTTGGACTTATATTTTTTTTTACTATTTTTTCCATTTTAATTAATTAATTCAACAGTTAATGACCTCACACTATTTTCAATTAACTTGGCATTGGACTTCATACAGAGAACAGTGAGCAATAGGGTGCCATTGGGAAGATTTCAGAAACTAACAAGTGGTTATAGCATAAAAGAAAAATTGCTGCAGTAGGTAAGGGTCAGGGAGGCATAGAGGAGGGAGTAACTAACTCAAAGGAGTATTGGAAGGCATTACAGAGGATGTAACACTTGATCTATTTCTTGTTATTGCCGAGATTTCACTGGAGAAGGAGAAATGTACCAATGCAGAGGAAATAGTGTGTGTTATTGTCCTTAGGTGAGAAAGAACATGAAATAATTGGATAACTTCACAGTGAATGTAGCACAGTATGTGCTAAGGAATGGGGGCAATGTGGGCAGGAAACAAGAAGGTGAAATATGTAGTTCAAAATGTAGGTTGGGGCCAGATGAGTTCTCTGGGGAAAAAAAATAAGCAAATAAATATATCAAAGGTATTTCAAATAAGGGGTACTGAAAACATATATGTGTTGGATTTTCTTGGAAAGACCTAGTTTTAAATATATTTTTGTCTTGTCCTCATAAGTTTACTTGCATTTTTCTTAGACTACTTAACCCTACATTTTTATGAGATTACAGTTGTTTTCAGAATGTGATATAATTAGACTTGTGATGTTGAAATTTCTAACTCTGAAATTCTATGATTCTATGTATGACTTTCTTTTGTTCTGTTTATATTTAAAATCCTTGCCTTAAAATATGTGAGCTTGTTTTGTGCATGAACTCAAAGATGTCAATTTCTTATCATTTTCTCCAGAGCCAGTATTAACTCAATATTTTTCTCATAGCACTTCCTTGTTCCTCAGGCTGTAGATGATAGGATTGATCATGGGGGTGACTACCCCATAGAACAGGGTAATCAGCTTCTTCAAAGTCATGTCTTTGGAATTTAGCTTTATGTACATAAAGAGGATTGTCTCATAAAACACAGTCACCACTGTTATGTGGGCTGAGCAGGTGGAGGAGGCCTTTTTCTTCCTTCATCTGAATTGATTCTCAGTACAGCATAGATGATGAAAATATAGGAAACAAATTAGCAGTAATGGAGCAAATGAAAATATTACATTGCCAAACAGTATTATACTCTCATTCAAGAAAATATTTGTGCAGACCAGCTTTATTAAAGTCAGTACTTCACAAAAAATGATTAATGATATTTCTTCCACAAAAGAGCACTCATAATATGAGTACATTTTGTGCCAACCCTTTGCGAAAGTTTAATCCCCAGGAGGTAGCTTCCATCTAAACACAAAGTTTCTAGTTTATGATGATGAATTATCTTAGAAATTTACTGATGGCCATGTAGAAACCATATGCCGTCACTGCCAGGAACACACACTCTGTGGACCCCATTACATAAAGAGATAGACATTTAGGTAATACAAGCTACGAATGAGATACTTTTTTTTTTAAATAATAGGAAGAGGGGACAAAAGAGGATGTGTACCAGATATCCAGCAAGGAGGGGCTACCAAAAAAAGAAGTCCATGGTGTCCATGGTGTGTGGAGGTGGGATTCTTGGAGGGTTAAGATGACTAAGGTGCTGTTCTCCAGGAGGATTACCAGACACATCACTAAAGACATGACAAAAAGAAATTTTTGTCAATTCCTTGGTCCTCAGAAAGGTCTCTCAGAGTGAACTCAGTTTCAGTTGTCCAATTGGTCCTTTCCGTTTTTCTTTTTCATTCTTTAAAGGATCCAAAAGAGGAAATAGCACATGAGTTAAATGAGCGGTTCTATGTTACATCAAGTCAGAGGTAATTGAGGTAGAAGGTCTAACAAGTATATGAGCACTAGCTGGAGTAGTGCTAATAGCAGTGAGATCAGCTCATGGGATTCCTCTTCTAGTGCATAAAACAGCTGAGTGACTCTGATAACTTATTAAAAATGCAGGCTTCTGTATTCCATTTCCTGGGATTGTGATACACAAAGTCTGAGGCAGGGAAGAATGATTTGCATTTTAAAATAAATATCTGGTATGAGATAGGTTAAAAAATAGTAACTAAAATTTC
Source organism: Mesoplodon mirus (assembly GCF_964341445.2). Taxonomy (NCBI): domain Eukaryota; kingdom Metazoa; phylum Chordata; class Mammalia; order Artiodactyla; family Ziphiidae; genus Mesoplodon; species Mesoplodon mirus. The sequence continues at coordinate 30,312,601 of NC_138976.1, read as the reverse complement.
TCTGTCAAAAAAGTAAAAGAATATTTCCATTTTCTTGAAACACTGTTCTGATGTGACTTATTTGAGGGCTTCACTTAAGTAATGTTGGACATAGGATTTTGAGGACCCCTTGTGTTTTGCAGAGAAGAAAAGAAGAAATGGTTAAAAGAGCTCTGTTCTTGGGAAGGAAGCTTAACCACAGGACCTATTAAGATGTTCAGAAAGCAATTCTTTGTAATCAGGTCAATCAACTTCAGAAACAGTGATGTTGGACATCCAGTTTTAACTACTTTCCTGTCCAGTGCTGGGTTTTTTCCTCCATTATCTTCAGACTTCTGGTCAAAATTCGTTTTACCTAGGTTAGTGATTTTTGTGGTGAACAAATTGTATTCACTATTTGGGTGAAGCAGTTCAAGGAAAGGTGAGCACTGCCTGCAGAAGTAAAAAATGGCTGAGGGCACCTGGAATACACACACACACACACACACACACACACACCATTACCTCCTAATTGTGTAAATTAGATAGGTGGTGACTGTATGTCAGTTAATCTGGGTATATCTATATATTTAGGTAAATTCTTTGGAGATGCTTATAGTATGGAGTGGGATTAAGTTACAAATTAAGTTGTAGAGTTACAATAAGAAAACTGAATAGCTTGATGACTTATAGGTTTTCATTACATGGTTTCAAACGTCTGAATTTTTTGTGAATTTCAAAATGCCACTCATATTCACATAGCATATGTTTCTGAGTTTCAGAGCCAAATGCAGTAATTATTAGAAAATATTGTACAATAAAACCCTTTTTCTCTTTATTCATTGATTAACAAATTAACAAATTTGATTTGTTAACAAATTAACAAATTTGAATTAAATAATAATATATATAAAATTCTTACAAGAATGCCTAGAAATTTGTGTATTTATTATTATTATTATTATTATTAATAACTAAGAGTTAATGTGGCAAAAAGAGGTCTTTCTGCTATATTATTAGTAAGACATAGTAGGATAAACAAGAGTCTGGACAAAAACCATCAGAATATGTTTGGATTAAGGATTCCAGAAATATATGATAATAGATTGAGAATGGGATAAAACACATTCTCAAGACTTCTGATTGGTTATTTGAAATACAGTAATGGATCTAATATAATTAAATCTTTAGGACATTATTCTTGAAGTTTTCAAAAGTTTTTAACATCTTTTCCCTGAAGCGATTTAAAGTTATGGCTTAGAAAATTGCATGAGTCCCTGAGAGGAAGAAATATTTAAATTGACTTCCTGAGCCAAGAGAAGATTCTTTAGAGAATTTCCTGGGTCTTCACAATGGGGCAGTGTTTCCACCTGGGCTTGAAGGGCAAATGAAATATTTCATATTCTCAAATATTCATTTTCCTCTTACTTTTGTACTAGCAGAACCAAAATATACTCCCTTTGTAAACAATCTTATTTGGCTCTAATGAATAGAAGCTTTTAAAACAATTTTGAAATAGTACCTTTGCTATCAGTGTTTTCCAGAAAAGTCCTGTGACATTATGGCTCCTCAGTGTTAACACCTTCAGAAATTTATCAACGCCGTAGAAAATTTTGTGCAGTGGACTGCAAATAGAAGACCAGTGCAACAATCTGCTGTGTGTTGCAACCTAGGAGGCAAGTCAACCTTCCATTTAAGGCAATTGCTGAAAACGTACTAATAACACAAATCCAAGGGGATATCAGTTCAGTGAACTGAGTTGAATATTGAACTGGTGATAGAATATTTCTTATTATGAAGAGTCTATAGAGGATAGGAATTTAAAAAATTCTAAGATGATATTGTCTTTGATATACTGAGAAAAAGGAGAAAAATGAAAAATATGACCCAAAGAGTAATTTGAAACTGGAAGTAATTTGAATATCCAAAAAATATGGATATATAGGTCAAGAATTTATGTTACTGGGAATAAAGTTTTATTTAGCCAGAATATAGATTCCTGGTCCGTGATTCAGTGTAAGTGCCTACATGTCTACTGGTGTCATTTCTTATTGGTCCAATGAGGAAAAATAGGCAGCAGATTTGCACTCTTATCCAGAACATAAAGTAGGCTGGTGTCACCAAAGTTGCGATTCTGTAACAGTTTATCTCATGGCGCCAATTCAGTTTTCTTTGGTTTGGTCTACAAATGTTTTTCTAGCGCTAATCATGAACAGACAGATGGTCCCTGTCCTGGAGCCTCTCACTGGGGGTGCTATTTGGAAAACTTTATTACTTGTTTGAATACATATTTTGGTTTGTGTAAAAGGAAATGAAGAGGAACAATGAGTCCTTAGCTAACAGGAAAGAATTTTGACTTTCATAGTTATGTGTGCATGAATATTTGGGGAATTGTTTTGAGAACTTTTAATTACTTTGTTGTTGTTGTTGATGAATTCCTGTGGTAACTTTAGACATAATATTTGTGACCCAACCCCCCACACTCACATACACTCATTTGACTTTTAGCTAAATGAATTGAAATAGCCGTTAAAAAAAAATGTCAACCTGTGAGTTCCTTGTTTTATATGGCGTTGGCCTTTGCTATAGTGATATTACACTCTTCATTACAAAGTGAGTAGAGTTTGGCATCAATATCATATCAGGTATGATGAAAATTTGTATGTTGGTTGGGTAAGAAGAAACCAGATAACTGACCAGTTTTGATTGATAAAAATTTAAAAGTATTTTTTTAAGAGTGAAAACTGGGGAAAGAAACGTGGAAGAACTTGAAAAAAATGAAGTCAGTGGAAGATGAAGGAAACCAAAACAGCATTTACCTTATGCCAGATTCTTTATATGCATTTAAAAATGTTTTCTCCCAAGAACACCACAATGAGACTATTAAAATCCCCACGGTATAGGTGAGAATATTGAGATGCAGAAGATAACTAAATTGCCCAAGGTCACACAGCTAGTACCTGGACCTGTTAGCAGAGAGGATATGGATGAAGGACCCTAGCCCTGTGGTCACTGCTGGCCAAAGACAGGCTTAATCCATACAGAAATCATGTCTAGTGTGTGTTCATATGTTCTTCACAAAGACAGAGGCTTGTCATCGAGCCGGTCCACTCAGAAAAGGGTTTCAGTGAGGCCTGAGTGGAGCAGCGTGGACGGAAGCTACAGCTTTTAGTGGGTGTGGGCCCCCAGGTGGGATAAGTTTGGGAACAGTGGAAGCTGGGAAAACAGGAAGTGGAGGCCAGTGTGGCTGTTTCTGCAGCACAAACTTGCCACAGGCTCTCTCACTGGGTAGCGCTTTGAGCTTCTGCTTGTCCACAGTGCAGGCCACGCCACCTCAAAGCCCGTTTCCCTCCAAACTTGATAGCCACCTCCTCCTCTCTGTGGCTGGGCCTCTGGAGGGTGCAGTCGTATACATTGTGATGTAATATTTTCAACATCTTGCGACTTCATGCTAGAAGTTTTCTATTGTTTGTAGAACCTTTTTATAGAAATACTAAAGCACATCTGCATGTCAGTAAAAATCTCAACTTCATACCAAAAAATGGATATTCTTTCCAGTAGACAAAGTGACCTTACAGCATAAAACTGCTTCTCAATCATCATTTACTGGGTAATTGGGACTTGAGGGCCTTTATTTATCACCTAGCATTACGGAGGTGAATCTGGGACTCAGAGTAAAAAAAGCATATATCTTTGGGGTATAAAAAAGAGGGAAGAGATATGGGAACGTATGTATATGTATAACTGATTCACTTTGTTATAAAGCAGAAACTAACACACCATTGTAAAGCAATTACACTCCAATAAAGATGTAAAAAAAAAATCCACAATCAATAAATGCTGGAGAGGGTGTGGAGAGAAGGGAACCCTTCTACATTGTTGCTGGGGTTGTAATTCGGTGCAGCCACTATGGAGGACAGTATGGAGATTCCTTAAGAAACTATAAATAGAGCTACCATATGATCCTGCAGTTCCACTCATGGGCATATACCTGGAGAAAAACATGGTCTGGAAAAACATGTCATGGACCCCAATGTTCACTGCAGCGCTGTTTACAATAGCCAAGACATGGAAGCAAGCTGAATGTCCATTGGCAGAAGAATGGATAAAGAAATATGGTACATATATACAATGGAATATTACTCAGCCATTAAAAAGAATGAAATAATGACATTTGCAGCAACATGGATGGACCTAGAGATTGTCATAGTGAGTGAAGTAAGTCAGAGAAAGAGAAATATCATATGATATTGCTTATATGCAGAATCTAAAAAAAAGATACAAATGAACTTATTTACAAAACAGAAACTGACTCACAGACTTAGAAAACGAACTTATGGTTACCAGTGGGGAAGGGTACAGGGGAGGGATAGTTAGGGAGTTTGGGACTTCATGTATACACTGCTATATTTAAAATCAGTAATCAACAAGGACCTACTGTATAGCACAGGGAACTCTGTTCAGTATTCTGTAACAGCCTAATTGGGAAAAGAATTTGAAAACGAATAAATACATGTATACGTATATCTGAAAAAAATAAAATTAAATTAAAAAAATAAATAAAAATACATTTTAGAGGGGAGTTATAGGTCATAAGAAGAGATTAATTGTAGAACCACTGTCCTTAAGTACTCCCACCTCTCAGAATACATGTACATGCAAATCCTTATAACACATGGGTGAAGGATGCAAGTACATCCTTATCTCCTTATTTTTTATTGAAGTATAGTTGGTTTACAATATTTATTAGTTTCAGGTGTACAACATTGTGATTCAATATTTTTTAGATTATACTCCATTTAAAGTTATACATAATAATGGATATATTTCCCTCTTCTGCATAATGTATCCTGTTACTTATTTATTTTATACATAGTAGTTTGTGTCTCTTAATCCCATATCCCTTATCTTGCTCCTCCCCACTTCTCTCTCCTCACTGGTGACCACTAGTTTGTTCTCTATATCTGTGAGTCTGTTCTGTTTTGGTACATACATTCATTTGTTTTATTTTTGAGACTCCACATAGAAGTGGTAACATAGAGTATTTTTCTTTCTCTGCCTGACTCATTTCACTGAGCATAATATGCTCTAGGTCCAAATTCTGAAAAGGATATTCCAGAAAATATAACACTTAATTGTCTTTGATTAGGTGGCTAAGATGCCACCATAGGAGAAATATAATGGGGATGAAGTGACATATACCATTGTCCTTAAGTGTGAAAGAACATGATATATTTGGATAACTACATAGTGAATGCAGCAGAGTGTGTGCAAAGGGGGTGGGAGATACATGGGGACGGATAGAAGAAGGAAAAATATGTACCAGCAAAATTAGGTTGGGGCCAGATCAAGTTGTTGGGTAAGACACAAACCAATAATAAATAGAAAAAACGTGAACTCAAATAGTTCTCTCAAAAAGGGGAGTGAAAAATATACGTTTTACTTGTTAAGTAGACATGAGCACTGGATTTTTTTGGAAAAACTTAATTTCAGTATTTTTCTTCTTTCTAAAAGTTTACTGTCACTTCTTAGACTAGTTGTCCCTACGTTTTTATAATTTATTTTCATAAAAGATAAAGTTAGATTATTACCTTGAAATTTCTTTCCAACTCTTATCTTTTTTTAAAACATCTTTATTGGAGTATAATTGCTTTACAATGATGTGTTAGTTTCTGCTGTATAACCAAGTGAGTCAGCTATACGTATACATATATCCCCATATCCTCTCCCTCTTGTGTCTCCCTCCCACCTTCCCTATCCCACCCCTCTAGATGGTCACAAAGCACCGAGCTGATCTCCCTGTGCTATGTGGCTGCTTCCCACTAGCTATTTTACATTTGGTAGTGTATATATATCCATGCCACTCTCTCACTTTGTCACAGCTTCCCCTTCCCCCTCCCTGTGTCCTCAAGTCCATTCTCTACATCTGCGTCTTTATTCCTGTCCTGCACCTAGGTTCTTCAGAACCTTTTTTTTTTTTTTTAGATTCTATATATATGTGTTAGTATATGGTATTTGTTTTTCTGACTTCACTCTGTATGATACACTGTAGGTCCATCCACCTCACTACAAATAACTAAATTTCGTTTCTTTTTATGGCTGAGTAATATTCCATTGTATATATGTGCCACATCTTCTTTATCCATTCCTCTGTCGATGGACACTTAGGTTGCTTCCATGTCCTGGCTATTGTAAATAGTGCTGCAATGGACATTGTGGTACCAACTCTTAAATTCTGTGAGTTTCCATATAACCTTTATTTCCTTTGTTCTTTTTATATTAAAAACTTTGCCTCCAATATAAGAGCTTATTTTGTGCATAAACTCAAAGATGTAAGTTCCTCATCCTTTCCTCCAGAACCAGTCTAGCTGCCAATTTTCTCATAGCTCCATGCACCTCTGTATTCCTCAGTCATTGAGCTTGATAGGATTGAGCATGAGTGTGACTACTCCATAGAACAGGGCAATCAGTTTGTCAAAGGCAGAGTCTTTGGAATTTGGCTTCATATACATTAAGAGGATTGACCCATAAAACACAGTCACCACTGTTATGTGGGCTGAGCAGGTGGAAAAAGCCTTTTTTCTTCCCCCAGCTGAACTGATTCTTAGTACAGTAGAAAGGATGAAAATGTAGGAGATACCAACAGTAATGGAGCAAACAAAAATATTACATCGCTCAACATTTTAGTAATCACATTCAAGGAAATATCTGTGCAAGCCAGCTTGACAAAAGCCAATATTTCAAAAACAAAATGATTGATGACATTTTTTCCACAGAAGGGCAACCGTATTGCCAGAATTGTTTCTGTCAATGAGTTGAGAAAGCCCAATCCCTAGGAGAGAGCTGCCATCTGAATACAAAGTGCCTTGCTCATGATGATGGTGTATCTCAAAGGGATGCAGATGCCTACATAATAGTTATATGCCATCACTGCTAGGAGCACACACTCTGTAGACCCATAGTGTAAGAGACAGACATCTGAACAACACATCTAGTGAAGGAGATGGTTTTTTTCTCTGATAGAAAGTGTATCAGCGATGAGGGGATAAAGGAGGATGTGTACCAAATGTCAAGGGAGGAAAGATACCAAGGAAGAAGTACATAGGGGTGTGAAGGCAGGAATCCAGGAGAGTGAGGATGATCAAGGTGCTGTTCCCCAGGAGGATTACCAGGTACCTCACCAAGCACATCACAAAAAGGAGCTTTTCGGCTCTTGGGTGCTCAGAAAGTCCCTGTAGAATGAACTCAATCTCTGTCCAATTGGTCCTTTCCATTTTACTTTTTCATACCTGGAGTAATCCAGAAGAGATGTGGGTTTAAGGAGTCTATGTAGTATTATCATACAAAGTAAGAGATAATTGGAGGTAGGGCAACAAGTGTGTCAGTACTAGCTGGAGTGGGTTTACAACTGAGTTTAGCTTTTCAAATTCCTCTTCTAGCTCATAAGTTAGGGATAGAAGACATTCAATAATTACATTGGTAGTTTATTAAAAATACAGACTCCTGTATTCTATATCCTGAGATTGTGATGCACAAGTTCTGAGTCAGGGAAGAACTATTTGCATTTTAATAAACATTTGTTATTTCTGATTCAGTTGACCCACAGACTTACTTTGAATATCATTATTTTGGAGATATTTGATTTTATACCATGCCAGTCATTAACAATACCATTGGTTTAGGGTTTTACAATTTATGAATAAGCTCACACATATTACTTATTTTATCATCACTATAATTCTTTGAGGAAAATAAAGTTAATAGAAGTAAAAGTATTTTAAAACACAATAAGTGGACAAACTACTATTCAAATCTACATTTTCTGATTTATATCCCCCCTTTTTTATTTGCATGGTTATTGCCCTCCCAAAATTATGCAAGTTTTCCAAGGAGTGGGAATAAGGCATCTTTTAAAATAATGCTCTCCAGATGTTTCTATTGTGCAACTTTGGAAGAGAACCACCCATCTAGGGGAGTGTTTCCAAATTTTAGTATACAGATGAGTCACATGGGAAATCTTTGAAAAAGATTCTCATTCAGTGGTTCTGAAGTGAGTTCTAAGATCTGAATTTATTAACATGTCTCCAGATGCTGCTGATGCTACTTGTCTATAAGCACATGAATAGCAAGGCCTTTTAGACCATCTCTCTCTGATACCATTGGAGCATGCCATTGGTGTTTCAGTTGTATGTAGGATTGTAATTGAGTAGCAAACAATGCAAAACTAAACATTTTGGTGAGATTTCGAGGTGAGACTTCTGTGTAAGCGTATATTGCAATTAGCTTTGGGTTCTTTAGATTTTAGAAATACAAACAACCAAATTACACACAGAAGATTTGGCCTTTTATCTGTCCATATGAAAGTCATTCCTCTCCATTTGCTGAATTTGCAATTAGACTTAATATTCTCCAAGAAAGGAATTTGATATCGGTTCAAGATCTGAGTTGTGTGCCATAGCGTATGGAGAAAATGATTTTAATATGAAAATATTTAAAGAGTAGATATTAGTAGATGACCTTCTTCTTTATAATAAAGTAAAAGAGCATAATTTTGAAAACACCTCTTCATCCTCAAAATATTCTATCTAGCTTAAAAAATATCCCTAGAGGAAAAAAATTGATCCAATGGATGGGTTTCTACTTAGGGTTTTAAAACAGTAGCTATGTTTCTGGTATAGGATTGGCCATTTCTCTCTGTGATAGTCATTTGCCAACAGGTTATGCTGCTTTCTGTGAAAACTCCAGTTTACAATGGTGAGATAATTCAATCAGCATAATAGAATATTTATATATCTATTGGCTATGGAAAGGAGGACTCTCATCCAATTCAAGCTGTACCCTAATTTGTAGGTATACATTTCAAAGAAGGTAGGGAGTGTTGGGTAGGCTGGGATATACTTTTACTTGGTATTAAGATTGGAATTTGATTGACTGTAGTTGCACATATCAACCTACTCTTTCTCTGGGAATAAAATTCTGATAGAGGCTTTAAAGAAACTTCAGTCATCTGGGGTCTGTATGTACTGAAGTTCTGAGAGGAAAGATGTGAATCAGGTCAAATGCCCTCTCTTTTCTTTTCTAGGAACATCTTCTAAAAGCTGATTTCTCTTTGGAAATTACTTATAGAAAATAATTATGGTGTACACTTGGTATCCTAACAGCCCTTAGATAGTTGCTGCAAAAAATTTCACTTGCAAACTTTTTAAAGAGATACTACCAATCTGCTGTAACGCTTTCAAATGGCGGGGCGGGGAGGAAAATGGGTAGTAGAGAGGGAATTGTTTTCATTTTCATTACTCTTGCTATGCTAGTGTACCTTTTAAGAAGCAGTCAACAAACACTCTGTTGAATTGCATTGTGCCTGAAATGTTTTCCCCATTTAGCTTTACTTCCCTAAATGGATTCCCAGAATCTGGGAACAAGGGAATGAAGGTTTTTAAAAGATTTTTGCTAGTTTCTAATAAAATCGCTTTCCATGGTATCTGTATATTGGGTAATTCCATTTTTACTAGATCCTTAGCGTTAATGGAAGTTATCTTTTAAAAGAGTTTTTGGGCCTCCCTGGTGGCGCAGTGGTTGAGAGTCCGCCTGCCGATGCAGGGGATACGGGTTCGTGCCCCGGTCTGGGAGGATCCCATATGCCGCGGAGCGGCTGGGCCCGTGAGCCACGGCCGCTGGGCCTGCGCATCCGGAGCCTGTGCTCCGCAACGGGAGAGGCCACAACAGTGAGAGGCCCGCATACCGCAAAAGGAAAAAATAAATAAATAAATAAAAGAGTTTTTCATTCTTGTCTAATGCTAGGAGAATTGTTAAATAATTATAGTACATTCATTTGGTGGGCCATTATGCATCTATTAATATGATATTTGTGAGAAATTTATACTAACCCAAAAATGATAACTTAAATTATTTAAAATGATTAAGTGAAAACAGAAACAAAACAGTTATAACATTGTTTGCAAAACAAAAATCTAAACCAAGATAACCTAGACAGAACAGAAAGACTGGAAAGAAATATCCAAAACATTAATGGTTATTTTAGGGACCTTTTTTCTACTTTTCTGAATTACTCAAACTTCTAAAATAAATATGCAGAAAGGAAAATATAATTTAAAAAAACGTTGAAGCAGGTGTCCAATAATGTTAGGAAAATTAATGCAGAGCAAAAAAATGCTAAAACAATTCAAACAGTGCAGTGATTGTCTTAGGTGTCTAGAGACTACACGTTGAGTTGTACTGAGTTGTACTGGTGTGCCTTGTCCAGTTATGCATAGGAACCCCCTATTTCTGGTAGACCTAGAGCAATTATAATCCCTACTCTGAAAATCTTGCAGGTTAACAGTGTTTATTGTTTTTAGGAGGTAAACCAAGATAAAGAACTTGAGTTCTTAACTTAATCGTATAGTCTCAAAAGAGATAGCAGACCATTCGTGCCTAGAACAGAATTGTCAGTAGAAGGTGAAATTCTTATTTGTTAAGGCTCTGAACTGGCCTGGATCCTAGCTGTCCTCTAATCCCTCTCACCCAACTCCTGTTCTTTTAGAAGTAATCACTCTGTGGTTCAGTGTTGTGGGACTTCATCCAGGCACCATTTTAGTGTTGTAACAGACCTAAAGGAAAGTCTGTGACTTTTTTTTATCCAAGCCAGAAGTCAAGCTGTGTAATTTTCTAGAAAGCCTCTAACTTTCTAGAATTTTTTTTGCTTTGTTTTATTGACTCGGCTACTTAAAAATCTAATATTTAAAGTACTAAGATTTTTCAGTGAAAAACAGATAACCATTTCTACTCTAAATTCTCACTAGAGGAAATAATTTTGTTATCCTGTCCAGTTCTTCTAAAAAGATCAGTTAAGACAATTGATATTTTGCCAAGATAAATGGATTTGCCAACTCTCAACTTATAGATTTTATAAACTGTAATCTTCAATTAATATACCACAAGGAAAGATGTATTATTTTAGCTCACAAATAGAAGAGTAAGTGAAAACATGTGAGGTCCTAGTCTGTATTAGGCACTTCATGTAATTTTTATCATTTAACTTTCAGAATAATCCAAGTATTATTATGAATTTTTTAACAATGAAGAATTTATTTTGAGATTTTAAAGGTCAAGTACAACTTTCAATATCTTATAGTTGGTAAATACCAGAACTATTATTTGAACCCTTATCCTTATGATCCCCAAGCCCCCATTTTTACCACTAAGTCACAATGTTTACTTGTTTATAAATTTTTAAATAAAAATCACAATTTAATATGATGCACTCAATGACCCATATGATAATTTAATACACATTAAATATGTATTTGCCTCTTTTGAAAACATTGAAGACATTCATTGACTTCCACTTATGAAAACATTATCCCAATAATGAATTCAAATGAAAAACATGCCCAAAATTTCTTTCAGATTTAGTGTAGAGAATTAAGATCTAGATTGTGGAATTTGATTAGTTATATAAATGAGAGCTCAAAAATTTTTAATATATTTTCTTTTGCTTTGGCCTTCTAGGGCTCAGACTAACACTCATAATTAATTCTGCCCTCTGTTACATACTTTTTGTTTCTAATCCTATTTTTACCATAAACATGTTTATCTAATGTATCCTCACTCTCTTACTGAGCATAGTTTATGTGTGAATAATGTATAAATCACCAGGGGCTTTTTCTCCAGATACTTTTTTCTTAAGATTTTAGTGAACTTGATACTTCTCAATACTCGAATATAGTAGCCATTAGCCTGTTATTTATAAGGGTCTGTTGCATTGCAAACAGCTTTCTTTTCCTCACTAGTCTCTTCCATGGAATATTTTGGGATTTAAAAAAATTAAGTGGTATCCTGGTCTTGGAGATGTTGCCTGGGTTTTTATCTTTTTTTTCCTTTACACATATATAAATATATATATGTATTTTCATAATCTCACTAGCAATGGTCACCTTAACTCAAAAGTTTTTATATTTATTGATAAGATGTTTTTCTTGTGACATAATTTAAATAAAAACTTCTCTCTCCATCTTACCTCCTGACTGAGTTTTAAAGTCATTTAAAGTCATTCACACCATTCCATTCTATTAAGTAATAGAAAAAATTCCCAAGAATTTGAATTTCATTTGCATTTTTCAAATAAGACCAGAAGATTCTCAACTTGAAAAACTGTTGCTCCTTCCTAAAAAGAAATGTGAGAAAGAACAGCCACAATCAGGCAATTTGTCTGTACATGAATATTCTTAAGAGGCATGAGGGAAATAAAAGATATTAAAAGAAGATCAATGATGCAACTCTAGTTTCCCAAGATTTGTCTTAAAGTTAACACTTACTCAAGAGACTCAGCTTCTTTTGGAAGCTAATTTAGCACTGATTTTTATAAACTTCTTTAGTCCCTAAGGTTGTGAGTCAGAAACTTAGGAGTCTCTAGAGATAAAGTTCCCTACTTCTGCTTGTTCCAAAAACCCAGTTATCCCGAGTTAACAAAAACCTTACCCAGCCATACATTTCTTGGAATAATCCTTGAACTATTTGATGACCTCAACATATATTGGGGCTTAAATCAGAATATGTCCAATAGTTCTCAAAAAAGTTAAACTCTCCCCAAGAATTTGTTTTTCTTCTTATTCCACAAATAATACTAGTTCAATCCTAATAAAATCCTAAATAAGTCATTCTACCTCTTTAAACTATTTTTGTCATCCATATTTTTGTTAATTCTCAACCACACACAAATGATTTTTCTTTATACCAGTATGGATAAATTTTAATTAGAATTTTCCATTTTAAATCAATAATTTTCTGTGACTTTTCAGTCTTTTTTACATTCCTTTTTAACATTTGAAGAATAATCAAGACTTTAATTTTAATATTGTTCGAAAATTTAATTTGTTTTTAATATTTTGAGATTTTGTTATAATGACCATTGCTATCTGTGTATCAGGCAATCTAATCTGCTTTTCCTTCTACTGGAAATAACTTAATCTCTAGAGATGGGATTATAGAATGGAAAGATATGAATTGAGAGAATTCTTCATACATATGAAAAATTATTTTTCCAAACTTTAACATTTTATCACCCTGCTACTGTGGTATTTGCACACACCATTTTTAATATATTTTCTAGAACAAGAGAAGGTGTTTATTCTTTTCTATTTGTATAAAACATTACTTTGTTTTCCTTTTTATTCCTATGATTGGTAGTTAGATTGACTATTTCCTTTATGTTCATTTATTATATTTTCCCTTTTATTATGCATCTGTACTCTTTGCTTAACTATCTCTTGGTATTTTGATAGTTTTCCTCTTAATTTGTATGAACTCTTAATAGAGTAACATTTTTAAAATTTTCTGCAAATTTCCAATTTGTGGTTTTCCTTCTTATTTTTGACATGCTATTTAAAATTTCATTAAGATTGTCATATTATCCCTGAAAAATATGAATGAAATTTTCTCCTCTGGTTATATTTGGTTTTGTTTTACCATAACAATGTTGTTTTATGTCTAATGCATGGAACAGATTGATATTTTAAAAATATTAACTAATCTCTCCAAAATACTTTATTAAAAATATGTCATGCTCTTTTCCCATTTTTCATTTACCAAGTATTTTTTGAGCACCTGTTATTGGGCAGGCACTATGATCAACATTGGGATGAACTTGGACATAGTTGATAGAAAAAGACAGTTTCAAAAATTTTAAAGATAAACATGGGAAGCATTATATTATAGGTCATAAAATTTCTATGTTTATCTAATTTACACCCTCTTACATTTAACATTAAATCATAAGCATTTTTTCACATATCATCAAATAATCAGGGAACATGATTATAATGCCTGTATATTACAGAAGATGTTATGGAAAAACCCAAATGAACTTTTTGACCAACCCATAGTGTTATATTATATTCATGTTTCAAGATTTATTTAATCTGTTTTCAAATAATGGACATCTACCTTGCTTTCATTTTTTTTTAATGTAAACAATGCTGCAATGACAATCCTAATTTATTCTTTAAGGGGAATGCTATATTTCATTTATTTTGGAATAATCTCAATCAAGGTAAAGATAATTGAATACATACTCTTATACAATCATACTAGTGGAATAGTCAAATTCTAAATGATTGCATCTCAGATTTGGAAATCATCTTAAAATTAATCTAGTTCTAACCCTTAGGAGATTACAGAAACACACCTATAGTGTGTTTGATGTTCATTTTACTTCTGCCCCCCAATCCAGTGATGGTTAGAGCACTTTATGAGGGCACTCAGGTTAGTTTTGGACAACTCTCATTATTAGAAAGTTCTTTACATTTAACTATATATATAACTCTCTGTATGCAACTCTCACCTTTCCTTGTGGAACAAGAATAAGTATATGCTCCTTTTTCATGACAGCTTTTTGAGTACTTCCAGATTGCTGTTTCTGAGTCTTTCTTGTACCAAACTACAATATTTTAGTTCTTTCAGGCATTCCCCATGTGTTTTGTTAAAATATTTAAGAACATGTATTGCTGAAGAGAATATTTTAGGGTTGTGAGATTCTCTGTGATAAATAGGACCTCACCTATGCATTATACTTCTGGTTACTGGTTTTGCCTGATTCTACTGGAGTAAAGCATTTTCTGTCATTTAAGAGGCAGAAGAGTGAGATGGTTGAGAACATTGGATTCTGGAGTTAAACAGTTCAGCTTTGTCAGGCACTCTCTCTATGACCTCAGTGAGGTCACTGTACCTCTCTAAGCCTCAGTTTCAATGTCTCTAAAATGAGGAACTTAAAAATACCTGATGATATTGTTATTCTGAGAATTAATGAGGCAGTACATATGAAGAATTTAACATAGTTATGGATGCATAGTGGGTATTCAGTAAGGGTGTTTGCTATTCTAATTGTACGTATGATATATATATGCATCTTTTAATTATAAAAAGAGAATGGCTATGGAGTTAGATACACTAGATCCCAGTTTCCTGACCTGTAGATTGGTGATCTTGAATAAGGTATTTAAGTTGTAGAATGAGTATTATAACTACCTTGTAGGGTTGGTATGTGATAGAGTACTTATGATTCTTCATATTTAATAGGCATTCCATAAAAGACAGTTGACATTATTATATTTGATTACTGGTCAGTGAGTCTGAGTATAGTTTGCCTACTGTTGATGTTATAAATAATCACTTTCAATTGGTTTGGGTAAATAAAACAGACATATAATCATCCTGTTTCAGTAAGCTATAAAAATCAATAGAAAGAGTATCAAAATGAATCACTACTGCCAAAAAATGGAATCTATTCCTTGATGAATTGGGAAAAATATGAATTGCTTGTATAAGATAGAACTATATAACTTATTGAATTTAATTACACAAAATTTTGTGAAGTCATTTAAGGTAATTCCATCAAAATTAGAGGGGCTTATTTTTCTTGATAAGTATATTTAAGTCAGTTTACCTCAGCAGGTACATTGGCAGACCAAAAAGCTGTGGGAGAAACAAAAATGAGTAATGTATAGCTCTGATAAGCCACGAGCTCCTGAGTGAAGTGGCATTTCTGCAACAACTTCCTAACTGGTCTCTCAGCTTTCACTCTTGCCTTCCTTCAATATATTCCCAGACAATGGTATGGTGGATCTTCTTAAAATGTGATACAGATAACACCATTACTCTGCTTATCACCTAATATGTCATCCCAGCTGGGTTTCTATTCTGATTCATTGTTGCCTATGCCTTACTTGTCAAATATTTTTTTTAATATCATCCCTTGTCAGAGCCCGGTTTCACATTCATACTAAACTGGGAAATGGCCATTACTGGATATCTTGTGAGGGCTATCTTGTAGACAGTGAAATTTATCTCAAGATGAGAGAAGATGCTGCTGCAATACGACCACATGCTCTCTGCTTTCACGTGCTGCACAGGTTCTTATAAAACAAAGTGAAAAACTATTTACAAGAAGCAGTGCTCATATTTTCAAGGGTTAGAGCTGTCCCTCCCATGCTCATATTTGGGTGTTTCATTTGCATCCAGGGCTGAGGTAGCACATTCTACTTCTCCTGAGGCTTTGGGTAGAGTAGGGGTGAGTGAAGTACAGGGTATGGCAGGAATATAGGAGTTGGCAGGTCAGCATGGCCCAGTTCCCTTCCCACTGCAGATGTGTGTGTTGAATGCCAGAGGGACAGTTATTGATCAATTTTTAGTTGTGATGAGTGATAGGTAATGTTTAAAATGATATATTTATTTGAGACTTTCAAATTTGAGTCCTCTAAAGCTACTTGCAAATTGGAACAAAGCAAAGATAAAGTGGTTTGATCAACCCTAGTGCCCTTGCTCACATTTGCATTATATTTCATAAAAATAATTCTCTCAGTGGGTCCTCTCATGGATATCTACCATGTAGCTATGAAACCTTGGGCATCTATGTATTAAACTTTCTGTAATAGATGCTTACATATCTAGGTGGTTTGTTCCTCTGTATTTTCCAAAAAGGAATGCTGATTAGGTTGCACACCTTTATTACTATTTTTATTTATTATTAAAATTTCATTTATTATTTTATTATTGTTGTTATTTACTTACCATTCTTTGTTTATTTGCCATTTATCTCTAATTTCCTTTCTTAGAGTTTGGATATTCCCTTTTAGGCATCATAAGGCTCTCCCTTTTGTGATGCTGGTGACTCTACAGAACCATGCCTCTCTTTCTACCTTTTGAATGGCTACTTGCCTCTGCTTTTAGTGGTTCTACTTCTTTCTTCCCTAAAAAATTGGGTGCAGTTAGTAATGGTTGTTCAGCTTTTCGTATATACTGCATATATATTACCTATAATATCCACATCAAAAATTTCACTGTCTGCAGCCTCACATTGAATGCCCATCTGTAGTGTTTAAATTTGTATCTTCATATACTAGCTAGATACTATCAACCTGGTGATCTACTATCATCACAAAAAAACCTGGTTATAGTTGCACTCTTGCTATTCCTCCAGTTCCTTGATTTTTTAAAACTAAGACTCTTTCTCTAGAGTGAGAGAAGTGCTGTAAAATGTGGATAAACGAGCTAGTATATTTAATCTTCACAACACATGAGAAAGCTGAGGTTCAGAGAAGTTAAATTACTTGCATAGGCTATAGATTGGTAAGGTAGATATGGACATGAGATTCCAATCTAAAAAGTTTGGCTGCACATGCAGTCTCATAACCAGTAATGTTTTCTGCCTCCCTTGATAAACTAAAAATTCTCACACCCTAAAAATTCCCCTTCCTTAAAGTGCATCACACTGAAAACCCATGACCCTACGTTTATTCAGCAGTTTTCTGGTTATTTAAAACACTTTGTTCCTGGTGATTACTGTCTGTTACTTGTAAGTACAAGGGTATCAGCGAGTTTCCCATGAGCATGATGCTATACTGGGCTCAAGACAAAGTCAAGTATTATCCACTCTTTTTTCATGGCCTTTGCCATAATCACTGAGGACTTGGTCATCATTGTCTCCTGAAATCACCTATATATCCAGTTAACTGCTTTGGAGAAATTACAAGGTTAAATCCATTTAGAATATTTTAACTTTCTTGCCCTCTAATATGTTTAGATTAATTCTTCTGATTTAGATACAACTGGGCTTCAGAATATTTTCTTCTGACTAGTAGGCAATAGAGGAAATAATATGTCTCTATAGTAAAGACCATGGTTTGAAAACTAGCTTTCCCACTTAGAACCTGTATGATCTTAACTTCTATGAATCTTAATCTCTTCACCTATAAATTAAGAGCAAGGAGATATACCTTTTAAGATTACTGTGAAGATTTAGTAGGAAGTAATAAGATGTGATATATAGCACAATACCTTGCATATTGGCATCTTATTCAAATTCTCTAGATAGTTCCTTATCTCTATCTTCCTTTTTGTTTTCTTCCTTCTCTCTTCCTTATGAAGCCAAGTTTCCTAAACGAATTCTAGTAGGAACATCTCCCTCAAAAAACTGTTTTCTTTTCTGTATCTAGTGAATTTTAATTGCAGTGTTTAATTATATTTCATTTCTTAGCAAGGTTGATATTGAAAATATTTTACAAAGACTGTGGAACAGCTACCAATTAATCAGAATGGATACTAATTATAAACAACTAGTACAGTTATACCAGTGGGTATAAGCTCAGGTCTGGTTTTATGAGGTTTTAAGTTTTTGGTTGTAATTTTTTCTCTGATCTATAAGCAAAGCTAAAATTTAGCTGGCACATTACTATGGCCACACTGATTATTTATGGTAGGCATTCATTCTGATTTAATGGAGCACTTTCCATAGACATTGTTAAATATTTTGAATTTCAGTGCTACTCATTAATCATTTAGAAGTGTGTTTTAATTATCTCAGTCAATGGAGCTTTTTAATTAATTAATTACTTTTAATTTAATTGAGAGAATATGGACTGTATAATATAATTTCACTGAAATTTGCTGATTCTTGCTCTCAGCCTAACAAAATATCAATTTTTGGGCTTCCCTGATGGCGCAGTGGTTGAGAGTCCGCCTGCCGATGCAGGGGACACGGGTTTGTGCCCCGGTCTGGGAGGATCCCACATGCTGCGGAGTGGCTGGGCCCGTGAGCCATGGCCTCTGAGCCTGCATGTGCAACGGGAGAGGCCACAGCAGTGAGAGGACCGTGTACCACAAGAAAAAAAAATATCAATTTTTATACGTGTTCCACATGTGATTTAGGATAATGTGTATCCCATAATAGTTGGGTTGTTAAAGTTTGTTAATCATTTTATTCAAATGAAAAACTTTCCACATCCTGATTGTGGCTTCAGATATTCTACCTTTCTGGAATCAGGTATTCTGTAAAGTTGGGGAAATAGTAGCTCCTTGAAGAATTTTCATGAGCATTCAATAATACGATCTTGGTGAATTGTTTTGGAAACTATGTACCTTTCTGAAGTTATTTCTCCCATTCATTTATTTATGCATTAATTCAACAAATTTATAGAAATAGCATACTCTGGTGCCAGGTATGGAATTTAGGTGGGTGCTAGGTATGTGTTGGTAAAAGAAAAGAGTTTTTTTTTTTTTTTCTTTCTCTCAAGGTCCTAAGTTTATCCCTTCTCACATGTATTTCAGGATTTGGTGAACTACTCAATGTTTTCTTTTCATACAGTCATATGATAATCATTATTTGTCATTTTAGAGCATACTAAAGAGGTTTCCATAACCTACATTTAGACACAAGGAGGGAACTGTAAAGGAAATGCAAATCCCTTGCCCAATACCTGTTATTTAATTGTGTATGGAAATGACAATCTGACCAAATCTATTGCTGTGCTCCATCTGATTCACTACATTTCTCAAGCAGAGAATTGCATATTTTATGGTTTTTAAAGATACCTCAAGACAAAGTAAAGACTTAGCAGGGCTATTTATTTACCAGAAGTAAAAGCTGAGTGACAGATTAAAACCTCTGAGGAGGTGGCGCTGGTAGGCTACTGGTTTTGGCTTATAGAAAAGAAGAAATAAAAACTGAAACCAATACTGGAAGCAGCTAAGGATTTGCCATTGTTGTGGTGAAGAACCATAGCTGGGGTAATGCTGACATGAACAGAAAGCTAATAGGGAGGGTCAAATCCCTTAATCCTCATCCAACGTTCCATTCTCTTGCTAGCAACTCTTTGGGAAGAATTTAACAGAAGCTGGCTAGCAAAGAAGAAATGTGGTTTTCAATGTCTCAACCCTAACTTACAAAGAAAAGCAAATTTGAAGCTGAGAGACAGTAGTTTAATAGCATCAAAATTACTCTGTAAAAAAGTAAGGATGAAAATCTTGTGTCTACTCAAAGCTTTATGATCTATTAAAGTACACTGAGCATTAATAAAAAATCACCAATGTTTATTGGATATTTAGGGTGTTCTAGGCACTATTTAGTGCTGAGCATGAATTAACTTATTTAATATTACGAGGAAATAGTAATTACCTGTTAGCAAGAAAGGAAAATATTAAGGGCTTACTTTTACAATTTAGACGTAGTTATAGTCTTTTACTCTAGATGTGTGTTCTATATTTCAACTCTCATTGACTCCTCAAAGGGCTAGAAGAAAGGAGTGCTTTCTTCTATTGACATATCTGACTAAATTCCTTCAATGGAAATGGGGTTTCCATTTCTCACTTTGGCACCAATACAATGGCTACACTCTTCAGACAATAGAGATTATCTCAATTTGGGGCTATCTTTCTTTTATCCTCCAATGCCCAAAACCCTGTAGCTCTTCAGTTCATTGAACAACTTGACTCTATTTGCCACTTCTTATCCTCTTATTGAAATTGTTGTCAGTTACCAGTTCTATCTAGTTCTTCCGCTTAGAAGCTGTGTGATCCAATGCAGGGTAAGAAAGAAGTCCTTATTATGACCTGGTCTCTTCTCAAAATCCAAGAGGAATTCTCTGCTACCATGTCACCTCTATTTTATTGGGTTAAAACTTAGGGTGCATTACTAGGGGACTTTCAAATTAATCTCATTATGTACCAAATCCAGAAAAGTTATGGTATATGATAAATAAAACCTCTTCCTCTACATTATGGTACACATTATATAAAAAATAAAAGGTAGTAATTTATGAAGGGAGATGGTATGACAAAATGTCAATATAGTTAACTTATAAAATATTATATTGAATTAGATATCTTTTTGAAGAACCACTGTTACCTCAGATATGACAGATATACATTTATTTCTATGTTTATACATGATGTGGTTCATTTATTTATTAAAAATATTTATTGAGCACCTATTATATGTCAAGTCCTCATCTGTGTCTTTGAGGTGTTGTAGGGTAATAAACAAACAAGTTCCTACTCACCATATAAGAGAGCTTTATGTCTTGGTGGACATAAATAGTAAATAAATGAAAAAATTAAAAGTAAATATATGATATATGTGCTCGTTGATAATGACTTTGCAATGCAATAAGTAACAAGTAATATTAATAATCTGCATTTTAAATATTTTTATTAGCAACAGCAATTATAAAATAATAATATATGTATTGATTATTCCAGTTACATTTATAAATGCTTGTATTCATAACAATCCAAGGAAGTAAGGACTATTATCGTATGACATATGGGTTATCCTTCCTTAAATATTTGGTAAACATCAGCAGTAAATCATGATATCAGTGGACTAAAGAAAATCAAAAGCAATTATTTCAAGATATGTTGGAAATAAATTTGGTGAAGATCAATTCATAATTTTTATATAAACTATTTGAAGTTCACAAACAGGAGGTAACTTCCTAATCTTGAAAGGAAACTTTCAATACCAATATACCAAAAATCTATAGGAAATTACTATTCACTAATAATTAATTGAGACAGTTTATACATTCTCATTAAGATCTGGATTAAGATAAGAATACCTACTCTTATAACTACTAGTTAGCATAGACTTAGTAGTCCTGGTCAAAATCATAAGACAAGAAAAAGGCAGAAGTAACAATAAAAAAAGATTTAAAAATTTATAAGACCTGATGAAAAAATTAGTAAGAAATGTAGATGTAAGATCAATGGAAAAATCAGTAGTTCTCTTTATATTAGTAATAAATGATTAGCAAACATAATAGAAATAAATACAATAAAATAACAAAGTATAAAACATCTGAGTTTTATCCTAACAAAGCATGTACCAGACCTTTACAGAAGCCATTTAAAAACTAAGATAAACAGCATATCAAAATATGAGTAATTCAAAAGATATAATATGTTAAGAGATGGGATAAAAATATAAGGCTGCCATTTTTTCCCCAAATTAGTCTATACATTCAATTAAGTACATTCAAAAGTTTAGATGGATTTTTTTTGAGAAATATGATTAACTGTTCTAAAATTTATATGGAGGAATAAAATTGTACAACTTGCACACAATTTTTTAAAAGAAAAGTAGGGGGAAAATCCATATTTGAAACATACAACAAAGCCACTGTAATAAAAATATTATAATAATGCCTCAGGGACATTTAAATATTGCAATAGAAAAGAGATCTCAGGTATAGACATATGTTTATATGGGAATTTGAAATATCATAAAACTGTCACCCTAAACTAATGGGGAAGTGATAGCTTAGTAGGTCATGTTAGGAAAGTGTCTTTATATATGAAAAATCTAGAATTTGATCCTTGGATTATCATACATACAGTTGGAAACCAGATATATTAACAATTTATATGTGAAAAATTATTAAATTAATAAAAGAAACTATAGAAAATATTGGGAACTTAGAGGAAAAAAACTTTTAAAACATAAAGGCTTAAACTAATAGAAAATTGGTCAAAGGATATGAATCAGTGATTCATAGAAAGGTTTTCCTAAGTGGCTGACAAATACATGGAGAGATTCTAACACTTAGAAAATCTGAAAAATGCTCATTAAATGTTCAAAGTCAGAAAAATTATCATTAAGATAGCCATAAAATATTCATTTTCTTTAGAAAGTAGATATCAAATGTTGGCAAGCATGTGGGGAGGTAGAACTCTGATGGGAGTGTACACTGATAATACTGGAAAAGTCTCTGGCTGTATTAAAATTGGGTGGGACCTAGTGATTCCAGTCCTGGGAATATGTCTCAGATAAGTTCTTGCCCAGGACTGTAAGGGGACAAGCATGAGGATGCTCATCATTGCATTGTTTGTGGCAAAAGGAGGTTGGAGGCAACCTTGATATCCATCATCAGAGGAATGGTTCTGCCACACATGAGTAAGCATCATGGAACAGTTTGCAGAAGTGAGGAGCAAATGAACTAGATGTCCATATAGCAACATAAGTAGATCTCTGAAAAAGTGTTGAAAAAGTAGGCAATGTTGTGATTTATAGCACAGTAAAATTTATATACAAATTTAAATCCATATTTTACAAGGGTACATGCATTTTTAGGGACAAAGCAAAAGCATAGTTGTCGGATGGGAGGAAATGTTAGTGGAATCAGTGATTATGGGAAAATATAGGTGGCTTTTTAAGGATTGAGGAAAATAATATACAGAGGAATAGAAAATAAAATACAGAGGAGCATGATTAACTAAAGCCTAAGTATAAAAGGAAACAGACAAAAACACATATAAAATCAGAGAGAGCAATATAAGGCATATGCTAATGAAGGAGCTCTGATCAGAAATGTAGTTCAATAGAAGGGACTATCATAAATGTAAAAGAAAAGGAAAATGGAGTTCTCACACCATAAAAACAACACATAATGGATTGGAAGAAAAAAATGAAGGCACTTAAAAGAAAAAAAATAGGTTAGAGCTTAGTTAGATAAGGCATTTTTTTAAAAATAGAGTTTTTAATCTAGTTAAAGAAAAAAAAATCAGTCATTAAGTGGTTGCTTAGCACGGAGAATGAAAGGGACCCTGGGAACTTCCTTTCATTCAGTGCTCATCCAACAGATTTTTAAGTCAAGTATAACCTTGGAGAGGTCATACTTAATGTAGAGATTGATGAATCTGACATTCCTTTTAGCCTGATTCCAGTAAATATGCTATTCATGTAAGTAATCCCCGTGATTTGACCTAGTTTTCCCCTTCTGATGAGAAGCAGACATCCAGGTCACCTGTATAGAAGGAAAGAATGGACTGAGCAAAGGAATGAAGTGGCTCTTCCACTTTGGCCTATGTTAAGCATTGTAAAGGATGGCACTCTGCTTCATAGTAGTATCTGTGAGCTAGTGTGAATCAACCCTTGTGAACGAGATCTAGCTTCTTGTTTTAACAAATCAACTTTGAGTCTTGTAGGGCTAAGGAACAGAATGTGGACCTTAGTTAAAAACAGCAGCAACAACAACAAAACACACAGTATTGCTGTCTGGTGAAGTCTGTTGGCAGGAAGCCCAACAGCTTCTCTTGGGGGAAGCCTCTGAATCACTGTACATGTTTTATTCAAACTCTAAGAGTAAGTACAATCAGCCTTCAAAGAAGGGGAGATCCTGTGAGAGAGGGCTAAGGCAATATTTCATTGCATCAATTGAGTTTGACCTTGATCAGCTGAGGAGGAATAGTCTTAGGTAATGGGCTGAAACCAGAATGCATCAGTGGGGCTTCTAGACAAGAAAACAATGTGCATGGGTGCAATAGACAGAAAAATAAAGAAAAAGAGGAACAAAGGTTTGCCAGTTTGTGAGGTATATTAAATGGAGTATTCAGGAATTATAATTTATTCTCCAGGAGATTTGGAACCTTTCGAATTTTGACCGAGGGAGTATAGAAGATTAAAACTCAGAAAAAAGGTTAATATAGAGGCATTCTTCAGGGTCATGTGCTTTTCTCACCAATATGGAACTGTGACCTGTGCTTGGTGGGTCTGTAAACATTGTTTTTCAGGACAATCATTGGCTCCTCCATTAGCTTGTAGAGAACCTGAGTCAAAATTCATCTTTGTATGGAACTAGACAAATAGCAGTTCATTTTAGGTCAAATTTGGTATCAAAAAGTTTTAATTCCCTTGGCAAAAACAGTCCTCCCATTTCCTGTGGGTTCTCAGCTCAGTCCTGTAACAATCTGTGAAAATTAAAGTGAATCCAGCATCAGTCTGAAGTGAGACTAAAGCTCTGTTGGGTCCTTTGCAGCTAAGTCTTAACTGATTGCTTTAGTTATTAAAGTAATCAAAGTAATAATAACTGCTTCATTCTGTCTGGGTTTTTCAGTTTTGTTTTTGTTTTTGTTTTTCACTTCCAAGAACGAAGGGGACTTCAACAGATACCCAAAGAAAAAGAAAAACATCTCCATTTATAAGTTGAAAAATTGATGCCCTGGGGGCCATAGGAACCTAACCCTTCTACTATTCCTGCTTTTGTTTTGTTTTGTTTTTTTTAATAGCTTTTACCCCCTACCCCTAGAAAACTTCTCTTCTAGAAGTAGTGAGTTTATGGAGGTATTGCTCACTGGGTGAAAAAAAACATGTCCATTTTGTGGTCAGTTTTCCTCCATATGCCCTAAGATATGTTGAACATTATAAGCAATAGTAGTCAAATGTACATGAGCTTAAAAAAATCTGGCTACATCTCTTAAGAGCTCTGTGACATTATGCTCACATTTTTAAGCTTTTCTCAGCAACTGTCGGCTCACCTATATAATGGAGCAGCCTGTTCTGAATTTAACTGTTACCACATATACTAAGTTTATGGCTTAGATTAGGAACTTAAAACACATTTGACTCTTACTGGGGTCATAATTAGTTGTAATTAAAAGAGTATGAGGCCCAAAATTACATTCTTAGGAAACCTAATTTCAAACTCTAGATCTTTCTCATGCTAGGGAAGTGAGGGCTGCACTACTTTTCAGAGTCTAGGTTTACTCATCTGTAAAGTTACCAATAGCTTCTTCATAGATTCCATGAGTGAATCCAATGATATCATATGATGAAAGCGCTTTGCAAGTGAAATGCAATATCCAAATGCTTGTTCATTAATTCATTCAACATATATATGGCAATGGCTTAGTGTGTGCCAGGCAATATAATTAGGGATGGTGGTGAGCAAGTGAAGTCATTACAACATTTATTTTTCTCAAGACCAAAGGATATTTCTCTATACAGATATTTTAGTATATTTGTTAAACAACTTTCATATGACTTTACAATTTGAAGCTTACAGGGAATTTTCCCAAGCTACTGCCTTATCATTTTAGAAACAAGGAAAGCAATTCTGAGAGAAGGTAAATTACTTGCTCAGTGTTCTGTGCCTAATTAATTGTGTGTAGGAAGCAAGTGTTGACTGGCTCTAAAGCTTACACTCTTTCCAAAACACTGTGTTATCTCAGACAGGAAAAGTTGTGCTGTGTTAATCTTACTGGTTTTAATGGCAATTGGAGAGAGGCTAAATTAAGTAAACTTGGAATCCAAACAGAATGGCAGATGTATGGAGAACGGGACAGCCACAAATTTGTTCCACTAAGCCGAATTTCTCCTACAAATTATATCACTTGGCACAATGTAGGAATAGATGGAATAGATGCTCTTTTTTTTCTGGAACATTTCTGTCATACAAAGTTAGTAGATTAATCCAGGTCACAAATAATCAAAACAAGAGATAAAGGGCCTATGGTGGATTTTTGCTTCTACATAATTTATTCTCTGGAGTCAAAGCTTACTCTGGAACTCAGGGGCACTAGGATAAAGAGGTACTGATTACAGTGATCCTGGCCCAAGGAGCTTCCCGAAAGGGTTCATGGAAGAGGTGGTTTTTGTTTATTCGTATTTAGAGGGTTAGATATAGGAATCATATTTTTGTCTTAATTAATTTGAATTCAACAATTATTTTGAGTATAATCATTTAGGTGATATGGTATCTCAGCTACATTTAAAAACGTTTTAAAAATATATTTTTTTATTACAGTGGTCATAGCAACTGCTGATGATGGTCAAATGATTGTATTGCAGTTCCACACATTTGGGACAGAATTAATTTTTTTCAGCAGATTATAGGTCCAATAATAGCATTCAAATTGTTTAGATGCTAAAGAAAATAACAGATAACACATCTGTTTTGCAATAATTTCTCTAAGATCACCAATTAAAGGAATCTAATGCTCTCATTCCATCTGCTCTGGGGAGGGGAGGAGAGGCAGAATAAATGTTTCTGAAGAGGCAGATATAGCAAAGAGCACTGAATTTTATTTTAGAGTACCTAGATTTGAAACTGAAAGATTTGGAACTTCTTTTTTTCTCTTCTTTAAATGAAGCCAATTCCTACCTAAGATCTTTATTGTGAAAATTACCCAGTAAGGGTCTAAAATATAACACGAAGCTTTATGACACTAAATAATGAAAACTTGACAAATGAGAAAATAAATATATCCAGTTAAAGCATATAAAATCGATATCTTACCCTTAATTTGAAAAACCACATTTACAACAGAAGAATATGGAACATTATGACATTTATGTAACTCTGAGCCTGAGGAATGGTTTCCTTTCCTTGATTTGAGATCAATATTCTTTTGCTTTACAGCCTCAAGAAATGCTTTCCATTTTATGTAATAATTTTCAGGATAAAGAGAGGGGTTATTAGTGAGCATTGGATAAAAAGTAAGGTGCTGTAATTATTTTCTTCAAGTTTTGACTTATCATTAGTTTATTCCTCAGGTAAAACTGATAGATGAATCTATTTAAAATATTCTGACTCTCAGGTCCAGAGTTTCTAGTTCAATCTCAGAAAAGAAATATGTAAGATAACCCAGAGATTCTTGGGGCCTTTGGGGTTTATCTAACTGCTCCTCTACATTTTGAGCTCCAGAAATGTCCTCCAAAAGACCAACCATTAGCATAGCAAGGCAGTTTAAATGCATTTTGGGGCAAGCCAGGGAGGGGTCCAATATTTGCAACAAAGTAAAATTAGGAATGTAAGCATGGAGGATTATAAACTTCCCAACACCCCAGGGGGTATGTAGTTAGACCCAGTTATATAATTGGTATGTTCCTTTTGTAATATGACTCAAACATGAAACATATATCACTGTCTACCTTCTCACAACATTTGAAGATTTAAGGCCCAAACAGAAAAAAGTCTTTAGTAAGTATTGCTGTTTTGCGGGGGAAATTATCTGAAAACTATCCACAATTAATTGTGTAAATTGCCTTCACTTGCATAGTGCTTTCAAATATCTAATGTGTTTCTCAGAATACTACCATGAGTTGGTACAGTTATTCCTATTACACAAATTTAGAGCCTCAGACTTTGAAAGTTGAAATATTTTGCTGAAGTTTGTCCAGCCAGTATATGAGAAGGTAAAAAAGACCTGAAATTCAGCTTTTGTGACTTGCCCCTGCAATCTATTTGCAGCACTGCCCCATCTTGCACTGATAAGAGCCTGAAATGAGCTGTTAGAATTTTGCATCCCCACCCTGCAATGGATGCAGGAAAGTTAGGTTAGAAGGATGTAAACAATTGAAAATGACAAATGTCAATAAAAAATTAAAACTGAATTTTATTTTCCCTCTAGGTCCAGGTCAGAGTTGAAGCATATGGAGCAGAATGTAACCTTTTATGAAAAACAATTCCTCTTTGACTTTAATAACAAAGATTTGCACTCAAACTCAACCTTTGCTCCCGAAATGAATCCTCCTTTCTCAATAACTTTCTGTTAAAGCTTTTTCAGATAAGCCTACTTTTTCAAATTGGTAATTTCTTCTTAACCTACGTATTTTTTCTAAATTTAGTTCACTCTAAATGCTATAATTTATGCTGCACAGGCATCTGACATTTAATACCAGAGAATAATAAATAATACTAATTGAGTTGGGGGCAAGGAGCATTTTTCTATGCACTTTTCATGTATTTCACTTATCTGATCCTTATTACAATCTTATGAGATATATGCTATTATTATCTTCATTTTAACGGTTGAGTAACTGAGGAACAAAAAGATATTATCATTGACTGTGAGGTGTGTGTGTGTGTGTATATACATATACATATATATATATATATATATATATATATATATATATATATATATATATCTCACATATATATCTATGCAACAAGTTTCCCTAAAGGGACTGAAAAATACTTAGGGCAGAAAACTTTCTATTTTACTTTTCTGTATCACAGAACTATCTGAAGATGTGCCTTGAGAATGGTGGACACTCAGAGTATATACCTGTAAACAGATAGACAATTTTTCATTTAGTTCCTCAGATGCTGTCTATAGTTTGTATATTATGAAGTTATATGTTGCTTTACTATTTATAGTTACTGCTTGCAGTAGTAATTTCTACTAAAAGACCACCACAGGAATAAAGGATGTTGAAAGGAGGCAGGGCTTGAGTCCTCTTTCCCAAACATCTTTCTCTCTGTTCAACCTGAAAAACTCAAAATCTATATATTTTATGTGCTATTCTGCATTTTTATTGACATATAATTGACATGTAACATTGGGTAAGCTTGAGTATGTTGATTTGATACACTTATATATATTGTAATAGCAGTACCACTTAGCATTAGCTAACACCTTCATCCCATCACATAATTATGTTTTTTTGGTGGTAAGACATTTAAGATGTAGTCTTTTAGAAACTTTCAAGTATATAAGAAAATATTGTTAACTATAATCACAATGCTGTGTATTAGATTCCCAGAATGTATTCCTCTTCTAACTGTAAGTTTATATGCTTTGACCAACATCTCCCCAGTGCCCTCATTCCATAGCCTCTGGTAACCAACTTTCTAATTTCTGTTTCTATTAGTTCAGCATTTTTAGATTCCACATGTAAATGATATCAGACAGTATTTGTTTTTCTCTGCCTGATATCTCACTTACCATAATGCTCTCAGGGTCTATCCATGTTGTCCCAAATGGCAAGATTTCCTTCTTTCTCATGGCTGGATATTATTCTATTTTCTGTGTATACCACATCTTCTTTATCCATTCACCCCTTGACAGACACTTAGGTTGTTACCATATCTCGGCTATTGTGAATAATGCTGTAATAAACATGCAAGTACAGGTATCTTTTTGATATCTTGCTTACATTTTCTTTGGAGGTGTACCAAGGAGTGGGATTGCTGGATCATATAGTAGTTTTATTTTTAATTTTTTGAGGGATCTTCATACTGTTTTCCTGGTGGCTGAAGCAATTTATATTTCCACCAGCAGTGCACAGGCCTTTCTTTTTCTCCACATCTAACACTTGTTCTCTCTTGTCTTTTTGATGGCAGCCATTCTGACCGGTGTGAGGTGCTATCTGATCTTGGTTTTGATTTGCATTTCCCTGATGATTAATGATGCTGAGCATCTTTTCATGTACCTGTTGTCCAGTTGTATGTCTTCTTTGGAAAATATCAATTCAGTTCTTCTGCCCATTTTTTAATTGGACTGTTTACTTTTTGTTATTGAGTTGTATGACTTAGTTATATATTTTGGATAATAACCACTTATCTGATATATTGTTTGCATGTATTTTCTCCCATTACATAGGTTGTATTTTATTTTGTTGTTATTTCTTTTGCTGTGGGGAAGCTTTTTTGTTTGATGTAGTCCCACTTGTTCATTTTTGTTGCTGTTGCTTTTGGTGTCATATGCAAAATATCATTGCCAAGACCAATGTCACAGAAATTTTTCCCTATGTTTTCTTCTAGGAGTTTTATAATTTCAGGTATTATGTTTAAGTTTTTAATCTATTTCAAGTTAAGTTTGTGAGTGGTGTAAGATTGGGGTACAATTTCATTTTACTGCATATGGTTATCCAGTTATCCCAGCACAATTTATTGAATAGAGTATACTTTCCTTATTGAGTATTCTTGGCTCCCTTGGCAAATATTTTTTGACTGTATATGTGGGGGTTTATTTCTGGGCTCTCTATTCTATACTATTGGTCTATGTGTCTATTTTTATGCCAGTATCATACTCTTTTGATTACTATAGTTTTGTAGTATAGTTTGAAATTGGGAAGTGTGATGCCTTCAGCTTTGTCCTTCTTTCTCAGGATTCCTCTGTGTTTGGTCTTTTGCGGTTTCATACAAATTTCATGATTTTTTTCTACTTCTGTGAAAAATGCAATTAGAATTTTTATAAGGATTGCGTTGAATCTATAAATGACTTGGGTAGTATGGATATTTTAACAATGTTAATTCTTCTGATACATGAACTTGGAGTATATTTCCAATTGTATCTTCTTCAATTTCTTTGATTTCATCAAGGTCTTGTAGTTTCACTTTCTTGGTTAAATTAATTCCTAAGTATCAATATTTTATTGTTTTTGATGATACTGTAAATGGGATTGTTTCACTTATTTCTTTTTCAGATGTTTTATTGTTAATGTATAGAAATGCAACTGATTTCTGAATGTTGATTTTATATCATACAATCTTACTGAATTCATTGCTTAGTTCAGTTTTTTGGTTGAGTCTTTAAGATTTTTTTGTACATAGGATGATATCATCTTCAAATAGAGATAATTTTACTTTTTCCTTTTCAATTTGGATCTATTTCTTTACTTGCTTGATCTAGATAGGACTTCCAGTACTGTGTTGAATAAGAATGGCAAGAATGGGTACCCTTGACTTGTTCCTGATCCTAGTTGAAACACTTTCCACCTTTAACCATTGAATGTGATGTCAGTTATGGTTCTGTCATGTATGGCCTTTATTAAGTTGAGATATGTTCCTCTATACCCAATTTATTGATGATTTTTTTTATCATGAGAAGATGTTGTTTCTTGTCAAGTTCTCTTTTCTGCTTCTATTGAGATTATCATGTGATTTTGATCTTTTATTCTGTTAATGTGGTGTATTGCATTTATTGATTTTTATATGTTGAACCATCTTTGCATCCCAGTGATAAATCCCACTTGATCATGGCATATGATCCTAATGTGCCATTGAACTTGGTTTGCTAATATTTGGTTGAGAATTATTTTTTTTTTTTTTCTTTTTGTGGTATGCGGGCCTCTCACTGTTGTGGCCTCTCCCGTTGCGGAGCACAGGCTCCGGACGCGCAGGCCCAGCGGCCATAGCTCACGGGCCCAGCCGCTCCGCGGCATATGGGATCCTCCCAGACCGGGGCACGAACCCGTATCCCCTGCATCGGCAGGCGGACTCTCAACCACTGCGCCACCAGGGAGGCCCTGGTTGAGAATTTTTGCATCTATATTCACCAGGGATATTGGTTGGTAGTTGTTTTTTTTTTTTTTTTTCTTGTAGTGTCCTTATCTGGCTTTAGTGTGAGGGTAATGTTGGCCTCCTAAAATAAGTTTGGGAATTCTCCTTCCCCTTTAATTTTTTGGATGAATTTGAGAAGGATTGATATTAATTCTTTAAATGTTTGGTAGAATTTACCAGTAAAACCATCTGGTCCTGGGTCTGTCTTTGTTGTGAAGTTTATAATTTTGATTTAATTTTCCAACTCATTATTGGTTCAGATTTCCCATTCCTTCATGATTCAGTCTTGGTAAGATATTTATTTCTAGGAATTCATCAATTACTTCTATGTATTTCTTTGCTATCATTTGTAATGTCTCTTCTTTTATTTCTGATTTTATGTATTTGAGTCTTCTCTCTTTTTTCCTTGGTTAGCCTAGCTAAAGGTTTTATAAATTTTATCTTTTCAAAAATCCACCTCTTAGTTTGTCAATCTTTTCTCTTGTTTTTCTGGTCTTTATTTCATTTATTTACACTCTGTTCTATGTGTTCCTTCCTACTGGTAACTTTGGGCTTAATTTGTTCTTTTTCTAGTTCCTTGCAGTTAAAGTTAGGTTATTTGAGAACTCTTTTTTCCCTTAATATATGCATTTATCACTATATACTTCTCTTTAAGAACTGCTTCTGCAGTACTTTATAGGTTTTGGTACATTGTGTCTCTATTTTCATTTATTTCAATATATTTTTACTTCCCTTTTGATTTTTTTCTTTGATACTTTGGTTACTCATGAGTGTGTTGTTTTGTTTCCACATGTTTGTAAATTACCCAGGTTTCCCCTTGTTGATTTCTAATTTCATACCATTGGGGTATGAAAAAAAGATACTTGGTACCTTGGTATCTTTAAATATGCCAATACTTGTGTTGTAGCTTGTGATCGAGATGTTTTGTGATCTATCCTGGAGAATGTTCCATGTGCACTTGAGAAGAATGCCTATTCTGCTGCTCTTGGATAGAATGTTCTCTATATGTCTGTTAGGTCCATTTAGTTAAAAGTATGATTTAAATCCAACCTTTCCATATTAATTTTCCATGTGTATGATCTATCCATTGCTGAAAGTGGGATATTGAAGCCCCCTACTATTTTTGCGTTACTCTCTATTTCTCCCATCAGATCTGTTAGAATTTACTTAATATATTTAGGTGTTTTTGATGTAGGGTGCATATATATAATTGTTATATTTTCTTGATGAGTCCACTCCTTTCTCATTATATAATGACCCTCTTTGTCTCCCATGATAGTTTCTGTCCTAAAGTCTATTTTATCTGATATAAGAATGGATGCCCCTAACCTTTTTTGGTTTGTATTTGCATGGAACATATTTTGCCATCCCTTTAGTTTCAGTTCATATGTGTCCTTAGAGCTGAAGTGAGTCTCTTGTGGGCAACATATTGTTGGGTGTTTTGTTTTTTTTTTTAATTCATCCAGCCACTCTGGCCTTTTGATTGGAGATTTCAATCCATTTATTTAGAGTAATCTTTGATATGTAAGGACTTACTAATAACCATCTTATTAATTACATTATGGCTGTTATGTATTTCCACTCTTCTTTTTTCCCTCTTGCTGCCTACTTAAATGGATGGTGATTTTCCCTATGACATGCTCTGATTCCCTTCTCTTTACCTTTTGTGAATTATGATAGGTTTTTATTTTGTAGTTACCATGCAGGTCACGTAAAACATATAACAGTCTGTTTTATGCTAATAGCAAATTAACTTCAGTTGCATACAAAACTCTACCCTTTAATTCCCCCCTTTTATGTTTTTAACATGACAATTTACCTATTTTTATATTGTGTATTCGTTAACAAATTATAGTAGCTATAGTTATTTTTAATGGTCTTTTCCTTTAGTCTTTATAGTGTAGTTAAGTGGCTAACATACCATCTTATTATAGAATTAGAATTTTATTACTGACTATATATTTCCCTTACTAATGTGTTGTCTGTTTTTATATGTTTTCATGTTACTAATTATCATCCTTTCATTTCATCTTGAAGAACACCTTTCAACATTTCTTATAAGGTGAGTCTAGTGATGGTGAACTACTTCAGCTTTGTTTGACTGGGAAAGTCTTTATTTCCAAAGTTCAGTGTTGCTATCTACAATATAACTCAATAGACTTTCCTAAAACACTTTAATTCGATGATGAATTATTACCTATCTGAATTCACGCCTTCTTCCCCTCCTCCTCTTCCTCTCCTTCGCTTTTATCCCTCCTCCTCCTCCTCTTCTTCTTTATTTTTGTGGCCTTAAACATATGAATTCCCTTTTGTCCTGTGAATTTATTTATTTTATTGCTTATTGGTATCTCTTTTCATTCCAAAAAAGGTGATGCCTTCCTGAGCCAAATTAACTCATATAAAAGGATGAATATAAAAAAAGCAAAAATGTTAAATTAATGCATTTAATTCACAGCAAATATTTGTTTTATTTCATTTATAATATCTAGATTATTTTCAATTCAAACATTTCATTTTGGTAATTATCATCTGAATAGTAATTCCTGACTTTGAATTAACTTTATTTTGGTAATCATAATTTGAACTAAAAAAGCTCTCACATCTCATAAAGTTACTTTGGTGAACATTTGCCCCTGTTTTCATATGTTACATGAGTAGGAGAATGTCATTTCTTTTTGGAGCTTTAGTTCAGCCACAGTTTGTTCCCATCACCATTCTTAATTGTATCTGTGGGCCACTGTCCCTAATGTACCAAGAAGTTTCTCCATTCCACAGGTCTCTCATTGCAAGTTTAAATTGCTTTGGGAACTGGGGAACAATTAAAACTGTTGCATAACAAATATTTGTTCTTCCACATCTGTGGGATCTGGCATTGTTTGTTGAATTTGACCTTAATTCATAATGCTGACATAAGTACGAAAAAGGAAGTAATGGGTTCTTTTAGGAGGTGGAAATAATTTATCTGTGTAATGGTAAGTGTTGAATATCGTGAAACTGTACCTTTTCAATCTATAGTTAAAGCTATTATTCAGTATTAATTTGTAATGTGAATAACCTGATGCAATATAGGTATCAATTTATTATCACCAAAATACATCTGAGAATCATTATAATTATTATTATTTCATTATTATTTGTACAATGTCTGTTAATCCTTAAAGTAATTTCCATATGGTATCACATTATTTCTTTAAAATCTCCCTGCAAGGAAAGTAAGGCAAGTATCTTTATCACTATCTTACAAATTAGAAGACTGAGGCTATAAATTAGAAGCATAGAACCTCAAACGAAAGACTTTGATTCTAGTCTGAGATACTTTTCCACTACGCTAAAGCTGTGTCAATAAATGTTAGATGATCCTCTGTACTTATAATGCATAAACTGGTAATTATTTGTATAAGATGGCAGCTTGTTAATACTAACTGAAAGATATTTTAAAAAATTAAAGCCTGCTACAGATGAACAAATGTGACATATTAAAGTTTTCCTGATAATTAATCCACAAATGCTGCACAGGGAAAATGCTTCAGAGTTTAGAAAATAAGCCTTCACCTATTCAGTCAGAACCCATCTATTATGTGCTACCGCTGTATTAGGCTTAGGTGTAGAGGGATGAGCAAGACAGGCAAGCTCCTTCCCCCATGTCTCTTGTTACCTCACAGTATAACAACATAAACAGTTTAAAGCGCTGGGAACAGAAGTAAACCAAAGGTAGCAAGACAAGCCTGGGTCAAGGTGGGTTTGACTTAGTGAGGGGATTCCTGCCTAGGAGGGAAAGGCTTGGAGCAGACGGCAAGGAGAAGCAATTCAGGTAGCCTCAGATGCATTGTCATTGCAGTTGTCTGGAAGAGGAAGCCAACAGGCTCTGTAGTCCTGGACCCAAAGGGCCTGGCTAGAACATCTTCATGTGTCCTGGTAAATCTTGCTGTCTTCTTCCATTTGCACTACTGACTGGTCTGATCAAGGGTGCTTATGTCCCTTATCCAGTACATCCTCTGACCAATTTCTGAGCCCTCTTGGGGAGAATTTTTATTTGTCATAGGAAGTAGTGTAGAGTAAGTATTGAATCATTGCCTCCTTTCTCTGGGCACTGTTGAATGAATGTAGTCTTTGTGACCCTTACTTCTCTAAGGTTCTCACTAATCATTCCCTGCTGTTGACACATGATTTCTATACAAATTTTAATGTTACCAGTTAGGCAGGGTAGTAATGTAAAGACAATGGACTTTGGATACTTCCTCTTCCTGTTATTAGTCATGTGACACCAGCCAAGTGAGCTAATTTCAAGCCTAAAATATGGCACATAAGATCCTGAAGTAAGATTAGGCAACAAAAATGAAGATTTCTCCTCCCTCTTTTCTTCTTTAAAGAAAGTTCTGGTCTTAAGATGAATAAATAAAAATTTACAATCTCATTTGGGCTAAAGTTTTCACCTCCAAAATTGTGATTTTATATTCCCTTATTGTCTTTCTCTTCAAAGTTGTGATATTTCTCTTGTGTATTCTTAATTAAATTATTCCTGTAGTGCGAATCCCTCCTTTGAGCTGGACTTTAGACTCTAAGTAATATCTGCTCTACAGTAATTTCCCCAAACTAAGTGGCAGAGTGGGGGAAAATTGGCTGTAATGAAATTCTTAACACTGTTAGCCCACGTGAGGGCTAAACTTGTGATTTTGACCAATGTCAAATGTGGTGGTGATTATGGAAAGGTCAGTTTTCACATACAATCAGTAATGTGACAAACCCATTAATCTAAATATCTTAATTCCTTGTATTATGTTTCTGCTAAAAATCTCATAAAATCCTATAGTGTGATGTCAAATTTGGCGGGTACTAACATCACAGGATCCAAGCGTTCAACCCACGTTCTGTGCTTTCTAATGATAGACTCCTTCCCCACCAAAAGACGTGCCAACATAGCACAGAGAGATCAGCTCGGTGCTTTGTGATGACCTAGAGGGGTGGGATAGGGAGGATGGGAGGGAGGCTCCAGAGGGAGGGGATATGGGGACATGGCGTGTGCATATGGCTGATTTGCTTTGTTGTACAACCGAAACTAACACAATATTGTGAAGCAATTATATTCCAACAAAGATCTATTTAAAAAAAAAAAAAAAGACGTGCCAAATTCTCTGACTTCAGAGCCTCTCTGTGCACCTGCCATACTTTCCTTCTGAGATGCGCTTGCCACCACTCCACCACGGAAACTCCCTTGTCCGAAAAGGAGGTGCTGCCAATCCATTTACTCCTAACTTTTGCTCACCTTCTCACTTTTTGAATACTCCCCTTCTTTTCTTCCAAACTTGTCTAATTCTTTCCCTGCTTCCAGATCCAGCCCATTTCTGAAACTCTTCCTGAATTCTCCCTGGTGTGATTTATTTCTCATAAACTTTTTTCCTTATGGGAAAATCTATAAATTTTACTCAAGCTACATAATGTCATTATATTTATAATATATTTTATGTGTACTTTTCCTATATCCCTAAGTGAATTGTGAGCTCTGTAGTGGGAGGCACTTTATTCTTTTATTTACCCTTACTGTGCTTGGAATATGACTGGGTTCCAGATAGGCTGTCAGTAATATTCAAAAGCTATTGTAGTAGTCTGGCACACATTTAACCTGCTTTAAAAAATGCTTCCAATAATATTTTTTCCTTAAGACTATTTAACTCTTTCAATAATATTTTTTTCTTAAGAGTATATGAGTATTGAATTTTCTCTAAAACACAAAAGGAATATGTTCTTGTCATTTTCCAGTTTGGTATGCCAATCCACATAATAAGGCAAAAGAAAAATCCATTTGTATCAGAAATATCCGGATAATCTGCCAGCTCAGTGTAGATTAAAGACTTGCTACTCAAATGCTTTCAAGACCTGTTGCGTAAGTATAACCCTGGGCTGTTACGAGAAATGAAGGCTCTCAGGAGCTGCCCCCAAAACCAAAACAGAATCTAAAGCTTTTCAAGATACCCAGGTGATTCATGTGTACATAAAAATTAGTGACGCTGTGAACTACACTTGATCTGAGCTTTGAGCTCTACTTCACTGTTTACTATGAGGTTAACCTTGGAAAAATCTCATGTTTTAATATTTGAAAAAATGGGAGTAATATAGACAATGATTGTATTTTGTTAACCATAAAGTAGTAGTACATATACACATGTGTATACCTATTTATATAAAATATTTAAACCTTCCTGCTGTTTTCTTAGGTTGACTTAAGTGAGTAAATTATGAAGATACACTCTGAAGCCACAGAATAAAAATAAGAGACTATGTAATACTGTCCAAAGACTGTGTGTGACATTCATGTGGATCTGATCTATGCAATGGTCTTGTCACAGGAACAGTCACACAAGATACTAAGAGGAGCTGGAATGAGATCAACAACTATCTACATTTAAACAGATGTTAAATTTCAGATTATGCTATTCAATTTATTATTATTAATATCTATTAAAAAATTAAAGTGCCTGGGCCTCCCTGGTGGCGCAGTGGTTGAGAGTCCGCCTGCCGATGCAGGGGATACGGGTTCGTGCCCCGGTCTGGGAGGATCCCATATGCCGCGGAGCGGCTGGGCCCGTGAGCCATGGCCGCTGAGCCTGCGCATCCGGAGGCTGTGCTCCGCAACGGGAGAGGCCACAACAGTGAGAGGCCCGCGTACCACAAAAAAAAAAAAAAAAAAAAAAAAAAAAAAAAAAAAATTAAAGTGCCTAATATAGAGTATGCAGTGTCAGGCGTAGAAAGAAATATGCACCAAAAACATCAAAGTTGCTGTGAAGTTTTGACCGTCATGAATTGCAGAATCATATTTCCAGTCCTTGTTGAGTAGTCTCTCGCCATCTCCACTGCTTACTTTCTGGGGCAGATGAAGTCAGGCTTATAGTTGCTAATTAGTCAGGAGTTTTAGAAACCTCAACCAAGGAACAAGCCTTCAACAGCGGGAAAGGTTACTTCTGTATGTTTGCTTGATCATAGGTAGATCTTCACATATTGGCAATGGGCATAGGTACTGCCATCCTTCCCAGTTTTATTGTATTCTAGTCATACACATTGTTGAAGATAGCTGGATGTCAGGGTTTCAAGCAAACACTCCTTATAATACATTCTTAAAAAATCAGTTGTTCAGGTAATATGTAACATGTAACATTTGTTTCTTGGCAGTGAATATATTTTATATTAGATCTTCCTTTGACATACTGAAAGTGGATGACATGGATAAAATTAACCAGACATTTGTGCTAGAATTTCTTCTTCTGGGTCTTTCTGGATACCCAAAGATTGAGATAGTTGACTTTGTTCTAATTCTAATTATGTATCTAGTGATTCTAATTGGCAATGGTGTTCTGATAATAGCCAGCATCTTCGATTCCCATCCTCACACCCCAATGTACTTCTTCCTGGGAAACCTCTCTTTTCTGGATAAGCTTAATCTCAAAGAAAAGGAACATTTCCTTCTCTGGATGTGCAGTGCAGATGTTCTTAGGATTTGCAATGGGGTCAACAGAATGTTGCTCCTTGGCATGATGGCTTTTGACTGCTACGTGGCCGTCTGTAACCCTCTGAGATACCCCGTCATCATGAGCAAGGTGGTGTATGTACTGATGGCTTCTGTGTCATGGCTGTCCGGTGGAATCAACTCAGTTGTGCAAACATCTCTTGCCATGTGATTGCCTTTCTGTGAGAATAATGTTATCAATCATTTCCCATGTGAAATATTAGCTGTTCTCAAGCTTGCTTGTGCTGATATATCCCTCAGTATTATCACCATGATAATATCAAATATGGCATTTCTAATTCTTCCACTGCTGCTCATTTTTATCTCCTACATGTTCAGCCTCTACACCACCTTGAGAATGAATTCAGCCACAGGAAGACGCAAGGCTTTTTCTACCTGTTCAGCATATCTGACTGTAGTAATTATATTTTATGATACCATCTTCTTTATGTATGCCAAACCCACGTCTCAAGAACTGCCTGGAGAAAACAAGTTGCAAACTTCTGACAAGCTCATTTCCCTGTTTTACGGTGTAGTGACACCTATGCTAAATCCTATGATCTATAGCTTGAGGAATAAGGATGTAAAAGCACCTGTAAAATACTTGCTAAATTGAAAACCTATCCAATAAGTATTTCAGAAATTGCAGATCTTTGTGTAATAGGCACAAAGATGGACTTATAGCTAAATCAGTAGGAAGCTTTGAGGAAACCATGGTTAAGGAGAGATGTTTTTATTTTTCCCTTCACTAACCTTACTCAACTAGAATTACTGAGAACTGTAGTTTGCTATAAACTCAGCTTCCAGTGTTTTCAGATCTCACAAGTACAATGAATTTCATTAAAGTCTCATCCCAGGTGGTATCTGAAATGAGTGTTTCTGGTGTACTGTACAGAAATGTAGTAGAAAACATTACACATAACTTGGGAGAGTGGCAAGAGTACCAAATCTTCAGTTCCACAAACTACCTAAATGACATTGGATAGTCTATTCTTTGTAAATCATAGACTTGTAATAAGGAAAGAGAGAAAACCAGGTACCAGTGTTATTATAATTTCAATAAGTTGGAGAAAGCACCTAGCATAGCACCAACTTCATAGTGTCCTAAAATTTCAGAATTAAAGCTGGCTCCAAATTGAGGTCTAAAAGTTACTACTGAGTAGTACCTCTTTTACCCCAAGCTAATATTTATGAGAGCTAGATATCTCCCTCTAAAGGTCACTCTGTTAATATAAGTCACACCCTCCTTGCCCCTCCCCCCATATCTACATAAAGAGAAGTTTGGGCCAGGGGAAGAAATAATCAAGGGAGTGTTCTGCCTTATGTAGAGTGTACAGTGCTTGGTGGGAGGTGTTGCACTACAGTCCCTGGGGAAGAATGGGAACGTTTTTTGTTCTAATCCAAGCCAAGTGAGATGGTGCTGCAAAAGAGCTCTTAAGGTTTCGGGTGCTTGCAAAGAAAGAGAGTCTGGCTTCTGGCTTGACTGGCTTGATGAGTGGAGACCTGCTGAGCTCTTGAGGCTGCAGACCAGAAGAGGAGTTAGTGTAGAGGAGGAAGGAAGGTGGGTATTCTAAACCAAAAAATAAACAAAAACATTTCAAATCTGCTTGAGATGTTCTTACAGGCTCAGAAGGAGTGATAAAATCCATGACTGGGGAAATTAAATCAGTTCTTGTCATTCTCTAACGAGTTGAAACTCCTTAGTAAATCTATTTTTTTTTCTTTTTCTGTAGAGTCCTTGTCTAGAAGGCCAGTGCCTAGCATAGGGTGTCTTTGGGCCACACCATCCAGCTTCCCCATGGTCTCTTAGCTCATTTTGATAGCTGGGTTTTGATGTTATTTTCCTACCCAGTCTTCCTTTTTCCTACTTGTTTTAGACCATATCTCCTATTCAGAGGCTTCATTCTTTGCCAGTCTACTTCCTTCAGGTTGACCCAGGTTTCTGCCTAGATGATCTGGTCACTAAATTCTGCTCTTCTGCCACTGTCCCACCAGAATGAGTGCTGTCACTGCAAAAAACCTCCAGATGCTGTTCTCTCTCCTCTGGGTTGGATCACATTGGTCTTGCTTTTGGTTCAGAAAGGCATGTACCCGACTCTGTGGCTGACAGCTTTTGAACTTCTAGTGCTTCTCCTCTACCCTCTCACTAGAGGCCCTGCATTTGTATCTGATCCATGTTTAGTTCTCTTTAACTTTTGTTCTATGACAATGTTTTAGGCATATAAAAATATTATTTATATTGTTTTAACCAACTCCTTAGCACCTTAATTTTTAATTTTTTCCCGCAATACCAAGAGTGTCAACATCTAATATGCAGGCTTATATCAAGTTGAACTCTTCACCTGCTAAAATATTCCATAGATATATAAAAGTGGGTGCTATAGGGCTTTGATATAAACAAGCGTACTCATGTTAATCAATGATCAGAAAATTGACAGATTTGATAATAAATGTCTTTCCCTGGAAAAATCAGGAAATCTCCAATAGATTATTAGGTGTATTATTTTCTTATTAATAAATAAATTTTAATTAAAAATATCAAAAAGTATAAAAAATTGTCACTATAGTCATCTCCTAAAGCTACCATTTAAAATATTTCTTCTAGTTACTAGGAGTCATACATTCAACATGTTTGTATTTTGATTTATCACTTAATATGCTATGAACCCTTGAGGTTAAAGGGTTTTTTTGTGTGTGTGTGTACAACACCTATGGTTTCAGAGGATAAATTTTAAGAAGTGAAGTTAATAGAGAAGGTGGTATGAACATTTTCAATTTCTAGCTAAATTACCCTCTACCCACCCTTAATACCATCATAGGAGTTTTCCCAAATATGTTTACAGCTCTATTTACAAACATACATACATACATTTATATCTCTATTTATCTATATATACACACACACTTATGTATTTTTTCTTTAAAACCTACTTTTAGAAATACTTATTTTCAAATACTTAACAGAAGAGCAAGAGTAATTTAACAAAGTTCCATATACCATTCACATGGTTTAAAAAAATACCAACACATGGGCAGCCTTCTTTCATCATTATGTATCTTCCTCATCCAGGTTTTTTTTTTTTCCCCCTGCGGTACGCGGGCCTCTCACTGCTGTGGCCTCTCCCGTTGCGGAGCACAGGCTCCGGATGCGAAGGCTCAGCAGCCATGGCTTACGGGCCCAGCCGCTCCGTGGCATGTGGGATCTTCCCGGACCGGGACACGGACCTGCGTCCCCTGCATCGGCAGGCGGACTCTCAACCACTGTGCCACCAGGGAAGCCCTCATCCAGATTATTTTGAAACAAATCCTAGGCATAATTACATCAGTTTATCTATCTATAAATATATATATCTAGTATATATTTATAGATATATACATGTAATGTGTAGACATACACTAAGTGACAAAAATCCAAGTTCCACTATTCGCATGGTAGTCTACAAGAATGCACCTCCTGGAGCGCATAAACTGTAAGATAAATGATGCTCTCTCCAGTTTAGCAATAGGACGGTGCTGGTGATGACTGTAAGCCACTAAAAGGGCACATGAGCCATGTAAAATACATTATTTCTCGACCCAGTGGATTGTTGCCATGAGATAATACAGGCTGTATACTACCTGACTTTATAAATTTCAAGGGAGCCCAGTTTTTAAAATTAAACACTGCAGCACTTACCCAGGGTTGGACATTTTACAGAACACGCGAGGATTCAGTGTACACTCATGTAAGGCTAATGCTTCCTATAACAGTATAGGCTATGGTCCCGCAGGAGGAAGGAATTTCAGGCCAAAAAGGAGAGTTCTGAAACTTCAGTTGTACCTGCTAGGCCAATTTTGAGGAACTGTCTCTTAGAATGTTTCAGTTAATGTTGGTTTATATACCCAACATATTGCCATTAACTGCTTATTGAGTTTGAGTACATATTTTGAACCCAAAATGTTTATTTCTCCAGGATGCTATCATATAGATAGTAGTAATCTCCAAATAGCTATAGCATGCCAAAGAGCTTCCCATAGGCTCACTTTATGTCAGCAAACACTTTCCCTTCTTTCCACCTTTCATTAATTTTTACCCAGATTATCCTCTTTGGGGTAGAACTGTTCGCTTCAGCAAGAGGACTGATCCATAAAGCTAGCAGCAATTTAAACATGGTCAATGATTTCCCCCTTTATCTTGTGTATTATATAGAACAGGGTTGGATAAATACAAGCATATTGGCTTGCCTCATTAACCAGGTAAGAGAGGAACAGAACCTACTAATCCCATTTTTAAAAAGGGTAAATAAAGAATGATCTGTATTATTTTAGCAGTGTGGGCAGTAGTACCTAGATGTATTGTCATGGTATCATGTTCAGCAACTGATCCATGTCCCATTAAAACAGGATCAGGCAAAGAAAAAGAAAAATTTTAAAACTATAGAAGTTTCTATAAAACGCCTGTATCATTCCCACAATTTTCCCTCCAACACATCTCAACAATATGGCCAATAGTGATCTTCCTTTAAGTCCACATATATCATGTTTTAACACACATTGATTCAGCCTTGAAAACCATCTTTTTAGTCTCCTATCACCCTCCAGTTTTGTAAAAGCAGGGTTTAAATTATCCATTTCAATTTTCATTAGTCCACATTTTGTGGATGGGGATGTAGATGATGTCTAATGGTCTGTAACTTGTTGGATTTAACTTTGACTTCCTTAATTAGATGACCAACATCCAAATTCCTCTTGCTGTAGGCCTTAAGTAGTGGTTGAGGTATTTGCATCATTTGCCAGGTATGCAAATCCAAGAACAAACAAGAAGAAAATGTGTGTCTCTCTTAGTCAAGACTCATTGTTATTTACCCAGAAGGAAGGGTAATGAGCCAATGTAATCCACTTGCAACTGAGACTAAAAGTAACCTTTTCTGCTGACAAACATAAAAATTGTTAGGTACATATCCAGCTCCCGAGGGAATCAATGAGATGCATATTTTTTGCACACATGACTGCATTGCTTGAATGCCTCCCTGCCCTCTTATCTCCTGTTCCCCAAAAGGCCTCTTCCAAAAAGAGAATAAAGGCTTCCATTTCTAGACCTTTTATGAATTTGTAAGGAAAATTCATATCTATGTCTGTGTGATAGACATAGATATGCCCTGCTTTGATTATCCCTAAAGTCCATAAAGTGTCCCGTAACATACAACCCCATATAGGAGAGCTTTATCTTCCAGTCATGTAAGGCCTATATTTTTCAGACCATATTGCTAATCCATTAGCTTCTGTCTGAAAATAGGTAAAAATTCATATTATGTCATTGTCACTATCTGGGTCCTCTGATGAATAAGGAAGACTTTTTAATTCTTCCTAATTAAATACTAACAGTGACTTTGGAATATTATTTCATCACTTTTACCTCAGTTTACTCATTCATAGAAAGGGAAGTCTTACTAAACAATATTGTACAGAGTTTTCCAGCTCTAAACTTCTGTGATCTTATTAAAAAACCCTAACATATTTCCACTTGAATTTAATGTACAC
Source organism: Mesoplodon mirus (assembly GCF_964341445.2). Classification (NCBI taxonomy): domain Eukaryota; kingdom Metazoa; phylum Chordata; class Mammalia; order Artiodactyla; family Ziphiidae; genus Mesoplodon; species Mesoplodon mirus. Next base: position 30,268,009 of record NC_138976.1, on the reverse strand, counting down.
ATAGTATGGTTTGTGGTGTGAGGGTGTGTGAGTGGAGAGTTGTGTGTGTTTGTGTCTGTACACATGCATAAATACTGCTCTTTTTTTCTTAAGTAAATTTTTATTGCTCAGAATCCAAATACTTTATTAAATTTTTTTCAGCTTTATTGAAATATCGACAAGTAAAAATGTATATATCTATTTAGGTTGTACAGTATGATTTTTATGGTGTATAACATGAAGAGTTAATATATGTATACATTGTGAAATGATTACCACAGTCAAGCAAATTTAAACATCCACCACCTCACATAGTTACTTTTTGTGTGTATGTGGTGAGAACACTTAAGATCTACTCTCTTAGAAAAGTTCAAGTATACAATAGAGTATTCCTAACTGTAATCAGCATTCTGTAAAAGATCCCCATAACTTATTTACTTAATACCTGAAAGTTTGTACCCTTCGACCAACATCTCCCTATTTACCCCACTGCCCAAACTTTGGCAACCAACATTCTACTCCCTGATCTTATCAGTTCTTTTTTTTTTTTTAGATTCCTATCAGTTCTATTTTTTTTTTTTTTAAGATTCCACATGCAGGTGAAATCATACAGTGTTTGTCTTTCTGTGACTGATTTATTTCACTTAGCATAATGTCTCCAGATTCATCCATGCTATCATAAATGGCACGATTTCCTTCTTTTATATGGATGCATAATATTGCATTGTTTATGTGTTTTTATATATACATATGTATATATGTACATATATATCATATTTCTTCATCCATTCATCAATCAATAGACACTTAGATTGTTTTCCATATCTTTCCAATGGTGAATAATGCTGTAATGAATATGGGAGTGCAGATATCTCTTCAAAATACTGATTTTATTTCCTTTGGGTAAATACCCAGAAGTGGGATTGCCAAATCATGAGGTAGTCCTAATTTTAATTTTTTGAGGAACATACGTATCATTTACCTTAATGGCTGTACCAATTTACATTCCTACTAGCAGTGTACAAGGGTTCCCTTTTCTCCACATCCTCTCCAACACTTGTTATCACTTGTCTTTTTGGTAATAGCATTATAACAGATATGAGGAGCTATTGTGGTTTTGATTTGTATTTCCCTGATGATTAGTCATGTTGAGCACCTTTTCATGTACTTGTTGGCCACTTGCATATCTTCCTTGGAATAATGTCTATTCAGTTCCTTTTCCCATTTTTTAAGTTAATTTTTTTTGCTATTCAGTTGTATGCATTTCTTATATATTTTAGATATTAACCCCTTACCAGATATATGGCTTGAAAGTATATTCTCCCTTTCCATAGGTTGCCTTTTCATTTTATTGATAGTTTTCTTTGCTCTGAAGAGATTTTTAATTTGATTTAGTCCCATTTATTTATTTTTTGCTTTTGTTGCTTGTGCTTTTGGTTCACATACAAGAACTCATTGCAAAGACCATTGTCAAAAGATTTTTTCCTAAGTTTTCCTTTAGGAGTTTTATGGTTTCAGATCTTAAATATAAGTCTCTAATCCATTTCAAGTTATTTTTTATGTATGGGGTTATTATTTGCATGTGGATATCCAGTTTTCCCAACACCATTTATTGAAGAGACTATCCTTTCCTCAAGCAGTATTCTTGTTGTCCTTGTCAAATATTAGTTGACTGTATATACTTGGGTTTATTTCTGGACTTATTCTGTTTTGTTGTCTGTGTGTCTGTTTTTATGCCAGTACAATACTGTTTTGATTACTAAAGCTTTGTTATATAGTTTGAAATCAGGAAGTGTGATGCCTCCAGCTTTGTTCTTCCTTCTCAAGATTGCTTTGGCTACTCAGGGTCCTTTGAGGTTTCTATGAATTTTGGATTGATTTTTCTGTTCCTGTGAGAAAACCATTGGAACTTTTATAGAGGTTACATTGAATTTGTAGATTGCTGTGGGTAGTATGGACATTTTTAACAATATTAATTCTTCCAATCCATGAATATGGGATATTTTCCCATTTATTTTTCCAACTCCTTTCATCAATGTCTCATAGTTTCCAGGGTACAGATCTTTCACCTCCTTGGTTAAATTTATTCCAAAGTATTTTATTGTTTTTGATGCTATTATAAATGAGACTATACTCTTAATTTCTGTTTCTGATAGTTCCCTGTAAGTGTACAGATATTCAATTGATTTTTCCTGAAACATGGCTGAATTAATATATTAATTATAACAGCTTTTGGTGGAGTCTTTAGGGTTTTCTATATATAAGAACATGTTACCTGCAAGCAGGGATAATTTAACTTCTTCCTCTCCCCTGGAGAAGAAGCATTTTGTTTCTTTTTCTTGCCTGATTGCTCTGGCTAGGACTTCTGGTACTATGTTGATACAAGTGACAAGAGTGGGCACCCTTGTCTTATTCCTGATCTTAGAGGAAAAGCTTTTAGTTTTTCATTGTTGAGTATAATGTTAGCTATGGGTTTATCATATATCCCTTTATTACATTGAGTTTCCTTCTTTTTATACCTCATAATTGAGAAATTTTTTAATCATGAAAGGGTACTGAATTTTTCAAATGTTTTTTATGCATCTGTTAAGTTGACAGTAGAGTTTTTATCCTTCATTCTGTTAATGTGGAGTTTTACATTTATTGATTTGTGTGTGTTGAACCATCCTTGCATCCCAGGGATAAATCCCACTTGATCATGGTGCATGAGCCTTTTAATGTGCCGTTGAATTCAGTTTGCTAATATTTTGTTGAGGACTTTTGCATCTATATTCATCAAGGGTATTGGTCTGTAATTTTCTTATAGTGTCCTTATCCAGCTTTGGTATCAGGGTCATGCTATCCTTTTAAAATGAGCTTGGAAATGTTTCCTCTTCTTCAATTTTTCGGAAGAGTTTGAGAGGGACTGGCATTAATTATTTTTTAAAATTTTGGTAGAATTCACTACTGAAGCCATCTGGTCTAGAGTCTTCTTTGTTGGGAGGTTTTTGTTTATTGCTTTACTCTCCCTACTCATTGTTGGTCTGTTCAGATTAACTTACCACAATCAAATACAGAAATTTTACACTTTACCCTCCCTTCCCCCACTTTATGTAATTGATGTCAGGTTTTACTTGTTTCTATTAGCAAATTTCTGTGGTATTACTTATTCTTACTAGTTCTGTCTTTTAATTTATATACTAGTATTAAAAGTGATTTACATGCCACCATTATAGTATACAATAATCTTTGTTAGTATTTATATTTATCTTTAGCAGTGAGAGTTATATTTCATATACTTTTATGTCTCTGGGTGGTTGTAATTGCCTCCAGGACCTTTGTCAATATTTCTGGTGCTAGGTCAAGGGTTAGCTTCATTGTTTGAAGACAGCTGGCCTATTATAAGATGCATGAATGCATGTAGTGCTCTGTAGGTCCTTGGGGGTCTCCCATTATATCACTGGGCTAGTCCCTGGATGGGGGACCGCTCCCAGACCATAGCTGTGAGAAGTGGAAGCCAGTTTATAGTGCCCTTTCAACATCTGCAGTTGGATCAATGTCAAGTGCCTACCTCCAGAGACACAGACATATGTGTCCCTTGGCAGGTACCTGGGTGAGCAGGAATACTCTTTGATTATGACTGTGAAGCATTGGAGCTGGGTTACAGGACTGCTTCAAGACCTGTAGTCAGACTGAGGTTGGCAGGTACCTCCAGGAGCTCAGATGAGCATGTCTTCAGGCAGGTTCCTGGGTGGGCAGGGAGTTCCCAGCTGGAACAGAATTATAGGGCTGGTTAAGGATCTGCAGTCAGACGGAAGTGGGAGGGCTTGCAGTGGGGTACAAATGGGCATGCCTCCTACCTGGTCCCTGGATGTCCAAGACTACTGTCCAAGAGCATCTGGAGTCAGGTCATGGGTCACCTAAGGGTCCACAGCCGGGATTAAGGTGGGCGAGCCCTGTTACCTGGGGCTTGGAGTGGTGTGATTCCTTCTGGGTCTCTTGGCAGATGGTGCTAGTGGCTAGTTCAAGACCAAATAAGGCTGTAGCCAAGTCCAAAAGGGCACAGGGCTGTTTCTGGGTCAGTAGCTGGCACCACAGTCTGCCAGCAGCAAGTCTCCTACTTGAGCATGGGCCTGCCTTCTAAAAACAATCCTCCAGAATCCAAATATTTTACAGTGAAATGTAACATCTATTGGAAAGTTAAAGTCAGAATCTAAGTGTTGATATCTATAATGTAGCTTAACAGACTTTCTGAAACACTTTAATACAACAATGTGCTATCTGTGTATCTGAATTTGTGCCCCAAACTATCCATTCAGGACTTTTAAATCTTCTTTCTGGCCTCGAACATATGAATTCACTTTTATCCTATAAATTTATTTATTTTATTTCTTACCTGTCTGTCTTTTCCTTTCAAAAAAGGTTGGTATTAATATCCTGTATGAAATTAGCTTATCTAAAAGAATGAAGATAAGTTAAAAAAATTAAATGACAATGCAATTAATTCACAGAAAATGTCTATTTTATTTCATTCATAATATCTAGATCATTTTTAAGTCTAGCATTTCATTTTGGTAATTATCATTTCAATTAAGAACTTACTTTGAATTAACTTCACTTTGTAAATATATTTAAACTAAAAAGGTCTCACATTTCATAAAGTTAGTTTGGTGAACATTTGCCCCTGTTTCCAAAAGTTGCATGGGTGGGAGAATGTTATTTCATTTTTGAGCTTTAGTTCAGTCACATTATATTCCCAACACCACTCTTAATTGTGTATGTGGGACACTGTCCCTGATGCATAAAAAGTTTTTCCATTCCACAGATCTCTCATTCCAACTTTAAATTGCTTTGGGAACGGGGGAACAATTACAACTGTTGCATAACAAATATTTACTCCTTCACATCTATGGAATCTGACATTGTTGAACCTGACCTTAATTCAGAATGCTGGCATAAATACTAAGAAGAAATTAACAGGTTCTTCTAGGAGGTGGAAATAATTTATCAGTATAATGTAAGCCTTGAATATCATGACACTATACCTTTTCATTCCATAATTAAAACTATTATTAAATATGGATTTAAAATATGAACAGCATGAGGCAGTGTAGTTACTAATTTTTTATTACCAAATACAGCTGTGATTTGTTATTCAGCATACTTTGGGAGTTTATTAGAAATGCAGAGTCCCAGGGCCTGCACCAGACTTAGTAAAAGAAAATCTACATTTTAACAAGATACCCAGGAAATTTATATACATATGAAGAATTTGAAAGACTGAAATAATTGATTCTTCATAAATCCACCAAGGCCAAAAATTCTGGGTAGTTCTTGGTGGGAAAACGTGGTATAATAACTTTTGGTGTTGTAGCCCAAAGAGCTCTAGACTTCATTGGCAAAGATCTGAGCTTCAAGCTCCTCTGTTTACTTACAGGCTGGATTACTTTGGCCATATTCTGTCTTTCACATTTGAAAAAAAAATAGAGATAATGAGAAGATTAATTTTTTTTGTAAAGTATAAAGTGCTACACACACATACACAGATATATATTTAAGCATTATTACTGTTTTCCCAGGTTCACTTAAATAAATAAATTACGAAGAATAACTTTGAAGCCACAGAATAAAGCAAAAGAAGAGAGACTATTTTTCTTCAAAGATCTCCACTGTATACTTGCAGAGTTAGTTTACACACTGGTCTTGTAATGGGAAAGACTACGAGATCAACAACTAACTAGACCTTTGAACAAATGTTAAATTGCTGTGTATGTGGTTCAGTTTACTATGATAAAATGTCTGCCTATAAAAATACGCAATTTAACAGACTGGATGGAGATCCAGGGTGTCAGGCAGACAAACAAAAATGCATAAAATCAAACTTGCTTTAAAATTTTCAAAATTTCTGTTAAACACTGAATCAAAATTCCAGTCCTTGTTGAGTTGTCTTTTGCCTTCCCCACCACTCTGTCACTGAGCCTGACTAAATGAAGTCAGGTTTGTCATCTGAAATATTCTAAGGCTTTTAAAAAACTCAACTTAGGGTGTCTTCAACAGTGGGGAAGGTTGCTTCTGAATTTGCTTCTGATCCTAGGTAGAACTTCAAACATTAGACACAGGGCATTGAAGTCTCAATTTCCCAGTATCATTGTATTCTAGGCGCAGACATTCTTGAAGATAACTGAATGACAGAGCTTCAAAGAAAACATTCTTTCTGTTTCACTCTAGAATAATGCCTATCCAAGAAATTTGTTACATTTGTTGTTATTTGGCAGTGAAAATGTTTTATGTTGGTATTCCTTTGACATCCTGAAAGCTGGGACATGGATAGAATAAATAAGACATGTGTGAAAGAGTTCATTCTTCTGGGACTCTCTGGTTACCCCGAACTTGAAATTATTTTCTTTGCTCTAATTCTAGTTATGTACCTACTGATTCTAATTGGCAATCATGTTCTGATCATAGCAAGCATCTTTGATTCCCATCTTCACACTCTCATGTACTTCTTCCTGTGCAACCTCTCTTTTCTGGATATCTGCTATACATCCTCCTCTGTTCCCTCAACTTTGGTGAGCTTAATCTCAAAGAAAAGGAATATTTTCTTCTCTGGATGTGCAGTGCAAATATTCTTAGGATTTGCAATGGGGTCAGCAGAGTGTTTCTTCCTTGGCATGATGGCTTTTGACTGCTATGTGGCCATCTGTAACCCTCTGAGATACCCCATCATCATGAGCAAGGTGGTGTATGTACTGTTGGCTTCTGTGTCATGGCTGTCTGGCAGAATCAACTCAATTGTGCAAACATCTCTTGCCATGAGATTGCCTTTCTGTGGTAATAATATTATCAGTCATTTCTTATGTGAGATACTGGCTGTTCTCAAGCTAGCTTATGCTGATATATCCCTCAGTGTTGTTACCCTAGCAGTGTCAAATATGGCTTTCCTGGTTCTTCCCCTGCTGGCCATTTATTTTCTCCTATATGTTCATCCTCTACACCATCTTCAGAATGAACTCAGCCACAGGGAGACTCAAGGCCTTTTCCACCTGTTCAGTGCATTTGACGGTGGTAATTATGTTTTATGGTACCATCTTCTTTATGTATGCCAAATCCAAGTGTCAAGACTTCCTTGGACAAGACAATTTGCAAGCTAGAGAAGGACTTGTTTCCATGTTTTATGGGGTAGTGACCCCAATGCTAAATCCTATAATCTATAGCTTGAGAAACAAGGATGTAAAAGCTGCTGTGAAATATTTGCTGAGTCAGAAATCTGTTAACCAATAAGACCAAAGGGAGATGTGGGTGTTTAGTGTATAAAGACTAGACATGGCATCATTGGGCAATCATGGACAACCTTCATGGACAAAGCAAAGTTATATATAGAGATTTTTTTTTTTTTTCGGTATGCGGGCCTCTCACTGTTGTGGCCTCTCCCGTTGCGGAGCACAGCCTCCGGACGCGTAGGCTCAGCGGCCATGGCTCATGGGCCCAGCCTCTCCGCGGCATGTGGGATCCTCCCAGACCGGGGCAGGAACCCGTGTCCCCTGCATCGGCAGGCGGACTCTCAACCACTGCGCCACCAGGGAAGCCCCGAGATTTTTATTCTTTGTTTCCACTATCTCAGCTTAGCTACAATCCCTGAGAACAGTAGTCTGCTACAGACTCAGATTCCAATAGATTCTGATCCATATTTCACAAAGGCAGTCACTTTAGAATCTTATCCCTGGTGATATCTGAAATGAGTGGTTTTTGGTGTACTGTCTGGCAACACAGTGGAAAATATCACACATACTCTTCAGAAATAGTGAGGCAGGAGTATAAATTCTGTTCCATCACAAACCACTTAATACTGGGAAAGTTATTCACTTTTTCTAAAATGTAGTTCTCTTATTTGAAAAAAGAGAGCAATTAAACACTGCTCTCAGTGTTACTGTAAAGATTGAGTAAGTTGTACAAAACACTGGGCATAGTGCCAATTCATAGTAATTCCCTTTGTAGAGGATGTTGTTTGACTTTTTCTGTTGACCCAGAATTTAAGTATTGAAGTGGAGACTCCAAATTGAAGATAAATGACACCAAGTAGTGAGTTTTATTTTTTAAACTACCAATTGTTAGAGTCAGGCATCTCTCCCTTGTTTTCCTACTGGTATCAACCACCACTCTTCCTTGCCTCCTCTCCCCACATATCTATATAAAGTAAACATCAAGAAGGGGGAAGGTAGAATCAAAGGAGATTTATACATCATGGGAAGTGCTCAAGGAATGGTGGGAAGTGTTTCACTACTGTTCCTATGAAAGAGTGGGAAGACTGTTCTTATCCAAGACAAGTAAGGTAGTGCTGCAAAACCTGTTGAGGTTTTGGGTGCCTACAAAGAAGAACTGACATCTGGCTTGATGAATGGAGGCTTGCTGAGCTTTTTCTCTCTAGGCTGTGGACTAGCAGAAGAGCTGCTCTAGAAGAGGGCTGGGGGGTGGGTGTCTTAGGGCTGAAAATAACCAGAAAGTTTTTAGTTTGCCTGAAATATTTCTTTTGACTCTGAAAATCTGAAATTTGTGACTGGGAAGAGAAATTCATTTCATTTTATACTCCAGTGAGTTGAAACTCCTCAGTAAACCTATTATAGGCTTTTTGGATGGTTGGGTTTTTTTTTTTCACTTTGTGTAGATTATTTTTCCATGGCTGAGCACAGCATATAATTGGTCCATATCACCAGCCATTGTGACAGCTGATTTCAGCCTTATGGTACTACCTAAATTTTCTCTTCCCTATTGGTTTTGGAGCCATAGTATGACCCCAGACCTCCTACCTGAGGACTGTACTCCCTGCCAATCTACATCCTTGGGTAAATCCATGTTTTTGATTTATGTGATCTGGTCACTAAAATCCTGCTACCTGTCTTCTGTCTCACCTGGGTTGGAGTGTTGTCACTGCAGCAAACCTCTAACTGTGCATCCTCCCCTCTGGCTTGTATCACAGTGGGTGCTGCTTTTGGTTCTATGTAGACAGGCATGTACCAAAACCTTTAGGTGAGGCTTTTTAACTTCTCCCTACTCCACTGGGATGAGCCCTACATTTCAGTCTGATCCAAGTTTGATTCTTTTCAAACTTTGACCTGTGCTACCAAGGTTTTAACACATGTCTGTATGTTCATGGTTCTACTTCTATTGTCCCAGCCAATTCATTAACACCTTAATTTTTCCCCCCACAAAGCAAAGGGTGCTAGCATCTCATATGCATGCTTACATCAAACTGAATGCTTTATTTACAAAAATTGATTAAAATTATTCTTTCCATTGCTATATAAAAAGTTGGCGCTATGTTGCTTCAATTTTGACAAGTTCTGCTCATGTTGATGAATGCCCAGAAAATTAACAGTTTTAAAACTAATCTGCCCTCCCAAGAAATTGAGAAATCTCAAAAAGATTGTTACATGTATTATTTTATGATAAATAATAGATATTTTAGAAATTCAAAAAACTGTGGAAGACTATAAAGAAGAAAATATTGTTACCACTGTTGCTACCTCCTACAGGTGACCACCATTAACATTTTTATTATTTATCTTATTAATTTGGAGTTTGAAATTAATCATTTTAATGTTGACTTATTTTGGTGCACTGTGGTACATTTCAAGTTGCTATTTTGAAAGTTTTTTTAATGTGTGTAGAACTCATTAGGTTTCACAGAATAAATTTACTACATAGAAAATGAATTTACTATAGCAGGTGATTTGATTTTTTAATTTCTCTTGTTAAATTATATGCCCCTCCCCCCAAATCATATTACCTGCTGTCAGTGTCACTGTACATGTTTCCTCAAACTTTTGCAGCTCTGGTCTGTGTGTGCATGTGTGTGTATACATGTATAAACTTTTAATTTTGGAAAATTTCAAATAACCATAAAAAGAAAGCTATATAATGAAACCTCATATACCAATCACTCAGTTTAAAGAATTGCTAGCTCGTTGTTTCACCGATATCTATACCTACTCACTCCCTTTTTCCAGATTTTTAAGCAAGTATTGGATATATATGTGTGTGTAAATAATTTTTATTTTGAAATAAGTTCAGACTTATGGAAACGTTGCAAGAATCATAGAAAGAATTTTCTTTAAGCCTTAACCCAGGATCTTCAGATATTATATCTTACCATGTTTGCCCTATCATTTCTTTATATATATATATATGTAAGTATATTAATATATATGTAGAGAGAGAGCTGTTTGACAGTAAGGTACAGATACTATATCTCTTTACCCCTAAATATTTCACCCTGTCTTTCTTAAAAGCATTCAAAGACTTTTTTTTTTTACCATAAACAGAATATAATTATTGACATGAAGAAACAATACTATTTAATTTAGCAGTCAGCAAAAAATGACCCTGGGCCTTGGCTTGCTACCTATATTTGTGTGCTCCATGAGCTAGGAATGATGTCTACACTTTTAAACTGTTGAAAAAATTACAAGAAAAATAATATTTCATGGCACCTGAAAATTATTGGAATATCAAACTTGAGTGTCCATAAAATTTTTAAAGACCTTTTATTTGGTGTTAATTATAGACTCATAGAAAATTACAAAAATAGTATATAGAGTATCATGTACCCTTCACTCCACTTCCCCCAATTTTGATACCTTATATTATAGAAGTACAATATCAAAATCACAAAATTGACACTGGTTCAATACTATTAACTATACTACAAAACATATTCAGTTTTCACCATTTTCCATGTATTCATATGTGTGTGTGTGTAGTTCTATGCAGTTTTATCCTATGTACAGATTCTTGTAACCACCACCATAATCGAAATATATACCTGTTCCATAACTACCAGGAAACTCCCCTTTTGCTACCCTGTGATGGTTAATTTTATGTGTCAATTTTGCTAGGCTATGGTACCCCATTGTACATCAAACATCAGTCTAGATGTTGCTGTGAAGGTAGTTTTTAGATGTGATTGACATATAAATCAGTAGACTTTGAATAGAACAGATCACCCTCCGTAATGTGGATGGACCTCATCGAGTCAGTTGATAGCCTTAAGAGAAGACTGAAGTCCTCAGAAATGGAAGGAATTCTGCCTCCAGACTGTCTTCAGACTTAAGACTGCAATGTTGACTCCTGCCAGAATTTCCAGCCTACCAGCCTTCCCTGTAGATTTTAGACTTGCCAGCCCTGACAATCACATGAGCCAATTCCTTAAAATCCATCTCTCCCTCTCCCTACCTGCCCCCTCTTACTTTCAGTGACTCTCTTTATCTATCTATCTATCTACCTATCTATCTATCTATCTATCTATCTATACACATCCTGTTGGCTTTGTTTCTCTGCAGAACCCTGATGAATATATACCCCTTTATATTTGCACCCTTACTTGAGCCTATCCCCTGATAAATGCTAAGTTTCTCTTCTCCTTCTCAGTAGTCATAAATAAAGTTTGAATTGAACATAGCATGCTCATTTATTTACATAGTGTCTATCACTGCTTTCATGCTACAATGACAGAGTTGAGGAGTTGTGACAGGAACAATGTGGCCTCCAAAGCCTAACGTGTTTACTATATATTGCTATATAAAACCATGAGTTCATACTGATACCTCAAATTCAATGCAACACTAGTAGTTGCACTCTGTCTTCCCTTTTTTATATCTGTATCTTCTACCTCTAGCAGTGAGATACTTGCAGGGAAAAAGAGTGCTGAGGAAATAAAAATCACCAGTGAATATAAGCCAAGAAATTACCAGAGATCACATAGGCCTGGGGACCATTTTATTTCCTTCCAGTCAGAGTAGAGACCATGTCTTTGGGGTGTGGCATGTTCAATGGAGTGCCACAGGGGTAACATCTTGTGGGGCTAAAGTATCCTTATAATAAGGGCTATTTTAGATTTGTCTTTAAAACTGTTTTTAATAGTCTAGAAAAGATGAAGCTAATCTACAAATAACTGGCTACCAGAACAAAGTAAAACATTCTAACATCCTTTAAAGGAATATGACAAAACCCAGCACTCAACAAAGTCAATTTCACAATATCTGGCATCCAATAAAAAATTCAAGTTATGCAAAGAAGCTAGCTAATATAACCTAGAAAAAATTCAATCAATAGAAAGAGACCAAGAAATGGTAGAGATAATGGAATTAGAGGACAAGGAATTTAAGTGGGCTATCATAAATATAATAAATGTGCTAGATTTAAAGGAAAACAGGAATATAATGTGGAGGAAAATGAAAAAAAAGACCAAGCACCATTTCAAGAGATAAAACAAATAGTGACTTAAATTTTTACTGGATGGGGTTAATAGAGTAGAAGCTGCAGAAGCAATGATCAGTGAACCTGAAGACATAGCCATAGAAAATATCCTAAATGAACCACAGAAACTGAAAGGACCTAATACAAGGTGAACAGAGACTCAGTAACCTGTGGAAAATATCAGACAATCTAACATACATGTATTTTTAAGTCCCAGAGGAAGAAGAAAGAAAGAGGAGAACAGAAAAAATATTTGAAGAGATGATGACTGAACATTTCCCAAACTTTATGAAAACTATAAATCCAGAGACCCAAGAACCTCAGGATGACAAAGCAGGAATATGTGAAGAAAATCTTAACAAAAAACATCATCACATTGCTGAAAACCAGTGTTACTCAAAAAAATGTAAAGCAGCCGGGGGGAAAAACACACAATAAGTATAGGGGAATAAAGATAAAAAAATAATGCAGACGTCCTGTCAGAATTTATGCAAATCAGAAATCAACAGAATGATATCTTTAGAGTGGTAAAAGAAAAAAAAGTCTGTAAACCAGAATTCAATATTCAGTAAAAACATCTTTCAAAATTAAGCCAAAATACTTTTTCAGAAAAGATGTAAGCATGTTATATCTTTTTCCATCTTTATAGTTTTAATCTATCTGCATCTCTATGTGAAAGTGGGTTTTGGGGGACAGTTTTTTACTCCAGTATGACAATCGCTGTCATTTAATTGCTATGTTTAGAATATTTAAATTAAGTGTACTTATTATTTATTATAAGTTAGTTATACCTGGAATTAGTCTACCACATTTCTATCTCATTTTTTTTTGTTTCCTTTTTGCTCTTTTTCCTACATTGTTTTGGATTATTTTTATATTTTTGTAGGATTCCATTTTATTTTTATTGTTACCTTATTACCTATGCATCTCAATTTATAGTTTTTGTTGGTTGCTCTAGAGGCTGAAGTTTACATTTTAAATTTATGACACTCTATGGTCTAATAATTTTTGTTTTTTACCATTTCATGTATAATGTTTGAAGGTTAAAATGGTATACTGTCATTTCCCCTCTCATTTTTGGTGCAATTTTTGTCATATTTTTACTTCTCTATATATATTTAGACCCCACAATTCTTAGTTATCATTTTTGTTATGAATGTGTCAAATTAACACTTGTTAAGTGGAACACAGAGTGCCAGATGGTGAGCCATGGTTCAGCAAAAGACCACAAGAGAAATGGAAACAGAGAATTTTACTACTCACAGGTCCTGGAGGTCTTGCTCAGTATGCCTTGAGGAGCCACATATGGAGGTCAAGGCAGAGTGTAGAGAAAGAAATAGATAGGACCCAGGCCCATGTGTTTATTAGGGTCCATGGATGAAGTCTTTTGGGGTTCCCAGGCTAAGGCTGGATTGGTCAGTTCAAACAAATAGCTGGGTTTTGGTAAGGCCCAGGAAGGTCTTATCTAAGGGTCATTCAAAGGGAAAGTGCTGGGAGAGAGGGGAGACTATTAATCACAAGGGCCATTAGGGAAGTTATAACAAGAACTTACATTTGTTTGTGATGCTGCATGCTATTACCTAGGGCATGCACTTGAATGAAAGGGGACTAGTGTCAGTTTAGTGTCCCTGCAGGCTACTTGGCCAAGCAAAATGGAAACCAAGGCAGCAAACAATGGAGTAGCTGAGCTAAACTCAACACTTCTGCTTTAAATAGTCAATTATTTTTATTTACTTTTTTAACATCTTTATTGGAGTTTAATTGCTTTACAATTTGTGTTAGTTTCTGCTGTATAACAAAGTGAATCAGCTATATATATATCCCCCTATCTCCTCCCTCTTGCATCTCTCTCCCACCCTCCCTATCCCTATCCCACCCCTCTAGGTGGTCACAAAGCACTGAGCTGATCTCCCTGTGTGATGCAGCTGCTTCCCACTAGCTATCTATTTTACATTTGGTAGTGTATATATGTCAATGCCACTCTCTCACTTCATCCCAGCTTACCCTTCCCCCTCCCCGTGTCCTCAAGTCCATTCTGTAGTCTGCATCTTTATTCCTGTCCTGCCCCTAGGTTCTTCAGAACCTTTTGGTTTTTTTCAGATTCCATATATATTTTAAAGAAATATAAAACCATGAGAAAAAATTCTATTTTGTTTACTCACATATTTACTATTTTCAACACTCTCCATTCTTTTGTGCTGATTTATGTTTTCATATGATGCCATTTTCTGTCCACTGGAAAAACTATTTTGTTAAGTGTAGTTCTACTTTTGGTAATTCCTTTCAGCTTTTGTCCAAAAAATTCCTTATTTTACTTTCATTTTTTAAAGAATATTTTTGCTATACATAGAAATTTGTTAAGAGATTTAGTTTTCTTTCAGCACATTAAGGACATTGTTGCATTTCTTGTGGGTTGCATTACTTCTACCATGATGTATGCCATCAATATTATCTTTAATCCTCTAGATATAATGTTTCCCTTATTTGGCTATTTTAAAGATTTTCTTTTAGTACTAATTTTCACCAATTTAACTGGGATGTGATATAGCTATTCCTATGTGTGTATTTGCCTGTGTGTTTTTTTTTCTGTGTGTGGTGTTTATATTATTTGTAGTTTTGTGAACTTCTTGTACCTATGGGTTTCTTTGAATTTGGAAAAGTTTTGGCCATTATTTCTTTCCATTCTTTGAGTTCTCCTACTCTCTCTTCTTAGCTACTGAGATGCCAATTCTATGTATGTTGAATTGCTTGATATTTCCCATATTTCACAGAAGCTCTGTTCATTATTTTTTTTCAGTTTTCTTTTCTCTTTATGCTTCATTTTGAATAGTTCATTGCTATGTCTTCAAGTTCACTTATTTTCATCTGCACTCTATAATATGCCATTCATCCTATATAGTAATACTTCTGTTTTACAAATTGCATATTCTAGTTCCAGAAGTTATTTTTTAAAAATAACTTTTATCTTCATTATGTTCTTCCTTTTCTCTAAATTGTGGGTAATTTGTAATAATTCATCTACCAACTTCATCATTTCTATCATTTCCCAAACTGTTTCTATTGAATGAATGGCTTTTATTTTTTCCTGGTTATGGGCCAGATTGTCCTGACTTTTTGCATTTTTTTGTTATTTTGGCTTGTATGCTAGTCATTTTGAACTTAATCTCATTGAGTGTTGGATTTTGGGGTCTCCTATTAAAGTGTGTTGCATGTATTCTGGCAGGCAGTTACTTGCAGATTACCTTGACACCTTTGAGGCAAGTTTTTAAGCTTTATGAGGGTATATCTAGATTTGCATTTACCCTAGATCAGTGGATGTGATTTACTTTGGAACTGTTAATAATTTTGCCTCTGAGGGGACATTAAGCAATGTCTGGATAAAGTTTTGGTGGTCACAACCTGCGGTGGGGGGAGCACTGCTACTGAAATTAATTGGGTTGAAACCAGGGATGTTGCTAAACACCCTACAATGCACAGGACATACCCCCATAGCAAAGAATTATTCAGCCCAAAGTGTCAATTGTCCTGCACTTGAGAATCCCTGTCCTAGAGTTAGTTTAGCGCTACTGCTAGCTAGCAATTCACAGGTCTCTAAATGCTCTGGATGTTCAGTGAAGATATTTTACTCTTGTTGCTTGGGACTCAGATGTCTCTCAAACCTTTGTGAGCTTTGGGAATGGTTTGGTTTATAACTCCCCATTGGTTCTTCTTTGCCTGAACTCATGTTATTTCACTGTTCTGCATGTGTGCTTTAGTGTTCAGTAGCCAATTTGATGGAACCCCTCTGGTGGTACCTGGAGCTATTTCTTTGCTTATATTTTTAGTCTCCAGAACTCTGCCCTGTAAAGCAGCTGCTTCAGCCCCTTTAACTCTTTTCTGACTTTGCTCAATTTAGTGAGACCACTGTAATCTGTTTGGGATCCTCCTCCATAAACCAGAGTCTAAAAAATAATACTAAATTGGCTTTAATTCTAGTCTCTTCTTCCAGAGGTCACTGTCCTCCCTGCCTTGCTTGTTCAGTATCTAAAAACCATTTTTTCATCTATTTTGTCCAATTTTCTAAAAGTTCATGGTGAGATTGCAAGCATGGCTGTAGTTAACTTATTATTGTCAAAGGCATATGTTCCCTCTTAGCTTTTCTGGTTGTATAATTTTTCACTTTTTCAGAACATATACTATTCATATATTATTCTGGCGTCTTCATTCTCACCTATATTTTATTCTTAGACTTATAATTAAATATTTTAAATGCTCACTGCTTATCCTTTTGCCCAAGTTTCCCCATTCATCTTTTGTTTGAATGGAGATTATCCTCTCATCAACTCTAAAAGGGGATTATGCCTACAGCATTCCTTGGGTCTTTTGTGTTTAAAACCATTTTTCAATATCATGGATATTTGAAGGATAGCTTGACTAGATATAAATTACTTGGTATGCATTTTCTTTCTTAAGTGTTTTCAAAATGCAACTCCACTGTCTGATCTTTTTCAGAAATCTAATGTTGGACTAATTCGTTTGCCCTTATAAGATGTTAACCATTTTGTTTTAAATATTTAAAGATTTTGTATTTTAAACTCCAGTAGCTTTACTGAGATACCTATCAGAGTTGATTATGCTGAGCTTATTTTTTCCCAGCACCTGGTAGACACTTTCAGTACTTTATTTACAAAAAGTTTTTCTAGACTTAAGTTTTAAATATTAATTTTATTTTATTGTTTTATTTCTTTTTTAGAGACTCAAATTTTATTTATTTGTAAAAGTAACAATATTCCTTCTTTGCCTCTGTTTCATTGGTTAGATTTTCTTGATCTTATTTTCATTTTGTTGACTGCTTCCCTTTCTTCAATGCCCTTATTAAATTTCATTCTAATCTATTTTACCTTGACTACCTTTATTTTAGTCTTCTATTTAGTCTTTAAGATGGCTTTGTCTTTTACTTATTATTTCCTGAGTTCAACCAATTTTCTTTTCATTTCTTCCTGATACATTAGTTGAACAATTTCTTTTTAATTTTTGAATTTCTGATTCAGGTGTTTTCCTCAAATGCTTGTTTGAGGTTACTGGTATTGATTTGTAGTGTTGTTTTACAGTTTTAATTTTCTTCTTCTCCTTCTCCATCTCCTCCTCCCCCTCCTCCTCCCCCTCCCCCTCCTCCTCCTCTTCCTTCTTCCCCTCCTCCTCCTCCTCCTCCTCCTTCTTTTCTTCTTCTCCTTCTTCTCCTTCTCCTTCTTCTTCTCCTCCTCCTCCCCCTCCTCCTCCCCCTCCTTCTTCCTCTTCCTCTTCCTCTCCTTCTCCTTCTCCTCCTCCCCCTCCCCCCCTCCCCCCCTCCTTCTCCTTCTCTTTCTTTGGGATGAAGGGCAGAAGTTTCCATCAGCTGAGGCATTTTGTTTCTCATCTTCTATTTCATTTTATAATAGTTTTGAATATAGTCTACTTTCACTATTTATTTCATAATTTGGATTCATTTATATGATTGTAGGTCAAGAGTGTCCTCATCTGTCTGTGTTTTGAAGTAGAATTTCCTTAAATAATTGCTTTGACTCCCTCTTCCCCTTCCCCTTCTGCAGAAATAGAGAACCTTATAACAGCATTAGCTTGCTAAATCCACTTTACCCTTGTCCTGAGGGCTCTCTGGCCCTCCTTGTCTTTTTTTCTCCTTTATCTTATCTAAGTAGGAAGGAATTGTAGGCCCTCCGATATTTTAGAACACTTTTAAAAACTATTTTATTTATTTATTTATTTATTTGGTTGTGCCAGGTCTTAGTTGCTGCTCGCGGGCTCTTTAGTTGCGGCTCACAGCTCCTTAGTTGTGGCCTGCGAACTCTTTGTTGTGGCAAGCATGTGGGATCTACTTCCCTGACCAGGGATTGAACCCAGGCCCCCTGCATTGGGAGCGTGGAGTCTTAACCACTGCACTGCCATGGAAGTCCCTATTTTAGAACATTTTTATTTAGCATGACCCCAATTTTCCTTTTTGCTTCTTTGCTCTTTTACTTCTAAATCTCCAAAGGTGACTCTCCCTTCCTTTTCATTTACTTTTTACCCCAAATCTATGACTTTAGAAGACAGTCACCTCAACTTATACACACTTTTGTGTCCCACCTGTATTCAGGGCTGTGTTTTGGTTTTAGGTCAATCTTAAACTTGCTGCTTGTATCCCCCTTCTCTTTTCCATGCTAGTCTCTGCTCTGTGAAAAGATTCAGTGAGAACATGAGAGATGCTACGATTTAGTGTTAAATTTTGTGCTTATCGGTACTTCAAGGTTGGTCATGTTCTGTCTTCTGGTTTTGTGGGTTTGAATAGCTTTATTTGTTCTTCTGTTATTCTGTATTGTTTTTGGAGGATATGTAAGGAAATGTGGATTTAAGCAACTGCCATTATCATCAGTTACCCATAAGTTTACATGCATTTTTAATTGATTAAAATAACATTTCATTTCTGAATTTATTAGTGTTTAATTGCATAAGAGTGAAACTAACCATATTTTCATGTATGAATTTTCTATTCTATATCTCAGTTTGTGATTTTTCCTTATTATTTGATTATCCATTTTCTAATTGGGTTTCAATTGGAAATTGTGCAAAGTAAATGAATTGGAAATTCTTTTTATTTTTATAAGAATTCTTTCTATATTAAGTTATCACTACCTCATATAAATTACAGGTTTTTGATATTTCAATATTTTTAATATGTTTTTAATATTTTATGTTTATTATGTTATTTGACTTTTTGGTGATAATTTCTAAGCAATTTTTATTTATAGAGAAGCTATTAATCTTATATATTATTATTAAGTAGCCAGGTAACTAATTGAATGTTTTTACTACTTATAATAGTCTTTTTGGTTGATTCTATTTTCTTTTTTAAAAATGGCTACTAGTACTGATAACTTCCTCTTTTACTCCTATACTTATACTCCTAAGTTTGTATTTCATGTATTTGCATAAGCTGGATTATTCATAATTAATGCTAAATAACAACAGTTTTAGAAGCTACCCTTATCTTGACTCTGACTTTAACAGGAATGATTCATGTGTTTTAACACGGAGTGTGATATGACTGTTGGCTCAAAAATATATTTTTTATTATTAAAAAATCTTCCATTGCAACAAGATTTTCAAATTAGCTAGTGTATTCATAATATTAATAACATTTTTATAACATTTTCTCCTCTTTTTAATTTTATTTTTTATTGAATTATAGTTGATTTATAATGTGTTAGTTTCAGGTGTACAGCAAAATGATTCAGTTTTTTATATATATATGTATATGTGTATGTGTGTGTATATATATATATATATTCTTTTTTAGATTCTTTTCCCTTATAGGTTATTACAAAATATTGAATATAGTTCCCTGTGCTATACAGTAGGTCCTTGTTGGTTATCTGTTTTATACGTAGTAGTGTGTATAAGTTAAACCCAAACTCCTAATTTATCCTTCCCCTCTTTCCCCTTTGGTTACCATAAGTTTGTTTTCTATGTCTGTGGGTCTATTTCTGTTTTGTATATAAGTTCATTTGCATAATTGTTTTTAGATTCCACATATAAGTGATGTCATATGATATTTGTCTTTTGTCTGGCTTACTTCACTTAATATGATAATCTCTATGTCCATCCATGTTGCTGCAAATAGCATTATTTCATTCTTTTTTATGGCTGAGTAATATTATATATATGTAGTATTATATATATGTAATATATATTACATATAATAGTAATATATATGTAATATAATAATATTATATAATAATAGTAATATAGTAATATTATATGTGTGTGTGTATGTGTGTGTGTGTGTGTGTGTATACACACCACATCTTCTTTATCCATTCATCTGTCGATGGACATTTAGATTGCTTCCATGTCCTGGCTATTGTAAATAGTGCTGCAATGAACACTGGGGTGCATGTATTGTTGAGAATTACGGTTTTCTCCGGATATATGCCCAGGAATGGGATTACAGAATCATATGGTAGCTCTATTTTAAATTTTTTAAGGCGCTTCCATACTGCTTTCCATAGTGGCTATACCAATTTACAGTCCCACCAGCATCTTCAGGAATAATCTCCCAGATTGTCCTGAAATTGAACTTGAAGATATCTCCTTCTTGTACCAGTAGTTTTAAATATGTTAATTATTAAAAAGTATAAAAACACAAAACCTAACTATTTTAAGGAAAAATATACAGAAAAAATAAAACTAAGGAAAGTGGAAGAAATTAAAGGCTTCTGTTTAAAATGGCATTTATTCAAGACATTTTGAGCAATTGATTCAGTTTTATTTTTCATGTCTTCTGATATAAGGGCTAAGAAGGGCAAAATAAGTACATACATCTCAATAATTACTTTAAATATAAATAAACTAAATGCTCCAATCAAATGACATAGAGTGGCTGAATGTATACACCCATGTGTATGTGTGTGTGTATGTGTGTGTGTGTGTGTGTATATATATATATATATATATATACACACACACACACACACATATATATACTGCCTACAAGAGACTCACTTCAGATCTAAAGACACACAGATTGAAAGTGAGGGAATGGAAAAGTGTTATTCCATACAAATGGAAACAAAAAGAAAGCTGGGGTAGCAATACTCATGTCAGACAAATAGACTTTAAACAAAGACTGTAACAAGAGATAAAGAAGTATGTTATGTAATTATCAAGGGACCAATCCAACACGAAGTTATAAACAATTGTGAATATATGTGCACCCAACATAGAAGCACCTAAATACATAAAGCAAATATTAACAAACATAAAGAAAGAAATTGACAGTAACATAATAATAGTAGGGGACATTAACACCCCACTTAAATCAATGGAAAGACCATTCAGAGAGAAAATCAATAAGGAAACACTGGCTTAATGACACATTAAAGCAGATGACCTTAATAGGTATATATAGAGCATTCCATACAAAAGCAGCAGAATACACATTCCTTTATTTATTTATTTATTCTCTGTGGTATGCGGGCCTCTCACTGTTGTGGCCTCTCCCGTTGCAGAGCACAGGCTCCGGACACGCAGGATCAGCGGCCATGGCTCACAGGCCCAGCCGCTCCACAGCATGTGGGATCTTCCCGGACCAGGGCACGAACCTGTGTCCCCTGCATCGGCAGGTGGACTCTCAACCACTGTACCACCAGGGAAGCCCTACACATTCCTTTTAAGTGCACATAAAACATTCTCCAGGGTAGATCACATACTAGGCCAAAAACCAAGTTTCGATAAATTTTAAAAGATTGAAATTATATCAGGCATCTTTTCAACCACAACAATATGAACCTAGAAACTAACTACAAGGAAAAAAACCTGCAAAAACACAAGCAGGTGGAGTCTAAACAATATATTACTAAACAACCAATGAATCACTGAAGAAATCAAAGAGAAGTTAAAAACAAAATACCTGGAGACAAATGAAAATGGAAACACAATGATCCAAAATAAATGGGACATGGTAAAAGCAGTTCTGAGAGAGACATTTATAGAGGTACAAGCCTGCCTCAAGAAACGAGAAAAATCTCAAATAAAAATCTATTCTTTCATCTAAAGGAAGCAGAAAATGAAGAACAAACAAAACTCAATATTTATTATTTCCATTGAAGTAGCAGAAATAATAAATATCAGAAAAGAAATAAATGAAATAGACTAAAAAAAAGGAAATATCAATGAAACTAAAAGCTACTTTTTTGAAAAGATAAATAAAATTGATAAACCCTTAGCCAGACTCATCAAGGAAAAAAGAGAGAGGGACCAGTACAATAAAATCAGAAATGAAAGAGGAAAATTTACAACTGACACCACAGAAATACAAAGGATCATAAGAAATTCCTATGAACAATTGTACATCAATAAAATGGACAAACTAGAAGAAATGGATAAATTCCTAAAAATGTACAATGTCCAAGACTGAATCAGGAATAAATAGAAAATATGAAGAGAACAATTACCAGTAATGAAATTGAATCAGTAATTAAAAACTCTCAACAAACAAAAATTCAGGATCAGATGGCTTCACAGGAGAATTCTACCAAATATTTAAAGAAGAGTTAACACCTATCCTTCTCAAACTATTCCAAAAAATTGAAAAGGAAAGAGTGCTTCCAAACTCATTCTATGAGGCCAACATCACCCGGATACCAAAACCAGACAAAGATATCACAAAAATAGAAAATTACAGGCCAGTATAACTGATTAACATAGATGCAAAAAATTTCAACAAAATGTTAGAAAACTGAATTGAGCAGTGTATTAAAAGGATCATATAATATGATCAAGTGGGATTTATCCCAGGGATGCAAGGATGGTTCAGTATCCACAAATCAGTCAACGTGATACACTACATTAACAAGTTGAAGGAAAAAAAACCACATGATCATCTCAATAGATGCAGAAAAAGCTTCTGATAAAATTCAACATTCATTTATGATAAAAACTCTTAACAAAGTGTGTATACAGGGAACAAACCTCAACATAATAAAGGCCATATATGACAAACCTACATCAACATCATACTCAACAGTGAAAAGCTGAAAGCATTTCGTCTAAGATCAGGAACAAGACAAGAATGTGCACTCTCACAACTTTTATTCAACATTTGATAATAATAGCTCTAGCTATTATTCTATTTCCTATTATATATGTATTTTCAAGTCTTAGAGGCATGCCCAATTCTTCTCAAATTCCCCACTTCATCTGAATACCCACTAATACCATACTGAAGATACTATAAAGCTTTTCTGTCAAGAGCCATAAAATTGTTCATTGCCTTTGATGAAGTAAACCCACTCCTGGGAATTGATTTTAAGATATAATAAAAGATAAGTGAAAAATCAAACATAGGAATGTGTTCATTTAAGCATTAGTTATAATAGGCAGTGATTAGAAACAATCTTGAATAGAGGAATGATTAGGGTATATATTTTCAAATCCATATGAATAAATATGTAGCTAATATAATGATAATTAGATACAGAATGGCAACTGTGTGGAAAGGGTGGACAGTAGTGTGCCCAGATCTATAATCAGACATAGAGGATGAAGAGGTCACACTATCATCTGTCACTCCTGCATGGTGACAAATAAAAATCTGCAATACTGCATTTTGCTGATATGATGTTCCAGGGCTCAACCTCTTCTCTTTTATTGTCTATATTCACTACCTTAGTGATCTTATTGATTTTAAATATTATCCATATGCTAATGGCTCCCAAATTTGTATCTCTAGCCCAGACTTCTTCTCTAAACACATGACTTGTATATTCTTCCATGTAGTTGTCATATTTAATAGATAGTTTGAACCTAACATGTCTAAAATGAATGCCCGGTATTCTCCCACAGATCCACTTCAATTACAGACTTTCTTGAATCAGTGAGTCATAGCTGTATCCTTCTCACTTTTCAGTCTGAAAACCCTGAAGTCATTCTTGATGCCTCTCTTCCTCTATCACCCATATCCAGTCCTTCTGGAAATCCTATTGCCTACCTTTTCAATATATCCAGAATTTGACTATTTCTCACCATCTCCACAACTATTACTCTGGCCTGGAATAACATCTTTTCTCCAAATTACTACAGTAGGTTTCTAAAATCTTCCTGACTCTAAAATTATTCCCCACAAAATGATCTTAGCACAACATGTGATGATTTTTTAAGAACTTTTAATAATACTATGATATGTGAACATGATTCACATCTTAAGGAAGAGAGCTATCGATACCAAATTAAGGTCTCAGACTGCTTTTCTCACTCTGGCTTCTAGGATCATTCTGTTGTGCTTGTCTTTTACTGATAGGAGGTCTCACTAGAGTGATTTATTAAAAAATAAATTAAGCATATTTAAATGGCCTTTAAATATTTCTTCCTTCTAGTATATATAGAGTGTATTTGTAAATTAAATTGATTAACTTGGTTTTTACTTTTTTCTCTACACAAATGAGAGCTGCAGCGAATAAGACAGAATGAAACCTTGTATTTATCCAGTTCTTCTTTGAACAGAGTCCCAAGGGTTGCGTACTCAAACTTTTCACATTATTAAATGGATTCTCCCTTCCCCTAACACTTTATAACAAAGCTCTGCATATAGTTTTCCTAAATTCTGATCAGTTCTGAGCTGGGATATTCTCATCTCCTTGACACTTAATATATCCCCCACCCCGATTCTAAAAGCATTAAGTAATAGGGTTCAGTCTCTTCCATTTAATGCTCTGAGTCAGAGTTCCCATAATTCTCACATAATAAGAATTGCCAGGTGTTATAAAACATACAGATTAACATATATCTCCTCTGGAAATTCTGATTTGGATCTAAGTTGAACATTTGCATGATATTTTTAGCAAGCATTCCAGGTGATCCTTATTTTCATGATGATTTTGGAAAGTTTCAGGATAGCTTAAAACAAGTAAAGTAGCACAGGTATTAGTATGTTCTCAGATTGTGGGAAATTAGTGAAATGGAAAAAAAAGACCGTATCAGAAATCATGTAAAATCTTATTCACCTGAAGAAAAGAAAAGCAGAGATATTTAGAAAAAGACTTTAATAAGACATTCAGGAATCTCGTGACATGGTTAAGTTGCCATTTATTGTGTGATTGCAAAGGCAAGCATTTGTTTCCTTTGAGTTCATATGACTATATTTGGAAATGGTACTTGGGAGTGGGTCACAGTGAGATGTTCCTTAAGACCTTGAATCAAAGTTGCTCTCTTAGAGTTAAAATATTAAGTTTCCCACAAGGGGTTGAAGTTACTCATCTGTTGAAATTAATCACCTGTGTGAGTGAACCATCTAAGGATGCTGAATGTAAATATTGCAAAGTGTGATGTGGATGGTACTGCAGAGAAGCAGGACTGAAATGTGATACAGTTTTGTAAACTGCTTTTCAATGAACTGTTTCCTCTATTGATAAAGAATGTTGTAACAGTGGAGGTTGCTCATAATGAAACACAGAATGATAAAGAAGTAATCAAAATGCAGTTCAGGATTACATATACAGTTCTATCCTTGGAAGACAGAGCAAAACATATTTGGATGATGCAGAAATTTATGCCATCCTGGATCTAGTTGTTTAGACAAGATGACTCTTGCTGAAGCACCTGAAATCTGAGGACCCTCTCTAGGCCTATGATGATTCAGCCAGGCGAGTTAAGAGCCATTTTATTGGGTTTTGCCTCTGGACAGCTGGTTGGCCTCTCAGGCAATAACTAGCTCATCCATATCCCTTTAAAACACTTACAAAGTTGTTGAAGATGATAGCACATGCTCACTAGAGCTGATGAGGCATAAAACTACAGATTTTATTTTCACCCACATAAATAAGATGGATATTTATAGGCTCAATGTTTGTGATTACTTGAAATCAGGTAAATGTTTTGTTGTAAGTGATTGTAGAGATTGGGTGGGTAATAGGGTTAACAGTTCATCCTCTTCAACCAAATAACATCACACCAGGGTCGTTGTCGTCTGGTAGTGAAATGGAAGTAAGGGCACAAATCAGAATAACTGTTTTGCTTTTATTATGATACAAATCCCCAGTCTCTACCTTTGGAGAGATTCTGAATTAATAGAACTGTTCATCTAACACCTGAGAAAGAAAAAAATTTCTCATGTATACTAAGGGTACTTGGATTAAGAACACCAGCACAGTTCCTATACATTGAATTCTTTCCTCCAACATGGTTCCTTCATCAATCCATTCACCCTCAACTGAATCATTCCTTGCAAGTTCTGTCTTGTTCAGAATGGGACCTTTTGTTATAATTATCTATAATTGTCTCACCTTCTCTAAGTCTAAAATTTAAGGGGATTATGTCAATGCTAGCAAGAGTCACCTTCTCCATAGAATAAAGCCATCATCCACATATACCCCAAAGACATCTCTCTGATAAAGAGGAAGTAATGTACATGCATTGGCCTCATAACTTCCCAGCTCCAGTGAGGGTGGAAAAGACAAGGATAAACTGGTTAATATGCAATATTGGTGTAATTATAATTTATGTAATTTTGCTCACATATGTCAAATATATCCATGAATCTTTTCACACAATATGTGTGTACATTAATAAATAATTTCTTTTGCAGTGTAATCTCTACAGGGTAGAAATCTGTTGTTTCTTAGCCATAATTGCTCAATTCAGCATGCTCTAAGAAAAATAAGTAACATGGTGTGTGTTGTGTGTGTGTGTGTGTTGATGAATTCACTTAGACATTCAGAGCACAATATGAGAGTACTTTGACCTTATAACCATGGATACTTTAAGATCTCCTGAATGCTATTCCTTTACTCCACTTTATATACAGGATTACAATGCACAAATCCTTGTCATGATGTCTTTGAACATACACAGATATTTACCCATCCCCCACATATACATCCTAAATAAACAAAATCATTCATGTGGTAGTTTATCAAATCTAACAGATTTCACATTTTAACATTTAGAGTAGGAAAATTTATAAAATTAATGGTGTCTTGGTTTTATGAACTGATATACCTCGAACTATATCCACACTTACATAAAAATACTATTTCTTCATAATTTCAGACATAATTACAAATCATATGAGGATAAATTATTTCAAAATATACTAGGCTTAATATCTTACACTCTTGGTATATTAGTTATTGTCATGGTGCTGCTAGAGTTGAACACTTAGATGATATAGCAAAATATGAAAAAATAAGCAATCATCTAATTTTAATGTTATATTAATATTCAATGAATGCTAAATACTTCTGCAGAAACATGATTCATTCTACCTAAATTATTTATTAATATCAAAAGTTTTATTTACAAGGTAAACCAAGATATTGGACTTAATGTTGAACTCCTATCAAAAATGAGTATTTTCCAGGGTTTGGTTTATTCCAACCACTTTGCAATTTTCTGGATAATGTTGGAGATTATCCAGATGAGTGTTCTTGCTCCCATATTATCTGAAGATAGAAATTAAAACATTACCAAAGAATTTCTAAACAGCAATTTTTTCAAAGCTGCTTTCACCTCTTTGTTTCGTAGACTATAGATTATAGGATTCAACATGGGGGTTAACGCACCATATACCAAAGTCATAAATTTATCTATTTCCTGTGAATCTACAGATGAGGGCTTCAGGTACATGGAGAGAGCTGTCCCATAGAACAAAACCACCACAGTCAGATGGGCTGCACATGTTGAAAAGGCTTTGCTTTGACCATCCACTGAGCTGATTCTCAGGATGTTAGAGAGGATGAAAGCATAAGAGATATAAATTAAAAGCATCAGCATAGGAACAAGAAGTACGGTGATCACCAGCAAGATTAATTGCACCATGGAGGTGTCCACACAAACAAGTTTTAAGACAGCCAGAATTTCACAAGCAAAATGATTGATGACACTACTACCACACAGAGAGAGCTGCAATACAGACACTGGTTCCACCAGGGCAGTGAAGCAGCCTGTCACCCAGGAACCAGATGCAATCTGCATACAAATCCTCTTGTTCATGATGATGGGGTGTCCCAGGGGGTTGCAGATGGCCACATATCAGTCATATGCCATCATGGACAGGAGCACACACTCAGTGGAGTGCATGGCAAGAGAGAAGTACATCTGAGTGGCATACCCTGAGAATGAGGTAGTGTTTTACCCTGAAACAAAGTTTATCAGCATTGGAGGGAAAGCAGAAGAGGTGTACCAGACATCTAAACAAGAGAGGTTGCTGAGGAAGAAGTACATGGGTGTGTATAGGCTGGAATCCAGGATGGTGATGGAGATCAGCATTATATTACCCAGCAAGGTGATCAGGTATATCAGCAAGCACAGCACAAATATGATGACCTCAACTTTGGGGTAGTAGGAAAATCCCAGGAAGAAAAAAATTGTTACAGATGTCAAATTTGCCTGGAACATTTTATCATGTCATGGTCATTTGCATATATGCATAGAGTGATTAACATTACATATTATATATAAAACATAAGATCCTCTCCCTTTATATTTTCTGGTATTTTTTCTTCACATCAACTTGTAGTCTGTGCTTAAATGCTTCTCTAGCTTGGTGATAGCATTAGTAATATATATTTGAAGGAATTTGTCATCATCAATAAGGAAAATTTCAATCAGGAAGTCAACAAAGTATCTTAAAGGTGTTATTTTTGCTGCAAGACTTTTTAAGGCAATGTTGGGGAATGGCAAGGTTTATTTCGTAAATATCATGAGAGACTGAGGAAAGAAACAATCTTATGGGGTCTTTCTTTTTCCAAAAGCACATTTGTAACTGATCTATGCTGAAGACATTTATTTACCTCTGAACCCTTGGAATGATTTTCTTCCCCTAGTTGGGTAATAGTCTTCTTACTTAGGAAACTCTTCTGCTTTCCAAGTTCAGTATCTTCTGCCATTTGTAGGGTTCTGTCCAAAATAATTTGGGAGATTCAGTTAGTAAAAAAAGACAGATTTCTGCAACCACAGATTAATTAACTGAAAAGCCTGAAAATTTAGACAAAGCCCAGACTTTCCATCTCAAACCCACGAAAATGCTGATATTCTCGTGATGGGACTTATAGCCGAGATTTCCTTCATATGGCCAGAATTGTCCTGGCATATGTGCTCCAGAAACATCCTCCAAAGGACCAGCCATTCACACTGTAAGGCAATTTAAGTTTTTTGTTGCTTATGAAAAGTTTCTAATTCATGCAGCAAATTAAAGTCAGAAATCTATTTGTACAGTATTAAAAATTCTGAAACTCCAGGGACAATCTCCCATAGATCCAATTATAGTCAGTAGCTGATCTGTTCTAATTCTTGTGTTATTCAAACAAGAAATTACCTTTTTCCTGTCTGTGCTGACTTTGGGAAGGGGAACTTTGCTCTGCTCCTAATTGTGTTATTAAATCAGTCAATCTGGTTTTTAATTCTCACTGTTTCCCTCTTTGTTTGACTATGGCAATGTCCTTGCTTTTCTTTCCTCATTTAGACAAGATTCACTGCAACCATAATACAAATGGTTGACCAAAAGGGAGAAAAGGGGTTGACTGTCATCGGGCCCAGAGTCCCATTTCTAACTCACTTGTTCAATTCCTGTAGACCAAGGCTTATATGGCTGGAAGTAAATCATTTAGGTTGACCTGATTATGCCTAGGGGGAAGGGTCAGAAGAGAACTGTACTTTAAGAGATACACTCACAAAGTTAAGATGGAGACAGTGGGACTTCCTTGGTGGCGTAGTGGTTAAGAATCCGCCTGCCAATGCAGGGGACATGGGTTCGAGCCCTAGTCTGGGAAGATCCCACATGCTGTGGAGCAACTAAGCCAGTGCACCACAGCTACTGAGCCTGCACTTTAGAGCCTGTGAGCCACAACTACTGAAGCGCATGCACCTAGAGCCCGTGCTCTGCAACTAGAGAAGCCAATGCAATGAGAAGTCTGTGCACTGCAACAAAGAGTAGTCCCTGCTCGCGGCAACTAGAGAAAGCCCGTGCAGCAACAAAGACCCAACGCAACCAAAAATAAAAAATAAATTAATGAATGAATTAAAAAGAAGATGGAGGCAGTGACTAAGACTGAGGAAGAAGGTTGCCGACCTGACTCCCTACTGTGTTTAAAGCACCAAACCATACTTCTGCTTTGGAATTACCTTGAAGCACGCTGAAAAGAAGAGAAATTCAGAACCTCCATGATATTTCCTGTCTGAAAAAGAGATAGCCAAAATTTTAACAAGTTTCCTGATGCTTATGAGTCTGTATTCTTCCCTATCTCCAATAATAGCAATAACATTTACTCACATACTTAGGCCATTAATCTAGAAGTAATTCTTGATCCTTCCCCCCCTCTTATTCCATACCCAGCTCAGAAGGAAGTCTGTCAGATCTTCCTGAAATGTATATCTTAGATTTCCAACTTCTAGTAACGATGGAGTATCTTGTGGCAGAGTAGCTTAGATCAGACTAACTCTCCTGCTACTAACAATTATAAACTCTGAATCAAATATAAAAAATGACTGTTTTATGACACTGGAGAGTGATCAAAAGCAGGCAGAACAGGAGGGAATCCAACCCCTGAAAGATGTGAACCAGACTGAGTGAGATCAACAGGGCACTCCCGAGTCCATATAGCAGATGATACTCAAGCAGAAAGTAGCAGTCTTGATCTGAGGAATCAGATTAGCATTTGGGGCTGCCAGAGCATCTGGAAATTTAGGGATACATCCTGGAAAAGAAGGAGCCATAAAGGAGGAAACTAAATTCTATGTAAAATCTCTCATCAAATCCTTGACTGACCACTGAATTGGGCATGAAGAGAGTGAGACTTCTTAGAACCCAAGGGAAAGTGACAATTGGAAGGCTAAAGAGTTGAACAGAGATTTTAATAAAAAGTTCACAGCTGGAGAGACAGAGTTTGGCATTCAAGTCCCACCAAAAAGAAGGGCTTGGTAAATACTTCTAGATTTCCATTGAAACCCAGGTTGTTCTTCCATGCATTAGACAGGCATATTGGCCCAAATAATGGGTGTGGTCTTAAGTGAGATTTGCAGTTACCTCACACAGAGCATTTAAGTTAAGAAGCATCTTAGTTTATACCCCAGCTATTGTGTAGCATAGGAAATATTCTTCAGGGAGTCATGTATTATAGAAGAATCTATAACCACAGAAGGGTTTATTTACTGTAAGTGATTTTTATCCAGGGACACTCTGGAAAGGGCATTGAGTAGATATGGTCAGTTCACTCCCTCAAACATCATTAGTCTCTGCTCAGAAATCCAGTTGATAAAGGGCCTATACCGGGAAACCTGTCTTTTTTTCTCTTTCTCCTAGGAGGCTCCACCTGGTAAAGAAAGTGAATGGATCACAGGCTAGTTGCTTTAACTCCTTCATCCTTGGGCAGATAGAAAATTCCTATCATAAGGTTTTTACACTTTACATTAAGTGATTTAATATTAATTCAACAGAGTGAAAGAAATTGAGGAACCATACTGTAAACCCAAGAGCAACCACTATAAATCCTAAAAATAAATTTAACTTAAAAGCTAATAAAGGAGATATAATGAAATAAAATAATAATTTAAGACTTCATTAATCCAAAAATACAGAAATAAAAAACCAAGAAAAATGGAGGGGACAAATAGAAAACAAATAGTAAGATAATGGATTTAAACCAAAACATATTGATAATTGCATTAAATATAAATACTAAAAACTCCAATTGAAAGACAGAGATTGACAGACTGGATATAAAAAGGGAAGATACAACTTTGTTGTTTTAAAAAATACATTTTGGACAAAGATACATAGAGGTTGAAAGTAGAAGGATGAAGAAAGATATAACAATCAAAAACTAAATAAAAGCCGGAATAGCTATATTAATTGCAGGCAAATTCACTTCAAGAAATAGAATGTCACCAGAGATAAATGATAAGAAGGTCAAAGCATCAAGAAGACATTAAAATAAAAGCTAAATGTATATGTAGCTAATAGCATAGCTTCAAATCTATGAAGCAAAAATCGACACAACTAAAGGAAAAATAGACAAATCTATAATTATATCGGGAAATTTTTAACACCCACCTTCAATAATTGGTAAAGTAAACAAGAATTCAGTGTAGATTCAGAAGATTGAAAAATACTATCAAACAAATTGATTTGTTAACATTTGTAAAACACTATTCAACAATTACAGAATATACAGTTTTTTCAAGTGAGTATGGAACATTCACCAAGATAGAGATATGCTGGTTCATAAAACAAGTCTCAATAAATTTCAGAACACTGAAAACATACAGAAAATGTTCTCTGACCACAACAGAATGAAATTTTAAGCCAATATCAAAATAATAATTAGAAAATTCCAAAATGCTTGTAAATTAAGCAGTACACTCCTAAATAAACAGTGTGTCAAAGAAGGAATCACAAGGGAAACTAAAACATATTTTGAGTTGAATGATCATGGAAATAGAATGTGTCAAAATTTGTGGGATGCCATAAAGCTGTGTTTAGACAGAAAGGAATAGTGTTAAACGATTATAGTAAGATAGAAGAAAAGTTCTTAGTCAGTTATCTAAGATTTCAACTAAGGCTGGAAAAAGAAGACCGAAGTAACTCAAAGTAAGTAGAAGGAAATAATGAAGAGCAGAAACAAATGAATTAGAAAACAACACACAAAAAAACAGAGAAACAAACAAAGCCAGAAGTTGGCTATTTGAAAAGAATAATGAAATTGGTAAACCTCTAGCTAACTCATTAAGAAAAAAAGTGAAACCACAAACTAAACATTTCAGGAATGAAAGAGGGAATATTACTGCAACAGAGACAGCTTTGCTAGTGAATTTTGTCAATTTAAAGAGTAAACAGTATTAATCTTACAG
The DNA here is from genome assembly GCF_964341445.2 of Mesoplodon mirus. NCBI lineage: Eukaryota > Metazoa > Chordata > Mammalia > Artiodactyla > Ziphiidae > Mesoplodon > Mesoplodon mirus. Next base: position 30,235,444 of record NC_138976.1, on the reverse strand, counting down.
AAACATTTATATGAACTCAGAAAAGAGGATAAACTTCCATATCAGGAGAGAACACCTATGAACCTTTTTTATGAGGCCACCACAATCTGGTACTAGCAAAACCTGACAAGAATATGATGACAAAAGAAAATTATAGACCAGTATCACTAGTGGATATAGACTCAATAATTATTAATAAAATCTTAGCAAATAATATCCACCATTATATCAAAAGGGTATTATATCCTGAACAAGTGGGTATGATACAAGAAAGGAAAGATCAGTTTAATATTTGAATATCAACCAATTAATTTTATCACATTAACAGAATAGAGGGAAAAAATTCTATGACCATGTCTATAAATGCAAATTTAAAAATTTATGAAAATTCAAACCCTATTTATGATAAAATACTCTCTGTGAACTAGTAGTAGAAGAATACTTTCATAAGGACATCAGCAATATAGTAAAATAGGAGTTTCCAGAGCTTGTCGCCTCACAGAAACATCAGTTTGAACAACTATCCACAAATGAAAATACCTTCACAAGAACTAAGGATTCCAAGTGAGAAATTAAAGATGGGTAAAGACTTCTGGGTTTTCGTTGAAACACAGCACAAAAATAAGAAAAGACCCATTAAAGAGGGTAAAACAATAGTTTTGCATTACCCATGTCATCCTTCTCCCAAGCCCGGGCAGTGCAGTTCATAGAGAGACTCCTACTTCATGGAGGAAGAAGAGTGTGGTGTGTACCCTACTTCGTCATGAACCCCAGCACCAGGCTTACCCCAGTGAACCCTGGCACCATGCTAGCACCTGTAATCCCAGGCTTGCCCTTCCATATCTAGGCTCCTGGCTGCCACAGTGCCAGTCCAGGCCTGAAGGCCCCAGGGTCCAGGTCAGCCCCCGTGGACCCAGGCTCAATGCCTGCCTCAGTGACCCAGCTTCCAGGCCTGCAGCAGGGTTAGGTTGGCACCTGAAGCCCCAGGATCCAGACCAGCCCCTGCTAATAACTTCAATAGATGCAGAAAAATGTATTTGACAAAATTCAACACAAAAGTTTCTGATAAAACTTTTGACAAATTATAAGAAATATACCTCAACATAGTGAAGGCCATATATGACAAACCCACAACTAACTTCATATTCACAGATGAAAAGCTGAAAGCTTTTCCTCCAAGATCAGAAACAAGACAAGGGTTCCCACTCTTGCCACTTCTATTCAATATAGTACTGCAGTCTTAGCCAAAGTAATTAGACAAGAATAAGAAATAAAAGGCATCCAAATTGGAAAGGAAGAAGTAAAATTGTCTGTGTTTGCAGATGACATTTTCTTATATATAGAAAACCCTAAAGCCTCCAGCAAAAAAGCAGAATTAATAAACAAATTCACTAAAGTTGCAAGATACAAAAATCGACATACAGGGCTTCCCTGGTGGCGCAGTGGTTGAGAGTCCGCCTGCTGATGCAGGGGACACGGGTTCGTGCCCTGGTCTGGGAAGATCCCACATGCCGCGGAGCAGCTGGGCCCGTGAGCCATGGCTGCTGAGCCTGCGTGTCCAGAGCCTGTGCTCCGCAGCAGGAGAGGCCACAACAGTGAGAGGCCCGCATACTGCAAAAAAAAAAAAAAAAAAAAAATCAACCTACAAAAATCAGTTGCATTTCTATATACTAACAATGATCACAAAAAGATATCAAGAAAGCAATCCAATGTATAATAGCATCAAAAGTAATATAATACTCATGAATAAATTTAATCAAGAAGATGAAAGATATGTACACTAAAAATTACAAGACATTGATGAAAGAAATTGAAAGAGAAAAATAAATGGAAAGATATTCTGTGCTCACAGATTAGAGGAATTAATATTGTTAAAATGTCATACCACCCAAAGCAATCTACAGATTCAATGCAATCCCTATTAAAATTGCAATGGAATTTTCCACAGAAATAGAAAAAGCAATCCTAAAACTTATGCAGAACCACAAAAGACCCCAAATAACCAAAACAATCTTGAGAAAGAACAAATCTGGAAGCATCACACTTCCTGAATTCAAAATATACTACAAAGCTGTAGCAATTAAAACGGTATAACTGGCATAAATAGACATATAGACCAATGGAACAGAATAGAGAGACCAGAAATAAACCCATACATTTACAATCAATTGATCTTTGACAAAAATGCCAAGATCATACAATAAGGAAACGATGGTCTCTTCAGTAATTGGTGTTTGTAAAACTGGATATCCACATGCAGAAGAATGAAATCAGACCCTTATACCATCTACTAATATCACCTCAAAATGGATTAAAGACTTAAATTAATACTTGAAACTGTAGAACTACTAGTAGAAAACAGGGAAAAAGCCTTCTGACGTTGGTCTTAGCAATGATTTTTGGTTATAACTCCAAAAAGACAGGCAACAAAAGCAAAAATGGACAATTGGGATTGCATCAAACTAAAAAGTTTCTACACAGCAAATAAACGAATAGAGTGAAGAGTAAACCTATGGAATGGGAGAAAATATTTGTAAACCATACATATGATAAGGGGTTAATATACAAAATCTATAAGGAACTCAAATAGCTCAATGGCAAGAAATCAAATTCCCTGTTTAAAAAAATGGGCAAATGACCTGAATAGATATTTTTCCAAAGAAGACATATAAATAGCCAACAGGTACTTGAAAAAAATGCTCAACATCACTAATCATCAGGGAAATGTATATCAAAACTACATTGAGATAATCACCTAATATCTGTTAGAATGGCTATTATCAAAAAGATGAAGGATAAGTATTGGTGAGGATGTGGAGAAAAGGAAACCCTTGTGCACTGTTGGTGGAAATGTAAATTATTACTGCTATTATGGAAAACAGTATGGAGGTTCCTCAAAAAGTTAAAAATAGTACCACCATATGATTCTGGGTATATATTCAAAGGAAATGAAATCAGTATCTCAAAGAGAGATCTCCATTCCCATGTTCACTGTAGCATTATTCACAATAGCCAAGATAATGGAATCAACCTAAGTGTCTATTGATGGATGAATGGATAAAGAAAAGTGGTATATTCATAAAATAAAGTATTATTCAGCTTTAAAAGAGAAGAAAATCCTGTCACATGCTACAATAAGAATGAATCTCAAGGATATTATACTAAGTGAAATAAGCCAAGCACAGAAAGACAAATATTACATGATCTCACTTATATGTGGATTCTAAAACAGTTGAATTCATAGGATAATAGAATAGAATGATGCCAGGGGCTCAAGATTAGAGAAAAATGCAGAGATGTTGGTCAAATGGTACAAAGTTTCAGTTATGCAGGAAGAATAAGTTCTGGAGGTCTAATTACAGCATGGTGAATATAGTTAATAAACACTATATTTTATACTTGAAATTTGCTAAGAGAGTAGATCTTAAATATTTACTCCACATACACACAAAAATAACTATATGAGGGATGGATATGTTAATTAACTTGATTGTGATAATCATTTCACAATGTATACACATTTCAGAACATCACATTGTACATTATAAATATATATAACTTTTATTTGTCAATTTTACCTATATAAAGCTGGAAACAAATAAAAATAGTACCTAACAACAACAACAACAAAGGGTACTTGCAAAGCATAATAAAGGACATCTATGGAAAACTTGAGCAAATACCAAACATAATGAAAGAAGAGCTGAAATTTTTAATTTCGAAAATCATGATACTTGAAATTTTCTTTTAATAGATGTTGATGTTTTGGGATCCTATCTAAGAAATGTTTGTCTTCCCCAGAGTAAAAATGATATTCTGTGTGCCCCACAAGAAGTTTTATAGATTGAATATTTATGTTTAGGTCTATTATCTACCTCGAATAGATTGTTGTATATGGTGTATATACTTGTTCCAGCATTATTTATTGAAAAAACTATCCTTTCCCCATTGAATTACCTTGGCATCTTTGTTGAAAATCAATTGATCATATATGTGTGTTTCTTTCTGTACATCTTTATTCTGTTCATTGATTTATTTGTCTTACTTTATGTCAGTGCTGCAATGACTTGATTATTATAGATTTATATTGAGTTTAATGATGAGGTAGTGTAAATCCTCCAACTTGATTCATCTTTTTCAAGATTGTTTTGGCTCTTCCAGGTCCTTTACATTTCCATATCAGCTTAGAATCTTCTTGTCAGTTTCTCCAAAATTTCTCTTGGATTTTGAATGGGATAACATTAATCTGTAAACTGACTTGGGAAGAAATGATATCTAAATAGGTTCCCCTTGGCAACCACGAGTCTGTTCTCTATGTCTGTGAGTCTGTTTTTGTGTCATAGATAAGTTCATTTGTGTCATATTTTAGATTCCACATATAAGTCATATCATACTGTATTTGTCTTTCTCTTTCTGACTTCACTTAGTATGATAATCTCTAAGTCTGTCCATGTTGTTGTAAATGGCATTATTTCATTCTTCTTTATGGCTGAGTAGTATTCCATTATATATATGTACTTCATCTTCTTTATCCATTCATCTGTCAGTGGACATTTAGGTTGTTTCCATGTCTTGGCTATTGTGAATAGTGCTGCTATGAACATAGAGGTGCATGTATCTTTTTGAACTAGAGTTTTGTCTTCTGCATAGATGTCCATAAGTGGGATTGCTGGATCATTTAGCAACTCTATTTTTAGTTTTTTAGTTTAGAAAACAGTTTTATACTGTTTTCCATAGTGGTTGCACCAATTTACATTCTCACCAACAGTGTAGGAGGGTTCTCTTTTCTCCATACCTTCTCCACCATTTGTTATTTGTAGATTTTTTAATAATGGCCATTCTGACTGTGTGAGGTGGTACCCTATTGTAGTCTTGCTTTACCTTTCTCTAATAATTAGCAGCGTTGAGCATCTTTTCATGTGCCTACTGGCCATCTGTATGTCTTCTTTAGAGAAATGTCTATTTAGGTCTTCTGCCCATTTTTCAATTGGGCTGTTTGTTTTTTTTGTTGTTGAGTTGTATGAGCTGTTTGTATATTTTGATAATTGAGCCCTTGTTGGTTGTATCATTTGCGAATATTTTCTCCCAGTCCATAGGTTGCCTTTTCATTTTGTTTATGGTTTATTTTGCTGTACCAAAGCTTGTAAGTTTGATTAGATCCCATTTGCTAATTTTTGCTTTCATTTCTATTGCCTTGGGAGACTGATCTAAGAAAACATTGGTTCGATTTATATCAGAGAATGTTTTGCCTATATTCTCTTCTAGCAGTTTTATGGTGTATCTTATGTTAAAGTCTTTAAGCCATTTTGAGTTTATTTTTGCATATGGTGTGAGGGTGTGATCTAACTTCATTGATTTACATGTGGCTGTCAAGCTTTCCCAACACAATTTGCTGAAGAGACTGTCTTTTTTCCATTGTATGTTCTTGCCTCCTTTGTCAAAGATTAATTGGCCATAGGTGTGTGGATTTATTCTTGGGCTCTCTATTCTGTTCCATTGACCTATATGTCTGTTTTTGTGCCAGTACCACACAGTTTTGACTACTGTAGCTTTGCAGTATTGTCTGAAGTCTGGGAGGGTTATGCCTCCTGCTTTGTTCTTTTTCCTCAGGATTGCTTTGGCAATTCTGTCTTTTATGGTTCCATATAAATTTTAGGATTTTTTTGTTCTAGTTCTGTGGAAAAAGTCATAGGTAATTTGATAGGGGTCGCATTAAATCTGTAACTGCTTTGATAGTATGGCCATTTAAACAATATTAACTCTTCCAATCCAAGAGCATGAGCTATCTTTCCATTTCTTGAATCATCTTCATCCCTTTTTTAATGTTTTATAGTTCTCAGCATGTATGTCTTTCAACTCCTTGGTCAGGTTTATTCCTAAGTGTTTTTTTTCATGCGATTTTAAAAGGGATTGTTTTTTTACATTCCCTTTCTGATATTTTATTATAAGTGTAAAGAAATGTCTTGCCTTGTTCTTGATCTTAAAGTCTTTTAAGTGACTTTATCTTGTTATTTCTCCTTGCCCATGTCCCTACATTCTGCCTCTTTCTTTCTAGTCTATAAATGGAAGGGACTGAAATATATCATCTTTTTTTTATTTTTAACTGTGGCAAAATTGGTTAAATTTACTATCTTAACCAATTTTAAGTGTACAGTTCAGTTGTGTTAAGCATATTCACGTTATAGTGCATCAGATCTCTAGAACTTTTTCATCTTGCAAAACTGAAACTCTGTACCCACTATACAGTAATCCCTGTTGCCCCCATCCTTGGCAACCAACTTTCTATTTTCAGTTTTTATGAGTCTGACTACTTCATCTGAGTGGAAATCATACAGCATTTGTTCTCTTGTGACCAGCTTATTTAGCATAATATCCTTGATGTTCATTCATGTTGTAGCATGTGACAGGAATTCCTTCTCTTTTAATGCTGCAGAATATTCCATTATATATAGACACAACATTTCCTTTATCCTTTCAATTGTTAATGGACATTTGGGTTGCTTCCTTCTCTTGTCTATTCTGGATAATGCTGCATTAAACATGAGTGTACAGGTATCTCTCTGAGATATCACTTTGAGTTCTTTTAGGTATATACCCAGAAGGGGGATTACTGGATCATATGGCAGTTCTATTTTTAATTTTTTAAGGAGGCTGCATAATGTTTTCCATAATGACTGCACCATTTTATATTCTCACCAACTGTGCACAAGGGTTTCAACTTTGTATTCTTGCCAGCACTTGGGCATAGGAGCTACTGGATTGAGGGGCTTTTCTTACTTAGATCACCTAGGTTTTGCAAAATCAACATTTTTAATATTCCCATTCCCTCTTCCCCAACATAAAACAAGCAAGCAAGCAAACAAACACCATGTTTCTCCTGCTCTATTCGATCATGAGTAAATCGTTTAATTAACACTCACCAATTTTCAATTACTTTGTTAGGTGCTGGTGATGAGAAGATGATAAAGGTATAAACACTTCCCTTACCATCTTCTCAGTCTAGAAATATAGTATAAATGTGGAATCATTTGTGAGGCATGGGAGTGAGTGAGTAACCTTTGCTGTGGTCTGGGAATGGGTTACAAAGGACTTCTTGGAAGAGTTGATACCAGAGTTGAATTCGGAAGGTTATTAAGGGTAACCAAATGAGTATGTGAAAGAAAAGAGTTCCAAGACAAATAGAATAACATGTATTTAAATTTTGAATTGTAAAATGTCATTTTGCATTCAGGAAAAAATAAGTAGATTGGTGTGATATGATCATTATATATGAAGAGGGAGTAGCAAGTGGTAAAGCTGGAATTGTCACACAAGGTTGTCTATGCTAATTTAGTAGCTTTATAGCTCACATTTTAGGTACTAAAGTATTTTTTTTAAACCAGGAGAAAAGCAATATGAATATTGCTTAAGTTTTTTAAAATATCACTTTGGTGAGAGTGGGGACTTTAAAAATAAAACTGAAATTAAAGCTCTGACAATGAAAATGGATGGGAAGAGTTGGAGTGCTGAGATAGAATAGATTGAGATGTGTATAACTTAGGTTATATTGCCATCTGGTGTTCACCATACAGTATAACTTGATTCGGGGAGTTAGAACGTTAGAGTTGAATGTAATTTTAGAAAATTGGGAAAGAGGAAAATGAGCTCTCAGCAGAGATCAGAATTTGGCTTTGCAGGTGCTTAATTAATGTCTTATTTTGACATATTCTAGAAGCTCCTGGGAGCAACATGAAAGATGTGTCACTTTCAGTCATTTTAGGAGGGTCTATGTGCATAGATAAATCATGAGGGAAGTCACCTAATGAACATGTGGGGCTGAGACAATTTCTTTGATACTTTATTGATCTCCCTTAAAGAAGACAATCTTTCATCCTGACTGAACGTAAGTCTGGCTGAGTAATCATTAACTTCCCCAAAGAAGAGTCAAGATTATGGGAAAGACAGCCTCATCTTCTAAGAAGTAGGGTTTTTTTTTTTAACTTTTTTTTTCTTTTTCTTTTTTTTGAGGTACGCGGGCCTCTCACTGTTGTGGCCTCTCCCGTTGCTGGAGCACAGGCTCCGGACGCGCAGGCTCAGTGGCCATGGCTCACGGGCCCAGCCGCTCCGCGGCATGTGGGATCTTCCCGGACCGGGGCACAAACCCGTGTCCCCTGCATCGGCAGGCAGACTCTCAACCACTGTGCCACCAGGGAAGCCCAGAAGTAGGGTTTTTACTCAAGTTGAAGACTCCATGGAGTTAAATTTTCTAGAGGGGAAAGACCATTAAACCAAGATTAGGGTTATTGCATAGGAGGATGTATTAGTTTGGTAGGCTTCCTTAACAAAATACCATAGACTGTGTGCCTTGAACAACAGAAATTTATTTTCTCCCAGTGCTGGTACCTGGAAATCCAAGATCAAGGGGTTGGCAGGGTTGGTTTCTCCTCTGAGGAGACCTCCCCTGAGGCCTCTCTCCTTGGCTTGTGGATGGCTGTCTTCTTCGTGTGTGTTTACATAGTTGCCTCTCTGAATGCACCTGCCTGGTGTCTCTCTGTGTGTCCAAATTTCCTCTTGTTACAAAGACGCCAGTAGTATTAGATTAGGGCCCACTCTAAGGAACTCATTTTAACTTGATTATCTCTTTAAAAACCCTATCTCCAAATATGGTCCCATGCTGAAGTTCTGGAGGTTAGGACTTCATCTTACGAGTTGTGGGAGACACAATTCAGCCCAGAAGAGAGAGTATGGCTGGTTATTTCATACTTCCTCAGGAACATACTCAGGGCCTATTATTAAAACTAGTACCTGGCTCTGGGAAACACTGGGGAGTCCTGTGAAGTAATCTGCCTGCCAAAATCCATACTGATTGTCTCTCCAAGTAGTGGTGAGTTTTCTTTCGTGGTGGCAGGGATAAGCTTTCTGGAACCTTTCTTGAACTCGGATACCAGCAAAGCAGATGCTTTAGGCGTGTGTGTGTGTGTGTGTGTGTGTGTGTGTGTGTGTGTGTGTGATGGTAATTGTTAACAGCTGGGTGCACAGAGCTGTTTTTGTACTGCATTTCCTAAACAGAGAGTAAAGAAGACATTGTCTTATTCCCAGTGGACAGGGACCTCAAGGCCTGAAGATTTAATGTAGTGTCGTTTTTGCTTCCTAGTATAATTTTTGGTTTGTTTGGGTTCTCTAAGGCTGGCATAGAAGTTAGAGTTTTAAAAACTCATGTTTAAGAAAAATTTCTGAGGAGCAAAGTCAAAGAAGTGTGGTCAAAAGAATCATCAAAACAAAAGGTGGTTTCAGCCTGAACTAGGAACCTGGGGGCAAAGCCAAGGGCTTAGGAAGTCCAAGGAGATGAAATCAAGCAAGAATGGATCCAAATGGACAGAGGGAAGGCTGAAGTGGACAGAGTAAATTCAAATGGGTGAGATTTTGAATATTTCTGGTAGTGTGGCAAGGGCAGAATAAATTTATTTAAACACATTTAAGTATGACTCCTTTATATCACATGATTGTCTATTCTGTGGATAAAGTGTCTTATACCACTTCTGATTACCATTATAGTGCCTGGAAAATAGTAGTGGCTGAATAGAGATTTGATAATTGAATAAATAGCTCATCACAGAGCTCATGCTCCTGTAAACCAGCACAAGATAACAAGCAACGAAAGGCTACACTGGCCTACCTTGTGTCGAAATAGGAAGCAGCTCTACATGTGAGCTCTACACTCTTGCATTTTTCCAAGTATAGTTTTACCTATTCCTTGGAAGGATTGAGTTTAAATTTAAGCTCTATACTGTTATAACCCTCTTGCTACACTAGATGGCGACAGAGACTAGCTTGTCTTTCTTTGCGGTCGCCCTACTGAAAAGCTTTCTCAGGAAGAAAACAAATTCACTGGTTTGTTTTCTACCTATTGTTATTGATATTTACAAATAGTGAAAAAAAAGTTGTTTTACTTATATTTTTATTCAGAAGATTTTAAAACAAAAATGAACTCTCGAAGAGACTTGTAGTGTCTTATATCAAAGATTAAATAATAAGTAATAGTTCTGTGCTCAGCACTGAGCTGGAATCTATGGGGAATAGCAATAAGGAGAAGGCTTCATCCCTGCCCTTGAACTTACTAATATCTCTTACATTAACATAATGTAATGTATCAGTCATCAGCTCCCTGGCCTCGCCATTGCTCAGGGTAAACAATAGGAAAGCTCTATGATCTAGTGCTGCTTCTGCTTTGTGTAATCACCAGATAAGATAAAGCATTTGTTTCAATGTTAAGTGATTTTTAATGCTTCAGAGAGCTCAAGGTTGTCCCACAGTGTGGTTTCAGTGGGGGTGGGAGTGTGGTAGTAGACAGTCTTGACAAGACAGACACTATTGTTTCCAGTCAATGACTTCAAAGAAGGTGTATTCGTTTGCTAGGGCTGTTATAACAGAGTATCACAAACTGGGCTGCTTAAATAACAGAAATATATTATCTAGCAGTCCTGGAAGAGGCAAGACCAAGGTCAAGGTGTTGGCAGGGTTGGTTCCTTCTGAGGGCTGTGAGAATCTCTTCTGCCTCTTGCCTAGCTTCTGATGGTCTGCTAGGAATCTTTGGCATTCCTTGGCTTACAGAAGCATCACCCCAATCTTTGCCTTCATCTTTGCATGGTCCTGTGATCATTTCTGTATCTAAATGTTACCCCCCACCACCTTTTTTATCTTCTGAGAGAAATTATACAAGATAAAGTGCTTTAAGGATATTATAATTTTTGAACAGTTATGAATTCATTTATAAACATAATTATAAAATTGAATGCACACATAGGATATAATGAGACACATAAATGCTGACTGAAGGGGACAAGGTAGGGGCTGATTTGAAGATATGTTTAGCCCCTTAATTCATAAACCGTTGCCTGAAAAAAGATTTGGAAAAATCAAAATGATCTATTAATTATAATTAATGTAATGGTTTTTCAAAGTACACCTGGAATGATCTTTGATAAGAGTCATGTGGCAGATTAAAGAAAGCTGCGCATTCTTAGACACTCCAAGACAAGACATGGGTCTATGTCATCTCTCCTGAAGTGTGAGCAAGCCCTGTGCTTGCTCTAATAAAATATTGCAGACATGATATTACACCAGTTTTTCAGTCCAGGCCTTAGGAAAGTGGCAGCTTTCGCTTCTTAGCTCTTGGAACACTTGGTCTTGGAGCCCTGAGCCACCATGGAAGAAGTATGGCCGTTCTGCTGGAGCCACCATGTGGAAAGAACAGGCATTTGGGTGAAGCCATTCTGGATACTCCAGTCCAGTTCTGCTGCAGTCTAATCCCACCAAATTTTCCCTTTTTATAAGAAAGGGCTTACCCTACCCCAGTATGACCTCATCTTAACTAATTATATCTGCAATGACCCTATTTCCAAGTAAGGTCCCATTCTGAGTTGGGGAGTTAGGACTTTAACAGATGAATATTTGGGGGACACAATTCAACTCATAGCAGAAGTCTTTAAAACTATTTTCCAGGTCGGTATTATAAGCATCCTCTGGTTGATTTCCTTTTTTTTGGGGGGCTGGCTTTTAAAAATCATGAGATGGGGCTTCCCTGGTGGCGCAGTGGTTGAGAGTCTGCCTGCCGATGCAGGGGACGCGGGTTCGTGCCCTGGTCTGGGAAGATCCCACATGCCGCGGAGCGGCTGGGCCCATGAGCCACGGCCACTGGGCCTGCGTGTCCGGTACCTGTGCTCCGCAACGGGAGAGGCCACAACAGTGAGAGACCCGCGTACCGCAAAAAAAAAAAAAAAAAAAAAAAAATCATGAGATGGCCCCTGTATAAAATGTATAAAATCTTTTTTTGATTTTATTTAATTTATGATTTATAATAATTTATGATTTATAATAATTTATGATTTTTAGCATAAATCATAGAATCTATGCTAAAAAGCAATAAGTTATCTCTCCTTCTCTTCTTTCTTCCTCCCTCCCTCCCTCTCTTCTTTCTTTATTATTATTATTTTTCACACAATGGTGTTAGACTTACATCTGGTACATGACTAGCAAATACTGAATCAGTAGAAAACAGGAAGAGCACAAAAGTAGGAAAGGATAGGAGAGGTTTCTAATTTATCAAAATATTAGCAGTCATACTTCATGTTTTAAACAAAAATGACAACATAGAGCCCCATTAAGTTACGAATAACTAAGTTTCCTACAACAGATATTCTAAGGCCACTTAGCCAAATGAATCTAATTTTTTTTTAAGTCTTGAAGGACACTAGCTGCTTACCTCATAGGCAAGGCAGGCTCCTTGAAACATCATTCTGTATTCTCTCTGCTATCCAAGACGAAGCACACTGGGGAATGATGTGGCCTATAGCAGCCAAACTGGACATGAGGAAGAATGCTCAAAAACAGGATGTTAGTGACTTTAGTGAGTGCATGTGTCAACCTTGTTGTATTGTAACTGGACTTTTGGTGTTGAATTAAATTTGTCTTTACAAGATGCATTATTTACATTATATATGATTAGAAAAATGTTGTTTTGGTCATTCATACATACAACAAACTTCTAAAGAATTCTTTCTATGTGAAGGCTCAATTTTCAGCACAGAGAACTCAGAGCTGGATAAGGCATGATCCTTGTTTTCAGGAGAATCCCTCCATGCCGTTGAGCTCATTCGACAACCTAGATACACACACGTGCATTATAGCAGCATGAAGAACACTTGAATATCTGCTGAACCCAGTGCTAAAATCCTGGACAAGTGTCAGAAACTCTGCATGTGCCTGTGGTTGATGAGGATCCCATGCCAGCTCGTGGGAAATTCTTGTACTCCTGCCCTTGCCTCTTTTCTCAAACCTCTTTGACTGTTCTGCTGGTCACGTTTATAGGTCAGGCAGGTGAGGGTAGGCAGAACATCTGGAGAACACCTGGCTATACTTTGAGCACATTTGTCATCATGATTAGTGTCCTCCTCCCCAATGAAGGACGACTATTGAATATCCTCTATTAACCTTAAAGTGTTCATTGATTCTTCAGTTCATCAGCATTCTCAAATAATGCTATTTAAATACTTAACTCTTCTTTCACTGGCTCAAATTTATTTTCACAGCTCTCAATTTTGCTTTATTCAACAGTTTTTTAATATGTGAAACAATACATTCCTGGTTATAATTATATAATTTATTCAGGCAGTAGAGTCCTATTTCTGCAGAAAACCTCTTCCGCATTTGTATGCCAGATCAGCTATATTCCTCAGAGAACAGTGTGTGTCCAGTGCTCTGCCAGTAGAGAAAGTGTGAGTCCCACTGTCCCACAGAAACCAAAGAGCTGGGCGGAGAACTGCCAGGCAAATGTACATTCCTAAAAATTGCAAAAGGAGCCCTGGTGGTTGGACATAGCCAAAAGTGGAGGTCTACATGTTAGTATAAGATAGAGTCCAAGCCTTCAAGGAGTCACACAGACTAAAGATGGCACCTCATTTGTTTTCATTCACACTGTGTTCCCAGCACTGAGCACAACTTACATGTTCCCCAACTGTATAACAGGTTGAAAACAGTTAACTCAGTAGTTTTATTGGAGGCTCTATGCAAGTCACAGGAGACTACAAGCCCAGATGTTTTTATTATTGATTTTATTATTTTTAAGAATAAATAATTTAGAAATTGACAAACATAATTGAAGTATGGCCTATAAAATCAAATCGAAGCACAGCAAATTTGCACGTCTATAAATCAATAAACCAGAAAAATTATGCTCCTGACTAGTGCATGGTGTTTGCTTGCCTAACCAGTGCTCAGTAACCATTTATTAATTTGAAAGTGAAGGAGAAATTTCTAAAAAGTAATCTCAAGTCAAAAGCAATGTAAATTCTTTTGTAATAAAAACTTTACACCATGATGACAGGTTTAAAGCTCTCATTTGGCATTGCTTGAGTCCCTACTATGTACCCAATATCCAGACCTATGACACACCTTCCTTTTCTGAACTTTATTATTTCACAATAACAATTTTTCTTACCATGTAGATACAAATTAAATTGTATATCATTCTCTATTAATAGAGAGAAGGAGTTTCCTTTATTAAGCTCTTACTGGAGACAAAATTTTCCCACTCTGAGAAAGATCAAGTAATTTCTAGCCTTTAAAATTCTTTAATTCCATAAAAATTAATGCTAGGAATATTTCAGTGAGGAAATATGTGCAGCAGTTAACTTGTTTAAGAGTGTGGTAAAAGTCATTTCAAAGAGACTCAATTCATGGAGGATATTAATTATAGCAAGAGGTCTTTTGATATTGACATCAAATCACTATAATTTAAGTGTTTTGACATGTGCTGACATGCTTAACTTTCTGAAATACATTTAAATATTTCTGTAAATCACCTACTAAAGGTGAAGAGAAGACTACCCATAACACCAAGTATCCTTGAGAAATGACCACGGCATTCACTGTGAAGCCACATTACAGAGTCAAAGTTGCTAATCCTTCTGCAGTGTAAAATGAAAATGTTTTATGAGTCTAAGTGGGACCAGTGAGTATTGGTGCTGCTGTTTCTAAAGGAGCCACGGCAAGGTGACTTCAATTCTTGTAGGTAGATAAAACCATCCTCTGTGAGGGTATCTCATAGGACTTAGCACACAACATCCAAGAGTTTAATTATCTGCAGACATAACCATACAGTTTAAAAATAATTGACTGAGGGACTTCCCTGGTGCTCCAGTGGTAAAGAATGGGGGAACTAAGATCCCACATGGCGCAGGGCAACTAAGCCCACGTGCCACAACTACTGTGCTTTGGTGCCTCAAACTACAGAGCCCACATGCTCTGGAGTCTGCACACCACAACGAAGAGCCCACACGCCACAATGAAGAGCCCACACCACAGTGAAAGATCCTACTTGCCGCAACTAAGACCTGACGCAGCCAAAAAATAAAAATAAATAAATAAATAAAATAACTGGCTGAATTATATGCAGTGTCTACACCTTACTAAAGTGACTAGGGTAAAACAAAGAAAAGTGTTGCTGAGTCATCTGCAGTGTACATGTTGCTGTGAACAAAAGAGGAGTCTTACCTACTTAAGTCTAGAAAAGGAGGAATTTTGCCCAGTATAGAAAAACGTTATCCAAAAGACACAGTCTGACCACTAGAAAAGTGAACAGGATTGGGGGACAAGGAGAGATTGCTGGCTTTTCTACATCTCTGTTAAAATATTCCTCAAGAGCATCCAATTCCTTTGCTCTGATTCTTTGTCACTGAGCAACCTTCTGATGATGCATTCATTTTCAAACTACTGAAGTCTCCTGTGTCTAATACCAGGGAAAGAGTGCCCTGAATTTGTTGGAAGTATTTCTTCTTCCATGATAAATTAAAAAATCTGCTAGTGTCTGCTTTACCACCTATCTCTTGAGAATTTTGTTGTTATAAACCAGCCCCTCAGAGATCAGTTCCAGCCCCTCAGAGATCAGTTAACTCTTGGCACACTGACAAATTCAAATTTCTGGGGCTAAAAAGGAAGAAACTTTTGGAGATGATGGATATAGTTATTACCTGGATAGGGGTGATGCTTTCATGGGTGTATATATATATGTCAGAACTCATCAAGTTGTATACTTTAAGTATGTTCAGTTTCTGTGTATCAATTATACCTCAGTAAAGATGTTTTAAAAAAAAAAGAAAAAAGAAATCAAGGAACAGACTCTGGGCTCTGTAAGATCAACAGGCTCTGAGGCTTATTCTCATATCTCATATCTGTGCTCCGTCAAAGTCAGCATGTTCCAATCATGACTTGTCCCTGGTGCAACTGTTTGATACAACAACAGAAGTAACAAATTTGTGAGTGATTACCATGAGTTAGCCAATATGCTGAGTACTTTCTCATATATTTAATTATCTAATTAGCTCTTTGCCCTGTGAGACAATTTCCATTTTACAGGTGAAGTAATAGAGGCTCAAGGTAATAAAATAACTTGGTCACACAGTGGTATATTTATGGTTTGAACCTAGGCTTATCTGACTCCAAGATCTTTATGGTATTGCCTGCTGTCTCTCTCTAAGTTATTAAATGAGTTTTATAGAGATCCTGTCCTTTACTAGTACAACGACTTCATGGTAAATAAAACTCCTACACTGTGAACAACCTAGATGTTAACAGTGGAATAGATCTCACCAATTAAGACAGTGGAATATAAAATGTAATATCTAGTGATTGAATTGATTTTGAATTTCTTAATAGACCTCTATTTGACTAAAAGATTTTAAACTATTAATCAACTCAGCCATGGATGGACTGGGTTGACTGTCTGTGGCTTAATTACTCTAGTGTCCTCCACATTGGCAGTCTTTTCACAAATACATTTAAACTTGAGTCCATCACTTGGTGCTGTGAAGGGCTACCAAATTTACTATTTAGGCTCTAAGGTCTAATAAAAGAAATAGTCAAATAAATATAATTGTAATGAAATGTGTTGTTACAACCATCTGAACCAGTTGCTGTGGGAACCTTAGGTAAGAGCAATAAGTCACCTGGGTTTATGGGAGAGCTTTACCAGTAAGGAGCTCTCAGTTGGCTCTAGTCTTAAAGGATAGATGGGTGTTTGCTGGGTGAAGAATTGAATAGGGGAAAGTGCTTTGCAGGCAGTAAACCCAGGCTCTACAAGGCATTAACATGTAAAAAAGTTCTGTAAGACCATAGAATGGTAAGAAATGCAATGTGGTAGGTTTTTATTTGTTTGTTTTTGTAATTATGAGCATGTTGGCTAGAGGTTAAGACAGGTGGCATGTAAGGGAGAGCCAGGTCACGGGAAAGTGCTTGACTCTCTGTTGCTTACAGGGTTTTTCTCCATGAGTGATTTCAAGTCTAAAGGAGGAGACTCAATGAGACAGACGTAGGTCCTCCATCATCAGGTAGGTTCTAATGTTTATGTCTGATTGTCTCAGCTTTCTGGACTTCGATTAGCCTCTGCTTCAGGTCATGTTCAGTGTATGCAGTGAAAAATGGGATGGATCTTTTCATTCACACTGAACATTCTTTAAAGAGGTTGTCAATGTGTGGTTTTGAGACCGTTGTATCAGAAAAATCTGGAAAGCTTTCTGAAAAGACAGATTCCTGGATCCTGGGATTTTGGTATTCTTGGCTTGAGTTAATGGCAGGAATCTAAAGTTTTAACAAACGTCCTGCAAGATTCTGTTACGTATATAAATGTGGGTACCCTTGTTCTATAGGATAAAATACAAAAAGATATAGTTACATTGATTAATGGCAGCTCTCATATAACTCAAGTATTTCCTTCCCTTTAAGAGAAAAGAAACTACAAGACAATATATTGATAACATTAATATAGAATTACAAATCCAGCTTCTAGATCTAGAAGATTATGTATATCATGAGTTAGGAGTAATTCAATTTATGTACTATTCTTATGTATATTACAGCAGAGGCTACACAATGGAAGCCTGTTCAACCTGAATTTGCTCATGGAAGTGTTCGTTTTGGCCTATAGTCTAATTTCTCAAAGCTTAAATTAACTTCCTCATTTAGACACAGCAATATTTCATACAAAATATTGCATTCACATTATGCAGTCAATAAACAACTGAAACTGGTTAGGGGACGCCTCCTTTGGGAAAGAATCCAGGCTATGTAGTTCATCATATACCTCACCCAGTCTTTTCCACCCTGGGCTCTTGCCTGGCCCATAGGACTAGTCCTGTCTCCCTGAAACAAGGGTCCTCCACATCTGGCTACTGCATGCCTTCGAGTTTCATTCTTGCTCTTTCCCCAGTTTTCCTCATGCTCAAGTATTGCCAGACATTGGGAGGTGGTTGGTCAGAGACCTTCACACTTCTGTGTCTTTGCACATGCTGTCCCTTAGGTGTAAAATGTCCTTGTCAACTTTATATTCTTGGTCATCTTTTAAGAGCCATTGCAAGTATCATACCAGTTGTGCAGTCCTCCCTGACTCTTCCCAGGCTAGGTTAAGAATTCTACCTCTGCTCTCTAACAACTTTGTGAAACTCTCTAGCACCTCTTAGCATGTTATACTATAATCAACTGTTGAACATCTCCACCACTAAACCATGACTTTATTCAGTATTTGACATTTAAAATAATTTTTTACCTAGGCTTGGTATAGAAAGGATCCTTTCAAACCCACAGGCAACCAGAATATCTAATAATCCCAGTGACCCAACTGCTTAATTATCTTAGTAGTAGACATTGTGACATTATTTTAGAAGAATGCATAACCATTTAGACTTTATCCAGAAATGTTTGGGCAGAGTTCTTCAAGTAGGTGCAGTGTATTCTTTCTTATTTCACTACAATTATTACACTTCTGAAACGAATATATCAGAGGAGACCTAAAAACCTACTTTAGGGCTTCCCTGGTGGCGCAGTGGTTGAGAGTCCGCCTGCCGATGCAGGGGACGCGGGTTCATGCCCCGGTCCGGGAAGATCCCACGTGCCGCAGAGCGGCTGGGCCCATGGGCCATGGCCGCTGGGCCTGCGCGTCCGGAGCCTGTGCTCCGCAGCGGGAGAGGCCTCAGCAGTGAGAGGCCCTCGTACCGCAAAAAAAAAAAAAAAAAAAAAAAAAAAAACAAAAAACAAAAAACTACTTTATTAAAATTCTTCCTATCAGATATACTACAACTACATCTTAGCTGAATGCCATTTGTGGTAAGTTCTTAGAAGAAAATCCTATTCTATATTTAACTGTAGACTTATCTAACATAGAAGTCGCATTTAACTCTGAATTCTGTTTATTCTCTTTTTGGTAAAATAATCTATTGCCCCCTTCATAATAATTCCAGTTTCAACTATTCTCTATCACTTTCAACATTCCATTTCCTCCAAACATCATGCGAAGTTATTTTTCCTTTTCTTGAACATACTTATTAGTTTCTCCCTTTCTTTTTCTGGTCAAATGCCATCAGGTTTTAATTAATTCCTTCTATAATATTTGCATGCTATGATTTTCTTTAATTTATTTTGTCTACACTCTTGCCTTATTTAATTCAAGGGAACATTTGGGGAATGGATATAGTTTGCATAAAGGATGCTTCACAAATAAATTATTCTGCTTCCAACTGCCAGAATGGGTAAGCAAAAGCTTGCAAAGCCATTTCTATAAAGTCTATCTGCAAACAATGAGAACACTCCTGATTAATGTAGGCTAAAGCTACACCGAAAGTCATTAGTACACTTCAGTTGCACTTGCCCACTTCAAGTTTTAAAAAGTGACGCTGAGTTTAAATGTTTGAAATTACTTTTTCAGAACCAATTTTAAAAAGAATGCATAAATCTGGCCTTGTTTGGCTGATAGCTCTCTGTCCAGATGGAACTGTGCATGTGAATTTCTAGAGTATTACAAGCTTGGAGGTCCAGTGATTGTACTATGATGTTTCACAAATTAAATTTCTCTCCTTTGTGAGTTACTGCCAGTATGATAGCATTTACTTTATTGAAAATAAGTTCAATTCCATTAAAATTAACTGGGTGAATTAATATAAAGCATATTTTTTGGAAGGTGTTAGGAGGCAGAGATGAGCCTAAGGAGAAGGAGAGCAGGGCTGGAGGAAGAGGTACTGGTAGGAAGTGACACAGAGAGGGGAAAGTGTCTGATTAGAGGTCTCCAAGAGGGAGAGAGAGAGAGGATACAGAGGGGGTGCCAGGCTGTAATGATTTTTGTTCATTTTTTTTTACTATTACCTCTATTTCTTTCATAAAACTTTACAATTTGATGTTTTATAAACACTTATGTAATTGCTTATTATCTCTCTCCTGCAGTAGAGTGTAAGTTCTAGGAGTGCAGAAACTGTGTTAGTTTTATTTTCAAATATATACCAAGCACCTGTCATGGTGCTGGTAAATCATAGATTCTGAATAAATATTTGCTCCATAAAATAAGAAAGGCTGAGAAGTTAATACATTTCCAAGTTCTGGAAGTATATGAGCCATGAAGATCTGAGCAACCCAGGCAGGAAAGGAATAGTGAAGGTAACTTAAAGTTAAGTATTTACAGGGAAAAATGAAACAGCAGGAAGATTAGAGATGGAGCAGGAGAAAATTCTGGCGTTTTCCTACGGAATTCATATGATAACATTTAAAATGCCTTAAAAGATAAACTAGTTTGTTTGCAGTAGACTAAAGTAGATAAAGAAGTAATTAATATTAGAACATGTATATATGAGTTTTATTTTATGGTGAAAGAGTAAAGAAGTAGAGGAAGTAAGAGAGGCTAATTTTAATGGTGTTATACCAGGCATAGTTATTGTGGCCATGTTTCTGAACAAATGGGGATTCTTCTTTTGCTTGTAATTAATTTAGGAATTCTCTTTTCTACCAAAAGAAATTTAAAACAATGTCTCCATTCAAGGTAGAAAGGCAGTATGGTGCTGAGTGACCTCCATCAAGGCTGCTCCCTGTCAGGCAAAAGATTGGAGTGAATCCCACATCAGTTTATATCAAGGTATAGGAAATAGGCTTTACTGGATAAAAAGAAATAACACAAGGCAAGATCAGTGACACAGATACCCATGTCTGCCTGTCTCTTACCACTGCACAGAATGGTATACCAGAACCAAGGGTTCCACTGATGAAGTTGAGGGTCTCACTTTTGAAGGGCAAACATGAGAAAGTGGCTTTGTCAAGAAACGAATAAACTGGCCAGTTGCATTTGGGGTACTAGCTATTTATAGGAGTCATCTGGGATGCTCATGCCCCAGTATCTGAAGATCTTAGGACCTATGCAATATTGCAGTTCTCTGGGGGAAGGAAGACTGACACCTGGGATACTGAGCCTGCATAAGCTCCTTTCATTGGGAGGCTACACCAGTTTCTCAGCCTGCTTATTGTCTGGGAAACCCAGGCAGAGAAGCACAAGTCATCAGTAGTACTTACTTCGTGCCCTTTGACAAATTAACTTCTCAAGGTCTCACCTTTTTATCTTAAAATAAGAATTATGTGTATCTCATGGAATCCCTTGGAAATTTGGATTTTATTCTAAATGAACTAGATGTATTTGTTTCTCAAAAATGTACTATAGAATCATTTATTAGTGACCACTAAAAACTACAAAATTTCATTTTCCTGACCTTCATGACTTTTTGGAAAGTACAAACAAATGATAACTCCATTCCAGATATGAGTTAAACTGGAATTTAAGTGCAGAGTGCTAGAAAACTAGAATTCTGTTTGAACTTAAATATTATTTAACATTTTTTTAACATAGTTACATGGACCTCAATATTAGGTTACAAAATGCCCAGTGATCAAGACTTTGAGACCTTTTTATTTACACATTTATTGCAAAGTAATTCTGGCAAGAAAAAGAAAAGGGTGGCATGATTGTTTAGATGATGTCAAAAGGACAATTCCTGAGTTTTCTGGCACATACTAAGAGCATATTTCTCTGTTTTTTAATAAAACTGGCATGGAGAATCACAATGTCTATGTTCTTATTGCCCAGAAATAACTCAAGCAAGACAGTCCATATAGTTGGAGAGGCTAAGGACGTTCTAGACCAGTCTGTGAGGAGGGAACTCTTAGTGTGGTGTGCTGTGGAACTAACTGGATGCTTTCTTTGTACCAAGCACCATGATTTACCTTTTACACATATCATTGTATTGCATTGCATTTTCACAACAGTCCCTGTTGTTCTCCTTTAGTGGTTCATCTGAGGGAAAAAAAAATAGATTACTGAAGAATAATGGGTAGCAATCTGAGAAGAAAAGATGCCTACCTTTTTTTTTATTGAAAGAATGGATTACTTTAAAAAGTTTCTGTAGACTTAAGGTCTTAAGAAATTTCAGAGCTAGGCAGCAAAAATATTTTTAAAAATAACAAAATTAGCTAAAAGATAATAGACTAAACTCTAAATAGAAGGGTACCTTAAATAAGAAAAACACCAAAGACAATGGCTACACTCACATTGTAGTAGAAGACAGGGTCATGGTCTGCAGTGAGGGGACTGGGTCAGGCTGTTCCAGAACAAGGCCTGGACTCATCACTGTGCATGGAGGTCAGGACCTTAGAAGCTGGAGTGACACAGATCAGGATTCAATCCAGGTGTCCCTATTCTCCAACTATGTGACTTTAGGCAAGTCATTTAAGTTGTCTGAGTATTTGTTTTCTATTTATAAAATGAGAATAATAAAATGCCTCCATCATACAGTCCAGATTAACTTAGTTTGTACAAATTACACCTAGCACAGTGCTAGGTACATGAACATTCAGTAAGTGGGCTTATTGTTTTTAAAATATTTATTGCCTGGCCAACTTTTAAAGGGTTTCTGGCATATAGGATTGGAGTGAATCTGAGGTCGCTAAGATTCCTGTGTCCCCAGTTGAGAAACCAGTGTCTTGGGACTCTGTGCCTGGCATCAGGGGTTCATACCTTAAGGGAGTGACATTGATCTTTTTTCCATTTATAACACAGAGACTCATCAGAAAGGAGACATTCTTCTTAATTCTGTTCATACCAAGTGCCATATTTCCCTTCTCTTATAAAACAGCACATAGACTTCAATCCAAAGTCCTTGTTAATGAAAATGTATGAACCATTGGCTTTAAGAAACCACATGCACTATTTTAAAGAATTGGTATTGATACTTTCATTCGTATATTAACAAGCACACTGAACACATTTATAGCAAAACACAGATCTCATCTGAATGTCCTTTGACAATAAGAATAGTTAACTCTTCATTTCTTACCATCTTTTCTCCTGTAGTAAAGAAAAGGCATTAGTACTTCTGAGTGAAACATGAAAGCTGCTTTTCTGCAAAATAGATTTATAAGTACTCTGAAGTACTATAATAAGAGTGATAGTAAAATTCCAATCATTCACTGCTACAAAAGTTAAAATACAAAAAACTTATTGGAGTTTCTTTTAATCATCTTTTAAATCTACAAAGACAGTCGAAGTAGAACACTATTGGTTTTTATTTCTGAAAGTACTTTCCCGTAGGGCATTATGCTGCTGTATCAGACCAGGAACTCCTTTCCATCACTTTGTGTGAGTTTTATAAATTAGTGAAGATCTTGTTTGGGGGAAAAACATGCCATTTAAGATATTGTATGTTAGAAAGAGCCCCAAAATTCATAGGTTCCCTTCCATTTAGGCACTTGAAATGCTCAGATTATACTGAAAGCTTCTTGAGGAGTGCCAAATGCAATTGCCTCTGCAAGTGAGCAGCAGAGTCCCAGAGGGTCATCTGAAAGATGTTTTGATCCATGGCTGATGTCACTGGAGGGATGGCTCAGTCTAAGACTTGAGATGTCTTCAAAGACCTAGGATCTGTGGTTTAATTAAAATGGATGGACGGAGGTGTTAAGGGGGAAATGTTTTCAACAGCTTCAAGACTAGAATTTATTGACTTCAAAGACAAAGGAAGTAGACAAGACGGTAGTCCCAGAGGATAGAATAAAATATGCTAGTAAAAATGGGGCAGCATTTTGTTTCTTTTAAAGATCTCTTAAACATTGCAAAACAAACAAAAAAATATTCAAAGCACCCTCCATAGCTCTGGTTTTCAGATTTCTATGTTCATTAGGATCAGCTGTTACAATACAGATGCCCAAGCCAGACACTAACCCTAATGACTGAGATTTTCAGTGGGAGAAGGTAGGTGATTCTAATGCAATCAAGGTCTAAGAATAGTTACTCCATGGTTTTTGTCACCTGATGTACCAGGCAGTAGGGAAAGGGCTCTGGATTTTAAGACAGTAAAACACCACTATTTTTTTATTTTTAATGAGGTATAGTTGATGTACAATATTGTATAATTTTCAGGTGTACTGCACAGTGATTCACAATTTTTAAAGGTTATATTCCATTTATAGTTGTTATAAAATATTGACTATATTCCCTATGTTATACAATATATCCTTGTAGCTTATGTATTTTATAGATAGTAGTTGGTACCACTTAATCCCTTACCACTGTCTTGCCCCTCCCCCTTTCCTTCTCTCCACTGGTAACCATTAGTTTGTTCTTTATATCTGTGAGTGTTTCTTTTTTGTTATATTCAGTAGTTTGTTTTATTTTTTAGATTCCACATATAAGTTGTCTTTCTCTTTATGACTTATTTCACTTAGCATAATACCCTCCAAGTCCACCTACTGGGTTGGCCAAGAAGTTCATTCAGGTTTTTTTTTTAACATCTTTATTGGAGTATAATTGCTTTACAATGGTGTGTTAGTTTCTGCTTTATAACAAAGTGAATCAGCTATGCATATACATATATCCCCATATCTCCTCCCTCTTGCTTCTCCCTTCCACTCTCCCTAACCCACCCCTCTAGGTGGTCACAAAGCACTGACCTGATCTCCCTGTGCTATGCGGCTGCTTCCTACTAGCTATCTATTTTACTTTTGGTGCTGTATATATGTCCATGCCACTCTCTCACTTCCTCTCAGCTTACCCTTCCCCCTCCCCATGTCCTCAAGCGCATTCTCTACATCTGCATCTTTATTCCTGTCCTGCCTCTAGGTTCTTCATGACCTTTTTTTTTTTTTTAGATTCCATATATATGTGTTAGCATACGGTATTTGTTTTTCTCTTTCTGACTTACTTCACTCTGTATGACAGTCTCTAGGTCCATCCACCTCACTGCAAATAACTCAATTTCATTTCTTTTTATGGCTGAGTAATATTCCATTGAGAATGATGTTGGCTGTGGGTTTGTCATATATGGCCTTTATTATGTTGAGGTAAGTTCCCTCTATGCCTACTTTCTGGAGGGTATTTATCACAAATTGGTGTTGAATTATGTTGAAAGCTTTTTCTGCATATATTGAGATGATCATATGGTTTTTATTCTTCAGTTTGTTAATATGGTGTATCACATTGATTGATATGTGTATATTGAAGAATCCTTGCATTCCTGAGATAAACCCCACTTGATCATGGTGTATGATCCCTTTAATGTGTTGTTGGACTCTGTTTGCTAGTATTTTGTTGAGGATTTTTGCACCTATGTTCATCAGTCATATTGGCTGGTAGTTTTCTTTTTTTGTGACATCTTTGTCTGGTTTCGGTATCAGGATGATTGTGGCCTCATAGAATGAGTTTGGAAGTGTTCCTCCCTCTGTTATATTTTGGAAGAGTTTGAGAAGGATAGGTGTTAGCTCTTCTCTAAATGTTTGTTGGAATTCGCCTGTGAAGCCATTGGTCCTGGACTTTTGTTTGTTGGAAGATTTTTAATCACAGTTTTAATTTCAGTGCTTGTGATTGGTCTATTTATATTTTCTATTTCTTCTTGGTTCTGTCTCAGAAGGTTGTTCTTTTCTAAGAATTTGTCCATTTCTTCCAGGTTGTCCATTTTATTGGCATATAGTTGCTTTTAGTAATTTCTCATGATCCTCTGTATTTCTGCAGTGTTGGTTGTTACTTCTTTTTCATTTCCAATTCTATTGATGTGAGCCCTCTCCCTTTTTTTCTTGATGAGTCTGGCTAATGGTTTATCAATTTTATTTATATTCTCAAAGAACCAGCTTTTAGTTTTATTGATCTTTGCTATTGTTTCCTTCATTTCTTTTTCATTTATTTCTCATCTGATCTTTATGATTTCTTTCCTTCTGCTAACTTTGGGGGGGGGTTTTGTTCTTATTTCTCTAATTGCTTTAGGTGTAAGGTTAGGTTGTTCATTTGAGATGTTTCTTGTTTCTTGAGGTAGGATTGTATTGCTATAAACTTCCCTCTTAGAACTGCTTTTGCTGCATCCCATAGGTTTTGGGTTGTCGTGTTTTCATTGTCATTTGTTTCTAGGTATTTTTTTATTTCCTCTTTGATTTCTTCAATGATCTCCTAGCTATTTAGTAGTTTATTGTTTAGCCTGCATGTGTTGGCATTTTTTACAGATTTTTTCCTGTAATTGATATCTAGTCTCATAGTGTTGTGGTCGGAAAAGATACTTGATATGATTTCAATTTTCTTAAATTTACCAAGGCTTGATTTGTGACCCAAGATATGATCTATCCTGGAGAATGTTCCATGAGCACTTGAGAAGAAAGTGTATTCTGTTGTTTTGGGATGGAATGTCCTATAAACATCAATTAAGTCTCATTCAGTTTTAAGTAAAAATAAAAGACACGTTTTTCATTTTCACCAAGAATTTTATTGAGCAATGTATTCACTAACCAAATGAACTTTTTGGCCAACGCAATATG
This sequence comes from Mesoplodon mirus, assembly GCF_964341445.2. Lineage (NCBI taxonomy): Eukaryota > Metazoa > Chordata > Mammalia > Artiodactyla > Ziphiidae > Mesoplodon > Mesoplodon mirus. Next base: position 30,209,338 of record NC_138976.1, on the reverse strand, counting down.
TTGTTGCAAATGGCAAAATTTCATTGTTTTTTATGGCTGAATTGTATTCCATTGTATAGACATACCACTGCTTCTTAATCCATTCATCTGTTGATGGATACTTAGGTTGCTTCTATATCTTGGCAATTGTAGATAATACTTCTATGAACATTGGAGGGGTGGGGGCATGTATCTTTTTGAATTAGTGTTTCTGTTTTTTTCAGATATATATCCAGGAGTGGAATTGCTGGGTCATATGGTAGTTCTATTTTTTAGTTTTTTGAGAAACCTTCATACTGTTTTCTACAGTGGCTTCCCCAATTTGCATTCCCCCCAACATCGTATGAGGGTTCCTTTTTCTCCACATCCTCTCCAACATTGTTATTTGTGTTCTTTTTGATGATAGCCATTCCAACAAGTGTGAGGTGATATCTCATTGTGGTTTTAATTTTCATTTCTCTGATGATTAACAATGTTGTGCATCTTTTCATGTGTTTGTTGTCCATCTGTATGTCTTCTTTGGAAAAATGTCTACTCAGGTCTTCTTCCCATTTTTTAATTGGGTTGTTTGTTTTTTTGATGTTGAGTTAAATGGGCTGTTTATATATGTTGGATATTAACCCCTTATCAGTCATATCATTTGCACATATTTCTTCCATTCAGTAGGTTGTCTTTTTGTTTGGTCATGGTTTCCTTTGGTTTTCTCTCCTATCATATGCACTCATGGAAAGTGGAAAATTTTATTAGAACATTTAGCAGTGAGGTTTGTTCGAAGAGTTGATGTTGGTTATGTGTGCTTTCATTCAATAAATGCCTTTTGATGACCCTGCTAAGTATAATCCAATGTAATTCCTGTTGGCAATAAAAGGATGAATCAAGTTATCTTTAATTTACTCATATTCTAGTTTTAGAGGCACACAAGCAACCAGGAAAATACAATAGAGGGCATGAAGATAGATATGCACAGACAGAGGATGGCAGTAGGGAGTGAGAGCTTTAGCCCAAGTTGAAGAGGGGAATTTCTCAGAGCAAATTAAGCCAAATCTTGAAAAATGATTACATAGCTAAGATAACTTGGAGTTGTCTATAAGAGCATATTTCATTCAGAATTGATCTGGTAAAAAGGTCATGAAACAGCTGGGGTAGCCACAAGTACTTAATATATCACTTTTTAGTATACTTGTGGATATACTTAATTAGTACCAATTAAATACAGTAATTAAGAATACACAGAGTAATAGCTGTGGAAGAAGTGCAAATAATGGAAAGGAGCAGATTATGACAGTCTTGTTCAGTAAAATTAGAAATTTAAATTTTATCCTGTAAACAAAGAACTACTGAAGGATTTTTAAAAACCAAAGTGAACAGACCAGATTTGCATAGTTGAAAGCCCCTTCTGCTATTCTGATCAAGTTATGAAGGAGCTTAAATGTGCAGTAATGCAGTTGAGGTCTGAGAAAATATTACGGTAATCTGGGCAAATGACAGTGATAGAGATGGGAATGGATATGAAAGATATTAAGAAGACAATAAACAGGACTTGCAGACTTAATATGAGTTGATTGTGAGTAAATAAATGCATGCAAAATCAACACTTGATCTGCAGAAATACTTCACTGCTGAATGTTTTAATAAAATACCCATTCCCCATAAAATGTGGGATTTGGAGAGAAAACTAAAGTGGACTTGATGCTCTTGGAATCCAGAAACACTGCCCTGTCCTCTGAGGTATGGGGGTGGCAAGAACTGTGGAATTTGATAGTTTATTGTCTTCTTAATATTTTCTTAATTGGAAAATGACCTGGTAAGTGTTTTAAAAATACTAAATTTAGATCAATAGGAGAAAGATATATAGGTTTTCTCTTAATCAATATTTTAAATATTCTGGTGTTAAGGTGGTTAACCAAGGGTCAACAGCATCTGTCGAGCACTCAACAATATTTTTGTTTAATTAAAAAATTTTTTTTCCAGTTTTATTGAGATGTAATTGACTCAGGTATATTTAATAGTCCAAATCAGCAGGGTTTGCTCATGGATGGAGGTAAAGTGAAAGGAGAGAGTCTGGGGTGGTAAGTGGATGAATGGCAACACCATCAACTCAAGTAGTGGAGAGAGACAGGTGTTCGGGGAGGATCATGAGCTCCGTTCAGCCACGTGGATTTGAGGGGACCATGGGACATCCAAATGCAGGTACTGGACAGGCTGTTGTACAGGTGGTGCTGAAGCTCAGGGAATGAGTCTGGGCTGGTGAAAGGAATTCGGAAATCATCACTTATTATAATGGAATCAAGAGAGGACGTGTGGTGAGCATTCAAAAATATTAATTGCTCAATTAATATTAAGCAGCTACTATATTCCATGAACTGAGGAGATTGAGTGAAGGACTCTGTTCATAGGGCTTATATTGTAGGGTCAAAGTAGGACACAACAAATCATGTTCTACATGCCAGATCTTTTCAGGAGTGTTGTGTGAGATGGAGGGAAGAGTAGTCACCTGGGACACTTCATGGTATGGATGAGACTCAAATTTGCTTTAAAAAAATATGGTATTTTTTTAGGGCTTCCCTGGTGGTGCAGTGGTTGAGAGTCCTCCTGCCGATGCAGGGGACGCGGGTTCGTGCCCTGGTCCGGGAAGATCCCACATGCCGCGGAGCGGCTGGGCCCGTGAGCCATGGCCGCTGAGCCTGTGCGTCCAGAGCCTGTGCTCTGCAGCAGGAGAGGCCACAACAGTGAGAGGCCCACGTACCGCAAAAAAAAAAAAAAAAAAAAAAAAAAAATATATATATATATATATATATATATATATATATATATGGTATTTTTGCTTTCCACAATGGCACAAAAAGACACCAGGCAGAAACATATTCATGAAGTAAAAGTGTAGATACATTTAAAGGAACTAATAACATTTACTTTTCTGATTAATTGTAAGAAGAAGAGGGAAGGAAGGGGAAGAGAAGAAAGAGGAGGAGGAGGAGAAAAAAGAGGAAGAAAGAAAATGAGAAAAACGGTATTTTAAAAAATTACCTGTAACACTTCCATCCAGAGATAAGTTTCATTAACAGTTTTCTGAATAATATTAAAGTCTGTTTTAAAAGTACCTATTGCACAGTCATTGCAGATGTTTTTTGCTTTAACTTTTTATCATTTTACGTAAAGTAATTATGAGACTAATACATAAAAAGTTATGAGAATTAGGTGAGAATACTAATCATAGCACTGTTTACACTTGTCTGCCCAGCTTTTTACATTTAGTCTTTTAGTGTCATTATATTTATTGTTTTAGAATGCTAACAAACACAATAGCAAACAAAATTCTGCTAGATAAAATAGTAGCATTAATATTTTGGTATTTTTTATATCTCTGTATATTTCTTTAATAAATATTTGAACCACACTATATAGACATTTAATATTCTTCTTTTCCTCCTTACAGTTTAACTTTATCCTAAGCTCTTTAAATATTTATCTAAAAACTTATTCAAAATGACTGCATGGTATTTTATCATATGAGCCATATTTTTAAAAATATTGTTAAACATTCTGGTTACACATAAATATATACATGTATATGTATTTCTTTAGTACACCCTGGCAATATGGTAATAAGAAATAGGTTTTATTTTACTGGTTCATGCTTCACCTGCTAGTGCAGAATCCAACCTTCCCTTTGTTCCATCATCATTTCTGTAACCTCCTGGACATATGTATCAGATGTGCTTATTGCCAAGTCTGGCCTGCTGTCACATGGCATCTGTCATTTTCCTTGTTCCCTTGCCTGCCTGGACTCCAATGGTCCTGCCTCTGCCCCCTAAGCCAGGCTAGTTTGCTTTCTTTCACCCTCCAGTACTCACAGGTGAGCTATGTCCCCTCTGGTGCCATAATAATGTTGGGTACCACCTAACTTTTTGTCTATTTCTTCTGGCTATGAGCTCACTTCCACAATGTGCCACCTCTTCTGGAGGGGCACTGTAATTACTGCCTCAAGCCTTCTGCACTGCTGGTCTTTTCTTGGGGAATTCTACTACTATGGCGAAGTCAGGGTGACAAAACAGCTTTGGGTACTCTGAGCAAAAAAAACACAAAAAACAAAACAAAAAAAACCCAAAAAGCAAACAACAACAACAACAACAAAGTAAGAGAGGATGTTCCCCCTTCAGAAGCAAAAGCTTTCATAAAAGTACATTTTCAAGTCCATAATGAAGTGTAACATGTGCCCTAATCATTTACAGGGATTTTTATAAAATAGCTCTTTCAGCTTTTATTTATTGCTCTCTCATGGAATTTAGATTTACTTACAGTAGGAACTGGGCTAGAAAATACATTTAGAATGGGAAATGTTATACTTGGAATCTCTCTGCCTTTTCAGTGACTGTGGCTTTATTAAGTCAACCTCCTTGTGCGTTTTTTTTTTAAATCTTTATAATTACTTCTTTGGGCATATATACTTTTTCCCCCACATCTTTATTGGAGTATAAATGCTTTACAATGTTGTGTTAGTTTCTACTGTACAACAGGCGTATATACTTTCAAAAAAGGATGATTAGGTTTAAACTGGTACTTCTGCTTACTTTTTCTTTAGTAAGTTCTCAAAATTCTTTGAAAAGATCCTTACTAATATCCAATAATCCATTTGGGATGTGGCATGGGATAGAAATATTTTTAGTAGAGTCACCCTGTCTCTTCCCTTTGGGCAGGCTATTAGAGACGAAGATTTGCCAACCATTGCTAAAAGGCGAATGAAATTCCCAATCTAGACCTATGACAGCGAATTTTGGCACTAGTAATTTTTCTCTGGCTTTGTCTTGGGAATCTCAACCTCTAACTAGGCCTTTTCCATCCTTGGGTTTTCTCTTAGGCGTGCTTGCCATTTTCTCAGGCAGGATGACCCATTGGTGGAAGGCTATTTCATACCTAGTGTGGTGTAGGAACTAATGCAGAATCCTTGTCTCAAAGACAATAGAGCTGGATTTGGCAAGCCTCATAACCCTCCTCTCTTCCCTTGCAGACTTTCTCTAGCTTCTGCTTCGGACTCTGCTGGTAATCAACCAGTTATCAGAGATCTGAATGTTCTACCTCTGCGAACCATGAAATACTCTATATGCTTCTGTATAAGTTGGCATGGTGCCTGCTATTGGCCCCTTTCTCTGCCCTCATTCTTTTCTCTAGTGTTCTTTTCTAATACATCAGCAAAGGAAAAGAAGAATGCTCATAAGCTTCTGACTTCTGAAATTAATCCATCTGGGTCAAACATAAAAGTCAGAAAAGGGTATAGTCGACAAGAACAGAAGACACCAATAAACATATGAAAAGATGTTTGACCTTTTCATATAAAAAGAAATGCAATACATTAAAACAACTATAGAATCTCATTTTTTATATATCATGTTGACAAAAATTACAAGGTTTGATAATATTTTGAGCTGGTGAGGACAAAATTATGCCGAAGCATGTACTGGTGCTGAGAGGATAGACATGGACCTCATTAGTATCAACTTGGTAACACACATATAAATTAAAACTGCCCATACCTTTTGTTGTGGGAATCATACCACCTAAAGTATACCTCCTAGATACCCTCACCCAATTGTGCCAAGATATATGTATAGGAATATTCATTTAATGTTGTGATATAGAAAAATAATCAATAACTACAAACAGAGAAATAAAAAGACATCCAAAAGATCTGGATACAAACAGAACCTCAATCAACAGAGAACTGAAAAACATGTTATTGAAAAGAATAAGGTATATACTGAAAAGGAAGGATTTCTAATATATACTAGAGGAAAAAAACAATATAAAAAGCACAATGTATAGTGTAATTCTGGTCTGTGGAAATAAAAACGAATCTATCTATGTGGTATTAACATTTTTCTAGAAGATAAAAGTAAATACTAATAGTTATTACCTTTGGGAAGATAAATCGGTTGGAGAAGAGCAGCTTTCACATTTCATTTGGAATCTTCTGTGTCTTATGATGCAACTTTTATTAATTATAAATGTATATGGGAAGTATGTGGATTGAGTTTTTAGATGAAGATTTTATTATATAAAAGATTTTATTTATACATTTTTGACACAAAATGTGTATGTCTATACATATTTAAATTTTTGTAATTTAAATTTTTAATTTTGAGATCATTGTATGTCTGCATGCCATTGCAAGAAATAACATAGCAAGTGTTTTTTAGCATCTCTTTGTATAGCTTTTTAGTGTTGTTAAATGAGTAGTAAAGCTGTTTTAATGTATAAATGCTTACTGATTAAAGAGATGAAGTTTTAAAAGTATTACTGTGTTAAAACATGACTGGAGTGGGAAAGACTCTCAAACATGGCAGCATATAAGAATCACCTGGGAGCTTTTACAAAATAGTAAAGCTCAGACCGCATAGCACAGTAATTAGATTAGAATCTTTTGCAAAGGCAAGGATTGGACACATAAATTTTTACAAGTTCTCCAAGTAAGTCTAATGTGCAGCCAGAGTAGAGAACTATTGGCTATACCAATGCTTCTCACACTTTAATGTACCTAAGAATCACTTGGGAGTCATGTTAAAATGCAGATCTGGTTCCATGTGTCTGGGGTGGGATCTTAGATCCTGCATATCTAACAAGCTTCAGGGCTGTGACAAGGCAGATCATTCATGGACTGCACCTGGAGTAGCAAGGGACTGTAGCATTTGTTGTAGTATTTGCTGAGACCTTGGATTTTGAAATTCGTAGAGCTCTATGTGTGAATATAGAGGCTGCAGACATAGAAAAAAATGTGAGTAGGGGAATAGAGGGTAGAAGGAAGGAGGAGAGGGTAATCGTGATGGGAAAGAAGAGAAGGTGCAGGTGAATAGATAGTAGTAGATGGATGGTTTCGGGGGTAGCACCTTTCCTTCTGTCTTTCCCTTATAAGAATATCATTGTTCTTTGGAGGAATTTTGTCTAAATTTCACCATTATCTTAAGCAGTCCTTGTACCCATGAATAGTTACAATTTTGAAGAAGAGTTTTGGATTTGTTCCTTGGAAAAATATGAATGCCTCAGTGAATTTATAACTCAGTTCAGCCTTGTCTGAGTAAGGACTTTAATGTTATAATGGCTCTAAATATGTTAGAAGCAATGTTAAGGGCAAGGAGAGCTCACAACTAAATGGAAACAAATATTTATTGAGCACTCAATGTATGCCTGGAACTTTCACTTATACTATCTAATTTAATTTCAAAACAACTCTATGAGCTAAGTACATGTTTGTAATTTTATTTTTGATATCAGAAAACTGAACCTAAGGCATTGAAGCATTCAAGATATTTCCCAAGGTCACATAAATATAAAATAACAGAACTAATATCTATACTCAGATGCTTTTACTCCAAGTTCAGTGTTCTTTCCATTTAAACTAGAAGAGTTTAAAAATACAGAAATAATAGATAGATTGAAAAATAAAGAAAAGTTTTATTGCATAATATATAGGTCATCAAAAGATGCAGACTAGTCTATAGATTATAGAAACAGTTATGAAGAGAGCACTGAATCTAAAGAACATAATAAAAAATGTTCAGAATATAGTCTTGAAAATTGTGAGTGGTTTTGCTATTGGACTACTCCAGTAAAAGACTGAACTATTAAGAAGTAAATGTAAGAGTCATTTAGGAACCCAATACTATGTTTAGAAAGTTCTTTGCTCTAATAATTCTCTAACAGTAAAAATAATCCTTAGTTTTTCTCAGCTCATTTGCTCAGAACTGCATGATACATCGATGCTCTTGTGCAAAGCTATAAGTACGTCTATGAGAGAACTGTACAGAATACTACCCTAGGAGTAGAGAAGATATATGAGTGTGTGTGTATGTTAGAAGAAACTTGTTTAAAAAAGTAATGAAGACATTTTACCATCAAGGATGAAATAGGCTCACGACCATCATCATCTATAGCAGTGGTCCCCAACCTTTTTGGCCCCAGGGAACGATTTCGTCGAAGACAGTTTTTCCACAGTGGGGGGTGGGGGTGGGCGCAGGGGGTGGTTCAGGCGGTAATGCGAGCGATGGGGAGCGGCAGATGAAGCTTTCCTTGCTCACCCGCTGCTCACCTCCTGCTGTGCGGCCTGGTTCCTAACAGGCCGTGGACCAGTACCAGTCTGTGGCCTGGGGGTTAGGGACCCCTGATCTATAGAGAATATGTAAAATGAGTTTTAGATTAATGCTGAGATAGATACACTCTCATGCTAAAGGCAGTTCAAAACCGTCATGCACTTATAGTGCATGTTGTTAGTATGTTAGCAGTGGCTGCCATTAGATTCTTCTCAGCCATTACCCCAGACTCTCTGCCTTTCTGTCTGATGCACAACATCACTCTCAAGTTGCTTCTCTATTTCTCCTCCTGGCTTTTGAACTTGTTGTGGCATGATAAGGACTTGATATCCCTTGCAATTAATTTTCAGCTCTGGGAAGATGCTCCTCTCTGATACAATCTCTCAGAACTTGTCCTCTGGCATCAGGTTTTAGCTAGCCCTCTGTAATGTCCTCCCTTCTTTCATGAGCAAAAAGGCTCAGGTAAATGTATTGCAATTACAGTTGTGTTGAAGATATTCCCAACATACCTGATGCTGATGTGCAAAGAGCTATTAAGTGGTGAAATATCAAGGCTAATATTCTCGTCACTACTTTCCAGAAATACATACTGACAATGTGATCTAAGGAAAACAGCAGCAAAAGGAAGCCTATTCTAGCCCATTTATAAATTTTGCTTTACAAGTAAACCTGATCGATCTTTGTTATTGTTAAGTAATGAGTTATTGCTGAGGATGTGAAAAACCAAATGGGAGGGAATCTGCCAAGAAAGATTCAAACCTAACATACGATTGGCCACTGTTTAATTCTCGTTTCTGTACTAGTTTCAGATTCAGGCATTTCATGAAACTCTGGACAAATGCCAAGGATAAAATTCAGTATGTTGTGCCTGACTTGGAAAGCTAAATTACAGAAAAAGTCCTTCTCAGGTCTATTCCTTAAATGTCAGTGATGCAAAAGCATACTAAAATAAAGTCTGCATGTATTATTATTGCAATTACTACTTTCATTATTTAAATGTAAATTTTCATTTTTTTTTAATTTAAGGGAAAATTCTGGCTTTATATATGTGTTCCTGTATAAATAAATGTATATTAAATGTCTAAAGTAGGAATGATGGTCTCTTCCATATCTTCTTATGGAGTGAATTTTAAGACTCTTATAAAGCCATAAAACATTTGTATTCTTTTTCTTTAAAAAATGAAGGCAAATCCCTATCACCTTCAGATATGTTACACCTCTTGATAGTGTCCCACAGTTCTTGAATGTTTTATTCTGTTTTTCTTTTCTTTTCCATTATTGTCCTTTTTGAGTTTCAGGTTGGAAAATTTCTATTGACCTAACTTCAAATTCACTGATTCTTTCTTCATCTATGTTGAGTCTAATGATGAGCCTGTAGGCGGCATTCTTCATTTCTGTTACTGTTTTTAATTTTTTTTCTTATAATTTACATTTCTCTTTTGGCATTACCCATTTTCATCTTCAGATATGACATCCAACACTTTAACATAGTAGACAAACTTTCACAAATTTTTGTCCCTTTTTGCTTCACATTTTACACTATAGGTGCACCAAATTACCTCATGTATTTCGATACAAACCCTTTTCAATTCCATGTTTAGTGAAATTCTTATCTTTCAATACCAAGCTCAAATATTACTCTGTGAAGCCTTTCTGGTCTGACTTCACCACTCCTTGGCATGATTATTAATAGCTCCTTCCTATGTTTTGTCAGAATATTTTCTGTATAACTTTATATAGTCAATATATATTATACATATTGCTATTATGTTATATTATTATACCTATTATATTGTTATTACATCTATTGCTGGATATCTATTTCCTTTATAAGACTATAGAATCCTCAACAACAGGGAAGGCATTTTATCCATATTTACAATTCCTGGCACATAGTAATTGTTCAATATTTTATTACTTATACTCTGTCTTATTCTTAAAAGCATGGGAAAGCTTAGAATAAAACATAAGCAGAAAAAAAGAGTGATAAATTATAAATAGAAATATAGAATCCAAATAAGTGGAAGTGCATGTAAAATTTAAAACTTGAAACCCTTTCAAATAAATGTCCAAATATTCAGACTACTTAAGGACACAACTGAGTTTTAAACCTGGCTCTGAGCTTCCTAGAAGGGAAATAAGTAAAATGAGATACATGGTATATTAGGAAGCAAATTGACACAACAATGAGAGATAACAAAGACCCACAACATCTCAGTGGTCCATACCATTTATTTATCATGCATCTCCAGGTCAATTTGAACAATTCTGTTGATCTCAGCTGGGCTGAGATCTGGGGATTAGATGGGTATTGGCTGATCTAGACTGCACTGACATATATTCTGCTTCAAGGTGCAGCTATGAGAGTCTGCTCCTGTGTCTCTCAACTTTCTTGAACCAGTGGGCTAGCCAGATCATGTTCTCAGGGAGATTTGGGGATCAAAAAGACAGGACCAATATTGAAGTCACTTTCCAAGCCTTTGGCTCTGTCATGTCCACTAGGATTCCATTGCCCAAAGTAAGTCAGATCCAATGTCAAGAGGCAGGAAAATACCCTGTTTCCAAGTAAGTGACACCAATGAGGCACTGAATAACTCTGAATCATAATCTAATCATACATAATAAATACTGAATATATTTTAAAAGAATATTATTTAATAAGGGGAAACAAAACAAAACAAAACTTGATATACCAGTCTAGTACACCAGTAAATATTTCTCAAGTGCTCTTTTTTGTGGGAGGTCCTTAGTGATACATTATCGCTGATAATATTTTCTAAGCCTATCTGGTTTTAAAGTTGTATCACTGTTTCCTTAGCTTCACCTAATACAAATAGGTGTTTATGATATGGTTATTGTTTCACATGCATTATTTAATAATACCTCTATAAACATGTCAGAAAGGGAAGGCACTGTCTTTATTTCCATTTTATAGATGAGGAAACATTACTCAGGGATATTAAGTAATATTTCCAGTACCAAAGATTTAATAAATGACATAATTTAGGTATCACAAAATCCTAGTTCATTCCATAATTTCATGTCATTTTTCCAAGGACTGGAACTGCTTTAATTCTGAAATTGATAATGATAATGTAAATAAGAACTATATTCATACACAAGGCTAATAGTTGTGTGCAGTATTAAAAGGGCTTGCCACTGCCTATTTTTCTAGCCTCATCAATATTCACAGTGGTGTTTATATTCATTTTTGCATGTGGATGTCCATTTGTTCCAGCACAATTTGTTGAAAAGACTATCTTTTTCCATTGAATTACATTTTCTCCTTTGTCAAAGATTCAGTTGGCTATGTTTGGCCGGTCTACTTCTGGCTCTCTGCTCTGTTCTAATGATCTATTTGTCTATTCCTTCACCAAAACCACCCTGTTTCGGTTATTGTAGCTTTATTGTAAGTCTTAAAGTCATGTAGTGTCAGTCTTTTCACTTTGTTCCTCTTCAATATCACTTTCTAGGTCTTTCACATATAGATCCTGAACATATTTTATTAGATTTATTCCTAAGTACTTCATTTTCATGACAATATAAATGGTAGTTTTTAATAGACATGTTTTTAGAGCAGCTTGAGGTTCACAGCAAAATTGAGTGGAGGATACAGAGATTTCCCATATACCTCCTGCCCCCAAATATATACCTCCTCCCTCATTATCAACATGCCCTACCAGAGTGATACATTCGTTACAACTGATGAAGCTACATTGTCACATCATTATCACCCAGAGTCCATAGCTTTCGCTGGGGTTCACTCTTGCTATGGTACATTCTGTAGGTTTAGATACATATATAATGATATGTATACACCATTGTACTATCATACAGAGTAGTTCCACTGCCCTAAAAATTCTCTGTGCTCTGCCTATTTGTCTCCAATTTTGCCTTTCCCAGAATGTCATATAGTAGGAATCATACTGTATGCAGCCTATTCAGATTGGCTTCTTTCACTTAGTAATATGCATTTAAGTTTCCTCCATTTCTTTTCATGGCTCGTTTCTTTTTAGTGCTGAATAGTATTTTATTTTCTGAATGTACCACAGTTTGTTTATCTATTTACCTACTGAAGGACTTCTGGTTGCCTCCAAGTTTTGGCAATTATGAATAAGCTTCTATAAACATCTATGTGCAGGTTTTTGTTTAGACATAAGTTTTCAACTCCTTTTAAATATCAAGGAGCGTGATTGTGGGATCATATGGTAAAAGTATGTTTAGTTTTATAAGAAACTGCCAATCTGTCTTCCAAAGTGACTGTACCATTTTTCGTTTCCACTAACAATGAGTAAGAGCTCCTGTTGCTCCACATCTCGCTAGCATTTGGTGTAGCCAGTGTTCTGGATTTTGGCCACTGTGTTGTGTTTTTCATTTCAAGTTCCAGTTTTCCATGGTTGATATCTAGGAAAGCAATGAACTTCTGTGTATTAACCTTGTATCTTAAACCTTGCTATAATTGCTTTTAGGATTTTTGTTGTTGTTGATTATTTGGGATTTTCTACATAGATATCATGTCATTTGCAAGAAACGCCCCCACAAAAAAAACCCCACAAAAAACAGCCCCCAAGTAGCCAGTTTTATTCTTAAATCCCAATTTGTATACTTTTAATTTCTATTCTTATCTTATTTCATTAGCTAGGACTTCTGGTACAATGTTGAAAAGGAGTGGTGAAAGAAACATTTCTATGTCCTCACATGGTCTTTCCTCTGTGCACGCATATCCCTGGTGTCTCTTTTGTGTGTCCTAATTTTCTCTTCTTATAAGGACACCAATCAGATTTGATTAGGGCCAATCCATATGACTTCATTTAAACTTAATTACCTTTTTAATCGTCCCATTTCCAACGTAGTCACATTATGAAATGGTGGGGGGTGAGGGCGTCAACATATCAATTTTGAGGGACAAAATTCAGCCCATAAGAAACACTATTAGCATAAGTCTTGCTGAGAGTAGCTTCCAGTAAACTAAGTTTTGACCAAGAAGGACACAGCTGCTATTGCCTTTCTTCTTCTCCCTTTTTTTTTCTGATTGACTGAAGATGTGGCAGATGGAGCTAGAGCAGCCATCATGTGATCCTGAAATAAAGGCTAAGTGAGTCAAGGATATATCAGAATATACACTGTGGAGTCTAAAATGAATATCAGTAGCCATTTAGCTCCATACTTCTTATTATATAAAAATTAAAAAAAAAAACCCTGCTTAATTTAAGGCTTTGAACCAAGTGTTTTATTATTTCCTGCCAGATATAATTATACTTAATATACTTTCTATGTTAGAGATTTCATAAATTTCAATGATTAAATTTTGATTACTAGCACGAATTAAGACAATGTGTCTGTTTCAATCAGGGTCCCGTTAGTAAAACAGAATTCATCCCAAGTATTCCAAATGAAGAGACTTTAATGAAAAAGTTACATATACTGGGTAAGACTAAGAAAAGGAGCAGTGAAGAAATCCTGTGGTCTTGACTTCAGAATACCTGCCTCTACTTCTAGTGTCCAAACCCAACTGGAAGACCTTTGGCAGGGGAGTCTAGTAGATAGTGTCCATGTATGTCAGCCTCTTAGGGAAAGTGAAGGGCAGAGAAAGGCAGAGAACAAATCTTGGAGAGGTATAGGGGAAATGCAAAATAATCAGCACAGCTTCCTAGAAAACTTTAGCCTCATATTAACCATTCTTCAGTTACTCTTTGACATAATACAGTCAGTAGCTCTTCTCTAATATCAGATATCCACACATTAACATGAATGTACAAACCTATGAATTGAATTCAACCATCTCTGGGAAATGAGATTTGACTAAAAAGTATATGAGTGAAAAATCTGTGATAATGCAAATTGAGAAACTGCAGCTTGTAATCAGTTATAATTCATCAGAAAATAATAATAATAAAAAAAGAATCCATAGCTGTATCCTAGGTATACCTTGGTTTTAATCCAATAATGATGAAAAAGTGCTGCTTAAAAGCAATTAGAAGGTTTGGGAGGAAGTCTCAGTTTCTTTATAAAAGGAAAGGAAGCAATCTCATCAATTATATTACAGGTCTCTAAGAATAAGACAAAACATCAGTGATCAAATACATATTTTTAGACTAGAGCTTGATAAATATTTTTATAATGTATATGGTAATTAGGTTAGAGGAAAGCCTATATGTTAATGATAGCCCAAATTTATTAAACAGCTCTGATGTGTGAGATGAGTTATTCTTCTTTCTTCCTTCTTTCTTTCATTCTTTCCTTCTTGCTTGCCTGCCTGCCTGCGTTCCTCCTTTCTTAGCTACTTTTAACAAACAATTCAGAGAATACAGAGAGCTACGTACGGTATTACTAGCAGAATTACATAACCTAAGCTGGGGGCAGGATATAGAACCCATTCTGAAATTTGAAGATCATACAGAAGCTAGCTGTGGGAAGAAGTAGGGAGGTATACAGACCATGTGCAAAGACACTGAAAGCAGAACACATAATGCATAATACTACTGCATTTTCTAAGCATGCCAGGAAAATATAGGGTGGAGGGTGGAGGCAATCAAGGGTGGAGGAATGTAGGTCTCAGAGTGATTCATATGACTTGCTGAAGAGTGTGGTTTTAAAAGTATTAGAGTTGCTATGTGTTATCATTCAAACTAGGAAAATTTTGAGAGTGAGAGTTGGTGCTATTAATAATTACCCTAGGATAAAAGTTATAAACTGAGAATGGGCAAACCAGGATTTATGGTTGCTCTAAATATTAGAGATACATTGAATGGTTTTAAGGAGAGATGTGGTGTGACAAAAATTCCCCTTGAGGTAAAACAAGTTTGGACCCTATTTAAAAAATCAGTGAGACAGATTCTGAGACCTTGGGCCAAGCCAGCAGCAGTGGGGTTGAATATAAGAAGTTATATTTTAAAAATATAAAGCAAGTAGTACTAACAGGACTAGACATGGAGAGTGAAGAAGTATAAGTATCTCTTATGTTACTTGAGCAAGACAGCTGTCTCATATTCTTCATCAATAGTAATTGTTAGATACCCATATCTGCTACAAGTAGATTTTTAAATTATAAATCAGATATTTTTCTTGCTTAAAATTCCTAAAG
The DNA here is from genome assembly GCF_964341445.2 of Mesoplodon mirus. Taxonomy (NCBI): domain Eukaryota; kingdom Metazoa; phylum Chordata; class Mammalia; order Artiodactyla; family Ziphiidae; genus Mesoplodon; species Mesoplodon mirus. The sequence continues at coordinate 30,194,194 of NC_138976.1, read as the reverse complement.
GATTTCCCATTGTTTTTAGAATAAAACTCAAACTCTATACAACCCACAGTCCCTGTGGGGTCTACCTGTCTCTCAGCTAAACACAGTGTCTGCTCCATTGAGTCAGGAAAATTGTCTGTTTATTTATTGCCCAGTGCTTACTTGCATGGCACATGGTAGGTGATTAATGAATATTTATTGAACAAATAGATTAACCCATGGATTCTCCACACAGAGTCTTCTTAGGCTAGGCTTTGATTGGAAGAAGGTTAAAATTTATATAACATGTTTTATAGTTAGATGAGACCAAGAGAAGTCATTAAATCACTAGCCTTCCTACAGACAGGCATTTTCTGGGAAGCAGCCACAAAAATCAAGGCACCAGACATGTGTAAAGGTCCCTTCTGGGAGATACTGGTGCTGTGGAGCACAACAAAGGGAGAATGCAGATATGGCGCCTGCCAGTCTCCTTCCCTGGAGAATGTTCCAGCAGGCTCCTAGATGTGTTAAATTAGATTCCTGCCCCTCAGGTTGAGGTTTTAATATAAGCAGGTGAGCCTCTTTCACTTTAGGTCTGGGCACCACTGACTGTTCTGAGCTGGGCCCTGGGGCTGGTGAATTTGAGAGCCCTGTGAGAGGTGTTTCTTACATCACTGCCATCTTGTGGGTCTCAGGACACATTGGTTTTCAAAATTAGATGTTTTGGAGGTTCATCTCTCAAGAGCATGTCTTAAAAGTTAGAGTGCCCAAGGTGAGTTTTGAACCCTTCACTCATCAGGGAGAAGCTCCAGGTTTTGAGTTCCCTCCCAGGTTTTGAATGGGTTGCTGCTCTAGAAGTGGGATTTATGGTGAGATTGTGTCCCACTCTTTCCTACCAACTCTGATGTGGTTTTCTTCTCATTTGCCTGACATGTAGTCACCATTTAGCCAGTTTTTAGGGGTTTTTTTTTGTTTTTTTTTTTTGTTTTTTGTTTTGTAGTACGCAGGCCTCTCACTGTTATGGCCTCTCCCATTGCGGAGCACAGGCTCCGGACGCGCAGGCTCAGCGGCCATGGCTCACAGGTCCAGCCGCTCCACGGCATGTGGGATCTTCCCAGACTGGGGCATGAACCCATGTCCCCTGCATCGGTAGGCAGACTCTCAACCACTGTGCCACCAGGGAAGCCCTAGGGTTTTTTTTTTTAAGAGGATATTGTTCCATATGTAGGTGTAGACTCAGATCCAGTGTGTCCATAAAAGGAGGTGAGTTCCTCACCACTAAATCAACATTGTAAGGAATGTTAAAGGGGCTTCTTTAAGCTGAACATCTCCATCTTGAACCGGAACTCAAGATAAAACCTCAGAAAAACCTTAATGAAATGGAGATAATTAATTTACCTAATAAAGTGTTCAAAGTAATGGTAATAAAGATGTCCATTGAACTGGGGAGAAGAATGGATGAACACAGTGAGAACTTCAACAAAGAGACAGAAAATATAAGAAAGTACCAAATGGAAGTCACAGAGTTGAAGAATATTATAATTGAACTAAAAAATACAGTAGAAAGGTTTCAACATCAGACTAAATGAAGCAGAAGAAAGGATCAATCAACTTGAAGACAAGGCAGTGGAACTCACCAAATCAAAGGAGCAGGAAGAAAAGAGAATGAAAACAAAGTGAAGATAGATTAAAGGACTTATGGGACAACATAAAACAAATTAACATTCACATTACAGGGCTCTCAGAAGGAGAAAAGAGAGGGAAAGGAGCAGAAATTTTATTTGAGGAAATAATGGCTGAAAACTTCCCTAACCTGGAGAAGGAAACAGACATGCAGATCCAGGAAGCCCAGAGAGTTTTAAATAAGAGTGACTTATTTAGTTTATGGGGTGATGAAGGAGAAAAAGTCTGGGCCATCTTACAAAAATGCCTACAAAATGAAAAAAATACATTCTTCCAGGTAAGCTAAGTAATGACTATTCCAATTAGTGCTGCAATTTGTTTGCATTGTACTTACCCTGGGTGAATAACAGCTTTCCTCACTGATCAAGTACTCACCTGATTAAAGATAGGCAAGTGCATTATTGATTCTTAAAGGCCCATAGTTAATTCTGTGCCTGACCATTCATGAAAACTAATGCTTTTCCTACAAAAATAAAATAAATTTGAATTATCAATTACAATACAGAAAGTTAGAGCTAGCTAAAGAGATCTGTGACTCAAGAATAAGCTTTGATATATTTCTAATTATAGCATTTCAAAGCTTTAAAGACTATGCACTAATGGATTTCATTCCCAATGCAACTAGTATTCTGAAATTTAATCAGCAATTTCATTAATTCCATAGCAGAAAGTTTCCTAGCCTGTAGTTTACAGTTGCTATACGCATTTTGGTACAGACTACAAAAAATATTATTTTTAGCTTTTTATTGCTTTGAAAACCTTAACTTCTTCCTGGAAAAGCCTAAAATAGTCACAGGGAAACAGTCATTTGAAATTATGCATTGGGGAATTTTAAATCTACCTGGGCTAGTGATCTTCCATTCTTATTTGCCCTACTGGTTAGAAGACTACTCACGATGCATTTACTCATGGAAGAGACAGTCATCTAGTCAGTGGGCATTCTGTTTTGGTTTAAGGAATGAAATGTGAGTTGTAGCTTCCCTTTGGACTAGACGTCATGAAATAGGATGAGATGTTATTCTCTTTCAAGGTGCATTTTATTTTTGTTCTATTTGCAAAATATTATTTACATGGCTTAATCTTTTTTATTTGTGCATGTGACTATTGGATATTAAGTAAAGGCATACATTATTTTTTGTTAATTTTTTTAAACATCTTTATTGGAGTATAATTGTTTTACAATGGTGTGTTAGTTTCTGCTTTATAACAAAGTGAATCAGCTATACATATACATATATCCCCATATCTCCTCTCTCTTGCCTCTCCCTCCCACCCTCCCTATCCCACCCCTCTAGGTGGTCACAAAGCACCAAGCTGATCTCCCTGTGCTATGCAGCTGCTTCCCACTAGCTATCTATTTTACATTTGGTAGTATATATTAGTTCATAAGGCATGCATTATTTAAGCAGTATATTGTAGTATGCCAGGTTGCCAGCACTGACCAGATGCATCTAGAATTTACTGATACTAGTTAATCATTATCAAAAGTTAAAAATTACCAAAAGAAAAATAATGTTAAATATATGATAGTATTGCAGAAAGATATGCCATAACTTTTTTGTTTCAATCTTTCTTTAAAGCAGCTTATGTGAGATGTGATATGTTATATTGTGGGAAGTCTGAATCAGGAAGTGATTAAAGAGATTATGAAATATTCAAGAATTTATTTTGCATAAGTTTTTTGGAAAATGTTTACTTCTCTGAATTGAGCTTAAGACTTCACAATTTCTACTCCAATTCCATTTTTACCCCCAAAGAAATGATTGAAGGAAAATACTCCAAAATGTTAATCCTAAAGTTTTAGGTACTTAAGAAGATTTAAGATGATAGAGTTTGGATTTGAATCTGGTTTTCAGCCTAAATTTCAATCTTTTACTCTAAGAATAACCATAAATAGTCATCAGGATATGTGATTATAAGCTATATCTACCATAGTTGCTTAGATTGTTCCATTTGGCAAGAGTGACAAAAATTCCATCACGGCCAAGTAATCATATTTTTTATGTTATATACTTCATCAGATCATTAAATTCTTTGAATCATAAGCAAATTTGGGAAAGTTTCTGGTCTGTTTTATGTACCCTTGCTTTGGGATTCTACTCCTCTATGAAATGCCAATAAGCTTCCTCATAAAGGTACCCAAATACAACTTTTGGTCTGCAAACCTCTGTTAGATGATAAAAGAAAGCAAAAAAAAAAATCATTATAAATAATAGCTCAGAAGGAAAACAACACACTAAAATGAACAAAGAATAACCTGTATGATGAAAAAATATGTAAAGAAGATATGTGTGAGCTAAAGCCTTGCTAAACAGAAAAAAATGCATTATAAATTATATATAATCTCCAGTGTTATGTTATAGGTGATAATTAGATGTTAATACTATTAATTTTGGGTAAGGCTCTCCATCATATAACAAATAATGAACAACCATTTTGATCCATATTTATAAGTGGTGGAGAATAGATGAAAAAGAATTGCTTCAGCTCAAAATAGTTTATAACTTTTGAATATTTTATTTTGGATTGTAACTCACGTATTGAAAATGCAAGGGAGGGTATCTTGACATGGCTGAAGATGCAATTTTTTCAAAATGGCAGTATCAAGGTGTAAAAACTCAGTTACTTTAACATCAAATAATGTACACAACAGACATGACTTCATCTCTGAAATTTGCTCAGTTCCTTATTTTTTCCTTCTATTTTTGTCGCCCAAATCCTGGAGGTAAAGTGAACAATATAGTGAGGGTGAGAAATGGAAAAGTTGTTTGTCTTATACAAACCCTAATAATTATTAAAGATGAGTATTTTATTATTTGTAAATTTATTAGAATCATATTTAGTGTATTTTTTCTCTAATACAGTAAATGGATGAGAAGATCTTTCTAAGTGAATGAGACTGAAGACAAAAAAATGGAGAAATAGATTAAGCCATTTGACTTCATAAAATGAAAAAAATATTGAAAAAAATTAGAAGTAAACCAAAAAACTTCAACAGCAAAAGCTTATCTGAAGGACAACTTCATGAGGAAAAATAGTCACAAGGTATATGACAGATTAGAGGATGATGTTTTTAATAAGTCAAGGGCTATCATATATCACTAAAAGAAGATGGAATGCAGAATAAATAACAGCAATATGTCATTTACCCCTATTAGACCAGCAAATGTTGGAATTCTGGCTAATGCCAAGTGTTGTGTGGGAGTGAGGGTGTAGGAAGCCTCAAGTACTGTTAGTGAAAACATAATTGGTGCAGCTATTCTGTGAAAAAATCTAGTAGTATTAGGTGAAATTCAATATATACATACTATTTTACCCAGTAGTTCTAGTCCTGGGTAAATATCACAAATAATAAACACTCATACAGATCTGTAAGAAGACATGTTCGAGATATTCTTGAAAATTTATTGTGATAGAAAGAAGTGGAAGCAATTTGAGTAAATGAGTAATGTGATGGGTACAGACCATGAGGTTTTAACCAGCAGTGAAAAGCAATGGACTAGATGTACATAAAACAACGTGGGTAGGTCTTGAAAACAAAGATCTGTGTTTAATATATGTGTATGTACACACACACACCACGTACATATAAACACACACATACTTATATATAATGAATGAAATAGAAGGAAACCTATAGTACTGTATTATCCATATAAATTATGCATGCATACATATATACATATATATCACAACCATAAAATAAACATTTTATAAAATATTATATATATAAAGAATGTATTAAACATTAAAATGGTTTCTTGGGTGGGGGTGGATAGAAATGGGCAAAGGGATAAAAAGGAATAAAGCAGTTATAGTGCTGTGTCCTTGTGTGACCACTGATGATACTGTTCCCAATGCAAGGTGTTACATTAATTAAACAAGGAAGACATTGAACTGGTTCTTATACCTTAGCAGCCTATGTAAGCATCCAAAACCTAAGCCTATAAATGCCTCAGGGTTAAGAAATCAAAACCTAAGGACAACCAACCACAAACAGCTAACTAGGCTTTTCCAAGTAAAGCAAATGCTTAAGCTATAGCCAATCATGTAATTTCTTTTCTGTGTTTTTGCCTTTTCTCTATAAAAGTCTTTCCCCTAACCCCTATGATGGTGCACTCCTCACCACTTACAATTTTGCGCTACCCACTTCATTATCTCATAACTGTATCACATTGTCCTTTATCATCTTATTGTATATTGTGTATGTATGTTTTCTTGATGATATATAAGCATACAAATTAAAAATGAAGTCTTAGTTCTCTCTGTTGAAAACGTGGGAAAAGAATTCCTCTCCCTTTTTTTGAAAATAATTTTTATTGGAGTATAGTTGATTCACAATGTTGTGTTAATTTCAGGTGTACAGCAAAGTGAATCAGTTATACATATGCATATATCCACTCTTTTTTAGATTCTTTTCCCATATAGGTCATTACAGAGTATTGAGTGGAGCTCCCTGTGCTATACAGTAGGTCCTTATTAATTATCTATTTTATATATAGTAGTGTGTATATGTCAATCCCAATCTCCCAATTTATCCATCTCCACCCCCCAACCATTTCCCCCCTGGTAACCATAGGTTTGTTTTCTACATCGGTGACTTCATTTCTGTTTTGTTAATAAGTTCATTTGTACCATTTTTTTACTTTCCACATATAAGTGATATCCTATGATATTTGTCTTTCTCTCTCTGACTTACTTCACTCAGTATGACAATCTCTAGGTCCATCCATGTGGCTGCAAATGGCATTATTTCATTCTTTTTTATGGCTGAGTAATATTCCATTGTATATATGCACCACATCTTCTTTATCCACTCCTCTGTTGATGGATATTTAGGTTGCTTCGATGTCTTGGCTATTGTGAATAATGCTGCAATGAACATTGGGGTGCATGTATCTTTTTTTTTTTTTTTTTTTTAATATTTATTTATTTATTTATTCATTTATTTATGGCTGTGTTGGCTCTTCGTTTCTGTGTGAGGGCTTTCTCTAGTTGCGGCAAGTGGGGGCCACTCCTCATCGCGGTGCACGGGCCTCTCACTATCGCGGCCTCTCATTGCGGAGCACAGGCTCCAGACGCGCAGGCTCAGTATTTGTGGCTCACGGGGCTAGTTGCTCCGCGGCATGTGGGATCTTCCCAGACCAGGGCTCGAACCCCTGTCCCCTGCATTGGCAGGCAGATTCTCAACCACTGCGCCACCAGGGAAGCCCCTGCATGTATCTTTTTGAATTATGGTTTTCTCCAGATATATGCCCAGGAGTGGGATTGCTGGATCATATGGTAATTCTATATTTAGTTTTTTAAGGAACTTCCATAGTGTTCTGCATAATGGTTGTGCCAATTTACATTCCCATCACCAGTGTAGAAAGGTTCCCTTTTCTCCACACCCTCTCCAGCATTTATTGTTTGTAGATTTTTTGACAATGGCCATTCTGGCAAGTGTAAGGTAATACCTCACTGTAGTTTTGATTTGCATTTCTCTAATAATTAGTGATGTTGAGCATATTTTGATGTGCTTTTTTGGCCATCTGTATGTCGTCTTTGTAGAAATTCTGTTTTAGATCTTCTGCCCAGGTTTTGATTGGGTTGTTTGTTTTTTTTTTGATATTGAGCTGCATGAGCTGTTTGTATATTTTGGAGATTAATCCCTTATTAGTCACTTTGTTTGCAAATATTTTCTCCCATTCTGTGGGTTTTCTTTTCATTTTGTTTATGGTTTTCCTCTCCCTTTATTTGTTTATTTTTTTCCTGGAAAATAGATTTAATCCTATTTAAATTATAAATGTTCTGTGTTTTTCTTCCAAACCCCCTCCAAACAAAAGTCTCCTTTTTTTCCCCCAGTAGTGAGTTGTTTAAATTTTTTAAAATAAAAAATTATATATATTTAAGGTGTACAAAGTGATGTTTTAATATATTTACTTCAGAAAATTTGTAATTAAGTTCTTTCTCTGTCTTTTTTAGATGCATGTAAGTCTTTTAAAAATGAAATAAGCCTTTTTGCAGCTTTATGGTCCAGGAAGCTCTTTTTCAAGGACCTGGACACTCTCTCTTTGAAACATAATCATCAAGGAACATGGTGCCTCTATCTTCCACTTTCTGAGGGAGAGAAAACTACCTTTTGTCATAAATATATTAGAAAATTACATTCCTTTGGATGAAGCCAATTAGCTAACATAGATGGTCACCCCATTTATCAAATGAAATTAGGATAGACTATGTGACAAACGGTGCTGTCAAGTCCGCTTACTTGAGGAGCAATCATTGTTTACTTTGAGAACATGTATGTAAATGGGTACTTGGCTATATAAAAGGGTGAGATTTATTTCTGTTTTTGCAGTCTCTTAGCAAATTGCCTGGTTTAGTATTTACTTAATAATAAAATTGTTTCCTTTCTCTTCTACCTTTATGGAGAAGTTTTCTGGATTAGGAGGAAATCTTGTTTTTAATTATATTTCTCCAACATATGGAAGGACTTAAGGTTAAGTAGTAAAGAGTTAAATAAATGCTTGGAATGATTTATTCAATCACAAAGCTCACATCAATCTGTGCTTATACACATGATTTTTTGCTTCCAAAAGTATGTCTAATATTACTCCCTTCCCTTGTACCTGAACATTTAATGACCAGAAAGCTGCAGCTTTGTTGAAGAAAAGGTGGTGAGTTGATCCATGGAGCATAGAGTTGGTATTGATGTGTGCTAATCTAATATTTCAGGTATACCAGCTGCTATGTCATTGCCAAGATTCTAAACTTGAAACTAAGAATTCTGCAGTGAGGTTCTTGAACAGATTAGTACCATGATAGATGCTTGTGAAGGGTTGAGCTCCACCTTCAACCAACTTATGTCAAGAGAACCTCATCCTACCTTTACCCCTGGAGAGTGGAGCTCTTGCCCTGGACTGGAGCATAGCCCCTGGGACCTTGAAATCTGTAGATAGACTAACTTGAGGTTGCCTGCCTGCTTGGAATTCAGACTTTGGAATATTATCCATCCATTCATTCTCTTTTACCTCTAGCTACCACTGGTTAGACCACAATACATTTCATTCTGAACTGTCCCTGAAGAGTGAAGGAATGAATCCCTGATTGGGAAGGAGCAGTCTCAGACAATAGCCAAGATTCTGGAAGCAATTGAGAGGGTGGTAGGTAAAGAAAAATGCCACATGGGAAATGCCAGCAGGGAAGAAAAGATAAAGAAGTTAGTGTAACGATGCTGCTAATACAGTGTTATGTCATGCAGGTAATTCTGAAATATGTATGTGTGAGCATGTGTGTGTGTACTTATATATTTCAATTCAATTACCTTTAACTATAGTAATTCAAGCCAAAAAAGTTCAGTTATTTATTATAACTATAGTTTGTATATGGCTTTATGGGACAGTATTTATAATCTTTTTTGTTTTCAAACCAAGCTTGTGCCTTTTACATATCTAAGCTGTCCAGATGCCAGTTAGCCAGCACACAGAAGTAGAGAGCTCTGGACAGGGCAGCCCTGTTTATAATTGAAGTCTTCCTCCTTTGCTCCCTGTTAGAGCACTTATTCTTGCCTGGCTCTTCTGTTCATCAAGCTCTTGAACTCTTGCCTTGCCTACAGTTAGGATCCTAGTGCTTTCTCTTCAGAAGTAATTGATGACAAACACGCATTAACTTGTCTTCAACTGAGACTATCCTTCTTAGATATAGCTTTGTTTTTTGGTCCCTCAGAGTAGCTATCTTTCCTCATCTAGACTCCACTAAAAAATAATTTGTAATGTTTTGTATGAATTGAATTATTCTAAATTGCTAGAAGGTTGGTTCTTCAGTATTTTAACAATTATTCCACCACAGACTCCACATTTATTTATAATATCTGCTGATTGCATTTGGAAATATTGATTATGGAAAGCAAACAAGAGTGTATTCTGGGGCCACATAGAATTAATGAGGTTTTATGATGTACATTTTAGTCTCTTAATCTGTTAAGTTATGTATTCATCATTAACAAAAAAGAATCACATAACCAATGTAGGCCTAGGGAAATCTAGAGTGAAATATTAGTTCTGAAGTACAAATAAGAGGTCAGAAGAGGCAAAGGTCAACATCTAAGAAGTGTGTGTTATTTAAGAGTCATGTTCCAGTTTTCACACTGCAAAAGTAGTAAAAAGGTAAAATCAAAAGGAATGGTCCAGCGTGTTGGATCAGTTGCCTAGAGAATTAATGGTCAGAAAAAGGGGATTAGGACAGTTCAAGGGGTCTGTGAGGGGACAGAGAATGAATAAGAAATATTTCCATTTCTTTTCAAGGCAAAGGTGCCATTAACTTGACAGATGGCTAGTTCATGGTTGTGCTGTTGATCACATACATTTATACTGTCAAAGATGTGGTGTGATGATGAGAAATAGGGTAGTTTGAAATTATGGATAGCAAAACAAAGATGAAAATAAATGAAAAATTGTCTTAAAAGTCTCCAAGATAATGGGGAATAAAGACCCCATGAACATTGCCTAAAACTCCCTACCCTTTGAATATCAAAATCAAAATAATTAAATTTATCTAAAAATCCCATCAGCACCAAAAGTCATTCATTTCTAAGAGAAGTTCTGGGAACTTATATTCATTAAAAAGGTTATACCAAGGGCTTTTGATAAATACTTCCCCAGACCCAAAATATATTAACTTATGCTAGAGATTGGGGGGAATAATATAGGAGGCAAAGAAGGTTGGAGGATCCTAGAAGGAGGGAAACTGAGAGTGTTAGGAATGTGGCAAGATCTGAGATAGAAATGAATGTACCGACATAGGCAGATGGACCATGCATAATCTTGTAGCAAGTTTCCATGTCATTAGCATGAAACTAAAGTGGCAAAAAAAAAAAAAAAAAGAGCAAAAGGCTCCTGTGTGAGCATTGTTTGAGTACCTAACAGCTGCATAGGAACTGAGTCATCCACAGCTATCTGGTCTTTGCTGAATAGACCCAGGGTCTATGATATTTGCTGTGTCAATTTTTTTTTTTTTCCTTTTGCGGTATGCGGGCCTCTCACTGTTGTGGCCTCTCCCGTTGCGGAGCACAGGCTCCGGACGCGCAGGCCCAGCGGCCATGGCTCACGGGCCCAGCCGCTCCGCGGCATATGGGATCCTCCCAGACCGGGGCACGAACCCGCATCCCCTGCATCGGCAGGCGGACTCTCAACCACTGCGCCACCAGGGAGGCCCGCTGTGTCAATTTTTGAAGTGGCTTATAATAACCAGCAACTAAAATCTAGCTTAGAGACCTCCTAGCAAAGACTTAATGCTTGACTATGCCCTGAGACTTGGTCTAGTCCCCACCTGACTTAAGCTATGTGGATACCCTGTAGCTGTACATCTCCAGTGATACCTACAAGCTCAGGAAGTGACGCAGACCCTCCCTCCTGGATAAAGGTGAGGGAAGTACTTGTTTTGGGGGAAAGACTGAAAAAGCATCCTCATCAGTTACATTTTTTATTGAATCAAACACATGGTAGGTACTCCATACATTTCATTCAATGTATGTTATTTATCATTTTGGGGAAAATAATTTAAAAAATAACTCCTTAAGGTATTATAATAGAGAAATACAAAAAGAAGTTGAACTCATAGTCAACACTCTGGTGCTCAAAAACCAGTCTTCCTTAAAATGTCATACTGGAACAGGACTTGTTTCTGGCTGGCTGTTTAGCATATTATGTATCTAATATGTAAAAATTCATTTTCCTGAGCTTGATTAATATTTGCCTTGTAATTCTGAGAAACATTTTGTATAAGAGTTGGCCACAACTTATTTCTTCGTATGTACTTTAGTCTCTTTTCATCTTTATGAATAAAATAGTGGTCTAACTGCCATATCTGTCACCCCTAGGATTGATTCAGATGATCTGTCTGGCTAGCAGGAGCCCACTTTATCTTATAACCATCCAAATATTTCTTCCTAAAGTTGCTTTCTTAACTAAAGAGATAATCTTCTTCCTTCATTAAACTATAATATTTATTACATCCCTGGCCTCATAGAATGTAGACTCTACTGGAGGGGAGAGAGAGATTAATTAATCAATTTATTTTTATGCAATTAAAAATTACACAATCTAATATAAAATTTTTTTAAATGTGATAAACTATATGAAGGAAGATTCTCAGAACTTTAAGAGGACACAATGCAGGACCTTTAATCTAGTGGTGGTGGTCTTCTTTAAAGGCTTCTCTGAGAAATGGTATCTGTGCTGAGATGGAAAGGATGAGTAAGAATTTAATAGACCAGAGGAGGAGAGGGGAATGATGGGATAGAGAAGACCATGTGAGGACAAATATTTTGCTAGACTGTAGCATGATTTGCTACCAATAAAAGGAGGAATTCCTGTACTGTTAATTTTCATTATTTCATTCAGCGTAGTTTTTTTAAGCATTTATCATATGCTAGACACTTTACAATATGTTGGGAATACAGTGGTGAGTAAGTAGTTATTTACTTGGCTGTTTGACCATGCAATAAATTATTTATTTAGCTTGTAGTCTAGTGGGGTAGAGAATTAACAAAATGATCACAAAATAAGTATAAAATTTCACATGCCACAGTGCTGTAACAGATGCTTTATGTGACAAGATGCTTCATAATCTGTAATAGGGGAAAATCTTCCCTGAAAATAATATCCTTATGTTGAGAGCTGAAAGATCAATAGATATTAAATAGGAGAAGACAGGAGAGAATTAGCTTCAACATGAAACAGTAGAAGGCCGGTGTTGTGAAAAAGACAGTATCAGAGGATGTGCCTTACAAGATGAAGATGGAGAAATAGGCAGAGGCTAAGCTGTACAGGGCCTGTTGGAGGACAGAAGGAACAAAAAGTGCACACTAAACTGAGAGGACATCTTTTTTTAAAATATCTTAACATTTATTTAGTATCTCATAGTTTACAATACATTTTCACATTCACTATCTAATGTAAATGAGGAGACAAATTTACGGAAGAACTAATGGCTTATTCCATCACAGTCATCATTTCAAGTGGAGAAAAAGTGGTAACTTTTATTATTGTGTTATTTAGTTATTTATTTTTGTTGAGGCATAGTTGATTTACAATATTATATAAGTTTCAGGTGTACAACATAGTGATTCACAATTTTTAATGGTTATACTCCATTTATGGTTATTATAAAATATTGGCTATATTCCCTGTGCTATATAATATATCCCTGTAGCTTATGTATTTTATACACAGTAGTTTGTACTTCTTAATCTGCTGCCCCTGTCTTGCCCTTCCCCCCTTACCTCTCCCCATTGGTAACCACTAATTTGTTCCTTATATCTGTGAGTCTGGTATTTTTTTCTTATATTTAGTAGTTTGTTTCATTTTTTAGATTCCACATATAAGTGATATCATACAGTATTTGTCTTTCTCTGTCTGACTTGTTTCACTAAGCATAATACCCTCCAAGGCATCTTGAGACTAAAAAACAAGGCAGATAGTTCCATATACTCAATGGATCAGTTAATTATAGGGTAACTTACAGGGTGGGATTGGGATCAGGGGGACAACCATCCAGAAGCTAGGTGGTTAGTTAGACTCAAAAGGACTTGAATAGTTGGATGTATCAACTGAGGAAGGGCAGAATTTTTTCATAGACTTTCTCAAGTTTTTTAGACTTTGTAAGTTACAAAAATGTGTAATCATTCATTTGTGTAAGACATAAAGGTGGATAAAGATACTTCTGGCAGGGGAAGTAATAGTTATGGTTTTAGATGGGTTGAATTTGAAGGGCTTGGAGGTAATCTAGGAAAGTGAGTTTAACATTTAAATCTGAAGTTCAAGAGTTAGATTAGATATAAAATGTCCCTTAAGGAATCACCAACATATAGGCGATAGAAATGATAATTGAGTTTATGTGAATTGATGATTTCAAAGAGTGTATATATGGAAAAGAAAAAAAGACCAATAATAGACCCCCAGGGAACAGCAACAGGTTGAAAGATAAATAGAGTAGACTGAAAAGAAAACAAGGAGAGAGAATAAAAACATTATGATAGTGTGGCATGATAGAAACCCAGGAAGGACAGTATTTCTAACAGCAGGAAGTGATGATTACTGTCAGATACCTCAGAGTATTTTTTTTTTTTTTTTTTTGCGGTACGCGGGCCTCTCACTGTTGTGGCCTCTCCCGTTGCGGAGCACAGGCTCCGGACGCCCAGGCTCAGCGGCCATGGCTCACGGGCCTAGCCGCTCGGCGGCATGTGGGATCTTCCCAGACCAGGGCACGAACCCATGTCCCCTGCATTGGCAGGCAGATTCTCAACCACTGCGCCACCAGGGAAGCCCTACCTCAGAGTATTTTCACAAAGTAAGGAATGAAAAGAGATCACCTATTGGAAATACAAAGTTGGAAATAAGTTGGAAAACTTAGCAAGAATGTTTCAAGAGTTTCACTGATGAGTACCAAGTTCCCAGTCAGTGATTGAGCACAGGGGCTTGGAATTTCTGACTAACATTTGTCTCCTCTAATAGGCCATCTTTGCTCCAGAGCTGCCTCCTGGGTTAAGCTGTCTATTGCCTATTCAGAAACAAGTCATTTCCCCCTCCTGCCAGAAAAGTTAGCCCAGGAATTAGAAAAGACACTACCCTAAAGGATTTCTTATATTCTTATGTTTACTAAACTAATTTTACTACATTTCATAGTATTAGGACTCTTTCAGCACCTTTAGTCATTTACTATCTTTAATTCAAAGTGTTTGGATAATAAAACCACTTCATAAGCTTGGGAAAAAATAATAAGTATCACTAAACAACATAAAAGCAGACAAAGACCTTCATCTACAACTTACTCCATTCTTGGTCTTCTTCCTGGAAGTAACCACTTTTCAATATTTAAGACAATATCTAGGGATTCTCTACTGTTTAAAACAGTTTAGTGCACTTTCACAACCTCTTATCTTCCTTCCCAGTTCTTCTCCCATTAGAAAAAATAAATTTTGTGTGTTTGTCCTATCAGTAATCTGACTTGAAATTATATACTTAAGCTTAAATGATTGACTTTACAAGATGAGGGATTTAGGAGAAGTGCATTTTCGTTTTCACTTCTTTTTACCTCTAATGACCCTTTCCTTTGTCAATCTTCTGTCAGATGAGCTTAAAAATTGTCATTATTTATAACATTTTCATTGAGTTCTGAAGTATAAAAACATTTCTTTTTAGCCTATGGATTTACTCTAAAATTTGAGAAAAAAATAATGCTTATTATGACCATAAAAATATGAATCATTGTAGAATCAAATAGTGTTACTAACTTATAGAAAGAGAAATGTGATTGTAAGTTAATACCTTGTCAGCTGAAGAAGAATCGAAGTGAATAAATTCTATTTTCACATACTTCATCAATTATTCACAATTGTGCCACATTTAGTTTTCATTCTTGTATAGCTTTTTGTCTTCTCTGTAATTTCTACTTATTTTTCTTTTTGCCATTGTTGATAGATGAGATATGTATTATCTACATTTTATCATTAAGATTTTCCAAGTTCTTATTTATATATTACTATAAATTTTGTGCATCTACTTTCTTATTAAACTTTCTGACTTCCTGTTCAAATTTAAACCATTTATTTAAATTTGGAATGTCTTGGAACATTAGTATTTATTATGCACTCAGTAAGTATTGCTTGAATAGTAGATGGTTGAGAAGTGGAACATGGAGGATAGTGACACCTAATGGCAGGCAACAAGAGGTTTTGGTGGATGGTATAAATAAAAATAAGTGAAAGGGAAAATAATGCATTCCACCATGTTTTAAAATCTAAATTAAATGAAAAGGCAATTTCCTGTGCCTCCTTGGGATTTTGCCCAGAGACAAATTCCTCTAAAACCCCCAAGTTCCTTTGCTGCATTGCTTTAATGATGTTCTTTTATTAAAATGCCCATGAAAAATTAGAAAAATAAGAGAGTGCATATTTATACTTATAAAAACAAGTAAAAAAGATAAACACGTGTAACTCCAATGCACAGTATAGTTGTCTGTCTCTCTTTCCTTCACCACAGTTTGCTGAGCAGTTTGAAGAAAATCTGTGATCTGCAGTGCACCCTGCAGAGACTGAGCATCATCCTGCTGTTTCTTCACGAGTAAACGGTAAACTCTGCTTGGGTTTCCCAAACAATTATGAGACAATTAAGCTTTGCTCTTTAAGGATGAGTTCAGGATTAGAACTGACCTCTTCTTGGCTAAATAGTGCTCTGAGGGCAAAACACTTAATTATGGAAGATCATTTTAAACACACACACACAAACACAGAGTAATCTAAGTCCTTTGTAATAGCATCTGTAGACAATACTGCCATTTTTTTCATGGATTTAAATGTTTTGCAGACCAAAAGGTTTTCTAATTACAAATGAGCAGAAAACAGAAATAAGCTTCTTGAGACATGGTGACACACATGAAACCTCTCACTGAGTAAAATCAGAACATTAGAAGCCAGCAGAAAATTTCCAAAATCTAGTCACCTTAAGAACATACAAGAAACCAGTAGTTGAAGAAAAGAAAAAGGTCTCTAGAGACCCTCAAATCATTCCATCCCTATAATCACTTCTGCTTCTTTGGCTCTGTGCTTTGGTAAACAGGAAGTAAATGGAAGAACTTGCCCTCATATACCTCTTCTAAAAGAAGTAAAATAAGATGCTGTGGATAGATGCACATGCATGACTTCTAGAAGAGATTACTTCTTAACCTCTCCTTACTTGCCTACCCTAGGGAGTTGGCTGGACTTTATAGAAAAATAAAACCTGAATTTTGTCTCCCAACCTGTTTTTTACATCTGTAAAATGAGGCCAATATCCTTCTCATAGGAATTTGTAAGGATTAAAGACATGTATCTAAAAATGTTTATTGAATTTCTGGGGATAAAGTAAGTATTTGAAATGTGTTGAACAAATCAGTTCTATCATTAAATTTTTAAAAATACCTGTAGAAGTTAGGATTAAGACATGGTACACATGGTCCCTGTTATATCCTGGTACTGAATCTTGAATTTTGATTCCAAGATAAATTTGAAGCTATTGAAGAGTCTCAAGTGGGGAAGAGGGGTAAGATGATTTGACTTACATTTTTAAAAGATCACCTTGATGGATCTATGGGAAACTCTTTGGAGAATAGCAAGAAAGTGACAGGAAACAATTCAATTAATGAGGCTTTTGCAACTGTCAGATGAGAAGTGATGATTACTTGGGTCAACTGGTATTGGAGGAGACAAAGTGATGTTTAAACAGAGTACTTAGTTATGGATTGGGTGGGAGTTTTTGGAAAGATGCTGGGTAAAAGGAAACAATTTAGAATGAAATTCAAATTTTGCCATTAGCAACTGGGAGGATACAGAAATGGCATTTTAAAGCATGAAGAAGAAATAGATTATATAAGAAATGTGCTGGCTCATTATAGCAATGACTGAGGAAAACCTGAGAACCAAATTTAATAGAATAAAATGTAGATAAAATTATCTTATTTTTATTTGAGGAATGTCTTTCTAATCTCAGAAGATGTAAAGGAACAAATAAATTGGGAAAATGGAAAGATTTGACTATAAATATTTAAAAACTTTTCAACACCAAAATAAATGGTGAATAATATATAATAATAATATAATTAGCTTAAAAAATACAAATGAGAAGAGGGAAAAATTAGCAATATAATTATTGAAAAAGGATTGCTATTCCATATTTATCAAGGGTAAGTTGGAAGGGTAAATCAGATAATTTAAATAATGCTAAAGACTAAGTATGCAGGAGGGAAGAACTAACATAAAGCCTTTTAAATAATAGCCCCAGATGAATATTGGAAGGCTGCATTGACCAGAAATAAGAATATTGGTTAGAATCATGCAGGAACCAGATTATTTTAAAAGGTTATAAAAATAATGGAATATAATCACTTGGTGGAATAAGGGGTGCTATTACAAATGACTTCTAGGAAATTGTGTCATCCCTGAGATTTAATTTATACTTCATTTATATCTAGAAAGTAGTTCTGTTCTCTACATATATAGACATCTACAAAAACCTTCTCTTTTATGATACAGTTTTCAAGTTATCTGTGTCATGTTCTCCCCCTGCTCCCACCCTCTCTATATCTAGCCAAATGTCTTTCTAACTAAAGTGCTTTAGGTTTTATGCTTCATTTTACGATTGTGAAATTAAAACTGCTGGCTTTTATAGTGCCTATATTTGATTCTAGTTGTTAAAAAATTTGGGTCAATCCTTTGACCAGTAAGCTCTTCTGTGGGACTTTATCATACTTAAATAATCCAAAAGCAGATAAAGAAGAATACCTGCAATAAGAGAATTATAAATGATTTATGAGTAATATAATATGCTCTATATCACAATAAAATAATATGTAGCCATTAAAAATGACTATTATAAAGACTATAGTAACAAGAATATTCTGATGAATCATTTTAAGCAGGGTATAAATGCGTATCTACACTATGGTTAAAACATTGTAAAAATGATATGTATTGGGGGGCCAGGTCTGGAAAGGAGCAATAAAAATGAAAAGAGTTTGATTCACAGAGGTGATCAAATAGTGGTTCTCAAACTATAGTGTGCAAATGAATCATCTAAAATACTTATTAAAAATTCACATTACCAGGCCCACCCTAAGAGATTTGTACTTAATTTGTCTGAAGAGAGACTTCAGAAAAAGCATTCCAAAGTAATTCTGAGGCAGGTCATAAGTAGTTTGCTGTTGAGGGCACTGTGACAGGATCAGGGGTGATTTAAAGGATTATAACCACAGTACTAAAATCCACTAATGTGGATATGTTGTTTGCCCCATCAGTATGAAATATACTGCACTTGAGTGTATCACCCCTAGTCAAAATGTGATAGACTAAATTTTACATTGTCAATGTATAATATTATGATATATGCATATTTCTGACCCACATTAATCATTTTTTTATTGCCTGTGTCTGTGGGACTCTATTTTCCCTATCTACTCCCTGGGAAGAGACTGGTTCCATTTGCTAACTTTCTGCTATTCAGTTCTCAGTATTGAACAGGGCGAACAATAGATTTACATAAGTTCATTGGTTGATGAAGACCTTAAATGATAGTTCTCTAATGGTGGAGGATTGGAGTTTAGCCTGCTATCATGGATTCAGTATCCATATTTCTGGGTGAACCTACATTTGCTGTATCTTGACTATCCTCCTGCCTCCTCAAACCTGGTTTCGTTTACCCTATTGAAGCAGATCCCATCTATGACCCAACGCACATCATGCCCCACTGTATTCTTGCTAGCACTCTCCCTAGTGTGCTGAATTGCCTCTCTTGGCAATTACTCATTAGCTTACTGCTTTGAAAGTACTTATCAGTAGGAAGCATATGGCTGTAGCCTGCTATGATTTAATTAATGATTGCTACCTAAATAGCTACTGTACTTAGAACTGTGTCTGGCATATAGTTAGAAAGTATACAACAAAAGTTAGGGATTATCCACTCCATCTGTTGGTCTGCATACCTTTAGATATCAACATTGACACTAACCATAACCATCTCCATGTCTATGTTGGATAATTGAATTGGACTTTAAAGAAGTTAACCACTATGGCTTCATGAATATCCCACACCTCCAACTTCTTTCCGGTACCAGTTTCGTCTTTCATTCCATGGGGATGAAGTTTCAGCAAGAGTTATATCCAATCTTATCATATTTATACTGATTAGATTAGAAAATATATGTAATTCCAAATGTAGACATAGACACACAGTCACATTAATAGTTATCTTCCCAAAGTATAATATACAAACTAACTCTGTATTGAGAAGAAGCAAAAGGATGCAATACTACGTCAGGTACTTGGCACACATAATTAAGTTTACTTCACAACAGTTCCATATTACAGGAGGAAACTGAAGTTTGGAGGTAATAGAGGTTTGTTTTTTTTTGTTTTTTTTTTACATCTTTATTGGAGTATAATTGCTTTACAATGGTGTGTTAGTTTCTGCTTTATAACAAAGTGAATCAATTATACATATACATATGTTCCCATATCTCTTCCCTCTTGCGTCTCCCTCCCTCCCACCCTCCCTATCCCACCCCTGTAGGTGGTCAAAAAGCACCGAGCTGATCTCCCTGTGCTATGCGGCTGCTTCCCACTAGCTATCTATTTTACATTTGGTAGTGTATATATGTCCATGACACTCTCTCACTTTGTCCTAGCTTACTCTTCTCCCTCCCCATATCCTCAAGTCCATTCTCTAGTAGGTCTGTGTCTTTATTCCTGTCTTACCCCTAGGTTCTTCATGACATTTTTTTCCCTTAAATTCCATATATATGTGTTAGCATACTGTAATTGTCTTTCTCTTTCTGACTTAATTCATTCTGTATGACAACCTCTAGGTCCATCCACCTCACTACAAATAACTCAATTTCGTTTCTTTTTATGGCTGAGTAATATTCCATTGTATATATGTGCCACATCTTCTTTATCCATTCATCCGATGATGGACACTTAGGTTGTTTCCATCTCCGGGCTATTGTAAATAGAGCTGCAATGAACATTTTCGTACATGACTCTTTGAATTATGGTTTTCTCAGGGTATATGCCCAGTAGTGGGATTGCTGGGTCATATGGTAGTTCTATTTGTAGTTTTATGAGGAACCTCCGTACTGTTCTCCATAGTGGCTGTACCAATTCACATTCCCACCAGCAGTGCAAGAGTGTTCCCTATTCTCCACACCCTCTCCAGCATTTATTGTTTCTAGATTTTTTGATGATGGCCATTCTGACTGTTGTGAGATGATATCTCATTGTAGTTTTGATTTGCATTTCTCTAATGATTAATGATGTTGAGCATTCTTTCATGTGTTTGTTGGCAGTCTGTATATCTTCTTTGGAGAAATGTCTATTTAGGTCTTCTGCCCATTTTTGGATTGGGTTGTGTGTTTTTTTGCTATTGAGCTGCATGAGCCGCTTGTAAATTTTGGAGATTAATCCTTTGTCAGTTGCTTCATTTGCAAATATTTTCTCCCATTCTGAGGGTTGTCTTTTGGTCTTGTTTATGGTTTCCTTTGCTGTGCAAAACCTTTGAAGTTTCATTAGGTCCCATTTGCTTATTATTGTTTTTATTTCCATTTCTCTAGGAGGTGGGTCCAAAAGGATCTTGCTGTGATTTATGTCATAGAGTGTTCTGCCTATGTTTTCCTCTAAGAGTTTGATAGTTTCTGGCCTTACATTTAGGTCTTTAATCCATTTTGAGCTTATTTTTGTGTATGGTGTTAGGGAGTGTTCTAATCTCATACTTTTACATGTAGCTGTCCAGTTTTCCCAGCACCACTTATTGAAGAGGCTGTCCTTTCTCCACTGTATGTTCCTGCCTCCTTTATCAAAGATAAGGTGACCATATGTGCGTGGGTTTATCTCTGAGCTATCTATCCTGTTCCATTGATCTATATTTCTGTTTCTGTGCCAGTACCGTACTGTCTTGATTACTGTCGCTTTGTAGTATAGTCTGAAGTCAGGGAGCCTGATTCCTCCAGCTGTTTTTCATTCTCAAGATTGCTTTGGCTATTCGGGGTCTTTTGTGTTTCCATACAAATTGTGAATTTTTTTGTTCTAGTTCTGTGAAAAATGCCATTGGTAGTTTGATAGGGGTTGCATTGAATCTGTAGATTGCTTTGGGTAGTAGAGTCATTTTCACAATGTTGATTCTTCCAATCCAAGAACATGGTATATCTCTCCATCTATTTGTATCATCTTTAATTTCTTTCATCAGTGTCTTATAATTTTCTGCATACAGGTCTTTTGTCTCCTTAGGTAGGCTTATTCCTAGATATTTTGTTCTTTTTGTTGCAGTGGTAAATGGGAGTGTTTTCTTGATTTCATTTTCAGATTTTTCATCATTAGTGTATAGGAATGCCAGAGATTTCTGTGCATTAATTTTGTATCCTGCTACCTTACCAGATTCATTGATTAGCTCTAGTAGTTTTCTGGTAGCATCTTTAGGATTCTCTATGTATACTATCATGTCATCTGCAAACAGTGACAGCTTTACTTCTTCTTTTCTGATTTGGATTCTTTCTATTTCCTTTTCTTCTCTGATTGCTGTGGCTAAAACTTCCAAAACTAGGTTGAATAAGAGTGGTGAGAGTGGGCAACCTTGTCTTGTTCCTGATCTTAGTGGAAACGCTTTCAGTTTTTCACCATTGAGGATGATGTTGGCTGTGGGTTTGTCATATATGGCCTTTATTATGTTGAGGAAAGTTCCCTCTATGCCTACTTTCTGGAGGGTGTTTTATCATAAATGGTGCTGAATTTTGTCAAAAGCTTTCTCTGCATATATTGAGATGATCATATGGTTTTTCTCCTTCAATTTGTTAATATGGTGTATCACATTGATTGATTTGCATATATTGAAGAATCTTTGCATTCCTGGAATAAATCCCACTTGATCATGGTGTATGATCCTTTTAATGTGCTGTTGGATTCTGTTTGCTAGTATTTTGTTGAGGATTTTTGCATCTATGTTCATCAGTGATATTGGCCTGTAGTTTTCTTTTTTTGTGACATCCTTGTCTGGTTTTGCTATCAGGGTGATGGTGGCCTCGTAGAATGAGTTTGGGAGTGTTCCTCCCTCTGCTATATTTTGGAGTAGTTTGAGAAGGATAGGTGTTAGCTCTTCTCTAAATGTTTGATAGAATTCGCCTGTGAAGCCATCTGGTCCTGGGCTTTTGTTTGTTGGAAGATTTTTAATCACAATTTCAATTTCAGTGCTTGTGATTGGTCTGTTCATATTTTCTATTTCTTCCTGAGTCAGTCTTTGCAGGTTGTGCATTTCTAAGAATTTGTCCATTTCTTCCAGGTTGTCCATTTTATTGGCATAGATTTGCTTGTAGTAATCTCTCATGATCTTTTGTATTTCTGCAGTGTCAGTTGTTACTTCTCCTTTTTCATTTCTAATTCTATTGATCTGAGTCTTCTTCCTTTTTTTCTTGATGAGTCTGGCTAATGGTTTATCAATTTTGAATATCTTCTCAAAGAACCAGCTTTTAGTTTTATTGATCTTTGCTATTGTTTCCTTCATTTCTTTTTCATTTATTTCTGATCTGATTTTTATGATTTCTTTCCTTCTAACTTTGGGGTTTTTTTTGTTCTTCTTTCTCTAATTGCTTTAGGTGCAAGGTCAGATTGTTTATTCGAGATGTTTCCTGTTTCTTAAGGTGAGATTGTATTGCTATAAACTTCCCTCTTAGAACTGCTTTTCCTGCATCCCATAGGTTCTGGGTCGTCGTGTCTCCATTGTCATTTGTTTCTAGGTATTTTTTTATTTCCTCTTTGATTTCTTCAGTGATCACTTTGTTATTAAGTAGTGTATTGTTAATCCTCCATATGTTTGTATTTTTTACAGATCATTTCCTGTAATTGATATCTAGTCTCATAGCGTTGTGGTCGGAAAAGATATTTGATACAATTTCAATTTTCTTAAATTTACCAAGGCTTGATTAGTGACCCAAGATATGATCTATCCTGGAGAATGTTCCATGAGCACTTGAGAAAAATGTGTATTCTGTTGTTTTTGGATGGAATGTCCTATAAATATCAATTAAGTCCATCTTGTTTAATGTATCATTTAAAGCTTGTGTTTTCTTATTTATTTTCATTTTGGATGATCTGTCCATAGTTGAAAGTGGGGTTTTAAAGTCCCCTACTATGAGTGTGTTACTGTCGATTTCCCCTTTTATGGCTGTTAGTATTTGCCTTATGTATTGAGGTGCTCCTATGTTGGGTGCATAAATATTTACAATTGTTATATCTTCTTCTTGGATTGATCCCTTGATCATTATGTAGGGTCCTTCTTTGTCTCTTCTAATAGTCTTTATTTTAAAGTCTGTTTTGTCTGATATGAGAATTGCTACTCCAGCTTTCTTTTGGTTTCCATTTGCATGGAATATCTTTTTCCATCCCCTCACTTTCAGTCTGTATGTGTCTGTAGGTCTGAAGTGGGTCTCTTGTAGACAGCATATATATGGGTCTTGTTTTTGTATCCATTCAGCCAGTCTGTGTCTTTTGGTGGGAGCATTTAATCCATTTACATTTAACGTAATTATCGATATGTATGTTCCTATTCCCATTTTCTTAATTGTTTTGGGTTTGTTACTGTAGGTCTTTTCCTTGTCTTGTGTTTCTTGCCTAGAGAAGATCCTTTAGCATTTGTTGTAAAGTTGGTTTGGTGGTGCTGAACTCTCTCAGCTTTTGCTTGTCTGTAAAGGTTTTAATTTCTCCATCAAATCTGAATGAGATCCTTGCTGGGTAGAGTAATCTTGGTTGTAGGTTCTTCTCCTTCATCACTTTAAAAATGTCCTGCCAGTCCCTTTTGGCTTGCAGAGTTTCTGCTGAAAGATCAGCTGTTAACCTTATGGGGATTCCCTTGTGTGTTATTTGTTGCTTTTCCTTTGCTGCTTTTAATACGTTTTCTTTGTATTTAATTTTTGACAGTTTGATTAATATGTGTCTTGGCGTGTTTCTCCTTGCATTTATCCTGTATGGGACTCTCTGTGCTTCCTGGACTTGATTAACTATTTCCTTTCCCATATTAGGGAAGTTTTCGACTATAATCTCTTCAAATATTTTCTCAGTCCCTTTCTTTTTCTCTTCTTCTTCTGGAACCCCTATAATTCGAATGTTGGTGCATTGAATGTTGTCCCAGAGGTCTCTGAGACTGTCCTCAGTTCTTTACATTTTTTTTCTTTATTCTGCTCTGCAGTAGTTATTTCCACTATTTTATCTTCCAGATCACTTATCCGTTCTTCTGCCTCAGTTATTCTGCTATTGATCCCTTCTAGAGTATTTTTAATTTCATTTATTGTGTTGTTCATCGTTGCTTGTTTCCTCTTTAGTTCTTCTAGGTCCTTGTTAACTGTTTCTTGCATTTTCTCTATTCTATTTCCAAGATGTTGGATAATCTTTACTATGATTATTCTGAATTCTTTTTCAGGTAGACTGCCTATTTCCTCTTCATTTGTTAGGTCTGGTGGGTGTTTATCTTGCTCCTTCATCTGCTGTGTGTTTTTCTGTCTTCTCATTTTGCTTATCTTACTGTATTTGGGGTCTCCTTTTTGCAGGCTGTAGGTTCGTAGTTCCCATTGTTTTTGGTGTCTGTCCCCAGTGGCTAAAGTTGGTTAAGTGGACTGTGTAGGCTTCCTGGTGGAGGGGACTACTGCCTGTGTTCTGGTGGATGAGGCTGGATCTTCCCTTTCTGGTGGGCAGGTCCACGTCTGGTGCTGCGTTTTGGGGTGTCTGTGGACTTATTATGATTTTAGGCAGCCTCTCTGCTAATGGGTGGGGTTGTGTTCCTGTCTTGCTAGTTGTTTGGCATAGGGTGTCCAGCACTGTATCTTGCTGGTCATTGAGTGAAGCTGGGTGTTGGTGTTGAGATGGAGATCTCTGGGAGATTTTCGCCGTTTGATATTATGTGGAGCTGGGAGGTCTCTTGTGGACCAGAGTCCTGAAGTTGGCTCTCCCACCTCAGAGGCACAGCACTTACTCCTGGCTGCAGCACCAAGAGCCTTTCATCCACAAGAGCCTTTCATCCACATGGCTCAGAATAAAAGGGAGAGAAAGTAGAAAGAAAGAAAGAGGATAAAAGAAAATAAAATAAAGTAAGATAAAGTAAAATAAAGTTATTAAAATAAAAAATAATTATTAAGAAAAATTTTTAAGCTAAAACAAAACAAAACAAAACAAAAAAACGGACGGATAGAACCCTAGGACAAATGGTGAAAGCAAAGCTATACAGACAGAATCTCACCCAGAAGCATACACATACACACTCACAAAAAGAGGAAAAGGGGAAAAATAATAAATCTTGCTCTGAAAGTCCACCTTCTCAATTTGGGATGATTCGTTGTCTATTCAGGTATTCCACAGATGCAGGGTGTATCAAATTGATTGTGGAGATTTAATCCACTGCTCCTGAGGCTGCTGGGAGAGATTTCCCTTTCTCTTTGTTCGCACAGCTCCCGGGGCTCAGCTTTGGATTTGGCCCCGCCTCTGCGTGTAGGTCGCCGGAGGGCGTCTGTTCTTCGCTCAGACAGGACGGGGTTAAAGGAGCCGCTGACTTAGGGGCTCTGGCTCCTCACTCAGGCCAGAGGGAGGGACGGGTACGGAGTGCGGGGCGAGCCTGCAGTGGCAGAGGCTGGCGTGACGTTCCACCAGCCTGAGGCACACCGTGCGTTCTGCCGGGGAAGTTGTCCCTGGATTCCGGGACCCTGGCAGTGGCGGGCTGCACAGGCTCCCCGGAAGAGAGGTGTGCAGAGTGACCTGTGCTCGCACACAGGCTTCTTGGTGGCGGCAGCAGCAGCCTTAGCGTCTCATGTCCGTCTCTGGGGTCCACGCTGGTAGCCGCGGCTCACGCCTCTTTCTGGAGCTCCTTTAAGCAGCGCTCTTAATCCCCTCTCCTCACGCACCAAGAAGCAAAGAGGGAAGAAAAAGTCTCTTGCCTCTTCAGCAGGTCCAGACTTTTCCCCGGACTCCCTCCCGGCTAGCCGTGGTGCACTAGCCCCTTGAGGCTGTGTTCACGCCACCAACCCCAGTCCTCTCCCTGCGCTCCGACCGAAGCCCGAGCCTCAGCTCCCAGCCCTGCCCGCCCCGCGGGTGAGCAGACAAGCCTCTCGGGCTGGTAAGTGCCGGTCGGCACTGATCCTCTGTGCGGGAATCTCTCCGCTTTGCCCTCCGCAGCCTTGTTGCTGTGCTCTCCTCTGGGGAGGGCTTCCTAGTGTGTGGAAACCTTTCCTCCTTCACAGCCCCCTCCCAGAGGTGCAGGTCCCGTCCCTATTCTTTTGTCTCTGTTTATTCTTTTTTCTTTTGCCCTACCCAGGTACGTGGGGGAGTTTCTTACCTTTTGGGAGGTCTGAGGTCTTCTGCCAGCGTTCAGTGGGTGTTCTGTAGGAGCTGTTCCACGTGTAGATGTATTTCTGATGTATGTGTGGGGAGAAAGGTGATCTCCGCATCTTCCTCTTCCACCATCTTCCCCCTCTCTCCGATAATAGAGGTTTAAATGAAGTGACAGAGGCAAGATTTCAACTCATATCTATCTGGCTCCAATGCATTATTATTATTATTTTTTTTTTTTTGCTACTATGCTACAATGCTAGTCAATCTGTCTGGTTTGTTGAATTTAGTTTAGGAGGTAAAAACAAATCATGTAGAAGGAAAAGCTTATTGCTAGCTGCATGATGTCAGATAAGCTGCTGAATTAAGGTTTTTAGCTTGTTTGTTTTAAAATTTTTCTAGAACTGCTTATCTCAAGTATTTGACTATTGTGTGACTTTAGTTTTTGATCAAGTCTGAAAAACAATGAAAGAAGAAAAATGAGGTTTTAAGTGTATATACTATGGACAAATTCTCGACATAAAATTAATGTGCAGGGCAAATGGGTAGCTGAGCAAAAATGATTAATTGCTCATTAAAATTTACCTTGGTATTAAAGTGTGTCAAGGGCATGCAGTTCTGAAGGCCATCAGAGGAGACTAAGAGTGTGAGAAAAATAAGAAGTGGCCATGAGGTCATTCTTTTGTTCTGTTCTGTGAACTTAATAGCATGAGAACCATTGCATAATGACTGACACGATAATACAGATCAAAAATGAACAATGTAGCAATGCAAATTAAGAGGCTGGTATTGGTTTGACTTGGATAGGAATAATGAATAAGCAAGGTGAGGTCATGTGAGAATTTTTCTTTTATTTAAGAGCTCTAATAAGAGTTTTAAACAGAAATTAGGGACTTCTCTGCTGGTCCAGTGGTAAAGAATCCACCTTCCAATGCAGCTAAGCCCACGCACCACAACTACTGAGCTTGCGCACCTCAACAAGAGAGCCTGCGTGCCGCAAACTACAGAGCCCACGTGCCCTGGAGCCCGTGCACCACAACTAGAGAGAGAAAGCCTGCACTCCACAACTGGAAAGAATCCTGTGTGATGCAATGAAGAGCCCGTGCGCTGCAACAAAAAATCCCACATGCCTCAGTGAAGATCCCGCATGCTGCAACTAAGACCCGACGCAGCCAAAAAAGAAAAAAGAAAACAGAAGTTAAATTGTAGTTTGTATTTTAATGATGTTAGTACCTCTTTCATTAAAATGTTCATGGAGACAAAGATAACACATACAAATCATTCTGAGAACGAAGGATATGTATCAACAATTGGAAAGGGACCCACCCAGAGGAGTTTGCATGAACCACCAGAAGTTGATAAAACTGGATTGAGAAATACAGTTATAACCTATGTATTGATTCCTGGTGGGAGAAAGTGGGGATTGAGGAGAAGAGGAAATCAGTATAAAATACAGTTTTATTCCTTCCAACTTAAGTTGGAGACTTTGGATTAAAACAACCTGAACAACTACAGATTTACCCATGGGTATGCTTTCTTTACAGCTAGGACCAGGGCCACATGCCACCCTCCTCTATCCCTCATCAATATCTCTCCTTTTGCATCCATTCAAAGAAACAAACTCTCAGGGTATAATATAACAGGTAGAAAAAGGAAAAGACTAATAGTGTATTGTATCACTATTTCTTCATGTGTTTTTTCACTTATATTCAGTGATGTATGCGCAGAGACAAGCATAATATTGAGGTAAATAATGCAGAAGATTGTAGGCTTTTATGTACTCAAATGGGAAAAGAGCCACGGACACATTTTAATCTCATATTTATTTGTTGATGTACCAAAATTGAGACACTGTTCATTTATATCAAGATCAATTCAGTTTTTGTCAAATTTAGTGGGCTTTTAACTCTTACCTTTAATTCTTCACACTACCTGATATTTATAATATTTTTATTTCCATTATTTTCTCTATATAATTTTTAATTTATTTTATTTATCCTTTTTCAATTCACTTCTATTTTTCTGACTGTTGGTTTTTGTTTTGGCAGCTGATTTTTTAGGATTACATATTTATAACGTTTTAAAGTATTTGGTAGTGCAAGTGTCTCTCAGAAATGTTGACTTAACTATTCAAGTCTGCTTTTCCTCTCAGAATTATTTTAGCTGTTCTCAAATATATCTCTATGCAATTTTGGATACTGATACTGTGATAAAACAGAAATTACTTATGGAAGAATTGTGACCTTTATGAAATTCATTCTTCATGTATAGGGACTCCCTGAAATACTTTATAAATTTAATGAGAATTTTGACATTTCTTACACAGAATTACTCTACATTTCGTGCTTATTTATTTTTAATGGTATATAAAATATTTTATTTCTTTGTAATTATCAAGCTGGTATTGTTACTATGGAGGAAATGTATTAGCATTTAAATTAGAAAACCATGGTGAGAATTTGGAATAGAATAGAGAATTGATTAATAAACTAGATGATTCAATCAAATAATGCCTTTACCTGAGTAGGAGCTAAAATTCTAATGGCTTGAAAATTAGGTAATGATATGACTCAAATCTAAAGACAAAGGCTTTGTGACCACTTCATTCTATAAGTTACAAGATTCCTGTTGCTAATTTTAACTTGAATTAAGTATACCCCATTATTGTCACAGACAAGAATGGTCATGTCACAGCCAATATTCCTATTCATTAGGAGACCTCAGCAAAATCCAAAAAGGCAAACCCAAAATTACTTGCAAACTTCATTTCAAAATTTGAATGACACAAGTATTCCTAAGTGAGTAAATATGTGATCATCCAGGGAATCTAGAAGAATATAATAGTTTGAGGAAATCAAATTAGTTAAGAAATAAACTAGTCTTCCACGTAGCCATAGACAATGAAGTCAGTGTATTAAACAACCTTCCAAGACCTCTTCTCCCAAATATTTAAAGTAGCTTCACATTACACAAGGTTATTCCCTGAGCAGTACTTAAAGACAAAGGAAGCTGAAAATTCTAGATAACTGTGAGGAAATGAAAAAAATCAACAGATACTAGCACCTTGGTCTCACTGGTGTCTGCCTCACCCCCGCCTATGATAGGGCTTTAAGGAAAGCAAAGATAGACCAAGAAAAGTGTTAGATACTGAGAGTGAGTTGGAGCTATCACTAGAAAACTTAAACCCACCCTAAATCTAAAAATACTAAAGATAGAAACAAGGCAAAAAGAAAGCAATTATGAGCATGATTGAAACAAATAAAATAATAGAAGTTACCAGAAAAGAAATAGAAAATCTCTGCAAAGTGATAAAAGATATAAAGAAGACCAAATGGAGATTTTAAAACTGAAAATTTTAACATTGAAGTATAAAAACTCAGTGGATGAGTTTAACAGCACTGTGGAGGGGAACGAGGGGGAAAAAAATCAAAGAACTGAGTGATATAACAATAGAAATTACCCAGTCTGACTAACAGAGAGAAAATAGACTGGGGGTATGAAAAGAACAGAGGCTGAGGGACCTGTGGCTCTTTAATCAAAACTCGTATCATCAGAGTCCAAAAAGGAGATGAGAAAGAGGGCAGGGTAGGAAAAGTACTTAGAGGAATAATGGCCTTAAACTTTCCAATTTGGCAAAAGACATAACCTACAGATTCAAGAGCTGAATGAACTCCAAACAGAATAAACTCAAACAATTTGCACTAAATGCATCATAGTCAGTCATCTGAAAACTAAAGAAAAAGAAAAAACTTAAAAGCAGTGAGAAAGGAAAGACACCAAGTTCTGAAAGAAAAGAATTGTCAACCCATTATATTATATCCAATGAAAAATCTTACAGAAATGAAGAGGAAATCAAGACATTCTCAGATAAAGGAAAACTAAGAGAATTTATCACCAGCAGACCCATCTTAAAGAATGACTAAAAAAATTTCTGTTCTACGAGCAGAAAGAAATGATAAAAGGGACCCTTGGAATATCAGGAAAAGGAAAAAGAACAGAGTAAGAAAAAATACGGGTAAATGCTATACACTTTCCTTCTCTTGGGTTTTCTAAGTTATGTTTGACCAGAGAAGTAGACACTATCATCTGTCTTATGTGATTCTAAATGTATGTAGAGGAAATATTTAAGACAATTATATAATAAGCAGAAGAAGGTAAAGAGATGTAAAGGGAGGTACGATTTTTATATATTACTTGAGAGGTGAAATGATGATACTAGTAGACTGTGATAAATTGTGTATGTAATATAATATCTAGAGCAATAACCAAAATAGCTATACAAAGAGACACACTAAAAAACACTACAGATAAATAAAAATGGAAAATTGTTCAATTTAAATTCAAAAAATCATTCAATTATCCTACAGAAAGGCAGGATAAAAGAAACAGAAATTTAAAACAAACAAAAGTAAAATGGCCAACTTAAGCCTCAACATATCAGTAAGTACATTAAGTGCAAATGGTCTAGATACACCAATTAAAAGACTGAGATTGGCAGAGTGAATTAAGTAACATGTCCCAACAATATGCTCTCTACAAGGCATTCACTTCAAATATAACATCATAGGTAGGTTGAAAATAAAAGGATGGAAAAAGATATATCATGCAAACATCAAACAAAGGAAAGCAGGAATGTCTGTGTTAACTGACTTCAGAGCAAAGAAAATTACCAGAGACAGAGAGGGATATTGTATAATAAAAGAATTAATCCACTAAGAAGATTTAGCAACCCTAAATGCATCAAACAACAGAGCTGCAAAATATGTCAAGAAATAATTGATAGAACAGAAAGGAAAAATCAGCAAACCCACAATTATAGTTGGAGATTTCAACATCCCTCTATCAACAATTGATAGGACATATAAACAGGAAATCAAGAAGGATATAGAAGAACCAAATAACAAAATTAACCAACAGTATGTAATTGACACTGATAGGATACTCCATTCAACAAAGCTGAATACGCATTCTTTTCAAATGTCCATTGAACTTTTACCAAATAGATCATAACCTGGCCATAAAACAAATCTCACCAAATTTTTAAAAATTTAAAAATACAGAGTATATTCACGGACTACATGGAAGCAAACTGAATTCCATTATAGAGGATAACAGGAAAATCTCCAAACAGTTAGAAACCAAACAATATATTTCTAAATAATCCACGGGCCAAAGAGGAAATCTGAAGGTAAACTGAAAAATTACATTAAATGGACTTAAAATGAAAATATAATAGCTTAAAATTTGTGGAACAAACTCAATGACAGCAAAAACCCTAAACAACCCAATTTAAAAAGCAGCAAATGACTTGGATAGCCATTTCTCTAAGAAGGTATATAAATAGCCAACAAGCACATGAAAAGATGCTCAGTATCACTAACCATTAGGGAAATGCAAATCAAAAAGCACCATAAGATACTGCTTCACACTCATTAAGATGGCTATTATCAAACAAATAGAAAATAACAATTCCTGGCAAGCTTGTAAAGAAATTGGAATGCCTGTGCATTGCTGGCGGGAATGTAAAATGGTGCAGCTGCTGTATAAAGCAGTATGGTTGTTCCTCAAGAAATTAAACATAGAATTACCGTATAATCCAGCAATTCTACTTTTGGGTGCATACCCAAAAGAAGTAAAAGTAGGGACTCCAACAGATATTTGTATACCCATGTTCATAGCTGCATTATTCCCAATAGCCAAAAGGTGGAAGCAATCCAGGTGTCCATTGACAGATGAATGGTTAAATTGTGGTACATACATACAATGGAATGTTATTCAGCCTTAAAAGGGAAGAAGATTCTGACACTTGCTACAACATGGATGAACCTTGAAGACATTATGCTAAGTGAAATAAGTCAGTCAGAAAAGGACAAATATTGTACCGTTCCACTTATATGAGGTATCCAGAATAGTCAAATTCATGGAGACAGAAAGTAGAATGGTGATTTTTATGGACTGCAGAGAATGAGGAATGGAGAGTTATTGTTTAATAGGTACAAAGTTTCAGTTTGGGAAAAAAAAATTTCTGGAGATAGATGGTGGTGATGGTTGCAGAACAATGTGGATAATGCCATGGAATTGCACTCCTAAAAATGGTTAAAGCGATAAATTTTATGATATGTATATTTCATCACAACTAAAAAATGTGGGGCATAGCTAAAGCAGTGCTGAGAGGAGAATTTATAGCACTAATTGCACACATTAGAAAGGAGGAAATGTCTCAAATCATGAATGTAAGATTCCACCTCAACCAGTAATCTAGAAAAAGAAGAGCAAAATAAACCCAGAGCAAGCAGAGGGAGGGAAGTAATAAAAAATAAAAGCAGGAATCAATGAAATTGAAAAAGAAAGAAATAGAGATATTTAACAAACAAAGAGCTGGATCTTTGAAGAGTTCAATATTATTGGCAAACCTCTACTAAGACTGACAAAGGAAAAAAAGAAAAAGAGAGAGAAGGCTCAAATCACCAATATGAAGAATGAAACATGGTATATCACTACCAACTTGCCAGAATGTATATCAGGTGTTCTGTTTGAGACATATTAAGTTTGACACGTATCATGAAACTTCCAAGCCATAAAGTAGGCACAGGGATTTAGGTGCCTTGGGGCACAGCACTCTTGTTGAAACCTGCCTCAGCAGGTTTTGGTCATTTGCCATGTGACAGTGCATCTTTCACCTGAAAACAGATACATCTGATTAAACTATTATGCGGAGTACATTGCATAGCCAGGCTTAGTTTATTTCATTCCACAGAGATAATTTATTTAAGTCATAACAAGAAATAAAATGAAAGCATGTCAGTTTCCTTATATATTTTTCATTATGTCATGAATATTTTTGCATGATTGCTACTTTATAATAGCTCCAATAGAGAAAGAATCAGCCACCTCTGCATCCCAAATGATGTCACTGTTATCAGTGGGTGTAAATGAAGGAAGGTCACACATAGAAGAAAGGAATGAAAGGCTGTGTCTATGTAGCTTAATTGCCAAGGAACCTTGTTTATCCACCCCCTTGCAAGATATAGCTGGGGGCTGGATGATTGATCAGGAAGTGTGTTCTCCAGTGCTGCTCAGACTTTTGAAACTTGAGGCAGAAAACCTTCATCATCATAATGCAGAGAAATTAGAGTGGGTGATAGCTGATTGCTACTTACTGTCTAGCGGAAAATGGGGATTTTGTTGGAAAACTTCTCAGACTGATGTCTGTCTCTAAGTTCTGAACATTTCACTCTCTGATTATAAAAAGAACCTACTATATAATTAGACCCCTGAGAGGGAGAAAGTAGTCTTTACTGATTTTTGGCCACAACTTCCACTAAAACAACAGGGAGACACCATCATGTACATCATTTAAAGTCACGGGAATTTCTACAATTACATGGAACAGTGTTTCTAAAAATTTTGGCAATTTTAGGTCTCCATTAGAAAGTACATTTTTAAAAGACTCATCAAAGTTTAAAACAATAGTACAAATAAAACAGAATATTTTAAAATTGACAATTATTATGATTATTTCAGATCAGTGAGAGAGATGAAATTATCTAAAATCTTTCAGCAAGCTTTCTATATCTGGTTTAATAATGAATGTCTGTAGTTGACAACTGGGGCCATGTTCAGTTGATACATTCTTTTTAATCCCTTTTTCTATTAGACAGTTCTAACTTAGATTTTAGTCACTAGGAATGCACAACAGTGTTCATTGTATCTGTTTAATGGTTCTGGAGATTCAGATTTGAAATGGACTTAAAATTTATAGACAGATTTTTCAGTAACTACATACACTGTAATATCAGTTCAAAAGCTGGAAAGTTAAATGTCTCAACATGAAAGATAATGGTGAATGGGTATTTATCCACTCTTTGTTTCATTCCTCTCTGTAAAGCATTCCTTCAGGTTTTGATTACATATGCCCACATTATATACCTACAGTTTCATTCTCCAGCAGGTGAAAAAGTTATCAGGTGTTGTGAAAGAGTGAAACTCGGCAATCAAGCAATCTGCAACATGGTTTAGTTTTCTTTTGAAACCTCAATATTTTATCCTTAACTTGAAAAATTGTAATATTTTAGCATGGTGTCATAGATTCAAACTGTTCAGGATTCTGCCCATTTCAATGAGAAACACAATTTAAGGAAATACTTAAAATCTTGTAAATGATCTGACAGTATCAGAAATGTTTCATCTAATGTCTCATTTCACTCATTTGCATGCCTTTATAACAGTCTGCATTCTTATGTGTGTAAAGGCATTTTGTTGCATAGCATGTTAAGAATACTGCTCGATTTGATCATATTCACAATTATCCTCTTTTCTTTTTGACCCTGAATTGAGATCAGGAGTGGACTCTAGAGCTGGAATGCCTGGATTTGAATCCCAGCTCCACTACTTGTTCATGTGACCATGAACAACTTACTTAACCTCTCAGTTTCTTCATTGATAAACTGAGGATCATACTAGGTAGTAACAACCTCATAGGTCATAGGGGTCATTATAATGAGCTAATTCATCTAAAGGTTTTAGAGCAGTGATTGATATATAATAAGTACTGAGTACATGTTATTTGTTATTATATATGAATAGCAGAAAAATTAAGAATTTATGCAAATATCAGAGATTTTATCTCCTTGTAGTATATGCAGTACATGTGGTTTTCATTACTTTTCTAAGTGATTATGCTTTATTAGTCAGAACTCTTTCTGTCATGAGTTGAAAGAAGAAAATGTTGAACCTGGCTTGAATGGAAAAAAGGAATACATTGGCTCACATAAACTGGGAAATCTAGAGGAGATTTCTCATTAAGCTTGGCTGAATTAAATCAGACAGTGTTATCAATAATAAATCAATCTCTTTTTCTCTCTCTCTTCAATCACTTGGTTCTGCTTTCTGCAATTTTGCTTTACTCTCAAGAAAGAAGTGGCTTTCAGCCACCCTGTGCTTATAGTTCTTAACTATCACAATCTCAAAAAAGACTTTCCCTCTCACAACATCCTTGTGAATCCCCATGTAAAATAAATATATAAAAATGGTTTATGGGAAAATCAGTGTCTATTTAATTGCCCCTTGCACTTTCTCTCTAGAAGCATTTCTCCTTATCCCTGGATAAAATATCAGGCTTGTTCCATATCTTTCAGTTAATGACAAATAGTTTTCTTTCACAATGTTAAAAAACCCAGGCTGATATTACAGCTTCAGTGTTTAATCCACTTTAAAGCTTCTTTCATTCCCCAGCTTAACCCTTCTTCAGACTGGAAATTCTGCAGTGGAAACACACAGGTGGTGTTGGTTTCCTCACCTTTTTCTGTTCTCATTCCTCTACTCCTCTCCCACTCACTATGCCTCTTTTGCATCCTCTAGTCTTGGAATAGGGGAATAAGGGGAAGAAATAACAGAAAAGGTTTGCTCATATGATGCAGTCATAATCTGGCATCGGTGCCTCCGAGAGTGGCAGATGTCCAAAGGCTTACTCTTCTTGTAATTTAGCCCTTTTGTGGGTTTCTTGGAGACTTGCTGGGAACCTCTTACTGGCAGTTCCCTGATGCTCACAGAAGTCTCTCCTGGCTAACTTATTTCAGTTTCTACGTTCTGACATTCTAAGAGTCGCTCTGGAGAGTCTACTCACCACTTCAGGTGGTGCTCTTAATTGGGAATCCTTTAAAACATGCAAGTCCAGCCATCTTCCACAGGGTCCATATCTGGTTCTTCCATGCCTCACATCTTGCCCCCAAACTCTGGAAGTCCAGGACACTTCTGTTGCAGCTCTTTTGCTGGACTTGGGAATGAGCCTGACTATAGGCAGCATGAGTTATCCTTTTACCCTGAACTTATCTTGTCAGGCTTTCCTGCTGCCCTGGTGCTGCCTTGACTAGATAAATTTTTCTAATTTTCGATTTGTCTTGGTAGGTGTGTGTGGCTCTTCCATAAAGTGCATTTTTCAACTTAGCTTCATCAATAATATAGGTGATATTTTGGCCTCTGATTTTATTGTTTTATTTCTCACATTTTTCAGAATCTAGGTAGGAAAAGTGTTTTTTTATTAGACGGAAGGAAAATCTCAGAGATCTATAGACGACCATACTGAGAAACACTAATCTATTGGGGAAAATATAGAATGAAATGGAGAAGGCCTAGGACATGGCCTCTGCCTTCAGATTTTTAGTTTAATTAGAGAGATAGGTAAGTAAACAAAATGTACAGTTCAAATAACTTGCCCCAGGTTAGGAAGAGTCAGAGCTTGAATCTGAACCCAGGTCTGATTTCAACTTCTTAATCCATCTTAAGGCCTTACTCTGGCTTTTAGAAGCTTGGAGTTTAACAGAGAAAGACATGCAATCTTCATTTCAGGATAGCACAGTAAGAAAAACCTTACTCTATCAAGTGTTTTGATGTAGTAAATATTATGATAGAAGGTCTTTCTTCAGATGCCAATGTCATTACTTGGCAATGACAGAGTGACTGTCTTGGTCAGTTCAGGCTGCTATAACTAAGTACCATACACTTGGTGGCTTATTAACAGCAGACATTGATTTCTCACAGTTTTGGAGGCTGGAGGTCTCAGATCAGGATGCCAGCATGGTCAGGTTCTGGTGCAGAATCTTGGTCCAGGTTGCAAATGACTGATTACTTCTTGTATTCTCACATGGAGGAAAGAGAGTGAGCTAGTTGTCTGGCCTCTTCTTATAAGGGCGCTAGTCTCATCCATGAGGCCTCTACCCTCGTGACCTAATTACCTCACCAAGGCCCCACCCCCAAATACCATCACATTTAGGATTAGATTTCAACATATGAATTTGGGGGGAACACAAAAATTTAGTCTGTAATAATGTCCTGGTTATAAATGCACGTATATGCATGAATCTTGAAGTTCATCTCTAGTACCCAATCGGTTTAGTCACTCTCCACTTGTGTATACTGATCATGTGTGTATGCTCACCAAAACCCAATGCATTTTTAACATATTCTGAAACATTAGAAAACTATTCAGAATCAGAAAATCCCACAATTTCTGAGATTTCAAATGGTTTATTTTTACTGTACTTTGTTACATATTTAAAGAAATATAATATTCAATTTCACAAAAATAACATTCATATTCTGATTTCATTTAAGTGATTTTTGTACATCCACTCATTTGATGCTTATACTGATATTATGGAATATGTTATTATTATCAACATTATAATTATTATTATTATTTTATTATTATTTTTTTTTTTTGTTACGCGGGCCTCTCACTGTTGTGGCCTCTCCCCTTGCGGAGCACAGGCTCCGGACGCGCAGGCTCAGTGGCCATGGCTCACGGACCCAGCCGCTCCGTGGCATGTGGGATCTTCCCGGACCGGGGCATGAACTCGTGTCCCCTGCATCGGCAGGCGGACTCTCAACCACTGCGCCACCAGGGAAGCCCTATAATTATTATTATATCATAAGGAACCTAAGTCTCAGAGTTGTAAAATGGCTTGCCAAGTAACACAGTTAGCAGCTGTCTGGGCTCTCTTCTGGTTGAAACCTTTCGGCTCAACCTCAGTGCCTCAGATATTGCCAGCAGTCACTCTAGCTTTTCCTTGGCTAGCTCCTCCAGAATGATGGATATCTTCAGAAGGTTGCCAGTGTGACTGCAAGAGCTGATGACTGGCTGGCTAGAAATAAAACATATATCAGACACTGTGGTAAAGCACAAACACATTTATAGACGCATTGTTTTTAACCATGAAAAGCTGGTATGACAGGTAATTTTGAAATATTAAATTGCGTTTTGCTTTTCTACCTATAAAAAAATTTAAAAAAGAAGGAGCAGTATTTATGTTTTATACTTTGTATTTTTCTCCCCTTATCCCAAGAAGGCAACCAGGACTTTGTATTCCCTTCCCTTGGGTATAATTTCTAAGAAGACAAAATTTCTGGTAGAAAAATCACTTTTTATGGACTTTTTGGGAGCTTAAATTCCTGGCAGGCATCATGAAAAAGAGGAAAGAGAAGCCAGTCTCTTCCAGGGTGAGAAGTAGTAGATAAAAGCAGTGAAAGAACTGAGGTATACTACATCATTTAAAAGGGGATGGAAATCTGCTAATTTGTGGTGTATTTGAAATGTGAAGTCTGATCCATTAAAATATCCATGGAAATGGGCTATTTCAAAGGAATGACTTTGACAAAGCTCAGAAGGCTGGACCCTAGACACTATGGCTGGAACATAGGCAAACATTCAGGTGCCTGACTGCTACAGAAGCTCCAGAGCTACAGGACTTCGAAGTTCAGTATAGGATGAATGTTAGGTGTATCAACTCTTCCACGATGTCTCAAAGGCAGGTGAGGTCTCTGTGGACATACAGTTTTACAGAAGCCTCCGTTATCATCTTTGTATGAAGGCAGGGAGAGAAAGGATTCACCAAAAGATTGCTTTTCTAGACACCTACTAGCTAGAAACTGGAAGACAGATTTAATTTTATTTAAAAACAATAAATATATACATGCATATGTGTGAGGTGGAGATGGATAGTTGAAATGAGCTTGGCAAACGTGGGTCATTTTTGACATTGAGTGATGGGTATATGGGGGCTCATGATACCATCCTCTTTTTGTATATGTTAAAAAATTTTTATAATAAAACATTTTTAAGAAGTCAATAATGTAACAATTCTTGCACTCCTATTTTGTAGAAAAAGATTCACCCTGGCCATGCTGGAAAGAGCCTATGAAGTACAATTAAAGGGAGTAGCTCAGTAACAATGCCTGCCATGCGTTTAGAATGGAGAAGTGGCAATATACATGACCTGTATTTTCCATCCTTGATTAAGATTCTCCAACTTCTATGTTTTATACAGAGTCATCAGAAATCAAAATATTCTATTTTAGTCATCTTCACACAGAAATAGAACAAATATGTCATGCTTTAGTGGAGCTAGATTAATAATTTGAATCAATAGCCATGTCTTTTATTGTAAATAAGGTTATTGCCCAATATTTGATTCTATAGCCTTTTTTTAAATTGACGTATAGTTGCTTTACACTGCTGTGTCAGTTTCTGCTGTACAGCAAAGTGAATAAGCCATATGTATACACATATCCCCTCTTTTTTGGATTTCCTTCCCATTTAGGTCACCACAGAGCACCAAATAGAGTCCCCTGAGCTATACAGTAGATTCTCATTAGTTATCTGTTTTATACATTGTAGTGTATATATGTCAATCCCAATCTCCCAGTTCATCCCACACCGCCCCCCTTTCCACCTTGATATCCACACATTTGTTCTCTATGTCTGTGTCTCTATTTCTGCTTTGCAAATAAGATCATCGATACCATTTTTCTAGATTCCACATATATGTGTTAATATACGATATTTGTTTTTCTCTTTCTGACTTATTTCACTCTGTATGACAGTCTCTGGGTCCATCCATATCTCTGCAAATGACACAATTTTGTTCCTTTTTATGGCTGGGTAACATCCCATTGTATATATGTACCACATCTTCTTTAAGCATTTCTCTGTTGATGGATATTTAGGTTGCTTCCATGTCCTGGCTATTTTGTAAATAGTGCTGCAATGAACATTGGGGTGCATGTATCTTTTTGAATTATGGTTTTCTCTGGGTATTTGCCCAGGAATGGGATTGCTGGGTCATATGGTAGTTCTATTTTTAGTTTTTTAAGGAACCTCCATACTGTTCTCCATAGTGGCTGTACTGATTCTATAGCCTTTTAAACCAAAACCTGAATGAAATGTTTCTGCTTGCTTTAGTTACAAGGGAAGCTCTACTAGGAACAGAGATGGGATTTAACTAGAGTCCATGATCCACTTAAGCTGCTAGATCCAGATTCTCTTGCTGGTTTTGGTCCACCAGACTAGAAGATGATGAAATAAAACCCAGCCTGTATCCTCACCAGAGTTCGGGGGCTGAATTTCATTTCCAAACTCAGAAAAAAGTTCTGGTACCCAGCTCCTCCCCCACTACCAGCTGTGATGCCCCAAACCTTCTCTCTCAGCTCCGTGGGTGCTCTGGGATGACACAATCAGCCATCTAGGGCACCAGGGCTCAGATTCTTGCTCTTTCTGGAGCCCTAGAGCTGTCAGGCTCAGTGAGGCTCCCGAGTCGCCAGCCTCTTTCAAATTCTGCCATAGGACCTGCAGCTCTGCAGCCCTGTGAGCCTGAGCCAGAGGAGCTCCTTCTTCCAGACTGTATTATTAACACCAAGATGCACAAGATGAGACGAGTCTAGCAGAGGGAAGTCAGAGTACCACCTGAGAGGCCTGGAACAGACCTCTAAGCCCAGGCTGCTCCAGGGAGGAGCTGTGTTCCTGTGAACCTATCATGAGTGAAATCTTCCAATAGCTCAAGATTTGACATTAGCTCCTGAAGAGCACGTACTACTAACCAGCTGTCCATGTCTAGGTCTCTGGGGAATGTCCAGCCACACTTAGGACTGGCCTAAACACAGCTACTTCCCCAGAGAAAACTACTGCTTTGGAACTGCTCACCCACATTCAGGCCCCTGAGAGTTCCTTGTCTCTCAGGGCTGAAGGTGGACTATCAAAACCTGAAAAGGTTTCAAAGGCCTCCCCAAGGGTCTCAAAAATGATGTGCAGGAAGAAAATATTACAACTTTTATTTATATTCATCTAATGGGCTAAAAAGAAAGTACACTTAAAATATATATATGAGGGCTTCCCTGGTGGCGCAGTGGTTGGGGGTCCGCCTGCCGATGCAGGGGACGCGGGTTCGTGCCCCGGTCCGGGAGGATCCCACGTGCCGCGGAGCGGCTGGGCCCGTGAGCCATGGCCGCTGAGCCTGCGCGTCCGGAGCCTGTGCTCCGCAGCGGGAGAGGCCACAACAGTGAGAGGCCCGCGTACAGTAAAAAAAAAAAAAATATATATATATATATATATATATGATTGACAGTGACATCCCCACTTGGTCCATGTGTCGCTTAAGGTATAAGCTGTATCCTGAGGGGAGAATATAAATTCCACACCTCAAAGGGGTTGACAGCTGCTCCCTCACACATCCATTCAAGCACATTGCACCCTAGTGTGGCTCACATATGCTTGGCTATGTGTGTTTATGAATTTGACATCATGAAGAATAGACTCTGTATAATGCTTAAATTATAATGACATAAGGTGTGACTGTATAAATCTGTTCTATGTGTTTTTATTTTTGTTTTTTGTGCAACATAGTTCCCTTATTATCTTTTGGCAAAGAACCTAAAGGAGTAACAGTTTTCTTTCACTAAATTACCAGTGTTCCAAATTTGCTGACCTTTTCTGTGATGACAAGTAGCTGTCCATAGAATGCCATCTAACAGAGATCCTCAAAAAAGATAAAGACACTTACTGTCTTCTTTCAAGGTAGAGGTGACATTCTAAAAATGAGTGAGAAAGTGATTGTTTTTGTTTTGTTTTCTTTTATTTTTAATCCTGGTATGGGAAAAGAATGTTGAAAAATGGATGTTTGGAAGTGTTTATATTATTGTTGTCAAAAATGATATGTCTCAGACATAAACTCATATCTTACACTTAATAAAACTTGAATCAGAACTCTCTAACCTATTTTAAGATCTTCCAAGTAAAAGAGTTTCAGTGGTTTTTTAAAAACCATTTGATGAAAATATTAAAATAAAATCCCTTCTGATTCATTCCAAAAAAAATCCGATTTTGACATCAGGAAAAGGGAGAATTTTTTAAATATTTACAATGCAAATGAACAAGAATTTTTTTTTTTTTTTTTTTTTTTTTTTTTTTTTGCGGTACGCGGGCCTCTCACTGTTGTGGCCTCTCCCGTTGCGGAGCACAGGCTCCGGACGCCCAGGCTCAGCGGCCATGGCTCACGGGCCTAGCCGCTCCACAGCATGTGGGATCTTCCCGGAACCGGGCACGAACCC
This sequence comes from Mesoplodon mirus, assembly GCF_964341445.2. Classification (NCBI taxonomy): domain Eukaryota; kingdom Metazoa; phylum Chordata; class Mammalia; order Artiodactyla; family Ziphiidae; genus Mesoplodon; species Mesoplodon mirus. The sequence continues at coordinate 30,151,809 of NC_138976.1, read as the reverse complement.
GTGTCCCCTGAAACGGCAGGTGGACTTTCAACCACTACGCCACCAGGGAAGCCCAACAAGAAATTTTTTGAATGAAACTCAGAAATTAATACCATGATTTAGAAAGTGCAGCCAATGATGCACCTCCTGTTTGATCCACAGATCTTTTGAGAAATACTTCGCAGCAATGTTTTGATGGTCATCAAAACCAAGTATCAAAATAAAATAAACACAACTAGACCTTTAATTTCTGCAACATAAGGCATTAAACCCCAATTTTATTTTATTTTATTTTTTACATCTTTATTGGAGTATAATTGCTTTACAATGGTGTGTTAGTTTCTGCTTTATAACAAAGTGAATCAATCATACATATACATATGTTCCTATATCTCTTCCCTCTTGCATCTCCCTCCCTCCCCACCTCCCTATCCCTCTCTTCTAAGTGGCCACAAAGCACCGAGCTGATCTCCCTGTGCTATGCGGCTGCTTCCCATTACGTTTGGTAGTGTATATATGTCCATGACACTCTCTCTCTTTGTCACAGCTTACCCTTCCCCCTCCCCATATCCTCAAGTCCATTCTCTAGTAGGTCTGTGTCTTTATTCCTGTCTTACCCCTAGGTTCTTCATGACATTTTTTTTTCTTAAATTCCATATATATGTGTTAGCATACGGTATTTGTCTTTCTCTTTCTGACTTACCAAATTTTATTTAATTAATGAAGCATACTCCCATCATATCACAATGCTCAGTGTTATTAATAATTTAGTGAGCCCATGAATACAGATTCTTGTTTAATTAATACATATAATTTAAATATTTAAATATTTGTATTCACTTGATTGTATTCTTTGTATAATGTCTGTTTTGTTAAATGGTTTGTAGTGTGCATAATACCTAATACTATATTACATATATGTATACACACACACATACGTACACACATGTATAAAGAAAGAGGGAGAGAGAGCCAAAAAATATTCAAGAATGCCCCTGGGTCACACACATGAAATCCAGAATATCTGGCTATAGCTTTTGAATGACAGCTTGAAATAGGGACTCTGAGGATGGCACATTTCTATAACCCTAGTTTTAAACTCAAAGCTCGGCTTCTAACCATGTGTTTGATGAATGAAAATTTCAGTATGGCTAGAGGTTTGAATTGTCCTCAGATAATAATAAGAATCCATGAGTTCTTTCAAAAATGTTTTAATCCAACCACGTATACACAGAGCAGTGAAATAAAATTGCAAAATATTTACCTTTATAAAAAATTTTCTATTTCTGTTAGACCTGAGGAAAGGAGCCTGATGTTCCTATTGTGAACCACTAGATGGCAATAGCTCTATATTACTCTCAACCTCACTTCCTAGGGATCCTAGTGGTCTTGGATTTGGCATTTAGAATAAATGTTGTCTCTGCAGATATTTGCCAAGAAAAGGCATATCTGCTTTAGGAACTCTGAGATTGATATTATTGATGCAAGTGCATTTCTGTGCTTGTTTCTTGTTGCATCTATCTATGGCTACTGCAAGTTATCCACCAATTTGATTATCCTGGAGCTGTAAATTATTATAGCAAAATCAATAAAGAATTTATTTTAAGACATAGGGGTCCATAAAGGTCTGCATATGGAAAGTTTAAGATAATTGCAGTGCTTTTATGTATGCTAACCTAACCTCATGGCTTTGGAATTACTGAATAAGACTCATGCTCATGCACAGCTACAGATATAGATAAAGGCGGCAAAAGTGAGAGTTCGCTCTTGCTTCTCTTCCTGGCTATTCTGTGTATTCACAAATAAGCCACCTAACTGTGACTGAGAGCTGTCCAGTTCCTCTTCCATGGAATATGGATCTACAAAGAGCACCTGCAAAATGCATGAGGTTTTGGACAGAAAAATGACAGAATTGGAGACAGAGTAATGACTGGGCAGCATGGAACGCTCTTTGGCTCAATACCTTGAGGAAACTGATACTGTGTAATTTTATATTGAAATAGGAACAAAATGTAAATTAACATTTAGTGGGGCTGTTTTGTTTGAGTTTACTCATGTAGCCATAGTGGGGTGGTGGAAAGAAACCATACTCAGAGTCCTGAAGTTGGTGTAATCACTAACTAGTTTGATGTAAAGCCCCCACAGATGAGACATATGAGATCTTTTAAGATTTCTTTGTTTTCTGTGACTTTATCAACTACTAGTTCTAAATGACTCAAAAATTGGGAAAAGAAACAGGTGGAATTAAATTTTTTAAAAACTTCTTGACCTTTGAATTTGTATCTTTTTATTTCTCAGATACTTTTAGCTCTGACAGGGTCAGAAATGCAATTTTGTTTTAGCATCTTTCTCTGCCCTGAAAACTGCCTCCTGTCCTCTTCCAATTTTTAAAGCTTTCTGATGGCAATAAAAAGAGAGTGAGAGAGCACTAAAATGCAGACACCCTGAATATTAATTTTTTAATTAAATAAGTATTGGTGAGAAAGAAACAAAAAGCCACAGTTTTCTGTAATTTATTTAAGACCACATTTGGCTGTTTATATGGAATATAACACAAGTGACTAATCTCTCTCAGGCTTTTTGCATTTATTTAACTTAAATTCCATCTCAATCTAGTTCTAATGGATTTCTTCCAGAGAGAACACCAAAGGATTGTTCTGGGACTGAATCTTCTTTTGACTGCCTACAACCAATTGACCGATGTGGTGTCTCAATACAACAGTCATTCATTCATTCAACAAGCTCACAAAAAGTATCTAAATATTGTGTTCTCACATAACTGTCTAGAGGTAGAAGGAAGAAAATGGCAAAAGGGTCTTCTTCTAGTGTGCCTTTTCCCCGCCGCCCCCCCCCACCAGGGAGGATAATCTTTCCAGGTATCTCATAGCTCACTTTCCTCACATCTCTTTGGCCAGAATTGGGCCTCGTACCTCCTCTAGGCTCATCCCTGGGAAAAGTGCATGGGGTTTATAGGAGAAAACATTTGAACTTGGTCTTGAGAAAAACTATCGTCTTGATATAATATATGCAGAGAATAGAAAAACATATCCATCATTTTCTTTCCAGTGAGTAATTTATGGTCCTCAAAATACATTGCACAGTTCCCTTTCATGCTACTAGGTTCCTCTGATGACTTTAGAATCAGAGAAAGAAAACAAGTTATTTCATCTGAGAAATCACCCACTGGGCCAAAGCAAATAAAATAAAGTTTGTGATGTTGTAAAGGAAGATAGGAGTGCAAGAAAACAGGGAATCAAGTGGAAAATGAAAAATTTGAAAAAATCAATTGGAGTTAAAAGATCAGTCAAGAAAGGAAACATAGTAGTGGTATCTCTGAAGGTTAGTTTTTGTTTGTTTGTTTGTTTGTTTCTGCGGTACACAGGCCTCTCACTGCTGTGGCCTCCCCCGCTGCAGAGCACAGGCTCCGGATGCGCAGGCTCAGCGGCCATGGCTCACAGGCCCAGCCGCTCCACGGCACGTGGGACCCCCCCCTCCGGACCGGGGCACGAACCCGCATCCCCCGCATCAGCAGGTGGACTCCCAACCACTACGCCACCAGGGAAGCCCCGAAGGTTAGGTATTGATAGCACAATCCGTGCTGTTCTTAATGGGTCCTTACACACCAAGAGAGGTGGCAAATGTTGGTGGCAAAGAGTGCTTAAACTCTAATAAAGACAAGTTTCATCTCGTCACTAAGGAATCTAATTTCCATTTCAGAGAGAAGTAGAAAGGGCATTATTCCATAAATAAGTATCTAGGACATTATGTAGTGCTAACTAGGGAAGTAAAGCTAAAGAATATTTCAAGTGAATTTTGGAAAACTCCTAGCTGTATGAGTTCCATAGGCTTTAACCCAGATAAATGAGTTTAATTCCAAAACTCTGCCATTTAATAGCTGGGGTACCTTCAGTCACTTATTTTTATGAGCCTCAGTGTCCTTACTTGTAAAATGGTGCCGATAACAGTATCCTGCAACAAAGAATTGCTGTGACGATCAAATGAGATAATGATGAAACACCCAGCACAGGTTCTAGTGTAGAGCATGTGCTCAGTAAATAGAAGTTCCCTCCTTTCTCCAGAGCAGTGCCTAGCCTACACCAACCTGGCTGCATCAGTCAGGTTCCAATCAGGAGACAGAAACTACACAGCGATTTGTATAAGTTTAATAAAAAGAATATTAACAATAACAGGAGATTTGAGTAACAAGGGAGGAGCTAATAAAGAAGTAAAGAGAACTCTAAAGAACATAGGAAAGGTAGATATAAGGAGTAGTTACTACCACGTAGGAGTATGACAGAGCATCCAATATATTAGAGCCCCCCTTCCACCCCTCCCCCCATGGCTGAGATCCAGATCTTATTGAAGAGGTCATGGCCATGACCCACTGGATGGCAGAAAAGTAACTGTGGTGATGCACCTGTGGAAGCCACTGGAAGTCCATACTCTACAGTGCTGAGAAAACTATGCACAGGGAAGTATCTTGCCAGAGGCATTCCACTGCCAAACCACCAGAGAGGGTGCTGGAGGAAGCTGTTGGTCATAGGTGCTGCTCGCCACCATGCACTGTGGGAGCTGGTGTTGGAGGAGACATCTGGGCTGAAGATTCCTGTTGCTGGAGAAATCACAATGCTGCAGTAGCCAGGACTGGAGTTGTGTGCAGTGAAGGAACCAGGCACTGAAGAAGCTACACACACTGCAGGAGCCTATTAGTGGAGCACTCTGAAACCAGAAAAAAGACCCCCTTCCTCCACCATTGATTATCTCCCCAGGACTCTCTATTGACAAACCTTAGCATTGTCCCTTATATCAAAGTAAGAAATAAAGAGCCCAACTTCATTTCACAGATCAGGCAATGAAGAGTAGACTTGTAGTTGAGAGGCAACAAAATGATAAAGGCACACTGGCTAACCTAGTTTTCTCTTTGGGGTGCATCAGTGTGGAATCATTCCCTGAATTTATTCAGAGGACTCAGTAAGTGTGAATGGCCAATCAGAGGCAGGCTGGCTAGGTAAGGGCCATCTAGGGATGCTGACTGCAACAGGCAGGGGAGGAGACTTTAGTTTCTTTCTCTCCACATCTATCCTAGCTCCCTCACCTTCCCATGAGGAAGAAACTGCTAATCTTATTCATCAAATTCTAGGCCATAGATTCATCCATATTTGCTAATGGGCAAGAATACTGTGCCAAAAATATCAGGAATCCACATTATATTTTTTCTCTTTCACTTTTTTTCTTTTATGGTGCTCTTGGGAGGAACTCTGTTACCTCTAATTTTTTCCACAAAACCTCCTGAGAGTCCTGGTCAGTGTGTCAGGTCCCTTGTACCATGCGGTTGGTCATTAGGTGGTAATACTCCAAAATTTGAATTTAGGCTGGTTGCAGGCAAAAAGCTACAGACCTCTAACTCAGCTTTGCCAACATTTTGCATTAAGAGTAATTAGGTACTTACCCAATAATAATGAACTAATATTTGTTTCCCATTGGCTTTGTTCCCTGTGTCTATCTCCCTATAGAATTTTCAGGGATGAGTTATGATTTGCAGAACAGGATTCAGGCATTCCTACATTTTCATAAACACCTTCAAAATTCCATCTTAATTTCTAACAACTGCCATCTTGTTTTTGCAAACAAATGTCTAAAGTGGTTGGCACTTTTTAAGTACTTCTTATATACTTACAATCATAAATACAGAAATATTTATGTAGCAATTTATAGTCTTCAACAGAAATATTTATATAACAACTTTACAAACAACTTCACATGTTTCCTTATGCCATCTTCACAATTTCTTTATGACATTGTTATTTTTACTCTTATTTTATACCTAAGAAAACTGAACTTGAGAGGCTAAATATATTTCTTAGTATCACATCATTTTAATAAGGCATAGTTGGGATCTAGGCACAGGTGTTCTGATTCTTAATCCTATGTTCTTTCAAATAAATAAATAAATACATTTTAAAAAATTCCTGGCACTACTATTTATGGAATAGTAGGAGTTCCATAAGTGTTGACTTTACAAGTCCTTGCCCTCTACTTGTGCTAGCTGCTTTCTTTGTGCAGGAAGTAGATCTGTTAAGGCAGCTTATTTTCAGCTCCCATTGCTATGGTAATGCTAATTATTTAACATCTTGTTCTAAAGGCCAAGATCCCAATGGAGATCATACACAGGGCTCCTGCTATAAAGAGCATGGCTTCCGGTGGTGGGAAAGAATACATTTTGATCTCTTCCTGCAGTATTACAGTTATTTTGCCATTTGTAATTTTTGTTTCTTGGGAAACAAGATAAATTCCCCCAAGTATGTGCTTGTGCTGTTTAAACCTCCACACTTGTTTTTAAAGTTCTCAGGAAATGTTAACGCTAAAACAGCGTTTTGAACAGCAGGGTCAATTGTTGTAGATAGATTCATTTAGTAAAAAACAGAACATCTGATGCTTGTAAAAGGAGATTTTCCCAAAATACTTACTGTTGGGGATTAAGAGCTTTTGAACAATCAGTGTTTACCCACTATTATTGCCAGACTACATTTAAACAGTTCCCAATTCATTCAGGATATATGGCCCACAAAATGTACTTCCTTGGCAATGTAGGAAACTTGCATTAGTGTTCTATAGAGAAATAGAAAGTGAGGAGGCAAGATGCTCTTTTTTTCCTCTCAGTTACCTCTGTCAGTGGTACAGCATCCCCAGATGCACTTCAATTCTGGTAACACTTCTTCCCTTTTGTCCTCTAACCTTTGGGGAGGTATCTGGTTTCACAGGTATTAATTTCTGGACAACATTCCTTCCCCTACTTTATTCTTCCAGGACTCCTACTCATTTTTGCTCTTCCAACTTTCCAGTGCTAGGGTAACCAATTCCTTCGTTCAAAGCTCCCAAAAGGTTTCTGTTTTCCTGATTGAACCTAATTGATAGAGGAAACAAATCAATATGTTGATTTTGAAATGCATCAAGGTCTTAAAAGGAGATAAAGGGTAAAATTAGATATTCTTTAGATATTGTTATCAAAGCCTTCTTCAAAGTGAATATATGAGTTACAGTCTAAAGTATGAGAAGGAGATAATAGTAAGGAGATCTGAAGGAAGTGTGTTTCAGCCAGAGGGGACCTTCTTTGGATGATAATTAGTGGTAGTTTGGATTAGAGGGGTGGCAGTGGAGGTGAAGTGGGTGGATTCAAGATGTATTTTCAAATAAAATGAAAAAGAATTGTTCATGAAAAAATTAAAAATTGTGGTAAGAGAAGAGCAATAAGAGATGATGTGGTAGGCTGAATAACAGACCCCAATCATATACAGGTTCTAATCCTTGGAACCTGTGAATATAACTTCATTTGACAAAAGAGAGTGCAGATGTGATTAAGCTTAGCATCTTGAGATGGAGATGATTAGCCTGAATTACCTGGATGGGTCCTAAATGGAATCATATGTGTCCTTATCAGAAGGAGATTTGATAGGGCAGAGAAGGAAACCATGTGACCAAAGCACGGGGAGGAAGAGTCAGGGAGAAGATGCTATACACTGGCGTTAAAGATGGAGGATGGGTCACAAGCCAGAGAATAAAGGCAGCGTTTAGAAGCTGGAAAAGGCAAGGAAACAAATTCTCCCTAAAGCCTCTGGAGGAAATGCAGCCCTGCTGACACCTTGATTGTGGCCCAGCGAAATCCATTTTGCACTTCTGACTTCTAGAATGATAAGAAAATTGTGTTTTTTTAAAGCCACCATGTTTGTGGTAATTTGTTAGAGCAGCCCTGGGAAACCAATATAGATGACTCCCAGAATCTCATTTTGAGCAACAGTTTAAGTGTGATACTATTTACTAAAATGAGAAATATTGGGAAATGAGCAAGCAGGTTTGAAGAGTGGGAAGTATCAAAGAAATATCAAGAGATCATTCTGAACTGGTTAGTCTTAAGATCTATGAGTAACGCAAATTTGAAATGATTAGTTGGCTCTTCAATATTTCCTACTTGGAGCTGGCCGAATTTCCTGGATCAATTGATTGTGGGTTTTCATCACATTTGGGAAATATTCAACCATATCTCTTCAAGTGTTTGTTCTGCTCCATTATCTCTCTTCTCCTTTTCTGGGACTCCCAATATGTTAGGCTTCTTGATATTACTTGACAAGCCACTGAAGCTCTGTTCATTTTCTTTTTTTCCATTTAAAAATAATCTGCGTCTGAGCTTGGAAATTTCTATTTACCTATCTTCAGTTTCACTGACACATTTCTTCTGAAAGCACTTCTTATTTTAATTTCAGATAGTGTAGTTTTCAGTTCTTGGGTAGCCATTTGGTTCAATTTTAGTTTCCATATATTTTCTGAAATGTATCTTTACTCATCATATCCATTTTTCCTATTAACTCTTTAATATATCTATAGTAGTCATTTTAAACTTATTGTTTGCTAATTCCAATATCTGCTATGTCTGTGTCCACTTTTATTGGCTGATTTTTCTTTTGAATATAGATCTCAGTTTTCTGCCTCTTTACATTTCTAGTAATTTATTGTACATTGAATAATATTTTGCAGAGAGTTTGGATTCTGTAACTTTCCTCTGGAAAGTGTTAATTTTAATTTAGCAAGCAATTAAGTTGCTGGTGGACCAACTTGATCCTAAGGTTTTGTTTTTAGTTTTGTTAGAGTGATTGTAATTGAATTTTTCGCTCAGTTCAGGGCATAGACTTTAGTCCTGGGAATGGTCTTTACTACTATAAGATGTGGCCCTTCTGAAGTATCAGTTACAAACCCTAGATTTAATTCCTCTAATTAGGCAGAACTTGAATTCCACTCAACTTGAATTCAACTGCACCTCCCTAATACCAGGCAGCTACTAAAATTCCTGTTCAGTGTTTTAGCTTTCCAACTGTTGTTTTCTACTAAGTTCATTGGAATCTCACTCTACACACGTGCAGCTGAATTTTGGAAGAGTTCACACACAGATTTGGGGATCACGCCATCTGTGGTTTCATCCTTTCATGCACTTACCTATCCTCATCAATTTCTAGCAGCCCCAAACTTTGACCTCAGACTTCTGTTTTCTGCTTGAACTCTATCTCCTGTGCACAGGGCAGACTGGAGAGTGCTATCATGGGAAAAGCCAGTTAAATGTGGATCTCACCCAGTGTGTTTCCAATCTGGAAAGTGTAATATCAGCTCCAGTTTCTGCCTGCTCTCAGTTGATATGAAGAGACGTAGAAATAGACGTAGATATGTTTGTTTGTCCAGAGTTTATAATTGTTATTGGCAGGAAACAGTCCAATATAAACTGCCATACTATCATCAGAATCCTGGCAGTTGGCTGAATCTTGATTTCAGGAAAGAATTCTGGAGCTAATATAGAAATTTACATTTATCAATAGGAGAAACGTCTAGTAAAGTGCTTCTAATTATTGGTTTCACATTACAGTAACCTGACAGTTTTTAATCTGTTTGGCCAGATACCCCAAAATCAAATAAATCAGACTTTCTGGAGGTTGGACCCAGGGGTCATTAGTTGTTAAAGCTCCTCAGGTGATTAAAATATGCATTTAGAGTTGAGAAGCTCTGGTCTTGAAGATAAGCAGAGTAAGAGAAGAAGTAGATTCAGATTTGACAACCAGTATTATTCAGTAAAGGAACTGAGAAGGAACAACCAGAGGAAGGTAGCATCATGAAAGCCAAGAGAGGAGAGTGTTTCTCTACGCAGGGAGAAGTCATAAAATGTGTTAAATGCTGCTTACAATTTCAGTTGAGGACAAAAAAGCAATAGTATTTTGCAACGTGGTATTTGTTGGTGATAAACATATCAAAACAGATGCAAGAGTTTTTAATATTAATTGTAATAAAAGTAGATGAGCAGTATTGGGATATACATACTATGTCTCAGATGTGGATACAAAGAAAACCTTATTTCTGTAACTGCTCTCATCCACTTCATCTTCTATTGTTGCATAGTCATGAAAGAAAAAATTAAACTGCCCCCATAGCTCTCTCTCTTCTAGTTTGAAAGTCTCTTTCAAGTCAAGTCAGCCTCTTTGAGATTCTTAGTCGTGACAAGTTGAATCAATTCTGCCCTTTTCCCTCTCCCTTTTCTATGTATATGTGGTAGGGGCTGGAGAGACATAAGTTCTTGGGTAGCACATATGCTATCTGCATCGGTGTTAGGGTTAAGAATGATGGATGTCCTATGAGTCTTCACTAGATTCCTTATATGCATCCATCACCAACCAAGTCATTGGGCGAGATACTATGCTTGCCAGCTTCCTTATTCTTGTACCTGCTTTTGAAGTCTGGGGTCACAACTAGAATTTCTGACCTTGAAGTCTCCCAAATCTGTATTCCCTCCTCCAAGCTTCAAGCCTCTATTGCTTTACAGTTTCCTCATTGTTCCTCATTGTACATCTGAAACCAAGCTAAAGTTTTTAAATAAGGACTTATTAAAGATGAAACTGAAAGTAATGATAAAAGGGATATAGCAAGTAACATGTAAGTTATTAACTCATAGAACAAAATATTAAAGCATATTTATATTAGAAGTCCCAATTAAAGAGATCAAGACTTAGAGCGGTATCTACTAGGAGTTATGCCTCTTTTCTATATTCTGCCTTGATAATTCATCATTTCCTGTTATCTTCCTGGTCCCTTATCTTAGGAACTGCCTGTTCCAAAGATAACTGACTCTGATAATAGCCTTTCAGGGAGATCACCTCTTCATACAATATATCAGAATGTAATAGTTATAATAGAATATAATAATTCCAATACCCACAACAGATGAACACAGTATCAAGTGGCTTATTTTCTTAAGTTTCAAATATCAAAATATAAAAATATTAGTGTTAAAAACTGACTGAAAACAAAGTTATTGACATGAAAATTTTGAATAAATAAATATGTTTAAAAGCAAAACATACATTATAATTTGAATAGTATAATTCATTAGTTTAAAAACACAATGCACATTTTTCAAGGATTCAGAGAATGTTTGTAAAAATTATGTCTTGCTTCAAAGGAAACACATAGAGAATCTGGGACTCAAACTAAGTGATCTGTCTCAGCATTCACTGTTGCTGAATGTCTTCTTGTCCCTATTTGTGGGGACTCTATTTGCAGGTAGGTTTTTATAAGGCTGATAGGTGTGGGTACTCCAGGTGCTAACTGTGGAGCTGAGACGAACAATACAAGCCGTAGTTGACTACATGGCCCAAGGTCTACACCTGAGAAAACTTCTTAAGTATGAGTCTAGGGGATAAGTGAATGACTGTAATAAGAGGCTAAAGAATCAAGGAATGCAGAGAAACAAGTTCAAACAATTATAGTGAATTGAAATTATCTAGAACGTTACTACTGAAAATGTGGTCCCTAGACCAGCATCAACAACATTATCTAGGAGCATGTTAGAAATTCAAAATCTCAGACCCCATCAAAGACTTACTGAATCAGAATCTGCATTTTAATAAGACTTCCAGATGATTTGAAGACACAGAGTTCAACAACTGATCTAGGATATAGCTGAAAAAGCAAAGCTGAGTTATGTTGAGTCTAGGGTTATAATTCAATTCTTTTTTTATATTAATTTTTATTGGAGTATAGTTGCTTTACAATGTTGTTAGTTTCTGCTGTACAGCAAAGTGAATGAGTTATACGTATACATACATGCACTATTTTTAAATTTCCTTCCCATTTAGGTCACCATATAGCATTGAGTAGAGTTCTCTGTGCCGTACAGTAGGTTCTCATTTGTTATCTGTTTTATACATAGTAGTATATATATGTCAATCCCAGTCTCCCAGTTCATCCCACCCCCCCTTCCCCCCTTGGTAACCATAAGTTTGTTATCCACAACTGTGACTCTATTTCTGCTTTGCAAATAAGTTCATCTGTACCATATAATTCAATTCTTCATCATTATAAAGCTAACTTGGATAATATTATGATATCAAGGAGTGGGAAATAAAGCCAGAGATGGAAATTCTACTTATTTCAAGTATAAAAAAACGAATGCAATAATTTGGCCTCAGTGTGGCATGTAGTGGTTCAAGGTCAGAAGCAGTAGAAGATAAATGTTTACTGGGGGAATGCAAGTCACATAGGAATGAATTTACATTAACTCTAATTCCAGTTATGGAATGTTTGACCTGAAATGCCTCTCTTCTGATGAGAGTCAGTGCTTCTCCTTTGGTTAAGATGGAAGGAAATGAAACTCATTGAGTTACAAAGGTCCAGGAATAGCAGTGAGAGCTCAAAATAAACATTAAATGCTAGTTCAAATATTTGTAGGTAACAGGGATTGAAATTGAAAGCACGCTTGGTTAATTATCTAGGGTCTTAAATCCTGAGTTTTATCACACCTAATAAATGAGACTTGAATGAATTGAAAGTCTAATATGACAGCTCCTAAAATCTTACCTTCAAAACAATAGTCAATGTTAAACATCAGGGAAGTTGAATTGAGGCTTGGAGTTGCTTCTCCCTACATAGCTTTTCATAGTCTGACAATTTTCTTCCACTGAATAGGCCTTGGTAAAAATTTATTTGCTCATAATTCTGGCTTCTTGATTTCCATATATTCTTTCATCAAGTATTTATTAAACATCTTTTATGTATCAGATAATGAGCTAGGTTCCTGGAATATAGAACTAAGGCCAGTTCCTGACCTTTGGGGAGTCAGAAGTCAGGGATGCATCTACATTAATAGGAAAATATCCTTAATAGTGGCATAAACAGGAAATTATGGAGAAGAAGAGGGACTGGTGGAAGACTAGAGGGCCAGAGAATATAACTATAGTGAAAAAAAGATTTAATGTGTATAACCTTTATCAATGAAAAATGATTAACACTGAATGTCTCTTTTGATAATTTCAGGAACCATGTGAAATAGGTATTAATCTGCCTTTGCAAATGAAGAATCTGAGCCTGAAGGAAGATTAGTAACTTACTCAGGATTTTACAGGCAAGTGGGGACTCAAATGAGAAACCGGGTTTTATAACACTAGAATTCCAGGCCTTCCGCCTAACTAGCCCATGACCCATGACTATTCTAAGTAATAACATATCCAGGAGTAACATTTTAGCATACTTCAGGATCCTTATCCATTAGCTATGAATGTGGTCCTGCTGAAGGATATATCACCTGACTGATTGATTTGGTGTGTTTGGGTGATGTAATAATTTACACAGGTCCCTCTCACCACCTTGCTTTTCTTTGTTTGTCTCTCTGAAAGCTGGTCACTTGTTAAAAAATAACCACCTTCCCATACTCAGGTAAAGATAGCTGAGTGCTTGGATTCCATTGCTACAATTTTAAAGTATGCTTATTATGTTATTTAAGGTTTATTTATAAGGCATGCATCTACCATGTACAAAATGGTACTTGGGGCTTGTGTGAAAAAAAAACATTTCTGATAACCTAGTTGCCCAGGACTACCCCCAAATGAACTAAATCAGAATCCCTGGTAGTTGGACCCAAGCATCAGTAGTTGTTAAATAAACCTCCCCAGGTAATTTTAGTATGCATATGGACAGGATGACTGACTCTAATGTAATGTAAAATGGCTACTGCAAAGACAACAGCTAATTGCTAGTCACTACTTAGCCTAAGCCAAGCAACATGCTAAACTCTTAAAATAGGATGGTCTCATTTTCACAACAATCCAATGAGGAGAGTGGTATTGTTACCCATTATCTCCATTTTTTTACATAAGAGAAATGAGGCTTTCTCAGGGGCTCGTTAGTGTGTCCAAGGTCAGTGGTGAACCCCAAATTTCTGATTCCAGATTCCAGGTCCTAGCCACTAGACTATACTGACTTCCTATAATAAAGCTAAATAGAAGAGAGATGCTTTTGAGGACTCTTTTCTAAAAATTAAATTTGGAGACAGTTGGGGTAAATTTAGTTCAATACTTGAGCACATTATTCTTTGTCCAGTGAAGAAAAGAGAATGAGTAGAGAAAGATGAAAAATTACTTCCAAATGAATTAATGTCCCTTGTTTTATTTCCTTTGAAATTGAGAGAAGTGTTTTGATGCAGACCTATGGATTAAAAGATATACCTAAGCAGCCTGTGAGGTTAGCATAGCCCACAGCTAGTATCTGGAAGGAGACCCCTGTAGCAGATACCAAGGCAAATACACAGGAGAGCATCTGGTGCCAGCAGAGGGGGCAGCATCTTGTAGAGGGTGGTGATGACATATTTAAGATCGTTTAAAAATCAAAACGGAGTAACTATGGTTCAGGTATCCAAAATGGAGCTGGGTGGCCATTGTGGATGTGGTTTCAGACACATTCCTATATCACTGAGAACTTGAATTTTTTCTGAACTGTATCAAACTCAAGAATACCACCAGCCAGTTTTCAAAACAGTATCTGCTAGCAGCTGCTAGCTGCATCCTGTAGTTTCAAAGTTTCCTCTACCCTTTGCAACTACGTAACCATTTTAGAGGCCAACCAATCCTTGCTTAACAAGCAATCTTGCCAGCTCCAATCCTAATTCTTGACAATTTACGTAACCTTGTAGGTTTTTTTGCCTTTATAAGCTTCCCTTATTTTGTAGTCTGGTGGAACACAATTCAAGTGCTTCTTGAATCTGTGTCTCCCAGGCTGCAATCCTAACAAACAGCAATCAGGTCTCTCTTTCTGAAATTTTGGTTAATGATAGAGTAGGTGTATTCAGTGGGGTTCTGGAATGTCAGAAAAGTATGAGACCTGAGTTACAGAGCCATGCACATCTCCAAGTTTCATATGCTGAGGAATTATCAATGCATAAATGTAGACTGCCTGCTTAATGTTTGTTTTATATGAGGCCCTATAGCACATTGGTCACCATATATACATAGTATAGAGCCTGAGCTAGGTTCAAATCTTGGCACCAAAATGGAGTATTAATATTAATATTATAGAGTTATTGTGAGAATTACAAAATACAGTATGTGAAATATATGTTTGGTCTTCATCCCCATTTCTGGCATGCAGTTCCTAAAACACTTGGAATTTCCTACGTGGTAAGAACAATGAAGGTGTCTTTCATTAGGTTAATAAGGTGATTTTTGGAACTCCCCTAAAGATGGGAGCTGGTTGCCAGGAGAACTAATGTGTGATTAGAGTGTTGAAACTTTCAATCCCTCCCCCCCGACCTCAGGGGAGGGGAGAAGGGCTAGAGATTGAGTCAATCAGCAATGGCCATTGATTTGATCAATCATGCCTGTGTAACAAAGCCTCCATAAAAACCCAACAGGAGGGGTTCTGGAGAGCTCCTGGGTTGGTGAATATCTGGAGATTTGAGGTGAGTGGCATGCTCCAAGAGGGCTCGGAAGCTCAGCACCATTTTCCCATACTTTGTCCTATGCATCATTTCCATCTGGCTGTTCCTGAGTTATATCCTTTTATAAGAAACTGGTGCTCTAGTAAGTAAAATCTTTCTCTGAGTTCTGTGACCTGCTCTAGGAAGTTAATCAAAATCAAGAAGGGGGTCATGGGGACCTCTGATTTATAGCAGTCTGTCAGAATTACAGGTAACAACCTGGACTTGTGACTGACCTCTGAAGTTGGGTAGGAGAGGGGGGACATTCTTGTAGGAATGAGCCCTTGTTACCAAAACTGAACTTGAGTTCACTTGCCTGAAGTGCAGCAAAACCAATCTACTGTCATCAGGTTGTAGTGAAGGAAAGTACAGTATTTATTTGCACAGTGCCAAGGAAGGAGACTGGACAGCTAATGCTCAGGAGATCCAAACTCCCTGATGACTTACATGCAAGGGTTTTTAAAGGCAACATCAGGGGCAAGTGTCACAGGGTACGTGATCAGCACATGGACGTTCTTCTGATTGGTTGGTGGTGAGGTAACAAGGTGATGTTTTGGGAGTCTTAATCATCAATCTGGTTCCTACCAGTCTGGCATCTATGTGCTTGTGGTTAGCGGTTTTTGTTTAGTGGAAGTCCTGGTTTCTGTAAAACAACTCAAGGATATGAATCATGTTATTATCTATATCCCTTTAGGAGGAACTAGGAGTCTGTGACTCTATTGTTCAAGCTATTATTACTTTTCTTGCTTAATTGCTTTTCCTTTGTTTCTGCATTTTTTCATGTCTCTAGTCATTACCAGTTTGAGAAAGCCCTAGGATACTAAAGCTTTTTCTACAGATGAGAAGTGGGGACATGGAGAGTCTTGTACCTGGGAGGGCCCTGCAGGGTCCTGCTTGGTTTCACCCTTAACCTGTGAGACCTGATGCTCTCTCCATGTAGATAGTGTCAGAATTGAGTTGAATTGTAGGACACCCAGCTAGTGTTTAAGAATTGTTTATTGGTTGGTTTGGGGAAACCACCCCCCTCAAAGTGGAATTAGGTCCAGAACCCTTTTTATACTGTATATCTGTAATATATAAGAATATAGTAATCTTAGATATTAAAATATTAAGCCTAAGATATAGTAAGTCTCAATATAGTTTGGTTGTTATTCCTTCTATTATTATTCCATTAAATGAAAAATCAACATAACTAATAATAATAGAATAATTTCCTGTATTTTAGTCAAACCCAGAATATCTGAGAAAGGAGGGGAGAGATGTATCACTTGACAGTTTTCTTTGGAAAAAAATCAGGAAATTCAGGGGAAAATTGCATGAGTGTAGATACTACAACTAGACATAATAAGTGTGAGGAGCAGAGTTTAGTGGTTAAGAGAACAGGTGCTGAAGTCACATGATCTACCAATTATTAGCTTTGTGAGCTTGAACAAATGACTTGATGTCTCTGAACTTCAAATACATTATCTTTAAAGTGGGAGTAATAATATTAAATAATTTAGAATTAAATGCGTTAGTATTTGTAAAGCTCTGAGAACAGTGTCTAATATAGTTAGGATATAAGAGTGTATTGAACAAAATAAATATGATATAGAGATGCAAGCTTGTCAGTATGCTTCAAGGGAAGATGTGGTTAATTCTGAACTTTTGATAGAAATGGCATTTTAGGTAGCCTTGCATATTATTACTGTAAGGTTTTTGCCTTGTACTACAGTGTTTGGTGAGTTGGGATGATCTTTTTGGATGATTCCTATTGCCTATACTAGACGTAAGCCTAAATGACCTCCAATATAAATGGTAAGGGACCTTGTCTCTATGATAAAGACAAGTCCAGAGCTAAATACATGATAGAAATAAACATAAGCCAACTAGAAATCATTTGCCATTTGACTGAAGAGGAGAGTATTTACCGTCCCCTGCCAACCAATGCTCATGTCACTAACCAAGGCTCTCTCAGGATAGGAAAACTTGGCATTCTTATTCTTCCAGCTTTGTGGAAGGAAAGGAGATTCTACAGAGATACAGAATCTCATGGCCCAGGTACTATGGTCGACTGTGTATCCTTGATCCTAACTCATTCTTAGGGAAACAGTGACAATGGGGTACAGAGGGGAGCCTGAACAGGCTTTAGAGGTCAACTTTCCTCTACTTTTGATTCTTGCTTTTTACTCGTCTTACCAGCTTAGTTCCAGTGGTTAGCTAGAGACATCATTGAAACACTTAGGAGAGGAAAAAGATCAGTGGATTATTAGAAAACACCTTCTTACACCTTCATGTGGCTCCATTATTTTTAACAAGTCACATGCAGTCACACTGTTGGGAAGTCTGGGCAACTAATTTAGGCAATGCGAATGCAGTGATGAGGGCAAAACAGATGTGGGTCCTGCTCTCAGGGAGCAACTGAATAAATTAGACTTCATATTGTGCTGGAGTCAAATCAGTCAGAGAGGAGTTTAAAAAAACAAGACTGCTGCAGGAGAACAAAATTGTCTCAGTCTAAAAAGAGATTTCACCACATAATAAATAATAATGAATTAACAAAAACAAGATTAGTAAGATCACTTTACAAAGTCAGAGAGGAAATTTAAATTTTAATACAAATATAATTTTAATTGAAGAAATATAACTTCTAATCAGATATGCTTAACAAAATTAAGTGTTTAAACTCTTACATTTAAAACATGTAGTCAGACATTCATACTTCTCAGAAAGTCTTATTTTGTTGTACTAATTATTGATAAATACAGAAAAGATCTCTTAACATTGACAAGAAACAAATCATGTACAATTTCATCTTTCAAAAAGCAATTTTCCATCTGGCTAGCACCTTCATTTGTATTCCTGTGGTTGTAAGATGTATATATTCTTGTTCCTTAAATTTCCTGTCTTGCTGAAAAGGAAATTTTCAACAGAGTGTTTGTATTCAAGTACATATGTCCATAAATACGATTTCACCCACATTTTTGCAACTAATGTATGTCAATGTAATTAAAATTTCCTAATTTTTATTTCCACAGAGTTTATAGTCTGGCAGGGACCAATTAGACTGGCAGACCATCCCCTTAGGCCATCATGAAAATCCCTTTTGATATTGTCTCCCAAAACCTCTAATATGGGTCGGTACAGGAATTAATTGAGTGACACCCCAAGAGCATACTCTATATTAGAATAAATTATTCAAGTTTCTATTTCCCCTTCTCCTACCTATTCACCAGACAAGCTTATACAAGGTGTGTCAGCTAATAGCCCAAATAACACAAAGCCACCAATTTAAAATCCCCCAGTTTTGCAACCAAATTTGTACATTTTAACAATAGTAACCCTTCATGTTATTATATAAACCTCCTTTTACCACAGAGAAATTTGATAGCTGAAATGAAATCGTCTCCCTTTTTACAGATAAATTAAAGTCCTAGCTTATGTCTAAAAGCATTTTCTTCTTATTTTACTGAGGTTCAGTCAAAGGAGAGCTCACCTAGATGTCTTGGCAGAGAAATAGGATTTCTTCTTCATCAGTAGTGCCCTGATGAAGGCCTACCTTCTCCCACTGTATGTAGTAGACGTCCAGACATGGACGTCTTCCAACTAGAAAACTTTCCTCTGTTCTTGTAAAGTTCCAGAGGAACCACAAGACACACAGGAACATTATAGCACCAGTCCTACACTTTCTCCACAAATACTCAGGACCCATGTGGCATTGGAAGCCCCTAAAATCTAAGCAAATTCCCACAAATAAAAGCATTTTCCAAGCAAAAGCGATGTCTCTAAAACACAAAAGATGTTACAAGACAGACCTACATTGTATTACAAATAAAAGATAACTTCAAAGACTTTGTAATAACTGGTAGAACTGAAAAGGAAAAATAAAAAATTTTAAGAAAGAAAACTTTCTTGGATTATTTAGCTTTTCCAGAGTTTCCATCAATTTCCTGAGTCTAGTGTCTGTGAATTTAACCCTCACATGTGAGAAATCTCTCACTTAGAGCTAATTGTAACACTCTGTCTCTTATATTCTGAGGTGAGCAATGGAACAAAAGAAGAAAATGATAACAACAACAAAAAAAACCCTGCCCTGCATACATAAATTAGGAGAGGTTTATTAAAATATCCTTATCTTCTTAAATATATATATAAGTAATATTCAAAGATTTCTCCTTCTTGTTGCTACCTTTTCTCCTTTTTATTTAGTCCATTGATCTTAATTCGTATTTCCCCTTTAGACGAGAGTTCTTGGAATCCCAAGTTTTAATTGAGTGTGGTCTCTGACTAGGGCTGGAATTTCCACTCTCTTGTGGGCTGTGAATTTCAGACTTAAAACAAAGACTGGTATACTTTATGGCCTTACATTTCCTACTTCCCCAGATTCTTGTTTCTCTCTCTCAAATTTTCCATCCTTAGAAGAACCACCATATTCCTTAGCCATTTGCTGACATTTATGTTACTATGAAACAATAGCTGCATCATCAGCCCCCAACTCTTGAATTCCTTAGACCTTGGATGCTCCCTCCCAGGAAAGATTTCTTCCTGAGTTCACATTTGTCCCTGCTAGAGAAATAGATTTATGAACTAGAGATGGAATTTCTTTTGCTTTCCAAACCTGTATCTTTGGGCCCAGTGCAAGTATTTATATATACTCCTCCCCCAACCTACTTTCTGAAATCTTCTCTATCCAGTTGCAGCCGAAAGACTCCTTGCATCTTCAGTTTATTGTCTACAGAATGAAATCTGACTATACTGACTCTAGAAATCCATTTCTTTTTTACTTTGGTGTCTCTCAACACCCTTTTGAAAAGGCCAGTTGAGATTTTAACACTTCAGTGTGCATCTTAATTTGATCCATTTCTCCTCGACTGTGTATAAAACTAATGTATGCTGAGTTTGAATGTCTTCCTTCCTTTCTTTTACTATTTCCCACAGCTCATGTTTTAACTGCAAAATGAAAACCTTTTACAAGTGGATTTCCTTGCCCCTAAGTTTCTGATAGTTTTCTTATACAATGGAAACTCAGTTTTCTGTTGCCAGCCTTCTTACCTGCTGCTTGTAGTTATCCCTTAGTCTATTAGCAATTCTGATAGCAGAGTCACTGTGTTGTTTCCTTCTTAGCAGTTGGATTTTTGATAAATGCATTTTTTTCACCTCAGTGCAAGGAGATAGTACAACTTTTATATACTAGTGATTCCCATTTCTCCTTATCTTTACAGATGAACTTCAGAAAAGAACTGTGCTAGAACTCATATGCAGGAATCTGGGTCCCCCTAACTGTATGCTATTATCAAGATTTAGTAATAAGTGGGTCCCTTAGAACTTAGAACTTGGCTGGCGATAGAGGGGAAAAATAAGACAAAAAGATCCTGGCATAAATACATCAATCTGAAAGTAAAAGATCTCTATACAGGGGTCCTGATAATTTTGAAGTGAATTTTCCATGATACTGGAAATGAATATGAACACCTAAACCACAATAAGCAGAAGAGTGGCAAAGAGTATGTGTTCCTAAAAACCCATTTTTTCTCCTCTTGGGATCATAATAAAACTACCTTTGCTAGCCTCCTCTTCAGTTAATAAAGTCTGATCCTTGGGATATGACTGAAAGTGATGTGTACCACATCCAGGCCTGGCTCATAAAAGCCTTCAGTATGACCCTCCACATGTGCTTGTCTCTTTGCTGCCATCTTTATCTGCCATCCAAAGACAGAGGATTCAGTTGAGGCCTCGAAGGCCCTAGGAACAGTGGGGCACACAATAGGAGGAGCCTGGGTTCCTGAGAGGCTCTGTGGAGCAGAGCACCCACCCTTCTCCTCCATCCTGTTTGATTTTGAGGGAGTGAAACGTAAAATTCTATTTTACTAGTCCACTGAGATGTGGAAGTTGTTTTATCAGATAGCCTGCCCTGAATAATACAATAAAGTAAAAATTAATATAAGAACTGTTTTCTGTGTGGAAAGGATGGATTTATTCAGTATTTTCTGACTCAAAACTCAAGTAGCAGTGTCCTGAAATCAAAGCCACTTTAAGATAAAGTGAGTCTCCAGAACTCTTTTTTTTTCTTTTATTTCCTTATTTATTAAAAAAACTGCCTAGTGATAACTTACAATTCTTTTTTTTTTTCTTGGAAGATTTTGCCTTTACCTTTTTTCTAGTTTACTCTATATAGTTTATCTCATTTTAACTTTTTTTTCTTGCTATGCTGCACATGTAGGAGTCACCCAGTCAAAACTAAAGGTATAAAATTGAATATAATAAAATGTTGAGAGCTCAGAAGCTAAAAATACTCTCCAAGCAAATATTTCTAAGAAGCTAATGGTTAAACTGGAAGTTCAGGTTTTCTTGTCTCTGATAGTGTTCAAAGTGGTGAGGGCGTTGTGAAATGTCAAAAAGTCACTGAATTAGAAAAGGATTATCAAATATTGCAATAGGAAAAGGAGCTTTTCCCTACTTAGGTCTTGTTCAGAAGATCCACTTTGGATCCAGACCAAAGATGACCGTGGCTTAGCTCCCAAAGTTTAGAGTCACATAAAAAAACAATAAAATTTTGTTTTTATTTTGGTACTTTACATCTCAACATTTTACCCTTTATTTAATGGGTATTCTTATTTGTTCCACCAAAAGATATTGAGTGTAAGTTATGTGTCTTTTAGGATGCCGAGGAGAAGTAGTAGGTATCCAAGTTTTTACTGGCTACCTGTTACCGAAAGTTTGAAGAGAGCACTAATATGAATGGATAACAAAACTATGTGAAGGAATGCTTTACTATTTCCTGGGGCTTTGTCCTTAAGCTCTAATATGGAGCCTAAGTTGCAATGAGATGGACTAGAGTGCAGAACTTTGATGACCCCACAGGCTGAGATTAGGGAGGCTTAATTTTTCTCCTTTCAGATAGGCTTTACTCTCTCTCTAACATATATCTCAGTATGCCTGAGTGGGTGGATACAGGATGAACCTATTCTCTTGTGGTCCATGACTTAATGCAACCTCCCCACATATAAAGAACTAAGATGGAACCTGCCATGACTCAGCTTAGAAGCAAATTACTTTATCTTCTTAACCCCAAAGGTTCACCCTCTGACACTGTAATCTAGTTAAAGAGAAGTTAATGGGCCCTCAACAGAACACCCTCTTCCTAGGAGTGGAATAAAGAAAAAAAGCAATAGTTTCCAAGTTAATTTACTTTTTGAATCAATAGACATAGTGCATAGTGATAGGAACCTTTTATCAAGTTGAGTAGCAAGGTTTTTGAGATGAGGGGCAGATGTTGAGAGAAAAAATGACTTGAATGTTGGCAGGTAAATATTTTGATTTCATTTCCCCAAATGAAAAACTCTTCTAAACAATATTTTAATGCCACTGGATGAAATCAGGATAGGAGCTTGAAGAGGAACATAGATAAAACACAACACTTGGAACCAAAAGATCTGGACTGCTGACTTTACTTTCCTGGGTTTTGTTTGGTTTTGAGTATTTTAAAACTAATTTATAATCTTTGGTTTTCTAAGTGACCTTGCATATGTATATAGCTATACTTTTATGGATATCAAAATAATTGGAGATCTTATTTCCAGTTGATGATATACTGGACATTATTTTTTACATTCTTATTAATATCCCACATTGCTCTAGTGGAGACTTCTGGCTATACTACATAGAATGTCACCAACAATCACAGGGAAGGAGTCCAATTTAAAATATATATATAAGATAAAAGATAAAAAGATGTCACAGGAATCCATGAATTACGTCTGTAGGTTTATTTTCAATCCAGGAAAATAATCAAGACTTTGAATTTCTAGATTATTAACTCACATTATACACACACACACATACACACACAAACAAATTGCAGATGCATGAGATCTGTTAAGAAAGCAAAATAAATGTGAGACATCCAGCTGAATACCACACATTCAGACTCCTATTTCACAGCCTAGAATTGTTGCTAAATTGAAGTAACCATCTAGGAATTACATTCCCCAACCTTCCTTGCCTCTAGGTAGTGCCACGTGAATGAGTTTTCTGACCAATTAAAAGTGTGCAAAACTAATACAAGCCTATAAAAACCAACCAAATCCATTCTCCCCTCTCTCTTTCCTCATCATCTGATTGAATGTCGACCCTCAGGGTAACCTTGGAAGTCAAGTGCTGAATCTGAGTGATGGGTATTTGGCTGTTCATTGTAATCTTTTTAAAACGTTTTCATTTTTTAAATTTGTTCTCACCTCCAGTTTGGACCCAATTTGGGAAGGCTATCTTCAGTGGGAAAGTAGCCATGCTCCACTCCTCCTCTAGTTCTCTAACTTATATCCCTTCTCTCCCATATTGCTAACCACGGTTTCTGACATGTCTAAGATTCACATAGACAGGACAGGATGGGTGAGGCAGATAGAAGAGAAAATTTCTTTCTTGACTAGTATTATTCCAAGCTGTTATCAAATTCTCTATATGATAGGGGAATAAGGACTACCTTTTTCTTTTTTGAAGTGTTGCATATGGTCTTTAGTGCCCTCTTATGCATAGTTTCCTTTCAGAGGAAGTCTCATCTCCCCTCCAACTGGTTTTGGGGGCTATTTCTAAGACAGATTTGTGGCAGTGCTCTCTTTAACAAACCATGTCTGGTCCGTTGAAACCTGGCCCTTGGTCTAATGTTGTTAGGGGGTATACCTCCTTCCTTACTGAATCCTCCCTTTCAATGTTATGGGTTACCTCAGGCGGCCTCTTGTATTTTAGATTTCGCAAGTGGGAGTCATACACAAGTCCACTATGTCCTCCAAATTGGTGGGGTCATATATAAATCTCTCTCAGTGTTTACCTGATGCTACTATCACTAAGCTTCAGTTGATGTCTGAGTACCTTCCCCTTCTCCACAGGAGACAGGGACTCACAGCACACAGAGGAAAATTAGCTCCATTTAAAGTTTTTTCCAAATATACTTTACTTTTGGTTTTCCAATTCCTTTTCAATATCTTGACATAGGTGAGGAAAAAAAAAGGATATATCTAACTTGTTATATATGTGGGGTGAAATACTGTATGCTGATGGTGGGAACCAAAGGTATAAATTAAATTTACAATAGAGTCAAGTAATTCACTAATTAGTGCTAGGAAAAGTGACTATCCATATATTTTTGTTTTTAAGATTTTTTTTTTGATGTGGACCATTTTTAAAGCCTTTATAGAATGTGTTACAATATTGCTTCTGATTTTATGTTTTGGTTTTTTTAGCCACGAGGCATGTGGGATCTTAGCTCCCCCACCAGGGATCAAACCCACACCCCCTGCATTGGAAGGTGAAGTCTTAGCCACTGGACCACCAGGGAGGTCCCACTATCCATATATTTTTTAAAATCTCTCTATAAAGTAATATTTTCCAGATGGATAAAATGTGCAAAATTAAGTTATAAAACTTGTAGAAGAAAACATAGAAAAATGTCTTTATGACACTAGAGTGTGGAAGGATTTCTTAAATGATTCAAAAAGGACAAACATAAATAAATTTAAAAGTATCATTATTAAAAATATCTGTATTTAGCAACCCACACCACTGGGAGAAGGCATTTATAGTAAATATAACCAGTAAAGGATGAAATGGACACACACACTTGAATATATATTTTATAAATTAGTAAGAAATATAGAATACAACAGTATTTAGAAAGAAGAAAGCAATAACAAATCTAAGAATGTAGAGAGAAGGGAGTTCTCATATATTATTGGTGAGACTATTAATTGAAACCATCTCTTTGGGAAACAAAGTTGAAGATGTGCATATTAGCAAGTCCCTATTTAGGTATATACTTTGGCTCTTTGCAGTCTTGTTTATTGTAGCTGAAAATAGGCCTTATCTTTATTATTTACTGATGGAGGTAGATTAATTAATTATTATCAACTGACATAATGTAGTCCCATACAACTTAAAATGAATAAACTGAATATAAATTAATCAACAAGGATAATTTCCAAAAACTAAAAAATGTTTAGAGAAGAAAAAAAAAGATGTGTTCTTTTCTTCAATGCATGGTTTTCATCCTGGAGTACCTCTGCCACTCTTTCCTCTTTCTCTCTCTTTTGAAGAGCCCCTATCATAGGATTTAGATATATTTCAAAGAGTCTGTTTTCTGGATTCAACCATGCATAGACAGTTCTTGGGATTACAGTGATCTTGAAGACATTTGAATCTGCGAAAATCTCTGCCTTTTAAAATAATGACTTTAATTTGTTCACTGAAGGAGTCTGTCCAGTGAGCTTTCTAGGCTCATCACTGCTTTTTGTCCTACTAATTTGCCTTTGCCAATTTATCTCTACTCCTTTCTTTAGGAATGGTCTCATTTCTCTTGCCCTAACTTCAGAGATGTCCTTTGCTTTTCAACCCTTTTGTCCTACGGAACATATTTGTTTTTATCAGCAAGCTTCTTGTGATTTGAGCAGTAGCTATCTCATGACCTCTTTCCTATAATTATCTTAAGCCTCTTCCTTGGGAATTATTTTGAATCCTGGACCCCAGAAGGTTGAAAACAGAATAAACTAGAAACATCAGATCTGTTGACTAAATAATTTCAGCTGCTCCTAATAATTCCCACATTGGATTACCCCTGTCTTTAAGAGAAGTAAGGTTTGGTCATCTTTCCCAGACACAATCCAACATGTCATCTCTCAGCTGGTAAACTGAGAAACTAGTAAACTAGTCAGCATTAGGATGAGAAGAAATGTGAGTTATTTTATATCTTACAATTATCAGAGTACATGCTTAGAAAAAGTACATAAGAAGCTTTTTCTGAAGATCTTAAATACCTTTATAGTCAATGGAAAAAAATTGTTTGGATTTTGCATTTCTGAGTGTATGCACTAAAGAGTAGAAGTTTTCTCGATTTCTAAGAACCTATTTTGCAATTTGAGAAACTTCTTTAGATTGCTGTGATTTGAGCTAAAAATTTCCTTAAGCCTTTAAGACCAGTTAAATAAGGTGAAAGGAGGCATCTGGTGACTTAATGAAACCAGACAATCAATCTGAGTTGAAAAGACTTTTCTTTCCACTCTTCTCTTTAATGCTTTCCTCTTGATTTTTGAATAATGTCTTTTCCCAAACCAAATGTCTTCATGTTCAGAAAAACTGAAAACTTCCAGCAGATATTCAAATATTTGGTTTGCATAACTGCTAAACGTTCCAAATTTTGGAAACATCTAGACAGCTGTTCCTGGGTATCTTCTCTTACTCCCAAATCAACGTCTATCCACATATATATGTTTTTGTGAAATTTTTTCTGTGTTTCTCTATTGTATGTCAATTCCTTTGTGAGATGACTGACAGTGTCAGTATTCATACATTATTTTTGAGAAAATATAACAGCACAATGATTGTGCTGTTTTCCAACAGGAACCTGGACAAATGAACATAGAAGCATGGTGCATAAGACAATCACTGTCCTTCTTATCCACTCATAGCCATAGGCTGTACAATGTTAATCATAAAAGCATAATCATAACCTGAATTTTTAAGGACACAGAGCTTCCTGTAGCATTAACATTAAAGTTTTGAGAAAAGATAACAATTACTTTGAATCTACCTTGATTATTTAATATTAGCAAATACAATAGTTAACAAATAATGAATTGTCCTTTACTAATAATCGCAGTGGAGTGGTTGGGAGCCTGGTAAGGCATGAGGATGTTTAGAAATATGCCATTAGCAAGGTGACTGCAGCTCTGCTCCAAATTATTTTTGTTCTGAGAACCAGACTGAAGGAACAAATGCAATCTGGGCATATAACAAAGGGAAAAAATATTTATAGTATACTGTTTACTGATTTTTAAAACTTTAGTGGAAGTGACAATCATAACTTTTGCTCTCATTTCATTGGTCAAAGAAACTGACATAGATAAGGAAAATATCAATGGAATATGAAACATAATCCTCCTGCAGGGAGGGATACTGAAGGAAGAAGAAAAAAATCCAACCCATCACACCTTCATGAGCTTATTTTTTATCAGTCTGTCAGCTAAAAGTACTCCCTATTATCTTTCACAACTTGCTGTTTCCTAATGTGTTGTGTTTGCATGTGATCTGAAAATTTAAATCTGCCAGAATCCTTCGTTTTGATTTTCCTTCTGGCAATTTCCTACTCATTCTTTAAGAACTATAAGACCTGTAAAGGCCCTTTTAGCATCAAGAAACTATGTGGTATATTTAGAGTTACTTTTATTGAGAAATTTCTCATAAGTACATAACTCTTTTCATTACTTTCATTATAGCCACAGCTGTATATGTCAATGAATATCCAGTTCTTGTGCAGTCACAGCCTCCAAAGTTGAAGCCTCCTGAGTTGGAAGTAATACCATATTTGTTTTATTATAAGTGGTGCAGGGCAATTAAAAAGACCGATAGAGAGATACCTGTCTCTGCTTCCATTTAAAGGCAGATATGTTTCTTTCTTGAGTTCCCTAATGTGGGGAACAAACCCATCACCACACCTCATCAGGCAGAAGATTTCCTCACAGGCCATGTGGGCTGAGTATCAAAAGATCACTATGTAATTAGCATATTATTTGGTATATTGATATATTATTTGGCATATTCAAAACATATCACTTGGTATATTACTCTTTTTCTTACATGTAGTAACCCCCAAATGGTTTTTCTGTCTACTTAATGTAATAGTTGCCCCTTATGTCCCATCTTTAGTTCAGCAGTCTTGTTCTTCCATGAAATTAGTTTGGTGGTCTCCAGACCATCCTTCATCCCATAGCAGAGAGACCACTGTGACTGCAATAAAGTTCTGCTGTTACAGAAGACTATAGGGCAAAGAGTTGGAGACACAAATGGAAATAACATTTTAAGATCAGAACACTCTTGCTCTTCTCCCGTACTTCTGGGAATTTCTCAGTCTCTGTGTCTCTGGGGGCTTTAGTTAGCCCTAGAGTTTCATAAACCTGAGCCTATCTGAGGTTTATGAAGCTCTTGTGGTTTTCTATATTGTAAAGAGTGGTGAGAACTAGTAGAAATGCCAGCTGCTAGTAAAACCCATAGCTTTTTTTTTTTTGGTTTTTCTTTTTTTTAATAAAATCACATTAATTCTTTTTATATTTATATATTATATTATTTATTTATTTATTACATGTTAAAATGATAATTAGGTTATATAGGGTTAAATAAAATATATTGTTAAATTAAAAACAGGTTTGTTGAATATATGATAAATGTGTTAAAGTATGAAATTCGAAAGCCTAAAAGGACTCTAGAAATTATCCAGTCTAGAGGATGCTAAACATTGCTGAACATCAGAATCACCGTGGCAGATTTTTAAATTATGGATGCTGGAGTCGAAGCTGCAGAGAAATTTTGTGGATCTGAAGTAGGGTGCAGATGACTCAGTCATCAGATCCAAGCCTCTCTTTACACTTTATCAGTCTCTTCTGTTATCTTCCCACAGTATTCAATTCAGGAAGCTACAGAGAGCAAGTGCATATAAATGTGATTGAATGACATCTAGTATACGTTCAGAATCCATTTTTTGCTGACAGTACATCCCATGTTTGTCTTGTAAGAAGGTAGACACCTAGGATATTCTTTCAGCATGTAACATTTAAGTCAGCTTCTTTGCTTTTGATGCGCATGTCTGATTCCTACCTACTGGTTCCCACCTAGGTTGCAGAGTTAGAGAGTAACCTGATTATCACCCCCTACCACCACCACCAAGAAATAAAAATCTCTAAAAGGAGCTTCTGTTTAACCTGCTTAACTAAAAAATAATGCTCATGAATATCCTGGGATATTTCTCAACTCCTCATGCCAATAAAAAATTTTAATTTTCTAATTCAATGTAATAAATAATTTTGAGCACTACTATATGCCAGATACTCTGCTAGGTGATGGATTATGTGACCTTAATTGCACTGATGACAGCATACAAGATCACAGCAGAAGACTGAGCTAGTTATTATCCTATCAGCATCCTTGCCCCTCACACTTAGCTTAATTATGTGCCCCTAGCATGTCCAGGGATGCAATTTCAATGCCTCAGTACACTTTACTTCCAGAGCCTTTATCTCTGTTAAGGTTGCATTTAACAAATACCGCTTTTTACTCTGCCCTCTGATTTATGCTTCTTTTCTTTGCTCAGGACCCAGTGTGCTTTTTCTCCCTCAGTTCTGCTTATGAAATCTAAAACACTTTTAACTAATTTCTGGATTTTTTTTGTCTTTTGAAAGTAGTTACATTCAATTCTCAAATAGTTACTTAGAAGAGAATACCACCACCTCCTTTGTAAAAGGAATATGAATTAAATTTAAAGTTTTCTGCCACACAGATTCAAGTAGTCATGTTGCAAACACCACTGACTATCCAAAAGCAGTCTAGTTAATTCTTAGGTGCCATACTGACTGGTTCCAGGGCAAACTTGTTTTTGTTCCATAGCCTTGCCATTGTTGGTGTCTTGCCTTCACTGTTGGCCAAGAGGCATCATGACCTAGTTGTCATTGCTTGATCTTCTGTGAATTTGGTCAGTACTGTTTACTTTGTTGTCACATCAACATAATCGGTGTATTACGTGTGTTGTTGGTACCAATCATTTTGAATTTAATTGCTTTTCACGATGTCTTCAAAAAGATTTTTACAATTTACCATTTAAATAAAAAGTGTATGTATGCACGATGTCCTGGACACAGAACAGCATGATATATGACTATAGTCTAAGTGTAAAAAAAAAATCTAAAAGTATTCTTTAAATGATTAGCAAATAAATATTCTAAATGAAAAGAAAATCATGTCATAATTTCATTGGTAGGAGATTTTTTTTTCTCTTTTAGTGGTATATAAAATGATGTGTTTCACACTCAATTTTTTTTCTCTTTTAGTGGTATATAAAATGATGTGTTTCACACTCAATTTTTTTTTTAGAGGAGGCACTGTGCCTAGCAAAACATTACATTCCCAGCTTTACTTACTGCCTGACATGGCCAAGTGACTTAGTTCTACACATTGAGATATGAGTACAAGTCATTAGGTTGAGATTTTGGAAAAAAATAAAAATAAAAATAACTCCTTTAAATGGGCAAACTTCACTGGCAGAGGTTGTCTTCCTTCCTCCTCATTGGAATGAGGACTTGACACTGGGACTTGAGGGCACTTCTTAAGACCATGTGACCTGGAATTCATGATAAGGATGATAGAAATATAGGAGCAACCTGAGTATTTTATGAATTTGTGGGACCAAGGTACCAGCCCTGGACTTCCTACCTGCAAACTCCCTAGTATATGGGAAAAATCAAATCTTGAATTTTTACTGTTTTTCAGGGATCTGTAACTCACACCTGATCACAAATTTTGATGCTACACGTAGATTCAAATGCATAACATGAAATTTATGAAACTTCAGTAACACCCCAATGAAAGCATTTCTAAATAATTCAGTAAGAATCGTTTTCCAGGATGTTTTATTTATATAAGTAATTCATATTCATTGTATTAGAATATGTAGATGAATAAACTGAAAATAAATTGCCATCATCTAAATTCCCAACATTAGATTACTAATTAACGTTTTCCAATGTAAATAATAAATATAAACAAATAAATATTAGATTCAAACTTTTACAAAGATAGGTCAAAATATATATGCTGGAATCAGAGTGAAGAATTTAAGGGTGTTCAGTGTACTATTGTTCCCATTTTTAAGTAGGTTTAAGAATTTCCAGGTTAGAGATTATGTATACATATGTATACATGTATATGTATAAAATTTCTTCGTATATTTTCCAGAACATTTGGTCGACAAATACCATAGTTGGAGAAACTTTGGCACTTCCTTCAGTGCTTCTTTGGGCAAACTCAGGATTCCAGCACTGAGAACCAAATATTTGAGTCTCTATTTCACTGAGCCTAGTCCCATAGCTATCTTTACCCAGAGAGTTGAAGAAATTCTTTTATTTATTCCCTTTCCCCCATCCTAGAAATAATATCCCTCAAACATACACTCACTGCCCAACTTAAAAACTGAAATGAAAATTCTGACAATGTAGAGGTGTGTTATATTATAGAACTAATTAGAATCCTTTGAATTTGAAAGAAAAAGGGAACCTGCTGTATTGAAACAGAATTATCAGAAAATGCCTGCTCTCAAGCATATTCACATTTGGTAAGTGAAATCGCTTTCAATATGTTGTTTAGGAATCCCACAGCAGATCATTAATGAGCTAGTCCCCATAACTGATTACAAGTCCCTTCTAGCAAGGGATGTAATTAAAGTCTCAGATGTTTCGATTTTCATGAATAGAAGTTTGTCCTCCCTTGCTGCCTTTTATCCATGCTCAAGAGTTCTTTGCAATTATTAGCTCATTAGTCCTAGTAGATTTTTTAATTTAATTGTAAATTAGTAGACCCTACAGAGTTAAATATAAAACAAACAGAATGTTAATACCACATTTCATGAATATATATACCAATGGCTAAACATTTATTATCTCAACGTATACATTAATAATACCAGCATTGACTTCAACTCTCCTCTAAAGCACAGTTCCTTGCTTCACACATATTACTACTCTGTAGAATTTGTCTCAACCTGAAAGCTCCTTTTTTTCCTTTTTTTATACACCATTCCAAAGTTTAGCTTTTTGTAGAATTTATTTTTTATTGGAGTACAGTTGTTTCACAATGTTGTGTTACTTTCTGCTGTACAGTGAAGTGAATCAGCTGTATGTATACATATATCCCCTCCCTCTTGAACCTCCCTCCTGCACCACATCCCACCCATCTGGGTCATCACAGAGCAATGAGCTGAGCTCCCTGTGCTATACAGCAGGTTCCCACTAGCTAACTATTTTACACATGGTAGTGTATTTATGTCAAACCTAATCTCCCAATTCATCCCCCCTTCCCCTTCCCTGCCCCGTGTCCACATGTCCATTCTCTATGTCTGAGTTTCTATTCCTGTCCTGTAAATAGTTCATCTGTACCATTTTTCTAGATTCCACCTATATGCATCAATATACGATATTTGTTTTCCTCTTTCTGACTTACTTCACTCTGTATGACAGACTCTAGGTCCATCCACATCTCTGAAAATTTCATTTCTTTTTATGGCTGAGTAATCGACATTTCATGGCCAAGAGGTACATGAAAAGATGCTCAACATCACTAATTATTAGAGAAATGCAAATCAAACCTGCAATGAGGTGTCACCTCACATCGGTCAGAATGGCCATCATCAAAAAATCTACAAACAATAAGTGCTTGTAAAAGAGGGTGTGGAGAAAAGGGAAACCTCTTGCACTGTTTGTAGAATTTCTATATATGCTCATATCACTACTTTGGTATATTAGTATAGTAAAATCTCTCTCATACTTTATGGACAAACATTTTAATCAAATACTCTGATTACTGAAATAACGTTGTAACTATTTTTCAAGAATCTTACATTGTTATTGCTTCCATTAACACCTTCAACCTGGGAAGGAAATCATGGACATTTCCAATGTTTCTAAGGGCCTGAGAAACACTTGACCTTGTGTAGAAGAGAAAATATCAGGTGTAACTGAAAGACTGAAAGAGGACAAATATTTATCACATCGATAAATAGAGAAGTGAACTCTGTTCCCCCTGAAATTGATAGAAGATAGGGAACTATATCATTGACAGCTGAAATTTATTGTACCCAATTTCCATTCATCCTCCAACTCTTAACATCCCCGTGAGACTCACCCCCTCCCTCAGTCTGTTCCAGTGCTGTCATTCCATTCCTGGTATGGCGGGCCTGCATGTGACTCAAGCCTGGCCAGAGTATTGCTTTCACTTGACCGTGGTGATTGGTGCATGTATTAGTTTCCTGGTACTGACATAGCAAAGTACCACAGACTCAGTGGCTTAAGCAGTAGAAAGTTATTATCTTACAGTCTTACAGTTCCAAAATGAAGGTGTCGGCAGGGTTAGTTCCTTCTGGAAGCTGTGAAGGAGAATCTGTTCCATGCCTCTCAGCTGGCTTCTGGTGTTTTGCTGGCAATCTTTGGCATTTCTTGGGTTCTTCTGCATCATCCCAATCTCTGCCTTCATGTGGCATCTTTCTTGTGTGCCAGTGTATCTGCTAATTTCCCCTTTATAGGAAAATAGGACACCAGTCATTTGAATTAGGGACTTACCCTACTCCCATATGACCTCACCTTAACTAATTAAATCTGCAGTGACCCTATTTCCAAACAGGGTCACAATCACACGTCCTGGGGGTGGGAAGGGGTTAGGACTTCAACATATGAATTTGAAGGGGACACAGTTCAATCCATGAGTCCGATATAATTGCATAAGCTAATGAGACTCAGTGAAGTGCAATAAGAATTTCACTGTGAATCCTAAGAAATACTCTCAGACTTTTTCCTGCACAGAAGCATGCAGGGACAGGAGCTGCTGCAGTCACATTACAGCTGCTGGGTGGGAGTGGGGTTCTGCAGAAAATGTATCTAACGTTATAGAAGCAAAGCCAAGATAGAAGATAGAAACATCTATTTGCTTCTTGTTGAACACTGGGTAAAACCATATCTGAAGTCAAATACCCCCTTAATTGTTCAGTTTTATGAATGAAAATATTCCCCCCTTTTTGTTAAACCTTAGTATCACTTTCTTCCCATTGCCACAGAAATAGAGTCGTAATTAATATGATTAAAGAGTGGGACTAGAGATGGGATATTCATGTGAACTGCAAAAAGAAGGGTGAGGGAATGAATAATTCCTTTCTGCTTTTCTGTTTTTGTATTATTTTAGATCAAACTCAACTTGATGAGTTCCTACACAGTAATATGTAATGCCTCAAAAGTATAAGTGAATCTAATTATTCTGTTTCTATGAAATATTGAATCCCTTCACATAACAGCAATACACAAAGGCACAATTTCCTGTAACAACAAATCTCCCAGCAAAGAATCAAGGTACATGTTCCCAGATGCTGGGTCCATGCCTTGCTGGGAATAAAGAGACAATCAAGCTGAGGGCAAGAGGATTAACACGGATCACAGGTCAAATGCAGACAGTCAATGACATTGAAAAGTGGTCTTCCATCAGAGACAATGTCCAAACAGTGGAATTAGAAAGTTCTTGGGGGTGGGTTGGGAACCTGACTTTCTAAGTGCATAGTGGTGATGATGGTGCCTCAGGCAAAGTAGCATCATCTCTGAGAAATATTTAGGAGCAGGGACGAAGGGGAACAAGGCCTATCTTCCAGAAGCATGGCAGACAATAACAAGTCAGGCAACTGTGCTGTGTTGGGTTCTTCCACCAGTATCATTGACCATGAATCTTCAAAATACTTTAAGCACTCCACCACTTACTTTACTTGTATGCCCTAGGAACCCAAGGAGCCTGGTTTCAGAGCACCAGTAGTCTTCTTATTGTCTTTAGTGGTGTTTGACAGTGAGGTAATGCTAGTCAGGGAGGAGACTTATGCCAAAATTATCATGGAGGTGCCTGGTACCCTAACTATAATTTCCATATCTTGTTCGTTTGCTAAAGGTGTACCATACACTTGAAGCTAAATTAGCTTCTCACTGGTTAAAGGTGAAATACAAAGCAATGCTCAATAGGAACAGAAAGGAGAAAGCTTGAATGGGGGGTAAGAAATTAACAGTATAAGGAGCAAGGGAGATGACACTGTATACACAGAGAGTGCCAATGTAATGGTATGTAAGGAGCATAACTTCATGC
This sequence comes from Mesoplodon mirus, assembly GCF_964341445.2. Taxonomy (NCBI): domain Eukaryota; kingdom Metazoa; phylum Chordata; class Mammalia; order Artiodactyla; family Ziphiidae; genus Mesoplodon; species Mesoplodon mirus. The sequence continues at coordinate 30,116,882 of NC_138976.1, read as the reverse complement.
TGTTTTTGGTAATTTGGAGAACTCTGGAAATATTTCAATGCATAAATAAGGGTACTCAGCCTTGGAACCTCACACCTCTAAGCTGCAGGCTCACTGCAGAACAGTAGCCTCCCGATACATGCATGACTGTATAGGACAACTTTTGTGCCTCCTCCTGGCCTTCTTGGCCCTAGTTTTAAGCCAGCTGTTGTTGTAACAACCAGCTTCACACAAATATGTAATCTGAGAGCACCTCAGCTTTGCCTGTCTGCATACCTTCTGTTTTGTGCTCCAGGTCTTCTCTGACATTGTGGTATGGGATGCTTGTAGCAATTGGGTGGCACTCACACTTGTGCAAACTGGAATGCCAGAGAATAAGCATCTGATGGGGCAGTCCTTGACTACTGGGAGATGGGAGCTGGTACATGAATGCCTTTCTCCTTTTTCCTTCCAGTGAGCAATTTGGAGGCACATTCTACATTGCTCCTCAGAAGATTCCAGCATAATCTAGCCCCAGTGCCCACAGCTGTGACCAGCTCAAGAACACCCCTTGTACTGTTCCCTGGCATTACACCTCACCCCCTGCCACCACCAGTTACCTGCATTCAAGTTCTTATCTCAGACTCTGATTTCTGGATGGAACCCAGAAATGACCAAAATGACCTTCCGGGTTCGCTGTATGTTTTACAGCTAGAATCCCATTGTGGTTCAAGGGACTTAACACTTATAAATTCCTCAATCTTTTTACAGTAGAGGATGCAAAAAAGAGTTGCTGATGTGCAAGAAGCAACAGGTCACAAATCAAAGCTGACAATTGAGAGTATCAAGCGTTGTGATTTGGGTTCATATTTTAAATCTTCACTGTTTCCTCTGTAATGTAGGTCCTGATCAGAAGCCACCCAGTTCTGAACTGGTATCATGGTTGCAATAGCTATGGATGGTAAAAGTTCCTGTCTTGCCTTTTCCACAGCGGCCTCCAGAGTGAACTTTGTGAACTACATGTTAAGTCAGACCAATTCAAATTCTCTAAATTTGGTACTCGGCTTCACGTTTATGTAGATTTGCTTTTTGGAGTATGTGGAAGAATGAGAGTGGGGATAGCAAGTGATGGTAGGAAGTACGTAACTATCTAAAATATTTTATTCCTAAACTTGATTACACATAAAAATAACCTGGAGAAAAAAATTTTTGAAAATATGAATTCTTGAGCTCCACCCCAAAGGTCCTGACTCCATTGATCTAGACAGAGATCCTGAGATCTATATTCTTAAAAGCTTCCTAAGAGATTCTGATACATGGCCAAGTTAGGGAAATAGTGATCTAAATAATTTATGAAGGATTTTAAGAGAATTTGTTACCTAAAACTATAAATTTTTCTACCACAGGGCTGGAGGCTTAGGCATTTTCTAAATCACATTTCCTTATTTTTTAGTGAGAAAAAGTCTTAACTTCTTGATTTGGGAAGGGGAGTTTAGAATTTAATTTTCAAAATAAAAGGTCTAATTTCATATGTTTTGATCTTTCTGAAAATTAACACTTAGAGGTAATTTTTTACATACTTTCATTTAGAGGTATCTATAGACAAGCTTAGTTTTAAAGAAATGTATAGGTGTAATCACATAATAGAAAATGTACACAGTTAATTATAATACTTCATCAACTAATTAGCATTAATTAACTATACAATTAAGATTTTGATTGAAAAAGACAATTAAGTTGAATATAATGTCAAAACAGAAATGCACCTGAAATATGGTGCAAACTGCAAATTATAGTACCTATGTTTCACCTTCACCTTCTTTTTGTTACGATGCATGGGGATACCAATTATACTTAGACATATACGTGGACTTATAGAAATCGTCCTGTATCTTGAGACTGCTGAGTATATGCTGAACCATTGATATAATTTATGAAACCATCTAATCTGAACTGCCTGAATGAGAAATTTGGATACCTCACTTGGCTATTTATCTGATATTCAGAAAGTCTCAATAGAATATATTTAAAAAGATGTGAATATTTGACTAGTATTAAACTGCAATAAACTATAATAAGGGTCTTTGAGAAGTGGGAGTCAAGCTAGCAGTTTAATAAGAAATTTACTTTTCTGAAAGCCAACTTTATACTGAGTCTGATTTAAACCTTTGGATCTCTCCAAGAACAGTGCTTCAAGTTCAGTCTCTTTTATCTAATCTTATTTTGCCTGTGACTGCTTCTTTTACATCTGAGGATCCTTTATTATGAGTCTTAGAAATAGAACATTTTATTATGAGTCATTAGTGGAGTTTAGGGCCCTCAAGGGAGTAGACAGTCTGGGATTTTGAGGTGCAGAAGCAAAGCATGGTCCAGAATGCTTCTGTACTAATAATAGGGCATGTTGTAGGATACTCTAATACTGGTATAAAATAAAAGAAAAGGAGAAATAAAATCCATAGTAAAAGTGCCTCTGAAACAAAGGATGAATGATGACCATGCATTTTGGCCACTGTGGAAAAAGCAGGATTTTTGACACGACTTTTTTTCACCCTCCTTATTTTTATTTCCTTTTCCTTCTTTTCTCCTCCACCTCCTCTGTTTCCTGCTCCTCTTCATTCTTCATCTTTGTCTTCTTCTCCTTTGAATTAAGGGGAGGAAGGGGGTTTTCTATTCTTTGTACAGTGGGTCACTTTGGAATGCTCCTAAATGGGAAATTTGTCTTTCATTTTTCTTTGCAAGCTGCTTATGCTATTGTGTCTAGACTCTAGATCATACTGCCAGTGAGAGCCAATTAAGAACATCTATGTTAATATCAAGGCCACCAAATGCATGATTATCAGACTATGCTTATGCTTTAGCCGTACATAGAACTCTACAAACAGTGGTGGTCTGGTCAGACAAGCCCCTGGGGCTGGGGGTGAGGGTTCTGATTTAAAGTATGTGCTGATTTCTGTGGTTTAAAGTACTCTCACAGTAGCTGATTTCAAGATATCAGCATGATGAATTGAATTTAGAGTTAGGGAAGAGAGCCACTTTGCACTCTGCTTGTTTTGTGAATCAGCTGTATCTTTTCTAAAGCCCAGAGTGAACTACTAGGTGATTGATGTGGGACAATTTAAGTTTAAATGTAAAGAGCATGTGTCACTATAGGAAAGAAAAGGGAAATTCTAATGTAAAAATTGCTTGGGAAGTTTTTTATGAGAGTTAACTGAAACTAGGGGAGCTATAATAAGCTCCCTACTGAAAGAGCAGGGAAACTGAACTCAAGTTTCCTGGGACTGTTATTTCTGGTCTCCAAGATTAGGCACTATCAGTGCCTTCTATTAACCAGTGTTCCTTTATGTATAACCAGTAGTTACCTGCTACATCATTTACTGTAGAATATTTTGCCACCTTCTTTCTTCATGTTAAGGATTTATCTAGCTTTGGATGCCATCTGATTTATTGAGGAATATAGGGAGGTCTCCAGGTGATACATCAGTACCCAGATATTCAGAGAGTTCATATTCATCTGGAAATATTTCAATGCTCAGCTCAGTAAAAGTTGCCTAAGATTTTCCAAGCCCAATAGCTGTCTATTTTCTCTACATTATACCAGACTTGAAGGGACTACAGCTTCTAAAGTGGGACAGGGGAATGGGAAGCGTCCTTGAATTAGAATCACAACAATTTGGTCGAAGTCATTTGTGATCACAAGTTAGGTTTTCTATTTAAGAAGTTGATAATATTGATTATTTAGTCATAAACTCTTTTATATGAATATCCATTAGATGGATACCTTCATGAGAGCTAAAAGTAAGTTTTTTTCACCTAAACTTATGCTGCCCCTTATCACTGTTTCCCCTAGATATGATTCATTATATCATAGGACAATGGAAAATAGAATGCAACTCCTCTTAAATATTTAAATGTGTCATGAGACCAAAAGCATATTTTAGGTGATTTGAAGTAGATTCATAATTTGAACAAAATAAATTAGCGCTGTGATGATTTTAGTATCAGAAATCTTTTGGTTCAATGATGTTTCTAATTACTCAGCCATAAAAAGAAATGAAGTTGAACTATTTGTAGTGAGGTGGATGGATCTAGAGTCTATCATACAGAGTGAAGTAAGTCAGAAAGAGAAAAACAAATACCGTATGCTAACACATATATATGGAATAAAAAAAATGGTTCTGATGAACCTAGGAGCAGGACAGGAATAAAAATGCAGAGGTAGAGAATGGACTTGAGGACACAGCAAGGGGAAAGGGTAAGCTGGGATGAAGTGAGAGAGTAGCACTGACATATATACACTACCAAATGTAAAATAGATGGCTAGTGGGAAGCAGCTGCATCACACGGGGAGATCAGCTCGGTGCTTTGTGACCACCTAGAGGGGTGGGACAGGGAGGGTGGGAGGGAGACGCAAGAGGGAGGGGATATGGGGATATATGTATACATATAGCTGATTCACTTTGTTATATAGCAGAAACTAACACACCATTGTAAAGCAATTATACTCCAGTAAAGATGTTAAAAAAAAAAAGCCTGTATAGTAACATGGAAATGTGTGTTAGAATATTATAAAAAATTATAAGAATCCAAATTGTATGTAATTATTCACAGACCTATGCATAGACTAGAAAATACACTGTATTATTAATATATAGCATGAATATATAGCAAAACTATGGATAGTTAATACTATTTTTTATTTTCTAAATTGTACATAATAGCAGTATATTACATAAAAATTTTAAAATAAATTTAAAAATAATCAGTTCATAATTAAAACAATTACCAAAAGAAAATCAAAATCTTTAAAAATTTTGGCTTTATCTCTATATGGGAAGAATATCTTAATTTCTTTTTATGCTCATTAACTTTCAAATCCTAGATCAAGAATTTGAAGCCTGCCTTTAAAATTTCTCACAAAAAAAGATTTATAGAGTTTTAGAAGTGAACCGACACTACTCCCTGTGATTTTTATTCATCTTCCAAATTGAAACCTTCCAAAACTTTTTCGTCCATGAATCAAAGTTTCTAATGACTTAATTTTTCAGGAAAAATAGGGCAAAGTTTGATGGTCAAAGGACATCTTCAGAAATCAAGTGAGGTCAGAGATCACTGAGCAGATCCATACCATCTGGGAGGCCAGGGCCAACAGAGACGGTTAAATCTTGAAAACACAATTTACCAGAAGCTATGAAAGTTCTCTGAGGGTCTCTTATTGCTTTAGGCATTTCAATTTTAATTTTATCCCAGGTTAAATGAAGTTATTGTTATTTTAAATTATAAAATATGTGCTTGTTTTGGAGGATACAAAATATGGGAAGAGAGAAAGATGAATAAAGACAACATCCTTGCCCCATGAAGACAAAAATGGCTAACATTTGGTTGTGTTTCCTTTCAGTATTTTTCCATGAATATTTTTGCTCACAGATAATATAAAAATATTACCGTATGCACAATTTAAGTTCCTATTTGGCTTCTTAACAGCCTAACATAAGAATCGCTCCACATTACTTCTAGAAACACTAAATAAGTTTAAATTGTTGGATCAAAAATAGGAAATTACACAGTAGAGTAGAAAACCCACTCAGGTGAGGACTGAGAGTCATGGGGTTCAATCCCCAACATGTCTGTGTTTGGAAGTACAAATATGGTACCAGTTTCTGTGGCTGGCAGGGAGGATGGAATAGGTGGACCAGAATGAGTTGGTGCAAACAAACCACCTAATAAGGGTGTTAAAATACAGGTTTCCTAACTCTAGATGCAAATATTCTGGTTCAGCAACCTTAAGGTAAGACTCAGGGGTCCGCATTTTTAATAAGGACCTTGGGTGATTGTATTGCAGGAGATTCTGGGACCACCCATTGAAAATCAATGGATTAGATCACATTTTGTTTTCAAAACTTGTTATGGAGGAGTTGGAAAAGTCCATAGACAATAGAGGACATGCAGGAAAAATACTAAAGGTACCAGCACTGCCTCTCTTGAGTCCAGGAAACCCAGAATAAGCAGCTCCCTAGGCGTAGCTGGTCAAAGGGCTAGAGCCACACTCCTCAAGGCCCACAGTCTTTTCCAAGCTGTGTCAAGCATTCTTTACTTTCATAGCATCCTTGCTTTTCCTGTCTCTTCCCTTCATGAATGCTTCCCATGACCTTTCAAGTCTCAAGTTTAGTTAATAGTAGAGTTCATACTGGAATGTAGGTCTCTTGACTCTTTTCAAAAGATGTTCCTGCTGCACCATCCTTCAAATCCTAAATTTCAGGGTTCCCAAGCAATATCTCTTTCAGGAAGCCTTTCCCAGTTCTTCAGTCTTTTCTGTGTTTCTACAGTGACTCCCCGCACTCCTGTGAGCTTACTTCTTTCATTATGTTTATAATACAATTAATTCACTTACCATCCTTCCCTACTAGACTGAGTTATCCTAGTGCCAAGCACAGCCCTTGGCACAAAATATATACACAATAATGTTTAATTAATTAACAAATTTTAAGGCATTTATGGTTAAAAGGACATAGCAAATCTACGTGGTATGTTTTCCTCTCCTTGGTTAAGCTCTGTGTTTTTTCAGTTGCCAATATTTTGAAGTTTCATCTCTTGTTTAGGCAGCATTTATAGTAATTCATCTTTTCTGAAACAGCAGGAGTGTATCATTTCACTCTATTACACATACATCTTGAGGTAGGATTTCTTTTTAAATTTATTTATTTCAATTGGCCTGATTTCTATCAGAGATTTCATTTTAAGTTGTTATTTTATCCTCTGATCAGAATTACTACTCTGTAAAGGAAAGGAATAAAGTGTTCAAAGAAGATAGTTATGTCTATTGGCACTATATTAAAATGCAAATGCAAAGCAAACTGGAAGAAGTCAAGCTGCCAAATAATCTGGATCATTTCTGAGTCCAGGAGAAACATTCAAATTACTCCTTTTCTCTATAGCAAGCCATTGCAAGCCTCTACATGCTTATTCTTTGAAAGAAAAACAAAACTGACTACAGAAGTGAACTGGAGGATATTCATTCTTCATGCTTGGTTACCCAATAAGAGCACCCACTGACATTTTCTAACATATTTTCAAAAATAAACTTTTATTTGAAAATATATTTATAATGCAAATTATTTCTGAATCATTTTGGGTTTCAAGGAAACCCCAGCCCCACCTTCTTAGCCCCCAAACTGTCTCCAGATACCTTTCACACCTGTCAATAGACCTAAATATTGACCCTGTTTTGTTTACCTGTTGGCAGTCATTACCTTTGGGGATTCCCTTCACCTAAGACTCTGAGAGTTGTATAGAATCTGTCCAGCTCCTTGCTTTCTTGTAAAACTTGGACATAAGGCTTCATAATTGAAGAATTTCCTTGCTAACCCTCATCTCAATATGTTGTCTGACTCTCTATTACCTCTCTAACTTTATCCCTTCCATTCTGCCTTTGCCTTACTCCATTCTAGCTTTTTTGATCTCCTGGCTGGTCCAAAGCCACCAAACACTCCTGACCCAGGGCCATCATCCTGTCATCTTTGCTTGCAATGCTACTCCTTTTCCCCTGGAACTCAGCTTAGCCTACCTCCTCACTTCCTTTGGGGTCTTTATTCAAATGTCAGCTAAGCAAAGAGGCTGCATTCTCTATTTTTTCACTCTGCTTCATTATTTTTTTTCACAGCATTTATCACTCATTGACACATTAGGCTGTTTAAAGTCAGCTACTGTGAACCTGACTATGCTAACATGAGAACAATGACTGTTTTCTTTATGGCTCATGTGCCAGCACCTAAAAAAGTGCCTGGCACATAATAGGTGCTTAAAAATATTTATTACATAAATGAGTGATTACTATGAGGAAATAGTGAGGCAGTTTTTGAAAAGGATAAGTGACAAAAGTTCTGAGGTTTTAAAAAAGCATTTAAAATAAAGTTCCTGATCTTTATACCTTAACTCCTTTGGAGATAGTTATTAGAACTAGTGATGTTTATAGACTCAGTTTTCATTTCTTAGAGGAATCCCATCATTGCTGTCTCCTTTTTCACACCCATGACTTTAAAACTCCATTTTCTTTAGGAATGCAGGTTTGTGTCAAAAAATTATATATAAAAATGGCATCATAAGTACATTCTGTTCTTTGGTTTTTTTAGGGTCTGGAATTTATTCCTTGTCCTTGTTTTCTCCAATCTTATAAATCTCTTTTCTTGGTTGTCATAAACTTTCATATTTTACAAAAAAAATAAATGTATGAAATTTAAAAGTAGTACATTACAAACTATTTGGAAAATTGGAAAAAGAAGAAAAATCACTCTTAATTCTACTGTACCACAACAGCCATTGGTTATATTTTGATGATTCCCTTCCAGGCTTTTTTCTACCCATATATTTTTTTTGAATTTTATTTATTTTTTATACAGCAGGTTCTTATTAGTTATCCATTTTATGCATATTAGTGTATTTATGTCAATCCCAATCTCCCACTTCATCATACCACCACCACCCCACCACTTTTCCCCACATTCTGTTTTATAACTTCATGTTACATAAGACTAATACAAGAGTACCCACTTCTGTCAAAAATAACCTTCACAGTGTAGCTTTGAAGGATAAAATAATTCTCTTGATAAATCCCCAATAATGAGACATTTAAGTTATGTCTAATTATTGTTTAGTTTCCTAAACTATACTGAGATGTTCATTTGTGTGGAGAAATCTGTAAATTCATCCATAGATACTTCTATTGGCTAACTTCTAGATGTAGAATTGTAATCTCAAAAAGCGTGGCTATTTTTAAAGCTTTAGAAGTACACTCACAAATTCCCTTCCAGGAAGACTGTAGCAATTTACCAGCAGTGCAAAAGAGTGACTATTTATGGTGTCTGTGTTAGTTAGGGTTCTCCAGAGAAACAGAGCTAATAAGTTATAAAAGGAGATTTATTATGAGGAATTGACTCGCACAATTATGGAGACTGAGAAGTCCCACAACCTGCCATGTATAAACTGGAAACCCAGGAAAGCCGGTGATGGCATTCCCTCTGAATCGAAGCCCTGAGAATGCGGGGAGCTCATGATGTAAATCCCAGTTTGAGGGCAGAAAAAGAGATTAAATATCCCATCACAAACAACAGGCAGAAAAGGGGGCAAATGCCTCCTTCTTCAGCCTTTTTGTTCTATTCAGGCCCTCACCGGATTAGGTGATGCCCACCCACACTGGGTAGGGCAATCTACTAAGTCAACAATTCAGATGCTAATTTTATCCAGAAACACTCTCACAGACACACCCAAATATAATGTTTAATCAAATATCTTGGCATCCCCTGATCCAGACAGGTTGACATATAAACTTAACTATCACAGATCCACCCCTTGTCAACTTGGCACTCATATCCATCTCTTTAAGCCATGCTTAATTTCCATATAAAAACAGTAACAAGGTTATAATTCCACCTAACAGGGTACAACTTGCATGCAACCGAAAGCCTACTAACCCTTTTGCCAGAAGAGGAGCTCTTATAAAAGAACACGCTCATTAACCTAGACTTTTCCACAGAATTCAAGGAAGCCAAAGTGAGGTGAGACAGAATTGTCCCTTTGGACCTTGTGATTAAGGTGTTTACATGCACACACAACCCCTACCAGTTAGTTGCATGTCTTTAAAACCTACTATAACTCTAAAGGCCTTTGTGTCTTGTGTCCCAGTAGTAACAATCCCTTCTTGGACTTCCCAGACACATATGTGAGTCAGGTACAGCTTGTGGACCTGGCCAGCACCAGGATGCTGCCAGTGGACATCCCTGTACAGGAAGGTATCCGGAGCTGCACTGCTGTCGACCTGTAGGGAAAAAGAATTGCAATCTGAAAAAGGGACTCATGAGAATATTTGCTACTTCTATCAGGGCATTGAATCCAGGAAGTATGGAGAACATCTCAAGCAGTAAATATTTATCATAGCATGCTTCCCTCATCTGTGTATCTAGTGACCATGGCACAGTGTACATTTTTGCTGCCAAAGATCCAAAAGAATAAACAGTCTAGTTTGGCATCAGCCAGTTTCCTTCCAAAATACTTCATTTCCAAATGGAGTTTTCCCAAATTTCAGGTTCCCTCAGCTGATCACCCCATTGAAGTGCTGGGTGTGTCTCTCAGACCCCTCTGGGGCTAAAGCTGGCACACTGTGGACCTGTGGGTAAAAGGCAGAAAGGGATTGCCCCAATGACCCTTGACCTCAAAGCCATATGAGGTCTTTTCCTTTCCTAAGGAAGGCTTTTCATTTATTAAGAGAATAATTACCAGGGCATAAGTAGATACTTAAGTGGCTTTGAACAACTTGTACCTGACTGTCGGTTTGTTATCTTACCACAGTTCAACTGTGAAATTTAGCTCTAGCAGTTCCACTGCATCCTTTACATTTAAAATTTGAGGGGACTCCATATAAACTTAGGAGCTGGGTTGAGAAAAGGGTGAACAAATTGAAATTTGTTTTTGGCAACAGATTCCCTCATTTTTACTGGGCCTACAGTGAAGAAATGAGCAAATTGGCAAATGTTAGTTCTTACAGTGTAACAAGATTTAAATAGGATAATAATACCAGCAGCTCACCTTAGAAAAGGAGAAAGATCCCTTCTCCAGTCTGAACATGAAGAAAAAAGACACGATTATGCTAGAAAACACAATGTGAACATTTCCCCTTGTGTAAATTAAATGTTGGGATTTTTCCGTGCCTGTAACACTGTTTGGTTATGTGTGCACACATGCTGCATGCCACCGTCCCCTGTTTCTGTGTTGGAGTTGTTAGAATCGATGTGGAACACCAGACCCCCTGCAGTGAGAGCCCAAGCACGTTGTAGTGTCACTGTGGGGAGTAGCCATCCTTCCTAGGGGGCTTGACTGGGTCTCTTAAACAGGAAGAGTCAGCTTTATTCAGGGTTAAGACTCAATTCTCTGTTATGTGTAGGGATCAAAGCAATGCATAGACTTTAAAAATTAGTCATTTAATTTAGAGTATATGAAGGAAAATATTCTACACCGCTTTCAACAAAGTGATACAGGAGAAAGTGTCCTCTGGTGATTTCTGTCGGTGTTGAGAATAATGCTTTAGTCTGTCATTTCTACTTATGTTTCCCGACATCTTTTTCTCTCCCCAACATTTATAAGAGCTACACACTAATATTTTGAAAATGAAAGGCACATGACTTTTTTTTAACACTGGGTAAGTACAATAAGTTATGGGCTCTATATTGTTAAGTACTATTTGAAACATGTATTTAGTTTTCTTAAATTCTTGATAAAGAAATTTAATTTAGTGTTTTTGATTTCAGGTTACAAATATTTAGAATCAGTATAGCAGCAAATTCTCAGTTTTGCAACAAACATGACAAAGAGACTAAAAAGACTAAAGCGTGAGCATAATATGGTAATTATGCACTTCGTGGTCTTGATCTTAACCCAGGTGTCCTTAATAGGCTCCCACTGGCAGCATGATATAGAGTCCAGATCAACAGCTTAACCAGCTTGCCCCCCCCAAAAAAAAGCCCAAACTCCCCCATTAGGGGCATTCCTGAGCATCCTAAAGCATCTATAATACAAAGAAAATTCCCTTCCTCCCTTAATTCAAAAGAAGGAGATTGGGCTTCCCTGGTGGTGCAGTGGTTGAGAGTCCGCCTGCCGATGCAGGGGACACAGGTTTGTGCCCCGGTCCGTGAAGATACCACATGCTGTGGAGCGGCTAGGCCCGTGAGCCATGGCCGCCGAGCCTGCGCGTCCGGAGCCTGTGCTCCGCAGTGGGAGAGAGGCCGCATACCGCAAAAAAAAAAAAAAAAAAAAAAAGAAAGAGATGAAGAAGACCAATACCCCAGTAGAAAACTGGTAATAAGACATGGAAAAGCAATTCACAGAATATAGTTGTCCAATAAGTATTATGAAACAAGCCTCACTTCACATATAATAAGGAAAAATAATTATTAATTATATATTATGTTTTGCCTGTCAAGCTGTGCACTTCTTAGTGCAACTACAAATTAGTAAAAACTTCGCAAAAAGCAGTTTGGCAATAAGTGGCAAAAACTTTAAAAGTGTAACTTATATTTTGACCCAAGATTTCTATTCTAGGACTCTGCCCTTAGAAAGTCACCAGAGCTATGGAGAAGTGAAAAGTGATTCATGTATAAGAATGAACATTACAGAATTCTTAAACTATAGAAAATTAGAAGCAATGTTAATGCCCACTTGTAAGTTAATAGTTGCCTAATTTATGAAATAACCTTATGGTGCAATATTATACAGCTATTAAAATATTCTTTTCAGAGAACATTGAATATTATAGGAAAACGCTTATGGCATAATTTAAATGAATAGAAATAAGTGATAAATATATAATATGTGTGTGTGTATGAAAGGAGTGTGTGAAATATTTATGATAGTTATTTCTAGGTCTTACCTTTATGAATAATTTTTATTTTCTCCTTTATACTTTGTCAGTGTTTTACTATAAACATACAATCCATTTTTAACAGAAAAGCACTGTTTTATTTTAACACCTAATAACTTCAAGGGAAAAAAATCTGTGAAATACTATTAATGCATTTCACTTCCAAAATATATTTCATTTTGATAAAGTTTTTGTTTTGTTTTCAATTCCAAACTTGTGCTTTAAATTTACCTTTGTGGAATAAAATTCTCAGTTTTAGGAAGTGACATTTTAGCACTTGTTATTCTATTGGGAAATTTTACCAGACTAACCCTCAGTTCAAACTAGTAGTGATTGATGGGTACATATGTTGAGTGATGCACACGGAGTTTTCACAGGAACAGAAACATTTGTAGAGATTGATAGAGCAATTCTTTTAAGACAATATACACTTTACTTTTCTAGACATTCACACTAAAACAAAAAAAGCAGTTTTCTTAGTTTGATCTTTTCACTTCTTCATTTGTTTTGCGCAAGCATGTCTTCTGAACTTTCGTGTCTGTAAAATAGCGCTCTGGATGAAGCAAACATAAAATTCATAAATAAAAATTTCTTTGATTATATGCACAATCCTGAGGAAAGCATTTAATTACATCATATCTTAGATTTTACATTATTACTATGGTTTTAAATTTTGTGTCTCAAAGAGGATTCACATCCTCATTATGTCCAGGAGGCCTTGCAATTGTCCCACCACAGCTACCGATCTGATTATGTGCTTCTCTTCTTAGGGATCTTCAAATTCTCCCCCTGGCCTCCAGGATAGTTACAGAGACCTTAGCACTGCTTTGAAGGATTTACAACCTATTTCCTCTGCCCAAACTTCTGTCCCTTCTTCTCGCTGCTCCACCTCTACCACTCTTCAAGCTGTATTCCAGCTATCAAGATTTTCCAAAAGAGCTGGCTCTTTCCAGACTCTGTGTCTTAGTTGGCTGTTCCTTTTGCATCAAATACGTGTCCCTAGCTTTTCTGGCTAGCAAGAAAAGCTTCATCCTGTAAGATTCATCACAGGTGTAATTGTCTTAGTGAAACCTTGCCTGCTTGCCCCAAGGTAAATTAGTCCTTCCATCTTTATTCCCACAGCACCCTCCAGACAGCTTCCCTTGTACCATTTATTGATATTATGCTGTTATATACATATATAATTGTTAATTTATGGCTGTGCCTGCCACTAGACTGTGGGCTTTGTGATGATGGGAATGGTGTGTTTCCCATTGCTGGATGTGTTCAAGTCCAGTGCTGGAACCAAAGGATGAGGCAGGCTATAGTAGGAACCCAGCCTTGGGTGGGTGGTTTACCTTGATGACTATGAGTCCCCTTTTAGTTCTAAGCATATGGAATTCCCATGCCCAGCTCACCATTCTCAGTGGGGAAGGGGAAGGAGAAAATTGGGGCTAGGGGCTGGGCAGAGGGTGAAGTTCCTAGTAGCAGTATATCTTTTCCAATTTTAATCAGCACCTTTAATAAATACATTCCTTTCTCCTCACCATTTCTTGAGATCCCAGGGCTCTGATAAATGAAAAGCAACTCTCCTGACTATAAAACATTTGAGGAAACTGCTGGGCTGATAATAGCTAATGTTATTAAGCATTTGCTATGTGCCAGGCATTCTTCTAAGTGCTTTACATATATTAATGCACTTAATCCTCACAATAACTCCGTGAGTGAGGTATCATTAGTGTAGATGAGGAAAGGCAGGCATAGCTCATAAACCTTGCTTAAATATATATTATGAGTAAGTGGCAAAGCTGTGATTCACACCCAGGCAATATGATCCAGGTCCCTACAGCTTTCTGCCAGCCACGGTCAAGGGTACATTGTCCTCAGAACTATTGCCACCTTCTCCAGTTGTTAGCCTCTTAACACTTAGTTACGGGGCTCAAGGTAGCACTACCAGAACATAGCTGTTTTCTGAAGTAGTTGCCTTCAAAGTCCAGGAAACAGCTTACCAAGTTCATGTCACCTTGTTACCCTCTGCTCCTCTCATTCTTCTTACTCTTCTTACTCTCATTGCTCTGCTTTTCTTTCCTTCACTCCCATTTACACACTGTAGCCAATTGATTTGAAAATATACAAATATGATCACGTTACTCCCCAGCAAAACAATCCTTCAGTATCACCCACTGCTTTGGGGATGATGTCCAAACAGCTGAGCATAAAATGCAGAGCCTTGGGCTTCCCTGGTGGTACAGTGGTTAAGAATCCGCCTGCCAATGCAGGGGACACGGGTTCGAGCCCTGGTCTGGGGAGGTCCGACATGCTGCGGAGCAACTAAGCCTGTGCGCCACAACTACTGAGCCTGCGCTCTAAAGCCCGCGAGCCACAACTACTGAACCCGCGCACCACAACTACTGAGCCCACGCGCCTAGAGCCCATGCTCCGCAACAAGAGAAACCACTGCAATGAGAGGCCCACGCACTGCAACAAAGAGTAGCCCCCGCTCACCACAGCTAGGGAAAGCCCGCAAGCAGCAACGAAGACCCAACACAGCCCAAAATAAATAAATAAAAATTTAAAAAAAAAGCCTTGCATGAGGCGGTCCCACTGTGCTAGTGTCAGAGCTGGGCTTGGCCAGAAGCAAAGTAGGGGATTAGGCCATAAGGAGACCCTGAGAGCAGCTTCAAGATGTGAGGCTCAGCACATATATATGCCCTAAATGCCCCAGAACTTCTCCAAATCCACGGGGTTCTCTCACACATTACATATGTTGTCCCCTCCCTGACCTTTGCTCCTCTTCCAGATGAATTTGTATTTACTCTAAAGTACTGAGCAAGGCCAGACCACAAAAGGCTGGTCTAGGCTGAAGGAGTAACTGCTGAGACTTGGCTTAATTTATTTCACGGGATTGGGCAGAGGAAGAAGTTAAACTGAGATGCAGTTGCAGCAAAGGCCTTAGCTGATGCCATGCTGTATACTTTTCCTGTGGTCACTGTAACAAATTACCATAAAATGGGTGGCTTAAAACAATGCACATATTTTCTCTCCCATTCTGGAAGCCACAGACCTTAAATCGGTATCACTGAACCAAAATCAAGGTGTCTGCAGGGCCATGCTCCTTCTGGAGGCACTAGGGGAAAATCCACCCCTTGCCTCTTCACGTGGCATTCTTTGGCTTGCAGCCACATCACTCCAATTTCTGCCTCTGTCTTTACATCACCTTCTCCTCACGTGATTACATTTAGGGCCCACCCTGCTAATGCAAGATCCTCTCTCAATCATTAAACCCTCTGGTTAACCACATCTGTGAAGACCTGGTTTCCATATAAAATAATATTTCTGGGTTCCATGAGTTAGGACTTGATATCTTTGTGGGGCTGTTTTTCAGCCTACCACATATGGAGATCTCTGGAACTCAGATTACCCACCAGAATTACCCTCCATCAGAGGCAATGCAGTTAAGCGTTTGCATACTTGAAATGATAAATCAGGCTGCCCCCGGCAATGGAGGCATTGGGACCCCTTTGGAGGAAGGTGATTTCCAGGGGAAAAAACTCAGCTTTGAGCCTTCAACAGATAACACTGCTGGCAGCTAGGGTTGAGGGCTTTGGTCCTAAAGGGGTGATCTGGGTGGTGCATCACTACACCTCTTCAACCTACTACCTTTTTATGGCCTGTGACTGTGCCACAGTTGCTGATTTCTGGGGTTTATTTCTTACTGTGTCATGAAGCTTTCTACTGCACTGGCCATTGCTTACCACAAGGGTATAATTTAAATACCTTTAAATATCTTTACTTTGTCTGTAAACCTTCCTGTATCTTGCCTTTCTCCACCTTCTCCTCCTCTGCAGAATTAGTCTGTCTCTTTTCTGTGTTGCCATGTTACTTTATTCATACCTCTTCTGGTAATTATACTCATTGTGTAATGATTAATATTCATCAGTACGTCTTCCCTTACTAGACTGTTAGCACCTTAAGGGTGGGGTACCTGATTTGTTCCTGTTTGTAATCGTCTCAGTATCTGGCAGACAGTAGGTGCTCATAAATGTCGAATGAATGAACCATTAAAGATAGCTTAAAGCAGCCACTCTCTGTCCTTCATCAATTGGTGGAGCAGACAGAACAGCCAACTGTGTGAACGAAAGCCATCAAGCATGTCTAATCCAAGTGATTGAGTGCATGTCGGGAGGCAGTAAAGTAAACAATATCTCAAGGGTCACAGCTGTTTCACTCTGCCTTTCAGCCAAGAAATGCCATGATTTACTTTCTGCTGTTGCCAAGGATGAAGAAGTAAAGTCATAAACAGAAAGTGAAGGAGTGAGGAATTACTCAGTTTGGATGGACAGGTCAATCTGCTTGCCCACCTGTGGCCAAGCGAGCATGATCAAAGAATAATATACTTTCACCTTCTATCCCACTTCACAGTCTTTATTCTTTAACAAAAAGGAAGGGATATTCAATGAGAAATGTAGCTGCAATCCTGATAACGCTAACAAAGTTGGTTTTATACACAGATGACGGTGGGTATCCCCAACATTGTAGGGATTGTTCCAAAATGTCTGCCTCAGATATACCCCTTTTTGCCTCAGGTTGCTAAATTCTAAAAGCGTTCCTATGTGTATCTATTTCACAGGGGCATTAGGAGGATTTAACAGATTAGGAATTAATGAATGTAGAAACTCCTACGATAGTACACATAGTGTGTACCTAATAAATGTTTTTCTTTTCTTTATTTTCCTGAAACAGTTTAAGTTCAACAACAAGTCATTTATTAATGTGGAAGGTTTGGAGGAACAAGGTCAATGTGGCAGTTAATATGTGTTTTATTTTGAAATTTTGCATTTTTTGAAGTAACATAGGTACATAGTAAAAGTTCAAACAGTATTAAGCAATATTAAATGAAAAAAAAATTTTTGTCCTCCTCCCCACAAACCTTTTGTTAGCACATTTATTCTAAACAATATGCTGAAATCTGCTTTTCTCAATATATCAGTTTTAAATAGTAGCTATAAACTTTGCCTATGAAAGATTAGCAATTTAATTTATTTATACTACTTCTTCCCTACTAATTTTTTTTGTACTGCTACTTAGTTCTTCAATTGGTTTCACTTATAGTTCTAGTAATATATATAGAGAGATTTACATATAAATCTGTTTCTATTCTTGTCATCATGTAGATTGCTCCTTGATACCTACCATTTAAATAATAAAATTATAAACTTGCAGAACCTCATACCCAGTGGCTTACAGGTAAACTGACTGATTGGTGGGGGAAGGAAGGCTCATTTATAGCATTTTCCTCTTTCTGTGACTGATTTCAAGCTACCAACCTGACTTTACATTCCCTTTTGTAATTATAATCATTTTCAATACTTCTTCTATGGCTTGACTTTTTAACAAAATCAATAAGGTGCACTTGCAAAATTATGATAGTGGAAATGTTATTCAATATACAATCAAATATTGTGTTTTCCCCTAGAGAAAGAAAAGTAATCTTGATAGGAAATAAGTAGATAATCAAATAATCTAGAATTTTCAAGTTCCAATTGTATTTTAGAAAATAATTAAAACCTTCACTCTGAAGGAGAACATGGCTCTTCCAAAATTCAAAAAGAAAATACAAGGTAGCAGGAATAATAGATAACAGAAAATGGGTGCTAACTTTTACATAGTTTTAATCACAGGAGCATGCTGTTTTGCAACACAATTGGAAGGATATCCAGCAGTTTTAGCATTATTAAGGGTTACCACCGAAAAGAGGACAGAGACAGAAAGTTATTTCCTAACCACATCAAATGACCCCAGAAAGGAAACAAGCAGGAATATGGACCTAGATTCCTAGCAGGACTTTGAGTGATGTGAAACAAAGGGGAGATAGGTTTGTGGTGTTTTATAAACATGTAAAATCACGCCTTCCTTCCTGAGAAATTATTAGCCACTGCAGACCTGTTGCTTCTCCAAGTACATGTAAATACTGAGATGCAAAATTGCCTATCTTCTTTGACTCATTTTACCTTCTGGTCTCCATCATTTGTTGGAACAATAGAAGTTTCTGTGATGATTAAAGTTTTTTATTTCTTCACTGCTCAGTTTCATTCATTCAGAAGTAGTCACTAGTTACATGTGGCTATTGAGCACTTGAAATGTGACTAGTACAACTAGAAAAGGAATACTTTATGTAATTTTAATTCCATGTAAAGCTAAAAGCCACTTGTGACTGGTGACCATACTGGCAGTACAATTCTTAAAGAAGCCATGGACTAAGGAAAGACAAAGATTTCTCCATTTCTCCACTGGAGAAATAGTTTGGCCTGGGAGTGAAATAATCTGCTCAGCTACTGCTTAGAAAGTTCTTCTTGCCCTGGGTGTCTGGGTCACACAGTCAGGAAGAAATAAGAGTCAGCAAATTTGATGACATTAAAACAGTGCTACTGGAGGCTAAATATTCTAAGCATAAAAATCAAATAGAGTCTTTCATTTCATTCTCTTCATTGCTCAAAATCACAACACATTTTTTGGTTCATATTTGGACTATGATGTTTTTGCATATATTTCCGTAGTTATTTCTGGAGATTCTAAATGTTTTTGTTTTACTTGGTGGGCAGAAGAACTATATGCCTTCAAAAGCTTCCAATTGCTTTTTTAATTTTACGTGTTTAATGGAATCCACTTTTCACAAAGACACTGTTCTCAGACCTTGTGAATTCCTCCACTAATTTAGGCCTCTTGCTTTTTTTACCTGCTGAGCAGCTAGCTGGCATCTTGAGTTTTCTTGTCATATTACTAAGTTAGTTCATTTATACATTCAATAAATATTTGTTGAACACCTACTAAATGCCAGATACTGTCATAAACACTGGGAAATCAGCGGTGAACAAAACCAAATCTCTGAACTCATGAAGTTTATATTTCAGTAGGGGAAGAGAGCAAGTAAACAAATAAAACTAATATTCCAGGCAGTTAGTATAAAGAAGAGTAAGGGGGATAAAGGATGCCATGAGTGGAGACAGGTATGTGACTGTTTTACACAGGTTGGTCATGGAAGCTTTTACAATAAGATGGCAGTCAGAACAAAGGTCTAAAAGAAGAAAAAACAAAGTTGTATGAATATTAGTTAAAGAACGTACCAAGCAGTGGGAACAGCAAATGCAAATGTTCCCAGGTGCGGCTGCTCTTTGTTCATGGACAGGGTTTGTTAATCTGTCCTAATTTGTGGGAATGGGAAAGCACAGACGGAACACCTTAAAGAAGGTTCAGCTCTGGTGCAGGAACACCTTTATTAGAGATTCTAGTTTTTGCCTTTGTTTGGTTGAGATAGAAGATCATGACTGCAGCCTGATTCCGTGTGTGTGTGTGTGTATATGTGTGTGTGTGTCTGTGTGTCTGTGTGTTAGGGATGGAGGTGTAAGACAACTCACCTGGCTATTGGGACAACAGTTCCCTAACTGCTTAGACTTCTTCATCATGGCCCAGTTGAGTTCTGTGTCCACAACTTCTTCTTCAACTGCAGATTTTCTTTATTTGTGTTGTGGACTATTTTCTTTCTCTGTTCTGATTTATCAAACAATCCAAACTTCTTAACATATTATAAAAATTCCTCAATATCTCTTATCACTGATGGCTCCATTCTCAGGCTGGGGCTGTATATAGATTTTCTTTACTTACTAACATTTTAATAGAATTTTGGAAGGAAAGTAAATCCATGTGCTGCCTTAAGCTTGAAGTCAGAATTCTGAGCTGATGTGGCTGGAGCATGAGGGAGAGCAGACTGTATGGGACAGTCATGAGTGGGCCACCACAGTGAGGAGAATACTGGAGAATCAACTCTTTACTGCTATGTTCTGAGAGCCCTAGTGTATGAAGATTAGAGTGACTAGACTATTACAGTTTTGTTATATACTGTATGCTAAAAATCGATGTTGTAAGACTGCAAGTCAGGGGCCTCACAGACTGAGTGACTTAGGAAGGGTCCATAGGAGGGTGAGATATAGTTAAGGTCGGGGATGTAGACATTGGTATCAGTAATTCAGTGACATCAATATCAGCATGAAATGGATATGTCCCTTGAAATATATCTCAAACGAGAGAACAAGTTCTAAAGAGTCTTGGGTATGTCATTTTAAAAGATTATGTTTTAAAGTCTTCTATTCATTCTTCCAAAAAAGGGAAAATCTTGAGGAGGGCTAGCCTAGTGGTTAAAATAAAGACTCCAGAACCAGATTTGGGGGTGGGGGTGGGGGGTGGTTGAAATCTATCTGTTAAATGCAACAGCTTGTTAAATAGGCAGTAGCCTGTAAGCCTGGAAGACTGGGAGCCAGAAGTGGTACTCAGGGATTGCAGCTCAATTAAATGAATGTGTCCTGATCATCATTAGATGGCAGTCCCAGTGCTGGTCCCTGAGACCAGAGAGACAGTAAATGTATTTTTCCTATGTATAGGGAGCTTACAGCTAAATAGGGAGATGGCATAAAGAAATGATTCTTGTCTAACTTTTCTAGATTAAATTCAAAATTAAAGATGTAATATTAAAAATCACATCTTATAAATATAAGCTCACCATTAGAATATGAACTCTTTTATAGGTACATTAAACTGTGTTTTTAAATCACGTCAGAAGCTATGTCTCTCAGCAAGATGCTAGCACATAGTAGAAACTAAATGGAACTGGATTGAAATGCAGGAAACTATCAACAAAATTACTAACAAATTTGATAATAATGTGTAATGAAAATATTCTAAACACTAAAAGAGAGGAAGAAATTTAGAGAATTTCTAGTCTATCCTCCACACTTTTTATAAATAAAGAAACTGTGACCTGGAGACTTATCTGGGAAAGACCTAGAATTTAAGGCCAGACTTCAGTCAGAAGTTCTTTTTCACTGAAGTTACAAGATAAAAATCTCAGATAAGGCTCACACAGCACACACAAAGGCACAGAAATCAATTTTATTATGTCACAGCACCCACCATAATAGCCAGTTATGTTTATCTTGCCTTCTTTCACTTGAACAATTATCCATTCATTCAAAAATGTAAAGAGAAGTATCAATTCCAGACTCTGTTCTAAATGCTGGAGATACAGCCCTTGCTTCATGGAGTTCATGGTCTAGTAGGGAACACAGATAAAAACAATATAATATTATTGTTATATATAACAGTTATATTAGTATTACAATCATATGTAATATGTATAAATATATATACAACTATGTACATATAAAATAATGATAGTCCTTTTTCAGGAGAGAAATGGAATGGAGGGCATGATCTCAGTTACAAGCTCACGTGAAACTAAAATTCTCCTGCTGTGGTAAACTTAGGCCTATTCAAAACTAGAGTGTGATTATTTCTGAAGATAGAGAGAGAAGGGAGCATTTCATTTTAAAATGAGTATTGAATTTTTTCTTACTAGAACAGAGCATACACATTGTGAACAATACAGAAAATTATAAAGAAGAAAGCAAAAATACCTAGTAATCCCATCTCCCCACATTAATTACATAGATAACACCGTGGAATATTCCCTTAAAGTCTTTCTCCTAATTATATGACATTATTTTTGGAAGATAAAATAATTTAAACCACTTGACATATTGCAGTATTTTAATAGAATACAGTTCTAATATTCAAAAGCTGTCTTATACTTTCTATTTCACATGAATAAATTACCTATGCTTCTTTGGACTTGCTGAGCAATAACCAGAAGCTACATTCTCTCTCTTTCGAGTGCACCTCTGTCACTATTTTCCAACCACATTTCTTCCCTTTTTCTCTCCCCTCTGAGCCTGTGGTGATCTCATTATTCTGCATCTTTCAGTCTTTAGCTTCCATGTTACCTCAGCTGAGTTGAAATTCTCTCCAAGTAGAAGGTTTATTCATAAAACAATTTCAAGAATAAGATAAATAATTGATATTTGAACTTGACCCAGTTGGTCTCTCCTCAGAATATTAAAACAATGAGAACAATGATGTAAAGAACTTTTAAATCTCAATTCTACAGAGATATAAAGCACCAATTATTTAAATCTGGGATAAACTTATAATTTTTGTTCAAAGGACAGGTGAATATTCAGATCTACCTCAATGGGTTACTATCTTATGAAGAAGTCCATGTAGAAAAGGAAAAATATCAAGGATTTGGAAATTCTGATGTACACAAAATAGGAGAATTCCAGGAAAGCTGCAATGCTTCAAATAAAAAGTTCTCATTGACTGAGTAAAACATTATTCATGATGTTGTGATTAGGATAACCTTAAGTGTAGCACTCCTCAGAGAACTTATCTTTAACAAAATCATAATGCAGGTTGTTGTTAGCTAAAATTATGATATTCTTTATTTCTTTCTGGGCCGTGTTTTTAGAACAGTGCTTAACAAAGTGTGCGTTCAACAAAGATTTGTTGAACAAATGGCAGGTAAGTGAATGAATACTGGATTGGTCTTGGAAATGTTGGATTGTAAAATTTAATCTGTTGGAGGCAGAATTATACTGGGCAGTGAAGTTCAGTTACAGGTTTTAGCAGTAAGGTGACCCTGATTGTCATTTAAAAGCATGGGAACAAAAGTCGGGAGCAATACTAAATGGTAAACTAAAATTGGGTGACCAGGATTCTGGGAGCAGGAGTAGAGCCAACTTCTGGGCAAAAATAAGACTGTAGGCTCCACGATATTGAGAGCCACATCAAGTGGTTACACTGTTGCATTTCTAGCAGAGCACAATGCCAGGAACAGAGTAGCAGCTCAGAAATAATATTTGTGAGATGGTTGAATAATGATCTCTAACCCAGAAGGGTTGGCAAGCAGGCACATAAGAGTGTGTGAATGTGTTGGTATTTGCTCAGAAACATCAGTCACAGGACAGCAAGGAACAATTTTATATACCTAATGAGTAATTATTGTTCCACCCATTTTCATACGTTTAGTCATACATTCAACAGATTTCACCCTGGGGAAATTCAAATGGCCCACATATCTTCTCACAGAAGCTGACAGAATTGATTCTGGTTACTTGGGGAATATGGATAGATTTCACACAAAAGCAGAAATGGTGTATGGTCTATTTCTTAGCACAGTTTCACCTGCTAAAAGTTCAAGATTTAGGAAGGAAATGGGAGGACCTTCAAGATGCCAGAGGAGTAAGACATGGAGATCACCTTACTCAACACAGATACATCAAAAATACGTCAACATGTGGAACAACTCCTACAGAACACCTAATGAACGCTGGCAGAAGACTTCAGACCTTCAGACTTCCGAAGAGGGTCTTGGTGCTCTGGCTGGCTGTCAGACCTGAGCCTCTGAGGTGGGAGAGCCGAGTTCAGGACACTGGGCCAGCAGAGACTTCCCAGCCCCATGTAATATCAGTCGGCAAGAGCTCTCCCAGAGATCTCCATCTCAATGCTAAGACTCAACTCCACTCAACGACCAACAAACTCCAGTGCTGGACACCCAATGCCAAACAACTAGCAAGACAGAAGTACAACCCCACCCATTAGCAGAGAGGCTGCCTAAAATCATACTAAGTTCACAGACACCCCAAAAGACACCACTGAACGTGGTCCTGCCCACCAGAAAGGCAAGATCCAGCCTCATCCACCAGAACACAGGCACCAGTCCCATTCACCACAAAGCCTATACAACCCACTGAACCAACCTTACCCACTGGGGGCAGAAGCCAAAAACAATGGGAACTACGAATCTGCAGCCAGCAAAAAGGAGACCCCAAACACAGTAAGTTAAGGAAAATGAGAAGACAGAGAAATACACAGCAGATGAAGGAACAAAGTAAAAACCCACCAGACCAAACAAAGAAAGAGGAAATAGGCAGTCTACCTGAAAAAGAATTGAGACTAATGAGAGTAAAGATGATCAAAAATCTTAGAAATAGAATGGAGAAAATACTAGAAACGTTTAACAAGGACCTAGAGGAACTAAAGAGCAAACAATGATGAACAGCACAATAAATGAAGTTAAAAATTCTCTGGAAGGAATCAATAGCAGAATAACTGAGGCAGAAGAATGGATAAGTGACCTGGAAGATAAAATAGTGGAAATAACTACCGCAGAGCAGAATAAAGAAAAAAATATGAAGAGAATTGAGGACTGTCTCAGAAACCTCTGGGACAACATTAAATGCACCAACATTCAAATTAGAGGGGTCCCAGAAGAAGAAGAGATAAAGAAAGGGACTGAAAAAATACTTGAAAAGATTATAGTTGAAAACTTTCCTAATATGGGAAAGGAAACAGTCAATCAAGTACAGGAAGCACAGAGTCCCATACAGGATAAATCCAAGGAGAAACACACCAAGACACATATTAATCAGACTATCAAAAATTAAATACAAAGAAAAAATGTTAAAAGCAGCAAGGGAAAAACAACAAATAACATACAAGGGAAACCACATAAGGTTAAGATCTGAACTTTCAGCAGAAACTCTGCAAGCCAGAAAGGAGTGGCAGGACATAATTAAGGTGATGAAAGGGAGAAACCTATAACCAAGATTACTCTACCCAGCAAGGATCTCATTCAGATTTGATGGAGAAATTAAAACCTTTACAGACAAGCAAAAGCTAAGACAATTCAGCACCATTAAACCAGCTTTATAACAAATGCTATAGGAACTTCTCTAGGCAGGAAACACAAGGAGAAGAACTCCAAAAACAAACCCAAAACAATTAAGAAAATGGTAATAGAAACATGCATATCAATAATTACCTTAAATGTAAATGGATTAAATGCTCCAACCAAAAGACATACACTGGCAAAATGGATACAAACACAAGACCTGTATATATGCTGTCTAAAAGAGACCCACTTCAGACCTAGGGACACAAACAGACTCAAAGTGAGGGGATGGGAAAAGATATTCCATGCAAATGGAAATCAAAAGAAAGCTGGAGAAGCAATTCTCATATCAGACAAAATAGACTTTAAAATAAAGAATACTACAAGAGACAAAGAATGACACTACATACTGATCAAGGGATCAATCCAGGAAGAAGATATAACAATTGTAAATTTATGCACCTAACATAGGAGCACCTCAATACATAAGGCAAATACTAACAGACATAAAAGGGGAAATCGACAGTAACACAATAATAGTAGGGGACTTTAACACCCCACTTTCACCAATGGACAGATCATCCAAAATGAAAATAAATAAATGCAAGCTTTAAATGATACATTAAACAAGATGGACTTAATTGATATTTATAGGACATTCCATCCAAAAAGAACAGAATACACTTACTTCTGAAGTGCTCATGGAACATTCTCCAGGGTAGATCATATCTTGGGTCACAAATCAAGCCCTGGTAAATTTAAGAAAATTGAAATTGTATCAAGTATCTTTTCTGACCACAATGCTATGAGACTAGATATCAATTACAGGGAAAAAAACTACAAAAAATAAAACGCAGGGAGGCTAAACAGTACACTACTAAGTAACCAAGAGATCACTGAAGAAATCAAAGAGGAAATCAGAAAATACCTAGAAACAAATGACAATGAAAACACGATGACCCAAAACCTATGGGATGCAGCAAAAGCAGTTCTAAGAGGGAAGTTTATAGCAATACCATCCTACCTCAAGAAACAAGAAACATCTCAAACAACATAACCTTACACCTAAAGCAATTAGAGAAAGAAGAACAAAAAACCCCCAAAGTTAGCAGAAGAAATCATAAAGATCAGATCAGAAATAAATTAAAAAGAAATGAAGGAAACGATAGCAATGATCAATAAAACTAAAAGCTGGTTCTTTGAGAAGATAAACAAAATTGATAAACCATTAGCCAGACTCATCAAGAAGAAAAGGGAGAAGACTCAAATCAACAGAATTAGAAATGAAAAAGGAGAAGTAACAACTGACATTGCAGATATACAAAGGATCATGAGAGAATACTACAAGCAACTTTATGCCAATAAAATGGACCACCTGGAAGAAATGGACAATTTCGTAGAAAGGCACAACCTTCTGAGACTGAACGAGGAATAAATAGAAAATATAAACTGACCACTCACAAGCACTGAAATTGAGGGTGTGATTAAAAATCTTCCCCCCCAAAAACCAAAAAAAAACCCCAGGACCAAATGGCTTCACAGGCAAATTCTATCAAACATTCAGAGAAGAGCTAACAGCTATCCTTCTCAAACTCTTCCAAAATATTGAGAGGGAGGAACACTCCCAAACTCATTCTATAAGGCCATCATCACCCTGATACCAAAACCAGACAAAGATGTCACAAAAAAAGAAAACTTCAGACCAATATGACTGATGAACATAGGTGCAAAAATCCTCAACAAAATACTAGCAAACAGAATTCAACAGCACATTAAAAGGATCATACACCATGAGAGGTGGGGTTTATCCCAAGGATAAATGCAAGGATTCTTCAATATACACAAATCAATCAATGTGATACACCATATTAACAAATTGAAGGAGAAAAACCGTATGATCATCTCAATAGATGCAGAAAAACCTTTCAACAAAATTCAACACCCATTTATGATAAAAAAAAAAACCCTCCAGAAAGCAGGCATAGAGGGAACTTACCTCACCATAATAAAGGCCATATATGACAAACCCACAGCCAACATCGTTCTCAATAGTGAAAAACTGAAACCATTTCCACTAAGTTCAGGGACAAGACAAGGATGCCCACTCTCACCACTATTAGTCAACATAGTTTTGGAAGTTTTAGCCACAGCAATCAGAGAAGAAAGAAATTAAATAATCCAAATCAGAAAAGAAGAAGTAAAACTGTCACAGTTTGCAGATGACATGATACGATACATAGAGAATCCTAAAGATGCTACCAGAAAATGACTACAGCTAATCAATGAATTTGGTAAAGTAGCAGAATACAAAATTGATGCACAGAAATCTCTTACATTCCTATACACTAATGATGAGAAATCTGAAAGAGAAATTAAGGAAATGCTCCCATTTACCATTGCAATAAAAAGAATAAAATACCTAGGAATAAACCTACCTAAGGAGACAAAAGACCTGTATGCAGAAAACTATAAGACACTGATGAAAGAAAGTAAAGATGATACAAATAGATGGAGAGATATACCATGTCCTTGGATTCGAAGAATCAACATTGTGAAAATGACTCTACTACCCAAAGCAATCTACAGATTCAGTGCAATTCCCTTCAAACTACCACTGGCATTTTTCACAGAAATAGAACAAAAAATTTCACAATTTGTATGGAAACACAAAAGACCCCGAATAGCCAAAGCAATCTTGAGAAAGAAAAACAGAGGTGGAGGAATCAGGCTCCCTGACTTCAGACTATACTACAAAGCTAGAGTAATCAAGACAGTATGGTACTGGCACAAAAACAGAAATATAGATCAATGGAACAGGATAGAAAGCCCAGAGATAAACCCATGCACATATGGTCACCTTATCTTTGATAAAGGAGACAAGAGTATACAATGGAGAAAAGACAGTCTCTTCAATAAGTGGTGCTGGAAAAACTGGACAGCTACATGTAAAAGAAGGAAATTAGAACACTCTCTAACACCATACACAAAAATAAACTCAAAATGGATTAAAGACCTAAATGTAAGGCCAGACACTATCAAACTCTTAGAGGAAAATGTAGGCAGAACACTCTGTGACATAAATCACAGCAAGATCCTTTTTGACCCATCTCCTAGAGAAATGGAAATAAAAACAAAAATAAACAAATGGGACCTAATGAACCTGAAAAGCTTTTGCACAGCAAAGGAAACCATAAACAAGACCAAAAGACAACCCTCAGAATGGGAGAAGATATTTGCAAATGAAGCAACTGACAAAGGATTAATCTCCAAAATTTACAAGCAGCTCATGCAGGTCAATAACCAAAAAACAAACAACCCAATCCAAACATGGGCAGAAGACCTAAATAGACATTTCTCCATAGAAGATATACAGACTGCCAACAAACACATGAAAGAATGCTCAACATCATTATCATTAGAGAAATGCAAATCAAAACTACAATGAGATATCATCTCACACCAGTCAGAATGGCCATCATCAAAAAATCTAGAAACAATAAATGCTGGAGAGGGTGTGGAGAAAAGGGAACACTCTTGCACTGCTGGTGGGAATGTGAATTGGTACAGCCACTATGGAGGACAGTATGGAGGTTCCTTAAAAAACTACAAATAGAACTACCATATGACCCAGCAGTCCCACTACTGGGCATATACCCTGAGAAAACCATAATTCAAAAAGAGTTATGTACCAAGATGTTCATTGCAGCTCTATTTACAATAGCCTGGAGATGGAAACAACCCAAGTGTCCATCATCGGATGAATGGATAAAGAAGATGTGGCACATATATACAATGGAATATTATTTGGCCGTAAAAAGAAGCGAAATTGAGTTATTTGTAGTGAGGTGGATGGACCTAGAGTCTGTTATACAGAGTGAAGTAAGTCAGAAAGAGAAAAATAAATGCCATATGCTAACACATATATATGGAATCTAAAAAAACAAAACAAAACATGGTTCTAATGAACTTAGGGGCAGGAGAGGAAAAAAGATGCAGATGTAGAGAATGGACTTGAGGACACAGGGAAGTGGAAGGGCAAGCTGGGATGAAGTGAGAGAGTAGCATTGACATATATACACTACCAAATGTAAAATAGATAGCTAGTGGGAAGCAGCTGCATAGCGCAGGGAGATCAGCTCAGTGCTGTGTGACCACCTAGACGGGTGGGATAGGGAGGGCGGGAGGGAGACTCAAGAGGGAGGGGTTATGGGGATATATGTATATGTATAGCTGATTCACTTTGTTATACAGCAGAAACTAACACAACATTGTAAAGCAATTATACTCCAATAAAGATGTTAAAAAAATTTTAAATACATAAAATGAAAATTTAAAAATTAAAAATAAATGAATGAAAAAAGAAGGTAATGGTACAAGAAGTATTTGGTTTTTCCCTTTTTTTTTTTTTTTTTTTTTTTTTTTTTATTTTGCGGTATGCGGGCCTCTCACTGTTGTGGCCTCTCCCGTTGCGGAGCACAGGCTCCGGACGCGCAGGCTCGGCGGCCATGGCGCACGGACCCAGCCGCTCCGCGGCATGTGGGATCCTCCCAAACCGGGGCACGAACCGCGTCCCCTGCATCGGCAGGCGGACTCTCAACCACTGCGCCACCAGGGAAGCCCTGGTTTTTCCCTTTTTATTTTCTCTTATCTCTATAGCATTGAGCAATAGGCTCCAGGGATACTACAAATTGGTATTACTTTCACTTTATTAGTTTTAACAAAAGTCTATTTGGTGTTACATCCCATTTTTTAGTTGGGAAAAGTAGAATTTCATTTATTAAGTCCATGCTTTTCAAACTTTATGTGCCTTAGAATCAAAAAATCTTGTTAGGGCTTCCCTGGTGGCGCAGTGGTTGAGAGTCCACCTGCTGATGCAGGGGACACGGGTTTGTGCCCCGGTCCGGGAAGATCGCACATGCCGCGGAGCAGCTGGGCCTGTGAACCATGGCCGCTGAGCCTGCGCGTCCGGAGCCTGTGCTCTGCAACGGGAGAGGCCACAACAGTGAGAGGACCGCGTACCGCAAAAAAAAAAAAAAAAATCTTGTTAAAATGCAGATTCTGGTTCAGCAGGCTGTTGGTGGGGCCTGGGAGTATGCATTCCTAACAAGCTCCCAGGTGGTGCTTTGCAGCTGGTCCACCTACCTCCCTTTAAGAAACAAATAATTAAGAGATACAATCAAGGTCACAAAGCTAGAAATGGTGGGACCAAGATTTGAGCTAAGCTCTTCTTACTGTAAATCTGAGACCAGGGAGAATCGAGTTAGTACTTTATTTTCCCCAAAGATAAGAGAACAAAGATTAGTAAGAATCTATCACTTTCTAGACAATGTCTCACACGCTGTGGGTAGGAGAGAGAATCCTAATTACTCTCATAGGAATCAGGAGACTGTAATAGGAAACCTACTCTTCTCCCCTTGAGATGGCTTCCAGTAGAACTCCTGGATTTCACTTTCTGTTATCAATAACCTGCTCTTGCCAAAGTTGGCAATTATTATTGGGAAACAACCCAAGATTATAAACAACTCCTCGATTATAAAAACACAGGATATTTTTAAAAACTTAACAGCTCAGAAGTATTTGACACTGAGGACCATTCCTTTCTCCTCTCTCTTGCGGTGCATCCTAGTGCTTCGTTTGCGTTCTACCTCTTTGGCGGCCTCTTCCTATCCTCCTGTGTGGGCTCCTTTCTTCTGCTACTCCTTCATTCTTGCATCTCCTGAATATTGGTTCTTGGACCCAGCCCCCATTTCATTTTGCCCTCTTTCCCTATGTGATCAATGTTTAACCCTCCTAGGGAATTCAACTTTCACCTGCAAGTTTTAACCTCCAGATTTTATCTTTAGCTTAGATCTCTATACTCTTCATGTCACATATAAGTACTTATTAAATATCTCTACTTTTGTAACACACAGACACCTCAAATTCCAAAACCAAACTGAATTAACTCATCATTTTTCCTTAAATTATTTTTTTTCCATTGGGTCATACATTTGGTAAATCCATCAACCTGGCTGCCAAAATCAAAATCCCACGCACAAGTCATCCTCTTCACTGCTCTCTTATTCCTCCCACATTTAATCTATCTAATCTTATAGACTGACCCTCCTAAATGGCTCTCAAAATAACTCTTATCTCTCCACCCTCACTGCCTCTGCCTTATTTCAGCTTCCTGATATTTCTCTCCTTGATCACTGACAAACCCTCCTAGCTTCCTGCCTTAATTCCTTCTAATCAATTTCCCATCAATAACCATTCTAGAATACTAATATGACTGTGTCACTGTCTTGCTTAAACGACTCCCCTTGTTTTCAGTATAGTTGGTAAGTTCCCAAAGTAACATAAAAGATTCAGGATTCCCTTTTCTATCTTTCCTGCATCATGGCCCATCACTGATCTTCTTATGATCAAGGCTGTAAGCATCCTGGCCTACTTTTCCTTTCTCCATATGGCATGCTTTGTCATAGATCTGGGCCTTTCTACTATCAATCTTTTCAGAGCTCCTAGAACACTAAATTGGCATTTGCCAAGCTAACTTCTACACTTCCTCTAAGTTATCGCCCCTTCAAGGAAAACTTCCATAATTCTTTCAGGCTGGGTATCTATCTCTTATATGTACTAACACAGCACCTATGTTTATATCTTAACACTGGCAACACTGTATTATTTATTTATCTGAGTCCTTTTAGATTATGAGCCATTTGAGGACAGTGAATGTCTTAACGTCTGAATTACCAGCACCATGGACAGTGCCTAGGAAAGCCTGGAAACTCAGTCAGCAATTGCTGATGAGTGTTGTTAGGGAAGGGCCACTTTTTAAAAAAATATTTTAATTTTATTTATTTATTTATTTATTTATTTTAACATCTTTATTGGAGTATAACTGCTTTACAATGGTGTGTTAGTTTCTGCTTTATATCAAAGTGAATCAGTTATACATATACATATATCCCCATGTCTCTTCCCTCTTGTGTCTCCCTCTCTCCCTCCCATCCTCCCTATCCCACCCTTCTAGGTGGTTACAAAGCACCAAACTGATCTCCCTGTGCTATGTGGCTGCTTCCCACTAGCTATCTATTTTACATTTGGTAGTGTATATATGTCCATGGGGAAAGGCCACTTTCTTGATGAATTAGTCAAGGGTGTCCTTTCAATGTCCCTGCCATTTTACAGGAACCATAGATTATAAATCCATAGATTATGGATTTAATTTCTATGTACAGTGCATAACCAGACACATCTTGTTAAGAACATTCTATAGTTAAGTACCTTCCTCCTAGAAAATATCATTTCATCATTTACCAGGAGGTCTAATTATCATGCTGACAAGGAGATTAGACTGGGTCACCTGTCATCTTTGCTTTCACCCACTAGCATACTGTTGGTAAAGGAAGTGAATGGATCTCAGACCAGTTGCTTTAACTCTTTTCTCTCTAACTTTATGTCAAGATGGGGTGATTCTCTACTCATAATAGAAAGGCAAAATTAAATGCCTTAAATGGAGACATAAATGGAGGTGGTGTTCCTGTGAATTGGTACTTATTCTTATTTTCCAGAATCTTTTCGGTTAATGCATTTTTACTTTTTGTAACATAAGCAAAATAGTTCAAATTATAAAATTAACACCTGATCATCTTAAAAGATTCAAGCAATATAAAACATTCAGACACCTGATCATTTTAAGAGATTCAAGCAACATAAAACATTCAGAGGAGCAATATCACAAATTACATATACTCCCACATTCCAGTGATAAAGAATTAAAATTTTGATGTATACCTTTCCAAAATAAATGAGATCACATTATATATGCTATTATGTAATCTTCTTTTTTGAAATTATATCATTCATTTATTTTATAACATGTATCCAAACATGCTGTCAAAATCAAAATTATTGTCATGAAAAAATGTTTTATTTCTCTCCAAGAGATTTCAAAATGCACAGTGGTAGAGTAGAATACTAATTACTAAAATCTATGTTATTTTAATGCATTATCAAAATTTGGAAATCACCAACCTTATGTTTTTCATATTTTTAGAACAAAACATTTTAATTATGTGAAGAGTTTTGTAGAAAATAAATGTGTTGTTCAATATGCTAGCCATTTGCCACACATGTGGCTACTTAAATTTAAATTAATTAAAATGAAATAAAATTAATAATTCAGTTCCGCCGTTGCACTAGCCATGTTTCAAGTGTCAATAGCCACATATTGCTAATGGCTATAGCATTAGACAGCCGAGCATAAAACATTTCCATCATCACAGAAATTTCTGTTGGGGAGTGTTTGTGTAGAGTTCTAATAAATGTGTCACAGTTTAACAAACAATTTGTTGAGCACCAAGTATGTGTCAGATGTTGTTAGGCACTTTTCACTTTTCCCGTATGTTATTTAGTACTCACCAAAAAGGCTGTGGGAAAGATATTGTTATCCAACTTTTCAGGTCCCCCCGCCACCGCCAAAAAAAAGGAGTCTCATGGAAGGCAACTGACTTGAGTGAAAGGGTTGGAAATCAGTTGTAATCTGTCTAACACCACAACATTAGTAGCTGGTCAGTTGGGGCATTGATACATAGGCTGATGATTTCCCCTGTCAGAACAGCAAGGAAACCCAGCCCTTTGCACTCCATGTTGTGAATCAGGAATTTGAGGACATGCATCTCCATCAACTTCATTCTTCTCTGTGGCCACATCCCCTCTAATTGACCTGGACTGTTGGCCTGTGATCCTCAACCACTTCCTTAAGGTCTTAAAATGCAAGCTTCTTGACATTACTTAAAAAACCCATCACAATCTTTTCTGAAGCTAACTCTCCTGCATTATCTTTTCCCACTCTCTACTTCCCAGCCTGGGTGGCAGCCATGGCAATTAATAATTCCCAAAGGGTCATGTTGCCCATGTCTTCACATATATTGTTCACTTGGCCCAAAAGCCTCTTTTACTCTTTTCAGCCTGTTTAACCATTGATAATATTTATTACTCAGTGCAAGTCCTGCCTCTTCCAGGATGCTTTACCTTAACCATGGACTATAACTTAGGAGTCCGCCAGCATGTTCGTAAGTGTCCTGTTCTTAGCTCTTCCGTAAATCACACTTACCACAGTATAATCATTGGGTAACTTGTGTGTTTCTCCATTGACTATAATCTCCTTAAGAGCAAGCCCATTTCTTAATCTGCCACAATACCAGATATTAAGTATAAATGTTTAACTCCAACTAATGGGACAGCTTGTTTTCCAGATAAAAGAATATATTATCCAAAGATAGGGAAGTAGAAGGAGAGAGAATTCTCTCTCAGCAAAATTGACTTCAAAGGATCTGTGTCTCCATCTTTTCTTCACATCCCATCTTCTCCAAAAACAGGTCAGGAGAGTCACCTATCTTTGATGGCCCTGATACCAAATGATCTCTAGGAATACCTTGGCTGCTTGCTTCGGATTATGGGGAGAAAGAGGACAGGCCCCA
Source organism: Mesoplodon mirus (assembly GCF_964341445.2). Classification (NCBI taxonomy): domain Eukaryota; kingdom Metazoa; phylum Chordata; class Mammalia; order Artiodactyla; family Ziphiidae; genus Mesoplodon; species Mesoplodon mirus. The sequence continues at coordinate 30,082,516 of NC_138976.1, read as the reverse complement.
TAAAGAAGAGCCTGTGGCTACCCAATATGGGGGCAGCACACTTGTCTGATAACTTTGTCCCCCTCTAAGGCTGGAAGTGAACCTCTTTTCATGTGCTTGCAAGGGAGGCTTCTTCCTCCCATCTCCCAACTCCCAGCCACACTGTCTGAATCATCCGAGATGATCACCTCCTGACTCCTTCATTAACTCTCCTCTGTGCCAAACAGAGCTGGCTTGCTGTGACACCTGCCATAATGTGTCACAAGCTGACAGGCAGTCACTTCGTGGAGGGTACTGCTCTGCTACAGAGCACACGTCAGACTGACACACTGCCTCTCCTTGATAGGGAAGAGCAATTTTATATCCTTAGGTAGAAAAAACTGGTATAAAATGTCAGGCTCCCATAGCAATATGATGTGCATAGGGACATTATAAACACAGGAGTTTTTATAACTGTTATTCACCCTCCTGGCCTTGGGATGTGTGACACACGGTTATGATAATCACTTGCCCTCAGCTCAAGCATATGGATTCATTTATCTGTGCATTTATTCATTCATGTATTCAACGAATCTGGGGGATACTTTCTAAGATCCAGCTACTTGCAGGAGGTGCTAAAGGGACCCAGGGGTAAACAAAACATGGTCCCTGCCATTAAGAACATCTCATTTAAGTAGGAGACACAGGCATATAAACGAGATTCAAATGCACTGAGACAAGGGCTTGTAAGAGAGTCAGACAGGAAGTATGTCAGGCAGAGCACGATGGAAGGAGCCATTCATGAAGCCCAAGGGAATCAGGAAAGGTTTCACAGGGGAAACAAAATAGGAACTGATTTTTGAAGGACAGTGACATTCACGTGGCCTGGGTAGGGGTGAACTGGCAATAGCATGTGCAAAGGAGGTAAGTGTAAAGGGGCACGGGCCTCACTCCCCTGTAGCTGGAGCATGAGCTAAGCAAGTGAGAGTCACAGGAGATGGCATCAAGCAGGTGAGCATAGTGTGCAAGCCTCTGACTTTCTCAGGTTGGCAATGTACAGTCATCAGCTATTTAGGCAGGGCTGGGCACAATCAGAGATTTTAAGGTATGTGCTTCCCAACATTGTGAAATCAGGAGCAATAATAAACTTTTAAAACTTTTGTATCTTCCCCTTGTTTGTTTTTAATCTTCCTCTGTCTGTGTTTTCATAATGGTTAAAACACACACAAAAAGGCCTGATGGTTTATGTTTGTGGGTAGCATGGAAAGAGGGGATCCTGGGAGACTGAGTCTCACTCTGCAGAGTAAAGCAGCATAATAAAAAAGGAAGGAAAGCTGAGAATCTAGGGGTAAGTAGAGTAAGGAAAAGAGAGGGACCAGAGACACAAATCTTGGACAGAGAAGTGGTCAAGTGGCCTTGGAGCTAATTGTCTGATCCCTCTCCCGGGGAGGGTTGATCTGGTGTCAAGGGACTATTGCAGGACAAGGGTCCGGAGGGCATGCACACATAGAGAAAAGTAGAAAACATCATGAATAGCAGACTTATCTGTGCAGGTGGAGGTTGGTGCTTTGCTGACTGTGCATTTGCTTAGACATGTATGTCCAGTGAAATTTGTTTATGGGGATATAGAGGCAAATGAGAAAGATATTTAGCAATCAGCTGGTCACGTGGGTCTTCCTTTTATCCTCCAAAGGATATGACTAACCCTAAAAGGCAAGGATACTGACTAAGATTACACCAGGTACTCAGCAGCAAAGGCGTTGAGATTAGACATGAACTAAGTTTAAATCTTAGCTCGACTGCCACGTCTCCGTCTCCCCATTTTTAAAATAGGCATGAAAATACCTTTCAGCATGATTGAAAGGACTAGCTGAAATAATGTATGTAAAATGTTCAGCCTGCTGCCAGGCATTCAAAAATGAAGCTATTCCTTTACACAGTTAGTATATTGTCTATGTAGCATAGTACTGGGCACTCAAGAAACTTAAAAATATCCCTTGGCATGACTTCTCTTGGTTTGCAAGTGCACTGGAAGTTTAATCTTTTGCAAGTATAAGGCACATTAAGAGTTATCACCGGTTAGTATTGAAAGAGATAGTCATTTGTCAGTAATATTGACCCAAGGAAAACCAGTCAGGTGTAAAGGAGCATCACTTTGAAATAATGTGACGAATGAAGCTCCATCATTTGAGTGAGGAGACAGTAATAGGGTCAGTGGGTCTTGTGGGACCACTCTGACACATAGTTAAATAGTCACTACAGTCCTAATAAGCAGGACTCCTTCGTCGTCTGTATGAGCTAGGGTTTGGGAGTGTGGGTCCACAGTAAGAGTGGAGGTGTATGATTTGTGTGTGTCGGCATCAAAACCTGAGGTAGAATGACTACTTGCGAAATGAATATAAAGATTTGAAAAATGCAGTAAGTAGGTGTCTATGTCCCAACAAAAATATTAGTACATTTTTGAATATTTCTTTGAATATGTATGTCACTCATTTGTTAGAATTATTCACTGATAAGCCTTAAATGTTCATCTCTGAAGGCCAGCCAATTTTATTTAAATGTAACCAAGAGCAGGCGAAATTTTGACATGCTTCTATTCTTCCTTTGGCGTTCAAGCTTATGTTTAATTCAGTGTTTCATAAGTTGCAATGAAATAAACTGGTTCATGCTCTGAAAAATTTAACAAATATGAAACAAAGGGCATATATGTCAAGTATATAATAACATCATTAGCTGCTTAAAAAATTGTTTATGTGCCATGAACTTACACTTGTGTATTAAAAAGGGAGATAGAACTGAATATGAATATTAGATGCTATAAGAAACAGAAAAGTTTGTATTCAATTTCCAGATCACCATATACAAATTGGAGTTTCTCTGCCTGCCCAGAATTGTTCTAGAGACTGTGTGGATGGCACAACCTCCAATCTACTGGTTTCCCTGCTTCCAGCCTTTCTCACCTGTAATTCCTCCAAAGTTATATGAGAATTGCCTTTAGGAGTATGTAATTTCAACCTTCAACTTTAGTTTCTATGGCCCCCCTTTATCTCTCCCTCCCTCCCTCCCTCCCTCCTTCCTTCCTTCCTTCCTTCCTTCTCTCTCTCTCTTTAGTTTCTATGGTCTTTTCAGTTTTAGTTCTGGTTTGAGTTTGAGGTTTTTTTTGGTTTTTTTTGTGTTTTTTTTTTTGCGGTACGCGGGCCTCTCACTGTTGTGGCCTCTCCCGTTGTGGAGCACAGGCTCCGGACGCGCAGGCTCAGCGGCCATGGCTCATGGGCCCAGCCGCTCTGCAGCATGTGGGATCTTCCCGGACCGGGGCACAAACCCGTGTCCCCTGCATCGGCAGGCGGACTCTCAACCACTGCGCCACCAGGGAAGCCCTGAGTTTGAGTTTTTTATGGTCCTTTAGTTGCTATAATTTTAGTTTTTATGGTCTCTTTAGTTTCTATGCTCCCCCTTTATCCCTCCCTCCCTCCATCCCTCTTCTTTCTCTCTCTCTCCCCCCTCCTCTTTCCCTCCTCTCTCCTCTCCTCCCCCCTCCCCTGGGGCAGCAGGAAGCTATGAACTCTCTGAGAAGCAGTTGCCATAGCTGTGGTGGCCTCCACCACCCCCACTAGGGAGCACTCTCCTGGGTTTGTTAACACATCTCCTCTCTGTTTCTCACAGTCCTAGGAACTTCCTGTAGTTCCTAATCTCTGTATTATCTCATGTTCCTTTTTTCTTTCTTAACTCTTCGAACACTTCTGAAACAAGTACCCTTTAGTAAAGTACATCTATTCAAAATAAATGGTGTAATTGGACCCAGTTTTTCTCATTGGACCCCGATTGACTCAAGGTGCTGCCTACCCCTTGAGTATAGGTGGGGTCAGAGTAACAGTAGCAACACAAAATTTGTTCTTCCCATCATCTCCTCACACAGAGTTGAGCCAGCTGCAACATTCCTCTCCCTCAAGTATAATGAAGGATCCATAGGAAGAGCTCCCGTGTGCCAATTCGGTTGAGCAGAGCCTCTGCGTTGCCAAGATTCTTGGGCGTCTGCCATCTCCTGTCATGCATCAGTCTCCATCATTGCTCTGCTACCTTCCTGGGCACTGCCACTGGTGCCAAAGCACTGCCGCATGCTCCTCTCCACACTTCATCTTACCTTTCCACCTGGGACCCAAAGCAGCATTATTTGTGTCAGTGGAAATCAGACTCCTCATAAAAATAACTCCGTCAACTCAGCTCTAAAAGCCCCATATGGGTTAGAAATAACAAAAAGATGCCAGCACATGGTGGCTTCAGCATGATAGAATTTTATTTCTGTTGATGTATATTCTTGAAGTGAGCAGCCCAGGACTCTGTTCCCTCCTGGTTGATGGAGTAGCTCTGCCATCCTCAAAACACGGCTTCTCTCTCCGTTTCCAAGATGGCTACTCCATCACTGCCATTTCCCAGACAGAGGAAAAAGGAAGAGAATATACAGGACAAAGGATTTGCTTAAGGAGATGATTGGAAGTTGTTATAGACACCACTTCTGGATACATCCCATTAGCTGGAACTAATTACAACAGAGGCTGGGAAATTTGTCTCCAATTAGATAGCCAAATTCCCAGTTAAAACTCTGGGGTTCAGGGCACCACATGCAGGTGTGTGGGTTGTGGTCTGAACAAGAGTGCCCTGCTGAGAGGTGAGAGGACCTGATACACAACCCATGCTCTGCTCACCAAGCCATGAGCCCCAGTCCACCCAAAAATTTCTTTGCTTGTCAAGCCATATGCCCACAGGGCCGTCCCTGCCCAAGGGGGACCTTTTTCTAATTTGTATAAGGTGACAGTTTTGACTATGGCAGTCCTGGGGATTCTTTATGAAATATGTAAGCAGTCTTTTATATATATAGAAACAGTAGTGTTTATATCTAGTCAGTGGGGCAGAGGAAGGTGAGAAGAAGTTAGGAATATACACCATCCTTTGGCCTTCTGTGTTTTCTTCCTCCTTATGAACACAGTACAAAAATCTTACTGCTTCAACCCAAAATAGAAACTCTGATAAAAATTACCTCTTTCAAATTTACTACCCCTCATATTTTCCCCACTATTTCATTTACTTCCTTTACCCTCAGAAGTCTGGGCATAGTATTATTATTTATATGTTACATATAAGGAAACTGAGACTCAGAGATGTTTAGGTAACTTGCCCAAGGTCACACAGCTAGTAAGCAATTAGATATGAATTTTGTCCCAGGTCTATCTGACTCCAAATCCATTGCTTATTTTATTATATCACACTGCCTATTAAGTGACAAGCACTGGTACCTTGTGATAAAAAATGAACTACTTGTAATATGAAACTTTTTAATAGAGAAGTTCCAGGAACAGGACATCACCAGGGCCACACTGTCATTGTGGTTTACACTTCCCATTAACTCTTTCCAATAAACATTTCATTTAAATTTAATAAAGTAGTTAATAAAGCTATAAAGGTTAATTATTAGTTAAGGGAAAATATGACTTCACATTGGTGAACATGTGAAAAATGAATCAATGTCGTTTAGCCATTAACCCAGGATTATACAGGCAATAAAGCATGATTATGGATTTAACATGTTAATTCCCAGTGGATTTAATAGAGGTGCTATGAGATACATGACCAATCGCTAACCCATCTGACAAGCCTTAGACAGCACTAATCAAGATTAAGTCACTTGTCCCACATGTGGATGCAATATATCTTTCAAGATGAAATGACTGTAATATTTCATCATGGAGTTATTATAAATGCCTGGGGGTCGGACGAAATGAAGAGAAGGGAAAAGTGGGGGAGCCAATCTGTGATCTCCAATCTGACACTTCATTTTGGTAGCTACTTTAGAAGAAAATAACCATTTACCTTTTTTTTCATAAATTTAAGATCCTCTACAGTTATTGCTGACTCTAATGGCTCATGATTTATCTGTAATTTGTAGAACAAATCAATGCATCCACATCCCTTACATTTTTTAGAAAATGGAACCTTACATTTTTTTTACCTTTTTTTTCCTTGCCTTTCCAAAAATAAGCTATTGGCAGTCAGCCCTTTGTGGCACTAATATTCTGTAGTTCAGCAACTGTTTCATCAGTGAGAGTTTAATTCTTAAGAAACAGAATCCTGAATATTGATAACACTGTATTTTATTTATCATGGTTTGGACCACCTGGTAACCATAAAAGAAAAGTTCTATTACTTGAAGAACAGGGATCTGAAAATGATGGACTGTGGGCTAAGTCTGGCCCACCAGCTATTTTTGTAAATAAAGTTTTATTGGTACATAGTCACACCCTTTCATGTATGTATCATCTTTGGCTGCTTTCATGCTACAATGGCAGCGGTAACTAGTGACAGAGACCATGTTCTTATAAAGGCTAAACTATTTACTATCTGGCTAAACTATTTACTATCTAAATACTCTAGCAGAGTGTTGCCAAATCCCAATTATATTATAGGCTAGGAAACAATTTAAAATCCACCGTAAATCCCAATAATATGATTTTTAAAAGACTAGGTGAGTGTGAAGGATGAGTCCCGTCAAAACCACTGACATGAAGCACTATGAGAAGATTCAGATGTAAGGCATTGCCATTGTTTTACAGAATATTAGATCAATGACTCAAAAGCGATTGCAACAATTTCATTTAACTGAGGTAAAAACTGAATTGCAGAGACATTAACTCACTTAGCCAAGATTATATAGTTCAATACTACTAGACCAATTAGAGGAAATGCGTTTATTGAACAGCTACTATATGTATGGAAGACACTGAAATAAGTGTTGTGAAGGGAATATATTTGTCTAAGGCAGGGAAGATACAATCTGTTCTATGGGTAAGAAATGATGTATGCAGATATAGAGATGTATGTATGTATGTATGTGTTTGTCTGTTTTGTCTTTCAGGACAAAAGGATATAGGAATGGATCGGGGCCGGAGGGTCCTTATATATAAGACTAGAGAATTTGGATTTTATCCTCTATGCAATGGGGAACGAATGGAGAATTTTAGGCAGGGAAATTACTCAGATAAATTTGTATATTAGAATGACTGTAGCAGTGTGGATGGTAATCTGAAGGGAGAATTCCAAGGCAGGGAAACCAGTTAGGAGGATATACTAATAGTTCCAGTGAGCATAGACAGAAGGCCTTTCCTAAGCAGTAGTTGTGGTTATTAATAAATATACAATAGCTAAAATATTCATGATAGAAAACTATAAGCATTAATAACCCTTTTTTAAAAACTATTGATATCTGACAATGACTCTCAGATATCTTCAGAAGCCTCATTTCTCCCTACCTGCCTCTCAGTGTCAGTCAAAAGAGCACTAGAGTCAAGGACAGAGAGAAAAACTGGCCCCGGGCTTCAGAGTTTCCACTGACGCCCCTGCCATAGAAGATACTGTGTGAACTGAAGCATGTGTACTGAAAATCATTCAACAGCCTCCTCCCAGCTGGCTGAGATGAACCCCATTAGCACCAACAGGATGATTCAGGGTGATAGGCTCTTGGTCCTATAAATAAGTAGAAATGACCCCTTAGTGCCTCACCCTGCATGGTTATATGAGTATTTCGCATTTTGAATGAATAAGGGCGCTCAGTAGCAAAGAAGACTAGGTAATTGAGGGCCATAGGTACATTTGAGTTAGACTTGAAAAGCCCAGGCAACCATGACAAGCTATTTAAACCCTAAGCATGGGCAGTTAGATCTACAGTTTGGCTCTCAGCTCTGTTCGTTGTTATGATATAATCTCTTTGTAACTTGTTTTCCTCATTTGAAAAGACAGGCATAATTAAACTAAGTTTAGTCACTTCTTGTTAAGGTAAAATGACAGTGTTGGTGAATGTGTTCACTACAGGGTGTGAAAGATAGGTGATTGAAAAAGAGGGCAACAGGGCTTCCCTGGTGGCGCAGTGGTTGAAAGTCCGCCTGCCAATGCAGGGGACACGGGTTTGTGCCCCGGTCCAGGAAGATCCCACATGCCGCGGAGCAGCTGGGCCCGTGAGCCATGGCCGCTGAGCCTGTGCGTCCGGAGCCTGTTCTCCGCAACGGGAGAGGCCGCAGCGGCGAGAGGCCCGCGTACCGCAAAAAAAAAAAAAAAGAGGGCAACAACAAAATATTAAGCAAAAAAGTTAAGCAGTGTCAAGTTGGGTTAAGATCAGTCACTCTGGAGTCAGGGCTCTCTGGGTTTGAATTCAGACTGCAATACTTACTATCTTTGTGCGCTTTGGCAAGTACCATCATTAAGACTCAATTTCCTTCATCTTTTTTTTTTTTAACATTTTTATAGGAGTATAATTGCTTTACAATGGTGTGTTAGTTTCTGCTTTATAACAAAGTGAATCAGTTATACATATACATATATCCCCATATCTCTTCCCTCTTACGTCTCCCTCCCTCCCACCCTCCCTATCCCACCTTTCTAACTGATCACAAAGCACCGAGCTGATCTCCCCGTGCTATGTGGCTGCTTCCCACTAGCTATCTATTATACATTTGGTAGTGTATATATGTCCATGCCACTCTCACTTCGTCCCAGCTTACCCTTCCCCCTCCCCATGTCCTCAAGTCCATTCTCTAGTAGGTCTGCGTCTTTATTCCCATCTTGCCTCTAGATTCTTCATGACCATTTTTTTTCTTTAGATTCCATATATATCTGTTAGCATAAGGTATTTGTTTTTCTCTTTCTGACTTACTCTGTATGACAGACTCTAGGTCCATCCACCTCACTACAAATAACTCAATTTCGCTTCTTTTTACGGCCAAATAATATTCCATTGTATATATGTGCCACATCTACTTTATCCATTCATCTATCGATGGACACTTAGGTTGTTTCCATCTCCTGACTATTGTAAATAGAGCTGCAATGAACATTCTGGTACATGACTCTTTTTGAATTATGGTTTTCTCAGTGTATACGCCCAGTACTGGGATTGCTGGGTCATATGGTAGTTCTATTTTTAGTTTTTTAAGGAACCTCCATACTGTTCTCCATAGTGGCTGTATCAGTTTACATTCCCACCAACAGTGTATGAGGGTTCCCTATTCTCCACACCCTCTCCAGCATTTATTGTTTGTAGATTTTTTTATGATTGCCATTCTTACCGGTGTGAGATGATATCTTACCGTAGTATTGATTTGCATTTCTCTAATGATTAATGATGTTGAGCATTCTTTCAGGTGTTTGTTGGCAATCTTTATATCTTCTTTGGAGAAATGTCTATTTAGGTCTTCTGCCCATTTATGGATTGGGTTGTTTGTTTTTTGATATTGACCTGCATGAGCTGCTTGTAAATTTTGGCAATTAATCCTTTGTCAGTTGCTTCATTTGCAAATATTTTCTCCCATGCTGAGGGTTGTCTTTTTGTCTTGTTTATGGTTTCCTTTGCTGTGCAAAAGCTCTGAAGTTTCATTAGGTCCCATTTGTTTATTTTTGTTTTATTTCCATTTCTCTAGGAGCTGGGTCAAAAAGGATCTTGCTGTGATTTACGTCATAGAGTATTCTGCCTATGTTTTCCTCTAAGAGTTTGATAGTGTCTGGCCTTACATTTAGGTCTTTAATCCACTTTGAGTTTATTTTTGTGTATGGTGTTAGGGAGTGTTCTAATTTCATTCTTTTCGATGTAGCTGTCCAGTTTTCCCAGCACCACTTATTGAAGAGGCTGTCTTTTCTCCATTGTATAGTTTGCCTTCTTTATCAAAGATAAGGTGACCATATGTGACTGGGTTTATCTCTGGGCTTTCTATCCTGTTCCATTGATCTATATTTCTATATTTGTGCCAGTACCATACTGTCTTGATTACTGTAGCTTTGTAGTATAGTCTGAAGTCAGGGAGCCTGATTCCTCCAGCTCTGTTTTTCATTCTCCAGATTGCTTTGGCTATTCGGGGTCTTTTGTCTTTCCATACAAATTGTGAAATTTTTTGTTCTATTTCTGTGAAAAATTCCAGTGGTAGTTTGATAGGGATTTCATTAAATCTGTAGATTGCTTTGGGCAGTAGAGTCATTTTCACAATGTTGATTCTTCGAGTCCAAGAACATAGTATATCTCTCCATCTATTTGTATCATCTTTAATTTCTTTCATCACTGTCTTATAATTTTCTGCATACAGGTCTTTAGTCTCCTTAGGTAGGTTTATTCCTAGGTATTTTATTCTTTTTGTTGCAGTGGTAAATGGGAGTGTTTTCTTAATTTCACTTTCAGATTTTTCATCATTAGTGAATAGGAATGCCAGAGATTTCTGTGCATTAATTCTGTATCCTGCTGCTTTACTAAATTCATTGATTAGCTCTAGTAGTTTTCTGGTAGCATCTTTAGGATTCTCTATGTATAGTATCATGTCATCTGCAAACTGTGACAGCTTTACTTCTTCTTTTCTGATTTGGATTCCTTTTATTTCCTTTTATTCTCTGATTGCTGTGGCTAAAACTTCCAAAACTATGTTGAATAAGAGTGGTGAGAGTGGGCAACCTTGTCTTGTTCCTGATCTTAGTGGAAATGCTTTCAGTTTTTCACCATTGAGGACGATGTTGGCTGTGGGTTTGTCATATATGGCCTTTATTATGTTGAGGTAAGTTCCCTCTATGCCTACTTTCTGGAGGGTTTTTATCATAAATGGGTGTTGAATTGTGTCAAAAGCTTTCTCTGCAACTATTGAGATGATCATATGGTTTTTCTCCTTTAATTTGTTAATATGGTATATCACGTTGATTGATTTGCATATATTGAAGAATCCTTGCATTCCTGGAATAAATCCCACTTGATCATGGTGTATGATCCTTTTAATGTGCTGTTGGATTCTGTTGGCTAGTATTTTGTTGAGGATTTTTGCATCTATATTCATCAGTGATATTAGTCTGTAGTTTTCTTTTTTGTATGACCTCTTTGGTTTTGGTATCAAGGTGATGATGGCCTTTTAGAATGAGTTTGGGAGTGTTCCTCCCTCTGCTGTATTTTGGAAGAGTTTGAGAAGGATAGGTGTTAGCTCTTCTCTAAATGTTTGATAGAATTTGCCGGTGAAGCCATCTGATCCTGGGCTTTTTTTTGTTGGAAGATTTTTAATCACAGTTTCAATTTCAGTGCTTGTGATTGGTCTGTTCATATTTTCTATTTCTTCCTGGATCAGTCTCAGAAGGTTGTGCCATTCTAAGAATTTGTCCATTTCTTCCAGGTTGTCCACTTTATTGCCATATAGTTGCTTGTAGTAATCTCTCATGATCCTTTGTATTTTTGCAGTGTCAGTTGTTACTTCTCCTTTTTCATTTCTAACTGTATTGATTTGAGTCTTCTCCCTTTTTTTCTTGATGAGCCTGGCTAATGGTTTATCAATTTTGTTTATCTTCTCAAAGAACCAGCTTTTAGTTTCATTGATCTTTGCTATTGTTTCCTTCATTTCTTTTTCATTTATTTCTCATCTGTTCTTTATGATTTCTTTCCTTCTACTAACTTTGGGGTTTTTTCTTCTTCCTTCTCTAATTGCTTTAGGTGTAAGGTTAGGTTGTTTATTTGAGATGCTTCTTGTTTCTTAAGGTAAGATTGTATTGCTGTAAACTTCCCTCTTAGAACTGCTTTTGCTGCATCCTGTAGGTTTTGGGTCATTGTGTTTTCATTGTCATTTGTTTCTAGGTATTTTTTAGTTTCTGCTTTGATTTCTCCAGTCATCTCTTGGTTATTAAGTAGTGTATTGTTTCGCCTCCAAGTGTTTGTATTTTTTATAGATTTTTTTCCTGTAATTGATATCTAGTCTCATAGTGTTGTGGTCAAAAAAGATACTTGATACAATTTCAATTTTCTTAAATTTACCAAGGCTTGATATGTGACCCAAGATATGATCTATCCTGGAGAATGTTCCATGAGCACTTCAGAAGTAAGTGTATTCTGTTCTTTTTGGATGGAATGTCCTATAAATATCAATTAAGTCCATCTTGTTTAATGTATCATTTAAAACTTGTGTTTCCTTATTTATTTTCATTTTGCATCTGTCCATTGGTGAAAATTGGGTGTTAAAGTCCCCTACTATGATTGTATTACTTTCAATTTCCCCTTTTATGGCTGTTAGTATTTGCCTTATGTATTGAGGTGTTCCTATGTTAGGTGCATAAATATTTTCAATTGTTATATCTTCTTCTTGTATTGATCCTTTGATCATTATGTAGTGTCCTTCTTTGTCTCTTGTAATAGTCTTTCTTTTAAAGTCTATTTTGTCTGATATGAGAATTGCTACTCCAGATTTCTTTTGGTTTCCATTTGCGTGGAATATCTTTTTCCATCACCTCACTTTCAGTCTGTATGTGTCCCTAGGTGTGAAGTGGATCTCTTGTAGACAACATATATATGGGTCTTTTTTTTGTTTCCATTCAGCCAGTGTATGTCTTTTGGTTGGAGCATTTAATCTGTTTACATTTAAGGTAATTATCGATATGTATGTTCCTATTCCCATTTTCTTCATTTTGGGGTGTTTGTTATTGTAGGTCTTTTCCTTCTCTTGTGTTTCCTGCCTAGAGAAGTTCCTTGAGCATTTGTTGTAAAGTTGGTTTGGTGGTGCTCAATTCTCTTAACTTTTGCTTCTCTGTAAAGGTTTTTATTTCCCCATCAAATCTGAATAAGATCCTTGCTGGGTAGAGTAATCTTGGTTTAGGGTTTTCCTTTTCATCACTTTAAATATGTCCTGCCACTCCCTTCTGGATTGCAGAGCTTCTGCTGAAAGATCAACTCTTAACCTTTTGGGGATTCCCTTGTATGTTATTTGTTGTCTTTCCCTTGCTGCTTTTAATATTTTTTCTTTGTATTTAATTTTTGATGAATATGTGTCTTGGTGTGTTTCTCCTTGGACTTATCCTGTATGGGATTCTCTGTGCTTCCTGGACTTGATTAACAATTTCCTTCCCCATATTAGGGAAGTTTTCAACTATAATGTCTTGAAATATTTTCTCAGTCCCTTTCCTTTTCTCTTCATCTTCTGGTACCCCTATAATTTGAATGTTGGTGTGTTAAATATTGTCCCAGACGTCTCTGAGAGTGTCCTCAATTCTTTTCATTCTTTTTTCTTTATTCTGCTCTTTAGTAGTTATTTCCACTATTTTATCTTCCAGGTCAGTTATCTGTTCTTCTGCCTCAGTTATTCTGCTATTGATCCCTTCTAGAGAATTTTTAATTACATTTATTGTGTTGTTCACGATTGTTTGTTTGCTCTTTGGTTCTTCTAGGTCCTTGTTAAACGTTTCTTGTATTTTCTCCATTCTATTTCCAAGATTTTGGATCATCTTTACTATCATTATTCTGAATTCTTTTTCAGGTAGACTGCCTATTTCCTCTTCATTTTTTAGATCTGGTGGGTTTTTACCTTGCTCCTTCATCTGCTCTGTGTTTCTCTGTCTTCTCCTTTTGCTTATCTTAACTGTGTTTGCGATCTCCTTTTTGCTGGCTGCATGTTCGTAGTTCCAGTTGTTTTTGGTGTCTGTCCCCAGTGGCTAAGGTTGGTTCTGTGGGTTTTGTAGGCTTCCTGGTGGAGGGGACTAGTGCCTGTGTTCTGGTGGATGAGGCTGGATCTTCTCTTTCTGGTGGACAAGTCCACGTCTGGTGGTGTGTTTTGGGGTGTCTGTGGACTTATTATTATTTTAGGCAGGCTCTCTGCTAATGGGTGGGTTTGTGTTCCTGTCTTGCTAGTTGTTTGGCATAGAGTGTTTAGCACTGTAGCTTGCTGGTCATTGAGTGGAGCTGGGTCTTGGCGTTGTGATGGAGATCTCTGGGGGATTTTCACCGTTTGATATTACATGGAGCTGGGAGGTGTCTGATGGACCAATGTCGTGAACTTGGCTCTGCCACCTCAGAGGCACAGCCCTGATGCCTGGCTGGAGGACCAAGAGCCTGTCCTCCACACAGCTCAGAATAAAAGGGAGAAAAAAAAGAGAGAAAAAGTTAAAATAAAATAAAAGTTATTAAAATAAAAAACAAAAAATAATAATTAAAAAATTTTTGTTATTAAAAAAGAAGAAAGATGGAAATAAGAGAACAACCAAACCAAAAAACAAATCCACCAGTGATAACAAGTGCTGAGAACTATACTAAAAAAAAAAAAAAAGCTGGATAGACAGAACCCTAGGACAAATGGTAAAAACAAAGCTGTACTGACAAAATCACACACAGAAGCATACGCATACACACTCACAAAAAGAGAAAAAGGGGAAAAAAATATATATATCCATATATGTATATATATGTGTGTGTGTGTGTATATATATATATATATATATATATGTATATATATAGTTGCTCCCAAAGTCCACGTCCTCAATTTGAGATGATTCATTGTCTATTCAGTTATTCTACAGATGCAGGTTACATTAAGTTGACTGTGGAGATTTAATCCGCTGCTCCTGAGGCTGCTGGGAGAGATTTCCCTTTCTCTTCTTTTTTTGCACAGCTCCCGGGACTCAGCTTAGGATCTGGCCCCACCTCTGCATGTAGGTCGCCTGAGGGCATCTGTTCTTTGCCCAGACAAGACGGGGTTAAAGGAGCAGCTGATTCAGGGGCTCTGGCTCACTCAGGCCGGTGGGGAGGGAGGGGTACGGATGCGGGGCGAGCCTGTGGTGGCAGAGGCCAGCGTAACGTTGCAGCAGCCTGAGGCATGCCATGCATTCTCCTGGGGAAGTTGTCCCTGGATCACGGGACCCTGGCAGTGGCGGGATGCCCAGGGTCCCCGGAGGGGAGGTGGGATAGTGACCTTTGCTCACACACAGGTTTCTTGGTGGCGGCAGCAGCAGCCTTAGCGTCTCATGCCCGTCTCTGGGGTCCGTGCTGTTAGCCGCGGCTCGCGCCCATCTCTGGAGTTCCTTTAAGCGGTGCTCTGAAACCCCTCTCCTCGCGCACCAGGAAACAAAGGCAAGAAAAACTCTCTTGCCTCTTCGGCAGGTCCAGACCTTTTCCCGGACTCCCTCCCGGCTATCTATGGCGCACTAGCCCCCTTCAGGCTGTGTTCACGCCGCCAACCCCAGTCCTCTCCCTGGGATCCAACCGAAGCCCAAGCCTCAGCTCCCAGCCCCCGCCCGCCCCGGAGGGTGAGCAGACAAGCCTCTCAGGCTGGTGAGTGCCGGTCGGCACCGATCCTCTGTGTGGGAATCTCTCCGCTTTGCCCTCCGCACCCCTGTTGCTGCGCTCTCCTCCATGGCTCTGAAGCTCCTCCTCTCCGCCACCGGCAGTCTCCGCCCGCGAAGGGGCTTCACGGAGGAAACCTTTCCTCCTTCACGGCTCCTTCCCACTGGTGCAGGTCCTGTCCCTATTCTTTTGTCTCTGTTTTTTCTTTTTTCTTTTGCCTTACCCAGGTACATGGGGAGTCTTGCCTTTTGGGAAGTCTGGGGTCTTCTGCCAGCGTTCAGTAGGTGTTCTGTAGGAGTCGTTCCACGTGTAGATGTATTTCTGATGTATTTGTGGGGAGGAAAGTGATCTCCGCGTCTTACTCTTCCTCCATCTTGAAGCTCCTCCCCTTCATCTTTAAAATATAGATTCAAATAATATTTCATAGAGTTTGTGTGAGTGTGTCACAGATAGTTAACTTTCAGTAATAATTATTATTACTGTATTATCATTGACATTTTTCCCATCCAAGAAAAGTTGTTGTGCTGTATAAAGGTATGATATTTTTGGTTCGTTAACAAATTTCTGTGACTTGTTAATAAATCTTGGAATCTTTGAGTTAAATGGAAATTTATAAAACATCCAGTCAGATTTCTTATATTATAGGGTTCCAGCCATGCATGGACAGTTCCAAAGACGAGAGCACCTTCCCTTATTGGTCTCTTGATTTACCATATGTCCACTCATTGGAACCGTGTGATAACTCTCATAGGACAGGTTTTCTTTGATCAAGCAAAATTCACCACCCCCTGTAAATTTCTCCTTAAATAAAGCCAAATTCCTTTCCTAAATGACCCAGAGGTATATACTTGCCTAGAGAACATCCATTCATGTATTTGAAGATATTTAGATATCTATTTTGGTTTTCCCTACACAGAGAATTTCTCTACATATTTGAATGCAGCCTAACATTATTGGTTCATAAGTACGCTTTTGACCATAACAACAGTTTTACTTTATTTTTTAATGTTAACTACAGGCATGCCTCAGAGATATTGCAGGTTTGGTTCCAGACCACTGCAATAAAGCAAATAGCACAATAAAACAAGTCACACAAAGTTCTTGGTCTCCTAGTGAATATAAAAGTCATGTTTATAGTATACTGTAGTTTATTATATGTGCAATAGCATTATATCTAAAAACACAATGTACATACCTTAATTAAAAATAACTTATTGCTAAACAGTGCTAACCATCATCTGAGCCTTCAGTGAATTGTAATTTTTTTGCTAATAGAGGGTCTTGTGTCAGTGCTGATGGCTACTGACGGATCAGGGTGGATGCTGGAGGCAGGGACAGCTGGAGCAATTTCTTAACATAAGACAACAGTGAAGTTTGCCCCATCAGTGAACTCTTCCTTTCATGAGTGATTTCTCTGTAGCATGCAATGCTGTTTGATAGCATTTTACTAAAAGTAGAACTTCTTTCAAAACTGAAGTCAGTCCTCTCAAACCCTGCAGCTGCTTTGTCAACTAAGTAACATTCTAAATCTTTTGTTGTCATTTCAACAATCTTCAGAGCATCTTCACCAGGAGTGGATCCCATCTCAAGAAACCACTTTTTAGCTCATGCATAAGAAGCAACTCTTCATTTATTAAGGTTTTATCATGAGATTACAGCAATTCAATCACATATTCAGGCTCCAACCCTCATTCTAGCTCTCTTGTTATTTCCACCACATCTGCAGTTACTTTCTCCACTGAAGTCTTTAACCCCTCAAAGTCACCCATGAAGGCTGGAATCAGCTTCTTCCAAACTCCTGTTAATGTTCATATTTTGACCTCTTCCTATGACTCAAAAATGTTCTTTTTTAAAACTGAAGTATAGTTATACTAGTTTGAGGTATACAACACAGTGATTCAATATTTTTATAGATTACACATGATACAAAGTTATTATAAAATATTGACTATATTCTCTGTGCTGTACATTACATCCCTGTGACTTATTTACTTTATAACTGCCAATTCTTACCTCTGAATCCCCTTTACCTATTTCACCCCTCCTCCTCCCCCTCTCCTCTCTGGTAACCATTAGTTTGTTCTCTGTGAGTCTTTCTGTTTTGTTATATTTGCTCATTTGTTTTGTTTTTTAGATTCCACATATAAGTGAAAACACATTATTTGTATTTCTTTAAGGATAAATGTTCTTAACAGCATCTAGAATGGTAGATCCTTTCCAGGTTTTCAATTGACTTTGCCCAGATCTATTAGAGGAATCATTCTCTATGGCAGCTGTAGCCTTATGAAATGTATTTTTTAAATGATAAGAATCAAAAGTCAAAATTATTCCTTGATCCATGGACTGCAGAATGAATGTCATATTAGCAGGCATGAAAGCACATTAATCTTATTGTACATCTCCATCAAAGCTCCTGGGTAACCAGGTACATTGTCAGTGGGCAGTAATACTTTGAAAGGAATCTTTTTTTCTGAGCAGTGGGTCTTGACAGTGGGCTTATAATATTCAGTAAACCATGTTGTAAACAGATGTGCTGTCATCCAGGTTTTGTTGTTCCATTTATACAGCACAGGAAGAATAGATTTAGCATAAGTCTTAACTGCCCTAGGATTTTCAGGATGGTAAATGAGCATTGGCCTCAACTAAAAGTCACCAGCTACATTAGCCCCTAACAAGAGAGTCAGTCTTGAAGCTTTGAAGCCAGCCATTGACTTCTCCTCTCTAGCTATGAAAGTCCTAGAAGGCATCTTCTTCCAATATAAAGCTGTTTTGCCTACATTGCAAATCTCTTGTTTAGTGTAGCACCTTCATTAATTATTTTACCTAGATCTTCTGGATAACTTGCTGCAACTTCTACATCAGCACTTGCTGCTTCCTCTTGCATGTCTATGTTATGGAGACAGCTTCTTTCCTTAAACCTCATGAACCTCTGCTACCTTCAAACTTTTCTTCTGAAGCTTCCTTACCTCTCTCAGCCTTCATAGAATTTAAGAGAGTTAGGGATTTTCTCTGCATTAGGCATTGGCTTAAAAGAATGTCGTGGCTGGTTTGATCTTCTATCCAGACCACTAAAACTTTCTCCAAATTAGCAATAAGGCTGTTTTGCTTTCTTATCATTGTTGTGTTCTCTGGAGTAGCACTTTTAATTTCCTTTAAGAAGTTTACATTTGCATTCACCACTTAGCTAATTGTTTGGTGCAAGAGATCTAGCTTTTGGCCTATCTCGGTGCTAAGCTTAATCATTTCTAGCTTTTGGCTTAAAGTAAAAGGTGGGAACTCTTTTTTTCACTTGGACACTTAGAGGCCATTTTAGGGTTATTAACTGGTTTACTTTTAATACTGTATTGCAGGAAATAGGGAGGCCTGAGTAAAGGGAGAGAGACAGGGAACAGATGGTCAGTGGAGCAGTCAGAACACACAACATTTATCAATTAAGTTCACGGTCTTACAGAGCCTGGTTCATGGCACCCCAAAACAATTACAATAGTAACATCAAAGATCACTGATGACAGGTCACCATAGCAAATATAATAATAATGAAACAGTTTGAAATATTGAGAGAATTACCAAAATGTGACACAGAGATACGAAGTGAGCAAGTGCTATTAGAAAATTA
Source organism: Mesoplodon mirus (assembly GCF_964341445.2). Taxonomy (NCBI): domain Eukaryota; kingdom Metazoa; phylum Chordata; class Mammalia; order Artiodactyla; family Ziphiidae; genus Mesoplodon; species Mesoplodon mirus. The sequence goes on along the minus strand of NC_138976.1, from coordinate 30,063,842 downwards.
TGCCAATAGACTTACTTGATGTAGGTTGCCACAAACCTTCAATTTTTAAAAAATATAATATCTGTGGAGTGCAAAGTGAAGCACAATAAAACAAAATCTGCCTGTGCTGCTAAATTGTGGTGACCTTGAACCACTACAATTGATTTCCTGTTCCTAATCTCAGGACTTTGCATATATTCCCATGAATCTTTACCATGAAAATTGTAGCTCTTGGTTGACAGTGGACTGCTCAAATAACTTATGAAAGTTTGGATTAAAAAAAAGAAATATTATGTTTACAACTGAATGTACTGAAACACATTTATATTTTTATAAATATGTGTTTACACAGGTTTTCTAAGACTTTTGTAAGAATATGTCTTGATTAATTTTAAATGGGAGTTATTAAAACAAAATGGTATTTTAGAAAATTAATTTGAATTTTGAGTCCTGTGCTACAATTAGGTGCTTCATCATTGTGCCTCTGGGCTGTGGACCCAGAAAAGCCAGGTTTCATTACTGTTCACAACTTGGCATCAGCCTCCCTTCTCAGTCTATCTCTCTGAATTTTCCAGTCACCCTGGAGGAAGAGTGCTGGAAAGTTTTTTTTCTTCTTTTTTTCTCTAAGTTGCTTATTTTTTCTTGATAGCCCTTGCCAACACATTCACCTGGAAAACTCCTACTCACTCTTCAAGACCATATTCATATCACTTCTCCAAGAAGCCCTTGGAAACCTCCCCAAGGAAATTGTTGCTCCCTGTCTATTCTCTCACAGATTTCCATTGTGCTACTTCCCAGTGAACTGCTGATTACAAGTAATTGGAAATTCCACTTAATAAGAGAGGCACAGAGGAAATGTATTGACTCAAAAAACCTAAATAGAAAGGGTTAAAAAATAAAACTGTGTGAAAAGCAAAAGGGCAGCTCAGTTTCTAAAAGATCCAGGTCCTGACTCCAAGACTCTCATGACTTATCTTGCTTGTCCTTGCTAGCTTTCTCCTCACTTACCTCAAACTGATTTTCTTCACAAATTGAGAAATACAGCTCTTAATAGTATCCAAATTTTAAAATTTCACCATTTGCTACTAGAGAGGGAGAATGACCCTATTTATCAGAACCAGTGTGAAAAATCTCAGGGAAGTACCATGACTTGACTACCAATGGACTCATCAGAGGGAGAATGACCCTATTTATCAGAACCAGTGCGAAAAATCTCAGGGAAGTACCATGACTTGACTACCAATGGACTCATCAGTTGTGTGACCAGAGGGACAAAATACTATGATTAGCTTGCCTTAAGTGTAGTTGCCATTGCTGGGCCAGGTTTTGGTGGATAGGGAATCAGAGTTATCTAAAATCCTGGCACCTTTTAAGGAAGACATCTAGCTCTCAGGGCATGTGAAGGCACAGTTTTCAGGGTGGGGAGACAGGAAGGTAGTACCAAATACCCCACAGATGTTCATTGTTTCCTACTTATTTGCATCTATTTTCACAACTAGATTTGAAATCCTTGAACGCAATAACTGTATCTTAAGACAGTGACCATGCTGCCTCATTTTCCAGGAACTAAAACTTGGAATCTGACTAAACTTGGAATATATATATATATATATATATACACATATATGTGTGTGTTTTATAATACTTAATAGGCATAACTTGTGTTTAGTAACATATACTCCTATTGTTTCTATAGTGTTTGCAACTCTTGGCAGCCAGTCTTCATAGTTAAATCTGACAACTAAAATATAAGTCAAATATTTTAATAATTCTGTTCATAAGACAAAAGCAGACAAAAATAATATTTACATATATGACCAATTTAATAATATGCATTTGTCTCCAAAAGGAGCCTTGAATTTAATTATTGGGCTTTTAGTTCCAGTCATAAAAGTGATGGGATGAATCTTTTCGGTGATCTTTTTCAGATTGTGTTCATACTTTCAAAGATTCTTGGTGGCTAGTTGAGTAGAGTGACTGGCCTTTCAAAACAATTTTCACCTCTGTGTTTCTGATACTTTGTCTCCTTTCTGTTCATTTTTGGCCTGGTGATGTTTCTCAAGGCTTGGATTCTCCTTTTTGTTTTGGATTTACCTCTTGCAGGAAGGTGCACACTCAGAAAAACTACTCTTTTGCCTCACATCATTCAGATCCCCCATTTCATCACTGACTTCCTCTGTGGTTTGTGTTTCTGAACACTGACATTTGTTTCTTCTATGCCTAACTGCTCTGGTTTTTCTAGCTCTAGGAAATGTGGTTTTGGACTTCATCTCTTCTTTACTTGGGGATATGTGTTTCTCCCTCTGTAGGCATGTGGGACTGTTACCGTGGCTTCCAGATTGGGAAGAATCTTCACTTTTAGAAGGACACTTGGGTCTCTTCCCAGCCGTTGAAGGAAGCTTCATGTATTGGACGGTGGCTGAAGATGGTCTCCCACAGTCTGATTCATAGCCATGCGCCTTCTTTTCTTTTGAGGGCTCACAGCATATATTCAGGGTGAAGTGTTCTCTTCTGTGGCTTCCTCTCAGAGAGAGATTACTTGAATCTCTGCTTACAGATCTCTTTGTAAGTCCAGCACACCAGGATTTGGATTTCTGAGTTCTGGACATTGATTGTCTTTGGATTCCCCTACTGCAGTGTGAACCAACTTCTGCAAACTGGGAGGGTTGTCTGCACTTCATCCTCTTTTTTCTGAAAGAGCTCAGCTTCCTACCATCTCTCTTAGAAGAAAAGGCAGTTTCTGAAATGCAACTCCAGGAAGGGTCCCTCTTTCTGGATTTGCAATTTATTAAGGATATTTGTCTGGGCAATCTTCTCTGAAAGGTCTTTGGTGGAGAATCTGAACATTTGTTTTTTTCTTCTTTTTTCTGGAAATTGATCTGCTGGCCAACGTTCAAAACCTTTTTTTCTCTTAGGCTATTCTTCCATGGCTGCGCCTGATTAAGAATTGCTGGAGAACTGAAGGTGAGTACAGTTGTTTCACTCTTTCCCATATCCTGGGCATGACAAGGAAACAACTTTATCCCTTCTGTCTTCCTCTCTTTAACTTTTTTTTTTTTTTTTTTTTTTTGCAATTCAGTAAGCCTGGGCCCCTCTCCCTTGGTAGCCCAATTCAGGAGCATGCTATTGGTATAAGTTATACCTTTGTGATCTCCTGGTTCTGACTTGTCTTTGATCCAAGCACGGATTTTGCTTGCTGCTTTATGATGGAGTAATGGGATTTCAGATTTCTTCAAGGAAGTGTTACCATTTGGAAATGCTTTCAAGCCTGACAGAGACCTCTGCTCATTATTCCATTGGCCCCGGGTGTTTGTAGACTGTTTTATATCATGTTGAGATGCCAGTACAGTCTGATCCTTAGACAAAGGCAAAACAGGAGCTGATGCAACAGACCTCTTTTCTACCCAAGGTGAAGCAGAAGGAAATTGATAGATGGCTCATTGGTCATAAATCTCCATGTTGTAAGGTGAATGAACAAAACTGATAAATTCATGCAGAAAATGGTGGGTGTGTTGTTGGAGATAAGGTTCTAGGAGGTTAATGAAGGATTCACTGTCCAGATCATATTTTGTCATGTGATGGAGAATGGTGGCTAGGATATTCTTCACTGTGTAGCCATAAGCTCCATAAACAGCTGTTAGTTCCCTTTTCAGCCAGCGGACCAGCCGGTGTAGGCAACCAGGGTTTCTCTTGAAATAACTGACTGACAAGTGCTTTTCGAATCTGTAGCCTTGGCCATGTGCCACCCAAATTCCCAAATAATACAGAGCTCTTCTGAACTTCATTACCACCTGGTCTCTAAAGTGACCCACAGACATCGAGTTTGGTTGGAACTTCTTGCTGTCTCCAAACTTTCTCAGTAACTCCTGGACAGTCAGCTCTCTCAATGGTCTGATGTTCCTTGTAATGCCCTCAAGGTTTAGACCAAGATGATTGTTTTCAGAAGTTACTACATAGCTTTCTTCTTCTGAGGGAAGAAACACTGAGTCTTCTTTGGTGTCATCCTCTGGCCTGGTGGAACAACACTGTGAAGGAAAGCACTGCACGCTGGGCGAAGGCATAGATTTCTTCCTTAGTTTTGAATGTAAGTATTCATTACTGCTCTTGTTGGAACAGGGATTCCAATCGGCCTCATTCTATATACTCTCCAGACAGTTAGGGCACTCACAGTCAGATGAGAAATCTAATTGCATTGCCCTGAACAGATTATATTTCTCAGTTGTATGTGAGAAAAATCGGTTCAAATCAGTTCCTCATCTGGCATGAAAGATATCCATTAAAACCATTCCATGCATATTTCTGTAATATGTTTTGTCTCTATGGAATAAATTCTAGAATAAAGTTAAGCAAACTATTCCCTCAAATTAATAAATAATGTTCTCAATAAAACCCAATGTAGACAAGGCAGTGAGGATTCAAGCACACTAATTTTCTCTTTCTCTCTCAAATTTGCTATTGCAAACTCTGAAAAGAAAATTGGAAATAAACATCAAAATTTAAGTATCAGATCCTTTAATCTAGCAATTCTAACTCTAGAGTTTTAATCTAGATATACAGATCTTCAAACATATATATATATATATATATATATATATATATATATATATATATATGGATTTTCTAATAACAAAAAAACCCTGAAAACAATTGAAATATCCATTGGTAGGGAACTTGTTAAATAAATGATGGTTTATCCATAGTATTTAACATTACGTAACCATTCCAAAAAAATAGGCAAATCTATACATACTAATAGGTAAAGATGGCTGAATATATTGTTAAATGAAAAAATTTATATAGAAGAATGAGAAACTATTATAAAAATCTTAGTAATCATTAATTTCTGGCAGTATTATGAACTAGACACCTTGAAAAATTGTCCCACTGGGAATAACAAAATAATGCTAGCTATAAGTAAATGTAGCTAATTGTAAATATATCTCAACTTAAACTGAGAGGTAATGAGTAAAATTCTCAGAGGCCAAATCAATAAATAAATAAAAGTAGAAATCTAGAGAGGGAAGTGAGCTCTGATACCACTAGTTGCCCGTATCTGGTATCCTTGATCTTCAGTTAGGAAAGAACTGAGAGCTGCAGATGATAGGAGACAAAGAATGGACTCTGCCCAAGTTCGAATGTCTAATGGGAAACCTCTGCATAAATCTGTGCACCCAAAAGTTTACATTCTTACTGAAAAAGTGAATTAGAAAAACAAAAAATCATCCCACACAATAGTCAGCAGGAAATCTTAGCTGAGATTTTGTAACCAGAAACAATTAAGTATGACTGCAGACTAAATTCAAACACTCAGTTTTCCTAAAAACCTCAAAAGGATCATTTATTTTGAGATTGGTAGTGACCACAGGCAACTGGCAGAGGCAAACACACATGCTTCCTGGAGGAACATAACAAAGCCAGGTCTCATGACAAATTTCCTCTAAATGAGTTCACAATCAAAAGTCACTAACAAACAAGAAATAGCCATCATAAGCATGAGTCCACAAAAATAACAGAGAGCAAATTTGACTCCTAAGAGAATCAGAAAATAAAATGAATATGCTGGATGTGCATGAACTTCATCCCTTCTTTTATGGATGGTTTCAAACTATTCTTTCCGTAAACGATGCTTTCACTAAGTCATCATTCATCTTGAAAAGCAAAAATGACAGAAACAAATTACGTTATTTAGCAAATTTACCTCCTAGAGGACCTGGAAGTGTCCACATGCATTTGAACCTTAGCCACTGGATTAATTTGGTTGTAGGGGATCACTTCTGTTTTGTTTGCCTTAGAGACAGAATTTAGAACACAAGGCAAGTTTTCCGTGAAACTTGGTATCTTATATTTGCCAGTGGTGTCTCAGGTGACTTGAACATGCAAGCCCTGATTAAGACAGAATTCACATCCATGACTTATAGGTTGCCAGAACTGTTTAATTTTCCAATAGACCAGTCAGAGCCAACACTGTAATGTGTGGTCTGACTCAGAAGAGAGCAGGAGCATGAGGTGGAATATAGGTTTTCCTGATGAACGCACTACCTAAAGAACAGTTGCTATTCTGATATTAATATTTGGATTTAAATTATTTAGTCAGAAAATTGTCACTGTCTCTTTAAATGCAAAATCTGAAGAAACCTGTTAGCATATGTGCAAAGTGGTTAATCAGTCATCTTGGTTGTCTCTGTACCAACTTTTTGGTTCAAAATTATTAAAAGTTGTGCTTTTTCAGAACCTTTATTCATCCATAGCTAAATACCAGTTAATATAGACAACGCAATTGGGAAGTCATTCAAAATAAAATGTTTTCCTTTTTATTTTTATTTTTATTTTTCGGCTTTACTTTCTGTTATTCTCCTTTTAAGTTTAGTCACGCTTACCCAGGCTATTGGACCTCTCTCAGACCCAGGAGAAACCAGTTTAGCTCATGAGCTATTTTGGGGAATTAGATAAGCAACGTTGTGTCAGTGCTCAGCCCCTAACACAGTTTAATAGAATAGCCGTTTTAGTGTTATCTTGAGTAGGTTTCATTATGAATTCCCAAGACAGTGCATTACTTTAAAAAAAAAAGTGTTTTGTGTGATTTTATAATTCAAAATAGACACCATTTCTGATATACTTGTAACCGTAAGGTAATATAGAACCACATTCCCCATAACCTTCATACCTATGTCAGCCCTATATGGAGGAAAGAACAGTACAGACATGAGTTCTTGTTCTACTGTTACCCTGGCCAAATTCACATATGCTCCCTGAGTCTCAGTTACTTATCTGTAAAATAAGGCCTATAGAAAGACTCAAATGAGATAACAGATGCAAAAAGTACTTTGTAAAATACAATGCTTATTAGTAATAAAGTGCTCTCAGGCGATGCTCTCATCTGTACACTGTGTCTAGCACTGTAAAAATACTTGATAAATATCTGTTGAAGAGTGAGGAGGAGAACTAGATGAAGGATGAGAGGGAAGAATGGAGAACATAAGAGGCGGCCATTCAGGTTTCTCTTCTGGATGCTTTGTATTTCAGTCTATTTCTCCATTTTTTTCTGCCATCAATTTCTTCCTTTCCTTTTCTTCTCATTTTTACTCCTTGGTTCCTAAATACTCAAAGTTCTGAAGAAGTTTAGAATGGAAGAGGTTGTTGGGAAAGGGATGCACTGGCATCCAAAGTGAGAGAACTTTAGACTTAGGAAGATCATAAATTGACAATGGCAGGATGATGCTGAACAAGTTATCTGATTATTAGTAGCCAAGAGATCAGATTCTGTATTTTCTTACCTGAGCTCTGAGCTAGCTACTTAGAAACCTTAATTTTCTGTTTTTTGGGCGGGGTGGGGGGGGCGGTTCCCCAAGTTCCATGGCTCTAGAGCAGAGTTTCTATCTAAGCACTATTAGGGCCAGATAATTCTTTGTTTTACTTTGTAGAATGTTAAGTACCATTCCTGGTCTCTAACCAATAGATGTCAATATCCCCCACCAAGTATGACAATCATAAATGTCTCAAGATATTGTTAAATGTCCTCTAGGGAGGCACAATTGCCCCTCATGTTGAGAACCACTGCTGTACCATCTAAAATGATTGCGTTTGAGGTAGGGGTTTCCTCACTAGATCCAGAAGCAGTTCTCCTACCAAGAAGCTGTAGTATGTACATTCATGAGAAGAATCAAGTGTAAATTAGTTGAAAAAGCATGGATTTTGAAGCCAGAAATTCTGAGTTTAAGTTTTGACTCTTTTCATATGGATTTGTCTTTCATAAACAACTTAGTTAACTTCTCTGAGGTTTATGTACTTAATCTATATATTAGAGCATGGAAGTTTTCTTCACAGCATTTACCATCACCTGCATATTATACATTTATATGTCTGTTTCCTCTCTGACATTACTATAAGCTCCATGAGGAAAAAAGGATAAAATACTTGGTTTATATACTCCTGTTCCCTCATAACTTGGAATAAATTTGGCATATAGGAAGGAGTCATATATATTTGCGGAATAAATTTTCTGTGCTCAACACAAAGTCCAGTGTCTAGGACTGGACTATATAGGTGTCAACAATTGTGCTTATAGACAGTCCTCATTATTCAGGATAGGTATATTCTATAAAGTCATCACAATTACTGAATTGGTTAACTTTGAACCAATGCTCCTAAGGGAAATACAGGGTTAGATTCTACTGAGCCTCTGGTCACATTTTTATTGATGGAATGATACATATAACCTTGTTTTACTCGTGTCTGTTTAAAGACATTTAATATATATTATTGATTCATTAACATTGAGCTCTCAGCCAATAGCTCTATAATTCCTGCCTGAATGAAGCTCATCTAACACATGTATTTTCTCCATAAGGCACATCACAGTTTTCTTGCACTTAGGAAAACTAGCCAGCATTTCAGCATTACATGTGGAGGTTATTCTAAGCAGCAAAATCACCAAAAGAAGGGGGAGAAATGCAAAAATATAGCACTAAATAGACCATGAAAAGAAAACTTGTTTTAGTATGAGAGCTGAAGCAAGAAGGCAGAGTGTCACTGTGTCTGACCTCAGCTGGGAATGTGTGGGTTGGATGACTCAAATTTTTTGCCTTTCTGCCCATGTCCATGAATGACCATGAAAGCACCAGGAGCATTGACTTTGGGGTATAAATAAATTTTAAGAAGTAGGCAAAATAACAAATACAGAATCCACAAATGATGATTGACAAATTTGTGGACAAGGTCAGCTTCTGCAAGGGGATACAAGAGAATTCTTACTAACTTAACTATCAGGCAGAGTAACGAGATCTCATTCCAACCTTTGCATCTCACTCTTTATACCTAACAAATGAATGGAGCTTCTCTTGCCAAGGTGACCCCTTCACAAACACACAAAGGAAAACATTGACTACAAATTCCAAGTACATGCTTTGTTCCAGTCTGTGTTCCTTATGGTCCTTCATCCTCCGTGTATTTGGAGATTTTCCAGCTATCTTTCTGTTATTGATTTCTAGTTTAATTCCACTGTGGTCTAACAGCATACTTTATATGCTTTCTGTTCTTTTAAATTTGTTAATGTGTGTTTTATGAGCCAGAATGTGATCTACCCTGGTGAATGTTCCATGTGAACTTGAGAAGAATGTGTATTCAGCTGCTGTTGGATGGAGTATTCTATAAATGTCAATTAGATCAAGTTGATTGATAGTGTGGTTCAGGTAAACTATATCTTACTGATTTTCTGCCTGTTTGATCTATCAATTACTGAAAGAGAGGTGGTATTGAAGTCTCTAACCATAATTGTGCATTTGTCTTTTTCTCCTTGCAGTTCTATCAGTTTTTGCTTCATGTCTTTTGATGCTCTGTTGTTAGGTGCATGTTGTGTTCTCAGAGAACTGACCCATTTTTCATTGTATAATGTCCCTCTTTATCTCTGAAAATTCCCTTTTCTCCTTTGTATGAAATTAATATAGCTACTTCAGCTTTCTTTTGAATAATGTTAGCATGGTATATCATTCTCCATCCCTTTGTTTTTAATCTAAGTCTTTATATTTAAAGTGGATTTCTTGTAGACAACATATAGTTCAGTCTTGTTTTTATATCCACTCTGACAGTCTCTGTCTTTTATTGATGTATTTAGACCTTTCACATGTAAAATGATTATTGATATAGTTGCTTTAAAGTCTACCATGTTTTTAACTGTTTTCTTTTTGTTGCATTTGGTTTTTGTGTGTTTCTTTTTGGTACTTTATTTGGTTCTCACAAACATGCCATGAGGGAGGTATCTCATGTTAATCCCATTTAGAAGTGCAACAAACAACACTACCTAAATTGACTTAACCAAAGTTACACAGAACAAAAATAACAGAGCCATAATTTGAAACTTGCTCATATTCTTTACTTGACTAAACATTATCTTCTGTATACCCAGTGATTTCAGCAATAAAACTCTGATAAAGCCTCCAAACCAAGTAGAACCATGCCTTCAGAATCATTAAGATCTGTATGCCTCCTCAAGGCTTTCCTCTCTTCAAAACCAACCTGGGAAGGAGATATTAAGAACTTAGAACCTTTGCTCTAGTTAAACCAAAATGCCATGTATTAACCAACAGTTAATAACAAATTCTAATGAGGCTAGCATAAGACCAAAAGTAAAAGGGGAAAAAAAAAAAAGCTTTGCTTAATTTATGAATAGACTAGAATTATCCGTGGAAACCAAGCCTATAGTTTCAGGGTTCCAGGTTTCTTAAAAAGCAAGAAAAAATTTAGCCGTATTCTCAAACCAGGCTGTTCAGTTTTATTTTCCCATTGACTGAGGTCATTTAAAATGAATTGTTACAACCTGGCTCCTGAATCACCATCTATTTTCCTATAAAAGTGCCTCTCCCTGCTTCCATGGGGAAGAGAGGAAAGATAGAACTGGACTTGGGCCCAAACCATAATTTTGGTAATTACTAAACCAAGTGACTGCAGCCATAATTGAGTCATTCAAAGCCAAATGGTAGCACTAATTAGTTTGTCAAATTTGAATAAAAGAGCTTTTTTGGAGAGAACAAGTGGAATGCAGCTAAGGAGCCCCAAACTGTTAGCCATGGAGTGGGAGACCTTTTTCAAGCAGAGAGGATCTTCCCAGCATCATGGTTCTCTTGTGTGACAGTGATAGATGTTCCTCATTACAGATTATAGGCTTGTGACACTTAAACTAATCTCTCTTCATGTCTTCAGGCCCTGCTCACTCCCCTGGGCAGCAGTCATCAATTTACATGGACAGGCACCTAGAGAAACACAGAATCTATTTATCACACTTGCTCTGAGTGTACTAACAGCGACTTCAACCCAAGCATGGACCCACATTTCAATCGCCTTCACCTCTGCAGCATCATAAATAGTGTCAAGGGGTGTGTTGTTAAGAAAATGTTTGGAAGGAGAGTGAGAAATTCATGAAAATTATGAGTCAGTGAACTCCACCCTCGGATGACCACCTCAATGTGTGTAAGAATTCAGCATGTTTAGACCTCTTAGACTAGACTTTAAAATTCCTACACTTCCTTTTAACTTCCTGGAGTCATCTGCTTATTTGTGGATTGTGGCTTGCCACTTCAGCATGCTAGCTCCTGGAAGAGGAGCTACATTAGGTTAGGAATACAGAAGCCAGAGAGGCAGAGTTCATATCCGTAAATCCTCTTTCCTCCAACTCCCCCGCTATATCTGCATTCAATTATTTGTTTCGTTATAGACATTCTCTACTATCCCTGGCTAAATTCTATGTTCCACTGAGATTGGTCAGTGCTATTTCTGCCCAAAGCTGAATTTGCCTCACTATTTCCAGGGAACGTACTTCCTTCCCAAAGTCATAAATTTCTCAAGCTTTGCTAACAATGCAAACGACATTGCTGGTATTCTTTCATGGTCAGAGAGGCAAGTGGGAAAGCAAATCTTTTAGTGTCGGTGGACTCCAGATTCCAGAGTTCCATCAATTCAAAGGGTTGGAGTTCCTCCTGGTTTCGAATCTAATTTGAACATAATAAGCACCTGTTTATTTTAAATGATTCTGCATGTTTTTTTCCCTCAAAAATATTCTTCTGTTTTGTGGCTACACCGATCAATTTCACACAGTAGTCTAGAACATACTTAGTACTATTTATTTTCAATTATTTTGCATGCCTTTTGTTCATTAAAGATTCTTTTCTTTACGTTGACATTTCCTGTCGCTTTCACACAATGGTTATTTGAGTTGATGTATTTTACTCTTCTTGCTAGCAAATTTTCACTAGAATTGCCTAATAAACAGGTGACTGGGCTGCATTTTAATAATCAAAAATGGCATGAATTCTGTCCAAGATGTCAACAAAGGATGGGAAAGGGAGAATCAGCCCATCATGACTAAAATCAAGAATTAAAGAAAAAAATTTCATGTATATATCTAAGTTGATATTACTCATCAAACTAGTCACAGTCATGTATTAAAACTTAAAAGCTGTAGCCAAAGTTATGCTTAAAGACAAATTTTTATAAGCTTTAGTTGACAAATCCGAAAAAAGTAAATAAACTAAGATTTTAATTTAAGAAATCAATGAAAAGAGCAATCATAGCACAGGGTTCATCTTGGTGCTTTGTAATCACCTACAGGGGTGGGATACGTAGGGTGGGAGGGAGGTGCAAGAGGGAGAGGATATGGCGATATATGTATACATATAGCTGATTCACTTTGTTATATAGCAGAAACTAACACACCATTGTAAAGCAATTATACTCCAATAAAGATGTTTTTAAAAAAAATGAATCACATACATGCACAGGCTTGTTTTCCTCACTTCCTTTTTTCTTCCAGTCTTTAAGAACCGTTTTGATAAACTAAAAACATGTTTCCAACACTAAATATCTTTAAAACTTTAAAGGCCAAAACAAAATATGATAGCACAATAAACAAAGGCAATGTTTACTCCAAATAGATATATCCTACTGTTTAAAAATTAAAGTGGTTTTCAATGTGACCTGCTTAAGTGGTTTAACTGCGTTTTCCAATATTTATGCAGTCTGAGTGTATCTGCTGACTAAAATTAATTCTCTTAAATGTTATTTTCCCAAAGTTTTCCTTTTGTAGTTTCTAATTGGGTTTAATTTGGAGAAAGAACATTTGCCATAGGTAAAACGACAATGAAAGATCATGTTTTAGTAAAACTTGTATATATGCCACTTTATTTTATAATAATTGTTTCAGAAAATTCCAAAAAGAAAATACGTAAACAAAGGTGAAATAAAGATGAAAACAAGCAATTCTGAAATATGAACAAGAAAGATTGGTGAATCAATAAATAAACTGAAGAGATGATATTAAAAAATAATAATGGTAAATGGGAGTATTAATTTCTCTTTCAGATTTTTCATCATTAGTGTATAGGAATGCAAGAGATTTCTGTGCATTAATTTTGTATCCTGCTACTTTACCAAATTCACTGATTAGCTCTAGTAGTTTTCTGGTAGCATCTTTAGGATTCTCTAAGTATAGTATCATGTCATCTGCAAACAGTGACAGTTTTACTTAGAATAAAATACCTAGGAATAAACCTACCTAAGGAGACAAAAGACCTGTATGCAGAAAACTATAAGACACTGATGAAAGAAATTAAAGACAATACAAACAGATGGATAGATATACCGTGTTCTTGGATTCGAAGAATCAACATTGTGAAAATGACTATACTAACCAAAGCAATCTACAGATTCAATGAAATCCCTATCAAACTACCAATGGCATTTTTCACAGAACTAGAACAGAAAATTTCACAATCTGTATGGAAACACAAAAGACCCCGAATAGCCAAAGCAATCTTGAGAAAGAAAAACAGAAGTGGAGGAATCAGGCTCCCTGACTTCAGACTATACTACAAAGCTATAGTAATCAAGACATTATGGTACTGACACAAAAACAGAAAGATAGATCAATGGAACAGGATAGAAAGCCCAGAGATAAACCCATGCACATATGGTCACCTTACCTTTGATAAAGGATACAAGAATATACAATGGAGAAAAGACAGTCTCTTCAATAAGTGGTGCTGGGAAAACTGGACAGCTACATGTAAAAGAATGAAATTAGAACACTCCCTAACACCATACACAAAAATAAACTCAAAATGGATTAAAGACCTAAATGTAAGGCCAGACACTATCAAACTCTTAGAGGAAAACAGGCAGAACACTCTATGACATAAATCACAGCAAGATCCTTTTTGACCCATCTCCTAGAGAAATGGAAATAAAAACAAAAATAAACAAATGGGATCTAATGAAACTTAAAAGCTTTTGCACAGCAAAGGAAACCATAAATGAGAGGAAAAGACAACCCTCAGCATGGGAGAAAATATTTGCAAATGAAGCAACTGACAAAGGATTAATCTCCAAAATTTACAAGCAGCTCATGCAGCTCAATAGCAAAAAAACAACCCAACCCAAAAATGGGCAGAAGACCTAAGTAGACATTTCTCCAAAGAAGACATACAGATTGCCAACAAACACATGAAAGGATGCTCAACATCATTAATCATTAGAGAAATGCAAATCAATACTACGGTAAGATATCATCTCACACCGGTAAGAATGGCAATCATAAAAAAATCTACAAACAATAAGTGCTGGAGAGGGTATGGAGAAAAGGGAACCCTCTTGCACTGTTGGTGGGAATGTAAATTGATACAGCCACTATGGAGAACAGTATGGAGGTCCTTAAAAAACTAAACATAGAACTACCATACAACCCAGCAATCCCACTACTGGGCATATACCCTGAGAAAACCATATTCAAAAAGAGTCATGTACCACAATGTTCATTGCAGCACTATTTACAATAGCCAGGACATGGAAGCAATCTAAGTGTCCATCAACAGATGAATGGATAAAGAAGATGTGGCACGTATATACAATGGAATATTACTCAGCCAAAAAGAGAAACGAATTTGAGTTATTTGTAGTGAGGTGGATGGACTTAGAGTCTGTCATACAGAGTGAAGTGAGTCAGAAAGAGAAAAACAACTACCGTATGCTAACACATATATATGGAATCTAAAAAAAAAAAAAAAAAAAAGGTTCTGATGAACCTAGGGGTAGGACAGGAATAAAGACGTAGACATAGAGAATGGACTTGAGGACATGGGGAGGGGGAAGGGTAAGCTAGCATGAAGTGAGAGAGTGGCATGGACATATATACACTACCAAATGTAAAATAGCTAGCTAGTGGGAAGCAGCTGCATCACACAGGGAGATCAGCTCAGTGCCTGTGACCGCCTAGAGGGGTGGCATAGGGAGAGTGGGAGGGAGACACAAGAGGGAGGGGATATGGGGATATACGTATATGTATAGCTGATTCACTTTGTTATACAGCAGAAGTTATCACAGGATTGTGAAGCAATTATACTCCAGTAGAGATGTTAAAAAAATAATAGGGCTTCCCTGGTGGCGCAGTGGTTGAGAGTCCGCCTGCCGATGCAGGGGACACGGGTTCGTGCCCCGGTCCAAGAGGATCCCACGTGCCGTGGAGCGGCTGGGCCCGTGAGCCATGGCCGCTGGGCCTGCGCGTCCGGAGCCTGTGCTCCGCAACGGGAGAGGCCACAACAGTGAGAGGCCCGCGTACCGAAAAAAAAAAATAATAATAATAATAATAATGAGGAGAGGATATTATCAAAAACAGGAAAGTTATGTAAAACATTAGAGAAAATCTGAACTACATAGCATATTGCTTATGTAATTCATTATCTTGGTAAAGTTTGCTGCAAGCCCATATGCCTGCAAATGAGGCCACCTCAATAAAGCAACCCCCACTGAATGTGGACTGGATTTGCCTCATACACTTGCCTTTTTCACGTCCTTCTCATCCTCTCCTGTCGCTCTGGCTGAAATTGATGCAAAGACAGTGATTTCACACTGTCCTGAGGAATTCCAGGTGCCTGAGCTTGGATTCCCCTCAGTACACAGATAGGAACTGTAGTGCTTCCTGTCCTCTCTATGCCAGGTAACTCAAATGGGAAAAACTGCTCCCTCGAAAATAGCAATATTAGGCTGTGTAAAATAATAAATCTTTTTTTGCTGCATCTGCAGTTGGCTACCTAGCTGTGAAAAAAAGAACATTTTCACAAAGTAATGCACTGTTTTGGACGTTTTTACTATTTCTATTGGAATTTTTTAACTCTCTCCTTGATTACTTCTACTTTTATCACTCCGATCTGTTTCTTGAATTTTAGATGTTTAGAGCTGAAATAAAGCTCAGCGTCTTATGATTGCTTGTATTTGTGCTTTTATGTAATCTGTTTCCTCAGATTAGAGTGATGTTACCTCCATTTCTTTGTTGGCAAACTCTCAGTCGATTCTTCAGCATATGTTTCATGGCTCCTTTGAAAGTTCTTCCCTGACCATTCGAGGTCGTTACATGTCACTGAGAAGCCCCTGGGGGTACTGGTTAAGAGGAACAAACTCTGGAGCCAAAATCCATGGGTTTGAATCTCAGCTCCACCACTTACCAGATGTGTGACCTCCACTTACAAGCACCACAGATTCGTCATCGGTGAAAAGGAGGTGATAATAGGCCAGAAGGATTCAAAGCGTTAATGTGTGTAAAGTGCTTAGAATAGCGCCTGACACCAAGTAAATGCTACAAGGGACTGATTATATTATGGTGAAAGAATAATTGCAAATTTATTTATCTTCTTCTTGAGATTGTGTGCTCTTTGAGAACAGAATATGCCATTCATTTGTTGAAAGAATAAATGAACACCTTTATCTTTTTAACAAACTTACTGAGATATTATTTACATGCCATAATATTCATCCATTTTAAGTATATAATCCAGTAACTTTTAGTAAATGTACCATGTTTCACACCTAACATCATGATCCAGTTTTAGAGCATTTCTGTCACCTTGTTAACTTATAGTTAATACACATTCCTATCCCCGTTTTATGACTGAGGAAACAGACACCCAGAGAAATTATTTGACGTTCTTAATGCCATAGAAGTGATAAGTGTGAGGAACAGGTCTAGAACTTAATTCTCCTGACATACTCTAGTTCCCAACTCATTTCACTCTACCATACTCTCTGCCAGGATAATCTAACAATAATTAAATCTGAGAATCAGGCATGACACTTTTTCTTTGTCCACAACAATTTATTATCATCATTATTAGCATTTTCATCGTTATCATCGATGAGGATTATGATCTATAACACTCATAGTCTACCTATCCTAGTATTATACAACATAGATTACCTCCTTCAGAGTAGTCACTGTCACTCATGCCATGGGGCAACTCTAGCCATTCCCGAGTTTCAGACGTGCTCAAAGACTTTACTGTCTGGCTTCCCTGGTGGCACAGTGGTTGAGAGTCTGCCTGCCGATGCAGGGGACATGGGTTCGTGCCCCGGTCTGGGAAGATCCCACATGCCGCGGAGCGGCTGGGCCCGTGAGCCATGGCCGCTGAGCCTGTGCGTCCGGAGCCTTGCTCCACAACGGGAGAGGCCACAGTGGAGAGAGGCGCGTGTAATGCAAAAAAAAAAAAAAAAAAAAAAAAGGATTTTACTGTCAGGGCCATGCCATTTTCAATTTTAATGACTATTTGCCCAGCTGCCAACTCAGCAAACTCAATCTGGAATCCTAAAATCTATCAGTACAATGAGTGATGAAAGCTGGAATATGAACTAGAAACCCTAATCCCTATGACAGGGTTGTCGTAGTGAAAATTTTGCTTAACAATAAAAACATTTTGGAATAGACAAAGGGGAACAAAAGAAAAATGGATATATTTGCAGTGAAGTCATAAGAAGCTTAGCTTCCTTTTCTCTATTAGACTTGATTCTTGGTAGATGTAGCTGCTCTCTGCTAATCAAGAAACCTTTAGATATTAAAGTTCTATGAAGAGTGAAATTGCTTTAGTCCCAGAGCACCACCTTGATTTGCTATGCTGTTGTCAGAGCGTGGCAAAAGCGGATTTTCCCGTAAATTCTCTGTGCACCAATAATGTTTTGGTTCATGCTTCAAGTAACGGACTAAATCAGCTCTCACTTGAGGCAGCTGTTCATAACTCACTAATCCAGGATGATTATTTTGTGAAAACAAGCACCTCTGAAAACACTTTAGCAGACATCTACTTAAAAAGAAGATAATGCTGGCAGATCAAAATGAAAATAAAAAGTTGATGTGTAGTCCTTACATTTAGCTAATTAACAGCTTGGCAGTTCTATCATTGAAAACATTGAATTATCACAGGCCAAGATACTGGCCATCAAATTTTTTGTAATGCAGCTGGCACTGAAAGCATCATACAAATAACTTCCAGCAAAAGGCTAATGGAG
Organism: Mesoplodon mirus; assembly: GCF_964341445.2. NCBI lineage: Eukaryota > Metazoa > Chordata > Mammalia > Artiodactyla > Ziphiidae > Mesoplodon > Mesoplodon mirus. The sequence continues at coordinate 30,046,049 of NC_138976.1, read as the reverse complement.
ACAGACACTAATGCCCCAGACCAGCTTGAAAATGGAAACTGGAGCCCAAAGCAATTAGACTTTTCATTATGGAAAAAGTAACTGTGGCCATTCAAGGTGACATGGTTAAGATATCCAATTGCTTCTCAAATATAATTTGCTATCATCTTTTATTCTGTTCTATACAAGGTTGAACCTTCGCCTTATCAAAAGCATCTAAGGACATGTATAATATTACACTCCTTCCAGCAGTGGAGCAAGAGATGATCAGAATGCTCTACTCATAAGACGGCATTGCTGAAAACGATGTTTTGCCCTCTCATGTACACCCAGCATCTTGTGCATATGTTCAGGGATCTCATGAATTCTCCTAACTCCATTCATGGAGGTCCCTATTGTAATGCCTTTGTGGGTATAAAATATGTAACACACAGTAGGAAAACACTATTGTCCAAGGAGTTTGTTTTGATGGAAAAATGACCAGAGTGAACACACACAGGCTAATTCAAAAATATATGTTGAGTCCCTAAAGTGGGTCAAATACTGTGCGAGGCGCATGGGCGAGGAAATCACTCTTTGCCCTTGAGGATTTCTTGTTTTAGTATGGGAGACACATAGGTAGAAAGGGAGAGCCAATATAAACGTTAAACGTTAGGAGAGTGAAATGATCAGGTTATAATAGAGGACGAAAGAAGAACATGGAGAGCAAATCTGGGGGAAGGGACAGAGGGAGAGTTAATGAAGGCTTCATGGAGATCATGCTGGTTTTCACTACTACAGCACATATGCATTTATTTCTGGAACCTAAAATATGTCACTTTCCCCACGTTGTGAACTGTATAAACTACCTGTCTGTGAGGTCAGGTCCTGTTGCTGAGAAGTAGCTACTTGTTTTCTGTTCTGTGCTTTGTAGGTGGGTTATATGAACCATCTTTTTTGCGAAGTAAAGAGAAAATTTTCAGGGTTGAGTACTCTCTGGAAATGTCTTTCTTACGAAGAGAAGTTACTGAATACCACTGTGGTAGGCAGAACAATGCTACCTCCCATAGGTGTCCATTCCTAATCTCCAGAACCTGTGAATATGTCTCCTCTCATGGCAGAAGGGACTTTGCAGCTATAATCAAGTTAAGGATTTTCAAGTGGGGAGAGTAGCCTGGATTATCCAGGTGGATCCAATGTAATCAAAAGGGTCCTCATAAGTGATAAAGGGAGGCAGGGGCTCAGAGTCCAAGGAAGATTTGAAGATACTGTGTTGCTTGCGAGCTTTGAAGGTGGAGGACTGTGGCATGTACAAGGGATGCAGGACGTCTCTAGAAGCTAGAAAAGGTAAGGAACCAGAGTCTCCCCTAGACTGTCCAGAAAGAATGAATCCTCACTAACACCTTACTTTTAAGCCCAGTGAAACCTATTTTGGACTTCTGACCTGCAGAACTCTAAGCAAATTAAGTTATGTTGTTTTGAGCCACTAAATTTGTATAATTTGTTAAAGCAGAAATGGGAAACTAATATAGGTACTGTCAGATGTCGCCGTTAGACACGGCAAACCTGAGTATGGCTCTTCCACTCCACAAATTCATAGGTAATCTCATAACATGAAGTGAATTAAGGATACACATTACATTTTAGGCAAATGGCAGGTATATAAGGTTACTCAGATATCTGTAGGAAACTAAGTTTCTATTTGCTGGCCTATTCTACTTCCATTCTTACGCTTAGGCTGAGGTCTCTCTTTCAGGACTTTGGGTCCTACAGTGATCTTCTCTGGTCAGAATCCCAGTTTTTTTCACAAATGGTAGTTACTAAACACCTAGTAGTCAGTTGTTCTGCCTTAGGCTGTTTCCCTTGAAATATTCCCCTAGCCAGCTAGATCAGATTAGCATAACCAGAGAATTGATTCTTACCTTCCTATATAGACCTTCCTTTCTTCCATTCCCCCCACACCTCCATCCCACGAGCTCTTCCCTTTGTATTCCTCTGTATTTTTTTGTCTGTACTTAAAAACATGAGTCTGAGAACTCCATAGCCTTCACCAGACTGCACGAAAAGAGTTCCTGACACAAAAATGGTTAAAAAAAAAACCCAAATAGCCCAAGTTCTCTTATAACCCTGACCCACTCACAACCCGTGAAGTTGCTGAAGGAGACCCTAGTACTTCATATGCTGGCTCAGTGTCTCCCACTTGACAATAAGCAAACTACATCACCCTGATGAATCTCATTTTTCTCATTTGTGAAATAAGAATAATAATAACACATTTAGAGAGTTAAGGTAAATAAATGAAGTAACAGAGGCGCCCATACATGCACACATAGTAGGTATTCAGTAAATGTTAGTTCCCTTTCAGTTTTATTTCCCGTGAATTTAAATACCCTTTGACAGTTGATAGAGCAACCACATTTCTACTAATTCATTTCTTCTGGCAAATACTGCATTTTCAGTTAGTCACTTACTTGACATTCATGTCAGCCTGGGAAATTCCTGTCTCATCTTCTCTTTCCACAAAGAAGACAATAATAAATTAGCATGCGGAGTGACGTAGACCAGGAGACTTCTCCTCATCCCCAGCTATGTGACCTGAGCAATTAAACCATTGAGATTCTCAGTTTCTAAAAATTTCCTGAACTCTATTTTTTCCAGTCTTTCTATCATCAAAAACACATTCTATTATATTTTTCATGCGAAGTAATGTTTTTAAAAAGTTTTATTGCCAAAAGCACTATTTATTATAGAACTATTTGTTCATTTTCTTGAAGTTTATTACTCAAATACAAATAAATCTGACAGTCAAACTTCTAATCAGCATATGTTAATCAGTGTTACCACACAGAATTAGTATGATTTCAGGCAAAAATCAAAGAAAAGTCGAAATTCATTTTCATAGGTAGATGGAAAATCACTTCTTTTCCATCCCCATTCCCATTACTACATCTCAAATCCCTAAGTGACAGGAATCACCAGGGGACTAGATCATTTCTAAACTTCTTTATTTCTATATTCTATTAAAATTCACAAACAACCCCAGGTGCACTTTATCGAATCCATGTCTGCAATCATTTTAAATTGCCCCTCAATTTTCAATCATATTAGTGATGAGTGTTTTGTGTGTTTCAAGGTTGTTGAAGAAAGTTAAGAACATTTTGGTTTTCATGTATTGGGTTTTAGTTGTAATTATGTTTGCTTTGCCTTTAAACCTTTAAACTGGTGTGCCAAGCAGCCAAATGACCCTAATTACTGTGCTTTGCAGGACTTTTTAGAGGCCTACCTAACGAGTATTATTAGGACTCATCGAGGAAAAGTTCTGCATTAAACCTGTGATTTTAAAAGACTTCTATGTTTTTCCAGGGTTGTTGTTTTTTTTAATGGGTAGGATAACTATAGATACAGTTAATGTCTACTTTTCCTCATCCAACCTTGCATTTGTGCTCAGAGAAAACCGCTCTCTGGAGGTGAATGTGTATCTTTTTAGGCCATGATCTTATAATATTATTGCTTAGAAAAGTCCATAAACCATATGTAATAATTTGTGTGCTTTAAAATTTTAAACAAGTGGCATGCATCATACTTTTGTCCTTTTGCAACTTGCTTTTTTATGTTTGTGCTGTTGTGATGTATACCAAGAAATATGTTTGGTCTTTGTCCCGGTTCTGGCACAGAACTCCTAAAACCCTCAGAATTTGCTAGGTGCTAAGAGCAACAAGTGTCTTTTGTTATGTTAATGAGGTGCCTTCTGGATCCCACCTGGACTGCTTGCCAGAGAAACCAACCATGTGATCAGAGAGTTGGCACTTTCAGTCCCTTCCTCCTAACCTCTGGGGAGGGGAGGGGGCTGGAGTTTGAATCAATTGCCAGGGTCAATGATTTAATCAATTATGCCTAGGTAATGAAGCCTCCATAAAAACCCTAAAGGACAGGTTTCAGAGAGCTTAGGGAACTTGTGGAGACGCTGGGAGGACACCATGCTTGGAGAGGGCATGGCAGCTCTGCATTCCTTCCCACATACCTTGCCCTATGTATCTCTTCATCTGGCTGTTGATTCATATCCTTTGATATGCTCTGTAATAAATTGGTAATTTAGTGAGTAAATCGGTTTCTTGAGTTCTATAAGGCACTCTAGCAATTTAATCCAACCCAAGGAAGGGGTCATGGGAACATCTGATTTATAGCCAGTCAGTCAGAAGCATAGGTAATAACCTGGGCTTTCAACTGGCATCTGAAGTGGAGAGCTGTCTTGTGGGACTGAGCCCTCAACCTGTGAAATCTGATGCTATCTGCAGGTTGACACTATCAGAATTGAGTTAAAATTGTAGGACACCCAGCTGGTGTCCCCACATTGCTTGGTGGTATGTAGAGAATTAGGTCCAGGAACCCAAAATAATGTTCAACTTTGTATTTTTGACATTTATCCATATTGATATTTGTTATTTCTTTTTACTGGAATCACATTCTATCGCACGAATGTAGTAAATGTTATTCATTCTAATGGAAACCCTCGTGGCTCCTCATTCCCCGAGCAAATAGACTCCTGGTGGACTGGCCCTATCAGTCTGTAAAACAAAGCCAGACAGGTTTGGATTCTAATATGTACTGAAATAAAGCTCAATCCAATAACTCCACTGTTCTTCTTACTATCTTATTGTCCACCGTTGTCTTATTATTATTTTTAGTTCCGTCTTAGCTCATAGAGGCAAGAAAATGAAATGTTTTAAATGTATTTAATGCCTAGAATGTTGCCAACATATTGAGTATATTCTGTTCTTTGTAAAGGGCAGGGCAAGCCAGGCCTCATTAGCTGTCTATCAAAGGAATGGGAGACCAAGAAAACGAGGAGGAAGAGGGCCCAGATGCTTCTTTAAGTATAGACATTTCTCCTGCAAATTTCCTAACTTAAATCAGCTATAACACTGAATAATTAGGAAATCAAATTTGCATTTCTTACCTGTATTTCTTTGCAACTACTGGCAATTGTGACCCTGAAGCCCTCGAGTCCTAACCTTTCTTTCACTGAAACAATTGCTTTCTTCATGTGATTTTTAAGTAATGTGAGGTTTCTTAAGAATGCCATTACTGGATTATAGCATACAAAGAGTATTTGGATTTCTTTTTTGGAATTAATAAGCCTTTTCAAACAAGATTCATATTATTTAATAATTTTGGCCATTAAGAAAATGACTTTTATATTTCTCTTCTCCAGTTATTTAATTTTCCAAATATGAATCTTGTGATAGACTCTGATAGAAGGAAATTTAAAGTTAACTCTAAAAAGTTGATAGTTAGCCAAGCAGAGGGAACTTCTGAACCAATTGCATAGTTACTAGAGATGGTGAACTCTGTTCATTCTCTATTGTAAATTACCAAAACAGGAAAGCCAGGCTAAACAGTTATTTAAAAGTCCTCATTTTTACATATTTTAACTGCAAGAAGAATAATACAAACATTGTTTATAAGAAGATAAAATCCAAATTCCAACATAAAAGCAAAATATAAACTGGGGTCTAAAATAACAATTACCAATGCAGTTGATATGAATGCAAAGTAAAAGAAGTTCTTTCACTCATTATTTGTTTTGTATAATGTTTTAATACATTATATGAGTCATGAGAATAATTTCTTTTGTCCAATATCATCTGCATTGTTTCCCAGCTCATAAAAATGAGTTCTTAGTCCTTTTCCTAGGTGTTTGCTTAGAGTAGTGTTTTCTTATTTGGTTTGTTTTGGTTTCCTTGTGAGTACTTATTAACTGACTTTGAAAGAGAATTGCTTTCCTCCAGTATGTTCTGCAGAAGCTGTCAGCCCTTGCCCTCACCACTGGTCTTTTCTGGCATAGCAGTCCTTTTTCTTGTACACTGTTGTGATGAGAGGATGGCTTTAAAGACCTTTTAGCAGGAAGAGTCACTTCCAGCTTGTACCCAGAGCTGAAATGAGATCTTTCATAAAGGATGCCTAGGATTTGCAATGTAGCACTGGTAAGTGTTGCCCTCACATCACACCAAGGGCAGTAGTCTCAGTCCCATTTGGAACATGCAGAACAGATTGCCAAACTTTCTGTGACCTCTACCGGCTTACACAAAGTTTCCAACCTTATATCACCTTAGAGGACTGGGAGGCTTGATACAGTGTTACTTACTCTTCTATCCTATCCCATGGCTCTACCTCCCAAGTTCACCAAGTCTTGGCAGCTATGGAATGTGGCTCCAGCCACTTCTTCATCTCAATTTTTCCTGTTCTCTTCTCATAGGACTCCTACTAGTGGGATATTAGATCTTTGACCTAATACAATTTATCGCTTTGTCTTTTTGTTTCATGCTAGGATATTTTCTTAAATTTATTTTCTAGTTTCCCTATTTCTTATTTGTGCAATTTTGTTTCAATCTTTCAGAAGTTTTTCTTGTTCTATGACTGTCCCAATTTTATACTATTCTTGTTTTGTAATTTCTTACAGATGTCTCTGTATGTAATATTTAGAATTTCATTAATTTTAGTATTATATGTATTTATTTATATGTATCCCCAGCAATATATAAGTTGAAAATAATAAAGGAGTAAAGGTTTTTCTGTCATTTTTTTCTCCCTGAATTATCTTTGGTTTTTTTAAAGATCTTTGTTTGCTTGTTCTTTCTTTTTCATACTGTTCTCTGTTATATGTGTGGTGATTCTTGGTTGTTCACTTCTATTTAAACAGAAGTGTGATGTAGCTGTTGTCCATTGCTGGAGCACTGTCAACACAAAGGTGTTATACATATTACATGATTTCATAGATACAGAGTTTAAAACAGGCAAAACTAATCTCTCGTGTTGAGTCAACATAGCTGTTTACTTTTGATGGTGTAGAGACCGAGAGAGACATGGGAGCTTCTAAGACACTAGATGTTTTCTATTTCTTGATCTAGGTGCTGGATATAGGAGTACATTCCCTTTGTGAGAATTTATCAGCTGTAGTCTCGTGATTTGTTCAATCTTAAGTATATATTTACACTTAATTAGAAAGATTTATGAAAAAAACTGATGGGAAACACTTGATAATGAGCTACAGGAAGTAGTCAAAAACTGTAGAGAAGGCTAAATAATTAAGGAGTACCTTTCAAGATGTTCTTCATCTAGACATTCTGTTTTTCCCCATTAAGACCCTGAGGCTTATCAAAAGCCCTCCTATTGTGCTGGTGAAGGCAGTCATAAGCACTCCAAATGTTTTATACTGTAGAAGGAAATCACAGCTTCCATTAAGGCCCTGAGGCTTATCAAAAGCCCTCCTACTGCGCTGATGAAGGCAGTCATAAGCACTCCAAATGTTTTATACTGTAGAAGGAAATCACAGCCTCCATTAACACTGGTACAAATGAATTAGGTACAAATGGAAACTAGAAAGAAAGCAAGAAGGTAGGAAGATAAGAAAGCAAATGTCACCTTCTATGGGGAGTCTTACTGAATTCTCTTGTGATTTGGAAATCCTTCTTTTGTGTTTCCATACAGTCCTTGTATATCTGTATCACAGAAATTTAAACTTTTACTACAATCGCCCATTAACATGCTCTTCCTGTCCTCTAGAACAGCATTGTATAACAGAAATATAATGCAAGCTATATATAAAATTTTACATTTTCTAGTAGTCATGTCAAAAAAAAGCAAAAAAGAAACAAGTACAATTAATTTTAATGATAAAACCTAATTATCTCAGTAATAAATTTTATTTAACATATCAAAATATTTTAGTATGTAATTAACATAATAAAATATTAAGATGTCTTACATTCTTTTTTTGGACTAAATATTTGAAATCCAGTGTGTGTTTTACACTTAAAACATGTCTCAATTTGGACAAGCCACTTTTCGAGTCTTCAATAGCCACACGTGGCTACTGGCTATCACAGTGGACCATGCAGTTATAGAATGAAACTATGAGGGCAGTGATTATATACGCTCTTCGTATCTTTATGAAGATACGTCAGTTATCTTAACTAACAGAGCACCACCATGTAGTAGGTGCTGAATAAACAGTTCTTTTTATCATCTTCAAAGATTCATAAAAATTGGTATAATAATTATAAAAGGTTCTCAGTCTTAATTGATTTACTCTATTTTTTAGGCTTACTATAAACCAGGCCCTGTGCTGGATGCCATAAATTAGCATAGGGTATAAGCCGGAAAATGGATCACAAAGTGATTTAAATGTAGCCAATTAGAGTAAGGCATTACAAATAGTCTAGAGAAGAGAGAATGAAAATTAATGCTGGACATGCCTGAAATTACACTTTTAAATAATGTTTAATGCTAAACATGCTATGATTTTATATTAGTTAAAGTGGTTAAAAGCATAAACTCTGGTATCAGACAGAATTGGATTTGAATATACCTCCTACAATTTTTAGCTGAAATGAGGTTTATTCATTTCTAAAACAGGGATAAAATTTATTCTATATCCCAGAGTTCTTGAAAGGATTAAAAGGCTTAGCACATATAGGGCTTTACATTGTGGCTGGCACATAGAAAGCACTTAATAGAAGTTTACTCTTATTATTGGCATATCATAGGGTAGGTCAACATTCTATTAAAATTACCCTTGAGGCATCACACTACTTAATTTCAAAATATACTACTAAGCTATAGTAATCAAAACAATAAGGTCCTGGCATAAAGACAGATATATAGACAAATGGAACAGAATAGAGGTCCCACAAATAAACCCATGTATATAAGCTCAACTAATATTTGACTAGAGAGCCAAGGATACTAAAAGGGGAAAGAATAGCTTCTTCAATAAATGGTTTTGGGAAAACTGGATATTCACATGCAAAAGAATGAAACTGGACCCCTATCTTACACCATACACAAAAATCAACTCAACTGGATTAAATAGATTAAAGATTTGAACACGACACCTGAAACTATAAAACTCCTGGAAGAAAACACAGGGGGAAAGCTTCTTGACATTGGTCTTGGACTTTACACTAAAAACAAAGGCAACAAAAGCAAAACTTAAAAAGTGGAATTACATCAAACTAAAATCTTCCGCACAGCAAAGGAAACCATCAACAAAATAAAAGAGCAGTTTATGGAATGGGAGAAAATGTTTGCAAACCATATCTCTGAAAGGGCATTAATGTCTAAAATATACAAGGAACCCATACAACTCAATAGCAAAAAAACCCCCAATTTTTAAATGGGCAAAGGACCTGAATAAGCATACAAATGTCTAAATAAACAATAAGTACGTGAAAAGGTACCCAACGTCACTAATCATCTAGGAAATATAAATCAAAACCACAATGAGATATCATCTGATACCTGTTAGTATGTTTATTATCTAAAAGACAAGAGAACAAATGTTGGTGAGGATATAGATAAAAGGAAACCCTTGTATGCTGTTGGTGGGATTGTAAGTTGGTGCAGCCACTATGGAAAACAGTATGGAGATTTCTCAGCAATTAAAAATAGAACTATCATATGATCCAGCAATTCTACTTCTGGGTATATACCCAAAGGGAATGAAAACAGGCTATTGAAGAGATATTTACATTCATGTTCACTGCAGTATTATTCACAATAGCCAAGATGTGAAAACCACCTAAGTGGTCATCAATGGTTAAAGATATGAAAGAAAGAAATCCTGTCATTTGTGACAACATGAATGAAACTGGAGGGCATTATGCTAAGTGAAATAAGCCAGGCAGAGAAAGACTAACACTGCATGGTATCACTTATACATGGAATCTCAAAGAAAAAAATCAAAGTCATAGAAACAGAGAGTAGAATGGTGGTTGCCAGGGGCTGGGGGTGGAGGAAATAAGGAAAGAATTGTAAGAATACAAATTTTATGAATACATATGAATAACTTCTGAGGATCTAATGTGTAAGATGGTGACTATAATTAATAATACTGTATTATATAATTGAAATTTGCTAAGACAGTAGTACCAAAAAAAAAAATTATATGTGTGAGGTGATGGATGTGTTAATTAACTTGATGGAGGGAATCCTTTCATAAAATATTACATATATCAAATTATCACATTGTATACTTTATATATATACATTATGATTTTATTTCTCTATTTCTGCATAAGGTGATGCTGAAGCAGCAGCCAATGTTTGCATTGTTATGACTTCCAAAACTTATGTTTTGTAGTGCTATTTGGAGTAAGAAAGCCTTTCAAAACTCAGTACTCTCCTTAAAGAATCAGTGGCCGTGGCCATGAAACTTAAGTATTTTGTGCCTTAGTACTCTCATCTGAAAATAGGATATGAGTAATTACTTGACAGTTCTCAACATATATTATATTAGTTATTATTCCTATTAGAAAGAAATATAATCAATGAAGTAGAAGAAGTAACTGGAACTAGGTTAGGAGAAAAAGAACATAGTGGAGGTCAACTTGTAACTTGTAGTAGACATTCTGTTGATGGACATATAAGCTCCTTTTGGTGAATACCTGGAAATACTTGTTGAAGTGTTATTGTGGTTGTTGTGTAAGGAGGTCTTGAATGTGGATTGGGATAAGAACAGCAAGTTTAAATTATTAATGTTTAATGACTTTGTTTATTCAGGCTAGTAATAGTTATTTATACTTGGCAAAAATAGTAATCAATGACATTCCTTCTCTATATGTGTTCCCTCCAGAGGTAGAGTTTGATGATGATGCACATCACTCTGGGGAGGCTCTAAATAGATGCTTATTTTGCCTTCTTGTAAGGTCAAACTGTTCATGGGAGACTTGTCTCAGCTGATAGAGATGAGAATCTATTTCATTCTCAATAAGACATCAATAAAATATTTCACCATGTATCAGGAAGGAATAGTTATGTTCTAAAACTGAATATCCATCAGATATCAGCAGGGAGCTGAAAATAACAACAAACCACTGGGTAGTAGAGCTATAGCTTATGCATCTCTAAAATAGGATAACATGTGCTTCATCATAGGGCTCACATGAGGATTAAATGTTATGTTACATGTGAAGTAGCATATAGTAAAGACGAGCAAAAGGACTTTGGGGGAGTAAACAAAAATTAATCCTCTGAATGGAAATGTTCTATTTGTTTGAGATGATAAGAAAGGGTTAAATTATTTAATTTGGTGGAGTAGAAAAAAATAGCAGAAGCCTTTCAGTTTTCATATACCATTATAGACACACAATTTCAGCATTACATCATAGTTCCCCAAAATGTCAGAACCAATAGTGCCTTAGAGACCCTCCATCTTAAAGAGTTTCCCTTTTGGCAATTGCTTGATGCTTCTTTGCTTACAGGTAGGATTTTCCTCTCCTGGGAATGTCCTGTCCTCTTTATTTTCTTATAGAAGTCCTGTTTAATCTGTCAAGGGTCAGTTTCATGTGATTTCCTCTCTGAATTTTTCGTACACAAAAGCCACTGGATATATATGGTATCCATCAGAATTAACGAACCTTTCTCTAAAATCCCATATTACCTTGCTTTTCAATCATATTAGAGTGAATTTTCAACTTCTCGCCTGGCTGGACCCAAAGCCTCTCCTGACCTCACAGAAGCATTAATAACCAGGCCCCATGCCCTGGGAAGCCACCATTTCAGCTCATGTATTTTCCACTCTTATTTTCAGTTCCTCTTCTTTTCTGGCAATTAGTGACCCACCCCTGCTTTTTTCTTTTGAGCTCAGCTATTCATCTCTTTGAAGTTACATTTTATCCACCTTTTCTAAGTGTCGGTAGCAAGGTTTTTCATATTAGCTGAGTCCACTGTCTTGGCTGAACTGCTGTATTGTTCAAAGTATACACTTTATTAAAGTATCTGCTTTTCAACCACAGCAACGTAACACTCATTTCTCAAAGGTGGCATTTTAGACTACCCTTAAAGAAACAGATGTTCATAATAGTATTTAGTTCACGTTCTTAACATGCCATTTATCGAAACGGGCTGCACCTAGGTTGTGTCCAAAAGCTAACTGCTGATGTAGCCAGTATCTCCTGACATCACCCCTCTTCTGCCTCAACCCACAGATGATATTGTGCCCCACTGCAAGATAATGTGTACACTTTGCAGATATTTTCCAAGGTGATAGAAGAATGAAGAGCTGTGTATACTCAGTTATGAAGAGCTATAACTTGCTTTATTTTGTAGCATATCTGGATTTGACTCACAATGATAATCAAAATCTCTTTGCTTTAGTTTGTAGACACAGATAATGAATTTGCCTTTCTGCTGCTACTTAGTAGAATTAAGGCACAGCCTTCCTCATTTGTGAAGGCAGGTTTACTAGAAGTAATTAATAATGGATAAAACCCAGCAATTAAATGCATTAAAATGAATTACAACTTTTGGGGGAAATTGAATTTGGTGTTAATTTGGTGATCAATGGGGCATTTGGAATTCTGTTTAGCTTTATAATTTAACTTTGCAGCTACCGTTCACACCTAAACCGATTTGTGAGAGACAATTGTTGGTACGTGAAATATGTAGCTGTTCTAGATATTATAAGTGTACTGTTTATCTTTTCAGATTCAGCAAGCTCTTGATTATGTTCCATAAATAGCCGCATTCAACTCATTTGTCTTTTATTCTCAGATTTATCCTGAATGTGTCATACAGATGTAACCTAATAAAAATCACAATATGGCCAACAGGGGGAAAAAATAGCACATGTTGTTAGGTGGGATGCTTACTCATGCAAAGATAGTATAGGTAAAATTCCATCAATATAATCCATTAGACAGAGCAGGATAGCATCAAGTTTTCTCATTTTATAATACTGAAAATTTTTATTCACTCTCCCTGAATCCTTTTTGACCTTTGCTCTCTAGTTTCTTTTTCTTATAATGTCCCTTTTATAAGTGGATGTTCAGATATCATGTGCATTTTATGAACTATAAATATTATTCGAAATTAACTTATTTGATATAAAATAAGTTATAAATAAGTTGTAAATAAGTTCAAGCTTATGTACTATCTCGCATATGAAATAGAAATGTAGCATGGGCAAATTATAAGGAGAAGGTATAAAAATGATTGCCAATAAAATCTATAGTAGTTATAATCTTTATTATGATGCAGCATTTAAAAAATTTATATTTACAATAAAAGGAAACAGAAGGAACATTAAGTAATTCAACTCCTAGCTACCCAAGACCTTGGCCCGGCGTGGGAGGGGTAATGCAGTGGTTAGGGAAGGTGTTGGACTTCCCTGAAACATATCCTGGGAAAGGGACCGTCAACCTTTCAGAAAAGCCCTTCCCCATGGTAGACAATAAGGGCAGAGAGTTGTTTAGATTGTTAGGTGAGTTAGCATTATAAATTGCTCATAGACTATATGAGGCAGGTAGAATATCCAAGAGGAAAATCCAAGCATCACCAGGGAGGTGCAGAAGTGCTGAGAAGCAGGTGGATCTGGATTCCTGTGGTTGAGATAATCAGGTGCAGTTATGTGGACCCTATGAACCAAAGCAAAGGCAGATCTGGGCACTGGTACTGGCACAGGCCCATATGCTAGGAATTGCCAGTTTTATTATCATCAAATGTGGTAGTAAAAAAGGCCAGTGCCAGAGATACAGAGGATGAGCCAAATCAACTAGAAGCCCAGACAGAACAGAAACAAACACCTCCATCACTCTACCTGTGGTCAGATCTCCCCCTTCCCTCCTAGATAGAAGTGGGAGCATCCATAGTAGAGCGTGTATACTTTGAATTGACTGAATATTTACCCTCTTCACCAAGACATAGAGATTGTTTAAAACTTAAATGCAGAAGTGCTTGATGGTGCTAAGGTCTTTTGTTGGTGAGATTCTTGCCTCCTACAGGGTCCTATACTCCGGTCCTAAAATTACCAGGGTTAACAGTGGCTACAGTTAAAGGTTAGTTAAGTTACAGAAAACAGATAAAAATACACTCTTTGGAAAATTTGAGCTGAAGTGAGTAAATATCTGTGTTTACACACTGTATTTCAATATCTTATTCCTACCTTTTTTTAAAAATAGAAGTATAGTTGATTTACAATGTTGTGTTAGTTTCTGGTGTACAGCAAAGTGATTCAGTTTTATATAAAACTGTACAGTAGGTCCTTGTTGCTTATCTATTTTATATATTGAAGTGCGTATCTGTTAATCCAAAACTCCTGATTTATTCCTCCCCCTGACTTTTCCCTTTGGTAACCATAGTTTTTTTCTCTGTCTGTGAGCTATTTGTTTTGTAAATAAGTTCATTTGTACCATTATTTTGAGATTCCACATATAAGCGATATCCTATGATATTTGTCTTTCTGTCTGACTTACTTCACTTAGCAGGATAATCTCTAGGTCCATCTATGTTGCTGTAAATGGCATTATTTCATTCTTTCTTATGGCTGATTCCTATTCCATTCTGTATATATACCACATCTTCTTTATCCATTCATTTGTCAGTGACCACTTAGGCTGCTTCCATGTCTTGGCTATTGTAAATTGTGCTACTATGAACATTGGGGTGCATGTAGCTTTTCAAAATAGAGTTTTCATCTTTTCTGGATATATGCCCAGGAGTAGGATTGCTGGATCATATGGTAACTTGATTTTCAGTTTTTTAAGGAAAAACTTATTCCTACCTATTTATATGAGCGTTTTAAGCAGTGTATAGGTGACATAGATTAAAAAAGAAATAATTTTATTTGGGCACTTTTCTTTGTGCATGCACGTGTCACTCATCATTGCCCAGATTTGTTTCAGGAAGGGGCACCTCCTCCTGCCAATGGTGGTTTAGGGCTGTGATTTGCAGTTCACATCATTAGAACTTCTAGGGTAAAATCATGTCAGTGATGTCTTCCTCCAAAAGTTCCTGATATTGCTAAGGTTTTCTATCAGTACAATTCCTGCTTCTTCTCGGGGTATTATACATCTTTTCTTTTAAGGCCAAATATGTGTTTAGGCCAAATCTCATAGTCCATACTTTAAAAAATACATATCACAGACAATCTATCTAGAAATACCACTCTTTAAAAGAGGTTGTCTGTCACTCTGGAAAATTATGAATTCTACCAAACCTTAAACAAATTGATTTCTAAGTCCTCAACCAACTATAAGTACATTTTCTATTTCCCAAATAAAATGATAAAATGATTTACAATTTTGTAACATCAAGTCACTATGTTTCATAAAGCTATTATTCTCAATAACAGCCCAAGATAAAATTACATAAGAGTCATTTCTCCTAATAAATTTTACTGTTGTGAAATAATTCCTTCTTTTAGGAAATTTTTGGGTTATCAGGATTCAAGATTTTATATATTTGAACACTCACATACATGTGTGTGTTTGTCCAAGTGAAATTTTTATTTTCATTGTTTTGGGTACCATATATTTCTTCTACCCAAAATTTTTTGATAATTTGACATAAAACATGCCACTTTTGAAAATAAGTCAGTCTCTCTAATGAGAAATATAAGGATTCAAATTGGAGCAGGTAGACTTTAGTCAAGCAAACCTGCGTTGAATCCTGGTTCTGGCTAGTGTGTAAGCTGAACAAGTTAGACAATTTCTTTGAGCCCTTTAATTTCTGGATCTCTAAACTATATGGTAGTGTATGGCAATAAAAATGTTAACCCTATATTGCTATTGTGAGGATTAAACAAAGTGTAATAAGGTACTTATCTCAGTGCCTGCCATAAAATAGGTTCTCAATAGTTATTCGCTTTGAAGCTGAAGCTTCAGATTTCATATACCATTAAAGTGATGAGGTTTGGTTTCAGAATATTTCTCAGCTTTATGTTTTATCTCTGTGTTTTATTAACTTGTTCATCATTGGAGGCTGAACCTACATTTTACAGTACAGTTGACACTTGAACAACTCAGGGCGGGTGCCCACTCTGTGCAGTCAAAAATTTAAGTATAACTTTATAGCTGGCCACTGGTATGCGATTTCTGCATCCGCAGATTCAACCAACTGTGGATCGTGCAGTACTGTAGTCCAGTCCATATTTATATTTTCTTAATATTTCTTTTTTTTATTTAAAAAAAATTAATTAATTAATCTATCTTTGGCTGCGTTGGGTCTTCCTGTGCGTGGGCTTTCTCTAGTTGCGGTGAGCGGGGGCTACTCTTCGTTGCGGTGGGTGGGCTTCTCATTGCTGTGGCTTCTCTTGTTGTGGAGCCTGGGCTCTAGGCACGCGGGCTTCAGTAGTTGTGGCACGTGGGCTCAGTAGTTGTGGCACACAGGCTTAATTGCTCCGTGGCGTGTGGGCTCTTCCCAGACCAGGGCTCGAACCCGTGTCTCCTGCACTGGCAGGCAGATTCTTAACCACTGCGCCACCAGGGAAGTCCCCAGTCCATATTTAGTGAAAAAAAATCCGTGTGTAAGTGGACCCACACAATTCAAACCCAGGCTGTTCAAAGGGTTAACTGTATATCTTTTTATTATAGCCACTCTTTAAGTCTCCTCTTTTCTCATTTTGATTTAAGGTGTAGAGCTGAACCATTAATTCATCATTTAAGTTTTGTGTGTTTAAAAAATTATTCTTGAGAGCATTTGGAATTAAAATATTGTTAATTATAATAACTGGTACATGAACTTTTAGATGAAATTAGGAAATGCTAAGCACAACTCGGGCCGGAACTATAATATATAGACTCATATAACAGATAGACTCATGGCTAATACTCAACATGTATTTATTGAATGAATGTTTTGGGAAGTTCTAAGATGTCCATGTTTCCATCCTGGGAGAAAAATCATCTTTTTTTCATAACACTTATACTTACAAAATCAAGTTGAAAAATATGATTCATAAGCAACATTCCAAAAATAAAGAGCACCAGAAAGAACTAGAACTAAAATATTTGCTGGCTCCTACACTAACCCACCTTGTGATCTCAGACAAGTTATATCTCATCCCCAGGTCTCAGTTCAAAAATGTGTAAAAGGAGGAGTTTGGACTCATGCCTTCTAAAGTTTTCCAATTTGTGCCCAGTTTCTTTACATATATTTCCTATGTGAAGCAAACCACACATATTCACAACTATAACTAGCGTAGTTTGTCACCCCACTTTATTTTTTATTTTCCTTTATAACAGTAAGAGTTTTATTTATTTATATTTTTAAATAAATTTATTTATTTATGGCTGCATTGGGTCTTCATTGCTGCATGCAGGCTTTCTCCAGTTGCATTGAGCGGGGTCTACTCTTCGTTGCAGTGCATGGGCTTCTCATTGCGGTGGCTTCTCTTGTTGCAGAGCACAGGCTCTAGGCATGTGGGCTTCAGTAGTTGTGGCTCACGGGCTCTAGAACGTGGGCTCAGTAGTTGCAGTGCATGGGCTCGAACCCATGTCTCCTGCACTGGCAGGCGGATTCTTAATCACTGTGCCACCAGGGAAGTCCTGTCACCCCACTTTAAATGATCTTTAATATTCTATGGGCTTCAATAAATATGGAAGTAGACAGATTATATGGAACAGGTAACAGGGCCATTGTACAAACCTTTATGGTAACTCTTATACCTACATTATATAGAGGCATCTAGCCCCTAGCTTCTGTATACCATGAACTCTGAGAGGACAGGGACTACATCTGTATTCTAACTCGTTGAATTCTCAACAACTTGTGCTTGGCACATGGTAGTTGATGAATAAATGTTTGTTGAGTTAATGGTAAAATATCTCCTACATGAATAAGGATATGTAGTTACAAGGAAGTTTTCACTGCAGTTTACTATTCATTATCTAAATAAAATGGAATACAATAGTATAAAAATATGTGCTAAACCTACTAACAGTCAAGGACTATGATTTTTCCTAGAGATATAGAATCCTAATCCTGAAAATTTGGGTGTGACAAACGGGGTAGATTATTTCCACATGATATGGTAAGATAGAAATAAGTAACAGAGGGATTTAGCCCAGCCTGGGAGGAGTTTCTGGCAAGGTGTTTTGAAGGATATGATCTCTGAAGTGAATCTTGGAGGACAAGTAGAATAAAGACAGATGAAGAAAGGGAGAAAGATATTCCAGGTTGAAGTAACATGCCATGCATTAAGGCATGCCATTATAAGACAGTTCTGGGGCTCTCCTAAGATTTCTAATTAGAGTAAACTATTTAGCAACTTGGAACATCTAATATATGGGTTCTGAGTTAGATGGATGTTAAGTTATTTAGTAATTAACTAGACTGTGGTGATAAATCTCAGAGGGAATCTTAATTGAGAATCCATTTAACTAACTATCTCTTAAGAGGCTGGACTATAGCACAGCAATGACAGCATTTGTATCAATGTTTCCAACAGGAAAACACAATTATTAATTTTGGTTTGATTGGAATTGAGTTTTGTTTTTTCTTTAATTCCAGAACAAACTCATGATCAAGGAAAGCTGACCATAATAAATAAAAGGTGATTTTTTTTTTACATTATCTGTCACTGGCCACAACAGTGTACCTGTAACATGGCAAGTACATGAAGTACACATTCTAGGAGTGTGTCTAGGCTTACAGGTAAACTCTTGGAATGTGTACTTTATGCAAAATTTTCTGAAAATGACAGTGTTGTTTTTACTTTTTTCCTGTCCTGTCTTGATTTCCATTCCCTGGTTTTACTGTCATGCCAGAGATACAGGTTAATTTGAGAATGTGACTGATAAAGGTTTGTGTAAATGTCTAAACTACTCATTCAGGCATAGCCAAGTGAGGCACCCACAAGCATCCATATGTTGTTCTTAACTTATTCTGATTTCCTTTTTGTATTCCACACTAGACTACATCCTCCTAAAGAGGAGAGTCCGTATCTGTTACTGTTGTATCCTCTGTGCCTAACCCAGGCCTGACATACTGTAGATACTCAGTGAGTTTGTAGAATGAGCTAATAAATGACTATAGTTGTGCTCTACATAACTACAAAGGAACACATGTTAGCACACAGGAGAAAATTCTAAGGACCAAATACACTATGCCACAATTTCCTTTGCCTCTCACAAGGCTTTCCTGCAAAAACATCTATTATCCTGCCATCTGCCTCACAACCTTTTCTTGGTCCATTTTATGATTACCACTTTAAAAAATTACTCCCAGGAATTCCCTGGGGGTCCAGTAATTAGGACTCCGTGCTTCCACTACAGGTTCGACCCCTGGTCAGGGAACTGAGATCCCGCAAGCCATGTTGCAAGGCCAAAAAACAAAAAATTACTCCCAACAGCAAGAATCATTGTCTCCCCTCCTGTTGAGGTGGGCAACATTTTATTTTTTTTTATTTTTATTTATTTATTTTTTCCGTACGCGGGCCTCTCACTGTTGTGGCCTCTCCCGTTGCGGAGCACAGGCTCTGGATGCGCAGGCTCAGCGGCCATGGCTCACGGGCCCAGCCGCTCCGCAGCATATGGGATCCTCCCAGACCGGGGCACGAACCCGTATCCCCTGCATCGGCAGGCGGACTCTCAACCACTGCGCCACCAGGGAGGCCCCAACATTTTATTTTATTTTTTACTTTTTAAAAAATTTTTTTACTTTTTAAAAAATATTTATTTTATATTGGAGTACAGTTGATTAACAATGTTGTGTTAGTTTCAGGTGTACAGCAGAGTGGTTCAGTTATACACATGCATGTATCTATTCTTTTTCAAATTCTTTTCCCATTTAGGTTATTACAGAGTATTGAGCAGAGTTTCCTGTGCTATACAGTAGGTTCTTGTTGGTTATCTATTTTAAATATAGCAGTGTGTCCATGTCAATCCCAAACTCCCTGTTGAGGTGGGCATCATTTTAGACCACCTACTTCTCCACTTGTCCCTTCATAGCCTTCTTTGCTCTTCAGAGATGATGCCTTCCCAAAGCAAGACATTCCCAGGCCAAAAGCTTTTCTTTCCTAACATAGTTTCCTTATATGATCTGTCAAAAACCAAATTCCTCACCACACCAGGCTTATCTCCCCATTTCCCCAAGTGACTATTCCAAAACTTCAGTTCTCTCTTGTCCCACCATGCCCTTTTCCCATTCACCTTCAGGAGATAGCTTTGTACTGGTCAAGAAAATAAATAAACCTCCCTGCTTACAACCTGCAATTGCAAATATTATGTCATTATCCCCTCTAGTTTTACAAACGTCTTTTTTCTCTTCAGATCAGCCCTTCCTATGGCTCTTGATCTCAGTCCCCTTGTGTTTACTGAGGTTGTTTGCTTTATCAATTGTAACACCTTTCCTACAGCTTCACTGTCTTCATTCCACTGATCATTCCTCTTGGAATATTTGTACCTCTCATCCCTAAAGAAAGGACTCCCTTGATTCCATATCTACCTCCAGATACTAGTCAAGTTTTCTGTTCCCTTCTCAACCATCGTTTCACTTACATACTCATGCTTCAGTGCTTAATTCATAGTGATTTGGCTTGTACTCCTGCTATTCCATGGAAACTGCCAGTAATCTCGATGTTAACACATCCAAAGAACCTCTTTGCCACAAACGGTATAGTGGACTTTGCTTCTTAAATCTTTTAAAATTATTAGCTTCCATTATACTCTTCCCCCCCCCATTTTTTCTATTACTTTTTAAAACCATTGATGCTCTATCTTCTTATTGTCTATTTCTCCCCAGCTCACATATTAAATATTGGTGTTTTCCCAAAGAATCTGTACTTTGCCCTCTCCACTTTTCCTTCTACCAGTTTCTCTAGGTGACCTCATAAATTATCATGGTTTTCCCTACCCCCTCTACAATAATGACTTCAATATATTGTCACTACCTTTGATCCCTCCTCTGGGCTTAATATAACCAACTGTCTACTATAACAGCTGGACATCACCACATAGATGTTTCATATGAATCAAACCCAACATTTCAAAGCTGGTTATTTTTGTTTACATACTAACTCCAGGTTTATTCCTCCCATGTATCCTCTATGACAATGCATTCTACATTATCACTGAATGACCCCAAACAGAAACCTGGTGAGTTTGTACACTCCTTCCACTCCATCACTCACTATACCTGTATCATTGAATATTTGATCAGAAGAAAGAACCACTAGGAATGATAGAAAATATGGATTTATATTAGAATTTGACCCTAGGAATTGTGGGAGCTATTTAAACAGTTTATGTATGGCAGTTCCTTCTGCATCTGATGCTGGATCTGGCTTAGGAAGAGCTGAAGGAAATCCAGTGGGAACTGGAGGGGCTTTGGGCACAGCAGCTGCTCAAGCCAGTAAATTGAGCCAGATTATCAGTAGTAGTGTATTCAAGCTGCAACTGTGCCCAGGGCCCCCACTGATATTCCCAGCATGAAAACAACATTACTACTGCTTCACATCTGCCTTCCGGATCTTACACAGAATGTTTCACATAGTTCATGCTAACCTGGAACTATTCAAGGAAGGGAATTATGCGACACATAGTTCCAGATTAGCTAAACACACACTAGAACCCCATTACAATATCCAATTAGTGAAATATTGCCAATTCCTAAAATCTCTCCCTTTATCCACACCTTTGCTGGTATAACCCAGTTCAGTTTGTAATAATCTCCTTCTTAATGTAATAACCTCCTGTTTTCTTGCATCTAGACCACCTCACATCCATGAATCCATGCTTCATAGCATCACCACTCTGCTCGACCTATAAAAATCAAATCTGACAGTATTGACTCACATGTAGTTCCCATATTTCCCACAAAATTAAGTCCAAGCACTTTAGCCTGGTGTAAAAATCGTTAAGATATGAACCCTACCTACCCCTTCAAGCCTAATGTCCATTACTCCTTGCCTTGAACTTTAGCAATTATGGATCATAATTATTCTCTGCTCCCCAATCACGTAAATTTATGAACTTGTTTATGTTGCACCTTCTGTCACAACTACTCCCCCATCGAATCCTTACTCCATACATAGTTAACTGGGCTAAATCATTCTTATCCAGCAATTTTAGATGCAATTTTATTTGGAAGATCTTTCACTGATCTCCATCCATTCTTCCTCTTGGGCTGGCTTAACGGTCCCTCATTTAAGCTCTTTCACCAACCACATCTTGAGCATTTCACTTTCATAGCAAGCACCACATAATTTTGAAATTATCTATGTGTCTTCTTTACCCTTGGGCAAGAAATTCCTTTAGAATGAAAAACTAGGACTGGTTTATTTTCTTTTCTTCCCAGACCTAAGATCAAGTTTGAAGCATAAAATATGTTTGATGGTGTTTGCTGAAACAAACTGAAGGGGCAATGCCTTCCTATCTTCCAAAAATTGTATCCTGGGACTTGGTCCTATGATATCAAGAAGAGAGAAAAAAGAGGGAAATACACTGCATTGTGTCTTATGTCTAGGAAGAACAATTGTCTCATCTCTGTCTAAAATGTGCCTTCCAGTACTTCTTTATGAGAAGATTTGAATGAGATGAAAAAATTAAATTCTCATAAAATTATAAAGGAGATAATAACTTTTGTGAGGAGATAATAATTTCATGGAAATTTTCCATTTCAAAAATTTTTGCATTGAAATAGGTTTGATCACTCAAGAAGATTAACTGAAAAATATATGATTTATAAGAATTCAGTCAAGTTGTCAGATAGTCAGTAAATAGGTGACAATCTATAACTTTTCTTTAAACTAGCAACAAACAGTTAGAAAACATTGAAACAAGTAACCTTACTCCTCATATCAAGAGAAAATACCAAGAAATAAACTGCACAAGAAACATACAGCATTTTTACAAAGAAAACTACAAAGATTCACTGATGTGCATAAGGGAGATATGAATAAATGACCACGTTCCTACAATAAGAAGAGTGACTTTTTAAAGATAATGTCAATTCTTTTTATTATGATTAATAGGTTTAATGCAATTCATTCAAAATATAAAGAAAACTTTTAAAGACCTTCACAAAACCATTTAAATGCTCATTTGGAAGTGTTAATGGATAAGAATAGGTATGTAAATTTTAAAAAAGAAGGGTTGTTATAGGGACCCAATCTTCTCAGATATTTTGAAGTGTATTATAGAGCTAAAATAATTAAAGCATTTTAGAAATGAATGAAAGGTTAATGGGATAGAAAAAAATAGTTCTAAAGCATAAACTAATATGCATAAGGAATAAAAGATAAAGGCAGTATTTTAAGTCACTGGAGAAGGAAACATTGCTCAATAATCTATGCTGGAACACTGGCTTCTATATGCAGGAGAAAAATGAAATAAACTTCTGCTTTCATTCCAAAATCTGAAGTATATTCCAAATGTATGAAAGACTATACTTTTTTAATGGAGGAAATTATCTAATTCAATGATTCTCAACTAGAGGTGATTTTGCCTCCCCCCACGGGACACTTGGCAATGTCTGGAGACATTTTTGGCTGTTACACCTTGGTGGGGGGAATGCTATTGTCATCTAGTGCCCCATCCAACCAGGGAAGCTGCTAAACAAGCTACAGTGCACAGGGAAGCCCCTCATAACAAAGAATTATTGGTTCAAAATCCCAGTAATGCCAATGAGAAATCCAGATGTGATCAAAAAGGCAAAGATCATAGTGGTTAATGTTGACTGAAAAAAAATGCACAACCTAAAAGTTGCAAGTTATGTTTTATTTGGGGACCTTACTGAGGACTATAGCCTGGGAGACAGCCTCTCAGAGAGCCCTGAGGAGCTGTTTCAAAGAGGAGAGGGAGGAGCCAGGATATATAGAAGTTTTTGTTGGGGAAAAAAAAAAAACATGCAGTTGAACATCAGAAGATTACTGCTAATCACAGAAAAGACAGACATCTCAAGTTAATGATTTTAGTGCTTTTCTAGTATGGAAAGATGCAAGAGTCTGGGCTCATTGAAATTATTCCTTTGATTTTTATCTTAACTATCTAGGACCAGTATCCTGTTTTTCTCCATCCTGATTTCCTCTCAGGGTGCACCTTTCAGGGTGGCCACGGTGGCTGATGGCTTGATGATGGCAATATTCATTGTTTACTGAAACGGCAAGCAGCATTTTTTTTTCTGCATTAACGATTTATAAGCATAAATAACAATATTAGGAACCAAAATGTCAAAACGGTTAAAAAAAAAAAAGGTAATTGATTTTTTAAAGTGTGAGAAATACGACCTTTAGGGTGGCTTCAACTAGAATTGGGAATGGGGTATATCAGTTAGTGTCTTCAAGAGACAGAAGACTTCCAGTGATTTGAACAGGAAATAATTTTTTAAATTATGTATAATTGGGATTGTAACAATGAGGGACTGGCCTGTAAGAAGTAAAGAAAACTCTAAGGAATCTGGGGATAACAGTTACTAAGAGCAGTCCGTATCCCTACAGCTGAAATAGCACCCAAAGAAGAGGTCCCCCCAAGTACTGAGGCAGATTTGTTGGAGAGGGCACAGCTCACTGGATGGCAGAAAAGTGGCTATGGTTCAGTGCCAGCACAACTTGCTAAAAATCCATCTCCCAGATTTCAGTGTTAGGGGGTGTATATCAGCTGATCTTCAATTACAATAGTAGAATTTTTCTCTCTCCACACATCCTGACCTGTTGCAAAGACTAGAAAGAGGCTATGATAGACTGTACTCCCTGATGAACTTCCCTATTGACATTTAAAATCTATTCTCTCTGGCCAGTTCCTGGTTCTAGACCTTTGTGATACTTGGGTGAGTGTTTGCTGTTGATTTGTAAGAGATACTTCTGTGTTCTTGTGGTGCAATCTCCTTTTTGCAAGGGGGGGGGCGTGAGACAGAAAAGTGAATGGGAGAGAGGGACAATAAAAACAAGCAATGACATGAATCAAAATTAAAGAAGAAAAATTCAAATGGCTAATTAGTATGAAAAACTGTTCAACCTTCCCAATCTCTAATTTATAACTGTATAATAGTTTTAAGTATTAAAGAAAGTTTTGAAAAGTAATGTAGAGCGACAATGTTTTCTCACCTTTTTTAGTACCTTATTCTTTCATCTCTTATAGATCGTGATTTTAATTGTGAGTTGGTGTTGGATAAACTATTCTCATATGTGTAATTTTAAGTTCATTATACCATTCTGTAGTCCAGATGAAAGAAAACGTAGAGTAATGGCAAGCACTTAAAAACAGGAAGTCACCAGGGAGCATAAAAATTGAAGAATGCAAAGTAAATATCTTGTCTGCCTGAATTAATTGATCTAATCAAGAAGCATGTTGCTGTTGATGCCATGATTACTGTGCTGTACCCACAGGGGAAGCTGAAGCCTTTGTTTGTACTTGTGCTAAATGCTATCACAGGATTTATTATCAGAGAACTGACACATTTTCAAAACACTGCATTGACATTAACTAAAAACTGTAGCCAGGGAATTGAGAACTAAAGACCAAATATTCAACATACCAAATAGTTTTAATTATCTCAAGATGAGAAAGCCACCGTAATAAAAGCTGCTAAAATTTTTTGAGAACTCACTAGATGCTAGGCAAAAAGACTAGTTCTTTATCTCATTTTATCAACTTATGAGGTTGGTGCTATTAATATCCCCATTTTAGAGATGAGAAAACTAAGACCAAAGAGGTAAAGTTAGGGGTAGTACTTGGATTCAAACTCTGATCTATCTGACCACAAAATACATGCTTATTAGGTGAAATATGGATATCCTTATACCCATTAATTTTGAGTTATGTAATTTATTCTGATTTAAAAAATAAAACTTATTCCTTTTTGGAAAAAAATTAAATTTTAAAAGTAAACAGAAAAGAAAAAAATTATGAACATAGTCTCATATTTCCTTCTAGCAGTTTTTTTATTTAAGTATATGCTTTTTACCCCAAATTAAGGTCACACTACACATCTTAGAATCTGTTTTGTTTTCCCTAACTGTATGTCATAAGTAATTTCTCACACTGGTAAATGTTTTTCTAAAACATTTCTAAATTTTTAATGATTATAATACATTAAAATATAGCTACTTAATGATCTTTTAATCACTTCTGTAGTGTTAAGCATTCAGTTAATTTGTAATTTTTCAAATTTATATATACTTATGTATAACATAATATTTATATAAAAACACTTATAAACTTCATTTCTATAAATTAATAGAAATACTACTACATGGAAGAAATCATAAAAAATTAACCTCCAGAAAAATTGTAGCAGTTTCTAGAAGTTTGTGAGTACATTTTCTTGTCCTCTTGATCATAATTACTCCTGGCTATTATTTAATTTTAACATTTATAGAGAAAGTAGTGTCTTCTTGCCTTACTTTTAATTTTTCCTTATTTTCTATATTAAATTTATTTCATTCCAAGCATCTTACATAGGTCCTGGTTAACTCAAACAAAAAGGGATTTTTAAAAAAGAATACTGGGTAGCTTGCAACACTGAAAATACGATGGAACAATCTGGTCTCAGTTGAAACTAGGTAATACTGGAAGCATGAACTAATGGAGTTTCTTGAAGGTGCTGCTGTTTGAACAACTCAGCCTTGATTTTTCTCTGGAAAGAATGTCAATTGACCTAGTTTGTGTGAAGAGGGGCACAGTTGGTGTAGGACCCTGTGGAGTAGAGGAGGCATGTTTCCCCAAAAGGAAACAATAGACAAAAAAACATAGGCAGCCCCACTAGTGTAGAAAAACATATCCCCATATATGTATTGGCTATTGGTACCTCTCCTTTTAGTGAATTGCTTCTCTACATGCTCTTGACTTTCTCAACCACTTTGTTTGTCCTTTTCTTATTGTTATAATGTCTTCCCATATTTTTCGTATTTATTGTAAATCTTTTTCTTCCTAGTTTAATTTTGCATTAAAATTTTGAATATAACATGGGAACTTATTTGCAAAAGTCTTAAAATTTTAGATAGTAAGTCAGTAGTTTATGTTATAATTTCTGCCCTCACTATTGTGTTTAGGATGTTATTCCCAGCCCAATAATCTATTTAAATTTATTATCATAGCTACTGTCTTTGGGGCTTTATCATTTTACTTGTATGTATTTTCTTGTGCTTTGTTTATTATTTTTTGCTCCTTTTTTTCCCTATGGTTTACTCTTTGCTGCTAGTTATTCCCATATCTTATATTCTAATTTCACCAACTGGGCTCTTGCCAGTTCCTGTGTTCATATACTGCCACTTCACACCCAAATGCCAATAATCTCAACATGGATGCTTTATTTCTCAGTATTTAGATACTTGTTTGACATCTTGACAGACCTCTCAAATCCTCCGAGATATCCCATGATCAAAATATTCGATTAGAAATGCCAGCACCATCCTTGTCACTGCTGTCTACTAGCTGATTTTCACTCTGTTCTCTTCCCATGAGGGTCTGACCCCACCTCTGCCCTCCTCCTTGTCAGGAGTTGAGGGACAACAGTGAAGCAGCCCACACCCTGGAGAAAAGTTATCCTCTCAGAGTAACACAAGTAAGAGTCAACACCGTACTTGGCACAAAGTAGCATGCCACAACTACACATTGTCTAATATCAAATGGGATTTAAATAATTAAAAACATTAAACACATCCTGAATACCAAGTCTTAAAATAACTTATTTTTTTAACCTCTTATTAAGGAAATCTTCAAATATATCCCAAAGTAGAGAAAACATTTTACTGAACCCCTCTTGTGTTCAACTACCAACAAGATATTTGGAGCACTTCTTAAAGGAGATTAGCACGTCAAAATGGAGTAACTGACAATTACGATTTCTCTCAGCAGTGTTCACAGCAATATACTTCTGAAAGACCTCAATAGCTGCTGTAAATCTCATACAGCTAACAGAGTCAAGTTCATTCATCCTATAATTCATCAATATCTATTCACTGTTGTGGGAGATAAAGAGTTAAATGAGATATTCATGCATCTAGAATCCACGGGGATACTTGAGCAGTGCAAGGGAGTGTAATGGAAATTTAAAATAGAAATGGTTTCAAATTTCTAATAATAATGTCCTTGAGCATGTTAATGTTGTGGTAGTGTTTTCTTCCTTAAAAAATCTGAAAATTAATAATACCTATTTCTTAAGGTTTTACTTTCTTAGGGATCAAATAAGATTTTGTAATTCTTTGCTTAATACAATAGCTTCATTATGATATTTAGTAAATTAAGTCTTCCCATCCCAAAAAACTTTAGATTTCTAGAATTCACCTGTTCATTATGAACTTCTGGTTAACCATGTAAAATAATTTAGACCAAAAATTTTTAACAATTTTCCTCTTTTTTAAAAAAATCTAGAGGCCAAGGCCAAGTTTAGAGTGTAAATTGTCAAATCAAAGCTGAAGCAGGAGGCTGCTGAGGACAATGGTCTGGAGATACCCAGCCAACAAAGATTTTATGTAGAAGAATCAAACAGGTGTCAGGTTCCAAACTAGACAGACAGAAGAGGGCAACTGAAGCATGGTTTTCACACAGCAAACTGGGGAGAGCTTCTCAGGCTTAGTTCTAAAGAAAACACTACAGTTTTTGCTATATTTTAAAAAATGAAAAGAACCTGAAGTTTATATCAATCTGTTGGAATATCTGCAACATTTAATATTGTGGTTTTAAAGACTCCACAGCAACATTTAAATGAAAAGATTTGTATGATGCATATTAAAATTTAAAAAACAGAACACAAAGCAGTATACGTACACTGTAGTTCCAACTATACAAAATGTTGATTTATGAGGATAAGGAGTAAGCAAGACCAGGAAAAAAATTAAACAGCTAGTAACCTTAAGATGGTAGAATTGTTTTCTTTTTGCCTTTTTCAATTTTTTTTATGTTATAAAATTGGGCAATAAATAGAAATTTAAGAAATAAGAGTCTATAGGGCTGAAGGAAGGCTGAGTGAGATCCCAGTCTATCAGAGGATACAAGCCTGAGTAAGAGTCTGAGTGAAGACAGAGTCTCCAGGAAATAAGCACAGTGTTACTGAGCTAGCCTTCCTTATTCTTGATGTGCCAGAGGCAGGGAGAGAAATCAGAACTTTGAGAAGAAAGTTCTGGGGTGGGTAGAGGGAGATGAGAGATCATTGTAGGAGACAGACCAGTGGTGGTGTTTGGTAACAACTTTCTTGAATCCATGAGTAGGAAACCCACTGTCAACCAAGATTTGACCTTTGTCGAACTCACCCAGCTGTTGCTCAGATCTTTTATTTCTCGGCTTCACACACTCCTAGAGTCAGTACTTAGAACTTCTTCCATTACCAACAGAAACAGCAGTCAGCAATAGATATTGCCGAAACTTCCATAGGAAAGGAAAAGAAGCATTTCCTATCACACATTCAATAGCACACTATTTACAAGTCTTCTTTTTCAGATTCTTAGCTTTTCTAATAGCTAGGGGATTTTCTGTCTTCACTTTTTCTCCACTAAATATTGAACCTGTCCAGCCTTTCTTTTCTTTGTTTCCAGATCTTTTCCCCATCTCTGTATGATTTCCTGTTCTTATTCAGGAAAAGATAGCCTGGTTGCTGCTCAAATAAGCAAACCTGCATACCCGCAGGCATCACTTCACTCAGCAAATACAAGGCCCTCCAGTTACTAGAATCCACTCTTCTAGGAAAGCATTGGAGAGTTGAATAATACATTTTTTTTCTTTTCTCATTGGCATTGGATACTCTGTATATGTACTTGTAATCAATCGATATGAAGTTTTTAGTTTTTAATTTCCAATATGTATTAGAGACAGAAAAGCTTAATTAGAAGACATTGCATTTCATAGATGTAAAATTATCATTCCACTTTTATTTTGGAAATGAAAATGTGTAAGAACTTTAAAGTTCAAAAACACTGTGCAGTTTGATATTTTTAATATGCCTGTGCTATTTCTATAGCCATATGCTTCATCTAGGAACATGGCACAATGGTCAAAAAGAGAAGTGGCATTAAGCAAGAATGGCACCTTAGTAAATTAAAAAAAAATGTTAAGGAGAGAAAACTGTGATTTGCACATTTCTAATGAATTTGGGCATTACACAAATAAAACACAGTAGTTCTAGCTTTTGATTTCTAACAAATGAATTCTGTACCCTGGCGGAATAGTTATTGCTTTTGGGTATCCCGCAATTCATTTTTCATTGCCCAAAATTCTGTAGCCTAAAATGAGAAGGAAAGGACATCTTTCCTCATGAGGGATCGTGACAATTTCTTAATTATTATTGAGGAGCTCTCTGAAAATGAGTAAGTGGTATATAAGTTATTTAACTCTATAGTACTTTCAGGGTAAAGAAAAAGTGGGCTCTTTTAAGTTCTTCTTATACACTATTTTCAGATAAAGGCTAGACTATCTGCTATAGCAAACAACTCCATTCTTTCAGAGGCTTAATTAAAGATTTATTTCTCACTTATAATCTAGAGCACATCAGATGGAGGATTCTATTCTCTGTGGTCATTTAGGTCCCCAGGCAAGTATGTTCTCTGTCTTCTAGAACCTTGATGTCCTTTATTGGCTCCCAATATATGATCAAGAGACAAAGAGAGTGTGTGTGTGCGCCCTCGCGCACGCATCTGAAAAACAGAGAGAAAGGGGAGCATTCGAGGTTTAGAAACGGCCACCAGGACTGGAAGTGGCACGTCACATGTGTTCATCTACATTTCCTTGGCCAGAATTCAGTCACAAAGGCTCATTAACTGCCAGGGGGCTGGGAAAGATACTCTGTCCATGTGTTCAGAAACACAAATATTGGTGAGCAACACTTTTCTATGCCACAAGGTCACTGTCAAGACACATGAAAGACTCCCCTCAACATTTCCTGGGATACTTGGCAGTGCTAAAGCCATACAAAGAAAGATGTGGAGAGGTTTGGTAGTCATTTAGTTTATCACCACCACCCTATAATTTTTTAGCTACCAGAAAAAGAAGAAAGGGATATTGAGATTAAAACGCCAGTTAGCGGAGGAGTTGCAACAGTAACCCACGTCTCTTGACTCCTAGTTCGGTGTTCTTTCCACCATACATACCATGAATCTTCACAAAAATTAAAGTATTGGCATGTGGTCTAGATATTTGATTTAGAATGGTATAACTCTGGAAGACAAAATGAGAGCCAAGTGGCTAAAGTGAAAGATAAATGATTTATGCTCAATCTATAATACATAGTTGGTCCAAGGGAGAATGGGCTGCCTAGTAAAATAATAAATTTACCATGAATGGGGTATTAAGTGGAAGCTCCATGGCCAGTTCTTGGAATGTTGCTGAAGTAAAGATTTGTATCAGGAAAACTCAGTGATTCTTTTCAACTGTAAAAACTATAATAACATTGTCTGTTTTCATTTTCCTTTTGTGGTCAGAAGTATAAATATTTTATGGTTGTGTCTATAAGAAAAATGTTCCATCCTAATAAAAAAGATCTTTCATGACAAATGCCCGTCTGTTTGATTTTTAAGAAGTCCTTGGTCTATTCATTCTCTCTCTCTCTCTCTCTCTCTCTCTCTCTCTCTCTCTCTCTCACACACACACACACACACACACGTTGAAACTTTATCTGAAGTGACCAAAATCAAAGTCAAAGATGGCCACATTACTCGAGTTGCAGGGAAGATAAATGGGTAAAAGCCTCAGTTCTGCCCCAACTCCGTGTTGGTCCTCACCAGCGCTGGACATTTTGCAGGTATTTGGTGCCATCAGCCTCACCAATAATGGGCACTGAGAGAAAAGAATTAACAAGGCTTTTAATTCTTCCCATCCCTCCTCTGGAACATGAAGGCATTATGGTTCTTACCCAGTATCCTTGTAAACACTCTGATGAGATCCACTAGCAAGAAGATAAGTTCTTACCTAAGAATGTTTTTGCAAAATATACCTGATCCCTCTGGATAGCTTATTTTAATTAAGCCTAGAATTTTATGGATTTATGGAATGCAGATACAGAGGCTCTCAACCAACCTAACAGAATATAGAAGCTAAAAAACCCGGAACTTGAATGGCCTCCCTCTGCGCCAATCTGAACCACACGCTGTTGGTGCTTATCCCTCTGAACCAGAGCACGTCTTGGTGTAGGAAAGGGGACTTCACAGAGCCTTGTCTGGTAGATTCAGGACCTTCTAGAGCCTCCTATTAAGTTTGTGGCTGCTTTGTGCTTATATTTTTTGCTTATGTTTAGTAAGTTTTGATGCAGTTATGATCTGTGATTTGTGTGAATTTGCTTTGAGAATTCAACTTTGTTTCTTTTAAATTTCAAGCAATAAAGACAAATTTGATTCCAAGATACAAAAAGTGAGTCTCTCAAATTGTAAAGATAATACACTAGATGCCTGAAATGGTATATTCCTCCCACTTTGTTCCTTAATAGAGTCATATAAATGAGATGCCACTCTTTTTATCATCTCATTAAGGAAACATCACATATTCATGTATTCACAGAGTAACAAAGAAATAACAAGACTTGGAAATTTCGATCAATAATTAATAGGCTGCATGAAATAGTGAGTCTATCTACCATCTGGAACTACCCCATCCCATACAACAGCCACAGATGGCTAAGGAGTATTTAAGATGTGGCTGGTCTGAATTGAGAGATGCTGTAAGTGTAAAATACACACTGGGATTTTTAAGACAGCACACAAAAAAATGAATGTAAAGTATCACTGATGATTTTTATGTTGGTCATTTGTTGGAATGATAATATTTTGGATAGATTGGTTTAAATAAAGGATATTAGTAAAATTAATTTACCTTTTTCTGATCTTTCTTTAGTGAATCTACCAGAAAATTTAAATTATATATGAGGCTCACATTATATATGAGGTTAGCATTACAAAGCATAAGTTACATGGTCAAGCTTCTGGATTAATGGAATAGCCCTATTCCTATAAAGTTGCTACCACCTAAAGAATAAGTGGTAGAGTATAGTGATTAAGAGATTATTCTCTGGCATGGTTCATTGCTCAGCTGTATCACTTATTAGCTGTATGACTTTGGGCAAGTTACTTAAATTTTCTGCACTTCATGTCTCTCCTCAGCTAAATAAGGATAATAATAGTACTTATGCCATTGTGTTTCAGTGGCTGGCACAGTGTAGGTAGTCAATAAATGCTATTCCTTATTATTATGACCCCTACACTGGTTCTGCATAAAAACAACTCACAAATAATACTCAGACCTTGACACAACAGGTGCTTATCTCTCTGTAATTTAGAGTAGAAGACAACCTAATATCAACAGTAGGGAAATATTACATATATTATGATTTATTAAGATGCAACAATTAACATAATTATAAATTCTAATAAGTATCCCATTTATGGAAAATTGCTCTTAGAAGTATGACCCCAATCAAATTACTTTGCTTCTTTGTGATTCACTTTCTTCATCTTCGAAAATTTAATAACTAAACAAGACATTTTATTTAAAACATTAAAAATATTGTCTAGCACTAAGACAAACTAAACATATGTTAGCTGTTAGTATATAGTTACAGGAAATGAAATGTAACATTATTAGAGCATATTTGAAAAAATGGGGGGAAATCACTCATTATTACATCTTCCTAAACATTTTTGCTATTTTCTCAGGCTTGTCCGTGTATACTCAGATTGTTAACATTATTCTAATTAGAGTGTGCTTATGAACCACTTTGTAAGGACGACTACAAAAGTGAGTCTATGCTACAATCTTTACATTTAAAATGTATATACATAGTTCCAAAACATGAAGGAAACAGGTAAACTGCCTGATTTATTGGGCTACAGGGATTATTGAATGATTTTCTTCCTTTCTAATTTGGGTTAATGTTGTTAGTGCAATAAGAAGAAAAAGTTAATTCTTAAAACTGATACTGCTAGAAAAGCATTGACTCATGAAGAATCCCAAAGGACAAAACATGATTTCCTCTACGCTTCCTACCATCTTATTACCTATCTACTTGTGAATGAAGGTGGTTAAGAAATCATTTCTTTTCTGATAACACATTTCATGTCAGACTTTCAGAACAGAACTACTGTATTTGAACAGCAGTAAATTTGAAAAGCAATTTCAAGGAGACCATTCACTGGAGCAAGGACATGTTTTCCCATAATATTCTAATCTGCCATCATGATTGTTTGTCCATCGAAAGCAAATTAATAAATATCTTAATCCACCTGGCAGCCATTGGTTTCATCAACAGAATGACCTCCATTACAAGTGTAGCTAAAGTGACAGGGCTCTAGTCATGGATAACAGTAACTGTGTGTAATGAGAAATATTGATAGTATCTTTTTAAATCATTTTCCCCAATCCATTGTAAGCTATCCTTTCTTGATTTCACTTAGCAGGTGCATTTATTATTAAGTCTATGCTCTCTAAATGGGAAAGGAAATATCCCATAGTGCCCTGCACTGCTTAAGTGCGCTATATTTATTATATCATTTAGCTTTAACAATAGCCTTTGAGATAATTATTTGCTTTTTATAGATGAAGACATGAAGGTTAAGCTGACATAGACAGTAAGCAATATAACCAAGGTATTAAAACAGATGTGGTGGCTCCAAGGATCCATTACTTTTTCAACAAAAAGATCAATAAGCATTGTTACTTGTGAAATTGCATGCTTACATCATTAGGCGTGAATTTCATATTAAAAATACTACTTTAGAACTTTTAGGTTCACATAAGATAATGGCAGTCATCTTAATCTGGATCTCTCCATATTCTCCAAAAAACATACAGATCAACAAGAACAAATAAAACTACCTATGGCCTACATGTACAGCTTAACTAAGAAAGAATTGTATAAAAATACAATTTATATGTAGGTATATAAACATGCATTTGAAAATTTCAGGGTCTTCTTCATAGTTCATCTTGAAGCTGAGAGAAAGGAGAATACTGGGAAGAAAAAAAAACAGGTGAATCCCACCCAGAAATACTGAGAATACACTCAAGACCTCTTAAATTAGATAAGACTGGAGACAGCACTCTTGGGAAAACACCACTTCTAGGGGAAAGAGCAATTCTTGGAGGCTAAGTGATAGAGGGAAAGAACCAAGCAAGCGTTACAAATTAAGGGTCCTACAGAAAGAAAACTGTATCAAAATCCAGAAGCATCAACTCTTCCATGCACAAAAAGTCATCCAACTAGAAAAAAAAAAATTCACTGCACCAGAAGAAGAGGAATCTCCTGAACAAAGAAACCTAGGAAACCATCCAAATCCTACACCTCTTTTTTTTTTTTTTTTGCCTTTGCTATTTTTTTTAACATCTTTATTGGAGTATAATTGTTTTACAATGGTGTGTTAGTTTCTGCCTTATAACAAAGTGAATCAGCTATACATTTACATAGATCCCCGTATCTCCTCCCTCTTGCGTCTCCCTCCCACCCTCCCTACCCCAACGCTCTAGGTGGTCACAGAGCACCAAGCTGATCTCCCTGTGCTATGCGGCTACTTCCCACTAGCTATCTATTTTACATTTGGTAGTGTATATATGTCCATGCCACTCTCTCACTTCGTCCCAGCTTACCCTTCCCCCTCCCCATGTCCTCAAGCCCATTCTCTACATCTGCATTGTTATTCCTGTCCTGCACCTGGGTTCTTCAGAAATATTTTTTCTTTTTTTTTTAATTCTATATATATGTATTAGCATACAGTATTTGTTTTTCTCTTTCTGACTTACTTCACTCTGTATGACAGACCTTAGGTCCATCCACCTCACTACAAATAACTCAGTTATCTCTTTTTATGGCTGAGTAATATTCCATTGTATATATGTACCACATCTTCTTTATCCATTCATCTGTTGATGGACACTTAGGTTGCTTCCATGTCCTGGCTATTGTAAATACTGCTTCAATGAACATTGTGGTACATGTCTCATTTTGAATTATGGTTTTCTCAGGGTAAATGCCAAGTAGTGGGATTGCTGGGTCTTATGGTAGTTCTATTTTTAGTTTTTTAAGGAATCTCCATACTGTTCTCCACAGTGGCTGTATCAATTTACATTCCCACCAACAGTGTATGAGGTTTCCCTTTTCTCCACACCGACTCCAGCATTTATTGTTTGTAGATTTTTTGATGATGGCAGTTCTGACTGGTGTGAGGTGATACCTCATTGTAGTTTTGATTTGCATTTCTCTAATGGTTAGTGATGTTGAGCATCCTTTCATGTGTTTGTTGGCAATCTGTATATCTTCTTTGGAGAAATGTCTATCTAGGTCTTCTGCCCATTTTTGGATTGGGTTGTTTGTTTTTTTGATATTGAGCTGCATGAGCTGCTTGTAAACTTTGGAGATTAATCCTTTGTCAGTTGCTTCATTTGCAAATATTTTCTCCCATTCTGAGGGTTGTCTTTTCGTCTTCTTTATGGTTTCCTTTGCTGTGCAAAAGCTTTGAAGTTTCATTAGGTCCCATTTGTTTATTTTTGTTTTTATTTCCATTTCTCTAGGAGATGGGTCAAAAAGGATCTTGCTGTGATTTATGTCATAGAGTGTTATGCCTATGTTTTCCTCTAAGAGTTTGATAGTGTCCAGCCTTACATTTAGGTCTTTAATCCATTTTGAGTTTATTTTTGTGTATGGTGTTAGGGAGTGTTCTAATTTCATTCTTTTGCATGTAGCTGTCCAGTTTTCCCAGCACCCCTTCCCTTATTGAAGAGGCTGTCTTTTCTCCATTGTATATTCTTGTATCCTTTATCAAAGGTAAGGTGACCATATGTGCATGGGTTTATCTCTGGGCTTTCTATCCTGTTCCATTGATCTATATTTCTGTTTTTGTGCCAGTACCATACTGTCTTGATTACTGTAGCTTTGTAGTATAGTCCTAAGTCCGGGAGCCTGATTCCTCCACTTCTGTTTTTCTTTCTCAAGATTGCTTTGTCTCTTCAGGGTCTTTTGTGTTTCCATACAAATTGTGAAATTTTTTGTTCTAGTTCTGTGAAAAATGCCATTGGTAGTTTGATAGGAATTGCATTGAATCTCTAAATTGCTTTGTGTAGTATAGTCATTTTTACAATGTTGATTCTTTATTTTAAAGTCTATTTTATCTGATATGAATATTGCTACTCCAGCTTTCTTTTGATTTCCATTTGCATGGAATATCTTTTTCCATCCCCTCACTTTCAGTCTCTATGTGTCCCTAAGTCTGAACTGGGTCTCTTGTAGACAGCATATATATGGGTCTTGTTTTTCTATCCATTCAGCAAGCCTATGTCTTTTGGCTGGAGCATTTAATCCATCACATTTAAGGTAATTATTGATATGTATGTTCCTATTACCATTTTCTTAATTGTTATGGGTTTGTTATTGTAGGTCTTTTCCTTCTCTCGTGTTTCCTGCCTAGAGAAGTTCCTTTAGCATTTGTTATAAAGCTGGTTTGATGGTGCTGAATTCTCTTAACTTTGGCTTGTCTGTAAAGGTTTTAATTTCTCCATCGAATCTGAATGAGATCCTTGCTGGGTAGAGTAATCTTGGTTGTAACTTTTCCCTTTTCATCACCTTAAATATGTCCTGCTACTTCCATCTGGCTTGAAGAGTTTCTGCTGAAAGATCAGCTGTTAACCTTATGGGGATTCCCTTGTATGTTATTTGTTGTTTTTCCCTTGCTGCTTTTAATATTTTTTCTTCATATTTATTTTTTGATAGTTTGCTTAATATGTGTCTTGGCGTGTTTCTCCTTGGATTTATCCTGTATGGGACTCTCTGTGCTTCCTGGACTTGATTGACTACTTCCTTTTCCATATTAAGGAAGTTTTCCACTATAATCTCTTCAAATATTTTCTCAGTCCCTTTCTTTTTCTCTTCTTCTTATGGGACCCCTATAATTTGAATGTTGGTGTATTTAATGTTGTCCCAGAGGTCTCTGAGACTGTCCTCAATTCTTTTCATTCTTGTATTCTTTATTCTGCTCTGCGGTATTTATTTCCACTATTTTATCTTCCAGGTCACTTATCCATTCTTCTGCCTCAGTTATTCCGCTATGGATTCCGTCTAGAGAATTTTCAATTTCATTTATTGGGTTGTTCATTATTGTTTGTTTTCTCTTTACTCTTCTATGTCCTTGTTAAATGATTCTTGTATTTTCTCTGTTCTATTTCCAAGATTTTGGATGATCTTTACTATCATTACTCTGAATTCTTTTTCAGGTAGACTGCCTATTTCCTCTTCATTTGTTTAGTCTGGTGGGTTTTTACCTTGCTCCTTCATCTGCTGTGTGTCTCTCTGTCTTTTCATTTTGCTTAGCTTACTGTGTTTGGGGTCTCCTTTTCTCAGGCTGCAGGTTTGTTGTTCCCATTGTCTTTGGTTTCTGCCCCCAGTGGATATGGTTGGTTCAGTGGGTTGTGTAGGCTTCCTGGTGGAGGGGACTGGTGCCTGTGTTCTGGTGGATGAGGTTGGATCTTGTCTTTCCAGTGGGCAGGTCCACATCTGGTGGTGTGTTTTGGGGTGTTTGTGACCTTATTATGATTTTAGGCAGCCTCTCTGCTAATGGGTGGGTTGTGTTCCTGTCTTGCTAGTTGTTTGGCATAGGGTGTCCAGCACTGTAGATTTCTGGTTATTGAGTGGAGCTGGGTCTTAGCTTTGAGGTGGAGAGCTCTGGGAGAGCTTTTGCCTTTTGACATTACATGGAACTGGGAGGTCTCTGGTGGGTCAATGTCCTAAACTCGGCTCTCCCACCTCCGAGACACAGGCCTGACACCCAGCTGGAGCACCAAGACCCTGTCAGCCACATGGCTCAGAAGAAAATGGAGAAAGAAAGGAAGGAAGGAAGGAAGGAAGAGAGGGAGGGAGGGAGGGAGGGAGGGAGGGAGGGAGAGATGTCCCATACCTATTCTTTTGTCTCTGTTTTTTCTTTTTTCTTTTGCCTTAGCCAGGTACGTGGGGAGTTTCTTGCCTTTTGGGAAGTCTGAGGTCTTCTGCCAGCATTCAGTAGGTGTTCTGTAGGATTTGTTCCACATGTAGATGTATTTTTGATGTATTTGTGGGGAGGAAGGTGATCTCCACATCTTACTCCTCCGCCATCTTGAAGGTCTCCCCTTTACACCTCTTATCTACATACACATGACACTTCTGTTCTGGGGAATATAAGTTATTTAAAAATTAGCAGAAAATAGCAGAGTACATACATATAAAGTTAACATAAGGAGAAAAAAATTCAAATCAAAACATTTCAGCTAATGAAAATTCTTCCCAAAATACTGACCACAAATCAGAGAAAGGCATAACATTTCAACTCAATTGAATATTCTGAAACAAAATTATGTGCAAATAAGAAGAAATGCATAACCAAAAAATTTACAGAAAATAACAGAAAAGAGCAGAAAGAAAGGTTTGTTGAATGCCTTAAAAAATTTAAGAAAAAATAAAATCTCTAAGAAATTAAGAATAAATTACAAGGTGTATTAGAGAGAGTAGATTTTATTAAACACACAATGAGAAGATTTCAGAGACAAAACAAAATAGAGGATAGTAATAAAAGATGGAAAAATAAGTTCCAACATATTTAAAATTGAATTCTTGAAGAAAAATGAAACAACACAATAAAACTAATGTTTAAATCTGTAGTCCAAGAAAATATTCCAAGAATAAAGGAAAATCTGAATCTCTATACATACACAGCCCAGTGTGTAATCTGAGAAAATTTACCAGGAACAGTTAACTCTAAGGTATCCTGCTAAAAATGTGGATCTTAAAGTTAAGAGAATAAAATCATCATAGAAAGCAAACAGTTTGGAACTGGACTTACAAACAGCAACATACAAAGCAAAGCAAAGCTGAAATTTTATTTTTAAAAAATTCTCAGCAAGAAATTGTGAGCCAATTATCTTATACCTAGCCAAACTGTTCTTCAAGTGTTAAGATTTAGAAAAATATTTTAAATATACGAGCACTCAGAGAATAACACTCATGAACGCTTTATAAGGAAAGAGCTACATACAACCAAAAAACAAAACAAAACAAAAAGACTGGGAGAACTATCAAACGGGCTTATTGTCAGATTGTCAGCTTTGAATATATTTCTTTTTAGACTCAAGACAAATACAAGATGTAAGACCAAGAGAAGAAGAATATTATGTGAATGTTATAAGTTTGGATGATGAGGAAATAACAACTTAAAAACTGGAGAAGGAGGGGAGAAAAGAGAAGGTATAATAAAATCATTAACTAGAGCATCCAAAATATATAGAAGTCAAAGGATACCACTTATGCACCAAAAAACAGAGCCTTGGAATAATGAAGCAAAAACTGAAAGACTAAATAGACAAATCTACAGTTGTAACCAGGAGTTCAATAATTCATAGAATAAACAAAGGTAAGATCAGTAAGGATATAAAAGATTTGAATAGTATCAATCAAGTTTTACCTAATACAAAATTATAGAACAGTTCATTCATTAATAACAGAATACACATTCTTCTCAAGTGCATGCAGAATTGTACCAAAATTGAGTATATTCTGAAAGATCTCAAATTAATTATCTGAGAGGCCACCTTAAGAATCTAGAAAAATAACAGGATATGAAAACCAATGTAAGAAGAACCAACATGTCAACTTGTACAAAACATTCTATTGGGAATTTTGTTGTGATTGCATCCAAGCTGCAGATCAGTTGGGAGAGAGTTACATCTTAATACTGAATCTTCCAATCCACAAATATGACCCATATCTCCATTTATTTAGATAATCTTTACTTTTTTTCAGCAATGTTTTAGTATTTTTTGATAAGGGATTCTTAAATATTGTTTGATATTTGGAATTTGAGTTTTTGATGCTGTTGTGAATTAAATTACATTTTTATTACTTTTTCCAAATATTTGTTATTAGTATCTAGAAACAATTGACTTTAATGTTGACCTTGTATCAGTGACCTTGATAAATTCACCTGCTGATTTTGGATTGGTGGGGTTTTATTTACAAATTTTTTTCTGTATCTACAAATTATAAATATTTTTGCATATA
The DNA here is from genome assembly GCF_964341445.2 of Mesoplodon mirus. Lineage (NCBI taxonomy): Eukaryota > Metazoa > Chordata > Mammalia > Artiodactyla > Ziphiidae > Mesoplodon > Mesoplodon mirus. Next base: position 30,005,387 of record NC_138976.1, on the reverse strand, counting down.
TCATATATTTCAGAATAGACATTTTAAGACTGTCAAAATATTTCCAGAATGCAAACATATGAAAGTCTAACATTTTCATTAACTTATTATATATCCATACTATTATGTTTCTCTTAAATATAATACATTTGAAAATAGATTATCCCACAGATTGAACTAAATAGTGCACTCCCAGGTGAGACTTTAATCTGAGTTCCAGTTTAAACTCTTGTTATGTTTGGAACGTTAACAGAATAGGAAATAGTTATTATCTTTTGTATTTTGTGGAAAGTATTTTAGTAATATTATTTACGATATTTGACCATATCCAAAGATTAATGATATCAACCAATTTCCATCACCCCCAAGAGTTACATAGGGACTAGAAAGTGTTCAACAGTAGACGATTGAATGAAGAGCAAAAAGGAATCATTACTGAGTAATAAATTCATTAATCGCCTTAGACTAAAGACAATGAAAAAATGATTACCAATGGTGATATTTACTCCAGTTAAACTATCATTTTTCCTATTTGCATATTTCAAAATTTATTTCTAATGAGAAGAGTTGGATTCACTTAGAATCTGCTAAGTATCATAAAAAAGAATATGAGCTCACTGGCCTGAGTACAGGGCATAAGATTGACATGTAATACTATTGCTTAAATGCCAATTCTTAAGTGCAGCACTGGAAGAATGGTTTCAAATACCTCTCAGTTAGCTTTATGCTCACTCCATCAACCTTCCCTCCCTGTCCACACCTTTTTTATCCCCTTACTTTCTTCTCTCTTTAAAGTAGTCCCTCAGATTTCCTCATCTAGACATTACACATCTTTCTTACTGTTTCTAGATTCTCACCCAATCAATCCACCTTGAAAGAGTCTGAAACACAAGTTGGCCATGCCAGTAACGCCCTTACCTACAATCCAAACTCCGTAGGCTAGCAACTCTGGTCTTAGTGATCTGATTACTGCCCATCTCTACAGTTTCTCCTCCTTTCACTCCTTATATACAGACCTCACAAGATATATCCAAGTGCACAGTTATCCCCCAAGAGATAGGTAGAATTGTTACATTTTCTTTTTTCTGTTTTGATCAAGAAATGTGATTCTTCTCCCTTTTGAGAACGAATAGAAAAATGATGTTTCAAAATGTATGACAATGACTTTGCATATGCCTGTCAATTTTTTCGCTTTCATCCTTAGAGTTACAATTTTTTCCCTCTAAGATTTTTGTGCATGTTACGGTTAGGAATTTCCTATTGCCTCTCTAAGGATATACTTGTCAGTCCTAGTTTCTTCCTCAAGAGCTAATCCTTCCCTCAGGAGTGTGGCATTGCCCATAAGCTACAACTATTATCTCAGAGTAAAACAGAAATCATAAACTTGTATAACAGAAAATGCATGCCACAATAATGTGTAGTTAGAGGTTGACGGGGAATTGGTAGACATTGTATTTCTTTGGAGTTACTTGCTGGTGTTTCTGAAAAGAATTGGGTTTCACATTTGACCTGCTCAAAGTAATTCAGTCTGCTTAACAACAATTATTTCAATATACATGAAGCGTCCTTGTATATTTTATGATTTCACAAAGACACTCAGAAGAATTGCAGAATTTTAATCACATGCATCATCACACTCTTCCAGAGTAAAGGAACTCTAAGCAGTTTCAAACTAGCAACTTCAAGAACACAAAGCCATTCCTTTCTTTTGAAATTGAAGAATAGTTGATTTACAGTATTATAGTAGTTTCAGGTGTAAAACATAGTTATTCAATATTTTTATAGGTTATACACCATATAAATTTATTTTTAAAAATTGGCTTATTCCCTGTGCTGTACATTACATCCTTGTTACTTATTTATTTTATTCCTAGTAGTTTGTACCTCTTAATCCCTTTCACCTATCTTGACCTCCACCCACTCCTTTCCCTCAGGTGACTGCTAGTTTGTTCTCTGTATCTATGAGTCTGTTTCTGTTATATCTGTTGATTGGTTTCATTTTTTAGATTCCACATATAAGGGAAAACATTACAGTATTTGTCTTTCTCTGTCTGACTTATTTCACTAAGCATAATACCCATCCATGTCTTCACAAACGGCAAAATTTCATTCTTTGTTATGGCTGAGTTTTATGTATATTCTTTAGCCATTCATCTGTTGATGGACACTTAGTTTGATTCCATATCTTGGCTATTTTAAATAATGCTGCTATGAACATTGGGGTGCATATATCATTTCAAATTAGCATGTTTGTTTTCTTTGTATATATACCCAGGAGTGGAATTGCTGGATCAAATGATAGTTCTATTTTTAATTTTTTGAGGAACATTCATTCTGTTTTCCATAGTGGCTGTAACTATTCACATTCCCATCAACAATGTACTAGGGTTACCTTTTCTCCACATCCTTGCCAACACTTGTTATTTCTTGTCTTTTTGATGACAGCCATTCTGACAGGTGTGAGGTGATATCTCATTGTGGTTTTGATTTGCATTTCCCTCATGATATGCAAATATCATGAGGGAAATGTGATATTTGTTAACTATATCTTAAGTGTTGTTAAACATCTTTTCAAGTATCTGTTGAGCATCTATATGTCTTCTTTGGAAAAATGTCTATTCAGGTCTTCTGCCTTTTTTTTTTTTTCTTTTAATGGTCTGAGAGGCCTTTTTATTTATTTATTGTTTTAATTTATTTATTTTATTTTATTTTGGCTGCATTGGGTCTTCATTGCTGAGCACATGGGCTTTTCTAGTTGTGGTGAGCGGGGGCTACTCTTCATTGCAGTGTTTGGGCTTCTCATCTTGATGGCTTCTCTTGTTGCCGAGCACGGGCTCCAGAGTGCAGGCTCAGTAGTTGTGGTGCACGAGCTTAGTTGCTCGGCGGTATGTAGGATCTTCCTGGACCAGGGCTCGAACCCGTGTTCCCTGCAGTGGCAGGCGGGTTCTTTTTTGTTTTTTTTAACACCTTTATTGGAGTATAACTGCTTGAATATTAACCTTTTATCAGATATATTATTTGCAAATATCTTCTGGTCAGTAGATTGTCTTTTCATTTTGTTATTGCTAAGACTGATGTCAGAGAGTGTATTGCCTACATATTTTCTTCTAGGAGTTTTATAGTTTCAGCTCTTACCTTTAATTCTTAAATCCATTTTGAGTTTACTTTTGTATATGGTGTGAGAAAATGTTCTAAAGCCATTCCTTACATGTACAGTTTCTGTCTTGCAGCTTTGGATTCCCGAAGAAAAATAACATAAACAGGTTTAGATGTGTTTATTTCTGTCCATTAGTGGTATATTTCACACTCATAGAATGCTGGAGAGTCTTGTGGAAGTTTTGAATTATGTACTCCTTAGATCACCTTTGTATATTCTTTTTTTTTTTTTTTTTTAATTTTATTTTATTTTATTTTTTTGCTTTATAACAAATTTAATCAGTTATACATATACATATGTTTCCATATCCCCTCCCTTTTGCGTCTCCCTCCCACCCTCCCTATCCCACCCCTCCAGGCGGTCACAAAGTACCGAGCTGATCTCCCTGTGCTATACGGCTGCTTCCCACTAGCTATCTACCTCACGTTTGGTAGTGTATATATGTCCATGCCGCTCTTTCACTTTGTCACAGCTTACCCTTCCCCCTCCCCATATCCTCAAGTCCATTCTCTAGTAGGTCTGTGTCTTTATTCCTGTCTTACCCCTATGTTCTTCATGACATTTTTTTTTCTTAAATTCCATATATATGTGTTAGCATACAGTATTTGTCTTTCTCTTTCTGACTTACTTCACTCTGTATGACAGACTCTAGGTCTATCCACCTCATTACAAATAGCTCAATTTCATTTCTTTTTATGGCTGAGTAATATTCCATTGTATATATGTGCCACATCTTCTTTATCCATTCATCCGATGATGGACACTTAGGTTGTTTCCATCTCCGGGCTATTGTAAATAGGGCTGCTATGAACATTTTGGTACATGTCTCTTTTTGAATTATGGTTTTCTCAGGGTATATGCCCAGTAGTGGGATTGCTGGGTCATATGGTAGTTCTATTTGTAGTTTTTTAAGGAACCTCCATACCGTTCTCCATAGCGGCTGTACCAATTCACATTCCCACCAGCAGTGCAAGAGTGTTCCCTTTTTTCCACACCCTCTCCAGCATTTATTGTTTCTAGATTTTTTGATGATGGCCATTCTGACTGGTGTGAGATGATATCTCATTGTAGTTTTGATTTGCATTTCTCTAATGAGTAAAGATGTTGAGCATCCTTTCATGTGTTTGTTGGCAGTCTGTATATCTTCTGTGGAGAAATGTCTATTTAGGTCTTCTGCCCATTTTTGGATTGGGTTGTTTGTTTTTTTGTTATTGAGATGCATGAGCTGCTTATAAATTTTGGAGATTAATCCTTTGTCAGTTGCTTCATTTGCAAATATTTTCTCCCATTCTGAGGGTTGTCTTTTGGTCTTGTTTATGGTTTCCTTTGCTGTGTAAAAGCTTTTAAGTTTCATTAGGTCCCATGTGTTTATTTTTGTCTTTATTTCCATTTCTCTAGGAGGTGGGTCAAAAAGGATCTTGCTGTGATTTATGTCATAGAGTGTTCTGCCTATGTTTTCCTCTAAGAGTTTGATAGTGTCTGGCCTTACATTTAGGTCTTTAATCCATTTTGAGCTTATTTTTGTGTATGGTGTTAGGGAGTGATCTAATCTCATACTTTTACATGTCCCTATCCAGTTTTCCCAGCACCACTTATTGAAGAGACTGTCCTTTCTCCACTGTACATTCCTGCCTCCTTTATCAAAGATAAGGTGACCATATGTCCGTGGGTTTATCTCTGGGCTTTCTATCCTGTTCCATTGATCTATCTTTCTGTTTTTGTGCCAGTACCATACTGTCTTGATTACTGTAGCTTTGTAGTATAGTCTGAAGTCAGGGAGCCTGATTCCTCCAGCTCCATTTTTCGTTCTCAAGATTGTTTTGGCTATTCGGGGTCTTTTGTGTTTCCATACAAATTGTGAAATTTTTTGTTCTAGTTCTGTGAAAAATGCCAGTGGTAGTTTGATAGGGATTGCATTGAATCTGTAGATTGCTTTGGGTAGTAGAGTCATTTTCACAATGTTGATTCTTCCAATCCAAGAACATGGTACATCTCTCCATCTATTTGTATCATCTTTAATTTCTTTCATCAGTGTCTTATAATTTTCTGCATACAGGTCTTTTGTCTCCTTAGGTAGGTTTATTCCTAGATATTTTATTCTTTTTGTTGCAATGGTAAATGGGAGTGTTTCCTTGATTTCACTTTCAGATTTTTCATCATCAGTATATAGGAATGCCAGAGATTTCTGTGCATTAATTTTGTATCCTGCAACTTTACCAAAGTCATTGATTAACTCTAGTAGTTTTCTGGTAGCATCTTTAGGATTCTCTATGTATAGTATCATGTCATCTGCAAACAGTGACAGCTTTACTTCTTCTTTTCCAATTTGGATTCCTTTTATTTCCTTTTCTTCTCTGATTGCTGTGGCTAAAACTTCCAAAACTATGTTGAATAAGAGTGGTGAAAGTGGGCAACCTTGTCTAGTTCCTGATCTTAGTGGAAATGGTTTCAGTTTTTCACCATTGTGGACGATGCTGGCTGTGGGTTTGTCATATATGGCCTTTATTATGTTGAGGAAAGTTCCCTCTATGCCTACTTTCTGCAGGGTTTTTATCATAAATGGGTGTTGAATTTTGTCGAAAGCTTTCTCTGCATCTATTGAGATGATCATATGGTTTTTCTCCTTCAGTTTGTTAATATGGTGTATCACGTTGATTGATTTGCGTATATTGAAGAATCCTTGCATTCCTGGAATAAACCCCACTTGATCATGGTGTATGATCCTTTTAATGTGCTGTTGGATTCTGTTTGCTAGTATTTTGTTGAGGATTTTTGCATCTATGTTCATCAGTGATATTGGCCTGTAGTTTTCTTTCTTTGTGACATCCTTGCCTGGTTTTGGTATCAAGGTGATGGTGGCCTCGTAGAATGAGTTTGGGAGTGTTCCTCCCTCTGCTATATTTTGGAAGAGTTTCAGAAGGATAGGTGTTAGCTCTTCTCTAAATGCTTGATAGAATTCGCCTGTGAAGCCATCTGGTCCTGGGCTTTTGTTTGTTGGAAGATTTTTTATCACAGTTTCAATTTCAGTGCTTGTGATTGGTCTGTTCATATTTTCTATTTCTTCCTGATTCAGTCTTGGCAGGTTGTGCATTTCTAAGAATTTGTCCATTTCTTCCAGGTTGTCCATTTTATTGGCATAGAGTTGCTTATAGTAATCTCTCATGATCTTTTGTATTTCTGTAGTGTCAGTTGTTACTTCTCCTTTTTCATTTCTAATTCTATTGATTTGAGTCTTCTCCCTTTTTTTCTTGATGAGTCTGGCTAATGGTTTATCAATTTTGTTTATCTTCTCAAAGAACCAGCTTTTAGTTTTATTGATCTTTGCTATCGTTTCCTTCATTACTTTTTCATTTATTTCTGATCTGATTTTTATGATTTCTTTCCTTCTGCTAACTTTGGGATGTTTTTGTTCTTCTTTCTCTAATTGCTTTAGGTGCAAGGTTAGGTTGTTTATTCGAGATGTTTCCTGTTTCTTAAGGTGGGATTGTATTGCTATAAACTTCCCTCTTAGAACTGCTTTTGCTGCATCCCATAGGTTTTGGGTCGTCGTGTCTCCATTGTCATTTGTTTCTAGGTATTTTTTAATTTCCTCTTTGATTTCTTCAGTGATCACTTCGTTATTAAGTAGTGTATTGTTTAGCCTCCATGTGTTTGTATTTTTTACAGATCTTTTCCTGTAATTGATATCTAGTCTCATAGCATTGTGGTCGGGAAAGATACTTGATACAATTTCAATTTTCTTAAATTTACCAAGGCTTGATTTGTGACCCAAGATATGATCTATCCTGGAGAATGTTCCATGAGCACTTGAGAAAAATGTGTATTCTGTTGTTTTTGGATGGAATGTCCTATAAATATCAATTAAGTCCATCTTGTTTAATGTATCATTTAAAGCTTGTGTTTCCTTATTTATTTTCATTTTGGATGATCTGTCCATTGGTGAAAGTGGCGTGTTAAAGTCCCCTACTATGAGTGTGTTACTGTCGATTTCTCCTTTTATGGCTGTTAGTATTTGCCTTATGTATTGAGGTGCTCCTATGTTGGGTGCATAAATATTTACAATTGTTATATCTTCTTCTTGGATCGATCCCTTGATCATTATGTAGTGTCCTTCTTTGTCTCTTCTAGTAGTCCTTATTTTAAAGTCTATTTTGTCTGATATGAGAATTGCTACTCCAGCTTTCTTTTGGTTTCCATTTGCATGGAATATCTTTTTCCATCCCCTTACTTTCAGTCTGTATGTGTCTCTAGGTCTGAAGTGGGTCTCTTGTAGACAGCATATAGATGGGTCTTGTTTTTGTATCCATTCAGCCACTCTGTGTCTTTTGGTGGGAGCATTTAGTCCATTTACGTTTAAGGTAATTATCGATATGTATGTTCCTATTCCCATTTTCTTAATTGTTTTGGGTTCATTATTGTAGGTCTTTTACTTCTGTTGTGTTTCTTGCCTAGAGAAGTTCCTTTAGCATTTGTTGTAAAGCTGGTTTGGTGGTGCTGAACTCTCTCAGCTTTTGCTTGTCTGTAAACGTTTTAATTTCTCCATCAAATCTGAATGAGATCCTTGCTGGGTAGAGTAATCTTGGTTGCAGGTTTTTCTCCTTCATCACTTTAAGTATGTCCTGCCACTCCCTTCTGGCTTGTAGAGTTTCTGCTGAGAGATCAGCTGTTATCCTGATGGGGATTCCCTTGTGTGTTATTTGTTGTTTTTGCCTTGCTGCTTTTAATATGATTTCTTTGTGTTTAATTTTTGACAGTTTGATTAATATGTGTCTTGGCGTATTTCTCCTTGGATTTATTCTGTATGGGACTCTCTGTGCCTCCTGGACTTGATTAACTATTTCCTTTCCCATATTAGGGAAGTTTTCAACTATAATCTCTTCAAATATTTTCTCAGTCCCTTTCTTTTTCTCTTCTTCTTCTGGAACCCCTATAATTCGAATGTTGGTGCATTTAATGTTGTCCCAGAGGTCTCTGAGACTGTCCTCTGTTCTTTTCATTCTTTTTTCTTTATTTTGCTCTGCAGCAGTTATTTCCACTATTTTATCTTCCACCTCACTTATCCGTTCTTCTGCCTCAGTTATTCTGCTATTGATCCCATCTAGAGTATTTTTTATTTCATGTATTGTGTTTTTAATCAATGCTTGATTCATCTTTAGTTCTTCTAGGTCCTTGTTAACTGTTTCTTGCATTTTGTCTATTCTATTTCCAAGATTTTGTATCTGGGAAATAGAATCTTGGATCATCTTTACCATCATTATTCTGAATTCTTTTTCAGGTAGAGTGCCTATTACCTCTTCATTTGTTAGGTCTGGTGGGTTTTTATCTTGCTCCTTCTCCTGCTGTGTGTTTTTCTGTCTTCTCATTTTGCTTATGTTACTGTGTTTGGGGTCTCCTTTTTTGCAGGCTGCAGGTTCGTAGTTCCTGTTGTTTTTGGTGTCTGTCCCCAGTGGCTAAGGTTGGTTTAGTGGGTTGTGTAGGCTTCCTGGTGGAGGGGACTAGTGCCTGTGTTCTGGTGGATGAGGCTGGATCTTGTCTTTCTGGTGGGCAGGTCCACGTCTGGTGGTGTGTTTTGGGGTGTCTGTGGACTTTTTATGATTTTAGGCCACCTCTCTGCTAATGGGTGGCGTTGTGTTCCTGTCTTGCTAGTTGTTTGGCTTAGGGTGTCCAGCACTGTAGCCTGCTGGTCGTTGAGTGAAGCTGGGTGCTGGTGTTGAGATGGAGATCTCTGGAAGATTTTCGCCGTTTGATATTATGTGGAGCTGGGAGGTCTCTTGTGGACCAGTGTCCTGAAGTTGGCTCTCCCACCTCAGAGGCACAGCACTGACTCCGGGCTCCTTAATTTGGGATGATGTGTTGTCTATTCATGTATTCCGCAGATGCAGGGTACATCAAGTTGATTGTGGAGCTTTAATCCGCTGCTTCTGAGGCTGCTGGGAGAGGTTTCCCTTTCTCTTCTTTGTTCTCACAGCTCCTGGGTCTCAGCTTTGGATTTGGCCCCGCCTCTGCGTGTAGGTCGCCGGAGGGCGTCTGTTCTTCGCTCAGATAGGACAGGATTAAAGGAGCAGCCTCTTAGGGGACTCTGGCTCACTCAGGCCGGGAGGGAGGGAGGGGCGCGGAGTGCGGGGCAAGCCTGCAGCGGCAGAGGTCGGCGTGACGTTGCACCAGCCCGAGGCGCACCGTGCGTTCTCCCAGGGAAGCCGCCCCTGGATCCCGGGACCCCGGCAGTGGCGGGCTGCACAGGCTCCCGGAAGGGCGGTGTGGGCAGTGACCTGCGCTCGCACACAGGCTTCTTGGCGGCGGCAGCAGCAGGCCCAGCGTCCCACGCCTGTCACTGGGCTCCGCGCTTTCAGTCGCGACTCGCGCCCGTCCGTGGAGCCCCTTTAAGCAGCGCTCTTAATCCCCTCTCCTAGCGCACCAGGAAACCAAGAGGGAAGAAAAAGTCTCTTGCCTCTTCGGCAGCTCCAGAGTTTTCCCGGACTCCCTCCCGGCTAGCTGTGGCACATTAGCCCCCTTCAGGCTGAGTTCTCGCCGCCAGCCCCAGTCCTCTCCCTGCGCTCTGACCGAAGCCCGAGCCTCAGCTTCCAGCGCTGCACGCCCCGGCGGGCGAGCAGACAAGCCTTTCGGGCTGGTGAGTGCCGCTCGGCACCGATCCTCTGTGTGCGGATCTCTCCGTTTTGCCCTACCCAGGTATGTGGGGAGTTTCTTGCCTTTTGGGAGGTCTGGGGTCTTCTGCCAGCGTTCAGTAGGTGTTCTGTAGGAGTTGTTCCACGTGTAGCTGTATTTCTGGTGTATCCGTGGGGAGGAAGGTGATCTCCGCGTCTTACTCTTCCGCCATCTTACCCGGAAGTCCACCTTTGTATATTCTTTAGGAACTTCTGGCATTGTCCTTTTATATTGATTACATTCTGTATTAGGCTCCTTGGGAAGCTGCAAGTTGCATCACTAAAAAGTTTTAATGCTTATCCAGATCAGTCCATCTTAATGTTTATCTCATAAAGGACTTTTCAAAGTTCATTACAATGATTGTTTACATGTATATCTTTTAACTGTTGAACTTTTTGTTTAGCAGAATGGCTGGCAAAGTAGAAGTCCCTAAAATACTTGTTTATTGTGAAATGAAATAAATTACCCTGAGAACTTAGACATAAAGTCACCCTCTGATAGAGTTTACTAAGAATCAACAACAAATTGGATAAGAGAGGCAGGAACAGAAGTGATCAAGCCTAAAAGTAGGTTTATAGATGTGTTTCTAAGAGAAGCTTGGGAAACACTCAGAGCCAATCATGGAAACTGGGATGTGTGCTTAAATTTGGACTGTAATTAAATAAAGCCTGGGATAAAGATTGTCCTTGTGCTTCTTCACCAAAACTGAGGGCTGAATGTCTCTAGCAGCAGTCCTTCCTCCCAGGGGTCCTGCTGAAGCTGCATTGTCTATTTAGATCAGTACTAGTTTGCAATCACAAGCAAAGGCTGAATCTGGCAGAGCAATTACCTAGAGAAACCAGAAGCCAACTGAGCTTAAAGGGTACAAATTATCATGTTTAGGGATGAAAACAAAGTCAGAGACATCACCTCAGCTATCAAACCGAGTATGGGGTTGAATACACAAAGGGAAGTAGGCAGCCTAGAGCCATAAAGACACAGGACAGAAAGTGAAATTGAAGAATTGAAGGAGGGATTGGAAAAGGCACATGAAGATTCTTAACTTTACCTATGATAAGAGAAAGAGTTTCCCAGATCATTCTCCTCCTGGGTATTGGGTCTGCTGTGCTTAGGTCAGTTGGCCTGAGTTAAATACTTAGTTGTGAGATGAATACTGAGAGCCTATCCTAGCCATCCTACATAATTTATAATTAACCAAACTTGTCAAACCAAGCTTTAAGACAAGGAGTATTACCTGAAATAAACAGGGTATTTAATAAGGATAGTGGGGTCAGTTCATCAGGAAGACATCAAAATAATAGATGTGCAATGAAAATGTTCTGTATTTTAATTGAAATGATAATTAGATGGGTATACACATTTATATTCATCATATTTTACAGTTAAGATCTGTGAATTTCATTTTATATCAAGTTTACCTCAATAAAAGTTTTACAAAATGGACCAATTTTCAGCTATAATAATCCTAATAATTTAGCATATGCCATGAAATAGATATGGATGTGTTAAAGGCAGAGGGAAAAGAGAACTATTTTAGTCCTACCTGGAGAGGTCCCTCTGACTCCACCCCCAGACTTTAAGAAACGTGAAGTCAAAGAATTTATGAATCCAGTTTATTCCTATATATCTAATGCCTAGCACAGGGTCTGATGCATAGCCAATCAATAATTATAGAGTATATATTGACTGATCAATGTGTTCACCTATCTGCCTAGTTTCTTAGGGATAACTTTCTTCAGATTCTTGAAGATAAATTCTGTGCTTATCCTGTGTCAGTGGTCAGGTGGACGTGAGTCCTGCTGTTTGCTGTTTCTGAAATTAGATGCTCACCCTTCATTGTCTTTAAAATGTAGCAGGTTTTTGCACACCCAAGTTCACTGCATCATTATTCACAATAGCCAAAAGTTGGAAGCAAACCAAATGTCCATTAATGGATGAACCGATAAAGAAGAAGTGGTATATACATACAGTGGAATATTATCGAGGCTTTAAAAAGAAGATTCTGCCACATGCTACAACATGGATGAAACTTGAGGACATTATGCTTAGTGAAATAAGCCATTCACAAAAAGACAAATACTGTAACATTCCACTTTTATGAGGTACCTAAAGTAGTCAAACTCATAGAAACAAAGAGTAGAATGGTAGGTGGGGGGAGGGGGAAATAGGGAGTTACTGTTCAATAGGTGTAGAGTTTTAGTTTTGCAAGACAAAAAAGCTAGTTCTAGAGATCTGCCACAAACCTATTTGTAGGGCAGGAATAGAGACATAGACATAGGGAACGGACATGTGGACACAGTGGGAGAAGGGGAGGATGGGGCAAATAGGGAGACTAGGTTTGACATAAATACACTACCACATGTAAAATAGATAGCTAGTGGGAACCTGCTGTATAGCACAGGGAGCTCGGCTCGGTGCTCTGTGATGACCTAGATATGGGGGAAGGAGGGAGAGGATATAGGTATACATATAGCTGATTCACTTCATCATACAGCAGAAACTGACACAACATTGTAAAGCAATTTTACTCCAATTTAAAAAAAATGTGGACATACTTAAATCTATTGAGCTATACACTTAAGAATGAGTAAGATGTTAAATTTTGTTATGTGATTTTTAAATCACAATTAAACTTTTTTTTAATGTAGCTAGCTCTTTCATGTCTCATGTTACAGAGAATGTAAAAGCAAGTTGCCAGCAAAGATATCTGTCTCAGGTATTTACTTTAGGATAACTTCCTTTACCCACTGAACTTGGCCCTCTGTGTTCTTGGTGTCTTATTTCTATGATTCTTTGGCTCTGTCCTCCAATTCTCAATATATGATCCTGGCCCTATCCCATGTTTTTGTGTCTTTTATGACTTACTGCTTGTTAACTAGATCCCCACCATTGCTTGTCCCTTGTTGACTCAGCATACTCCTTTGACGCTAGGAGCACCAGAGACCTGAGTAAGAGACACTGCCTCTATGTGGCAAGGCCTGTGAAATCCCCACTGCCTTGGTTACCCATCCCATCCCTCCAAAGGGAGGTTGATAGAGGATTTTGTATCTGGAAGCAAAATGGGCCCAATGCAGACATGTGATCTTAAATCCTTGTAACAACTGTGTAAGCATCCTTCAACAGAGAATGTTCACATTGACCAGAGACCTATGCTCAGAGACACCTAGCAAAGGTATAGTTCTTGCTGTAGAAGAGGACACAGCATGTCAAATGTTCAGTTTTGGAGTCAGAGAGCTCTGAGTTCAAATCCCAGCTCTGCACTTACTTAGAAAGCTCTAACCAATGTCTAAGTCTTTCATTTTCACCACCAGCATGGATGTTATGAAGCCAAGCAGACAGGAATGTGATGAAAATAAAATAACATTATATGAAATATGTACTTAGTAGTCATTGTAACATGGTAGATACTCAATATTTTTTCTTAAAATTTCCTTTTCATTTATAGGGAAGTAAGATCAGGTTTGGGAAACTAAAGTACCTAGGTCAGAGCAGAATCAACAGCAAGCAGTCTCAGCACAGAGATGCAAACATTAGACCAATCTCCTCCAGCCTCCCCCTTCCATTTGACTAAAGTCATTTTTGAGTCCAGTCAATGAGAGGACCTGATTCTGGGATAATCTGGGCATTTAAAATTTCTTAGCATTTATGAAATTCATTGTGTCACATTTTGAGTTTGTAAACATTAAGGTTAATTCCATATGCCTCACAGCCAGGAGGTTCCAGGTCATTATTCAGCACGTACTATGCCATCATATAATTCTTGTCACATCATCATCACATGATCACAGGTGGTGAGTGAGGTTTCTAACAACCTGACTAAAGGGTTTGTTTCATGGATGAACATCACTGGGGTCATTTAAGGGCTCTCTGCAAGAGTTAATTCCTTCAACCTGTGCCCCAGCCTGGCCATATGGTCCCAGAATCTCCGGGAGGATCTTCCCCAGGCAAATGGCACAGGGTCAATTCACAAAACCAGTATCTTTAGCACCTGGAGATATAGAATGTAGCTAACTCATTAGACTAGTGGTGTCAGGAGCAAAAAGAAACCTCTAGCAAATCATAGATAATGAAATGACTTTGACACTTACATGCAGGCATTTTATAGAGATTTAAGGCAGGTACAAAAAACAAAGAGAAAATGAAGGAGTCTTTGTCTCCTTACCTCCTCCAAGTCTTGACCAGCTCCCAAAAAGGACATGTAACAAAACAAAACAAGCCAACGGCCAATCAGAAAAGTCATAGGACCTGTAAAGTGCTATTATAATACTGCAAATTAATAAAGGAAGCACAAGTATTGTGAATTGGTAAAGAAAGAGATAAATAAAAGAAATATGGACTAGCCTAGCAAGAATATAATTCACAAAACTTAATGTGTGAGGCCCTTGCTGCTGTTTTGACAAAGACATGTATTTGGAAGGTATTTTCTTCTTTGGTTTTAGAAGAAATTAAAGAAATATTAGGGGGAAATAAGCCACAATTACTTTCCCTAAATAATCTATTCGTCATATTTTACCATCCAGTGTTTGTCTTCATACATCATACTTTAGACTTGTAATCAGTGTAAATGACATTTTATACTGACAATTCAATTACCGTGCTAACATAGCAATTTTTCCATATGACTAAGTAGTTTTAAAAGTTATTATTTTCTCCTCTTCTTAATACTTTTATTTATTCTTACTTTAATCTCTCCAGTGAATAGGAGATAGTCCTACAAATATTCAGTGGCTTGCCACACCTGAAAAAATGTAGGGCAGTTGTCAGGGGCACAGGGTGACATCTCTTCCATAAGTAAAAACAAATGATGATATGGTGCATCTTCTCCCACAAAGGAGGAAGTCCAATGCCTGGCAAGCCACTTTGGGTTCTGGAAGTAGCATTTTGATACCTAAGAATACTACTCAGGCCCACATACTATAAATGTAAAACCAAAAACAAAAAAACTACCATCTTTGAGTTGGGCCCAGAATAGGAAAATCTGCAACAGAACCAGGTGGTGGTTCAAGAAGTCCTGCCATGAAGGCAGTAAAATCTGCCAGACTCTATGGTAGGCCACAAAGATGTTGTGTGGAGTTTGTGGCAAATTCCAGTGGAAGAATCACAATGAAGTCACCTTGGGAGCAAAGACACCTAAGCTAAGAATAAGAAAGTTAATCAATTAGAATTAATTATCTCCACTAAATTGTATGAATCATAGCTTTTAGTACGAAATTTTGTCATAAGATTTTTGTAAAGCTCCAGTAATTGCCTTACTAGACCCCCAATCTACATGTCTATTTATTCCTCTGACTCCTACTTATTTCTCATATCTAAATTGAAATTTCATTTAATCATAGAAGACTTTTCTGACCCTGCCAATTTAAATGATCTCATCTCCAACTCATCCAGAGTTATTCTCTCTCTCATAGACCCTATTATTTTCCTTCATAATAATAATCACATTTGATAATTCTATTTGTGTGTGTGTGTGTATGTTTTATATCTATACCCTTCTATATCTGTGTCTATATATAAGCATCGTGAAAGCCATGATCAAGTCTGTTTTGTTCACTGCCATATACTCAGTGCCTAGCACAGTGCCTGGAAATAAATAAATATTGATTGAATGAAAGCTCAAAGACTTTTCTTTTCTCTTTCGTATGAAGCTTTCTTATAAATAAATATGATAAAGTTCACCAATTTAATGGAAATGGAATATGAACTTGTTATAATTCTGGCTCTCATGGAGCTTTCATTCTAGTCATGGAGACTTTTTGAGAATGTAACCTCTAAACGAATTATTATCTAATTATTAGATAGAGGCCTATCCTGAAAAAGGGAAATGGTGGAAGAGAGCATGTTATATAGAGAGATGTTAGCAAAGGCAAAATTCTTTGGTGGGATCACATTTGGCAAATGTGATGAACAGAGTGGTCCAATGGGTTTAAAGAGCATAGTAAGTAGATAATTATAGAAGATGAGGCTGGGAAGGTAGGCAGAAACAAGATCATGTGGGATCTTCTGAGTTTTGGTAAGATTCTTTTACTTTATTGTAAGTGAAGTAGAAGATCATAGCAAGTTTTAAGCAGAGCAACAATACCTAATTCAAACCTTTACAATGCTATTCTTCCTTTATGGAAAATAGGTCGGGATAAAAGTGGATGGAAGGAGTGGAAACAAGGGCACCAATTAGTAGACTGTTGTTTCAGCGTAGGAGAAATACGATGGCTTTAACTAAAGTGATAGTTTGGAGGCAGAGAGTCAAGAGAGGACTTAGTATACTTTTTCAATTCTAACATGAATTGAAGGTGGGTTGGTTGTGAGACGATGAGGGAAAGTAAAGAATCAAAGATGATTCCTACATTTTCGGTTCAAGAAATTAGGGGGAGGGTGGTATCTTTTGTTGGGAATAAGGGTAGTTTTGGTTGGAGGCAGAGTCAGAAATCAGAAGTTTGCTTTAGGGCATATGTTAAATTTGAAATGCTTATTAGAAATCTAGCTGGAGATGTCAAGTAGAAGCTGGGTAGCTGAGCTTAGAATACAGGAAAGAGATCAGAGCTGTAAAGATACATAAGGAAGTAGTCAGTATGTAGTTGAAATCAAGGAGGTATGAGAAGAGAAAAATAGGGGAAAGAGCCAAGGTTGGTTGCCAAGCCCACTAGTATTTACAGATTAATTGGAAGAGGAGACGCCAACAAAGGAGACTGAGAGCAAAACCAGGATAACATTGCATCATAGAAACAAAGAAAATAATTTCAGGAAAGAAAGAGCCATTTAGTTGTCAAAAACTATTAAACACTTGAGTAAAATACGGACCATTGGATCTGGCAAACTGGAGACCATTGGTAATCATGGCAGAAATAGTTTCAATGGAATAGAAAGAATGATAACTCTATTAGAGTAGACTGAAGGGGATAACACCTTAATAATATTGGCGATATCACTACTCCACTCTAATACCTATTCAGCAGATTAGATACTTAGTCAATAAATTCACCATTCATTTATGCAGTCATTTTACAGTTCTCCCTAGCAAGAAGCTAAGATTTCCAGGTAATTAAGGGATGGTCCCTGTCCTGAAGACATTATCTTTCAGATATCTCATAACTCTCAGGAATATATCATTAAGTTCTGGAAATTTTTCTAATACAGTTGTTCAATTTTGTATCTGCCAAAAGATGATTTAAAATTTTACCTCCCTGATGCTTTACTCAGGAAAAAATGAAGCTAAAGCTTGATTTAGTCATACACCTTTTCAAATTCTTCAGCCTGGTAGAGTGTTTTCATTCATTTTATAATGTCTTTCCATGTTCAATATATTAAAAAAATCTTTTTATGGGTTTAAATGAAGTAGAGGATGGCTATTCATACTCATAACTTCTTTAACAAGTTTTCTTTATTTGCCCCATATTCTAGTCCTAAATGACTTGACAGTTTGGGGTCAATAACTGACTAAGAATAGATTCTCTTCTTAAATTCACTAGTTCTTCAATAACAGTAGAGGATTCATTACAATGAATAAGTTTCTTAGTGCAGTAATTAGAGAGTTTGATATTGATTTCCCATGCTGTGACAATTGCTGGCATTTCTGTGACAAAAATAACCATTATATTTAGAGAATCCTTTAAATACTTAATACAAATAGAAGTTTGAGGCACAGATACATCCATTATTATATCAGAAGTAGTTAAAAAAATTTTCCCTCTACCAAAATCCAAAGATACAGTACTGACTCGAGATACAGGTTAGAATGCTCTTTCATGCTATTTTACTTTCAAAATGGAAGATGTTTAGCATTATCACTGATACAGGGTTAGGGTTTTTGTTTTTTTAATGTCTATCATACAGAAATTTTAAAAGTGAAAGAAACCCATCTGGTGATCCCACCATCCAGAAATAATTGCTGTTAATATTTTTATATATAATCCCTTGTAAATACTTTTCTATGCTTATGTCTTTAAATTTAATGCCTGAGAATAGATCTGGCTGTTACAACAACACTTCTTCATGCTTTTCAGGGACTACTTTGTTAAATTGATTTTCCTGTTTTCAAAGAAAATATTAGTTTTTGTAGAAAATGTAAGTGCTACAGAGTAAAAAGAAACCCCCTCACCATCACTTCCGCTAATCTCATCACCCAACTATAAGAAGAGCCAGTATCAACATTTGGGTGGTTATCCTTCCAGAATGTATTTTACATTTGTAGTTAGTTTACATTAGTAGAGACTTTACTGTGGATAATTTCATATAGATTAACTCATATCATGCATACTATTTTGCAGCTTGCTTTATTAAAAAAAATTAGTCATGATATCTTTTAATAGAAATGAATGCAGAGTATGTCCTTATGTGGTTGTAAGTTATTTAATGTCATTTATTAATGAGCACTTTAATTCTTTTCAGTTACTTTTTTGCTATTTCAAGTTGCAATGAACATTCTTGTACCTTTGCATTTGCACTCTTGTCAGTTTATCTCCTTTTCTCCCTTTAATCTCAAAGTAGTTTTCTCTTAAAATATGACTCAGGTGTTCTTGCCATTTAAATGATATGGCTATAAATACATAGGGTGTTAATGGTCTGTCTCGGGATGTTCTGGACCCCTATATCTCCCCTTGGTTTTCTTTTCTGAGGAAGTCAGTGGGGTCAGATGGGGTCACAAAGTATCATCTAAATGAGTAAGAAGGGAAATGGGGCATTACAACCCCATCCTGTGAGACAAATGGGTACACAATGAATAATTCCATTTATATGAAATTCTAGAAAATGCAAACAAATCTATAGAGACAGAAAGCCAATCATCAGTTGCTGGTGATGGTAGAGGGTGGTAAGAGCAGGGCAGAGGGATTATGAAGGAGATGAGGAAGCTTTTGGAGGCGATGGATATGTTCATACTCTTGATTGTAATGACAGTTTCATAGGAGTATTCATATGCCAAAACTTAATAAATTGGACACCTTAAAAATGTGCAGTTATTGCATGGCAATTATAATGACAAATTATTGATAAATCTGTTAAAATATGACAAAAGGAATATTAATAATGAACACTGAGAGCTTTCAAATACACACAGTTGCTAAATTATCAACTAATATTACATATTTACATTTTGCTTTTAAATTTACAAAGAACTTTAATTACATTTTCCCATTTGACCCTCACAACAGTTTTGTTGAGTACACTGGACAGGCATTCTAATCCCATTTCACAGATGAGAAAACTGAGACTCAGAAAAGTTAACTTGCCCAAGATTAAAAAGCTACAAAGAATTGGGTCTAGACTTTTACCTATGCTGTGCTGACTTTCCATTCTGTGCAGCCTTTATGATATCACATTGTCTCCCCCTCACTGGTTACACCTTTGATCCCTCATTTTCAGGATCTCTAACTTGATACTGCATTAGGCAGTATACAAATCTGGAGCTATCATTATAGAAAAATCAATACCAAAACATACACAGTTTTTACCCCCAAAGAATTTACAGCAGGGACTCAAAGATATATTTGTACACCGATGTTCATAGCAGCACTATTTATAATAGTCAAAAGATAGAAGCAACACAGGTGTCCATTGTTGGATGAATGGATAAGGAAAAAGTGGTATCTACATGCAATAGAATATTATTCAACCTCCAAAATGAAGGAAATTCAGACACGTGCTATATCATGGATGACCCTTAAGGACATTATGCTAAGTGAAATAAGCCAGTCACAAAGGGAAAACCATTGTATAATTTCATTTATATGAGGTACCTAGAATAGTCAAATTCATAGAGACAGAAGGTAGAATGTGCTTCCCAGAGATTTCAGGGAGAGAAGAATAGAGACATTGTCTAATGGGAACAGAGTTTCAGCTTTGTAAGATGAAAAGAGTTCAGGAGATGGATGTTGTGATAGTTGCACAACAATGTGAATGTACCTGGTGCCACTGAACTGTACACTTAATAATGGTTAGATGATAAATTTAAGGTTATGTGTATTTTACTACAGTTTAAACAAAATTTTAAGGTGAAGTTTTTAACATACTCTTTATATTTATTTGGAAACTCAGAGACCTAGAAAGCATGTGTGGGCTTATTACAAAAAAAAATCCCAAAGTATCAGTTATTTACTTTGTTGCTGTTCTCAAAATTTACTTCTGAGACATAACATAACCTGTTAACAAAATCAGGCTACAGAGAGCCTATCTCCATACAGAGAGGGAATGAAATATAGCATATGAAATGTTCTCTGCCTCATGCCTGCACTGTGACTGGAAATCCCATAATTTGGAGCCTTGCTGAATTGGAAAAGTCAACTACTGTAGTTGGTCAGTTCTACCACAATTTTTAGCTGTAGTCGCCCTTCCTGTTTTCCCCTCTTGACTCCTTCTAGTTCATTCTCTGCATAGTAGCCAAAGAGCTTTAAAAATACATTATGGTATTATGCTAAGTGAAGTAAATCAGAGAAAGACAAAGACTGTATAATTTCACTCATACATGGAATCTAAAAAAGCTAAACACATAGAAACAGAGAGTAGAAGGGTAGTGGCCAGGGGCTGGGGGTGGTCAAAATGGGGAGATTGGTCAAATGGGAAAAAAATTTAACATAAGATTAATAAGTTCTGGGGATATAATGTAAAGCATAGTGACTATGGTTAACAATACTATATTATATACTTGAAATTTGCTAAGAAAGTAGCCCTTAAATATTCTCACCACCCCCCCCACACACACAATATGGTAACTAACTAACCTTATTGTGGTAACCATTCTGCAATATATATGTGTATTAAATCATAGTGTACACCTTAGACTTATATAATGTTATATGTCAATTACATCTCAGTAAAGCTGAAGAAAATACATAATTTTATGTCAAGTCACTGCCTAATGTCTTCGTATTTTGTGTAGAATAAAATCTAAACGTCTTACTGTGGCATATAAGGTGCTGCACCATCTGGTCCTCACTATCTGGTCCCTTTGGAGCAGCTTGTAGCACTCTCTGCCTCTCTAGCATCCCCTAGACCACTGACATTCTTTCTTTTTTTAAACACGTCAAGGTCCTGCCACAGGGCATTTGCACATGCTATCGCCTTGCTTGAAAGGCTCGTTTCTCCACTTTTCAAATATTCTTCCTTGTCCTTTGGATCTCAAATATTACTTCTTCACAGAAGTCTCTCCTGAATACCTTATTTAACATGGGCCCACCCATTATTCTCTATCTCTGTTCCCTCTTTGTTAATTTCATGACATTTAACACAATTTGTAATTATGTCATTAGTTGTTGACTCTTTTTCTGTTTCCCCTGACTTGAATCTAAGCTCTTGAAGGGCTGGAACTATATTTAGTTTTGTTCACTATTGGCCAGAGCTCCTAGAAGAAATTTGGCACATAAGAGCAAATCAATAAAAATTTGTTGAATGATTGAGTGAATAAAAACAAAAATTAAATACACCCTAAATACCCATCAATAGAGGAATAGGTTCTCTATAAAATACCATTCTATTGTTTAAAAGAATGAGAGATATTCCACATAGTATTGTTAAATGAAAAAAGCAGGTTACATAACAGTGCATTCAATGCAGTAATATTTTTAATAAAAATGTGTATTTATATGTGAGTATATATACACCTATATGTATATACGTGTGTGTATGTGTGTGTAATTCAGAGCACCTACAGAGGAAACTATTAACAATAGCCGAAGAAGGAAATAATACTGTAGAAGGGTGGGAACTGGATGATGAGAGACTTTAGTTTTTTTTTTCCTTTAATTTTGCTAGAGTGAATTTTTACTTCTGTGAGTACATTCATGTTTTTTGTATAATTTAAAAATTATTATATTTTTGTTTGCTGATACCTTTATTTAATATGTTCAATTTAATTTGGGAAATTGGATAATCAATAGGTGTGAAAAGTTACCAGAATCAATATATGGTGCAAATGGGATGCTATATGTAGAGATTAAGTAATTTCAAGCCCCTAAACTAAAATTGTTAGGTAAGAATAAATTTTCAATATTGGAAACACTAGGGGTAAAATAATTACACATTTTTGCTCATTCAAGAAAATAAGTTATGTGCTATTGTCATGAGATTTCAGGCCTGAAATATTGATTTTTTATACCAATAACGAATAAATATATTTGAGAGTTTTACATTTTATTCAGCAGTGCTTCAATTGGTAATGAAAACAGAGATAAGACATCAGAAGATTTTACAACCAAGAAGAGTTGTGTCCATTCATTCGTACACTTGATCAGCTCTGTCACATTTACTCAACTTCCAAAAAATAAGCAAACAAAAAAAAAGAGCTTTGTCTATTTTTATAGTCTGTTAGATCAATGTGGGAAGAATGCATATATCCTTTATATAACTGCCAATTCAAACAGAATTGCAGAAATGCAATTCATGATTGATTCCTGAAAGAATTATCACAAAATATAGGTCAGAGGGAACCTCAAGGATTCCAACCCACTTCCAGCATTTGGAAACTTGCACTTTCTTGCCCAGAGGAGGCACAAGTGCAAGACAGCTTCAGGCTCTCAAGGATAAGCATCAGACAGCCTTGAAGACTTTGCAGTTTTGAGCTTGAGGCCACTTCTTTTTCCAAGTTCTGCCTTCAACTTCTTTGCCTCAGGAATTAAGTCTTTTCCTGCATCACTGTCACCTTTAACATTGTCATCACCAACAGATGTGCTTCTTTTCCTAGCCTGGCTACAGAGTAGAACATGGTCTCCCAAGAACCTACTTTCCTTGATATTCTGAGAAGAGTATAGTCTCTGTACCCTTGGGCATGAAATAGCTCAGCAACAATGCCTCAGAGTCACAGGAAGAGCAGGAGTGGTGTAGGAGAGCATCCTGTGGTGTACAGGAAAGATGGTGGTATAAAACCATATATAAAATTTTAAGTCTCCATCGGTTCCAATGGGCAGTTTCCAGCTCAGTCTGGATGGCCACCAACTCATTAGTGTTGAGTTCCATGAACATAGATTTCCAACAGGCATTTTCTTATTGAGACAATTTGAATATTGTAAGTATTTTCCCTCAATTCCTGATTATAGGAACAACAATCTTCTTCCTCACTCCATGATCCCTGCATCTGACCATGAAATAAAGACTATTATTCTCTTGAAAGTATTAGGAGAAACTATTCTGGCCTCCCCGCCTCACTCATGCTCCCCACAGAAGGAAGGCCTTAACTGAATGGGAGGAGGTCACCAGGGTCACTGGCTTCTGTAAGGAACATAAAGGTTATGTTCATATATTCATTACCTTCTCCTCTCCTGGCCCCTCCCTGCAGTAAGCCTAGTAGCTGATTATTTACCAAAAATAGAGCTGTTGTTTTGATCCTTCCAAACTCTATTTCTTAAAATGTTCAGAAACGTAGAGGAGAAATGTCTCCATAGAAATGTTCATTGCCTTCATGGTTTAAGTCTCAGATTGATGGATGTCTGTCTCAGATCCACAAACCACCGAGGAATATGGATGTTTGAGACCGAATGAGGTAACAATACATTTAAGTAATGTTTATTGAAATTAGCACAGAAAAGACACTTACCAAACAAAACTAACAAAAAAATGAATGAAGATAGAAATAGCTCATATTTATTTAGTGAGCATAAACTAAGTGCAAGATGCACACACAATTGGTAACATACCACATCAATCAAGGTCCTTTCCAAAAACGAAATTCCACTCAGATGGTTTCAACTCAAGCGTCTTTAATAAAGGGACTATTTACAGAGGACTGGGCAAAGTTAAGAGAACTAACCATGGATGCTGAAGCACCCAGGAGTAGAAATAGGCAAAAGCCATTCATTATGATACTTAGGCCTGAAAGACACAAGGAAGAATAGTGTTGCAATGGCCCAGTAAGAGCTGGCACCCTGGAGGAGGGGCTGTGGGACGGAAGGAGGAGGGTCAGATCTATTGCCATAATTTGCCAGAACCAGGACCCTTAAGCAGAGAGAAAACAAAAGAGAAAGACCAACTGCTTCTCCTTTTCTCCTGTCTCCTTTCAGCGTGTCGCATTGACCAGAAGCAACCAGAAACTAGCCAGCCAGGGAGTCTGGGTGATGCAATGTGTAAGGATCAGCCTTAGGGCACAGAAGAGGATAGAAAAGAATAGAGAATGGGTCAGTCAGAGCAAAGGGGGGAGACAGAAAATGGAAAGCAGTCAATACAAATGTGTAAAAAGAATTATCTTAATTTTCAAAACTATCTTGTGAGATAAATACAGTTATTCTCATTGTAAACGTTAAAAAAAGTGAGATTTAGAGATGGTAAATAAATTGTTCAATTCCTGAGTCCACAGGCTTAATAACTAAACTATTCTAGATGCAGAGTATATGCCCCAAAATATTTGCTTCAATAATTAATTGATTAAGTAGGAGCTATATTTGATATAATTAGGCATCCATTGTCTTTATAAATATAAGCTAATTAACCATAGTAATTATTGGTCTGTAAAAGAGGGATGACTTTTCTCCCCTGAGATACCAAATGCCACTTAATTAGGATTAGGAAACAACTGAAGGAACATTCAGGATTAGAGTTGAAAGGCAGAGGAAGCAGAGATTCACTAGAAGTGAAGAACTCTTGGGCTTCCCTGGTGGCGCAGTGGTTGAGAGTCCGCCTGCCGATGCAGGGGACACGGGTTCGTGCCCCGATCCCGGAAGATCCCACATGCCGCGGAGCGGCTGGGCCCGCGAGCCATGGCCGCGGAGCCTGTGTGTCCGGAGCCTGTGCTCCGCAACGGGAGAGGCCACAACAGCAGTGAGAGGCCCGCGTACAGCAAAAAAAAAAAAAAAAGAAGTGAAGAACTCTGAAAGGCAGGTTTTTCTCAGGCAGCCAACAGAGCATAAGTCCTCGTTGAGTTTCCACAAACATCTTTCCTCCTCATACCTCTGGCATGATTTAGGCAAACGGTGTTAATCTAGTGCCTGAGCACACAGTTCATGCCCCGACTCTAAACTCTTCCATGTGCTATTCCCTGGGCCTGAAATACCTTTGTTCCATTTCTTTTCCTGATCTTATTTTTCAAACCTATTTTTCAACTTATTTTTCAAAGCCATCTCCTCTGTGAAGTCCTCCTGAAGGCTGGGGATGTGTCTTGCACTCCTGTGTACTCCTCATGCCTTACAAATAGCCTGAAACATATTAGACACTCCGTGAATGTATTTAAATTAATTAAACTAAGGAGAAAATAAGAATTGGGTTCTGAAGATTGCAGACTTTGGGGGGAAGCAATATAGAGAGACACAGGACTAAAATGGGGTAGATATTAGAGGTAGATTAAATTGATAAAAAGAGCCATCAATAAAGCTAATTTCCTATACAGCACAGAGCTGGACTGTGTTCCCTTGAAACTGCCCACAGCACCATGAGGAGTTCTGCTCAGTGTCTGCCACCCAAAGTCTCCCTGTATATCCCTTTGTTACTTACTGTTTGAAGAATTATGCACATGTTTCTTTACCTTTCTTATCTTTACATTTTATCTTCTCTCTTATAATTTATAGCTAAAGTTGCATTGAATCAGTTTGATCACAAATATACACTATTCCTTCCCTAACAGAATGGCTACATTTTACTTTTATTTTTAAAAATTTTAAAGATCTTACTGGCTTTATTCAGTGATTCGTGAATCAGGCAGTATCCAGCCTAACAGACGGAAAGGAGCTCCAAGGAGAGTATAGGCGGAAGGGAGCACGAACAAGGATGTTCTACTAGCAAAAAGTAGATTGGCAGCAATGTCACTTTCCTTTAAGGGATGGGGTCTATCGGGCAGGTTACTTAACTAGAGCTGATTACGCGATTCCTGATTGACTGGTTTAAGATTGCATTTCTGGGAGAGCCGAAACTGTAATTAAGTCTCAGTTTGGTGAGGTGAGGCTTAGCATAAGTGACTCCATTTGGGGCCTGTTGTCTTGTTTTTATCAGTCCCCACCCACCCCCCTTTTTTTTTTGGCCACACCATGCGGCTTGCGGGGTCTTAGTTCCCCAGCCAGGGATCAAACCCATGCCCCCTGCATTGGGAGCGCAGAGTCTTAAACCCTGAACCACCAGGGAAGTCCCTCAATTCCCACTTTTTGATGAGACTCTCAGTCTGAGATGTGATCACAATTTGGCATTGGCATTACTCCCAGCTACTGCTCTAAAGTTCTCTTAAGTTTTTGCTGAATCTCTGTGGTGTTTACAGGTCGCCACACTGGGTTCACTTTCTTTAAGTCAGTCATTCTCTTCATTCCTTTTCTGATGTTCTAGTTTTAGGGAAATCCTTTGCTTGCTGGTTAGTGGTTGCAAACATGCATTTGAAGATTTTGAGAGAATACCAAGCCCCAGGGAAACTACTGTGATTATCGTAAGCGGGATAATTCCTAATATCTGGCGTGTACTTTGGAGCAGAATGGCTACCTTTTAATATAACCTTTTTATGAGTCATTATTCATCTCAAATTTGACATTATTAAAAGCTTCTTTTGCTCCCAACTCCACCCACCTCTCCCCACACCCAGATTTATATGGAGTTGATTGCTATGTTAGCTAAGGCATCAGACAAGGCATGGAAGAGGCTATGATGATGAATAAGATATGGTTTCTGACACTAGGAAGTTTGGGCTGTAGCAGGAAGAGTAAGAAAAGATGTGCAATAATTGATCTAAAGAATATAATTTTTGAGGTGCAGAAATAATTGCTAGGGTGTAAAGAGACGAGAGAACTCACTTCTGATAAGGAGAATAGGAAGGGCTACACGAAGAATACAACATCTTTTTATTTTTATCCAGTTTTGAAATTGCCATAGACTTTAAGTTTATGAACCAAGGAGCAGATAGGAGAATGATGGGTTTTTTCCTACCTCTTTTAAAGGGATTAGAAAAGGAATGGCGTTCAAATTTAGGGTGACACTGGAAGAAAGGGGAACACAGTGCATGCCATAGAGGGATGATTTATAAAGTTATTCAATTCAAGGGAAGCAGATGCTCAGAGCCTAACATGACTCAGGAAAGTCATAAATCTCTCCCCTTTTCACCCTGGGCCACCATATTGCACATCAAGAGACAGCATACACGTCATATTCTATGTACATGTAAAACAGTCAGGAGCCTCCAGGAGTCTTTTTCCTTATTGCTTTCTCATGAAATTTTAATACCACAAAGATGCTGTGTGTCTTTTATGCACTGTACATATATCTGTGCTTCATACCTAAAAGAGTAAGATTTTTTGTTCCTTCCCTTACCTGCCCCCCATCAAAAAGAACAAATCTTCACCCTCTTGGGAGTGATACCATCTGTGTTGAGAATGCTTGATGGGAAAGCGTTATCTATTCATGTTACAGGGGACATCTTTGTAGACCATAATGTGAATGGTTCTGCTGGAGGGGAGAAACCCAGATCCCCCATACCACTTCGAATCTCCGGAGAGATTAGACAATAATTAAGTGACACTATGACAGGCAAATTTGATTTTGAGACATTTTAATTTCAATCTCAAATATTAGGTTATCTTAGTTGACATCTAAGTCACACCACAGGTACTGAAAAGAATTCTCACATCTTCACAAGGCTGATGAAACTTTCCTGAAAGACTGTAAACCATCCATCACACGGGCTTTTGAATGTGTAGCAGACTTTAATGAAGGATTAAGGCTGCTGCTGATCCTCAGACTTTCCCACTTAGGACAGCCCCCCTCACTTCCTGATTCTGCATCTCAAAGTACCTTCATGAAGATTCATTAGCGTCATTATTCTGAACTGGCAAAGACTTTGACATATCACTTTCGTTCTCACTTTTCCTACTCAACTTTTTCATAGAAGAGGTGAGTATAGAGATTTCTTTTTTTTTCTTTTTTTTTCATTTTAACAGTTTTTAATGAAAGTTGTATGCAAGATTACTTCATTCCTGCATCTTCTCAATTGTTTCTTCCTTATATTTGCCCTTTTCCTTTCCTACTTGGCGAGATTTGACTTTATGTTCGAGGATCTTTTTGCGGTCTTTGTCCAGTTTTAGTTTGGTGATAACCACCTTGCTGGGGTGAGTGCCCACATGGACAGTTGTGCCATTAGCCTTCTCCCGCTGCACTCGTTCAGTGTAGATGACATATTTCTTCCTGTAAACTTGGACTACTTTGCCAATTTGCTGCCCTTTGTAGTGCCCTTGTACAACCTGAACTTCATCATCCTTCCGGATGGCATGGATCGGACATTGTACTTCTGTCTCAGCTCTTTAGAAAGAGGGGAAGACATAATCTTCCTGCGAATGTGGGAAGGTGCATTGAAATGCCTTTTCCGGTTCTTGCTTCAGTCAGAGGTCACAAAGGGATTGAACTTCATTTCGGCCACTAGCGCTTCAGCGATGGCCACAAAAGGGCGAGATTTATGTTCTTGCTGATGTGAATTGTCTCCCAAATACACAGAGATTAAAATGTGAGAGTGGTTATTGTTCATTACAGTTTTATTTATTTTATTTTATTTTTTTAATTAAAACTTTTTATTGTAGTGAAGTATATAACATAAAATTTTCCATTTTATCCATTTTTAAGTGTACAAATCAGTGGCATTACTTGCATTCACAATGTTATGCAACCAATCATCACTATTTCCAAAATTTTTTCATCACCCCAAGCAAAAACTGTGATGATTAGGCAATAACTCCCCATTCCTCCCTCTTCCCGTCTTTAGTAATCTCTATTCTACTTTCTGTGTCAATTAATTTGCCTATTCTAGACATTTCATATAAGTGGAATCATACAATATTTGCCCTGTTATGTCTGGCTTATTTCACTTTGAACAATGTTTTTAAGTTTTATCCATGTAGCAATGGGTACAAGAACTTCATTCCTTTTTACAGTTGAATAATATTCCATTGTATATATATCCTGCATTTTGTTTATCCATTCATCTGCTGATGGACACTTGGGTCGTTTTCATCCTTTGGCTACTGTGAACAATGTTGCAGTAAGCATTGACATACAAATACCTGAGTCCTGTTTTAAATTCTTTGACATATATACCTACAAATGCAATTGTTGAGTCAGGTGGTAATTCTACATTTAGGTTTAGAGAACTGTTTTCCACCATTTTATATTCCCACCAGCAATGTACCAGGATACCAATTTCTCTACATTCTCACAAATACTGTATTCTCCTTTTTTTATATAGCTATTCTACTGGTTGTGAAGTGACATCTTATTGTGGTTTTGATTTATATTTTTTCTGATGATGAATGATTTTGAGCATCTTTTTAAAAATTATGGTAAAAAACACATAACATGAGATATCCCCTCTTAACAAATTTTTAAGTGTACAGCATTAATGTTATACATAAGCATTAGCACAATGTTGTACAGCAGAGCTCTAGAACTTTTTCATCCTGAGTGACTGATACTCTGTATCCTCCTTATAGTTTTTTTTTTTTTTTTTTTTTGTGGTACGCAGGCCTCTCACTGTTGTGGCCTCTCCCGTTGCGGAGCACAGGCTCCGGATGTGCAGGCTCAGCGGCCATGGCTCACGGGCCCAGCCGCCCCGCGGCATGTGGGATCCTCCCGGACCGGGGCACGAACCCGTGTCCCCTGCATCGGCAGGTGGACTCTCAACCACTGCGCCACCAGGGAAGCCCCCCTCCTTATAGTTTTAAATAACATTTTTTTCCATTACGAGGAGTCATGTATCATTATAGATATTTTAGTTAAAAATTGAAGAGGTAGTGTTTGGGATTACTAGCCAGATTCTGTTTTTTGCTTTTTCTTCCCATTTTTCAAGTATTGTTCTTTGTAATGCCAAACAACAGCAAAACGCTTTCACTTTTCTTTAATCGAATGATCTGTCTTGAGAATAAATTGGTTTTTCAAGGGCCTATTCAAACATTAAGACTCAGTGGTCACATTCAAGTTTATTAAAGAAAATTCTCACATAGAACACAAATCTAGACTCTGAAACCTCTAAACCTCTGACCCTTGGAAGATGTCAGTAGACCAGGTTCAGGTGATAATCTAGAACCATTGCTGATATTTTCACCAGCCATTTTCCTCCTCTATATTAGCCAGAGACCTGGTCTACACCATACTCATCAAACTCCTTTCTTGCCTCGATTTTTGTGACATTTGATTACCATAAGGTTGGGAGATTTTATTTCATAAAGTTTAAATGATGTGTCCACATTGGAAAGGAACACAAAAGTACCCAAGAAACTCTCCACTTTAAAACATCCAGCATTTCGTACAGTGTAATTCCTTTCTTATCCCCTGAAGACAGTTCTATCGCACCAGGCCTTCAGTAACTTCAAACTGCTGTCGGCAAAAAGTAAAAATTCCTTAGCATGACATACAAAGTCATCTCAGCCTCATCCTATCTACACTTATGACCTCATTCCAAGCAAGCCTTTCTCTTACTTTTCCTATGT
The DNA here is from genome assembly GCF_964341445.2 of Mesoplodon mirus. Lineage (NCBI taxonomy): Eukaryota > Metazoa > Chordata > Mammalia > Artiodactyla > Ziphiidae > Mesoplodon > Mesoplodon mirus. The sequence continues at coordinate 29,975,234 of NC_138976.1, read as the reverse complement.
TACTGGGCTTTTCTAAACTAGACTTTTTTTTTTTTTTTTTCATTTCTCTGCCTCTCTGCTTGCCATTCCTTCTGTCTAGAAATTACTTCTCATGCTGATCACCAACAATTAACACCTGACACCTCCCTTAACAAGTGTTTACATAACTAGTCACCCTTCTCTAATGCCCTCATGCTTTACATGTATCTCCTTCACAGATCTTTTCCAATTTAATTGCAGTTATTTGTATGCAGGCTCGCTCCTGCTAATAGGCAGTCTCTTTTTAAGGGAATGTACAGTGCCAACTCAGTAAAGTGCTTATGACACTATGCATTTATTTATTTATTAGGCTGAACTATATAAAGCTGCTGATATTTAACCATTTTGACCTACAAAAATGACAATACTTATATTATTTATGACCTACCTCATTCTAAAAATACCTCTCAAAATCCTGTCGAAAATACACTGAGACAGACAGTATGCTCACCAAACGTTGCATTTGAACCTCTATATTTCCTGGCTCCCTTGCTACTGGTTAGGGCCTTACAGCCAGGCCTGGTCAATAAAGCAACAAAAAGGTGAACAGAACTGTGTCCCTTGGTGGCTGAAACAGTGAAAATAGCATGTGCATTTTTCCAGGTGCTCTTCTCTTGCTATAATGACCAAAGTGACTGCATGTTCCAGACAGTGCAGCTACAGATGGTAAAACTTTTTACCTTGGGCTGGTAACTGACACATGTCACAAAGCCCTACACCAACCTATAATGTACATAAGCAAGAAATAAACCATGGTTGTGTTAGGTCACTGGGATTTCAACTTTAATTTCTTGCTAATCTTACATATAAACAAATGAAACAAAATAGACAAGGAAATGAGGGAAAGGGACATAAAGATAGAGAAATAAAGACAGGACAAGATTAAACCCAAAGTTTAATAGAGGGATAGACTGGGAGTTTGGGATTAACATGTACACACTGCTATATTTAAAATAGATAACCAACAAGGACCTAGTGTATAGCACAGCGAACTAAAAAGAAAAAAAAAAAAAAGATTAAACCCGAAGTGCCAGCCATTACCTACAAGAGGTATGATATGTATTTGATTTGAGCTTCCTCGTGGTCCCCAAAAAAGAAGAAACACCATCTCTTGCAAAGTTCAATGTCTCCAAAAAATGAAAACTAACTTATAACAGTGCTTTAAATTCTGGATATATATTGAATGAATGAGCTTCTTACTATCATTATTTATGTGTATACTATATATCAGGAAAATAGAGAATAGCAACATTAGCTCTGGAACAATTAAAAGAGTCTTTATGAGAGTGGGTCAGAGAAACCTCTCAACTGTACTGAGCCTCGCCTAACACTAGATCAATTACTTTTCTGTCTCCAGAGGTATTAACCTTGAATTGCCAATTAGCAAATGATTCTAAACAAAAGGATGCTGATGTTTCGGTAAACCACTCACTTTGTGCATGCACCTTTAATACGTTCTTTTTAAAAATACCATTTTAGACAATGCTCAACTGCATGTTAACAAATCCACAACAAAGGATTTTACATTAAAAAATTCTTAGATCAGAGGTGAGAATAACACCTCCAATAATTTTGTGAGAATCATAGGTCACAGAGACTGACAGTAAGATGTTAATGACTTTATTCTGCAAACTTTTGCTGAAACTAAGACAGTAATTATCTGAGTTGTTATCTCTTCAGTTACACATTTCCAAATTAAGATATAAAGGCAAAATAGTTATGCACTAAAAATATGTGTTTGTATAAGCATTTGAATTAAAAGGCTTGTGAGATTATGGATCATTTTTATTATCTTCTTTATACTTTGCTTTTTTCAAAATATTTAGTAATAAGCTACATTATTTTTATAAGCAGAGAAATGCATTTTTAAATATATAAAATTAAAACATTTTGGTGTTTTTTTTTTATTAGTCTCTGCTTTACAACAAAGTGAATCAGTCATACATATACATCTGTTCCCACATCCCCTCCCTCCTGCGTCGGCCTCCCTCCCACCCTCCCCATCCCACCCCTCCAGGTGGCCACAAAGCACCGAGCCGATCCCCCCACGCCACGCGGCCACCCCCCACCATCCATCCATCCCACGCCCGGCAGTGTATACACGTCCATGCCTCTCCCCCGCCCCATCACAGCTCCCCCCCCATATCCCCAAGCCCACCCCCAGTAGGTGTCTCTATTCCTGTTTTACCCCTAAGTTCTTCATGACATTTTTTTTCCTTAAATTCCATATATATGTGTTAGCATACGGTATTTGTCTTTCTCTTTCTGACTTACTTCACTCTGTATGACAGACTCTAGGTCTATCCACCTCATTACAAATAGCTCAGTTTCGTTTCTTTTAATGGCTGAGTAATATTCCATTGTATATATGTGCCACATCTTCTTTATCCATTCATCCGATGATGGACACTTGGGTTGTTTCCATCTCCGGGCTATTGTGAATAGAGCTGCAATGAACATTTTGGTACATGTCTCTTTTTGAATTATGGTTTTCTCAGGGTATATGCCTAGTAGTGGGATTGCTGGGTCATATGGTAGTTCTCTTTGTAGTTTTTTAAGGAACCTCTATACTGTTCTCCATAGTGGCTGTACCAATTCACATTCCCACCAGCAGTGCAAGAGTGTTCCCTTTTCTCCACACCCTCTCCAGCATTTATTGTTTCTAGATTTCTTGATGATGGCCATTCTGACTGGTGTGAGATGATATCTCATTGTAGTTTTGATTTGCATTTCTCTAATGATGAATGATGTTGAGCATTCTTTCATGTGTTTGTTGGCAGTCTGTATATCTTCTTTGGAGAAATGCCTATTTAAGTCTTCTGCCCATTTTTGGATTGGGTGTTTGTTTTTTTGCTATTGAGCTGCATGAGCTGCTTATAAATTTTGGAGATTAAACCTTTGTCAGTTGCTTCATTTGCAAACATTTTCTCCCATTCTGAGGGTTGTCTTTTGGTCTTGTTTATGGTTTCCTTTGCTGTGCAAAAGCTGTGAAGTTTCATTATGTCCCATTTGTTTATCTTTGTTTTTATTTCCATTTCTCTAGGAGGTGGGTCCAAAAGGATCTTGCTGTGATTTATGTCATAGAGTGTTCTGCCTATGTTTTCCTCTAAGAGTTTGATAGTTTCTGGCCTTACATTTAGGTCTTTAATCCATTTTGAGCTTATTTTTGTGTATGGTGTTAGGGAATGATCTACTCTCATACTTTTACATGTCCCTGTCCAGTTTTCCCAGCACCACTTATTGAAGAGGCTGTCCTTTCTCCACTGTACATTCCTGCCTCCTTTATCAAAGATAAGTTGACCATATGTGCATGGGTTTATCTCTGGGCTTTCTATCCTGTTCCATTGATCTATCTTTCTGTTTTTGTGCCAGTACCACACTGTCTTGATTACTGTAGCTTTGTAGTAGAGTCCGAAGTCAGGGAGCCTGATTCCTCCAGCTCCGTTTTTCGTTCTCAAGATTGCTTTGGCTATTCGGGGTCTTTTGTTTTTACAAACAAATTTTGAAATTTTTTGTTCTGGTTCTGTGAAAAATGCCAGTGGTAGTTTGATAGGGATTGCATTGAATCTGTAGATTGCTTTGGGTAGTAGAGTCATTTTCACAATATTGATTCTTCCAATCCAGGAGCATGGTATATCTCTCCATCTATTTGTATCATCTTTAATTTCTTTCATCAGTGTCTTATAATTTTCTGCATACAGGTCTTTTGTCTCCTTACGTAGGTTTATTCCTAGATATTTTATTCTTTTTGTTGCAATGGTAAATGGGAGTGTTTTCTTGATTTCACTTTCAGATTTTTCATCATTAGTGTACAGGAATGCCAGAGATTTCTGTGCATTAATTTTGTATCCTGCTACTTTACCAAATTCATTGATTAGCTCTAGTAGTTTTCTGGTAGCATCTTTAGGATTCTCTATGTATAGTATCATGTCACCTGCAAACAGTGACAGCTTTACTTCTTCCTTTCCAATTTGGATTCCTTTTATTTCCTTTTCTTCTCTGATTGCTGTGGCTAAAACTTCCAAAACTAGGTTGAATAAGAGTGGTGAGAGTGGGCAGCCTTGCCTTGTTCCTGATCTTAGTGGAAATGGTTTCAGTTTTTCACCATTGAGGACAATGTTGGCTGTGGGTTTGTCATATATGGCCTTTATTATGTTGAGGAAAGTTCCCTCTATGCCTACTTTCTGCAGGGTTTTTATCATAAATAGGTGTTGAATTTTGTCGAAAGCTTTCTCTGCATCTATTGAGATGATCATATGGTTTTTCTCCTTCAACTTGTTAATATGGTGTATCACATTGATTGATTTGCGTATATTGAAGAATCCTTGCATTCCTGGAATAAACCCCAGTTGATCATGGTGTATGATCCTTTTAATGTGCTGTTGGATTCTGTTTGCTAGTATTTTGTTGAGGATTTTTGCATCTATGTTCATCAGTGATATTGGCCTGTAGTTTTCTTTCTTTGTGACATCCTTGCCTAGTTTTGGTATCAAGGTGATGGTGGCCTCGTAGAATGAGTTTGGGAGTGCTCCTCCCTCTGCTGTATTTTGGAACAGTTTGAGAAGGATAGGTGTTAGCTCTTCTCTAAATGTTTGATAGAATTCGCCTGTGAAGCCATCTGGTCCTGGGCTTTTGTTTGTTGGAAGATTTTTAATCACAGTTTCAATTTCAGTGCTTGTGATTGGTCTATTCATATTTTCTATTTCTTCCTGATTCAGTCTTGGCAGGTTGTGCATTTCTAAGAATTTGTCCATTTCTTCCAGGTTGTCCATTTTATTGGCATAGAGTTTCTTGTACTAATCTCTCATGATCTTTTGTACTTCTGCAGTGTCAGTTGTTACTTCTCCTTTTTCATTTCTAATTCTATTGATTTGAGTCTTCTCCCTTTTTTTCTTGATGAGTCTGGCTAATGGTTTATCAATTTTGTTTATCTTCTCAAAGAACCAGCTTTTAGTTTTATTGATCTTTGCTATCATTTCCTTCATTTCTTTTTCATTTATTTCTGATCTGATTTTTATGATTTATTTCCTTCTGCTAACTTTGGGGGTTTTTTGTTCTTCTTTCTCTAATTGCTTTAGGTGCAGGGTCAGGTTGTTTACTCGAGATGTTTCCTGTTTCTTAAGGTGGGATTGTATTGCTATAAACTTCCCCCTTAGAACTGCTTTTGCTGCGTCCCATAGGTTTTGGGTTGTCGTGTCTCCATTGTCATTTGTTTCTAGGTATTTTTAAATTTCCTCTTTGATTTCTTCAGTGATCACTTCGTTATTGAGTAGTGTATTGTTTAGCCTCCATGTGTTTGTATTTTTTACAGATCTTTTCCTGTAATTGATGTCTAGTCTCATAGCATTGTGGTCGGAAAAGATACTTGACACAATTTCAATTTTCTTAAATTTACCAAGGCTTGATTTGTGACCCAAGATATGATCTATCCTGGAGAATGTTCCATGAGCACTTGAGAAAAATGTGTATTCTGTTGTTTTTGGATGGAATGTGCTATAAATATCAACTAAGTCCATCTTGTTTAATGTATCATTTAAAGCTTGTGTTTCCTTATTTATTGTCATTTTGGATGATCTGTCCATTAGTGAAAGTGGGGTGTTAAAGTCCCCTACTATGAGTGTGTTACTGTCAATTTCCCCTTTTATGGCTGTTAGTATTTGCCTTATGTATTGAGGTGCTCCTATGTTGGGGGCATAAATATTTACAATTGTTATATCTTCTTCTTGGATTGATCCCTTTATCATTATGTAGTGTCCTTCTTTGTCTCTTCTAATAGTCTTTATTTTAAAGTCTATTTTGTCTGATATGAGAATTGCTACTCCAGCTTTCTTTTGGTTTCCATTTGCATGGAATATCTTTTTCCATCCCCTTACTTTCAATCTGTATGAGTCTCTAGGTCTGAAGTGGGTCTCTTGTAGACAGCATATATATGGGTCTTGTTTTTGTATCCATTCAGCCACTCTGTGTCTTTTGGTGGGAGCATTTAGTCCATTTACATTTAAGGTAATTATTGATATGTATGTCCCTATTCCCATTTTTTTAATTGTTTTGGGTTCGTTATTGTAGGTATTTTCCTTCTGTTGTGTTTCTTGCCTAGAGAAGTTCCTTCAGCATTTGTTGTAAAGCTGGTTTGGTGGTGCTGAACTCTCTCAGCTTTTGCTTGTCTGTAAAGGTTTTAATTTCTCCATCAAATCTGAATGAGATCCTTGCTGGGTAGAGTAATCTTGGTTGCAGGTTTTTCTCCTTCATCACTTTAAGTATGTCCTGCCACTCCCTCCTGGCTTGTAGAGTTTCTGCTGAGAGATCAGCTGTTAACCTGATGGGGATTCCCTTGTGTGTTATTTGTTGCTTTTCCCTTGCTGCTTTTAATATGATTTCTTTGTGTTTAATTTTTGACAGTTTGATTAATATGTGTCTTGGCGTATTTCTCCTTGGATTTATTCTGTATGGGACTCTCTGTGCCTCCTGGACTTGATTAACTATTTCCTTTCCCATATTAGGGCAGTTTTCAACTATAATCTCTTCAAATATTTTCTCAGTCCCTTTCTTTTTCTCTTCTTCTTCTGGAACCCCTATAATTCGAATGTTGGTGCGTTTAATATTGTCCCAGAGGTCTCTGAGACTGTCCTCTGTTCTTTTCATTCTTTTTTCTTTATTTTGCTCTGCAGCAGTTATTTCCACTATTTTATCTTCCACCTCACTTATCCGTTCTTCTGCCTCAGTTATTCTGCTATTGATCCCATCTAGAGTATTTTTCATTTCATTTATTGTGTTTTTAATCGATGCTTGATTCATCTTTAGTTCTTCTAGGTCCTTGTTAACTGTTTCTTGCATTTTGTCTATTCTATTTCCACGATTTTGGATCATGGAAATAGCATCTTGGATCATCTTTACTATCATTATTCTGAGTTCTTTTTCAGGTAGACTGCCTATTGCCTCTTCATTTGTTAGGTCTGGTAGGTTTTTATCTTGCTCCTTCACCTGCTGTGTGTTTTTCTGTCTTCTCATTTTGCTTATCTTACTGTGTTTGGGGTCTCCTTTTTGCAGGCTGCTGATTCGTAGTTCCCGTTGTTTTTGGTGTCTGTCCCCAGTGGCTAAGGTTGTTTCAGTAGGTTGTGTAGGCTTCCTGGTGGGGGGGACTAGTGCCTGTGTTCTGGTGGTTGAGGCTCGATCTTGTCTTTCTGATGGACATGTCCACGTCTGGTGGTGTGTTTTGGGTGCCTGTGGCCTTATTATGTTTTTAGGCAGCCTCTCTGCTAATGGGTGGGGTTGTGTTCCTGTCTTGCTAGTTGCTTGGCATAGGGTGACCAGCACTGTAGCTTGCTGGTCGTTGACTGAAGCTGGGTGCTGGTGTTGAGATGGAGATCTCTGGGAGATTTTTGCTGCTTGATATTATGTGGAGCTGGGAGGTCTCTTGTGGACCCGTGTCCTGAAGTTGGCTCTCCCACTTCAGAGGCACAGCACTGACTCCTGGCTGCAGCACCAAGAGCCTTTCATCTACCCGGCTCAGAATAAAAGGGAAAAAATGTAGAAAGAAAGAATTAGTAGAAGAAAGAAAGAGAGAGAGAAAGAAAGGAAGAAGGAAAGAAAGGAAGGAAGAAAGAAAGAAAGAAAAAGAAAGGAGGGAGGGAGGAAGGACAGAAAGAAAGAAAGAAAGACAGGAGTGAGGGAGGGAGGAAGGATAGAAAAAGAAAGTGAAAGGAAGAAGGGAGGGAGGGAGGGAGGAAGGAAAGAAAGAAAGAAAGACAGACAGGAGGGAGGGAGGGAGGAATGAAAGAAAGAAAGAAAGAAAGGGGCGGAGGGAGGGAGGGAGGAAGGAAAGGTAGGAAAAAAAGAAAGAGAGAAGATAAAGTAAAATAGAATAAAGTATAAAATATAGTAGCGTTATTAAAAATAAAAAAGTAATTATTGAAAAAAAAAAAACGGACGGGTAGAACCCTGGGACCTATGGTGGAAGCAAAGCTATACAGAGAAAATCTCACACAGAAGCATACACATACACATTCACAAAAAGAGAACAGGGGGAAAAAATTGAAAATCTTGCTCTCAAAGTCCACCTCCTCAAGTTGGGATAATTCGTTGTAAAAAGAGGAAAAGGGGAAAAAGTCTGAAATCTTGCTCTCAAAGTCCAACTCCTTAATTTGGGATAATTCGTTGTAAAAAGAGGAAAAGGGGAAAAAGTCTTAAATCTTGTTCTCAAAGTCCACCTCCTCAATTTGGGATGATTCGCTATCCATTCATGCACTCCACAGATGCAGGGCACATCAAGCGGACTGTGGAGCTTTAATCCGCTGCCTCCGAGGCTGCACAGAGAGATTTCCCTGTCTCTGCTCTCACAGCTCCCGGGTCTCAGCCTTGAACCTGGCCCCGCCTCTGCTCGCCAGAGGGCGTCCGTTCTTCGCTCAGACAGGACGGGTTTAAAGGAGCCACTGATTCAGGGGCTCTGGCTCACTCAGGCAGAGGGGAGGGAGGGGCGCGCAGTGTGGGGCGGGCCTGCGGCGGCAGAGGCCGGCGTGACGTTGCACCAGACCGAGGCGCTCCGTGCGCCTTCCCAGGAAAGCCGTCCCTGGGTCCCGGGACCCCGTCAGTGGCGGGCTGCACAGGCTCCCCGGAAGGGGGGGGTGGACAGTGACCTGCGCTCGCACACAGGCCTTGTGGCGGCAGCAGCAGCAGCCTCAGCGTCCCACGCCCATCTCCGGGGTCCGTGCCTTCAGCCGCGGCTCGCGCCCGTCTTGGAGCTTCTTTAAGCAGCGCTCTTAATGCCCTCTCCTCGTGCACCAGGAAACAAAAGGGAAGAAAAAGTCTCTTGCCTCTTCGGCAGCTCCAGACTTTTTCCCCGGACTCCCTCTGGGCTAGCCGCGGCGCACCAACCCCTTCAGGCTCTCTTCCTGCCGCCAGCCTCAGTCCTCTCCCTGCGCTCCGACCGAAACCCGATACCCGAGCCTCAGCTCCCAGCCCCGCCCGCCCCGGCGGCCGAGCAGACAAGCCTCTCGGGCTGGTGTGTGCCTGAGGGCACCGATCCTCTGTGCCGGAATCTCTCCGCCTTGCCCTCCGCACCCCTGTTGCTGTGCTCTCTTCGGTACTCCGGAACTTTCCCCCTCCGCCACCCGCAGTTTCCGCCCACGAAGGGGCTTCTAGTGTGTGGAAACCTTTCCTCCTTCATGGCTCCCTCCCACTGGTGCAGGTCCCGTCCCTATCCTTTTGTCTCTGTTTATTCTTTTTTCTTTTGCCCTACCCAGGTATGTGGGGAGTTTCTTGCCTTTTGGGGGTTCTGAGGTCTTCTGTCAGCGTTCTGTAGGAGTTGCTCCACGTGTAGATGAATTTCTGATGTATCTGTGGGGAGGAAGGTGATCTCCGCGTCTTACTCTTCCACCATCTTCCTCCGGATCTCCATTTTGGTGTTTTTTTTTTTTTTTTTTTTTTTTGTGGTATGCGGGCCTCTCACTGTTGTGGCCTCTCCCGTTGCGGAGCACAGGCTCCGGACGCGCAGGCTCAGCAGCCATGGCTCACGGGCCCAGCCGCTCCGCGGCATATGGGATCCTCCCAGACCGGGGCACGAACCCGCATCCCCTGCATCGGCAGGCGGACTCTCAACCACTGCGCCACCAGGGAGGCCCTCCATTTTGGTGTTTTGATCCAGCCTGTTCTCAGTGCTGTCTACGCACCCTCTCTTCCTCATTCACAGCCTTGAACTTTAAAGACAGGGATCCTATCACACTTGCCACTTATTACCCCCTTTACTACCTCTATCTTTCAAAGCGTGAGGACAGAAATTCTTGGTATAAATAAGCTGAATAGGTCTATAAAATACAAACACCTCTGCATTCCCACCGGCAAAGTTCTTAGAGGAGACCCCTAAGAACTCCTGCTTCAGCTAACCTGCCCCAGCGTCTCATCCTCAGCAATGTAATGTCCCTGTCTATTTAATACAATCTGTGATCTCTTTGCTCAAAGCCAAAACCATTCAAACTCTTTCTATGCCCTTTTTATCCATTACTGAAGCTACACTAGTCATTTCCAGAAATGCACCTCCAATTCTGTTACCCTCTTCAAAGCACATGGCATCTCTGCATGGCAGTCAACTTCTCATACAATGCTTTAACAAAGCAGAGAGAAGAATATGAGTCCTTTTGCGTATTAGTTGATATAACATCTGGAACACGCATATTTTCATTTGGTGTTCAATAAGCAATTATAAAATCAATCTATCAATAAATTATACCATATTACAATAATCTCTTGCTCTATCGGAAACTTAGGAAAATAAAAGGAACAGCCCTGTTCAAACCATTAGACCCTACATGTTTTGGGTAGACAATATTTGTGTGCACTGCACACACACACACACACACACAATCCTCCAGGTAGGGCTGAGTAGCTCACCAAACAGTCCTCATTTTGTCCTCCCAAATCTCCAGCCTGTTTCTCCTGAAGTGTAGTATCACAAGAAATTTGTCTCTGATCCAAAATAAAGTCTCTATACTTCCAAAGTTCAGGCCCTTTTGTTTCCATTACTCCCGAGAGCCAATTTATCTCTGCTACAAAGGAGCTACCTGGCTTTTCCCAGAAGAAATGCAAAAGACTACATCATTAATACTTTGATAGAAAGAGCTGGTAGTATATTTAGTTGACACAACCTTCTGGAGGGCAGTTTTGTGATAAATACGATGTGTTAAACTTCTGCATAAACTATGACCACCAAATTTTACTTCTAGTAATTTATCCTAAGGAAATAATAGTGGATGTGTGCAAAGTTTGCTTAAAAAATGTTTATTATAAAATTATGATGTTTCTAGAAGAAAATATTAACAGCTTTTATTCCAAGATTAACAGCTTTTATTTCAAGGTAATATGCTTATGTCTTTTATTTTCTTCTTGATAGGTTTTTAAAATATATATGAATGTTCCTATAATAAAACTGTAATCAGACATAAGAATTCCGTTTTCTGATCTGAGGATAGGCCTTGTCCACAGGCAGTCAGCAGGACTGAGTGACTGATTCAAATAATTTCACCTTTCATGTAAGAGTTTTTCCTCCAGAATCAGAAGAAGGGTGTTGTCAAGCCACAATTCATTTAATAAGTGTTCTTCTAAAGTAAAAGAAGGCCACTAACCCACACTGCTGTAACGAGCAGGTTATTTTAGAAAGTCACTTCCCACTTGAACTATCTGCATTGGGAACTAATTGGGTTTGATTTACTACGTGTCTCAACAGACCTTCCAGCTCACAGTCTAAGCTGTTAGGTTTGCCTTGAAGTCAGTAAACCTTGGGTCCCTCTAGTTCTCAGTCTGGGCCTTGGGCATCATACAAGCATCATTTACCTTGATTGCCTCAGTCAGTGGCCTTTCCCTTTAACTCACTAGAGCTTCTGGGATATTTTCTTTTTATTCTCCACAATAAAATATCTTTCAGAATTGAGATCTCAGAGCCTCAGATAAGAAACCAGTTAAGGTATCAAGCCATTTTTCCGTAACTTGAAAAGATATTATTGCTATGATCTATTGTTTTCTTTCAACAAAATTTCCTCTCTGAGATCCCTGTGTATCTCTTGGTGCCTCTGATTATTCCCGATTTTGAATAGCAGCATTATAAATTTAATACAATAGATATATACTGAGAGTTTATGCCACTATTGCTTTGGAGACCGTGTGTGTAAATTGAACTGGTACCCCAAATTTATAAAATGTTACCTTCTAAATATGAAGCCAATATTTTACTTTCAATATTTATTTTACATTAGAATTGCTACAATTCACTTAAGAGGCAACTTGGTAAGGAGGAAATAACCTATTAGACATTTAAGTCATAGGTTGGATCCTGGGTCTGTGGGTTCTAGCGAGTCCCCATAGAAGAAACCCCTATATGAACCATGTACACAGCTTGAAACATCTCATTTCTGGGAAGGCTTGCATGCTATGTATTTTAAGAGAAAAACATCCAAGACAGTAGTAGAACTACCACTTGAGGAATAGGCACCTGAGAATATCATAAGACATCACTTCTGAAAGTGCTCTCCAGCCATCCTTGGAGGCAAAGCCCGTGCTAGCTAACAAAGTGCTTTATGAATGCCAGAATGTTCAGTGAGACTGGTAGCTGAGGTTGTAGCAATGATTAGGACAACTTTGGAGCCTTGGGCTATAGCAACAAAGGTATTAAGTGCAGGCCTTCATGGAAGACATACCTATGTGGTTGTTGACTGAGGTTCCCACAGACACTGAACAAAGTTCAAGGAGGCTGTAAAATCATGGAGGTGACATCACAGAGTTTGGCACACAGTAAGAAATCAGCGTTCATTTTCCTTCCCTTCTCATTCTGAGATTACTTTATGTCTAATATTTACTGTATAATCTTCCGATAGCTTTTCTCTCTGAAGCCCCCAGAAAAATATACTGCGTCTTTCTCTAGAGTTATCAAAATATCTTCTCTCAGCTAGATACCCTCATATGTTTTGGGCTAAGAAGTGGGAAAAAATGGCCTTTGGAGTCAGAATACCTGAATTTTTCCTCTTTTACTGTTCTCTAAGTTTTAATGAATATCTGTGTTAGAGTCATTTTTCTCTAATATGAAGAGAACATTGATTAGCAAAGCTCCTGAACCTTGCTCCATCCAAAATATAATGAGAGTAGCTACCGTGTGACTATTGCTGCCGTTCTCATTTTTCAGATGAGGAAAATTTGGCTGTTAAAGGTAAAATACAACTGGACCAAGGTCATGTAGCTAATAGGCAACAGAGTTGGAATGTCAACTGATTCTGAAGCTTATGCTCATATCCACTATGCCGTACAGCTCCTCGGCAAAGATGGAAACTTATTCTCTTAGGGAACTATCAAATAATAAAAATCGAGTGAACCAAAAGTCACCTTGCTCGTTAAGATAAGAAGTACACACAATATAAAAAATGATAAATCAGTGAACTTTTGTTTACAACCTCAGTGTTCCATGAGAAAACTAAACTCATCAATCTTCCTCCCAACTAATCTTTTCAACGTTAATAATTTCCTAAAGTAAATTATGAACTGGGAATTAATTTAATGAGCTTTTCTTCCTAATGACATAAGCCTCATATCATCGTAGTTTCCAAAGCAAATTGCCATTTAAGTTATCAAAAGATGTGGACTGCAGCCCTCTATGAAACTCGGAGTTAAAAACAGAATTTAATAATTAGAATTTATCATTGAAGTGGACACTTTTCATTCTCCAAAAAAAAAAAAAGAAAAAAATTAAGTATGTTAACATAGCCAGCAGCCTCATTTCCTTAGCAATTTAAGGATGTTTGTTTGTTGTCGTGTGTTACCTGCACTGCAAAACACATGCTGCCAATATAAAATATGGCTTGTATACATTTTTAAATACACAATTATAATTTTCAATGAGCCCTGTACAAGAGGTATACTGCTTCATGTCATTTGCATAAAATGTCAGTCAAACTGGCAGCTAGTTCACCCTTTTGCTGTCCTTGATGCAGAGCACAGAATGCTAAGTCCCGCACTGCCATTAGTGATGACAATCAGAATAAAAATCAGTCACCCACTTTTAACTTAAAGAAGGAAAGATTTAATTACCTCTGATTTGTCAAATCATTTCACAGAGTAACGATACCATTAATAAACCATATTAGGCCTACAAAGGGACCAGAATTCCCACCATAACATTTATGGGCAAGCCATTATATTTGAGGAAGAGGAGGATTAAATAAAAAGGTTTGGATACTTTTTTTTTGCGGTACGCGGGCCTCTCACTGTTGTGGCCCCTCCCCCCGCGGAGCACAGGCTCCGGCCACGCAGGCTCAGTGGCCATGGCTCACGGGCCCAGCCGCTCCGCAGCATGTGGGATCTTCCCGGACCGGGGCACCAACCCGCGTCCCCTGCATCGGCAGGCGGACCCTCAACCACTGTGCCACCAGGGAAGCCCGGTTTGGATACTTTTTAGGTATATTAGTACTTGAAAAGGATTAAATAACCTGAAGTATCATCTTTCCTGTACTATCTGTTCATTTGTATTTTAATACCCACTCTGGACAAGATGTTTTGATAATGGGAATGAGCGAACAGTTTAAAAAATTGAGTTCTCTCTATGCTTAGGGATAAGCAATTTACCAGAAGTTTATAGGAGAGGTGGGACTATGATGGTGAGGGATCCTGAAACGTATGAAGAAGGGTTGAGGAAACTGGATTTATTTAGCCTCAAGAAGATTCAGCAGAGGACATGCTAGATGCTTTCATTATTTAAATTTATTAAATGTGGAAGTGGATTAATAAACAAAACAAAGGCACATTGTCAGAAGACACAAGGGGGAGACTTGGTAAACGTCCGAGTGGTGCGTGACTGTCTGCTCAGGATACCGCTGGAAATATCCAAACATAAGTTGAGGCTGAGAACACTATAGGGGGAAAAAGTATTGTACACAAGAAAAAACTAGGTAGATGGCCAGTAATGTTTCTTTCAATTTCTCTGTTCTAGAGCTTAAAAAGACACAGACATGAAACTACCCAAGAATAATTTTAGAAGAATATAACAAGAATTAACAAATGCAAAAGAGAAAAATTCACACTGAGTGTGAAGTATTGTCACAGGCTGGGTTTCTCCAGAAGGTGACTGTAAGACTGAGTTTAGTTTGCTGAATGCTTATCAAGGAGCTTTCCTGGGGACAATCCCTGTAGAAGGGACGAAAGGGAAATAGGATTGAACAGAGAGAAAGGTCAAGCTAAGAATTAGGACCAGTGACAACCTCCACCTACTCCAAAAGTTTCTCTGGAGCTCAAATACCCCTTAAGAGTTGTCCTGAGTTGGGCCAAGATAGCCAGGCCTCCATACAATTTTATCAGTCATTCACTGGATGTGATTCCCAGGCAGGAATGTAATCTTGAGCAAGGTTACTCCCTGCAGCTGAGGTCAATCCTGAAAGAGCGGACAGCTGAAGGCTGTCAGCCAGCAGCACTTCCAACAATTGGGGCCTTAAGTCCTGCACTGAAGGGAGATCCAGGGGACATATCACAGTGTCCACCAAATCCACCCTTTGTGCAAATAGCATCCAATTTCTCGATAAACAATCTGCAAGCAACTTCCATAGGATTCTAGCAGACCTCTCTTCTTAAATGAACTTTATAGCGGAGGAAAGTTAGTGGGAGGACAAACTACAGCCCCTGCAGCAGATCTCAGAGCCACAGCTGGTACTCATTGTCTCCCTCACAGCAGACCAGCACTCTCCATTTTAGAGGCACCATCGGTAGCAATATTAGCTCACTCAGCAGTGGTAAGTAAAAATCCATACTCTTGGGCACAAGCACGTACCCCTTTGCACTGTGTGCCCCTTGTGGTCAGGTCCTGTGAACCAGAAGAGTCAGGGATGCGGGGGCTGCTGAGGCCGAGGGCACCCAGGTGTTTCTCATCCCAGGACTCCCATGCCGACCCTCACCCCCCACTCTATCCCCCGAGATCCTGCAATACTGGGCTTCCTCTAGGAAGAGTGGTCGTGGCGGCAGCACCTCGGGCCCGCTTCTGCCCTTCTCTGAGCCTCCCTGACCCCTAGCGCGTCCCAGCGCGGCCTCTCCCTGCCCCTCCAGCAGGGCCCCTACTTACTCCCCGCTAAGCTACAAAGCGCAGCCGGAGGGCTCCTGTTTGCCTTCCTGGGAAGCGCCACACTCCACCGCATTACCCCCACCTGGCCCTGGGCCCGGCCCTCAGGTGCCACTCGGGGTATTCAAAAGAGGGGAACATTTGCTGACCGGGAGGCTTGGGTGGAGCCAGCTGCCCCGTGGCGGCGTGCCGGCGGTAGGGCTGAGTCAAAAGGAAGAGCGGCGCTCAGACGCCGTTCTGGGGAAGGCTCGAGGAGCAGGCAGCGACGGTGTCCTGGGACGAACTCAAGACCCCTCGCAGCTGCTGGGAGGAGAAGCTGCCCCGAGGATTCTCTGAGCCCGTGCTGTTGGATTGCTGCGGCGCCATTGGACCCTGCTAGAGGTAAGCCTGTGCCGCCGCCGGTACCCTGGGGCTTTGGCCCCCGGCGCACTGGGCAGCCTGGAAGGGGATGGACTCCCCTGCTTGCCTGTGCTGGTCTCTGCCGTGACCAGGTCTCAGAGGTTCCTGCCCTCGCACTCCCATTGGGACCAAGCCTTGTCCCTCTCTCTTTGCCGGGACCATGGGGCGGCTGCCGTCGCAGTGTGACCCTGACCGTTGGGGCAGGGGGAGTTTGTTGTGGGGAAATCCCTTTGCCATGGTTTTCGGAGATTGCGCAGGTGCGGGCAAGGGCAGGAGGGAGAGGCGCTGTGTAACAATGGCGGACTACATGTGGCGTGTTCAACAGCGGGCTAGCTCATCAGGGACCTGTGCTTGATTCTTGATAGAGCATTTTTATCTTAAAAAGGACTGTTACGGGGCCCAGCTGACTTGAGGCGAGTCTGAGAGAACTGAGCTGATGACGTGAAGTTGAGGCTGTAGTCACTTGGTACCCCGCGGTTAGGTGCTCCATCTCAGCAAGGGCACATGGGGAATTGTTTTTCTGAAGATATTAAAGTCTCTGCTGCAGGTGGTATGCCCTTGCCCGGTGGTTCTGGGTTGTGAGTATCCCATTGGGAGGTTGTCATAAATTCCACATGGTATCGTTTCCCACAGCTGGTAATGCCACAGGGTCTGCCTCGTTTGTTTTAAGAAGCAAGGCTGCCTCCATTGAAGCCTGGCCTCGCTACGGAGCTTTTCCTCTTTGGGTCCCACTCAAAGCTTCCATGTCATTTGGTGTACATGTCAGTACAGTGTTCCCGGTTATTGAATGCCCTTGGAATCTGAAGAGCCCTACCAGTCATCGTGCCTGTTTCTTTGTATTGGGAGGTGCAAGACGCAATAATTTATCTTTTACTTTGCAATGTCCTGGAATGCCTGTGCCCACTACAGTTTCACTGATGTGGCCTACCCCTGAGTCGTTAGGGTTTATCTCCCACTCTCTGGAGCACAGGTATCTTACCAAGGTCTCTGATATGCCACTTCTCACTCATCTCGCCCAAATAGCATGCGGTCATTGATATAGTGGATCAACATGGTATTTATTTTGCAAGAAGTTAGACTAAACTCTAAATTTATACTGTTGCCTGTTATCTGAATTCAAACTATTTCTGATCCCCTATCCCGATAGTTATGGGAAAGAGTGCATTTGATAAATCAATGGCTATATTCTGTGTACCTGGGGCTATTTTAATCTGCTCAAGCTAAGATATCCCACCTGGTATGGTAGTTGTAATTAGGGCTATTCCTTGGTTGAGTTTGCCATAATCTAATGCCGTTTTCTAGAATCCATCTGGTTATCGCAGGGGCCAGACTAGTGAAGAAAGTGTAAAACTGGCTAGAAACACCAACTCTGTATTCTGTAGATTGTTGAGGGGCGTGCATCTCCATCAGTCAAATGGGATGTAGTATTAATTTTTTTTTTTTTTTTTTTTTTGCGGTACGCGTGCCTCTCACTGTTGCGGCCTCTCCCGTTGCGGAGCACAGGCTCCGGACGCGCAGGCTCAGTGGCCATGGCTCACGGGCCTAACCACTCAGCGGCATGTGGGATCTTCCCGGACTGGGGCACGAACCCGTGTCCCCTGCATCGGCAGGTGGACTCTTAACCACTGCGCCACCAGAGAAGCCCTGTAGTATTAATTTTGATTTGCTGCATTGGAAGGGAGTTTTACAGTATCAGAAGCTTCCCTTTAGAATTTCACACCGTAACACCTTTTACCCCACAGGCCAATCATCCATTGTAGGTGTTGTGCCATTACCAAGGATGCCTATTCTGACTATATTTGGGACCAGGAAAATGACCACTGGTGGGTTCAAGCACCCAGTGAATCCTTTGACACAGTTTTCATTTATTACCTGGCCTCTATAGGCCCCACTTTGACAGATCATGATGATACTTTAGACTTCCAGGCATCAATTTAATTCAGACTCTTTACCCATCATTCCATAAAATGTTTGGCTATTTACCTTCCCCTAGGACACAATTTTCCTAGCACATAATTGGGTCTTCTTTGTTAATTTAGTCTGAAAATCTTTGTCTTTTGGTGTGTTTATACTATTTTCATTTAATGTAATAATTGATATATTTGGATTTTGGCTCACCATTTTCTTATTCTCTTCATCTTTTCTTTTTCTATTTCTTGCCTGATTTGTTGTGGATTATTTGAATATGTTTTAGTATTCCATTTTAATTTATGTGGCTTTTTGATTGTATGCCTTTATTTAGTTTTCATTAGTGATTGCTGTAGGGATTACAGTATATACACCTAATTTTTCAGTCTACTTAAAGTTAATATTTTACCTCTTCAAGTGAAATGTAGAATCCTTATGGCTACATAGGTGTCTTTACCCTACCTGCTTTATCTTGCAGTTGTCATGCATTTACATGACAGGAAGTTGTGGGGAGGGACTAGGACATGAACAAGAAAGTAATAAACTAAAGAAGAAAGACTAAGCAAGAAGGAGCAGTGAAAAAGTACCTAGCTTCTTAATATTGATAAGTTCTACTAACAGAAAGACAAATTCAATTCTTAGGGATTTTTTTTTGGAGAAGTTTTCAATGAAATTAAAGCTCGTGTTTTCATTCCTCCTATCAAATGTAAAATATCCACACTAAACAGGCTCCTTATTTCATTCATCAGTATGCTGCTTTTCAATTTTTGCCATGGCTAAGAAAGGCTTGGCGGCTGACAAGTTGGGATGGGGGTGGTGCTTTGGAGAAGATATGTATGTTTAAGATCAGAAGACCCATCAAAAACCCCATCAGACAATTTTATAATTTTTGCTTCCAATAGTCATAGGTTTTAAAGAACTAAGGAAGTTTATTTTGTATAGTTATTTACTGTTCTGTGTTTCTTCTTTCTGAAGTTCCAAGTTTCCCTCTAATGTCATCCTTCTGCCTACATAACTTCTTTCTTTTAGAAAAGGTCTCCTGGAAACAAATTCTCTTTGTTTTATTTCATCTTAAGATGTCCTTATTTCTCCTTTATTTCTGAAGGCTATTTTATCTGGATATAGAATTCTGGGAAGACAAATTTTTCTCTTTGAAGTTCAAAGACATTTTCCCACTGTTTTACACCCCTCATGGTCTCTGGTGAGAAATCTGAGGTCATTCAAGTTGGCATTCCCCTATATGTGATATGTTGCTTTCCTCTGGCTAATTTCAAGATTCTTTTCCTCATTTTTAGTTTTTGTAGTGTGATTATGATGTATTGGGATGTAGTTTTCTTTGCATTTATCCTGGTTAGATGTCACCAAATTTCTTGTATCTGTTTAATTATATCTTTCACCAAATCTTGGAAATTTTAAGCCATTGTTTCTTAAAATAAATTTTCTGCATTGATTTTTCTCTTCTGTCTTTCTAGGATTCCACTGATGTGTATGTTAACTTTCCAATCTGAAAAAAGTTTCAGTTTGGAAAATTTCAATTGCTCTGTCTTCAAGTTAATTCTTTCCTCTGTCATATCCATTATGCAAGTAAGCTATATGTGCTTTTTGTTAATTCCATTATTGTATTTTTCAGTTCTAAAATTTCCATTTTTTCCTTCTTTATAGTTTCTACTTCTTTTTTGAGAACTTCTATCTTCCCATTCATTTCAAGAATATTTTCCCTTCATGAGGCATGATTATAATTTCTGCTTTAAATTGTTTGATAACTCCAGCATCTGAGTCATCTCAGGGTTAGCATATGTGAATTTTCTAGCATCTGTGAGTTTTATTAAGATTTTACAGGTACTTATATATCAAGTAATTTTCAATTGTATCCAGAACTTTTTGAATATCATTGTTAAATTCTTCAGAGAATGTTGTTGGCATTTTGTTTTAGCAGCAACCAACCTCATTAGTTTCAGATGCAAGTCTTAACCTGTATCTTGTGGGCTATAGTATACATGTCAATGTAGTCTTCAAAGTTTATACAATGCTATTTGTGCCAGTCTGGGAACTCATCAGTGGTTTAAACTCTAGTGTAACAGCACATCTCAGGTTAATTCCATGCTTATGCAGTTTAGAGGGTAAGCCTGTGGCTTTATACACAGATTTAGGGATCCCTCACTACAGATCCTTCCTCTCTGTGATTTCCCCCATACTCTCTGACTTCAGGAAATCCTTTTTGCTGACCCTTTAGCCACTGGGCTGAAGTTTTAGTGTCCTGTTCTGTTATTCACTTCCTTTTATTGGGTCTACCTCAGCAGCAAACTGGTGAGAGAAAAAAGAGAGAGAAAGATAACCTGAATTTCCCCCACACTCTTTGGACCACAGGAACTTCTCTTCTGAGTTCTTTTTATCAGAAAGAAGAATTTTATCTCATAGTTTTAGGTGCCCGAGTGGCCACAACTCCTATACTTGCTATGCAAGTGCAGCTTCCTGACTGGGGCTTGCATAGGGCTGGGCTGGGTGAGTTTTTTTAAAACTGGAATTTCCTATGCAAATCAAAACCACAGTGAGATATCACCTCACACTCCTAGGAACGCTGTTATTAAAAAGGCAAGAAATAACAAGTATTGGCGAGGATGTGGAGGAAAGGGAACCCTCATATACAGTTGGTGGGAATGTAAATTGATGGGGCCACTGGGGAAAACAGTATGGGGTTTCCTCAAAAGAATTAAGAATAGAACCACCATCTAGCAATTCCACTTCTGGGTATTTATTCGAAGAAAATGAAAACATATGCACCCCTATGTTTATCACAATGTTATTTACAATACCCAAGATATGGGAACAACCTAAGTGCCCATCAATGGATATGAATAGTAAGGAATATATGGTATACATTTATACGGTGGAATACTACTCAGCCATAGAAAGATAAAATGTTGCCATTTGCAACAATATGGATGGATCTTGAGGTTATTATACAAGTGAAATAAGTCATATAGAGGAAGATAGATACTGTATGATTTTGCTCATATGTGGAATATAAACAGATAAATAAACAAAAAAACAAAAGTAAATAAAACATAACAAAAAAACCCCACATAGATACAGAGAACCGAGTACTAGTTACCAGGGGTAGGGGCTGAGAGGAGAATGCAATGGGTAAAGGGGGAAAACTGTATGTTGACAGATGGCAACTTAATTTTGGATGGTGAGCATGCTAGTGTATACAGAAGTCAAAATATAATGTACACATGAAACTTATATAATGCTATAAACCAAAGTTATCTCAATAAAAACAAACCCACCCACCCCCCAAAAAAAACTTAAATTTCCTGTACAACTATTCTATAGGGCTCCCTTTCCTCATTCTCTGGACAGAAAAAGAGAGAATTTCTTGGTGATTTTTCTGCTTATACTCACAGATTTGGGATGTCTTAAAACCTAAGATCATGGGAGTCATGGGAAAAGAAAAAAACAAAACAGGTGACTCAAAGCTGTATTAGTTATTCTTCATGTTTTTTATTTACCTCCCAAATCTGCTTGCTGTTATTTACTTTTGAGAGTTCTCAGTTAGTGCCTTTATGCATTTTGATGAGGGGTTTTAGTTTTAATAAGTTTGGGAGAAATAGGGTGGATTGTGTTTACTCCATCTTGATGAGAATTCAAACCTCAAAAAACTGAAGTTTGAAAAATTTAGAAATAGATTAATGTGAACCTCACAAAAGAATGTTATGTATTACTAAGTCATTACTATTCTGATAAATTAGGGTCATGACATTTAAGAAACCTAAAAAATAACTGTAAGGAGCATTCAATAGTTTTTTTTTTTTCATGTTAGGCCCTTTTTACTTGGCTGGATTTGAATTATCCTGTAGTTTTGTTCTTCTCATGCATTAAATGATTTCATCACTCCTTGACATAATAAGGACTGGAAGTGGTTTGTTTGACAAATGATTCATTTGACCTATTTATGAATAAGTGGAATTGTTTGACATTTCTACTACAAAGAGTAAAGGTCTTTTAATTTTTCTGTATTATTTTTCTTCTTAAGTGAAATGACTTTTTTTTTTTTTTTTTTTTTTTTTGTGGTACGCGGGCCTCTCACTCTTGGGGCCTCTCCCGCTGCGGAGCACAGGCTCCGGACGCGTAGGCTCAGCAGCCATGGCTCACGGGCCCAGCCGCTCCACGGCATGTGGGATCTTCCCAGACCAGGGCACGAACCTGTGTCCCCTGCGTCGGCAGGCGGACTCTCAACCACTGCGCCACCAGGGAAGCCCCAAAGTGATTTCTTAAATGCTAAGAATTTTAGTCATTTTTGAGAATAAATTGCTTTATAGCAAAAATGGTTTATCATCTATATTTCATAGTAAATTACATAATAGCATCTACATGCTCTATGCACAACTTAAAAAATTTTAAATGCATTATAACAAGAAAGAACATTGGCTGTAAAACTACCCCTTGATGATGCACTAAATTCTAAATTAAATACTTTTCATAATAGAAAGGAACAATTTAACTTTTAATAATGGCCACACCTCCTATAATTTCTACATTTTCAAATTCACATGAATATTTTAATCTTGATAATGAAATTTAAATTTTAAAAAATCTTTCTCTATTCCATCTCTTACTAACAATCATTCTAAGCAAGTTACTTCGTCTGTTGTTGCTGCAGCTTCTCTGCTATAACATTGGAACAGCAGCCACCACTTTACACGATTGTTGCTAGGATTCAATGAGGATACAATGTCTGTGAAATTGACAAGCATAGTAATTTGTAGTCACTAATGGTTCTAATGTGGTATTGCTTCTCCATACTACCACCATACCTTCTCATGATCAAACTCACCCACTGTCAGTAGATGACATTTGTGCTATTCTTGGTGTCCCCGGCTGGACCAAGTATAACCCCTCTGATCCCATCATGTGGGTGCTCTTAGTAGAATCCTCGTGTGTTCTCCATTTAGAAGAATGTACTGGGTGAAAACATTACTGTCAGTTTCTTAGTGACCAGTTGTTTTTAGGAAGGCTATCAGGACAAGCTTGGTAATGGTGACATTACCAAGCTGAAATGAGCCAAAGGGACAATTGAATTATTTTCAGGAGTGCAAAGGGAATCATGCATTCAATATATATTTCCTGAACTCCAACTGTATACCAAGAACTGGGCTGAGATCTAGAAATTAAAATGCAGAAAAAATATGCCTACCCACAGATTTGTGGAAAAATTAGAAATCCCTAAACTAGATTATAAGTCCTTTCAGGATAGGGATCTTGTTTCATTCATCTTAGTGCTCTCAGCATTTAGCAGACTTTCTGACATATGATAAAGTAGTAAGTTAAATTTTTGAGTTAACTTTCATGGCTAATTTTTATTTCTAGGTAGCATCATCTTTAGCATACCCTGCACCACCCTCCGGATCTAAATTGAGTCCCCAGAGTCCCCAGGTATTCCTGTCACAACTTTCTGACAGGAAAGGAATGACAATGGAAATCTCTCCTTTCCTATTTCTATTTCCTTATTGGTACACTAAGACAGGAGACAGACAGACACACAGCGGGGTTAAACACTATAGAAACCTCTTCTAAAGTAGTGCTTTACTTTTTAAAATCTATTTGTATATTTTTAGGGTCACACCCTTTCCACAAAATATAATCCCAATAGTAAAAACTGGAACTGTTTTGATAGACTCAGGACAGGATTTCAAAGCCTCTTGGCTTCTCTCAACCCCGTGGCAGTATATCTAAGGAACCCTGTGGAACCCAATTTGAAAACCATCCTCCTAAAGAGGTACCACTACTTGTCATATCAGATGCGAAGAGTGTCCTGTTGAATGGTGTCTGCACAATCTAGCTTTTCTTCAGTGCCTCCCATGTTCTTTTATGCAAAAATCTTGTCAGAACAACGTATGATCATTACCCTGAGCAAAAATCACAAATTCTATTCTTTGTTACATTTTCATTAAAATAGTAAGAGTCAGAGGCTTGCCATATAGCAAAGGAGTTCGTGATCCTATCTGTCCTGAAAGCAAACGTATTCCTCACAGCTCCTACCAAGTCTTGTGGGTTATAGGGAGGGTCGCAGCTCTGTGGAAGATTTGCTTAAGCCTCCCTCTTGATTATGGTTTCTCTAAGTATGTTTCAGTGAGATATGGTAAATCCTATTCTCTCTTCACTTCCTCGTTTTAATCCATACAGCTCAGAGTTCTCATCTCGAAGGGCTCCATAGGAACAAATACAAATACAGGGAGCAGATTAAGCCCATTGTCTGAGGGAGAAGTGGGAAATAATTGAGTTTGAAATAAGAATGTGGATTAAAATATATTACATATTCAAAGGGTTTTAAACTGCTGAGTAGAGCCTCCACTCTGCCCTACCAGGAAGCCTGGTCAGAGAGCCCAGGCAGACGAGGAGTCCATCTTACAGCCCTGCCCCTGCAGGAGACGCCAGAAGCCCTGCCCGGCTGTGGAGCCTGAACCCGGCTCCACCTGAGCAGGGAGCCTTAGAGCCCAGCCTATGGTACCCCTTCAATGAGCGTTTCTTCCAACACCACCAACCAATTAACTTAGTTCTCTATGGACACTGACCTAATGTCCCACAGATTTAACTCAATTCTGACACTATCCACCTGGAGGTAGCATTAGATTCCACAGGCAAAGGGCTCAGTCCCAGATGACTGCCCCCACTTCAGATGCCAATCACAAGTTCAAGTCATTACCGATGCTTCTGACTGCCTGGTTATAAATCAGAGGTCCCCACGACCCCCTCCATGGGTTTGATTAATTTGCCAGAGCAGCTCACAGAACTCAGGAAACCAGCGTACTTACTAGATTACTGGTTTATTACAAGAGGTATTAAAGGGGACAAATGAACAGCCAGATGAAGAGATACATAAGGTCAGTTATAGGGAAAGGGTCACAGAGCTCACGTGCTCCTGAGCTCTCCCAGCACCTCCACCTGTTCACCAGCCTGGATGCTCTCCCACATGCATCCTTTTGGGTTTTTACGGAGGCTTCATTACATCGGCATGATTCATTGGTGATTGAACTCAGTCTCCAGCCCCTCTCCCCTTCTCAGAAAGGAGGTTCCAACACTCTAATCACAAGATTGGTTCCCCTGGAACCAGTCCTTCATCCTTTGGTTACCTAGGGGCTTTCTAAAAGTCACTTCATTAACATAACAAAAACACATTTAGGGTTCTCATCATTTAGCAGAAAGGGGTTTAGGAGCTCTGTGCCAGGAATGGGGACAAAGACCAAATACATATTTCCTATTATAAATCACAGTATTACAAATGCCCAACCATGGGGGAGCCCAGCCTACAGCTCCATCCAGCAGCCAAGCCCAGGCTAAGGCCTTGCAAATGCAGAGTAAAGCCTGCTGCCTCACCCAGGCAGGCAGCCCAGCCAGTGAGCCCACCAGGCCACAGCACAGCCTCCAGCCCTGCTCAACAGCAGGGTGTAGCTGGAGGCCCCGCCAGATCAGGGAGCCCAGCAAGTTACCTGAGGCCCCGCCCAACGGCAGGCCCCTGCCTGATCTCCAAGCACAGCCTCAGGCGCTGTCTAGTCATGAAGCCCTACCCACAGCCACACCTGAACATGGAGCACAGCCAATGGCACCACCCTTTAGGGGAGCACAGCCGGAGGCCCCCAACCAAGGAGTGATTCTGGAGACAGGAGTGCAACCCCACCCACCCAATTACACTGTCCAACCCAGGGCACCTCCATGCCAGGGAACACAGTCTGTGACTCTGCTCAATCAAGGCTGAGTGTAGTCCAGCTAGGGGCCCCGGCTGACTGCAGAGCATAGCCAGCGGGCCCACCTGACCATGGAGCCCAGCAAGTGGCCATCCCCCCACCCCACCTCAGAGCACAGGCAGCAGCCTTGCCCAGCTAGAGCCCTGCCTGTGTGTGAATGCTCCCAGCTGACCCATCCAGCATCCCAAGCTGAACGGACTGGTGAAGGTCTTTCCCTGCTGAAGCAAACTTGTAAAACTGGAAGAGGAGATTGCTTCCCCAAATGTCATGAGATGTTGTTCAAAGAGTACAAATTTCCAGTTATAAGATGAATAAGTTCTGGGGATGTAATATATTACATGATGGGAATAGTTAACATTGTATTTTGTATTTGAAAGCTGCTAAGAGAGTAGATGTTAAGTGTTCCCACCACACACACACACACACACACACATACACATACACATACCAGAACACAAATGGTAATTATATGAGATGATAGATGTGTTAATTAACCTTATTGTGATCATCATTTTTGCAATATGGACATATATCAAATCACGTGTACACCTTAAACTTACACAATGTTATATGTTAATTTATCTCAAAAAAACTGGGGGAAAAAGTAAATAAGTGTTTAAATCTTTTTATTATGTCCGTACTAGACTGGCAGTTGGACCAGTGGGGGAAAAAATGGAGAAAGCTTGTTGTTTGATGCCTTCTGTAATTCATAATTCATTTCAGCACTTCCCTCCCTCTTTGCTCCTCTGTTGCCTCAATCCCCACTTCCCAGAAACTTCTTTCTCCACCACTGCCCACTCTTACTCCCCAACAACTGCTAGAATTGATTTCCCTTGGTTTTAATCCTTAGGCTTCATTGGCAACCAGAATATCTAGTAGATTAGTGATAAACCCTGTTGTCCCTTAGACTCTGAGTTGTGACCCTCCTTATTCACTTCCTCCTTGGCCCAGTTCCTGGGACTGAGTTTCCTTCTTATTTGCTATTCATGTTCTGCTTTCCTGAGAATGGTGTTCTGTAAATGCCCAGGACTACCTCCCTTTACAATAATGTTTCCCCTCCTGAACAAGTATCCGGGAGCTGACACAGTCCCCAGCCTCTGGGTAGATGTGTTCACTCTGATTAAGCTATATTCTCATGATTTGTTCTCCCTTCTTTACTATGTTATACTTAACAAGATGTTTATTGAAGTAAAAAACTTTAGGCAAAAACAAGAGGGCTGGGTCCAAAACACCAAAGATTTAGAAAAAGTTTTTATGTATCTTACAGGGACAAGATTTGGGAGGAGACTGTCTACATGCTCAGAGAAGTTGGATAAATTGTTCTGTTAGGCATTAGAGAGAGAGAGAGAGAGAGAGAGAGAGAGAGAGAGAGAGAGAGAGTGTGTGTGTGTGTGTAGAAAGAAGGCAAATAGCTAAAAAAAAAAAGCCCTCAGAGGTGTCTTGCCTTTAGTTAAACCCAGCAATGATTTTTACAAAATGCTACCCGGTACTTTTCTGATGAGAAGCTTCCATATTACTCTTGTGACTCCAGGGGTTCTGTCATATCTGGGTTTCCCTTGCTGTGCCCATAACTGCTTAATTGGCATCTGCAGGTGACAGAATAAGGGCTGTGCACCCTAATGCCTTCCAAAAAATCAGCCTATTTCAGGGTCAGTTTTTCTAGGCCCTGCCCCACTTCCTGTGCCCTCCTGAACACCTATCTTGTACTGACCCCAGTATGCCAAAACCAGCAGAAATTTATAGCCATGTCAAATGTTTTCACACATAATATAAATGTTTCTGCTCTCTGATGTTGAGCAGGCCATAAAACATATTCAGCACTGTTATTTAAAGTTCAACTTGACCTGAGTCCCAGGTAGGCTGGGGTGAGAAAATTCAGACATGAAAAGGTTACTAGTAATTTTTATGGATCAGGAAAGCTCATTTAAGTGATTAATCTGGAGGACAAGAGTAAAAACTATCTATAGATAAGTTATATCATGACAAGACAGTGCACTGAATAACCCTAATCTACATAAACTATGCTACCGTGGAAAAATTTTATTCTTTTTCCCTTAGGACACTCTGAGGTTATTATGAGCCATATTTCTGAAATATTGTGGGATTTCATTTGTTTGTTTATGGGCTTATCCCCTATTCACACAAAGAGGAGTACAGAGTTTGAGCAAAGGAAAAAGGAAACCGTATTATAGAGGCCACATTTTGAATTCATTTTATTTGAAACTAGAGATAGGTGAGCTATAGGTATTCATGGTGTCTTGTTTATCTTTGCCAAAAATGGACTTCGTAAACACCAAAGTCTAGTGACTAACAGTTCTAATCTTTTTTTTTTTTTGGAGTTAATAGGTGGCTGTATCATGATAGTTTTTTTTTATTAGTTTCTGCTTTATAACAAAGTGAATCAGTTATACATATACATCTGTTCCCATATCCCTTCCCTCTTGCGTCTCCCTCCCTCCCACCCTCCCTATCCCACCCCTCTAGGTGGTCACAAAGCACCGAGCTGATCTCCCTGTGCTATGCGGCTGCTTCCCACTATCTATCTACCTTACGTTTGGTAGTGTATATATGTCCATGCCTCTCTCTCACTTTGTCACAGCTTACCCTTCCCCCTCCCCATATCCTCAAGTCCATTCTCAAGTAGGTCTGTGTCTTTATTCCTGTTTTACCCCTAGGTTCTTCATGACATTTTTTTTCTTAAATTCCATATATATGTGTTAGCATACGGTGTTTGTCTTTCTCTTTCTGACTTACTTCACTCTGTATGACAGACTCTAGGTCTATCCACCTCATTACAAATAGCTCAATTTCATTTCTTTTTATGGCTGAGTAATATTCCATTGTATATATGTGCCACATCTTCTTTATCCATTCATCCGATGATGGACACTTAGGTTGTTTCCATCTCCGAGCTATTGTGAATAGAGCTGCAATGAACATTTTGGTACATGTCTCTTTTTGAATTATGGTTTTCTCAGGGTATATGCCTAGTAGTGGGATTGCTGGGTCATATGGTAGTTCTATTTGTAGTTTTTTAAGAAACCTCCATACTGTTCTCCATAGAGGCTGTACCAATTCACATTCCCACCAGCAGTGCAAGAGTGTTCTCTTTTCTCCACACCCTCTCCAGCATTTATTGCTTCTAGATTTCTTGATGATGGCCATTCTGACTGGTGTGAGATGATATCTCATTGTAGTTTTTTTTTTTTTTTTTTTTTTTTTTTTTGCGGTACGCGGGCCTCTCACTGTTGTGGCCTCCCCCGTTGCGGAGCACAGGCTCCGGATGCGCAGGCCCAGCGGCCATGGCTCACGGGCCCAGCCGCTCCGCGGCATATGGGATCCTCCCAGACCGGGGCACGAACCCGTATCCCCTGCATCGGCAGGCGGACTCTCAACCACTGCGCCACCAGGGAGGCCCTCATTGTAGTTTTGATTTGCATTTCTCTGATGATTAATGATGTTGAGCATTCTTTCATGTGTTTGTTGGCAGTCTGTATATCTTCTTTGGAGAAATGTCTATTTAGGTCTTCTGACCATTTTTGGAGTGGGTTTTTTTTTTTTTTTTTTTTTGCTATTGAGCTGCATGAGCTGCTTATAAATTTTGGAGATTAAACCTTTGTCAGTTGCTTCATTTGCAAATATTTTCTCCCATTCTGAGGGTTGTCTTTTGGTTTTGTTTATGGTTTCCTTTGCTGTGCAAAATCTTTGAAGTTTCATTAGGTGCCATTTGTTTATTTTTGTTTTTATTTCCGTTTCTCTAGGAGGTGGGTCCAAAAGGATCTTGCTGTGATTTATGTCATAGAGTATTCTGCCTATGTTTTCCTCTAAGAGTTTGATAGTTTCTGGCCTTACATTTAGGTCTTTAATCCATTTTGAGCTTATTTTTGTGTATGGTGTTAGGGAATGATCTACTCTCATACTTTTACATGTCCCTGTCCAGTTTTCCCAGCACCACTTATTGAAGAGGCTGTCCTTTCTCCACTGTACATTCCTGCCTCCTTTATCAAAGATAAGGTGACCATATGTGCGTGGGTTTATCTCTGGGCTTTCTATCCTGTTCCATTGATCTATCTTTCTAACAGTTCTAATCTTTAAAGTGTAATAGTATTTAATTGCTCTGATAAAAAGTTAGGTTCTAAAAATGTTTAGAAGTATGTGAAGCATTGTAGTTACTCTCTTTATTCTAAACCCATACTAAAGAAAATGGATTATTCACAAATTGTACTAAGGTGCTAGGAAAACATAGATGAAAATATTATTCTTGAACTCAAGTAGTTTATGGTCTAATTTTGGGATTTAGAAATATAAATAAATACAGTTCAGAGTCAAAAGGGCTATACTAGAAGAATGTTCAAAATCCTAGAAGCACGAAGAAAATCATGACAAAGCAAGTCATGCGTAAGTTGGGCTTCGAAGAATGAGAGTTCCTCAGGAAGAAGAGCTGCACGAGGGCTGGGGCATGAATGAACATGCCTATCACGTTATGGCTGCAGCGAAGGACCTGGGGGTGAAGGAGTTGTGTGGTGGAGACTGAACCTGAAGCAGAGACTACGGTTACAATATCACTGTGCTTGGATACTTAGTTTGTGGATAACAGGGAATACATATAGTTTTAAAAGAAAGACGTAATTGGACCATCCTTCATTTTAGAAGAATACTGGAAGTAGTGTGAGCAATGGACTCATGAAGAAATAGACAAAGGACAGAGACATGTTGCAAGGCCATAGCAAAAATCTAAGTAGTAAAATTTACTGTCACATTTAACATATTTTCAGTGTTGGAAAGGTCTTATCAAAGGCAGAATTATATGTTTGCAATTAAATTTATAAATGCTTTGAAAATTATTTAACAAACATTTACTAGATACCTGCGTCATGTAACAGGCATTGAAAAAACAGAAATATATAAGGATGTGTGCAAATATTTAACTATAATGATGTTCATCACAAAGTTACTTACAACAAGATCTGGAAACAATCAGAGACCCACAATTATTAGATTGGCTAAAAATATCTATTTTTCTATTTTATACACACACAAACATATACACTATACATATAGTATATGTATACAATTTATTTTTTAAAAGGCACATTTTTGTACATTTTCTTCCCTTTTACAAAATATCATGAACAATTTCCATAATTATTTGCCATCTGAATGTAAATGCATTCCTTCATAGTTATAGCATATATGTATACATGTAACACACACGTAAGTATTGAGATATCATATAAAAACGTGTACTATAATTATGAATGCATTAAGTAATACACATAATTTAACATTTTATAGTAAAAGAACATGAAAACATTTGCAAGCAACATAGGTTGTTCAAGAAAAAGTTGTAAAAATATGCACCTTTTTAAAAAAGAGTATATATTCCATACTTACAGAAAGAAATACCAAAAGTGTATACATGACTATGTGAATTGGTTATAACTGGGTAATAACATTGTGAGTGATTTTTATTGTCTTATATGTGTTTTCAGTAGTGAACCACATATTTTTGTAAAGAGAAAATAGTTTTGACCGGATATAGTCAAAACTTGTCCATCTCTTTATGAGGTTGCAAAGGCCAATAAAACTTGCACAAACTATTCTATGACCTATGAATGCAAGGTGAAATGTGAATATGTTTGCCTGGCTATACATGATGGTTACTTATAAACTCTTAGCTAGCAATATCTGAATCTTACCTCTGTCCACACTATTCCTGCATTTCTGAATGTTACCTTAGCAATACACCAGGGTTGTTTATGTCAGGCTAAGTCAGCCTGTCCTCAAATTCTTGGCATAGAAATCTTGATCATAAATCTAGATTGCATCTGAACAGCATGCACTTAATGTTTAAATGCACACATAGAGTTAATTTGGCCTGTGGAGCTGACTTTTTCTTCAATAGTATGTCAGTAAATTGGGAGCTAAATTGTTTCTAATTTTATTTTAATACTTCTAATAAAATTTAGAGCCCCAATAAATTTAAGGTACCATAATTATAATAAGCTATTATTATAAAGAAATTTTATTTTGCATGAAATACAGATTTGTGACCACTTAAAAATTAGAATGTAGACTTCTAGTGGAAATGTACATAGTAAACATCACTGTGCTGTATAACTTCTTTGTTTTATGGAACTCAACTGCGCTTTGTAAGCCTAACCTAATTTGAATTCTTTTCAGGTAGTTTGTCAAACAAATAAAAAAAATTAGAAAGAAGGAAAAGCATTTAAGTTAGGCACCACTGGAATACAATTTGGACTATATGCAATTTTAATTGCTTTCTCAAATGGTTATCAATTTGACTGAATGTAGGATTCATCTGTTACAACTTTTTTCCATGTAGATTCTATTTAAGTATCTTTTGATATATAATATTGTGAAGGAGATATAAAGGCCAGTCGGAGATTTTTCCTTCATAAGACATTTTTGCCAAAATGCTAATGAAGTTCTTTATTTACACTTAAAAAAATACATGTTTATACCTTACTTACATTTAATTTATATATTTATATATTATTTATAGATACATTAAACATTAAACACTCAGTGAAACCTTTTAAGCTCAAGCCTTTATTCACTTCAGAAAAATATTCTTCCCTTACATCTTTATTTTCTAGGAAATTTGTTCCTGACACTTCTTTAGGAAGAGTATTAGGCCCCTTTTGGCTAAACTCTGTTATTTTCAATTACTTATTTTTCTCTTTTTATGTCCTTTTTTTTTTTTTCAGTAACTAAAAGAGTACATTTTCCATAATATTGATTTGGTTTTTCAGACTGAGCTTAACAGTTTCTAATGTAAATTTTAATTTTATTTGCTTTTTAGGATCATTATATTTTTTCTTATCTCATGCAGTTTATTTTTATTTGTTTGCTTCTCAGCACAATTTTATTCCAGGCTCTTCTTTCATTTAATCATATCTTTCTTATTTCATAAAGTTTATTTTGTTTCATAAATATTGAGAGAAAAGGAAGCACCTAATTCCTGATTTTCTTGACTTATTGCTTTAAAAGTTTTAAAGTGTATATTCTCTACATTTTAAGTAATTTATTCCTTTATTTTATGTTGCAGAATCATGTTATACACTATATACTGTTAAGTGATTTTGGGGGGGGTAATTTATTTAGTTTACCTATTAGAAGTGTCTGACAGCCTAGTGCTTACACATATATAGGCGGTTATTTATTTCTTGGACATCCTCACTATACGCTTTCATTACTCTTAGAATCTTACTTTCATTTTTAGATGGATGGCTAATAAATTGATATAAATGTGTATGATCAGCTCAGATGTGGCTGACTGGGAAACAAAATAGAGTCATGGATAATTCAAGCAGGGAAGTGACATATTATTCACTAGGCTTCTTCTGAGTTGAATCAATTTTCTTTACATAACTTCCTTTGTGTCCCAGCATCCAGGTCAGATACAAACTACAGTGGTTTCTAGTTTCTTAACAATGTTATCCACATAAACATTATTTTTAAAACATGAAGTATACTACATAACAATATATATACTTATCAATATTATGGATGAATTATTTGAATATAAAAAACACTCATAAATACCACTATCCTCTGTGATTTCATGTTTTGCACAATACCTTCCAAATCTTTTATGTACTCTTTCAAAATTTTATATAGGAAGAAAGAAAGTAAACATATGTAGTATTCTCCTAGAAGCAATCATAAATAAGGAAAAAATGCACATTTGTGTTTTGACCAAGAAAGCCTTTCTAAGACAGCTGGGACCTACAGAGTTGTGTTCCTCCCTCAGGATATAATTTTCTTTCTTTCTACCCAGAGGGCAGTGAGGCAGGTCAGTGGACCATGGCAAAATTGATTCAATATTGTCTAAACAGAGTTCAAAGTATACAGAAGCTATGCTATTCATTGTTGAACCTTAAATAACTAGATGTATGTAAAGCCACAGAAAACTTGACATGAAACACTGCCTTGAATTCTTTTGTAAAAATAATTGAATGGCCTCAGAGACAAACTAATGTTCTATGTTTACAATAAGAGTGACATAAAAGAATATCACCAATGAGAGAAAAACAAGTGTGAACCAGTACTGTATCATTCAATTGAGTCGCGTCATAGGCTAAAGTTGATTTGCCTTGTATAGCTTGTGAGAAGTCCACTATACAACAAGGATAGGTGGATTACAATATTTAATTGAGGATGCAAATAAGTAGAATGCATGATGGAATTTCTTCTTAAACCAATTAAATAGAAAGGTCACTTCCATATCTTGTAGATCAAAAAGAAACCTGCTCAAATAGAACCTTGAAACTTTATGATACTGACACAACGGAAAGGGAATTGCTAATATTATTTAGGAAAGAAAGACTGAAACAGAAGTGGTCCAAAGGCATTATTCTAGAAATAGGAGTGTGGGTGGGGAGGGGGGAGGACTAATTTTCTTTTTAATGTTTAGATATAAAATATAAATTGAGTTTCTTCTGCCCTGCACATCCATTTTTCTTATAACTTAGAATAAATAAAAAATAGTTGCAAGATGGTGGAGTAGAAGGACGTGCACTCACTCCCTCTTGCAAGAGCACCAGAATCACAGCTAACTGCTGAACAGTCATCTACAGGAAGACACTGGAACTCACCAAGAAAGATACCCCACATCCAAAGACAAAGGAGAAGCCACAGTGAGATGGTAGGAGGGGCACAATCACAATAAAAATCAAATCCCACAACTGCTGGGTGGGTGACTCACAAACTGGGAACAGTTATAGTTATGTGGAATCTAGAAAAATGGTACAGATGAACCGGTTTGCAGGGCAGAAATAGAGACACAGATGTAGAGGACAAACATATGGACACCAAGGGGGGAAAGCTGGGGGTGGGGAGGTGGTAGTGGGATGAATTGGAAGATTGGGATTGACATATATACACTAATATGTATAAAATAGTAACTAATAACCTGCTGTATAAAAATAAAATTCAAGAAAAACACAAAAACATAAAAAAATAGTTAAAATAAGTTTAATGATGTAATTTAAAGTTTGAAAATGAGAGAATATCCAAGTGTAATTCTAAAAGTCCTGCACTACTGTTAGTACTTTCTAATTTTGTTTCATATGCATGTAGAATGGAAAAGCTATATGTGGTTTGGGGCATTTTTTGCTTTCTTGGGAAATGGCAAATAGCAGAAGTGTTCAACATATAACTTCCCCCACCATGTTTTCTAACAAAAGTGATCTACGAACTGATGCCTCTCCCTCTCCAAATAATTGCTGCCTTCTCACTGTATTTTCTGAGTCATACCAACCAAAAAGATGGTGCGGGTTTTAATAAGCTCACTTTGAAACATTTTAATATTAAATAATATATACATGCTATAAGAAAACACCAGTTGAAATGGAGTGCTTTCAGGTGCAAACAGGAATTTGTATTAAGAATGATAATTTGGGTGAGAAGCTAAAAACTAGAACTGAAATATCTCTGAGCGTGTGTTCACAGGAAAAAAAAATGTAAAAACATGAAGACTGCTAATTGCAATTTCAGTGGAATCTGTCACAACCTGCACAAGGCTAAAACAGGTCTTTGCACCAGCACGTTAATTTGTTGTGGTCACCTGAAAGATTCAGTGCTAAGAAATTCTTCCATTGTGGTAGTTGCTACATTTATAAACTTAATGTGCGACAAGCCTTTTTATCTGGATTATTTGATAATGTTCCCTGTGACATGTTGGAGAGCATCATTGCTTTAAGGGATTCTGCAATAACTAGATTAGTTGGCATTATTCTCCCAAAGTTTGGATGTTCTTTTAGAGAAAGAAAGCATTTATGAGTCGAATTCCTTATTAGAATATTTTTACTTTAAAATATTTTTACTTAAAAATATTCTAAAGGTCCAAATTTCCTTCCCAGACAACCAGAGGATGCCAGGCTTAGCCTGGGCTGTAGTTCTAGAGACAGGCTGGACCTGGAAATGAGGTAGGAACAGGCCTTTGGGAAAAAAAAAAAAAGCTAGTATTGGGGAAAAATTGTCCTGTAGAAATACTGGCAAATGATCTACCTACAAGAGCATGCCATTAAACACCAAAAGGCCAGGCAAAAGTGGGAGAATCAGGTTTGTCAGCAAGACTTGAGCGGATAGGTTCAGGAGGGAAGGAGTGCCTGAGGCGGGTGTGAAAGGATGAGAGAGGCTCCTGAAAGTGACTTGTTGATTCTGACTCTCTCTAAGGCTTAAGAACCTAAGCGGAACCTTATTTCCACCCCGGGTTACTGAGTTAGGTTTGTTGTCAGTGTCTGTAGTTTAGACAGAGCGGGAGGCACCAAAAAGTGTAGTCTATTTAATGTGCCTGGAGTTAAATAGTTAGTAAATTGATGATTTTCACACCATGAATTCAAGTTTGAATTTATCAGACTTCCAGTTTAGTTAGAGACGGTGCCTTTGTAATAAAAAGCAAATCAGAAGGCCTAGATAGCTTTAGGTGTGGTTCCTTTTCCAACAATTTTGCCTAAAATGCAGGAACATCTTTTACCTGCCTTTGTAGTATTTTTCTCCCATTCAGGAACATTTTAATTATGTCTCTGGTTATTGCTCTTGTTAGAATTGTGCTAAATTTTCTAAATTCTAAATGGGGCTACAGCCACTTTGAATAATTTTTGTCCGTTTTCCTTTTATATTTTAGGAGTTTCAGTTTTATTCTCCTGATATCTGATTAGATTTTCTAGCATCAATTTTCCATTCAAATTAATTTGTTAAGAGGACAGTTGAGAGTCAAATAGACTTTTCTCAAGCCAGTCCTAGACTGCCTTTCCAGCTTTGTTTTTTAAAAATTGAGGTGAAACTGACATATAACATTACATTAGTTTCAGGTATACAATATAATGTCAATATTTGTATATATTGCAAAATGATTACCACAGTAAGCCTGGTTAACATCCATTGCCATACTTAGTTATAAAATTTTTTTATGAGAACTTTTAAGATCTCTTATCAAATTTCAAATTACAATATAGTATTAACTATAATCACCATGCTGTACGTTACATCCCCATTATTTATTTATTTTATAACTGAAAGTTTTTACCTTTCTACCGTCTTCACCCATTTCGCCCATCCCCCACCCCTGGGAACCACCAATCTGTTCTCTGTGAGTTTAGGGTTTTTTTGTTTTGTTTTAGATTCCACATGTAAGTGAGATCATATGGTATTTGTTTTTCTGACTCACTTATTTCACTTAGTATAATGTCCTCAAAGTCCATCCATGTTGTTGCAAATGGCAAGATGTCTGTCCTTCTTTTTCATGGCTGAAGAATATTCCAGTGTGTGTGTGAGTGTGTGTGTGTGTGTATATCACATTTTCTTTATCCATTCATCCATCAATGGACACTTAGGTTGTTTCCATACCTTGTCTCCATATGCTAGTGGGAATAGGGTTTAACATGTTTTTTGTACCTTATATGTTTCAAGAAAGGACAAACATGTACCATTGTCTAATTTAATTTTTCTATCATCTTATCAGTTTGATATTATCAATTTCACATTATGAAAGAGGCATAATAAATAGGTTGCATTACATTTGACATTTTTACAGGACTTTGTGAAATTAAAAATTAGACCCAAAATGGGAGAGCTATTCCAGCTAGCTTTCCTTAGTCCCAAAATAACAGGCAGGAAGAGTGTTCTGAAGCTGTCACCTTTCAGGAAGGTGGAGAAGCTTTATCCTACATAAAGTATAGTAGAACAGAGATGTGAAGTACTAGTAAAAATGCTGTGAAAAGAACCTTGCCTTTGTTAGAGAATAATGATCCTCTATACAAATTATGTAAGTATATCTTTGATATACTATAGTGCAATCTTTTTCAAACTGCAATTTGAGGATCTCTGGGGAGCAATCTCAGGATACATTCTCAGGTCTGTAATGCCTTCAGTTAAATTTTTGTGCTTTTATTTTGCTAAGTTTAAAAATACATACATACATACATATTTGGGGCTCATCTCAACAGCTTGCATATTAAGAATTGCATGGTGATTTTATTTATACTTCTATAAACAATCTTTTTAGCATGAAGTAGAGGTATTTTAATAGGCTATGAAATAAAAGAACCGAGGTGTTCTTAATATGTACACCCAGCAGGTGATGAGAAAATGACATTATAGCGTGCCGTACAAGGTTTTATAGTGGTGAAGAGTGAGGAAAGTGGTGGGAAAATGAGTCATTACAAGATTCTCATTAACATGCTGCTCTTCAGAGTCTCGCTCTAAGCATTAACTATTTCACCTTTACCTGCATAATTAGACGTTATTGAGCTAAACTTTGTTTTTGTGGTGGTACTTTTTTGTATTTTTTGTTATTTTACAGTTTTATGAGAATGGAAGGCAAAAGGAGTTCATTTCAAAGTCATACATATTTAAGTAAATCTTGTGTGTAAAGTTTTTTTTCCTTTAAACAGTTTTTACATTTTAAAATATTTTAGAAACAGTTGTGTAGTTGAAAGATCATGAACCTTGGCGTTAGACATATTCAAATTCTGATTTTGCTACACCTTAACTGAGGAGGTAAATTAACTTCTCTTAGCCTGTTTTCTCATCTATGAGAATGATCACAGCAACTTTGTTGTTACATCAGGTAACAGGTGAAACTATGTGCAATGTATGCTTGTTTTCTTCCTTTCTTTTCTCTCTCTATCCTGAATCTACTTTGCCTTCTCACGTTTTCAATAGCAACCCACCAGGGAAGAGCGTAGGCTGTGGATTGGCAGTGCAGTGCAGTTTTGGTACATGTAGCCCTGGTGGAAATTACTGAGAGAGGGAGTGGAAGATAAAGCTAATGTATTGGAGTTATTTATAAAAGTAAATTATTCATGCTCTTTCTGGTCCCCCAAAGCACGGGTAGTCAGGGTATGTTTAACACCTGCCTCCTTATGCTAAGCTGGAAGCACTCTCAGGATAAAAGTCTTTTTGAGATCTTTCTTTTTCTTTTCTTCAAATTAACATCTGCTGTGGATTTTCAATCCTAAGTAATTAACAATGAAGCAAACTTCTATACCTAAGTTACTAAGGGATTTAAAATTATGCCTTTGACTAAAGTTGATGTGAAATAAAACCCTTTCAACTTTGGACTACAACAGTTTAGACAATTTATATACTTTTCACACCTACAAAAATATCAGTATAATAGGAAATAATAGATAATATATAAATATAAAGTGCTGACACCATCAATTCTTTTAATGCTTTGGAGGAAAAAATCTCTAGCATGAAATCCTGGCTTATAAAATTTTACTGTGACACTTCATTAACAAGCATGGTTACATGACAAAATCCTACTAGTAACTTTTCAGAGTGACTGTGGGTCCATCTATCTCATTCTAGTTAGTTTGATAATCCATACAGTGTGATAATGAGTTAATGGTCTATTCCATCTTTAACTTTTATGATTCCTTATACTCATTTATTAAGCAAATAATCTTTGAGATCAAGGCACTAATAGGTTACGAGCTCTAAAGTGAAGCACTCAGCAGTTTATAATCTACGAGAAGAACTAAGACGTGTTCAGTTACTACAACTTTGGACTATTTTTTGATGCCATTTGAAGGGGATGGGAATAGAGAAGTATCCATAGAAGTGGTGACTTGAGCAGAATCTTGAGGAATGGGTACACTGTCGGTAGGATGGTACAGAGTAACTGTTCCACGTGGAGAGAAGAGCATGCGCAAAAACGTAGAGATAGAGAAGAAAGCTGTGTTTAGGAGTGGCAGCTGTTGCAGATTGGGTGGGGTAGGGCTCCTTCATACACAGTTTAAGATAGGCTGTGATTAGAGGGCTTAGAATGCCAAAATGTCTAAACAGGGCAGCAGTGTGCACTAGGACCAATATGCAGAATGGAGCAAGAGTGAGCCTTGAGATTTAAAAGAACTTTAGATACTTAATGACCATCAGGTAACAGAGCTCATCCTATAACTCTGCTAAGTGGTAAAGCCTCAGGCCATTGAAGAAAACTCTGGTCCTTAACTGGTGGCAAGAAAAGGGACCGCTTATGCCTACCATTCTGTCACACCTTTAGGGATTAGTAGCCATACTATCTCACTAAACCCTTAGGACTACTCTGCAATCTTTGTTCTCTACAATGGATTTAAATATATCACTCCTTGCTCCCACCCATGCATGACATGTGACATAAGAATCTCACCTATGCAAAACAATGTGTTCTCTCAGCTCCAGGTACAAAGCAAGGAGTATACCTACCTTACAGTTTGTTACATCATAATGGCTAGGAGTATGGCTCTTCAGCTAGACAGTCTGAGTTTAAATCCTGCCTCCACCCCTTTCTACTTATACAGCTTATTCAAGTTTCCTGTCTAGAGTTGAGAATAAATACATAGTTGGGAAGGGGAGGAATATTAGATAATGTAGATATTCTTTCTTGAAACTAACAACAAAATGCAGCAAGTGACAGCTTCTTAAGCCAGTTGCTATGTGGAATCTGAAACTGTATCAAAAGTTCTCCTGCCAGGCTTCCCTGGTGGCACAGTGGTTGAGAGTCCGCCTGCCAATGCAGGGGATGCAGGTTCGTGCCCCGGTCTGGGAGGATCCCACGTGCCGCGGAGCGGCTGGGCCCGTGAGCCATGGCCGCTGAGCCTGTGTGTCCAGAGCCTGTGCTCCGCAACGGGAGAGGCCACAACAGTGAGAGGCCCGCGTACTGCAAAAAAAAAAAAAAAAAAAAAAAAAAGTTCTCCTACCTTCTAACACTAGAATCACTGGTCTTTCCTGTAATTAGAATGGCTATTTTACCCATCCATGATTTTGTAACATCACACATTAGTCACTGGAAAATACCATTCACTGAGTTATGCAGATCTTCAAAATGTTAACACATTTCATAATACAATATCTAAAAAAAAATCCCATGTGTTAATATTACTACCAGTGTTATCAGAAAAGTCTTTAGTATTGAGAAGATGTCAAGTCCACAATGAGGAATACAAGGTTGCCAAAATTCTAATTTTCATTTGAGAGCTACAATTTTATTATTTGCAACAAAAATGTCAGGTTCTTATGACAGGCTTACTTTGTTCATTTTTGACAAATGTCTACCAAATACCATAGACTTAATAACTATAGTTTGTCTTAGTCTATCTGTTCAAGTACAAATGGAATTCCATGAAAAGGGTTACTTCAGACCCCAACTGAAATAACTGCATTTCTGAAAAAAAAACCATCATGTTTTGATATGTGCTTTATACATAATTCTCATTTTATCACTCAGGTTATTGAAGACGTGTACTCAGGATGTTGAGATATAACTTTTACAGCTTCATTAAATACACTCAAGTGAAACTGCCATTTTAAAAAAATTCAAATAAATGGCAGTGAAGAATGCAATCAGTACTACTTGTACAGTGTGTGGCACTGCCTTGATTTATGCCAAGTGACAGCAGTTTTACCTACCATTGCTTTTGCACCATTTATGCAAATATCCAATGTTAGTTATAAGTTCTTTATACATCTTGTACTCAATTCTGTCAACTCTGTACACTGCAAATAATTTTTCCTAGTCTGTGGTCTTTTTGTTATCTTTTGAAGAGATTTTCAATTCAATTTTAATGTTCCATTTGTCTTCTTTTTTTTTATGGTTTGTTTTTTGACCTAGGAAATCTTTGCCTAATCTAAGGCCACCAAAATGGTCTTCTAGAAGTGTTTTAACTACTTTTGGGTCTATGACTCATTTTTAGTTACTCTTCGTGTATGCTTGTTTTTCCAAATAAGTATGTCAGTATCATCTTTTGAAAAACTTGAAAATGGCTTAACTTTTATAGATGTTGTTAGATTTGGCTTGCTAATATTTTCAGGATTTTTGATCCTATGTTCATGAGGACCACTGTCCTGTTATTTTCTTGTTTTGTAATGTCTTTGTCAAGTTCTAG
Organism: Mesoplodon mirus; assembly: GCF_964341445.2. NCBI lineage: Eukaryota > Metazoa > Chordata > Mammalia > Artiodactyla > Ziphiidae > Mesoplodon > Mesoplodon mirus. The sequence goes on along the minus strand of NC_138976.1, from coordinate 29,933,691 downwards.
TATCAGACAACACTGGCCTCATAAAATAAGTTGGAAGTATTCCCTCCCCCTCTACTTTCTGAAAAACTTTGTATAATTATGCTTGGTATTATTTCTTCGTTGAATGGAAAAATTTATAAGAGGAACTATATGGGATTGGAGTTTTCTTTGTGAGAAGATATTTCATAATAATTTCAATTGTATTCATAGATGTGAGGCTATTCAGGTTTTGTCTCTTCTTGTGTCAGTTTTGGTGAGTTTTATTTTCCTAATTGTTCTGTCTTAAGTTGTCAAATTTACTGGCATAAAAATGGTCATAATTTTGCATCCTTTTAAGTAAGGTAAGATCCATAGTGTCAACTCTTCCTTCATTCCTGGTATTTGTGATTTGTAATTTCTCTGGTTTACTTGATTGGTCTAATTAGAGATCTACTGATTTTGTTGCTCTTTTGAGAAACAGATGTTGGTTTCATTGATTTTCTCCATTCTTCTGTCTTACACATTGTTGACTTTTATACTTTCTTATTTCTATCTATTTAATTTGGGTTTATTCTTATCTAGAAAAAAGATTAAGAGAACTTTAGACCACTGAATTTGTATCTTTTTAAATTTTCTAATAGAAGTACTTAAATCTATCATTTTCTAACAATTTTTTTAAAAATTGAAATGATACAAAGTATGAGCCCTGACCATAACAAAATTAAACTAGAAATCAGTAAAATAAAGCTCCCTGGAAAATCTCCAAGTATTTGGATATTAAGAAAAACACTCCAAAAAAAATTCAATAGTCAAAATGTAAATTAGAAAATCTTTGAAGACAATAAAATTGACAAATTTCCAGCAAGACTGACAAAGATAAAAAGAGAAAAGACACAAATTACCATTATCAGGAATAAAACAAGCGATAGCAATTTAGAACTTGAAGACATCAGAAGGATAATGAGGAAATGCCATAACCTCTATACACTAATTTGACAGTTTAGATGAAACAATTCCTCAAAAAATACAAGTCACCCAATATGAAATAGATAATTTAAATAGCCCAATAACTATTAAAGAAACTGTACTCATTTTACCACCCCCCCTCCCCAATTTCTAGGCCCAGATGGTTTTGCAGGAAAATTCTAAAGAATTAACACCAATTCTATACAACCCTCCAGAAAACAGAAGAGGAAACATTTCCAAATTCATTTTATAAAGCTAGTATTTACCCTGAAACCAAAAAGTAGAAGAAAAAAAACAAAAACAAAAAACCCTACAGAACAATGCCCCTCATGAATATTCACAAAAATCATGATCAAACTATTAGCAAACAGGATCCAGCAACAGCTAAAAAGAAATATACATCATGACCTAGTGGGGTTTATTCCAAGGATACAAGGCTTGTTTAATGTTCAAAAATTAAGCAATGTAAATTTATAACATTAACAGGTGTAAAGAAAAAGTCATCTGGTCATATCAATGCAGAAAAAGCATTTGAGAAAATTCAACACCCATCCATGACAAAATTATGATCAAACTTGGAATAGAAGGGAACTTCTTTAACTTGATAAAGAGTATCTATCAAAGGCCTAGAGATAACATTATATTCAGTGGTGATAGATTGAATGCTCCTAATTTTGGGGAAAAGGCAAATATGCCAGCTCTCATCACTCTTATTTGCAAATGACATGACTGTGGGAGTACTGGCCTGTTAGATTACTCCACCACATGGAAGAGGGATTCTCAAGTCTTTGCTTTTGCTGTTAGCATACATGAAATACCAAAACAAAAATACAAGGAATCCTTTCTTCAAATGTTGGCGGTTCTTCCTAAAGATAATTTTCACATGTTGTGCATACTAGTCATCCAGACCTCTTTTAAATTTACTATGTACAATTAATGCAGATGTTTGAGCTGTCAGAGAGGTAGTGTATAATAGGTTCTGGAGACCAACTACTAAGATTTGTATCTTGGCTCTGCTATTCACTAACTGTATGAACACTGTGGGCAAGTTTCTTAATGTCTCTGCTCAATTCAATTTCGTCAGTTATATAGTGCTGATGACAACAGTTACTTACCTCACTGGATTATTACTAGGATTACTAGGATTAAGTGTGAAAGTGTGCAAATGAAAATAGTGTCTGATGTATAGAAAAAGCTCAATAAATATTAGTTACTCATATTATTGCAGATGTTTGAAACAAATGTTCCCATTCCCCTTAATGTGTTCCCTCTAATCAAAGAATAATGACATTACTCACAAAAATTTAATGTTTGGGGATTTCCAACACAAAGCAAACAAATAGAAGACTTGTTAGCAGAGGAAACAAAATTAGTACATATGCAAAATATTCAATCCCGTAAGTTACTTATAATTCAAATAGCAATTAAATACCATTTTATAACTAGTAAATTAGAAATATTAAAATTAACAGCCAGGTCTGACTAGGTTTTAGTCAACAGGCATACTATATTGGTGACAGTGTGAACTGATGTAATTCTTTTTGGCAAATGATTTGCAAAACATTTGAAAAGAATTATACTTACGTCTATTGCATGTGATACTGGACTTCCTGTAACTCAGCATTTTCAGCTTTGTCTCCTTCTCCTCCCACAGTGGACAGAACTAATTCCATATTGTCTTTTCAATGTGCCCCACAGTATTGGTTACCTGGGTGTTATCTGACATGCTCAGATATGATATGAGGATGAAGGATGAGAAGTATTAAACCCAGGCCAGGAAGTATGAGCATACATTAGGAAAAGAAAACCACAAAGAACTGAGACTCAAGTATTAAGAAATGTGGGGCCAAAATAACATACCCAAGGTCAGATTAGATCGTGTCAGAACTTTCAAGATTTGGAGTTTGGAACACATGGTTCTAGGGACATACTAAGAGATACTAAGAACCATATATAGTATTCTTACAGTGTTTATTAGTGCCATCTTTTGAAATCTTAAAGGAAATTCATGGTTTTAAGCTGGAAAGCAGAGGACCCTAAGAAATATAATAATCATCAAATTTTGAGTCCTTTTGGTAGAACAGATGGATCTATTTATTTATATATATTAGCTCCTATATTCTCACTCACCAATAGATTGTTATTGATTGGATTATGAAAAGGCTGACAAAAATCTTTGAAATTAGGAGACTTCAGATAAACTTGCAACAGCGAGCAGCATGCAACATACCTTTCTCCCAAGCTTTTATTAAAATACTCATATTTTTAAAAAGACAAGACTGCACAGACCAATTACTAAGCATACAGAAACATGATATTCAAACATCATTAAAATGACAGAAATCTTTTAAGATCTGCTTCCCATCTGAGTCTAAATCAAGGATTTGGCATTGTCCTCAAGGAACTAACCACAAATAACTCAGTCCATGCCTAATAGCTTTCTTTGTGTTCCTTTTGTTGGTCCAGCTACTTGCTTTATAATTCTTCCTTACCTGAATGACATTATTAGCAATAGAAAACACACAATTATTACCGTAGGAATTAGCTAATTATTAAAAGCTGATTATCAGCTATATTTATACTATAATTTAATTTCATCTGTTTCTTTGTAATTTTGCTTTTACATACAAAATTTACCACCAAATATGTATCTCTGGCTCCCTAATATATAAAAGACTTGTGTAAGAAAAAACATTTGATGACATACATAAAATCACAATCCCAGTAATTGGACCATAGTTAACACTAATTCAGAACAGAGGAATTTATGCTCATTTATAAGTGATTATATAAAGGAAGAGAAAATGGGTTAGGTAACAAAATGATTAAATTTTTTATATGAACAAATTACATGAATCCCAAGTTCTTAAAAAGTTTATGTTTAAAAAATAAGTCAAGGTGAAAGAATAAATTTGTACTTTTAACTTCCATATGTGATCATTTGGGTCCTTTTGCCTTGGATTTGGTTTCCTTCGGAACTTTTCCATTTTGACACTGAGTAAATCTGGCTACTGTAGAAACACCATCCACAAACTTGGTTTTGAAAAGGACGTTTGCATTGTTGAACATACCTTCCTTTAGGGACACCACAATGAACTTTAGGGAAAAAGAAAAACAGCATAAAAAGTACTTTTGGCAGTATCCTTGAAGAAGTTCACTCTTTTTATACTGAGGTTAAGAATCATTGGAGATACTGTGATTTTGTTATTGCTTTAAATGCTTGGCTCCATGCATATGCACATCCTCAAATGCAAGTAACAAATAGTTATTATTAGGCACCTCAATGAATTCTTTCCATAGGCAGTTTTAGGAGTCTCTTAATTTTACTTTGAGTACTTCATTACCCAAGTTACTATCTTCTGCTGGTTGGCTGCTTGTTGCTATCTTCTCCAGTTAGTATCACTAGTCTTGTTGCTAGCTCTAAATGCCACTGTTAGCTGCTAAAAAACTGCCACAATAAATACACAGTCTATGATAACTATGGTAAGTGAAGCCTCCCAGAATTGTTTAATGCATTATCTATACAATCATATTTAGTAGCCTTAGTTCCTGCAGCAACAGTTCAATAAAAACAAACTGTTTTTAGCTTCAAGGGTTTTTTAAATCACTTTCTAGGAGGAATGAAGAGTACCCCATCAAGTGCCACATGATTTTCTGATATATTTTTCAGGTGTATCCTTGAAACAGTCTTGTTTTGATTGTGCATCTTCTGGCAGCTAGCTAGAGAAAATAATTACCGTAAAAAATTCCAAATTACAAAAAAATTAGATTCTCCCTCATGTTACAACCTATAATTTATAATTCCAGGCTCTTTTCTTTAATAAGAGACAAAACCCTCTTTCCTTCTATACCCATTTGAATAGAAATATATTTAAAGAGATACATAACACCTTAGTATTCCTCAATCCTGAATATCTTATTTATATTGACCATAACTAAAAAATAGTTTTAGAAAACAAATACTAGAACTATTCTGAGACTTTTTTTGGTTCTTACCTGAGAATGTGTGAAATGAGTACGTAGCATCTGTCCAATATTCTGAGTATGAGAAAGATCCAAGGCTGCATCTACCTCATCCAGGATGTAAATTGGGGCAGGTTTGAACAGCAGCATGGACAGTATTAATGACAAAGCCACTAAAGACCTAAGAAAAGAAGGCCGAAAGAAAAGCTGTCAGAACTTGATTTTACCACTTTTTACCAAAGCACTGAAGCAAATCTGCTATCCTGTTACTATTATGAATAGTGCCGATTTAGCTGAAAGATAGTTATAGAAAAAAGAATCTTAAGTTTCAAACTTGAAAACTTTTGTTTCATTAAAATGTTTTTTACTTTAGCTTTCCATTTTTCCCTCTCTTCAACAAGTTTTATTTTGAATAAAACAGGTATATATTCTTCTTTCCTGTCAGATAATTAGGATGTTATATTTGGCACCTAACTTTAAGAAAAGATCATATTAGTGTTAATAGTTTTCTCTTTCTCTCCCTAAGACTCTTTTTCAGTTCTTTTCTACATCCCCGTTAACTATAGCTGTTTTTGTTCTAGTCTGGAATGAAGAAATATAACAGTTCTTATATTTTTCTTAAATATTTCATTAAAAAGCCTTGTTTATTGTAAAACAAATGTTTAGAATTATTTAAGAATAGTATTAAAATTACAGTAACATCTGTAGCACACTTAATTCTATAACTTCAAATATCTCCTGGCATGCAGCACTGCAGTAAATAGTCAGTCTAATGCTTACTGTATTCCAATAGGGTGTTTAATAAGAAACATGTAAGTGGGGAAAAAAAATTGTGTGTATAAGTAGAGGGGGTCTAGGAAGGTGAAACCAAAATTTCTAGCAAAGGAAATGAACGAAACAGTACAATAAAAACCAAACAAATTGATCTTTACTGCTATAGAGGGTAGCTGAGGTCACTCAAGAAACCTAAAATTACTTTTCAGTGTCTTTCTCTGTACCAAATATTTAAGGCACTGAGCTTAAAAACAACTCAGCAGTTAAACTACTATGCTGGATTATGGTATATCTGAAAATAAGTTTATATCATCTTAATTATGGAAATAATTTTTAGGTTCCAGTAAGAAAATAGGCATACATTCTCTATTTTCCTCAAAAAATTTTGTAGGACTTTGGCAAAAACAGTTAAAGATGCTGTGATCTAAATTGTGGAATTCAACTTTGATTGACAGGCAGCAGAAGCTGTCTTTTTTGACTTAAAATATTTTGGAATTTTATCAATAATGAAAAATAAAGAGTGGACTTCTATTCATAAAAATGACAAAATATTTCATAAGAGAAATTAACAGGTCTTAGTATTTTCTACATCCATAAGAGAAGAGTTACATGATGGCATAGAGCACATGAGAACAATTCAAGAACTGTGGACTGTACATCCTGCAGGGGAAAAAATACAAAATTAATAAGCATCTTCAATTATATTGATAGTCACAATTTTCTCTCAGGAGGTTTTAATTATTTGGCTCTCTGAAGTTAAGAAGTTAGGCCAGGGCCTCCCTGGTGGCGCGGTGGTTGGGAGTCCGCCTGCCGATGCAGGGGATACGGGTTCGTGCCCCGGTCTGGGGGGATCCCATATGCCGCGGAGCGGCTGGGCCCGTGAGCCATGGCCGCTGGGCCTGCGCGTCCAGAGCCTGTGCTCCGCAGCGGGAGAGGCCACAACAGTGAGAGGCCCGCGTACGGAAAAAAAAAAAAAAAAAAAAGAAGTTAGGCCAAATGACTTTCTAAGTTTCTCTCAATATACTGATTGTCTGAATCACGTGTAAGGCTGGGAGAAACTTCCCTGAAGCCCAGAACATGCCATTTCCAGTACTCTTCTTTCATTTATGTAGATCCAAATTTCCATTTGGTATCATTTTCCTTTCACCAGAGAACTTCCTTTAACTTGTACAGTTCTGCTGGAATCAAATTCTTCCACCTTTTGTTTTTCTGAAAAAATATATTGCCTTCAATATGAAGAATATTTCTACTAGATACAGAATTCTAGGTTGACACATCTTTCTTTTAGCACTTTATAGATGTTGTTCCAGACTTCTGGCTTGCATAGTTTTTTGGGTTTTTTTTTTTTTAACATCTTTATTGGAGTATAATTGCTCTACAATGGTGTGTTAGTTTCTGCTTTATAATGGCTTGCATAGTTTTTAACAAGAAGTCTAAAGTCATTCTTCTTTGTTCCTTGGCACTTAATATGCCTTTTACCTCTGACTGCTTTTAAGATTTTTCTCCTAATCACTGGTTTTCAGCAACTTTATATGACATGCCTTGCTGTGTTACTGTATGTGCAGGAAGCAGGTGTGTGCATTTATCTTACCTGAGGTTCACATAAATCAAGTATGTGGGTTTACAGAAGTCATCAAATCTGGAAAATCTGGGGCCATGATTTTTTTATGTTTTTTTCTGTTTTACCTCTTCCTCTCCCTTTGAAACTCCAATTACATGTATGTTAGATCTCTCAATATTGTCCCAAGGGTCACTGAAGCTCTTTTTGTTTTTACAGTTTTGTGTTTCTAAGCTTGGCTTGGCTTGAATAGATTCTATTGATATGTTTTCAAATTGAGTCATCTTTCTTTTATTCTGTCGAATCTGTTGTTAATTTTATGCAGTAAACTTTTCCTTTCAGGTATATTTTTTATCTCTAGAAGTTCCACTGGATTCTTCGTTGACAGCTTCCATTTCTCTCATCACATTCTTTTTTTCTTGTAAGTAGTTAATGTAACTCTTTAACCTCCTTGTCTGCCAGTTTCATCACCTGTCATTTCTGGGTCTGTTTTTCCTCTAGGTTATGAATCATATTTTATTGATTTCTGTCTAGTAATTTTTATTAGATGCTGAACACTGTGATTATGTTGTTTAGTCTCAACTTTGTTGTCTGTCTTTAAAGCATCTTGGGCCTGCAATGAACCTTTGCTAAGGGGTGTCTAAAATAGCCTTCACTTTAGGGGTAGTGAAAATGTAATTCTAATGTGTAGCTCTCTGGGGCTTCCCCAAATTCTAATCTGTTTCCTTCATTTAGTAAGACTACTGGGCTTTGTGTGGGTTTCCCTCCCTGCATCTGCAGTCAAAAAATTGCTCCCAGGGAGAAAGCTAGGGTAAACACTGGACTCAGCATTTTTGTTTCATTTCTCTCAGGTATCTCCTGGGTTATCCATTTTCCAATGTCTGAAAGTAATTGTTTCTCATGTATTTTGTCTAGTTTTCTAGTTGCTAATCCTTATTTCTACTTTGTTGCCTACTATGTTAATCAAATGTCCTAACTAAAATTTGTAGTCTCACATATTAGGCTCCTTAAATTCTACATGCAAATATAGCAAAGCAAATCTGAAATAAAATTAGGAGGCAATGAGATGTTGGACTCTAATAAAATAAGAGGATTATTGCAAAGGGATTACTTACTCACCTCTGACCACCACTAAGTTCAGTTAGGTTTTCTTTCCAAGTATTTCCTAAGGCAACCTTAAACTCCAGACCATCCAATACATTTTGCCCTTCTGGTGGTGCCAGCATAGCATTAGCACCGGGCAAAAGAGTGGAAAAAATAGATCCAAAGTCCTTGTTCACCTGGATAAAAAAATGATATTAAAATATCAGAAGGTTTTCCAAGAACCAAATGATGTGTATATACGCAAACCAGCAGGAGCATTTTGTTGTCTGTTACCCTAGCTCTGAGGTTGGCAAGTTATGGTCCACGTGACAAATCTGGCCATGCCCGTTCATTTATGTATTGTCTATGGCTGCCAGCAATATAGTCTAGTGGTTGCAACACAGACTATATGGCTCTGAAATACTTATCTGTCCCTTTACAGAAAGAGTTTACTGAGCTTTGCTCTAACTTCCAGGGGAAACTAGAGGCTATACCTCTAACTCTACCATGAAGTTTTGATACAACAAAAGGCCATGGTTGCCGGAATCCTCAGAGACACACAATTGGATAATATAGGAGATTGAACTTTCAGCTGGAGAAGAAAAACAAAAACTTTTTGGCATAAAATGTTCTCTTAAAAAATTTGTTTTCTGCTGACTGGTATGGTAAGGCCTGTGGTTATCAGCTAACTTTAAGAAGGCTAAGATCAGGGTGAAGTCTAGGAGAAAAAGAGGCATGAAATCAAACCAGATCTGTTAAAGGTGTTCAATGGTTCTTTTCTATGCTTCTTCTCAAAGCCAAAGGAGTTAAGGTATCAAGGGACAGGAACAGGATTGAGCCCCAAAAGAAAAAGGCTAAAGAAGCTATTTGGCCCATTCCCATAAAGGCTCAGCAGAATATTACACAGAGATTTAGGACCAATATTCTAGACTGTAACTGAGTAATTTTTGTGCATACACACTTGATCAATGCCTTGAGAATTCAGCCATCTGTCTTCAAAGACATGACTAATAATCTTAGAGAGTTCAGCAGACAAAATTGAGAATGTATACATGCACACACACGTGCACACACACACGAGGATTTGACATCCATGTTCTCTAGGGAAATCTCCACCTTCAAGTATAAAATTCAAGTGCAAATACACTTTATGAATATTTGTAGTAATAAGGAAATCTCCTAGACATAAACAGTCTCCAAATATAAATTTACTAAGGAACACATATCTTAAGAACAACTGCACACATGCTAATACCCTACACAGAGAAAGTAGATTCTAGTTTTATCTGGGATAGATTTCCAGAGCTAGGCAAGGTTCATCACAATGAGGAGAGGATCACTGTCTTTTCTAGGAGAATGACTGACAGAAGATAGCATAGTATTTATACATACCCTGTTCTTTTTAAAATTTTTTGACCAGGCAGGAGAGAGGCAGCTCAAAACTAAGACTACTAATTGCTACTAAATCCCAAAGATGACCATGGATCCCATGTGGAAATTCCTCCAAAAGGGAAAAGACAAACTTATCAGTTAATGGGTAGAGAAGAATATAGATAAGAAATAAACTGAATTTTGAAATTCCAATAAGGCTAAGAAGGAAACAAAAAAGCAAAAAACACAACCAGTGCCTAAAATACTCTGGCTTTGTGAATCAACTATACTTGAAGCCATAAGGAAGTAATGTAATGCTGATAATAATAGTACCTACTTCATTAGGTTACTTTGAGAATTAAGTGAGAAAATTAATAGGAGAATAGTGCCTGACATATATCATAAGCACTCAATAAATTTACTTGCTTTGGGAGAACTTTAGAGACTGGGGAAAAATCAGTTTAAAAGATAAATTTGTACTCACACTAAATCCAGGAACCATGGGGAAAAAGACAGGATCTCTCAGATCTAGTGTTAAATCCACATATTGTCCAAAAATAATGGGGCCAACTTTTTGCAAGCATTTTTAAAAAGACAAATACTACAGGGAGACTGAACAATGAAAATAAGTTGTAGAGCAGGAAAAACAACGCAATTGAAAGACATAATTGTTCTGTCATTACCAAAAATAAAGTTCCCGAAGAATTAAAAAGAGAAAAAGAGGTAAGGTGCCAGTTAAATCCCAGAGGCCCAGGCTTGTTAAAGTACCAAACAGCATAGTAACTATGGAATCTTTTGAGGAGGAGTCTTTTTCTATGGTAGATACAGGAAAACTTCACAGAAGAGGCTAAGGAATTATCCTAAAGGAGACAAATCTATGCAGCCAGGGAAGTAGAAATAATAGTAAAGAACCTTGAAATCTGCCAAAGTTGTCATAAAACAAAACAAAAATGGTAATCGGGCTTCTGTTGCATATGAATCCTGGAAATGAATACTGAACTTCCTTGTTTATTACCCAGTTCTACTTCTTAAAAAGCAACAAAAGGCAATTTTAACTTTAGTTCTAATTAGGAAAAGCGAATTCCACTTTTTCTACTTTTTGACTGTTAGGATATTAGGCTATTTCACCTTTCTAAGCTTGTTTCCTCATTTGTAAAATAGAGATAATAATTATCAAAGTTATGGAATTAAGATAATTCATGTAAAATGACAGAACTGCTCTTAATTATAATTATAAAATTAATATTACTTTATAATTATGTAATTATTAATCTAACATGTATAAAAATCCTTTGCTAAAAACCTAAGAATGCCTAATACTTATGAATTCTGAAATGCAATTAATTTATAAGTGGTAAGAAATACACAATCTTGCTATAGAAACATTCTTAGAACTAATATTTGACCTCTGTGAGTCTGGGCAAGAGAAGCTGAAGAGCTAAGAACTGAAGGGGTCCTTTGGAGAGGTTTTCCAACAGTTAGAGCTTCCCCAATGTGAAACAGATAATGCTTCCAGTTTTAAGCAGAGGATGAGTGGGACTATAGCAGGTATTTGGAAGAAACCTTAGATACTGTCCAATATTAGAACCTATGATCTCATAAGAAGGAAAGAGGGTAAACAGTAACCCAGACCCAGCAAACGATGTAAGAAGGAAAAATGTAGAAATCTAGAAAATTAGAAATTTAATATAGCTTAGGAACCAGAGAAGTAGACTATGAGAGCATGATGGAATGACACAACTTACCTTTGCAAATCAGTAGTAAAGTCCAAAAGGACAAAATGCTTTAAAAAGCCTGCAAGGTTTTAATTAAGGTCTGAGCTGTGCTTCAAACAAAAATTAGCTATTACAAATTCATCTTAGAGTACAACCCTATTGACTTTATCTTTCATCCTTTCCTCATACAGAATAAATGATACAATTTTTGGCTCAAATACCTTTTGCCAAGCAATATTTAGGGCTTGGTTTTTCTTCTGGTCAAGGTCTTCTATAGTTGCAAGGATTTTGGATTTGTCATTTTCTACAATTCTCTTCTTCTTCATCAAGTCATTATACTAGTAAGATAAAAGGCATACTTAATTGGGAAAACACAATTTCCTTTATATTCTAGAATTCAGTCAAGAATAAAGAGATTTCATTATTTTTGTATGCAATATATACAACTCCTATTTACCAAAAAGATATACTACACTGAGTTATAATGTAAGCCAAATTAAGGAAAGTAAATATATCATCTATATGTAAAATTCAATTACTATAACTGAGAATTTATAGGACAAGCTGTTGAAATATTTTGACTCCACTAATAGTCCCTTATCTTCCTAGCAGCCAAGGCAAAAAGAAAATTTGTCATATGTAAACTCAAAAGTAGCCCTGCATGCTTAAGAAGCAAGGTCAGTCTTAGCAGTGACACAAATAAAATTTTAATTCTTCACCATGATGTATAAAGTCCTACATAAATTGGATCTTATTTATCTCTGAATTTTTGGCATCACACTCCTCCCCAGGCTCCAGCCATATGGTCTCTTTTTTTCAGTTTCGTGAACATAATAAGCTCACTGTATGTAGCCTTATGGCCCCTGCATTGTTCGTCCTCTATTTCTGACATAACAGGTGCCTCAAGTTTCCACTCAAATATCACATCTTCAAAGTAGCCTTCCCTGGTTAATGTAGAAATTTACTGAAAAAAATTCTGATGGAGGCAACAGAGGGAGAATAAACCATGAGCAGCAGCAAAACTTTCTAAAAATCCTTTTAACTTATTTCTCCTCAAAGCCTCACATTTCAAGGAGCTTCAAATTCTCCGTGAAAAACTCCAAGGAAACTCTGGTTTCCTTGCCATCCCTCTCCTTTGTGGAGAGGAGGTTTTAGGAGCTTGGCCATATTTTTATCCTATTCCTTGCTAATTCCATACAGTTTCTTATATGTGGTGACACAAAATATAACAAAAAACAAAAGGCCAGCTGCTGATCAACAATAGAGCCTTCCTCTCTGGTAAAGAGATGGGAGTTGGTAAATTCTTTTAAAAAAATATTAGCCCCAGTTATCATTATCTAATGGAAGCAAACAAGTAAAAGTAAACAAGTTTCATGATGTTAAGCAGCTCAAATTCAGAAAAAATATTTCCTTTCCAAAAAGGTGCCATATACTGCAAAGCTTTAATGGAGAAATGTAAACCAGCAGGAACATTTTATAGAGAGATCACAGCATGTGCATTATTAGACTGTTCAGCATCTAACATAATATAGATTCTCTGTAGACACTAATGTCAATAACAATTTTAAAAAACCTGTTACCAAAAAATTTGTTAAAAGTGATTGAGCTCATAAGTATTTCCATCTTTACAGAGCTCTCATTAACTCTGTTATACAAATTCAAACAGAATTTTACAGAATTAAAGAAGGTATAATATAAAATTACTCAGATTGCTATTTCCTATGGAGCCATCAAGAATAGGAACTGCTTTCTCCTTTGGGTTTTCCTAGGGACATGCAGACTATAAAAGGTAGGGGAGATGGATAACATTATCAAGTAACTGAGAGCATTAAAACAGAGAAGATGCTGCTGCATTTACAGATTAGTAAAACAGTGTTTATGTATATAACAATCTTAGCCATTTACTTATGTGATGGCTCCAGTATATACTGGAGTCAAAGGAAGACAGGAGTTATGGAGTGGCTGACCGTGAGGAGGCAGACAGCAGGACACAGGTGTCCCCCATTTTTCGAAAGTTTGCTTTACACCCCTACTTTTATAAGAAAAGGTAAAAAGCACAAATAGTGTTCAGCATGTGTCTTGCAGTGGCCCTTAGAGAAGCAGCACACACCCCGAGCAGGGAGAGCGGCACCATCAAGCTCCTCACAGGGAACACCATTAAGCCTCTCAGCATTAAGCCGCCAGAGCTTTGAACTGTGTCGATGAGCATCTGTGCTTTATCTCAGTTTATTTTGTGCATCTGTTAGCAAGGTGTGCCCTAAGGTAATTGCTTCTTTGCTTTATACCATTTCACAGGAATAGTTTCACAGGATTGGTGCTACTTTTGGACAGTGGGGGAAACCTGTACTCTATTTTTCAAAATCTTTCAAAAAGGCAAGTGAAAGAAATGATAGAAATGTGAAGAGCTAACATGACCAAAAATGTTGTTTTTATTTACACCAAAAATAAGAAAGGAGTTGGAAAAGTCATTCAAGGTAAAACAGAATATATAACTGATGATGCAAAAAGAATGAAATAAGAAAAGAAATAACTGAAAAGGGAGAAAGAGAAAACGCAAAGAAAACAAGTTATCAAAAGCATCAAGTAAAAGATTGACTCTAATAATCGCCTCAGGTTATATGAAGCCATCAATGCTCCTCTTATTCTGAAGTGGCCAAATAGTCATAGCAAAGTGACTTACCCGCTCTTCAGCTTCTGTCAGTACATTCATAGCTCTCATATTGACATTTCTTCCTAGTTTCTCCTTCATTTCTTGCAACTTATGAAGTCTCTGACCAGCTTCTTTTGGGTTGTTAGTTTTGAAATCATAGGTGCTATTGGGTTGCCCAAAGAGGTGTTTCTCTGCATTAATCCAGTCATAATCTTTCAACATTTTGGACACCTAGCCACATGTGATAATGATAATAGAATGATATCATTGCTTACAAACCTTTATTTAAAAATTAGTTTCTTAAATATTTACTAATTTTAAACCAAACATTTGGGAAAAAAATCCCACAATGACACATTTGGAAAAAATGAGATTCACTGTTGACAGTGAACCTATAATAAGTATGAATATTTTTACCTGGAGGATAGGTAAGAAACTTGAGACTATATAGAAAAAGATCTTCCAATTACTCAAGCATGAGAGTAAGAGCCAACTCAAGAGAAATAGTTACAAAGTGTGTGTGTGTGTGTATACACACACATACACATATAGAACATCTCCATTATAATGAAATACAAGATGAGGCTCCAGATTTTACCAAATTCAATCTATTGCTTCAAAAAAACAACTTGTGAAAAAAGTCTTATAAGAATACTTAAGTCACAGATCTGGTAAAATCATGGAAGCCTAATCCTGAGTGATATCTAATAATTCTTCTGGAAATTATAATCTAAGTAAAAAACTGTCCTAAATATTGACTCTATCCCCTTGCCACCCTCTTTTGACAAGGCACAGTAAAATACTTCTTCATATAATATAACCAATTAAAGTTTTTTTTAATTATAGTGCTTAAGGAAGACTTTCTTCTACTAGAATTGTTCAAGGTTGGTTCTGACTGGTAGAATCTAATCCTCATCAATCATCCTTATTAATTCCATAGGTACAGTCTCACCACTAGAATCCAAAGTAAAATAATCATTTCTTTCCTGCTGATCTATAAGCTCTATGAACACATTCTGTGTTCATGTTGCTCATTCTTATATCTTTAGTGCCTGGCATAGTATGCAATAAATATTTGACAAACTATGTATTTCAAAGAATCCTTGACTTTTTAGCCGTTCCACTTACAAGTCCTTCCTTCTACCCCCTTCCCTTAACTGTAAATAAAATCCCCTAGCAATCACCAATACTAGCATTTTCAATTATAAAAAAACATTAACAGTAATATTAGCATTGGTAATAATTCAGTGAATCCACTAATAGGAGGCTACTAGGAAAGCAATACTAATAAAATACTAGGATATTATGACGTGGCCATAAAAAAATGTTTTTTAAACCAAGTAATGAACCTGAACAGATACTCATGGCTCTTTCAGAGAGGGTGGAAGACTGTTTTGTATGTTCTTATCTTTTTGGAATTAAATCTCTTGTATTTTTATGATGTTAAAAAGATTTAAAAGGCACCAAACTGTTACACACCAGTAAGAAAACATGCTGAGTGAATTACTAAGACCACATAAATGCAATCTCTTAACTAAACAACGAATTTCTACAAAACCATGTATTTTCTCTAAAGTACTTAAGGCACTGTGACACATAAAAGAAAAAAACTTCAAGAGTGACCAAAAAACTGTGGGATAACTTCAAAAAGATAACTGCTTGGCAAAACATCCGATTTCAAATGAGGCTGCTAAAACTGACTATACCCGATCCTCATAAGGGCATCCAGAAACCATTTAAGACGTTATTTTAGAAGTTGCCTGTGTATATTTCTCTGTGAGTTCCCTAAATTCAATTTGCAGTAAGGTAAAGAATATATATATTATTACTACTAACACATTAATAACTAGTTCTATGAGCAACTGGGGATAAAAACCAGTCATTTCCATAGGAGACCACTAAATATTTGGTTAAAAACATCTTGGAAATGGAATAAACACCTGAAATTAAATTTAAAAATAAAACATTTTTGCCTCTTGGTGATTGCTGAGGGGCAGTTAACATAGTTGTAAGCCTCAAAATTATGTTACACAGTAGTTCTGCCATTTATAGTAAGGTCTTCATTGAGCAGTTTACCAGAATATTTCAACACAGAGGCAAAAATGTGCTCAAGGGTAAAAACAAACAACACAATCGTGCCTTTGCAGCAGCATCTTCAGCTTCCCGTTTATGTTTGCTGATGTTGTGGTCCAGTTCCTTGATTTTAAGCTGAGATTCATTGTTTTGCTCCTTATGTTTTGCTACTTCTGCATATTTAGCTTTAACTATGCTGTCTTGGGCTGTTATCACTTCTTTTTGCTTGGTCACCTCTTCTTGAGCTTTATTTACTAACTCCTAAAACAGATAATTAGAAGACAACATATAGCAAGGTAAGATGGAGACATTTTTAGTTTACTGAAAGATCATCTAACAGACTTCTGGGCAAGATGGCAATGTGATTACAGACAGGTAGTCATCTAACCCTCTACACTTTATATCCCCATTAAAATGACTAATGAATTTACAGGTAAGTGAAAACTTGTATTAACACTAGAAAAAAAAAAAAGGGAAGAATGTATTGTTGTTCACGCTGAAAGCAACAATGTTTCTGCAAGATACAGTGTAATTGGGATCACCTCAGGGAGGGGGACTACCCCCCGCCCCGGGAGGTGGTCCTGCGCCGTCCGCCGCCCTGTGAGGTCTCTCAAAAAAGTGGCATTTTGGGGAGTTTACAAGATAATCTGACAGACTCCCAAATGACATTTATTAGGAGGGGCAAAGAACAGGGGTGGAAGCAAGTAAGCTGGCATTTGTTCCTTTCCCTTCTACAGAAGTAAGCCATAGGGACTTTACCAGTGGCAGTAGAAAGTCAGTGTTTCGTTCTAGCAGAGGGATCAAAACGGAGATATGGAAGAGGAAGAGAAACTTTTTTGAAGAAATGGATCTGTGGCACAAAGGAAAACTTCTTGCTTTGACTCTTACTATCCCCCACCTCCCGAGGCTGAAGTCATTCAACCTCCAAAGTAATAATGACAGCTGGGATTTAGTCTATCAACTCTCACCTCCTCCCCCTCAAACCTCTTTGCTAGATCTTAAAAGTCCTTCTGGTAAAGATATGGTCACAGACTCACACAAATGTCTGAAAACAAAAAAACCTAGTTCAACTCAGATTTAGGTAGAGGGAAAACAGATAAGTAGAACAACCTGCTAAAAGACTCTGAGGAAGAACAGATCTCTGTAAGTGATGAAAAGCACCAGTAAAAATTTAGGAATTTTTTAGGCATGCTCATTAGAAAACAACATCATTTTGAGCAGTAAACGATACTTGACATTATGGTTAGGTTATGAATGAGCCATAAATGCTTTAATTTCCTTATAATGTTTAATTTGTCTCACTTAAGGTCCTTTGCAGGAGGAAGATAAATCACAGCATTCAGCTAAAAAACCCAAAACAAAAACCCATGACAAAATCGTGTTTATGAAGAAGATTCCCTCATGCCTACAGGTTGAAGATTGTATCGCGGGTATGACTGTTTCAATCTTTACAATGGTAAGAAAAAACAAGGAAATCTATCACTTAAAATTGAGCAAAAATAAAATTTTAGTTTTGTTTGAACCTAATTAGTTAGTAGGCAATTTCTCTTCTTAGCTCCCTGAGAGTGTCCTTAGTTACTCTTATCAGCAAATGGAAACAATTTAGAATGTAAAGACTGAAAGAACCACCTTTACAAACTAAGTGATCCACTTTATAGTTTTCCATAAAGAGAAATGGATGCCCTCTTAATAGAAATATGTACATGTTTTGATTTTATCTTTACTTAGATAAAGGAAGAAGTGGCTTATTTTACTTCCACATTTCTCTTTAGAAACATGACATCTAATTTTTAAAAATTCCACATGATGTCCATGAAAGATGGTAGAAAATATGGAGGAACGAGATGAAAAATGAGATTAAAAGACAAGTCAGAAGGCAGAAAGAAACTGTAGAAAGTGTACTCAGCAACACAAAACACAAAGCTGAAAAGCATTTCTATCCCTTATCTTCAAAAAGAGTAAAGAATTGTTATTCTGCTATTGGTATGATAAATAATGTGTTTAAAAAAACAACAAAACTTGAATTTAACCACAAACAGAATGAAGAGGAAGGAACTACTTTCTAAAACACTGCATGCTACAACAATTAAAACAATCATCTCAAGGGAAAAACAACAGAAAATGTAAAAGCTGATGACAAAAGGCAAAAACACACTTTACTATAATGTAGGTAAAATGGATGGAACTCCCGTTAAAAGCTGTTATATTTTAGTTAACGTGAAGATCAATGATATATTACTTACAAAAACAGTATCTATATAGCCACACAGAACACTTAAAAATGAAAGTTATATTGAAAAAACAAAAGTGGGTACACTTTGTACAGCATGGTGACAATATTTAATAACTACTGTATATTTGAAAGTTGCTAAGAGTACATCTTGAAGTTCTCATCACAAGAAAAAAAATTCTGTAATTATGTATGGCTACTAGACTTATTGTGGTGATTGTTTCACAATGTATGCAAATATTGAATCATTACATTGTACACAGGAAACTAATATAAATGTTATGCTAATTATATCTCAGTTTTAAAAAGCAGGAGTAGAAATAATATGAAATAAAACAGAATTCAAGTTCAGAATTAAAAAAAGGGTTAAGAGGGTATCCAATACTCATGAGGGACCATTTCTAATATTTGTAGGTAACAGAAATGTCTTCATAACATTTGAAAGCCCCTCAGCCCCAAATCCACCCTTTACTTCCTGCTTCTGAGATGGGGACATTTCTCCCTTGCCAGATGCAACAGCATGAAGCCTCATCAGTAAAGGATGCTATAGGGTCACTGTAGAAGGAAGGGGCTTTACTTCCTGGTCCAATGTGCTTTTCTCAAAGGCAAGCTTGTCGTGCAGGGGCTAGCAGCTTTCATGGCTTCCCCTGGCATCCCAGCTTGTCCGCAGGCTGGGCACCTCCCCATGGCATCCTGGAAAGCTATTTCCCAGCAAGTGCCCCTGTGTAGCACTTTCCTATGCATGATTTCCCCTAGTACTCCACCAAACTCCACCACCAGTGGGCCACAGTTATCTTCTCCAAGTAGATGTGGTTCTCAGCCCTGCAGGTAAAATGGGGCTCCTTTCCAGATTTGTTCCTTCCAAGGGTGCACTGCCTCAGCCTTATGGGTAACGCTGTTCCCTGTATCTGCTGTTCGTATAGTCTTTAGAGTTTTCTTTATCTCTTAGCAATCAATGCTGCATCATTCCAAACTCCTGTTATAGTTAATAATTTTTATTTAAACTTTGCCTGGTCAAACTACTGTGTAGTTTTTGTCTTCTGAATAGACCTGGACCAAAACTATTAGTAATATTTCAGGTCTCTTTCTGGATTGGTAATCATTTTAACTCATCATGACAGGAGTGAAGAGACTGAGACCTCTAAAGTCAAACATCTTCAAGCCACCATTTCAGAAGGAGATTAACATCTGTAATTTCTCTAATACAGTTAGTAAATCTTACCTTATTTTTAGCCACCTCAGCTGCCATTACTGCAATCTGACCTTCATAGGATTTGATAGCTTCATTTACAGCTTCAAGCTGTTGTTCATTGGATGCATGCTCTCTCTTGAGCTCTTCTAGCTCCAGGGTGATAGCTTCAACTTCCTATAAGAAACACAGCATCTGGGCATTCAACAGGTTATTAACTACTGAAAAATAAATACATGCATGTCAACAAAATTAGTAAGATTCTCAAGCAAGTAAGACCCATAGCTTAGTTACTCAACTACCAAAACATGTAAGCTACTTCCAAAGAAGAAAGAGGAAAGGAAATTTATTTTTCTATATTAAAAAAAAGACAAATGTACATACAATTTTTATGGGTTCAAAGAACTTTGTATAAACTATATCCTTTATCCTTTTATTCCTATAGGGATAAACAATATACAGTTCTAAATAGCAGATAAATTAACAGAGGTAAAGCCTTTTAAAAACAATTATTCAGTGACAAAAAAATTAGTTTCTTAACTTTCTTCTTTCCCATTATAGCCTTTAGTTCTTTAGAAAATACTGTGCAAGCTATGAAAGAATCATAAAGTGGGTTAAAAAACAAACAAAAAAACTATGAACAAAAGTTAGACTTAAGTGAAACTGTACAGAATAGTGATTGAGCACAGCCTCTGTAGACAGAAAAACGCAGGTCAAATTCCAGCCTTGGCACTATCCAAAAGATATAATCAGATATCACCAGTCTATGATCGAATAGCACTTTGTATATATAACATGCCTGGTCTTACATCATTCTTTCACAGTGTATGTATGTTCACAAAGATGATCAAACAGAAATGTCAACAGTGAATCTCTGATACGACACAGCTCTGCGTACATGATATAAGCTTTGTTCCACTCTTGAATGAAACATTTACCAAAAGGCAACTTTGCTCTTTCTCCAAAATTAGCAAGCCAATGCAACCCCTATTCAAAATTACATAACACTTAATTCCAGGGTTTGAGTAAAGCATATTTTAATGTGACTCGTAAGATGTGTAATGTGTCTCCTAAAGAAGTACATCTCACTTTTGGATTTTGTGATAAATACCGATGAATAAGGCCAAGGCCAACCAGTGGTGCTCTACCACCTTCAGTTCTATTCTGAGGTTAAAAGATTAGTTCCATTTCAAAACAAAGTTATTACCTGTTGTTTTTCTTTCATTTTCTTGGTAGAAGCATCTGCCTTAGTTTTGGCACAATCTAGTTTTTTCTGTGCATCCTTCAGTTCTCTCTCTCTTTCAGCTTCTGCGTTTTTCATTTTATTCTCCAATACTTCATATTTTTCTTCTGCTTTTTTTTGAATTTCTTTGGTGTTTTTTAAGGTCTCCTCACTTTCCTCTACATCATAAAGCAGATAAATATGCCTATGTGAGGTCTTCCAACAACTATTAACAGGTATAGATATTAATGGCTTACAAATTCAACTTTTAATAGAAGAAAAGGTATGGAAAGTTGGAGCCAAGAGTTTAAAAAAAAATCAACTGTTCTAACCTTATTCTAGAAATGGTATATTGAAACACAGATCATGCCTAAAAGCCATACTTGAAATATCTAATGATCTGTAAAGAAATTATTTCCAATCACATGAAATTGAGTAACATAAACTTTACCTACAACTTAACTTATAAAAAGATCACAGACCATCTTTTTTTTTATATGACTGTATGCTTCCTAACATCAGAACTGAGTGTGTAACTAACTATGGTATTTTCTTTTTATTTTAGTTAAAAGAAAGCTTACACAGCAAGATCCTTTTTGACCCACCTCCTAAAGAAATGGAAATAAAAACAAAAATAAACAAATGGGACCTAATGAAACTTCAAAGCTTTTGCACAGCAAAGGAAACCATAAACAAGACCAAAAGACAACCCTCAGAATGGGAGAAAATATTTGCAAATGAAGCAACTGACAAAGGATTAATCTCCAAAATTTATAAGCAGCTCAATAACAAAAAAACAAACAACCCAATCCAAGAATGGGGAGAAGACCTAAATAGACATTTCTCCAAAGAAGATATACAGACTGCCAACAAACACATGAAAGAATGCTCAACATCATTAATCATTAGAGAAAGGCAAATCAAAACTACAATGAGATATCATCTCACACCAGTCAGAATGGCCATAATCAAAAATATCTAGAAACAATAAATGCTGGAGAGGGTGTGGAGAAAAGGGAACACTTGCACTGCTGGTGGGAACGTGAATTGGTACAGCCACTATGGAGAACAGTATGGAGGTTCCTCAAAAAACTACAAATAGAACTACCATATGACCCAGCAATCCCACTACTAGGCATATACCCTGAGAAAACCATAATTCAAAAACAGTCATGTACCAAAATGTTCATTGCAGCTCGATTTACAATAGCCCGGAGATGGAAACAACCTAAGTGTACATCATCCGATGAATGAATAAAGATGTGGCACGTATATACAATGGAATATTACTCAGCCATAAAAAGAAATGAAATTGAGCTATTTGTAATGAGGTGGATAGACCTAGAGTCTGTCATACAGAGTGAAGTAAGTCAGAAAGAGAAAGACAAATACTGTATGCTAACACATATATATAGAATTTAAGAAAAAAAAATGTCATGAAGAACCTAGGAGTAAAACAGGAATAAAGACACAGACCTACTTGAGAATGGACTTGAGGATATGGGGAGGGGGAAGGGTAAGCTGGGACAAAGCAAGAGAGAGGCATGGACATATATACACTACCAAACATAAGGTAGATAGCTAGTGGGAAGCAGCCGCATAGCACAGGGAGATCAGATTGGTGCTCTGTGACGGCCTGGGGTGGTGGGATAAGGAGGGTGGGAGGGAGGGAGATGCAAGAGGTAAGGGATATGGGAACAGATGTATATGTATAACTGATACACTTTGTTATAAAGCAGAAACTAACATACATATAATTGTGAAGCAATTATACTCCAATAAAGTAAAAAAAAAAGAAAGCTTACAGTTTACTTCATAAGCAAGCTTACTTAGTGTTCCTTGCTCCTTTATTTTTATTCAAGGAATCTCTTATTATAGAGAAGCACTGTGAGAACATGTCTAGGATGAAGCATAGTAAACATATTACCTCTAAATTTATAAATTTAAAAATAAAAAAGTAAGATAGAATGAGCATGTTATGGTCACAACTGACATACGCTGTTAAGCGTTAGGACCTAGGTACAAATATAACCCTAAAAGCCATGATTAGACAATTTCCTATACTACTTTTCATTGTAGAAATGTCATTCCAAGAAATCAAAAGAGAAATAAAAAAATACTTTGTCACAAATGAAAATGGAAATACAACATACCAAAACTTACATCATATGTAGCAAAATCAGTTCTAGCTATGAGTGAAGTTCATAGCAAAGTTCATAGCCATAAATGCCTACCTCAAGAAACAAGAAAAATCTCAAACAGCTTTACACCAAAAATCTGTTGTGTTTCTATACACTAAATAATCCCATTTACAACTGCATCAAAAAGGAAAACAAACAAAGCCCAAAGTTAGCAGAAGGAAGAAAATAACAAAGATCAGTGTGGAAATAAATGAAATTGAGACTAAAAAGAAATAGAAAAAAAAATTAATGAAACTAAGAGCTAGTTCTTCAAAACTGCCAAAGTTTTAGCTAGACCTAAGGAAAAAAAGACTCAGAGTCAGAAATAAAAGATGAGATGTTACAACTGATACCACAGTAATATAAAGAATCATAAAAGGTTACTATGAACAATTTTACACCAACAAACCAGACAATCTAGAAAAAATAAATTACTAGAAAAGACAACCTATCAAGATTGAATCATGATGAAACAAAATCTGAAAAGAGATTATAAGGAGATTTAGTAAGTAATCAAAAACCTCCCAACAAACAAAAGTCCAGGATTGGACGGCTTTACTGGTGAATTCTAACAAACATTCAAAGAAGAATTAATACCAATCCTTCCTTCTCAAATTCTTCCAAAAAGCAGACAAGGAAGAAATTGTTCCAAACTCATTTTGTGAGGCCAGCATCATCCTGATATCAAAACCAGACAAGGACGCCACAAGAAAAGAAAATTACAGGCTATTATTCCTGATGAACACAAATGCAAAAATTCTCAACAAAATTTTAGCAAACTGAATTCAACAATACATTAAAAGGATCATACACCATGACCAAGTAGGATTTATTCCAGGGATACAAGTATGGTTCAACATCTGCAAATCAGTCAATGTGATACATAATATTAACAAATGAAGGATAAAGTCATGGTCATCTTAATAGCAGAAAAAGCATCTGAGAAAATTCAACATCTATTTATGATAAAAACTCACAATAAAGTGAGTACAGAGAGAACATACCTTAACATGATAAAGGCTATACATGACAAGCTCACAGCTAACATCACACTCAATGGTAAAAAGCTGAAGGCTTTTCCTCTAAGATCAGGAAGAAGATAAGGATCCTTGCCTACTCTCCACTTTCATTTGACATAGTGTTGGAAGTCCTATAGCAATTGGGAAAGAAAAAGAAATGCATCTAAACTGGAAAGGAAAAAGTAAAACTGTCACTATTTGCAGAAATATTATAAATAGAAAACCCTAAAGACTCCACCAAAAAACTGTTAGAAATAATAAGCAAATTCAGCAAAGTTGTAGAATACAAAATCAATATATAAAAAATCTGTTGTGTTTCTATACAATCCCATTTACAATTGCATCAAAAAGAAAATACCTAAAAATAAATTTAACTAAGGAGGTGAAGGACATGTACACTGAAAACTAGGAAACACTGATGAAAGAAATTGAAGACCAAAATAAATGGAAAGATATTCTGTGCTCACGGATTGGAAGAATATTGTTAAAATGTCCATACTACCCAAAGCAATCTACAGATTCAAGTCAATTCCTGTCAAAATTTCAATGGCATTTTTCACAGAAATAAACAATCCTAAAATTTGTATGGAACCACAAAAGACCCTAAACAGCCAAAGCAATCTTGAAAAAGAACAACAAAGCTGGAGGAATCATACTCCCTGTTTTCAAACTTTATTACAAAGCTAGAGTAATCAAAACAGTATAGTATTGATATTAATAACAGACAGATCAATGGAACTACTGAATAGAGAACCCAAAAATAAAACCACACATACATGGTCGATTAATTTATGACAGAGGAGTCAAGAATATACAATGGGGAAAAGACAGTCTCTTTTATAAATGGTGGAAGGAAACTGGACTTGCAAAAGAATGAAACTGGACCACTAAGACCATACATAAAAATTAACTCAAAATGGATTAAAGACTTGAACATAAGACCTGCAACCATGAAACTCCTAGAAGAAAACACAGGTGGTAAGCTCCTTGACATAGGTTTTGATGATTTTTTGGATTTGACACCAAAAGCAAAAATGAACAAGTGGGACTACATATCAAAATAAAAAGCTTCTGCACAGCAAAGGAAACCATCAACAAAACTAAAAGGCAAACTACTGAATAGGAGAAAATATTTGTAAATTATATATCTGATAAGGGGTTAATATCTAAAATATATTAACTCATACAACTCAACAGAAAAAAACAACCAAATCCAAAAATAGGCAGAGGACCTGAATACACATTTTCCACAGAAGACATACAGACGGCCAACAGGTACATAAAAAGATGTTCAATACTAATCACCAGGGAAATGCTCATCAAAACCACAATGAGATATCACTTTGACCATTAGAATGGCTATTATCAAAAAGACAAGAAATATCAAGTGTTAGCAAGAATGTGAAGAAAGAGCACACTTGTACACTGCTGGTGGGATTGTAAATTGGTGCAGACACTATGGAAAACAGTATGGAGGTTCTTCAAAAAATTAAAGATAGAACTATTGTATGATCCAACTTTCCACTTCTGAGTATTGGTCTGAAGAAACCAAAGACACTAACTTGAAAAGATATCTGCACCCCCATGTTCACTGCTGCATTATTTACAGCAGCCAAGACATGGAAACAACCTAATAGTCCACTGATGGATGAATGGACAAAGAAACTGTGGTATATACATACAACAGAATATTATTCAGCCATAAAAAAAAAAAAAAAGGAAATTCTACCATTCGCAATAACATGGATGGACCTTAAGGGCATTATGCTAAGTGAAGTAAGTCAGAGAAAGATAAATATCATATGATCTCACTTATACGTGGACTCTTAAATACCCTAGCTTGTAGATACAAAGAAAAGATTGGTGGTTGCTAGAGGCAGGGGTGGGGGAGGTGAGTGAAATAGATGAATTTTTAGTTTTGTAAAAGAGAAAAAAAAAAGAATGAAAATACTAGTGAGGGAAATAGGCCTGTGAATATTGTCCTAAGGAACAAGACAAATTTAAAACTACCATATACAATTAAATTCTGATTAAAGGTATAATATAGGTTCTTAAAATTTGGGACAGAGGCAGCTATAAATTGAATTACACATTAAAAAATTCTGTATAACAAAAATACTATAAACATAAAACTAAAAGACAAGCACATAACAAAAAAGATATTTGTAATGTGGTGACCTATAAGAAAAAATCAGGACTCTTATGTATGAGTACAATAAAAACAAGCTATGAGCAACCCAATAAAAAAAGGGCAAATTAATAGAAAATTATTAAAATATTTAAATTGAAAAATATTTTTTAAAATTAAAATATTTAAAGTAATTAATGCAGATAAATATATAATAAGCACAAGAGCTGCTAAATACCGAAAGTAAGGCTATCAGTAGAAACAGATTAGCACAGAATGTTTTTGTCTTACCAATGATTTTTTTAAGAGCATCTAATTCTTCTTGTTGCTTGTGATATGAGCTTTGCTGAAGCTTGGTTTGTAATAAATCTGCCTCCTCAGTTTTCATCTCCCACTGCTGTTTTAGTTGGCGATACCTTAAGAAAGAGAAGTTTATAATAAATAACAAGTTTTTCTGATGTTAGAGACATGCTTTTAAATAACAGGCTCTTACCCAAAACAAACTCATACAACATAATATAAGATGCCACTGGTTACAAGACTCATTTTGATAACTTCCGCATTTCTGCGGCATCAATTAAACTCGTTTGACTTGGTTACTGAAGGTAAACAACCCTAAATGACCAAGACCAATTGTAACTATCCAGAGAAATATTCTTAATTTTAGAAAATACTAATAATCTTTGAATAAATAGGCTTCCTTAAAAATAACTCCTCCCACTGATCCTTATCAAAAAGAAAAACTCCATAACAGCTCCCCATCACAGAAATAGAATACATAACAATTATATAATATTTCAAAAATTTTGTTATCTATTAATCCCTAGTTTCAAATGTTAAAAAAATAATATTGTTCCCTACATTTTGTAAGGAAACTGGTAGTTTAAAATGGCACAGTACTGAACTTAAACATTTGCAAAGCACTTTTTTTGCAAACCCTGTAATTCTCCCCCAGTTCTGGATGCTTCAAGTTATTTCTTTGGAAGGTATTTCGCTAATTCAGCTGCAGTGAAATTTTAAATTACAGTAAATTCAAAGGTTGCTTGTCACTAGAAATTCATGAGGTTTGAGGAAAAAGTAAGGAAGCAACTTATAAAGCATAAGTACTCCCTTGAGTATTCTTGTCTGAGACTACTTGACAGCATAATTTTAACTTGAGTCATTTTCCAACTCATTTAAAAATGTAAAGTGTAGAAATGTGAAAAAAGATATAAGCTATTTTCCTGATATGATCTATGAAAGAATGGCTTTAGTTGACCCTTCCACTCTCATTTTTCCAAATCTATTTCTCTTCCTTAACCTCTGGGCCACAATTAGTCTACAAGACAACTCTGCAGAATAAATGATCCAGTACTGCTCAACAAAGTTAACAGTTCCAAGCCAAATGTGACAACAAACTCATTGCCTTGACAGAGCTTCCACATATCAAAGAAATCTTTTTGTATCTTTCTCACAGAAAAAGTTCATTCACTTTATGGTTAAGGTATGGTAATGAAGGTAAAAGGCAGACTTTACATGTATATAATGTTTGAAAGTGGGCATTTTGATACAATTTACATCTTCAAATGGCCACTTTGACTTGCTGTAGCAATCTCTTCCATATAATATTGTGTCCCAAAGAAGTCTTGGTACCATTCTAAGTTTTGGTGATTTCAGAAGATGAATGCCAAAAGTTTACCAAAAAAAAAAAAAGATCACTTCAAGTTTTTTTAAATTAATTAATTTATTTTGGGCTGCGTTGGGTCTTCGTTGCTGCACATGGGTTTTCTCTAGTTGAGGCGAGCGGGGGCTACTCTTCATTGCAGTGTGTGGGCTTCTCACTGTGGTGGCTTCTCTTGTTGCAGAGCATGGGCTCTAGGTGTGTAGGATTCAGTAGTTGTGGCTCACGGGCTCTAAAGCACAGGCTCAATAGTCGTGGCGCACTGGCTTATTTGCTCTGAGGCATGTGGGATCTTCCCAGACCAGGGCTCGAACCAGGAAAGTCTCTCATTTCAAGGTTTTTATCTCTCTCGCTCTCTTTTTTTTAAAGCTTTATTCAGTATTGTGAATTCTAAATAAAATGTTTTATTTTAATTTTATCTCAGTTCCCATTTGCCATCTTCAGAGTGACTAGAAAAAAATTACAATTAAGCTCTCAAATACTGTACTTAGTAAGTCTGTGGCATTTATACTCCTGAAGCTTTTATAGCAAGTAAGGACTGTTCTCCTGGATAACCACATGGCGAGTTCACTCACATCATTCTGGTATTTATTCAACAGTCTTCTTCTCAGTAAGGCTTTCCCTGCCCACCCCATATAATATTTCAACACCTCTTTCTTTGCCCTGGATAGTTCATATCTCCTTTACTATTTTACTTTTTTCTTCTTAGAACTTAGCATTATCTAACATACATTTTACCAGTTTAACTTTTTATATTGTCTGTTGCCCCAGCTACACATATCAAAACAAGATGAAGAGATATATCTGTTTGACTCCCTGCTATATTCCCAGCTCCTCGAAGAGTACTTGGCATGAGGCAAACAACAGTAAATAATGTTAAGTGACAAAAAAAGGTTACATTAAATAGCATGGTACCAATTTTGAAAAAAAAAATGCCATATGCATATTGTGTCATACACAAAATATGCATCATACACAAACAGAAGTAATGTTGAAAAGTACGCATACATACCTATATCCACACCCACACAGAAAATACACTGTAAGTAAACACTTTAATTCTAGCAGTGACTTTTGACATAACTTGTTTAACTTCTCCATAGTAAACTTAGAGATCTTCAACATGTACAGGACAGCCATAATGCTGCAAAACTTAGTGAGGTCACCTGATTGATGCTATAATATTACATCATTTCAAATCAAGGACTCAAGTATCCTCTGGCATCAACCTCTAGAGTATCTATGGATTTCCTCACTAATCCCAGCAGAATGTTAACAGAGTGTATCTCAGCAGAAAAAGGGGAATATTTGGCTGATTTTTCTTTCCTTCTTTTAATTAGCTTTCCCCAATTTCTTAAAGACACTATTTATATTAAAAAAACCTGATAAACAAGTTATCAATTCACAACTTATTCAATAATACCAAGGTTATTATTTAAAAGTCAGAAGTATTTCTTTAAATAAAATTTTCTTTCATCTTCTACCATGCAAATCTTTGACCAAGAAAATTTTTAAATACAGCTTAATCCAACCAAAGTCTTACTTTTCAGCAGTGTTTTTAAGACCTGCTAATTCCTTTTCTAGAGCCTGTAGCTCATTCTCCTTGATTCTCAGCTCATCTTGAACATCTTTGAGTTCTTGAAACTTGGTTAAAATAGAAGCTGCCTGGGATCGGGCACCTGACAGAGGCAAATTGAAACAGGCCTTTGACACCAAGTTACCATGTATTTAGTAAGCAATAAAAACTTTTCTGAGAGAATTATACTTGAAATAATTCAACAGCCAATCTTTAGTAAGTTTATGAAGCTACAGAATTCACTTCATCATTTGAATCGTAGGGCATACATTCTTGATAACAAATACTTCTAAGTAGATGTGGTGGATTATTTACTCAAAATAATCATTGCCCTTGCCGTCTGGGCCCATCCCTCCCAGGCCCATTTCCCTCTCTACTGTCATAAGGCTTAGCCATGTGCTTTGCTCTAGCCAATCAGTGGGAAATGTACCTCTTCTGAAAGGAAGCTTTAAGAGGCAGCACATAATTTACCATGTTTTCCCCTTCCCTTCCCATGAGAAAAGTATGTTCAAAAAAGGGACTTACTTCTCAGTCAGCCTGGGTCCCATAATGAGAATAACAGGGAGCAGAGACAAGTGACCCACAGATAATGTAGCATAATTATGGAATAAACTTGTAAGCTACTGAGATTTGGGAGCTGTTTATTACCACATCATAATGTGGTCTAAACTCGATGTAGCAGTGTAACCTGGTTTCACCTTACGTGCACTATAACTGGCAGTAACAGGCTGAGGTGTTAGGTTGGCAAGAAAACTCTAGGTTTGATGGGAGGATGCAAAGGTCAATTAGCAATGCTATTGTGAGCACTTTGTTTATAGATATGGGGTTACATATTTGCTATCTCTTAAGCAGGAATTTTAAGAACCTCCAATTCAATGAAATCTAAAATGTTTCTTCTATTTTAGATATTTAAAAATATTTGGTCTCTATCTTCCAATTGCAGATGCTAGTCATCTTGTACACTGGGGAACTTGATACTTTATCATGGAATTCATTATATTGGCTGTTTTCTTGGCCTAGAAAGAAATTAAGACACTTGATATCTCAAGAGGCATCCAAGTCTCTTGGTTTGGTTAAAAGCACAAACTCTGTAATCAGACCACCTGAGTTCAAATTCTGAGCTCTGCCACTTACCAGCAAGTTACTTAATCACTCTATACCTTAGTTTCTAAAACTGTATAATGGAGATGATAGTAATGTCTACCTTATGGTTGCTATAAGGATTAAATAAGCTAATCATTTAAAGTCCTTAGAATAGGGCTTTACAGAATGATAGAAATGTTCTATATTTGCACTGTCCAATTACCCACTAACCACTTGTGGTTACTGAGCCCTTGAAATATGACTAGTGCAATTAAGGAAATTATTTTAATTTTATTTAATTTTAATTATCTTATTTTGGTGTAAAGAGCCACATGTGGCTAGTAGCTACTGTATTGGACAGTACAGTCTTACAACACTGCCCAGTACACAGTAACTACTATTTAGTGTTTGTTATTTATTACATGGTCACTTGACACAGATCTGGAAACTCAGTGTTGCAAATATTAGAACAAGAAATATATGGTCATTATCTAAGAATTCCTTACTTAAGGCATTCAGGCAGATTTAATTTTTTGTTTTACTTTTGACAGGAGCAGTAACATATACACAAATTACAAGTTAACATGTTTCCTAAAGGAGAAGTGGGTAGTTAAGCTACAAATGTTCTGACTAAAAAGACTTCATATCCCAGTGACTAGAATATCTTAATAAGACAAAAAGCAAGAGAAAATAAACATGAATAGACTTAAGATGAATAAGAAAAGCTATAGGACTGATTACTAGCCTATGAGTTCCTTCAGGACAATGACAGTGTATAATTTCTCAATTAATATTAAGCACCTGTCACAAAGTAGGTATTCAAAAGAAAACTCGATCCTTTGATTAGGAATAAAACACTGGATTAAGTCATTCCAAGCCCAATATTTCCTGTTTAAAAAAAAAAGCCCCCATCCTATTTACCACACAGAATTGTGAGGACAAAATGATATAAAACCTACCTCCACTCAACGTCCCGTGAGGATCAAATACATCACCTCCTAGAGTCACGGTTCTAGTCATTATCCTTTTATCGAAAGCTACCTTTTTTGCATTATCCATATTGTCACAAACAAATGTTGTTCCAAAGACAAATTCCATTGCTTTCTGAAGTTCTGGTTTGTATTCAACCAGGGAAAGAGCCACACGAACATTATTAGGGCCAACCTAGGGGAAAACAGTTATGTCGTGATACATATTACTCCTTTCCTTTCAAATATTATTTTATAAAATAGTAAGAACTGCCACAACAGAAACTGAATACCTATCCAGCACTACAACTCCTTTTGAATTTTCTAAAATGCTATAGAAAACTCAACACTTTTAGAAAAAAACAATTCTAAGTTTAAACACTGAAAAATCTAAGTAAAATATTTAGCTAGAATACCAATCATTATGAGAGTTTCAATCAAGCAGAAGCCACTACCAAGTTTCTAAATTCAAAGTGGATTATTTTAGAAAAATTTTTTTTAACATCTTTATTGGAGTATAATTGCTTTACAATGGTGTTAGTTTCTGCTTTATAACAAAGTGAATCAGTTATACGTATACATATGTCCCTATATCTCTTCCCTCTTGCGTCTCCCCCTCCCTCCCACCCTCCCTATCCCACCCCTCTAGTGAACATCCTTTCTTAATTAAAGTACATCAATTTCTGGATCAACACAATTACATAAAATGTTTTACTTCAATTATTAACTTGGTTGTTCCAAAGTGAATACTTTTTCATTCAAATAAAACATGCTAAGGCAACCACCTGCTAGTTACAGAAATAAAAACAATAATTGAGTAAAAAAAAATCTTTTTTAAATCCCTCAATCTTTTATTTTGATCCAACTGTCTTTTCTCAACCTTTGTTTATAATGTCTACCTCTGCCCACATTTTTAGAACAACTTAGCATACTTTATGGAGCTTAGTAGTAGCAGAAATCATAATGAAGGCAGATCTATGTAACATATGTTCAGCAGTGTCCTCTGACATAGCAGTTACCATTAAGTGGGTCTGGCTGAGGGATCTGGGTAGAAGTGTTTTAGTTGTTACTTAAAACCCCAATTGACTTCTAACACTGGAACTTGACACAGGACTAAAATAACTTCCAAAACCTTCTAGACCCTAAGGTGATTTTTTTAAGTAAAGGATGTAAATACTAACCAAAAATACCACCTTTCAATTACTCTGTACTCATCTTTCTTCTTCTGATAGTAAACAATTTTCATTGAAGGTGTCTCAATTTCAAGAAATATACTGACTATCCATTTAGTATCTTAATTATACATGCATTTTCAGGTTTCATAGTATTTTCTTTTCAACTCATGCACTTGGAATGCCTGTTCAATAACTGATATCACTGCTGAATCTTATGATTGGCTTCATGTTTTTACCAAATATTATGCAACCACTACAGCCTTTTAAATGTATTTCCTTGTACTCATCTATTTACTAGTAACCACACCACTTTAGATCTGCATATACTGCATATACTGCATATACCACATATACCACATATACTTTTGACAGGAGTAGTAACATATACACAAATTACAAGTTAACATGTTTCCTAAAGGAGAAGTATATATGCATATACTGCATATACCACAGCAGCTGACTGCATATACTGGTTACCTGCTTTGTATGTTCATAGGTTGGTAAGCAATCTAGAAAAGCTCTAATAGAGAAGCATCTCTGCAAGATGGATGGATACCTTCCATAACGGTTGTCACTGCAGCCAGTTTAAGTGTGCCTGGCATGAGAAAACCTGAAGAATTCTTGTATTTATCTATAAGCTCTAAAATTCTATTTGGAAATCAAAAATTTAACATTTAATGCCACCTGATAGTCATGTGACTTAGGTTTAAAGACATTCTAGAAGATGGCAGAGTAGGGTGACGTGGAACACACCTCCCCACAAATATATCAAGAATACATCTACAAATGGAACAATTCTCACAGAGCACCTTCTGAATACTAGCAGAGGACCTCAGACACCTGAAAGGACAAGAAAGATCCCCATGTAACCAGGTAGGATGAAAGAAATAAAAAAGAAAAGAGGAAGTGGGATGGGACATGTACCCCTTGGAGGGGAGCTGAAGGAGAGGAGAGGTTCCCACACCTGGGGAGATATCCTCACCAGTGGGGAGATCAGATGGGACAGAAGGGGAGCTTCGAGGGCTCACAGGGAAGTGCAGCAACCAGTCTGTGACAGGCAGGACAGAGTGAGACCTACACAGATGGTCCGTGCCACAGTCCTGTGCGCCCCAGCCTGAGACACGTGTGGTGGTATGGACAGGGGCTGGGCACTGGAATGTGGGGTTTGGAGAGCTGACCTGCAGAGAGGACCACTTTTGTCTGCATGGAGTCAGCCTGAAGGGACAGGAGCAACCAGGAATGTTCGTGGAAGAAGCCCCAGCCACCACAGAAGCAAAGCGCTGTTGTTGAGCAGAGTGCGAAAGGCACAGCCGCCACAGCAGCCTCTTTCCCCACGCACTGGCACCTGCCGCTGCAGGCATTACAAGGGGCTCCCGCCTGGGCAGCCCACACATCCTGACCGCTGCCCTGGCCCCCTCCCACCTGGTCAGGCTCATGTGCTCAGGGGCAGCCTCAGGAGCAGAGGCTGGTAGGTCTGAGCCTCAGGGGCCGTGTGACTAAGGAAGAAGAGCTGACATCTCTCTTTGCAGCTTTGTGAACCATGGATTTACACCTCTGCTGCCGGCTTTGTAAATTTACCACCTGCAGAATATCCAAACAGGCAACGAGTGCTCCTGCAGCTGAGACAGGTCTGGCTTTAGCAGCTGTGGGCTTTGTGCGAGTTGAACCAGGCCAGAGTCTGAGCTGCCTCCATAGGTCCCACAGCAACTCCATGTGCATGACTGCTGCAGTCCTGGCACCTGACTTCAGTGGATGTACATTGGTGGCCTGGTGAAAACAATGCTTTAGAGACACCAGGGCCAACTGCCAGCAAACCCACAGTTAAGAGGGGACGAGAGCAGGGCCAACAGCAGTGTACTTTGTGAGCCAGCACAATGGGTGGAAGGTGACACAAGAGCACAATCACAGGTGAACAGCTCCAGAGGAGGAATACTCAGTGGTTTCTCTCCCAGTGGGAGAGAAATCCTGCCTACCTCACACCGCAGATCAGAAACACAGCTCAGAAACAGATCTGGGGGCTTCTACTCCAACAACTAGGGAGCAGACCCTGCCCCTGACGGCAGTGACAACCACAGAGGAAAGTGGAGGACCCGCCCAATATCCAGTGCAGGCTCTAGTCACCACAACACTGGGCACTGCCACCGAATGAAGAAAAAAGAATGAGAAAAAATGAGGACAGTCTCAGAGACCTCTGGGACAACATTAAATGCAACAGCATTCACATTATAGGGGTCCCAGAAGGAGAAAAGAGAGAAAGGGTCTGAGAAAACATTTAAAGAGATGTAGCCAAAAACTTCCCTAACATGAGAAAGGAAACACTCACTCAACTATAGGAAGCAAGGAGAATCAAATACAGGATGAACCAAAGAAGGAACACACCGAGACACATGATAACCAAATTGGCAAAAATTAGATACAAAGAAAAACATTAAAAGTAAAAAGGGAAAAGCAACAAATAACATAGAAGGGAACCCCCATAAGGTTATCAGCTGATTTTTCAGCAGAAATTCTGCAGGCCAGAGGGAGTGGCATGATATATTCAAAGTGATGAGAGGGAAAAACCTACAACCAAGAATACTCTACCCAGCAGGGCTCTCATTCAGATTCAATCAACAGAGATCAAAAGTTTTACAGACTTTCTGCAGGGTTTTGTATCATAAATGGGTGTTGAATTTTGTCAAAAGCTTTCTCTGCATCTATTGAGATGATCATATGGTTTTTCTCCTTCAATTTGTTAATATGGTGTATCACGTTGATTGATTTGCATATATTGAAGAATCCTTGCATTCCTGGAATAAACCCCACTTGATCATGGTGTATGATCCTTTTAATGTGCTGTTGGATTCTGTTTGCTAGTATTTTGTTGAGGATTTTTGCACCTATGTTCACCAGTGATATTGGCCTGTAGTTTTCTTTCTTTGTGACATCCTTGTCTGGTTTTGGTATCAGGGTGATGTTGGCCTCGTAGGCATAGAGGGAACTTTCCTCAACGTAATAAAGGCCATGTATGACAAACCCACAGCCAACATCGTCCTCAATGGTGAAAAACTGAAAGCATTTCCACTAAGATCAGGAACAAGACAAGGTTGCCCACTCTCACCACTATTATTAAACATAGTTTTGGAAGTTTCAGTCACAGCAATCAGAGAAGAAAAGGAAATAAAAGGAATCCAAATTGGAAAGGAAGAAGTAAAGCTGTCACTGTTTGCAGATGACATGATACTATACATAGAGAATCCTAAAGATGCTACCAGAAAACTACTAGAGCTAATCAATGAATTTGGTAAAGTAGCAGGATACAAAATTAATGCACAGAAATATCTGGCATTCCTATACACTAATGATGAAAAATATGAAAGTCAAATTAAAAAACACTCCCATTTACCACTGCAACAAAAAGAATAAAATATCTAGGAGTAAACCTACCTAAGGAAACAAAAGACCTATATGCAGAAAATTATAAGACACTGATGAAAGAAATTAAAGATGATACAAATAGATGGAGAGATATACCATGTTCTTGGATTGGAAGAATGAACATTGTTTAAATGACTCTACTACCCAAAGCAATCTACAGATTCAATGCAATCCCTATCAAACTACCTATGGCATTTTTCACAGAACTAGAACAAAAGATTTCACAATTTGTATGGAAACACAAAAGACCCCGAATAGCCAAAGCAATCTTGAGAACGAAAAACAGAGCTGGAGGAATCAGGCACCCTGACTTCAGACTATACTACAAAGCTGCAGTAATCAAGACAGTATGGTACTGGCAAAAAAACAGAAATATAGATCAATGGAACAGGATAGAAAGCCCAGAGATAAACCCACGCACATATGGTCACCTTATCTTTGATAAAGGAGGCAGGAATGTACAGTGGAGAAAGGACAGCCTCTTCAATAAGTGGTGCTGGGAAAACTGGACAGGTACATGTAAAAGTATGAGATTAGAACACTCCCTAACACCATACACAAAAATAAACTCAAAATGGATTAAAGACCTAAATGCAAGGCCAGAAACTATCAAACTCTTAGAGGAAAACATAGGCAGAATACTCTATGACATAAATCACAGCAAGATCGTTTTGGACCCACCTCCTAGAGAAATGGAAATAAAGACAAAAATAAACAAATGGGACCTAATGAAACTTCAAAGCTTTTGCACGGCAAAGGAAACCATAAACAAGACCAAAAGACAACCCTCAGAATGGGAGAAAATATTTGCAAATGAAGCAACTGACAAAGGATTAATCTCCAAAATTTACAAGCTGCTCATGCAGCTCAATAACAAAAAAACAAACAACCCAATCCAAAAATGGGCAGAAGACCTAAATAGTCATTTCTCCAAAGAAGATATACAGATTGCCAACAAACACATGAAAGAATGCTCAACATCATTAATCATTAGAGAAATGCAAATCAAAACTACAATGAGAAATCATCTCACACCGGTCAGAATGGCCATCATCAAAAAATCTAGAAACAATAAATGCTGGAGAGGGTGTGGAGAAAAGGGAACACTCTTGCACTGCTGGTGGGAATGTGAATTGGAACAGCCACTATGGAGAACAGTATGGAGGTTCCTTAAAAAACTACAAAGAGAACTACCATATGACCCAGCAATCCCACTACTAGGCATATACCTTGAGAAAACCATAATTCAAAAAGAGTCATGTACCAAAATGTTCATTGCAGCTCTATTTACAATAGCCAGGAGATGGAAGCAACCTAAGTGTCCATCATCGGATGAATCGATAAAGAAGATGTGGCACATATATACAATGGAATATTACTCAGCCATAAAAAGAAACGAAATTGAGTTTTTGTAGTGACGTGGATGGACCTAGAGTGTGTCATACAGTGAAGTAAGTCAGGAAGAGAAAGACAAATACCATATGCTAACACATATATATGGAATCCAGGAAAATAAAAAATGTCTTGAAGAACCTAGGGGTAAGACAGGAATAAAGACACAGACCTACTAGAGAATGGACTTGAGGATATGGGGAGGGGGAAGGGTAAGTTGTAACAAAGTGAGAGAGTGGCACGGAGATATATACACTACCAAACGTAAAATAGATAGCTAGTGGGAAGCAGCCGCATAGCACAGGGAGATTAGCTCGGTGCTTTGTGACCACCTAGAAGGGTGGGATAGGGAGGGTGGGAGGGAGGGAGACGCAAGAGGGAAGAGATATGGGAACATATGTATAACTGATTCACTTTGTCATAAAGCAGAAACTAACACACCATTGTAAAGATATTTAAAAAAAAAAAAAAAAAAAAAAGCTTTACCGACAAGCCAAAGCTAAGAGAATTTAACAGCACCAAACCAGCTTTACAACAAATGCAAAAGGAACTTCTCTAGGCAGGAAAAAAAGACAAAAAGGAGTCCACAACTAGAAGCAAGAAAATCACAAATGGGAAAGCTCACCAAGAAAGGCAAACATAAAGTAAAGGTTGGAAATCATCCAGATACAAATACGATATCAAAACCAGCAACTGTGAGAAGAGTACAAATGCCAAGAAATGGGAAATGCATTTGAAGTTAAGAGACCAGCAACAGGAACACTCATAGATTTCAAAATCAAACTTATGGTTACCAAAGGGGAAACGTGAGGGGAAGTGATAAATTAGGAGATTGGGATTAACATATACACACTACTATAAATAAAACAGATAACTAAGAAGGACCTACTGTATAGCAGAGGAAACTCTACTCAATATTCCATAATAACCTATACGGGAAAATAACCTGAAAAGTAATGGATATATATATATATATATATATATATACACACATATATATATATAACTGAATCACGTAGATGTACACCTAAAACTAACAGAACGTTGTAAATCAACTATACTCCAGTAAAAATTTAAAAAATAAAATAAGGACATTTAATACTACAACTTTAAAATATCAAAGGGTATTTTAGTCTTCCAACATTTCTATTCTCTCTCCATCTAATTTAACAAAAGCCAACTTATTCTCTTTGGTATCTTAACTTTTTTAAGCATGGTATCACAATAAAATTTTGTGCTTTGATATATGATTTAAATCCCAATTTACTTCAAAGGACAAAGCTAATGTCCTGTAATTAAAAAAAAAAAAGTAAGATGCAGATAAAGCATATAAAAAAGACTTACAAGATTCTGAGCAATCCTCAGAGTTTCTGGAGCAATACATCTGGCTGAAATTTTATTGAGTGGAATTATAGTGTATCTACGCTTCAATTCCCCCTTTTCTAGTAGCTTTTTTCCAGTAACCTAAAACATTGTGCATTAGAAATGAAAAAAATATTAATGACAGAGAACATTTAAATGTAATGAGTGCAAGTTTAGGAATCCATAATCAAATAAATGCTGAGTGCCCACTATCCTGAACAATCAAAATTCTAAGATCGATAATATGCATTCTGGGCTCCTGAGTTAGCATTACTCAGTCATAATAAAGAACAGAATACAGTTAATTAAATATAATCAATAACATAATAAAAAAGTCATTAATTCTATAGTTTTACCCTGTAAAGATAAGCATCCAGCCTTAGGAGAAGCTTAAAACATCAAGAAAGTACCCAGTTGTACTAGGAGCACATGATTTTTCAAGCTAAACAGCAATTATAGGTTTTCTTTCATTAAAATCAATTTACCTCTGTGTCTACTACAACGTTGTAGAGTCGGTCCCCAGCCACCAATTCTAAAGCTGTGGTTGCAGATGTATCTTTCACACTAATCAGTGAAGCTACAAGTCCTTTCACACAATTTCTATTCCAGTTCTTCTCTGGATCCCTAAAACAGAAAAGTGGACAAAAATAAATCTTAGATAAGAAAATAGAAAAAGTTGTACTTTAGTAGTCAAGAGCTCTTTCTGACAATACATTAAAGTGATAGCACAAGAATCATATAGTTTTAATGAAACAAAAAAATTTCAAATGTCTCAAGTGACTAGCCAGCTACAGGCATACCTTTTATTGTGTTTCACAAATACTGCTGTTTTTTGTTGTTGTTTTGCTTTTTACAAATTGAAGGTTTATGGCAACCCTGCATTGTCAGCTGATAGTATTTTTCAGTAATAAAGCCTTTTTTAATTAAGGTATGACATTGGTTTTTTTTACACAGTATGCTACTATACACTTGACTATTGTTTTAAAATCAATTGAAAGATCTTTCAGTATATATGTTTTCAATGTAACAAAATAACTTTGATGTTCTAATCTTTGTAATACATATATTAAGTATTCCATGAAAAAAGAACCATATAGTAAAATAAACTGTAAAATGTTAATGTTTACAGTTATTTAATATTAATGATATAATAACTTTAAAGGAACTTTCCAACTGAGATTAAATTCCCCTCATTTTGGTTTTAAGATTAGTGGCATTAGTAGCCTTAAACTTCACAAGAATTTCCCCTGCCTACAAATCTGAAACATTCAATAAACATTTAAGGAAAAAATATCAATTAAGGAAAAGCAGCTTACAATAACTTTCATACAAAAATATGTCCTGGTTATTACCATGATGTTAGAATTCAATGTTTAGCTCTCTTACCTGTAGGCAAATCGAAGATTGGGAAACCTGGCCAAGAGAGCTTCATACGTTTCTTTCAATCTACTGATATCACGAGATAGCTGCCTGTGCCTTTCCAGAAGGCATTCCTCCTTGTTTTCTGAACAATAAGTCATAAGTAAATTGAAACCAAGTTTTAAAAACTCAAATATTCTACTGCTTTAAGGAAAATATTAGTAACCTCTATTTCCAAAGCATTTCTAAAAGCAAAATACAAACTTCTGGTAAGTATTATTAATAAAAGCATGCTTGACATTCAAATTTCTATCAAGTGTCAAGTAGACATATTTCCAACACATAACACCATTTTCATGCCAAGAAACAACATATGAATTGGATACCTACTAACGTAGAAATATATAAATAACATTTTTGAGTTTTCAAGTGGCACTTCAGAGTGACTGAAGCAGGAAATTCTCAGTATTGAGCTTTCAAAAATTCAAAGGGTTGATTTATACTTATTTTTTG
Source organism: Mesoplodon mirus (assembly GCF_964341445.2). Taxonomy (NCBI): domain Eukaryota; kingdom Metazoa; phylum Chordata; class Mammalia; order Artiodactyla; family Ziphiidae; genus Mesoplodon; species Mesoplodon mirus. Next base: position 29,893,107 of record NC_138976.1, on the reverse strand, counting down.
TGACTATATTTATAAATAATTCCTATACTAATACCTATTAATATTAATGGGATAAAATATTTCCTACTTGCTATTTCCTTTATTTAAGGAAGTTTCTATCAATAATCACTACTTCCTAATGATTTAACATCTTTAAAGGCCAACCTTCATAATTTAGCTTTTTCATTTCGGCTTCAAGTTTTTCTCTAAGTTTCTTCACAGCTTCTAAAGCTTCTTGATCCTTCCTATAGCCCCCATCCATCTTCTTAATTTCTGTTTGTTTAGTCTTTAATTCTTGCTGGGCATGTTTCAACTTCATCTGAGCCTATAACAGAAAAATGTAACAGACTATATGAGGCAGACACTGCTAGTGATAAAATGGCCACAGATTCAGACTGCTTTAAGAGACATCAGCCTTGAAAATGCAACTGTTTGGTCACTTGGATCAATATCTCAATAGATCAATCATTTCCCAATGTTTTCACCTCAAAACACTACTCAGAATATAAATGAATAAAAGCTCCAATCGTTAAATAATTTGCAATTTAAGTCCATATTTTTAATATTTATAAAACTGACATCAATGAGCTCAAAAATTATATCAAAGAATAACTGTCATTAGCTGGTTAAATTAAAAACAAAATAGAAAGCTATTTCTATCACTTTCTTCCCTCCTTTTCCACTTAGATATGCATTTATGTATATTTGTGTTGTATAATTAACTGTACAACTGTATTGAACAATGAGAAATAAAATTATACAGGAAAAGGAAGCTAAACTGACAGAAAAATTTAAAAGCTGTAAGTCTGATACTTAAATGCTAGTTTATATAATTGAGCACTATTCCTTAAAACCATGAACTAGTATTCTAAGATCTAAATGAATGTATACTTCCTTTAAAACTGAATGGTGGACTTTTCCCAATATAAAATAAGTTAACAAAAAAAACTGACCATCACCTTTTTTGTGACCATAATCTTCAAATGAAAAAGTTGCAAATATATAATAGAAAACATTGAATGGGATTAATACACACACATCTGTGTATATTTTTAAAGATGAGTCCTCCATTAAAAAATAAAAGAATGTGCGTGTGTATATATACATTTTTTCTTTCTGCCATCAAAACTCCTGCGTTCATAGGACTTCTAAGCTGCACAACTATCTAAACAAATATGAAAACAATTTTATAGATCGAAAAGCCATTGAAGATTATGAAATCAGAGTAGGGAAACCAAAGACTGGAATGGGGGTAAATGGGAGGTAGAGATACTTCCAAGGAGGATACTACAAAGTTTCAGAAACAAGGTTTTAAAGAACTAAGTGTGGTGGACATAGAAATGAAGACATTTTTGTTTTCCTGTTAAAGCTTAAAACTTCAATTTTATGATGTCAATAAAATAGCAAAAAGATGAAAACAAACTAACCTCAAATATTCCATACAATGCTGAAAGCAGAACAGAGCATTTATGGCACTTATAATTTCAATTAATCTATAAAGGTATTTTACGTTTTATAGCATCTTAAACTAACATTGTCAACAGTTAGCAATGAACATATTTGAATTTCATTGTTTTAGGTGCTAAAGAGTGACAGAATATAGTAAACAATAAACAAGTTCCTTGATATTGATCTGATTATTTTCAACATTTTATAACAACTGCCAAAGCATAATGTCAAGGAGCTTCTCAAAAAAAAAATGACAATAAAAAAGTGAATAAAAACTGCAATCACATAGTGCTTACTGTCTATATTTACCTGTTTGGCTTCTGTCTGAACTTTACTTATGTCATTTTTACAGGCCATCATTTGACCAGCAAGAGTTGCTTCTGCTCCATCTTCATTACTGGACAGGCCAGCGGAAACAGCATTGAAGTGCTGCTGTGCAGCAGCCAAAGCTTCAGCATCTTTATTACTTGCTTCTTGAAGGGCACTCAGCCCATCTGTCATCTTTTTAACCTCTTTTTCCTTTGCTGCTAAAGTTTTAGAATCCTTTAGGAAGAGTTTCAGATTGGAAAGTATTATATTTTCGAAAACCATCCATTTTCTTAAACACATATACCTTTATGTCATCAAATTTCACAGCAATTTGAAGTGAACATGGTACTTTAACCATCATAACTTTATACTTTATTCCCATTTTGAAATTCAGCCTTTCTCACTTTTTAGGATAAATGTACCTCTTATCCTAATAATACTTTCATTCCATATGTTATAGTCAAATCTGGGAGACAGTGAACTAAAACATCATTGCAAATTTAAATAAACCACTTGAAAAAACTAAAAATCAAGTTCTAAACCTATAAAATTGAAATAATAACCACCCTACCCAAAGCTTAAAAGTAGAGATTTTAGGATTAAGAGCATGTATATGAAAATATAAGCTATTAAAGGCCATAAATTTAAGTGTTAAATAATTATGGGAACAGCATTACTAACACTTAACACCTTTTAAGTTCTAGTAACCAGGTATCTAATGCTATGTAAGATACCAGCACTGAAAGAAAAAAAAAATCTAGTCATATTTACATGAAAGTGACCAGAAATTTTGGCTTACTTAATTCATGATTCACTGGATATTTATTAGATATGTACCAGGCATTATTCTAGACATTAAAGACACAGGGTCCTCAGGGAGCCTACATTTCTAAGGTGGAAGACATAGTAAACAAATAACTAAAGCAAGGTAAAGGGACAAGAAATGATGGGACTACTGTTTTAAGAATGAGGGAAGGCCTTTTGTGATGATATTTTGAGCAGAAACCTAAATGAATCAAAAGGAGTGATCACGCTAATACTAGGGGGACAGCATACTTGGCAAGCTCTGAGGAATATGCTTGGGTGTTAGAGGAACTGTGGTTGGAGCACAGTGAGCAAGTAAAAGCAGGGTAACTATTAAGGACACTACTGAGTATCCCTCCTGGGACATGATGGCTTCAACCAGGTTAGCAGTGAAGGAGGTGTGAAAAGTGGCTGTATTCTGGATATACTTTTAGAGTCAACAGAATTTGTTGATGAATTAGATACCATAGAGTTTGAGGGAAAAGGGAAAATTCAGGAGGACTCCAGGTTCTGGAGTGAACAGCTAGGTTAATAGTGGTATCATTTACTTACATGAGGAAAATTCAGTAACTCAGGCAGGTTTGGGTAGGTATGGAAAATTTAAGAGTTCTATTTTGGTTATGTTAAGTTTTAGACTTCTAAAGTCATCCATATAAAAATGTCAATTAAATAGCTTGACAAATGAGTCCTTCAAAGAAGGAGTCAAGGCTAATTATTGATTTGAAAGGCATCAATATATAGACGGTATTTAGGGCTATAGGGCTGGATGCAATCACCTAAGAAATGAGTGTATATAAAAGAAGTCTGAGCACTAGCCCTAGGGCATGCCAGCATATGTATTTTGATTTGTATTTCCAACCTGGATTCAAGGTTCATATATTCAACTATCAAACCAACATCTCTACTTAGATGTCTAACTGGCTCCTCAAGCCTATTATCCTCCACTCAGTAAATGGTAACCATATTTCAAACTGTCAAAGACAAATCTCTGGAGTTATCCTTCAGTCCTTTTTCACAGTCAAAAACCAATCTGCTGGCACTACTTACAACAGCCAAGACACGAAAACAACTTAAATGTCCATGGACAGAGGAATGGATAAAGAAGATGTAGTGTGTATGTACACACACACACACACACACCCCACACACAATGCAATATTACTCAGCCATTAAAAAGAATGAAATAATGCCATTTGCAGCAACATGGGTGGACCTAGAGATTATCATACTGAGCAAAGTAAGTCAGAAAGAGAAAGACAAATACCATATGATATCATTTATACGTGGAATCTGAAACATGACACAAATGAACATATCTACAAAACAGGAAGACTCACAGACATAGAGAACAGACTTGTTGCCAAGGGGGAGGTGGGTGGGGAAGGGATGGGTTGGGAGTTTGGGATTAGCAGATGAAAACTATTATATATAGGATGGATAAACAACAAGGCCCTACCGTATGGCACAAGGAACTATATTCAATATCCTGTGATAAACCATAATGGGAAAGAATATGAAAAAGTATATACATATAACTGAGTCACTTTGCTGTATAGCAGAAATTAACACAACATTGTAAATCAACTATACTTCAATTAAAAAAAAAATCTACTGGGTCTGTCTGCTGGACCTATCCTTAAAATACACATAAATTCCCACAACTTCTCTAATATCCCAACTTCTATTGCATTTATCCAAAGGCTATCACCTGGACACCTACTACCTGGATTCCCTGCTTCTTCCATTTATCTTTAGTTTATCCTCAAAACAGCAATAGTCCTATTAAAAAAACGTCATGCTTCTGCTCAGCCAACTCCAGCAGCTTCCCATGCCACTCGGAATAAAGGTCAAAGTCCTTCACATGTTTTGCAAAATCACATGTGATCCTACACCCCATTACCTTTTTGCATTTCTACTACTTAGTGATAGCCAGCTACACTTATTTCTTTTTTTTTTTTTTTTTTTTCTTTTGGCGGTATGCAGGCCTCTCACTGTTGTGGCCTCCCCCGTTGCGGAGCACAGGCTCCGGACGCGCAGGCCCAGCGGCCATGGCTCACGGGCCCAGCCGCTCCGCGGCATATGGGATCCTCCCAGACCGGGGCACGAACCCGTATCCCCTGCATCGGCAGGCGGACTCTCAACCACTGTGCCACCAGGGAGGCCCCTACACTTATTTCTTTACTTTTCCAGTACCTTAGGCACTTGGGGCAATTGCTGTTCTTTTGCCTGGAACATCTTTCCCCACAGCCTCCCAATTTATCTACATTGTTCTCTGACCTCCTTCAGGTCTTTAATGAAATACAGCCCTTCCAATGAGACCTTCGATGGCTACCCAATTTAAAATCCCAAACTACACCCGCCTCCCCTATACTACAACCCTCTCCACTGCTTTATTTTCTCTCCACATCAGTTATCACTATATAACATATGATATTTTTCACTTATTTATCTTCTTTATCATCATTTCCCGCACTGGAACAAAGACCTACAAGGTATTTTGTCCATTGCTACATCCTACCCCAAACAATTACCCTTGATCCATAGCAGACACTCAATAAATATTAACAGAATGGATAAATGTATACTACTAGAATTAAATTACGCTTCTCATTTGCTTACCTCTACCATAGTTTTTTCCAGCTCTTTGCGTTTGTTCTCTTCACTTGCCAGATTTTTCTTCTTGAAATCAAAGGCACTTTGAGATTTAGTATTAACTCGCTGAGCTTCTGCAAGAGCATCTTCTAAAGATCGGAGTATACCTCCAATTTCCTATAATCAAATGCACCCAATTCAATGTACTGAAAAATTTGTTCATGGTGTCCTTTTCTTGTATAATTTCTACATAAATTATTGACTTTTTATAAGCTATTTCATTATTATACTTTAAGATTAAGAAATCGATACAGAAGACATTGCCCAGTAAATCCTAAATAGTTATTGTATAATATATAATTTAATATTTTTTTCAGAGTGTATATTCTATTCTTACATATATGCCTGACCTTATCTTTTCTTTTTTCCAACTCTTCTATTTCATGACTAAGTGCTTTTATTTTTTTATCATTTTCAGACAATTCTTCTTGAAGCTTCACAATTTTATCCTGCATTTCTTTTAACTCCTCAGCTGAGCGTTCTTTGGTATCTTCAGCCAACAAAAACTGATAAGCAATATATAAACGACTCAAATGTTCTATTTCTCTCATAAGCTTTTGGTACTCCAAGTAGGAAGATCTTTCCTGAAAGAGAAATCACCAGTAAAGTATAACTCAAAATTCATATTTTTAAACAAATTTGGAAAAAATCAAAATACAGCAACATGTATAAAATTTCCCATTACATGATATAATGGATTTTGTCTTAAACTGAGTGATCATGGATTATAAATTTTAGGAAGATTTAAATAACATTACAACTATGGTTAGATAGCATAATACCATCTCTAGTGAATCCTTTGTGGTTATTTCTTCTCAAATATAATCAGGCAGTTGGGATTAACAAAGAAATGCAGACATAAGATTCACAGACTGGCAGTAATAAGAAGTCTATATAAATACAACCTACACAACCATGAATGATGCACTATTAAATGTATTTTGTAGTAGTATTACCATGATGCCCACCCAACAGTCATTCATGTAACTATTTATAAGTATTTGCTCACACATTACTAAACTTGATTCCCATTAGGACCTACTGGGACAAAGTAACAAAATAACAAAAAGTTCCTAGTTTGAAGAAACAAATTCAGGGTGATTAAATGACCACTCTATATTATTAGATTCAGAAAGAACTTGTCAAAATCAAACATGACATCTAGGTTTAAACTCATGATCTAGTGTTTTCTACTAAATCATATATACAAAAGCCAGAACCTTCAAGATCACAATTTTTCAGTTTTTCCAATAATGTCTATGCTACTATATGGATTCAGAAGAGAGCTTGAGAAATATCAAACTTTAATGAACATTTAATAAATTCCTAAATAATTTAAAACCAATGTGCTATAAACACATTCTTTCACTGAAACACTAATTACAATGTCAGAAGCTGCAAAGATTATAGAGAAAACAGTCATCTGTTTCAATACCTTTCATTTACGAACTGCCTTGACAGCAGCAATTATAATGACAGCCCCCTCTTATCGGAGAAGTTATTCACTCTACCAAAAAAAACTGAGAGGGCCATATCTTTATAAAATATTATTCCATTCAATTCTAAGTGTACAGGAAAATTTAGACTTACTTCTCTTCAACAAAGAATTAAAATCTGGCATATTTTCTGAGATTAAGACAGGCAATCTATTTACAAAACCATTATGACTTAATAGATATGAAGTACATTGTCCTCTACAAGCAGAAGGCTGAGTATGGACTATCAACTCTAACGCCTTATCTCATCCGCCAGAATAATTCCTGAGAAGTGGTACACATTTCATCCCCATGTGTATGATCGTGGATACATCACCAATTTTGAGAGACATTCTAGCTGGCTGTCCTCACATATATAGTACATACCTCTTTTAATTTCTGAATGGTTGGAGTAATTTCTTCTTCAAGTATCTGGAAAATAAAGAAAGATCATATTTTTCAGTATGTGAAGTACCATTAAAGAAATTTAAAAGGGAGAAGTAGGATGTAAGACTAAGGAAAACTGAACTAAGGCTAGGCGGGGGCGGGGGGGGCGGTAAAATTTCCCTTTTTACAGCAGGGAAACTCTAAATGCAACAGTACTCTCTTCTCTCAAAATATTTTATATAAATTTAATTACCGTCTTAATTTCTTTCAGCTTAGCCTCCTTTTTTTCTATAGTCTTCTGGGCAGCTATCTTTTTGTATTCATACATTCTGGTTCCAGCTGCTTCTTCTATCATGGACAAAATCTGGAAAGACGATTGTATTAATGTTTTCAGAATCCAAGACAATGAGTCTCATTGGAATTTACATTAAGGATATTATTTAATGCCTTAACCTAAGTATCTTAACAAAATTATGGATCATAAAAGTTAAGTACATAAAATTGTACATATTAGCTAATAACCCTAACATTCAAGAAACATTTCTGGCCTTCACGCCAATTCTAAAATCAAACTTTATGCCACACTGAGGTTCCAGAGTACATCTCCTTTAAAACTGAAGCCAATAATTCCTTCCTCCTCTTTTCCTTCAAATACGAGTCTTAGAAAAAGTAAAGGCTAGCAACATTCAGTTTTCATTTTAGAAATTTCTACTTAAAATTGTTCCAAGTGAGACTTCAGCCATTTTGTTCCTACGAGGATGAAGCATGGCCTAACATCTGCATTCCAACTGTGGCACATGCTTTAAGAACTTGGGAAAGTAACTTAATTTTCTCTGTGCCTCTGTTTCTTCTTCTGCAGAGTACTGATAATACCTCACAACATTGCTGAGAAGTAAACATGAAGTAAAATAATTCATGAGAAGTACTCTGAAAAAGGCAAATATTAATTACAATTTTGTAAGGACAATTTTGCTAGCACTCCTTTTTCAGAAGCTTCTAGTCACCATCAACCCCTATCTCAAGAGGATTATTTCTCTGAAAACCATTTTGATTTCTATGTATTTGACAGGTTTTGAATTAGAAGTTTTCCCTTAAGATGTTATCTAAAGAAAATAAGCATGACCTATGGTCAAACCAGACTAGTATTATCAAATATCAGTCATCTTCTTAGTTCTTCTCCATAGAAAAAAAATACCAAAAGAGCTTTTGCTCTTATACAAAACATTCATTCCTTCATACCAACTCTTCTCAAGGGGGCTCTAAGAGAAAATTAAGTCTTAATGTCCTAAGCAATCCATTGTATGTAATGAATTAATTTCACTCAAATCTTTTTCTATAGGCTGACATGGAACACCAGTTGAGAAAGGCTACTTTATAGAGGCAAAATTTCTTTTAATACCGTATCAGGAACATAAAACTCCTAGACATCAGTCTTGGCAATCATTTTTTTTTGGATTTGACACCAAAAGCAAAGGCACTAAAACCAAAAGTAAACAAGCGGGACTACATCAAACTAAAAAGCTTCTGCACAGCAGAGGAAATCATCAACAAAATGAAAAGGCAACCTACTGAATGGGAGAAAATATTTGTAAATCATATATATAAGCGGTTAATAACCAAATACACAAAGAACTCATACAACTCAATAGAAAAAAATCAAATAAAAAAATGTGCAGAGGGTATGAATAGATATCTTTCCACGGAAGACATACAAATGGGCAGCAAGTACATGAAAAGATGGTCAACATCACTGATCATCAGGCAAATGTAAATCCAAACCACAATGAGATATCACCTGTTAGAATGGTTATTATCAAAACGACAAGAAATAACAAGTGCTGGTGAGGACGTGGAGAAAAGGGAATTCTTGTGCACTGTTTGTGGGACTGTAAATTGGTGCAGCCACTATGAGAAACAGCATGAAAGCTCCTCAAAAAATTAAAACTAGAACTACCATATCCAACAACTCCACTTCTGGGCATTTATCTCAAAGAACCAAACACACGAATTTGAAAAGTCATCTGCACTCCCATGTTCACTGCAACATTAGTTACAATAGTCAAGACATGGAAACAACCTAAGTGTCCACTGATGGATGAATGGATAAAGAATATGTGAGGGCTTTCCTGGTGGCGCAGTGGTTGAGAGTCCGCCTGCTGATGCAGGGGACACAGGTTCATGCCCCGGTCCGGGAAGATCCCACATGCCGCGGAGCAGCTGGGCCCGTGAGCCGTGGCCGCTGAGCCTGCGCATCTGGAGCCTGTGCTCCGCAACGGGAGAGGCCACAACACTGAGAGGCCTGCGTACCGCAAAAAAAAAAAAAAAAAAAAAGAATATGTGATATTTATCTATATAAATAAATTAAATAGAGTATTATTTAGCCATACAAAAAGGAAATCCCGCCATTTGTGACAGCATGGATAGGACCTCGAGGGCATTATGCTAAGTAAATTAAGTCAGACACAGAAAGACAAAAACAGTATAATCTCACTTATATGTAAACTCTAAAAAAAAAAAAAAAGTGAACTCATAGATACAGAGAACAGATTGGCGGTTGCCAGAGGTGGGGAAAGGGTGGTGGGCAAAATGAGTACAGGTAGCCAAAGGTACAAACTATAAGTCCTGAGGATGTAATGTATGGCATGGTGACTACAGTTAGTAATACTGTACTGCATATTTGACAGAATAAATCTTAAAAGTTCTCATCTTAAAAAAAAATTTTACCTGTGTGGTGACAAATGTTGAGTAGACCTACTGTGATCATTTTGTGATATATACATATATTAAATATATGTATATATATAGAATCATTATGTTGTACACCTGAAACTACTTTATGAATTATATCTCAATTAAAAAAATAATTTTTAAAAAATTTTGCTTAACAAGGTCCTAAGGCTTTTCTTTTACTTCTTTTAAGGATTCTCATTTAATCCTCAGAACAGACCCTGAGGTAAGGATTATTGGCTCCAATTTATGGATGAGGAAAGTAAGGCTCAGAAGGTTTATGTTACATAACTTAAAAAAAAAATGGGGCACAGTATTAAATATTAAAAAACAAAACTATTTTCTCTACTAATCATTCTTAAATGTTTCCAAGAATTTTAATAATGGAAAAAATTATGTTAAAAAAATTGATTACCTAGAAGATTAAGACAATATCTATAATTACTATTTTTTACTGTCCTTAAAGAGTACTCTTACCTCTGGAGGTTTCATATTCAACACTTTGGTAATTCGGCCCTGAAAATAAAATTGGCAAACTTACTATGATAATAACAAAATACAGAAAGAATAACCTAAAGACATACATGTTTATCTGCACTGAAGCTGTTGTATCCTAATACACCAATCTTTTGGGAGTTATTTCTTCCACCTACATGAAAAGATGTTTCTTTTATTAGATTTGAGACCAAAGGTAGCTTATAACTCTAGAATTTTGTTACCCACTTTCTCACAAGTGATACAAATCACATAAGTTATTAAATGATACAAAGTTAACTCGACCATATTTCCAAGACAGTTAATATTAATGATGTAGAAGTCTCCAATTCTAAGACAGGTTAAGTATATAAATTAATGTTAGCATAATTATTGAACATTTCTTGATTTTTTGGAACAATGGCCCTCCAAGATAAGTCGAAGAAAATTACTTCCAGACATTCTTCAAAATTCAAATGTATACAATATACTAGAACACGTAAGTACAAAAAAACTAACCCATATTTCTTAACAGGTGCCCAAACAGCAGGCTAATAGTAAAATAAAAAATGAAAAATCCAAACAGAAGCACTTCTCTTATAAGTTAAAAAATAAAAGATGTCAAGACTATTATGAAAGAGATATAAAGACCACAAACGAAATACCTGCATGATGAGAAAGTGAGGGTTGTTAACATTAAGGCCAACAGAACAAAAGAGATCCTGTACTCTGGTATTGTTTGCATTTACTCCATTGATTAAATATTTATTTCTGCCACCAATAACCACCTAAAAAGGAAAGAATTTTAAAAGATATAAATGAACACACACATCTTGAGCTATGATGATAAATTCCCAAATACATTATTTTTCATGTTTGTTCTGTCCAACTAATGGTAAACAAAATCAATATAGGGTAAATAATAAAGAAAGTGTGACATGGTCAAAAAAGAATATGAGACTGAGTCAGGATAACTGGCTTCTAATCCAGGGACTTTTACTAACTAGTTATGTAACCAAGTACAAGCCTCCTAACCTCCGCTGCAGTGGATTAGGTCTCTAAGGGCCCTTCTAGCTTCATGTTTCCAAGTATGTGTAGATTGTAGTTTCTATCCCTGATCACCCTCTTTCTACAATTTTCCATACTCAGAGGTTAACCCCTCTTCCTCCCTTTTGATTTCCAAAGGAAAAGAAGTCAGATACTGAAAATGAAAGGCAAATAGTTTAATATCAATCCTTGTCAAGATGCTAAAAGGGATTAGTAAAAGACATGACTGGAAAATACTTGAAAGAAAAAGAGTAACCATGGAACTTCGGCATGCGTTTAATAGGAACAACTTATACGAGATACCAGCTTATTCACACTCTACTACAGCACTTGCATTATCATTTTTTGGGTATGATTGTCTCACCCATATTTTGAGGTCCTTAAAGACAAGGTATGTTTCTCATTCTTTCTATCTGTATTTCCCAGTGCATTCAACAATGCCCAGCACACATTAAGCACTTAATAAATATTAAATAAATATTAATTCACTCCTTTTCCCTGACAGGATTACGAGGGTGGTAGATTATTTATTAATATATTTGAACAACAGTCCTAATATACCCATAAGTAATTTGAGACACTCTTTATAACGAAATTATGGTGAAGATACAGGCATATGGATTGCATGAGGACAGGAATTTTGGGTAGATTAGTAGCAGACTTACTTAAAATCCTTAAAGGGTTATTATTTTATAGATGCTTAATGACAGAGAACAGGATTCTGTCCCAATCTAGTCAATCCCCCCCTTTTTTTTTCACCAGAGGCTTTCATTAAAAGAGAGGGAAATCTAAGTTACATAATGCTAAGTTGGAGAGTAAATGCAAATTAACAGAATTTTTTAAAATAAAACTTTGACAAACTGAAAACAGTCTGACTATAATAAAAAAGATTTTAAGGGACAGATGTAAGGTCCTCCCTTGGTTTCAAAAACCTGATTAGATACAGAACTGGCAGTATGTGGCTAAGTAATAACACACATGAACAATATAGAATGATTTTTAGTAAATCAGATATGAATTCACAATGTATCATGAACTCTCCAACACCATATTGAGAAAAATAGAAGTAGAGTACTTAAAATAAAAGAAGCAACAACTCTGCTTAATCCTGTCGTAGCTAGACCAATTCTGGTATATGCAATTTGAGGTGCCAAGCATTAAAAAAAAAAAAAAAAAAGATATAAAAAACTGGAGCAAATTTGTATTCAATGTGATGAGACAACTGAAAGACCTATAAACAACTAAATATCAATTGAAAGACCTAGAGATTTAGCTTAGGAAACAGGCTTACAGAACACTTAAATATTGAAATACGGAATAAATTAGATTTACTCTTGATGCTCTCAAGAAAACGAGGATTAATGTGTAAAACTTGAAGACAGCACTTTGGCTCAATATATAGGAATAACTTTCTAATTAGACCTTTCCAAAAACAGAATGGGTTACCTCAAACACAGAAAGATCCCAAGAGCTACAGGTGTTCCAGCACAGAGAGAGAAGACTCAAGTGTGGTTCAAGATTTAAGCATGGTTGAGTGCTTGGACTGATGGATTTCAGATCCCTTTCAATCCTCTTGGTACATGGCAGAATTTGCATGATCAAAATTTAACATAAGGAAGATATTCTTAAGGAATCTAGTCAGTATTTGATCCATCAATTTTGCTCATAAACTTTCTCTCCAGTAGTCACATTGCCAAAACGCACATCAAACCTGCAAGTTTCTAGGTAACCAACTATTTAGTATCCACTCACCTGCCTTGTTACTGTAATTTCATCATGAACCTCAAATCCTAAAGGACTCTGCTTTTTGTCAGAATTATCAAAGGTGATTGACACGGAGGCTTTGGTAATACCAGCCTGCCCATTTTTGTAAACTAAATCTTGTAAATTAGAAGCCCGAACCTAAAATAAAGGAAAAGTTTCAGTTACAAAACCCCATACTACGCAAAACAGCACAAAAAAATGTGCTTCTTGCTGTTGGAAAATCACCCAAGTAGTATCCGTTAAGCAGCCAAGGATAGGCAGTGGCATTCATAAGCAAGAAGAGCAAAGAAAATGGGTAACAACCTGAAATGGGCACCTTTCTCTATAGGACTTTTTCAACCCTGAACAGAACTGTTTTCTACTCATTTCTTAACAAAAGTTCATTTGAAAGATTTAAGAAAAGACAGTGTCTAAGAATTTCACTATTCATCCAATCCCATTAGAAGGTCCTGAAAAGACATTATAATGGGGGGGCGGGCAGGGATGGGGTGAGGGTACAACTCTGAAATGAGAATGCCTGAGTTTCAGTGTTGCTCCAAACATCTTAAGAAGATGAACCTTAGGCAACTCCTCTAAGTTTCTATTTTCTCACCTAAATATGGAGTAATAATACCGACCTTTAAAGGACTGCGGTGAGGTATAAGATATTTCACATAAAAATGCAAATGAAGAGGATACTGGCAATAGTCTCCAAGTGCAATGAGGATTCCCTCGAGGCTCCTCAAACTTAAATTCACATAAATGAGAAAGTTTACACTTTACCTGAGACAGGTTGGAGATGCCCAGCAAAAAGCAGATGGAGTCCAATATGTTGGATTTCCCACTACCATTTAAACCAGTGATAGCATTGAAGAGGGGGTCAAAACCATTGACTTCAGTCCTCTGAGCATAGGACTTGAATCCCTCAAGAATGATTGACTTAATGTGCATTTTCACTACTGACTCCGACAGGCAAACCTCTGCTAGAAATCAAGCAAGCCACAAAGCAGTTCTGTACAAAACAAATAACAACACGTAAGTGGAATATAAAACTGGAACCATAATAAATGTAGAAGACTGAAACATAAGAATGACAGCTCTATAGAAATAAAACTGCCAAGCTACTTCCTCTGATGCAAAGGTATCTTTCTTTAACTTAAAGATATACAGGTGTTAGTCTCTAGTTAGAACTTAATTAAACCATTAAGTCAACCTGGAAGCCAACCACTTACTTCTCCAGGTTTATCTTCCACCGTTATCATACTCTAGGTAACGTAGGCTGATTATTTCACACCGCATCCCCTTTGACCATAATGCCCTTCTCCCGGATACTGGCATGGCTCACTCTCCATTCCAACACTCACGTTTTTGCTCAAACGTCACCTAACTGGGGTCCTTCCTGACTTCCCTATATAAAAGAGCACCTCTACCCACCCCCTCGTTCTGCTTCCTTTTTCCTTCATTGAACTTAAAGCTGACACTAAACAGTACTTATTTACTCCTCTATCCAACCTATCACAATGTAATCTCCGTAGCATCTTCGCCTATGTCCACCGCTGTATGCCGGAATAGTCCTTGACTCGAGGGCGCGGGATGGGGGCGAGGGAGGGTTCGTAAATATTTATTAAATAGATAAATCCCACATAAAGAGATGAAGCTTTTTGCTTTTCCTCAGGCTCTTTCCTCGCCTCACCAGGCCTTTCTGTCAACACTTCCTCGCCCTACTTCAATGGCAGGAACTAGCCATTCTGCCAGGAACCCCTTAGAACTAACTTCAGTCTGAGGTCCCTTGCTCCTCGACTCCCCAGCCCCCGACGCCCATCTCCGGCCAGGAATGCCAGGCTAGGCCCAACCGGCCGCGCGCACGCACCTGCCTCACCGCTGCGTCAGGCCGCCTGGGCTTGCGGCGCCACCAAAGCTCTTCCTAGTCACTAGGACGGAGAGTGGGCCAGCCTTGCCCGGCTTCGGGCGCTAAGAAGCGAACTCCACCATAGCTGCTACAACACTCAGCCCGCGCTCAGCAGCGGAGAGGAACTATTTATGCCTTTGAATTTAGGCGCGAGCAAAGGACCCCACCTCCTCTGCCTATTTCATTGGCTGGTGCCTCAGAGATGCCTGACTTCCATTTTTCTCTTCCATCAAACAACCAAAGTGACAGGGAGATAGAAAAGAAGGTCGCGACGGTGTCGGCTCCGGGAAAGCGACGGCTTGGGCCTGAGGACTAAAGGAGCTGGTGGCATACTTTGAGCTCGGCGTCCGGCACACCTCGGACAGCCCCGCACCTCCGCCTCGGGGCCTCGCGCTCGCCGGCCCCGCCCCGCCTCAGGCCCCGTTGTGCGGCCGCCGCGTTCGGAAAGCCCCGCCTTCCCGCGGGCCTGGGGGGACTCGCAGGTGCAGGCCGCTGTGTGGTCTGAGAGCAGCGGAGGCAGGGTGGCTTCCTACCGGTCTCCTCGCTCTGCTTCAGAAGCCCCGGAATCTCCCCGTGCTGGCGCAGATTCGTCAAAAATGGAAGCTGCCCCTTGTTGGTACTGGGGCAGCGCCGACCGAACTTGTGAGGACTGTGGGTCGCGGTCTGGCTCCACCCCTCGCCGGCTACGAAGCCTGACGGGCCTTTTCATCTCGGGTTTAGTGGCCGGAAGGGACGATAGGCGCGCAGCCAGAGCTATGCAGCGCCCAGGGGAGAAATTGAGTGGGGCCGATAGTAGGTGCTGGACGAATAGGAGTTCCCCTCCTTTCACTGAAAAGCTGTAGAATGATAAGCAATGGCAGAACTAACATTTCAGAGAATTTTAGGGGGAACACCTTGTAACAGCTGATATTTATTGCGTTTCGTGTGCCAGGCTGCGTTCCAAGGGCTTTTTAAAATCCTCGTAGCAACCCTATGAAATCCGTGATATTACACTCATTTTACAAATGAGCAAACTGAGTCACAGGTTAAGCAACTTATTCCAAGTAGTAAGCGGAGCAGCGGAGATTTGTTCCCACGCAATCTTGCTCCAGAGCACGTACTCTTAATTACTTCTCTTCGTATATAGACTCCAGTACTAGTAATAACAGATCCTATTATCAGTGTGTACTTTTCTTTTTTAAAAAAAAAAAAAAGGCCAGTTTACTCACAGTTAAGGATATTGATACTAATGAGTTAGGAAGGGCTTGGCTTCATAGTGCCCTATGGTGCTGTCTATTCCTAGGTGATGTATAAAAAGATGGTGCAGCCAGTATGCTGTTTTAGGTTGTATATTTAAAGTTGTTTTCTTCTCCCCGGGTTGGCTTTGCAATATTCAACACCAGTCGAACTACCAAGAATTACCAAGAATGAGGCAGTGTTTTGAAGTTCTTTCTCTACTTAAGAGAATAAGTTTTATGAAGTTTTTTGTTTGTATAAGAAAGAATTCATTTGTTTACTCTCATCCCACCCACTTATATAAGTCAGTCGTTACAGGCCTAACATCATTTAGTCAAGCAGTTATCTCTGTGTACTGTGATTCCTTCATCTACACTCCACAGCTCTTCACTTGTATTGATTCTATTCAGTCTTAATATACATTTCTTTTCAACTCTGTCCTCTTCATCACTGTGAATAAAGAATTTTAATTTGCCAACAAACCCTAATGTGGATTTTACCAAGTTGTGAGATAAACAGTTCTTTGGGGTGAAAGTGTAAGTGTTAAGACAGACATTATTAGCCTTTGCACTATTTTAATAAGTTAATAACTAGCTGATATTATTTAAGTCAAGTGGATAAAAAATACATGCAAATACGCTTGCTGGATAAGAACTTCTGGGTAGTTATAAAAACAAACACATCTAACTACTACCAAAAGTAATTATTAAAATGAAAATTCCTTATAAAAGGAGAGATCTAGAGCAACTTTAGTCTTAGAACACGTCAGAAGCACGAAGGAATTTCCGTTAGTACAGGTGAACTTGAGGAAATCACTAATGGCTGACTTACAACTGGCCCCTGAGATCACCACAGAGAAGTGGAGAACACCAAGGCACAAAGCTGCTAAAACCACTCTAATGTGGAGAGGTTAGGGCTGGAAGTAAAGATAGGCTGTAGGGTGGATATAGTATAAATAGAGCACTGTTCTTGTTTCATCACCGTGTATCAAAAGCTTTTGAAAGCTTTAACACTGGCTGGCTAGTGTAGTCTTCGTCCTTATGTAGAAGGCAGCAGCACCAGCAAGGACACTGATAAAAGCCATAAAACAAGACCTAGGAAAAAGATTTGGTCTTCTCCTCTTCCAGGGCACTGGGAGGGACCGTCTTTCCCTGGGTGCACTTTTCAAATTTTGGAGTCCTACAGTAGTTCTTCTGTGGACCTGGGTGAATCCTCTTTCCCTGGAATTTAGGACAGAAGGAAAAAACTGAAAGAACTTTACCTTCATTGCAGAAATAAGGAAAGGTTGATTCAATTTGTTGAGAGATTCATTTTTGGTTCAAGGGGATGAACTGAAGTTCACACTGCAAAATTGTATTGAGGAGCAGCACATTTTGAATACACCAAGTATAACCTGACAAACTTGGAAAGAAATACAGCTGAGCATAATTTAAAATGAGGAATAGAAAAGGAGTTGATTATATTCATTCACTTGTGGGATCTGCTTGGACACATTCATTTTCATTTCAATGACAATATTCTTTTCAGTACTCCATGTTCTGTTTGGTGCCTTGTGAAATCTGCCTGTACTTTCATTATGATTTCTACTATTTTGCCTCCTTAGTCAAGTTAAATATCTTTGTCTTCTCTTTCAGGTACTTCTACTATTTCCAGCTTTTGAGTTCCTAACTCTTACTGTTTACAGCTGTGGCTGACTCTTACTCATAGTGATTTATTTCCTCCTGCGGTGCTGTTCTGGGGTGGGGTTGTTTTGTTAATGGGAGTCTCTTATGCCCTGAGGTGTGAAAGCGTCCTTTCAGAGCAGTTACACATTTGTTTCTGCCAGGGTTCTTTGGTTCTTAAAGATCTGGGAACATTTGTAAATGATTGTTTCTCAGTTTTTGGTTCCTGAATTATACAGATATTGTAAATTTATATCTGTTGCAGATCTGGGGTTTTGATTGCTCAGGAGTGATCTTTTGTTTTATTCCCCTATCCAAAGCTCCAGGCAAAGAACAAATTTCCTTGCCTCTTACCCAGGCTAGTAGGTGGAGTTTTTCCAATCCCAATGACTGGCAGATCTTTAAGGCTCCAGGTTTTACCTAAGGGCCTAGTTCCAGCTCCTCTGACTCAGTGAAGCTCAAGGGCCAGTGCTTGTGCATTAGAGCCCAGCCACTGGCTTCTGAGCCCTATAGCCAAGTGTAAAATAAATGTTGGAGGGCTGCCTGTCAGTGCCTGCTCTTCAAATTTTCAGTTTGTCTCTGGCACTTAGAATTTTCTAAGTGTTTTTTGTTTTCTGTTACCGTGCTTGATATATGGTTTACGTGACAATAGTTATGTTTTACCCAGTATTCCTATGAGTTTATAAAGGGAATTTTAGTCATCCAGGTTAGAGGAGGTCTTCCCATTGACCTTTCATGAAGCACATCAGGGATCTTTGTTTTGTTCCTGCTGAACCTTGCTTCCAGATTCTCACATTCCACATCCAAATTAGCTTTTCCTAAAAAACAGGGAAAGATGTCTGGTACTAGCACTTAAGAAAATATTTTCATGCACTACTCATAAAATCCAGTGTCTCTGTACTTATTTCACATTTGTTCAGTTTTTCCAGTTCTCCTTGGCTTTTATCACGTCCACACTGGTTAATAGCCAGCGCTACTCATCTCATTGCGCTTCTGCTTTGCCACACCCCTTCCATTATGGGAGGATTATTCATTCCCCTTTCTCAAATATCATTCTCATTTCATTGTTCTCCCTTCTCACAGTGGTCCCTTATTACTTTTTATTTCAAATCCACACACATCTGCTTGACCTTCCTCCATTCGTTTCCTTTTACTACCAACTCAATTCTTACTAGATTTCCCTCTTAGATTTTTTCCCACAAGATCAGCCCCTCTGTAATCAACGTTTCCTCTATGTTACATTATTCAAATTCGTACTTAAATTTCTACTTCAACAATACTTATTAGCCACCAGTCTCTGCCCTCTCTAATGTCCTACAAAATATATGTTTCTATATCAGAAATATGATATCTCTTTACTCTGTATAAACTTGGTGAAAATTGCCTACAGAATTAATTCTAACCTCTTTAAGGTGGCATGCCTGGCCTTTCATAATTTATTCTCAACCTTGCTTTCCTAGACTCATCTCCTGCAGCTTCTTCCTTAGATTACCATGTCATTTGTTGTTCACTACTGTAAACTAAGCACCAACCAATGACAAAAAAAAAGTGTTCGATAACTTTTTAAATGGATAGATTAATGAATGTTTGAATTCAATAGGCATTTATAGAATGCCTACCTTATTCTGAGAATTGTACTATGTTCTGGGATACAAAGATGAATAAGATGTGGGCCTGTCCTCAAGGAGTCCGTAGTTGAATAGAGATGACATGTATAAAGACATTAACCAGAGGAAGAGTGAAAGGTATTATAAACAGAATAGATTGCACAGGCAAGGGCATAGAAGATAAACATAATGTATGAGGCAAGAAGTAGCAACATTTAGTGTAGGAGATGCACAGAAGCCAGATTATGGAGCATTTTATGTGCCATCTTAAAGAACTTTTTGTCATTCCTGAAATATTGATGTTCTCTTCTTTGTTATCTTCTTTGTATCTTTGCCCATGCTGAACTTGAAATGCTTATCCCTTCTCCATATCTACCCCCATGTGTATTTCTACTGATACTTCAAACCCCAAATCTTATCCATTTCTGGGTGACTTATTTGCAACCTTTTCTGTAATCCCTTAACCCTTTATCCACTTTTCTTCTGACCTATATTCCTATTGTGACATATCTTTGTGACACAGCACATAGTAGACAATATTGGTTGAATATGAATAAATTTAGGAGATTCATTTGCTGCTTTCTGATCAAGGTAAAGGGAAAGAATAGATTTAAAAAATAAGAAAGATTTGGAAAATATTGAATTATATGACATGATCCACAAACTAGTCAATATTATAAGATTCAGCAAGTTAATGGTGGTGATTATTTCATTGATCTAACACTGAAAACTTTTTTCAGCTTGCAGTGTTCTTTTTGTGTAATACCACCAGCGACCACTGTGACATTCATAAGGCTGAGGAATCTATCATGAAATGAACATTACAGCTTTTGGTTTCACAGAGCTCTCAGCGCCATATACTTTCCTCAGTCCTGATCTTTTGACCCGTAAAGTAAAAAATAGATTGGATTTAGCATAGGTAGTAGTGCTGAGCAGGGACAACAGGAGGAAAGTTTCCTAATTGGGCTGGTTGGTGGCGTCTTCTTTTTTATTTATTTATTCATTCATTCATTTATTATTTATGGCTGTGTTGGGTCTTCGTTTCTGTGCGAGGGCTTTCTCCAGTTGCGGCAAGCGGGGGCCGCTCTTCATCACGGTGCGCAGGCCTCTCACTATCGCGGCCTCTCTTGTTGCGGAGCACAGGCTCCAGACGCACAGGCTCAGTAACTGTGGCTCACGGGCCCAGTTGCTCCGCGGCATGTGGGATCTTCCCGGACCGGGGCACGAACCTGTGTCCCCTGCATCAGCAGACGGACTCTCAACCACTGCGCCACCAGGGAAGCCCCCACGTCTTCTTTTTATAGAAAGAAATGTTGCCAGCGATTCTGCTTGGAAGACTAATTTAGAATAATTTTTATTTTGTATATTTTTATTAGTTAATGGGATCTAGAAGTGTAATAACCTGGTGAGAATTTCTCTGCAAACAGCAATCAAATTAGTCTTATTCATGAAACTCATAAATAAGCTATAATTCAGCATCTTATGTCTAGGGAAAATAAAACTGGGGTCATGCTGTTTAAGAGGATAAGGGGATTTAACGGAACACTGGGGGATTAACTGGAAGCTTAATTATGATTTAAATTAGAGGTCAAGCTGTGCAATGTGTTTTCTTTTTAGGGGAAAATCTTTGGGGAGATAGAATATGCTTGTTTAAAGAAGAAACAGAAAGCAAATGAAAAAACAGGCTGCATTTTCTGTTTTTCTTTTAAAATTTCAAGCTGCTGTTAAGTCAAGTTGCCCCTGAGTTCCTGATGATGGCTGTTGTGAAATTTCTTTGTTTTACTTTCTTTGTGTTATTCTTGCCCTCTATTCCAGAGCGGTTATTTTACTTGACAGTAACAAAAAGATGTAGGCAGCATATCTGCCAGCAAACTAATATGGAAACTGGAGAATAAGGTATTCTCAACTTTTCTAGAATTGTGACCTCCTATCATTTTAGGCTGACTCACATCAAATCAGCAATTTCTACAGATGGAAGGGCCCTGGAAGAATTATAGCCACTCATTTTGCAAATGGGGAAATTAAGGCTTCTGATGATTTTCTTAAATTTATTCTTTATCTCAAATAAATTAAGGTCTAATGAGGAAATAAAATAGGTATATGAATGATTTTAATTCAAAGTATAAAGAAATTGCTTTCCTGCGAAATAAAAATTAAAACAGATTATCAGAGGTTGACTCTGTAGGTAGGATTTTTACTTGTAAAATAACAGTTAGACCTAACAGCCCAGATTTTTACTATCTGACATTTCCCTCTCCCTCCGACAAACACCTCAATAAGTAATAGCACAACCACCATGCAGGATTCACCTGTGGGTGCAGATAGAGTTGGGTGGGGAGTGGGGACAGAAAGCCTGAGAAGGAATTGAAATGATCTGTTCTCCCTTTAAGGCTCTGAAATAAGGCCAAGTCAAGAATGGAACATTTAAACAATCCTTGACTAGAACTTTAAGAATAATATTGGGGAAACAACCAATAGAATATGGTGAAAAGAGAGAAGACTCTAACTTACAAGACACAACATGGGTCAACAAGTCTGGGACTCACAGGCATAGTGTCATCTGTGTGGGACCCCAGAAAAACAAATGGCACTAGAGTGTCCCATCGGAATCCCTCCTGTTATTCCCCCCGACCCCACCATCTTCCATCTTAGTTTCTCTATGCCTTGCTTGAGAAGCAACCCTACAGTCATTCACTTAAAAGACCTTTTCCTCATATAAGGCAAACTTGTAACACAGGATTGGTGCAGAGTCCCAGGGAAGCCCAAAAGAAGAAAAAAGTCATGGCTGGGGACATCATCAAGAGGTACATCCTCAGAGGATTTTCCTAGATGGTATTTGAGCTGAATCCTTAAGGAAAATTATGCCTTTGACGGTTGGAGATAGGGAAACAACAGTCCAAGTGGACAGATCATTTGGGGACAATACAAGGAGGTAATGGTTTTGATAGGAGATAACCCTGTACAGGCTTCCAATAATTTTACTAGAAATTTATACCACTCTTATAGCGGGTGCTGTGCCATACCACTCAGAATCCTCCTTCGGGTCGAGGCATGAGATCCTCCAGTTGCCAGGAGTGTTGTCTGCAGATTGCTTACAGCTGAGCCTCTTCCCCAGCATTGTCCTCCACAGAAGGAAGCTGCCCAGCTGAAAGTTACACCTCCTCTTCTGTGTTGGCCCCTATCCAGTGACTTGATGCAGGGACACAAAAGCCCCTTTGCTTCAACCAGGACAACTATAAAGGGCCATCTAAAGAGCTCCCCATGCCATCAGTTGAAGCCTTGTGACTGCATCGCAGTGCGGTTTCTCCCTCTGGCCAATTCTGCTTTCTGCACTAGGTCACAGGTGTTCTGCACAGCACTCCCAAATAAACTTACTGCACACAAATCTCTGTCTCAGTCTACTCTTTGGGGAACCCACCTAAGATAATGCCAGATAAAATTTGGGATACTATATTAACAGAATTTAATGTAGAGTTTGGAAAGCCTAAAGTGTGCATATGATTCAGTCATTAGAAGTGCTGACTCGTGGTCTCTATGGTAACAAGTTGGCATCTCAAGTTAAGTGCTGAATTACTAAACCGGTTTATATTCCACTGACAAAGAACTGGAAAGGAAAGAAATCATACCTGAGCTGTGATTCTTCTGCTCTCAGGCTTTGTCAAACCCATCAATCAGTTCTGGTCGCTAAGCGTTAGGTGCTCTATCAGAATGGCTATATCAGGAAGTTATGCTGTGGGGAAAAAAAATAAAAAATTACCAAGGGCTTAAAAACAACGACTTATTTCTTGTTCATGCTACATATCCATTGCAGAGGGAGGAGGCATTTCTTCTTTTCATAGTCAGTAAGGAAGCCAGCCTAATAGAGCAGCCACTACCTAGAATCTTGTAGATACCTGCTAGAGGGAACAAGAGCTCTGGAAGTGCCTAGAACCAGAATTTAAAATGCTCCATCCAAAGTGACACACATCACTTACACTCACAATTCACCACAGCTATTTATGACAAGGGGCTCAGGAAATGCAATCTCAAAATGTGCCTGGAAAGGTACAAGGAGAAGGGGAGAACTGGACTATTTGGCAGGCTGCACTAACAACTAGGGGAAAATGTTGGAATCTAGAAAATCAAAAAAGAAAAGAAATAGCAGGTTAAACTGATAGTTGAATTTTCAACTTTCAATTAAATGAAAAGCATCTTAGTAGTAAGTACTCATTGATCCTTTATTATCTTTCAAATTATATTTGCACTGTTGGATTTTATATTTATCTATTTTGAAAACATGTATTAGGTATCTGCTATTTATGAAGTGCTATGATGGTTACTCTTAGGGCACAACTACAAAAAAAAATCTCTGGATCTGTTTCTTTAAAGACATATCTAGTTGGAGATATAGGCATTCAAATTATATAGGGGAAGAGAACAAAGAGAAGACGGGTGCGGGGCAGGCCATGTTTAGTGAGTGTAAAAGAGGCTAACTGTTAAGTGCCGAGTTTCCAGGTTTGTAGCTGGAGTGGACAAAATTGTGCCTTCTACAAATATGCTTGAAAATAGCCTGCTGATCTGAGCTATACAGAGGGGCTAAACAAAAGTAAGTGTTACATTATCGCTTTGAAGTCCACTTCTTGATTTCCATTCCACACCTCCCATTCCAGATCCTTTATTTATATTTAAAAAATTCCATAGATAATGCCACAAATGTTTATGTGGTTAGGACAAATGATTGTGAACTGAAAGGTGATATCATTGCTCCTTGAAATTAAGATCCCTGCTTTTTTGGTATTCTGTACAGTCCCTTCCAAGTTAATGATGATTTACGGTGATAATTATAGTAAGTTGCTCCTCTAATGCCTAGTTTACATTACTATTAAAGTTATTTCCACAACATGCTCATGAGTTAGGTTCAGGAAGTTTTAATAAAATTATTCCCATACCATAGATAGAGGAATTGAGGCTGAAAGAAGTAAAATAATTTAATCATAATTGCAATTATCTGTAGCTGTGAACAAACCACCCTAAAACAGTGGCTTAAAATAATAGCGCTCATTTCTTTGCTCACCTGAGGGTTGACTAGGATCAGCTAGTCAATCCTCACCTGGGGTCTCTCAAGCAGTTGCCATCAGGT
Organism: Mesoplodon mirus; assembly: GCF_964341445.2. NCBI lineage: Eukaryota > Metazoa > Chordata > Mammalia > Artiodactyla > Ziphiidae > Mesoplodon > Mesoplodon mirus. The sequence continues at coordinate 29,868,550 of NC_138976.1, read as the reverse complement.
GATGGCTGGGGCTAAGTCACCTCTAAGGCTCGACTCACATGCTTGATGCCTGGGCTGAGAAGTCTCTAACATCCAGTGTGAGAGCAGTTTGGGCTTCTCAGCCATAGCTCTCTCCGTGGTCTGCCTACATGGGCTCTCCACATTGGGTGTGGGCCACCCTGGGAAGGGGCGTGAACTGGGGAAACGTGGTTCTCTGCAGCTGAAGCAACCCCCCTGAAGGTGGTGACAGCTGAGGATTGTCTGCCAGTAGGATTCCCAGCAAGTGAGGCAACAAGTTCTTCATTGAAGGAAGATTACTTACACTGGTTCCAAATCCAGTACCCTCCCATTTTGTCACCCATCTCCACTGATGTAACACCACTAGTCTGTTGACATTAATAAATGTTAATTGTGAATTATATAGTGAAAGTAAATAATCACATTGGGACACTGTTAAACAATTACATAGCACTCTGCATGTACATCTATTATGGGAATATGCCATACCTTACTAATTTGTAGGTATCAATGTGAGCACATCAACATTAGCACTCAAATCTTCCTTGCTTCAAGCTCCCACATGCTCCTCAACAATTCTAGGTCCTTTCCTTTCAGAGTAACCATCATCAAATATATATGGGAACACACAAGAGATGGGGACATATGGATTATGAATCAGTCCAGGCAGCCACTTGCTGTCAGCCTATATGTATTGCTCCAGGCTGCACTACCAATGCTCCTATCCCTAATTCCATGCTTGTGGCAGTGGAGAGTCATTGCTGGGCACCAAGCTCCAGACTCCTATATTCCACTGCTTAATCAACATTTCCATTAATATCAAGTCAGCATCTCAAATTTACATGTTCAAAACCAAACACTTGGTTTTGCTCACTAAAAAATCAAAAAATTACTACATTTCAGTAAATGGCATAACCATTCTCCAAAACCTAGACGCCATTCTTGATTCCTTTCTTTCCCATGCTGTGTATGAATACCTAAAATTCCATTACTTATTTACTCATCTACTTGTTTATTTCCTATCTCCTCCTCCTAAAATTTTAGTTCCACAAGGTAAGAAAATTCAAATGTTTTGTCCCCTAGTGTGTGTCCAGCACTTGCAAAAACTTAGGACTATGACTTACATAGAGGTAAGGCACTAGGCAAATATATGATGAATGAATTTGTGAAGAAATTAATTAGCTAATTCATTTCTGTTAACTGAGTCAGGATTCCACAACCACCAGCCTCAAAAATTCTACAGAAATGCTGCTCCAAGATGACACATCTCTGCTCTAAGCAGAGATACCTCTCACTGGCCTTAGAATCTGACCATTTTTACCACCACAATTTATTGAAAACGAGCTACTCTCAAGATTTGCTGATGTCACAGCCAAGGTTGCTAGTATAATAGGGATTTCCCAGCTGCTGCTCCAAAACTGTTTTGCCCTTATTTTAACGGTATCATGTCCAGTGATCTATGATGGCATGAGCCAGTATTACTGCTGCCAATATGCAAGTACCTCTGCACTTATGAAGTATGTTATGTTCAGTTGTAAAAAGAAGTGTTCCACAGCAGAGTTGTTTGGGTCCCAAATCATTACTGAGTCTAGTGAAACAAACCTTTCAATTGACACACAGCCCTTTTTATTCTCTCTGGACGTATACACAATCCTAGCTGGGTTAGAACAGATACAAATAAAAACTTAACACTGAAAGGGGCCCATCTCTTTTCAGACCAATTCCTTCTACTCATAAAGACAATTCTCTTGCTGAAAGGCTATTGTCCCTTACCATAGTCTGGCTCCAGTTTATCAGAGTCCATCCTTCTTTCCTTCCTTCTCTCTTTTTCTCCTTCCTTAACAAATATTCACAGAACACCTATTCTGCTAAGTACTGAAGAAAGAAAGATGAATTAGTCTGTAATCCCAAGGTACAGACATATACTTGGAAAGATGAAAAAAACTGCTTCATTTTATGACAAGTATATGTTCAAGCTACAATGGGTTACAAAGATAGGAGAGGTCAATTATTATTGAGTAATTAATAAAATCTTAATTCAGGAGGAGAATCAAGTTGTGTCTGGCAATATGGTTAGGTTTTTTTCCTTCAGGGTGATGATGAACAGTTGGAGGTAAAAGGAGAAAAGGGGATACAGGCAGTGGGAGCAAAACACAGATAGGCAAAAACACAGAGGCGTGGCCTAACTTGTGACATACTGTAATGTAAGTCAGCCTAAGTTGGACACTCAAAGATTTGTCTTTGTCTTCAATTAAAAATGTATTATGGTTCAGATATAAACAATTCATACAGGGGAGAAGGCATCCCTTTATTTCTCTTTTATAAATTTTTCTGGTGGATACTTAGATTGGAGAAACAAAGATATTTTAATAGTAGTTATCTCTGTTTAGTAGGATTTTGTAGCTGAGTTTTATTTTGTCCTTTACAGTTACAATTAGAAGAAGTTAGTATGATAGTGGTAGTGCCACTTGCTAGCAGTATGACACTGGGCAAATAATCTCTTTATATTTAATTTTTCACCTTTGTCTCATCTGGAAATTGACAGTGTTGAGCCAACTTTTTGAGGATCCTTTCCTGCTTTGAAATTCTGTGGCTGTAAGACTCGACAGGGGGTAGAATACTGAATGCAGAGGACCTATATAATATTGAGACTAAAGTCCATATTTACACAGTATTATTTCTAGGAACACATTATAAAACCCAGTTTTGCAAATGCCAATAAAATCTCAGAGGAAAAACTACAGCAACTAAAGGGAGTCATTTTGGAAAAATGGTATAAGAAAAAGAACATTTTGCTAAGAAGCAGAAGGACTGGGTTACAATCTATGGTTTGCTAGTTTCTCGCTGCTCTGAGAAAATGCTTTCCCTCTCTGATTCCCAGTTGTCTCTCTTGGAATAAATGAGGCTGCTGGGAATTGAAGAGGTTAATGTATCATTATATCATTATAATGATATACCATTGTAATGTATCATTATAATATCAGACAAACTTGATGCTACCTGGAAGATCAAAATCAGAACAGTAGGCAAAATAGACTTATCACTTTCTGGGGGATAGGAGGGCAAAATCTGGTGTCTCTTGGACTGTAACACAACACGTACCAAAGGTGTCTCATTACAAAGACAAGAGGAGCTTCTCAATATATAGACTTTCTAGGAGAACTTGGGAGTGGAGGGGTAAGAATGCTTAACTACTGATTCCCAGGCTACAAAATACCAAGAGCCTTGCCCTGTGGGATCCATATGTTTATTTGCAGAGGATTCATCTGGATATGGCCAGTCTTTAACCAATCAAACATTCCTTCCATATGGGAGCAGAGAGAGGTCCCATTCTCAACATTCCCAATTTCTTCCTCTCACAAAATAAACATCTTCCTTGCTGCAAACCATGGTAGACCAACTGATATGTTTAATCATGATCCATGATCTTGATGAGGAGTCTGGCAATTACCATAGTTGAGTACTACACTGATGTCTGAGTTAAGAGACACATTACAGGTATTATTATATGATAATAAGAAAGCACATAACTTATTACAGAAAGAAAAATGTGGAGAATGGGAACTCTCAACCACAGCAAATGAACTGTGAACTGGTAATATCTAGTCAAGTTGAAGGAGTATATTCCCTATAACTGAGCTGCTCATTTTCTAGCAGAGAAACTCTTCTATGTGTACAAAAGGAGATATGTCCTAGACTTTTTGGCAGCATTGTTTGAAAAGGAGAGGAATCAGAAACAATTGCAGTGTCCATCAACAGGAGAATAAATAGTGCAATATAGTCATAAAATAGAATGTTACAAAAATAATGCAGACAAACCTGAGCAAGACATATTAATATGGATAAAGCTCACAAAGCAATTTGAAAAGTAATACCTATAACATACCATTTATATATATATATAATTTATAAATATAAATATAAACTATATATAAATATATAGTTTAAAATTCTCTTGGAAATACTAGTTTTCTCAGATTATTGTTTCAAAGCTCTTTGACAAAATAAGGTGGTTTCTAAAACTGTAAGTGAAGTCAGCACATTTGTTTGGCTACTAAACACAATGTGTGCTTTATTTCAGCAAGTAAAACTGACGAGAATGCATTCTCACCATGTCTGTCCATTGAGGCAGTGAAGTTCGAAGGTGTTATGTTCCTGTAGATTTCTATTATAGTAAAAATCCTTCAAGCATGAGAAGTGTGTAGCCATACTGATTTTCTCCCAGCATGCGATGCAGAATTTATATACTCTATTTTCTTCCCATAAAAGAAAATCTATTGCCAAAAATAATGGTCCTGATCAAATCATATACTGAAAATGATCAAATACCTCCTCTCAAAATTCCCACTTTTTATATCACATAAAAATATAAATTAGGAAACAGAAGTTTAAGGAAAAATGGTTAAAGTTGTCATAACTTTTAGCATCGATCTTTATTTTGCTATATATTTTACATAACTTGAGTTAAATATAATTTTGAGGCAATAGTGTATCTATTTAATTGCATATTTTTATTAAAATGTTTTTAAAAAATCTTTTTCAGAAAGTCTTCTAAATTATATATTTGTATAATCCATTCATTTGGTATTTCTTGTGGACTTTGTGCAGGGTATGGCAGGCCGAGATGTGTAAGGAACACGTAACTTAGCATGTTGAGTATACATATATATTTAAAGCATTTGCTACGTACTTTTCAATCAGATATCCTATTTCTTAACAGCTCTGAAATGTAGATATTCCCAATATGCTGATTTTGGCAGCTCCTCCCTTTAAGAGGTGGACTCTATTTCCTACCACTTGAATCTGAACTTCCCTTATGATTAGTTTTTGGCCAACAGAATGTGGTAGAACTGACTGTCATTTCTGAGCTTAGGCTCTAAGACACCCACTTGCTCTCTCTTGGAACGCTCACTGCCATGTGGAGAAAGCTCAGGCTAGCTTAATGGAGGATGAGAAATTATGTGGAAAAAGTCTAGCGGTCCTGAGACTTCTCTACATCATCTATTGCTAGCCAACCACCAAATACATGAAAGACTCCAGCCAAGACCAGTAAAGCTGCCTCCTTGATACAAGTCTCATTGCAGATACATAAGTAAGCACAGCCAAGACCAAAAGAACCACCTAGCTTACTCATAGACTGAAGAGCAAGAAGAAATCTGTACTGTTTTAAGACACTGAGTTTTGGGGTGATTTGTTACACAGCAGTAGTTAACTGACACGCCAATCTTTAGAAAAGTGACATAATTTAGACTAGGGAAGAGTACTGAATCACGCCTGTACAACTTCAAAGCCCATGTTCTTTCCATACACTGTGTGGAATAAAAATAATGAAGTAGAAGAGCATAGAACAAAGTCGTATAGCTATTCCAAAGAGGTAGGAGTTACTTTGACTGAAGTAATTAAGAAATCTGTCATAAGGAAGATATCTTTTGGATTACGCCCCTAATAGCTGGAGAAGGAGGTTTGCAGTTGAAAATAAGCTAAGGTGCAAAAGCAAGAAGGTGTAAATCATGTTCAAAGAATGGCAAATGAGCCTGTTACCCAGAAAGTACAGTTAGTGTAACAGAGCACTGGGAGATAAGGCCTCCAAAGTGGTTTTTATTTATACTGGGTTTTTAAAATTCAGGTGAAAATTTATATGGAAAGGAATATTCTTTGGTTTATAAGCAGAAATAGAAATTGGTTGAGAGTTTTGATTACATGGATTATAATTTATTCATATCTTAAAATATACTAATGTTAAAGTATAATTTATAATAGAAAATTAAGGTTTAAAGAAGAAAATATACTTACCCATTTAAATAACTCAGTATAAGTGAAAGATCATAGCTGTAGAGAGAGACAACATTGGATATGAAATTCATCTTAGCCATTTACTACATGGACCTGGACAAGATACTTAACTTCTCTGATTCCTAGTTTCCTAACCTGTAGAGTGGAGAAAATGGATATCTATTTTATAGGATTATTGGCAAAATTAGATATAAGGTATATAGAAAAAATATACCACTTGATACATAGTAGCTATTTTTTACAAAATTAGCATTTAATACATTTTAAAAGTCCCCTTAGAATCAAAGTGTTAATAGCGACCTTAAAGTGACACAATCATGAATAAGCTCAGTGGTACTCTTAAGTTCAGGGGTTCCTCATACTTTACTGATATGATTTCTTAGATTATATGTAAAATAGAAACACCTATGCTATTCTGTAATTATAGAGCTTGCACCTACCCACGTCCCCAACTTAATTAGTATCCCTACTTCCTCTATAAGATGAAATGCAGAATGATACATATCATGTCCCAACATCAGAAAATATTGAATTAGTGATTTTGTGGTAAGAATAAAGTATAATACAAATCCCTATCAGACATAGTTAAAGAATAAACCAGCAAATTGGAAAGGGTCTAAAAGAGGGATGGGATCGTTTTCCATTCAGAGGATTATTAGCTTCCTTTATAATCTTGTCATTGTCTTAAGAGTCCTTATATCAGGGGGACACAATCTAGAAGGGGATAATGAGTCCACATACCAATAATCACATAGGGAACAAAGTTTAATGTGACTATTTATTAAAGAAGTAAAATCAAATGATATATCTTTTTACAACTATTAAATTACCTTATATGAGCAAGTGAGTGTGTGTTGAAACTACTGCATTAATGCACACTACCCTGAGTATAAATTGTAGTAATTTTTTGAAAACCAAATAGCAAAAAAAAAAAGTTTGAAAATTTTCAAGTTTTTGGACCTCTCGTTGACATTTTTGAGACTATATTATTTTAAGGAAAAAAGAAATCACATGCAAAAGTACTCATTGCCAACTTAATTATAATAGTGAAAACTTGAAAGCAGCTTAATGTCTGAAACTGAGAAATGGTTCAGTAAAAAGCAGGATATCAATATGTACACTATAAACCACCCATTAAAACATATTGTTGTGAAGAACAGCAGCATGTAAAAATGCTTATACATACTGTCAAGTGCAAAAAACATTAAAGTGTGCACTACTTTCAAATGCATAAAATTTGTTTTCTTATGATAAAGAGAACATAAAATATGAAAACAAAGGATTTTTTAGTGAGGTGGGATTGCAAGAGATTTTAATTTTTATTTATATTTTTCATTATTGATAAAATGCTTCCTGTGCTATAAACGAAAGCAGAATTAGAAATTGATAAAATGGAACTAATTACTCCCATGTCAGACCTTGGAGGCACCTATAAGTTGATTTTTTATAGTTTATCAATATCAGTGTAATTTCCTATTTCCAAAAATGCTTCATCTCCTTTATTCAACAGATTCAATTAAATGTTCTTGAAGCAGTAAACTGACATCAATATGAAATAAATGCTATGAGAATAATAGGCTTGGATTTATGTAGTCTGCATTGGGTAGAGTTTAGAATGAATGATAAAACAATTATTCACCAGTTCTCAACACTTCAATACATCTTAGACAGGGAAAAAGGAAAAAATGAATTCTGGAAAATGGTGTTTTCAATGTCTTGTGTGTTATTTTTGAAAAATGAGAACACTTTTTTCAATAATAATAGCTGTATGGATTTTGGCTAATTATACCATTCACATTCCCCATTAAGTTACACAATTCTTTATTAAAAATATAGAGTTCTTTTTTCTGTCTACACCACAGAAAGAACCATCATAATACTGAGCATTTTAAGGAATCATTTTTATGTGCTGAATGCTGATTTTTAGGAGATTTTGGTCTGAATGCTAGCACTAACTTCTGAAAGAGGTATCACCTGATTTGAGTTTATCTATAAATTAATAGTAATTTCTCTCTTCTCAGAAAAAGGTATGACAAACTATAAATTAATGAAAAGAACTGTGAATTCATCGAAAATATGTAAAATAATAAAATTGCATTTGCTGCCCTTTAGAGAAGTATTAATAAATATTGAAAACATTCTATTAGAAAAAGAACTATATCTTTCTATTCCACATATTAATTCCTTCTGCAATTCAATAAATATTTATCTGGGCCCAATAATCACTATGCTCTATGCATGGAATACAACCATAAAAATGGCAAAAATACTGTTCTTTATTCTAACAAAAATGGCAGATAAATGAACAGCCAATAACTGTACAGATCAATAAATTTTATGGTAGGGTACCATGGCAGTGCTATGGATTTAAAGTTTGTGTCCCCCCCCCAAATTCATATGTTGAATTCCTAATCCCCAGTGTGATGGTATTTAGAGGTGGAGCCTTTAGGAAGTAGTTTTGAATGAGGTCATGAGTGTAGAGCTCCCATAATGGCAGCCAGAGCTAAGACAGAAACTGGTACGAAGTAGGGTTCTGCTCTAACAAATAACTGAAAATGTGGAAGTGGCTTTAGAACTGGATAGTGAGTAGAGGCTGGAAGAGTTTTTGAGGTGCATACTAGAAAAATCCAATGTTTCCATAAAGGGATTTTTTTTAACATCTTTATTGGAGTATAATTGCTTTACAATGTTGTCCTAGTTTCTGCTGTATAACAAAGTGAATCAGCTATATGTATACATATATCACCATATCCCCTCACTCTTGGATCTTCCTCCCACCCTCTTTATCCCACCCCTCTAGGTGCTCACAAAGCACCGAGCTGGTCTCCCCATACTATGCGGCTGCTTCCCACTAGCTATCTATTTTACATTTGGTAGTGTATATATATGTCAATGCCACTCTTTCACTTCGTCTCAGCTTAACCTTCCACCTCCCCGTGTCCTCAAGTCTATTCTCTAGTAGGTCTGCGTCTTTATTCCCGTCTTGCCTCTAGGTTCTTCATGACCTTTTTTTTTTTTTTTTTTAAGATTCCATAGATATGTGTTAGCATACAGCATTTGTTTTTCTCTTTCTGACTTACTTCACTCTGTATGACAGACTCTAGGTCCATCCACCTCACTACAAATTACTCAGTTTTCTTTCTTTTTATGTCTGAGTAATATTCCACTGTATATATGTGCCACATCTTCTTTATACATTCATCTGTTGATGGACACTTAGGTTGCTTCCATGTCCTGGATATTGTAAATACTGCTTCAATGAACATTGTGGTACATATCTCGTTTTGAATTATGGTTTACTCAGTGTATATGCCCAGTAGTGGGATTGCTGGGTTGGATGGTAGTTCTATTTTTAGTTTCTTAAAGAACATCCATACTGTTCTCCATAGTGGCTGTATCAATTTATATTCCCACCAACAGTGCAGAAGAGTTCCCTTTTCTCCACACCCTCTCCAGCACTTATTGTTTGTAGACATTTGGTGATGGCCATTCTGAACGATGTGAGGTGATAACCTCATTGTAGTTTTGATTTGCATTTCTCTAATGATTAGTGATGTTGAGAATCCTTTCATGTATTTGTTGGCAATCTGTATAACTTGTTTGGAGAAATGTCTATTTAGGTCTTCTGACCATTTTTGGATTGGGCTGTTTGTTTTTTTGATATTGAGCTGTATGAGCTGCTTGTAAATTTTGGAAATTAATCCTTTGTCAGTTTCTTCATTTGCAAATATTTTCTCCAATTCTGAGGGTTGTATTTTCATCTTATTTATCGTTTCCTTTGTTGTGCAAAAGATTTTAAGTTTCATTAGGTCCCATTTGTTTATTTTGGTTTTTATTTCCATTTCTCTAGGAGGTGGGTCAAAAAGGATCTTGCTGTAATTTATGTCATAGAGTGTTCTGCCTATGTTTTCCTCTAAGAGTTTGATAGTGTCTGGCCTTACATTCAGGGCTTTAATCCATTTTGAGTTTATTTTTGTGCATTGTGTTAAGGACTGTTCTAATTTCATTCTTTTCCATGTACCTGTCCAGTTTTCCCAGCACCACTTATTGAAGAGATTGTCTTTTCTCCATTGTATATTCTTGCCTCCTTTGTCACAGATTAGTTGATCATAGGTGTGTGGGTTTATCTCTGGGCTTTCTATCCTGTTCCATTGATCTCTATTTCTGATTTTGTGCCAGTACCATACTCTCCTGATTACTGTAGACTTGCAGTATAGTCTGAACTCAGGGAGCCTGATTCCTCCAGCTCCGTTTTTCTTTCTCAAGATTGCTTTGGCTATTCGGGGTCTTTTGTGTTTCTATACAAATTGTGAAATTTTTTGTTCTAGTTCTGTGAAAAATGCCAGTGGTAGTGTGATAGGGATTGCATTGAATCTGTAGATTGCTTTGGGTAGTATAGTTATTTTCACAATGTTGATTCTTCCAATCCAAGAACATGGTATATCTCTCCATCTGTTTGTATCATCTATAATTTCTTTCATCAGTGTCTTATAGTTTTCCACATACAGGTCTTTTGTCTCCTTAGGTAGTTTATTCCAAGGTATTTTATTCTTTTTGTTGTTATGGTAAATGGGAGTGTTTCCTTAACTTCTCTTTCAGATTTTTTCATCAGTAATGTATTAATTTTGTATCCTGCTACTTTACCAAATTCATTGATTAGTCTAGTAGTTTTCTGGTAGCATTCATAGGAGTCTCTATGTATAGTATCATGTCATCTGCAAACAGTGACAGTTTTAATTCTTCTTTTCTGATTTGGATTCCTTTTATTTTTTTTTCTTCTCTGATTGCTGTGGCTAAAACTTCCAAAACTATGTTGAATAATAGTGATGAGAGTGGGCAACCTTGTCTTGTTCCTGATCTTAGTGGAAATGGTTTCAGTTTTTCACCATTGAGGACAATGTTGGCTGTGGGTTTGTCATATATGGCCTTTATTATATTGAGGTAAGTTCCTTCTATGCCTACTTTCAACACCCATAAATGGGTGTTGAATTTTGTTGAAAGCTTCTTCTGCATCTATTGAGATGATCATATGGTTTTTACCCTTCAATTTGTTAATATGGTGTATCACATTGACTGATTTGTGTATATTGAAAAATCCTTGCTTTTCTGGGATAAACCCCATTTGATCATGATGTATGATCCTTTTAATGTGTTGTTGGATTCTGTTTGCTAGTATTTTGTTGAGGATTTTTGCATATATGTTCATCAGTGATATTGGCCTGAAGTTTTCTTATTCTGTGACATCTTTGTCTGGTTTTGGTATCAGGGTAATGGTGGTCTCGTGGAATGATTTGGGAGTGTTTCTACCTCTGCTATCTTTGGAAGAGTTTGAGAAGGATAGGTGTTAGATCTTCTGTAATGTTTGATAGAATTCGCCGGTGAAGCCATCTGGTCCTGGGCTTTTTTCTTCGTTGGATAATTTTTAATCACAGACTCAATTTCAGTGCTGGTGATTGGTCTGTTTATATTATCTATTTCTTCCTGGTTCAGTCTCAGAAGGCTGTGCCTTTCTAATAATTTGTCTGTATCTTCCAGGTTGTCCATTTTGTTGGCATAGAGTTGCTTATAGTAATCTCTCACTATCCTTTGTATTTCTGTAGTGTCACTTGTTACTTCTCCTTTTTCATTTCTAATTCTGTTGATTTGAGTCTTCTCCCTTTTTGTTCTTGATGAGTCTGGCTAATGGTTTATCAATTTTGTTTATCTTCTCAAAGAACCAGCTTTTAGATTTTTTGGTCTTTGCTATCGTTTCCTTCATTTCTTTTTCATTTATTTCTGATCTGATCTTTATGATTTCTTTCCTTCTCTTAACTTTGTGGATTTTTTGTTCTTCTTTCTCTAATTGCTTTGGGTGTAAGGTTAGGTTGATTATTTGAGATTTTTCTTGTTTCTTGAGGTAGGATTGTATTGCTATAAACTTTCCTCTTAGAACTCTTTTGCTGCATCCCATAGGCTTTGTGTCATCATGTTTTCATTGTCATTTGTTTCTAGGTATTTTTTTATTTCCTCTTATTTCTTCAGTGATCTCTTGGTTATTTAGTAGCACATTGTTTAGCCTCCATGTGTTTGTATTTTTTACAGTTTTTTTGCTGTAATTGATATCTAGTCTCAGAGCATTGTGGTTGGAAAAGACACTTGATACGATTTTAATTTTCTTAAATTCACCAAGGCTTGATTTGTGACCCAAGATATGATCTATCCTGGAGAATGTTTCATGAGCACTTGAGAAGAAAGTGTATTCTGTTGTTTTTGGATGGAATGTCCTATAAATATCAATTAGTCCATCTTGCTTAATATGTCATTTACAGCTTGTTTCCCTATTTACTTTCATTTTGCTTGATCTATCCATTGGTGAAAGTGGGGTGTTAAAGTCTCCTACTATGATGGTGCTACTGTTGATTTTCCCTTTTATGGCTGTTAGCATTTGCCTTATGTATTGAGCTGCTCCTATGTTGGGTGCATAATATTTACAATCGTTATATCTTCTTCTTGGATGGATCCCTTGATCATTATGTAGTGTCCTTCTTTGTCTCCTATAATAGTCTTTATTTTAAGGTCTATTTTGTCTCATATGACAATTGCTACTCCAGCTTGTCTTTGATTTTCATTTGCAGGGAATATCTTTTTCCATCCCCTCACTTTCAGTCTGTATGTGTCCCTAGGTCTGAAGTGGGTCTCTTGTAGACAGCATATATACGGGTCTTGTTTTTGTATCCATTCAGCCAATCTGTGTCTTTTGGTGGGAGCATTTAATCCATTTACATTTCATTAATTCCATTTACATTTACATACATATCGATAAGGTAATTATCGATATGTATGTTCCTATTCCCATTTCCTTAATTGCTTTGGGTTCATTATTGTAGGTCTTTTCCTTCTCTTGTGTTTCCTGCCTAGAGAAGTTCCTTTAGCATTTGGTGTAAAGCTGGTTTGGTGGTGCTGAACTATCTCAGCGTTTGCTTGTCTGTAAAGGTTTTAGTTTCTCCATCAAATCTGAATGAGATCCTTGCTGGGTAGAGTAATCTTGATTGTAGGTTTTTCTCCTTCATCACTTTAAATATGTCCTGTCACTCCCTTCTGGCTTGCAGAGTTTCTGCTGAAAGTTCAGCTGTTAACCTTTCAGGGATTCCCCTGTATGTTATTTGTTGCTTTTCCCTTGCTGCTTTTAATATTTTTTCTTTGTTTTTAATTTTTGATAGTCTGATTAGTATGTGTCTTGGTGTGTTTCTCCTTGGATTTATGCTGTATGGGACCCTCTATGCTTCCTAGACTTGATTGACTATTTCCTCTCCCATGTTAGGGAAATTTTCAACTATAATCTCTTCAAATATTTTCTCAGTCCTTTTTTATTTTCTTTTCTTCTTCTGGGACCCCTATAATTCAAATGTTGGTGTATTTAATGTTGTCCCAGAGGTCTCTGAGACTGTCCTCAGTTCTTTTCATTCTTTTTCTCTATTCTGTTCTGTGGTAGTTATTTCCACTATTTTATATTCCAGGTCAGTTATCTGTTCTTCTGCCTCAGTTATTCCACTATGGATTACTTCTAGAGAATTTTCAATTTCATTTATTGTGTTGTTCATCAATGTTTGTTTGATTTTTAGTTCTTCTAGGTCCTTGATAAACGTTTGTTGTATTTTCTCTGTTCTATTTCCAAGATTTTGGATCATCTTTGCTGTCATTACTCTGAATTCTTTTTCAGGTAGACTGCGTATTTCCTCATTTGTTTGGCCTGGTAGGTTTTTACCTTGCTCCTTCAGCTGCTATGTGTTTCTCTGTCTTCTTATTTTGCTTAACTTACTGTGTTTGGGGTCTCCTTTTCACAGGCTGCACGTTCGTAGTTTCCATTTTTTTTGGTGTCTGCCTCCAGTGGGTAAGGTTGGTTCAGTGGGATTTGTAGGCTTACCGGTGGAGGGGACTGGTGCCTGTGTTCTGGTGGATGAGGCTGTATCTTGTCTTTCTGGTGGGCAGGACCGCATCTGGGGTGGTGTTTTGGGGGTGTCTATGAACTTAGTATGTTTTTAGGCAGCCTCTCTGCTAATGGGTGTGGTTGTGTTCCTGTCTTGCTAGTTGTTTGTCATGAGTGTCCAGCACTGGAGCTTGCTGGTCATTGAGTGGAGCTGGGTCTTAGCGTTGATGTGGAGATCTCTGGGAGAGCTCTTGTCGATTGATATTACATGTGGCCGGGAGGTCTCTGGTGATCCAATGTCCTGAACTTGGCTCTCCCACCTCAGAGGTTCAGGCCTGATCCCTGGCTGGAGCACCAAGACCCTGTCAGCCACATGGCCACGTACGTGGGGAGTTTTTTGCCTTTTTGGAACTCTGAGGTCTTCTGCCAGCATTCATTAGGTGTTCTCTAGGAGTTATTCCACATGTAGATGTATTTTTGATGTTTCTGTGGGGGAGAAGGTGATCTCCATGTCCTACTCCTCCACCATCTTGAGGCAATCTCCCTAAAAAGGTATTTTGAAAGGCAGTCTGTTAAGGGCTCAGGACTGAATGATTAGAAGTGTAGGGAAAGCTTCCATTGTCTTGAAAAATACATTAATAATGATGTACAGGATGGTGGTTAAAATACAGATGGTAAAGGCCATTCTGATGAGGTCTCAGATGGAGATGAGGAATGTGTTACTGGACAATGGAGAAAGGGCAATCCCCGTTATAAGGTAGCAAAGAACTTGGCTGAATTATGTTCGTGTTCTAGTGTTTTCTGGAAGATACAATGTATGAGCAATGAAATTGGACTTTTAGCTAAGAAGACTCCTAAGCAAAGTGTTGAAGGAATGGCTTGGTTCCTTCTGACTACTTATAGTAAAGTATGACAGGAGAGAGATAAATTGAAGATGGAATTGTTTAGCAAAAAGGAAGAGAACTTAGAGATTTGGAAAATTCTCAGCCTGTTCATACTACAAAAAATATACAAAAAACAAGAATACCAAGGTGTGTCTGAATGACTTTTTGATAAGGAGATTAAGTGTGGGTGTGAACCATGGATGCAATCAACCACCTCAACAGAGGCCAAGAATAGAGATGGAATTATGCCAGCAAAGACACTGCCAGTTTGCACTAAAAGGGACAGAGAAAGTAGGATGAAATGAAGGAAGGCTGATGGATTTCTTATACCCTACAGGACCGGACCTTAGAGTTCTTTGGCTGTGAACTTGTGCTACCCTTCAATAAAAGAGAAGGAGGGCCCTAAGGGTGATTCAGATACCATCAAGGTCAAACCTTTTGGTTTTAGTTCCATTTAAAAAAATTTTTAGGGGAAGATATTGAATTTTTAAAATTTCTTGTGAGTCCAGTAATGTTTTAAAGACTATATACATACATAAAATATCTAGTTGTTTATCATTTAGAGAGCCCTTCAGAATATCTTGACTCCATAGGATTATAAATAGAAGTCAGCTCATCAGCTGAGTCAAAAGTACATCCCCTGCTACATTTTAATAAGAAGAAAACCAAAAATAAAGAGGATATATAGTCTGTCCACAACTATAGAGCTAGGAAGTGTCATAGATAGGATGGGAATCCAGAGCTGTCTGTACTAAAGTCCATGCTGTTTCTATCAAATCATGTTCTCACCTTCTGTAGGGTATATATAATGGGAAATATAAGGCATTATAAAATTCTTGTATATTTGCTTTTACATTATCTTATTTGTAAGAAATCAATTGTTGATTTTATTAGGAAATCAGAATATTTTATTGTCAAAGTGCCCGACCATAGCTTATACTTGAACCTTCACTTACTCTTTCTTTTAAACTAACCACACTGAGATTTGCAAGAGCAGGAGTTTCTGCTGCTTTGTCAGGATTCTATGGCTCCTTGTATTCTGTTTGTAGTCACTTGTGTGGTCTGTCACATTTTAGCAATTAGAGAATCTAGATGTAGTTTCATCAAACCACTCCCCAAAATCACAGCTAGTGCTTTCCTGTAATTGGAGTACATTAACATTAAATGTATTAATTTGAAGTCTTGGATGAAAGATTTTTATCTAAAGTTTTTTTTCTCCTCATACCCATTTTGTGATTCAAACATCTTGAGCATGTTGCATTATTGTGTGATTTTTTTTAAGTCATAAAAATCTACACCTAATTTGACATGATTTCTTTGGCAGTTAATAAGAACACATTATACAGTTTAATGAATCTGCAAACTAAATAATGGTTGTAGTGGGTGTGAAAATAGGGATATTTAAATACATAAGGAAATTTAGCACACATCCCAGTGGCCATGTAAATAGACTCCTGATTCTTTTATAAATTGCAAATGCTTTCTTGTGCAGAAACACAGTGAAAAATATAGTCCTGCATCCACATATAGAGCTCATTATCATACCTCAGAATGCTCACTGCATGTCTATTATCCACTTAAAAGCTTCACTAAAACACCCACTCTGTTTCAGCTACAGGTATACAAGTCAAAAACTAAGTCTCATTTGTCACTATTTATTCTCAGAGATTTAAGACAGCTGTATTGATGAGGTGTATTTAAGATCACCTCTCCAGTTATTTGATAAAAAGCTTTCAAATATGACCCTGTGTCATATAAAATTAATATTCAAAAACTCATTATCAGCATGAATTCTAGAATAGACCCAAAAGAAATGTCCATGAAGAAAAATAATTGTAGATAATGGACATTTGGTGGATTGTGCTGTAAACTTACTATAAGTAACGTAACGTAAGCCTTTTGGTGTACTAGTTGTTTATTGTCATTTACAGTCTAGGTGCAAGGACATCTATGTTCAATAACTTACATGAAAGTAAAATAATAAAGAAGATAATACATGCTGAGAAACTAATATTGAGCTCCACCTTAGGGTCAAATAAAGAAACCATAATACAGAGACTGTTGACATTCAGAAGGTGCCACGGAGATGATGCATTTTGAAACTTGGGTTTTAAAATAAAAGGCTGTGATATTCTCTCCCCTTTTCATTTGGCTTCATCTATCCTTTATTTGGATACCACTGACCACTTTATTGTTTTATAATTGCTATGTTGCCATTAAATAGGCAGATATAGCAATATATGAAAACACAGTCAGAATGTATTAGGTTATGCTTCTAAAATGAACACAAAATGAGTGACTAGTCATATGGAGATCAAATAATTATTTGCATGCGCTGTGCCTGACTTTTGGATGTATGCCATGAGATGAACTGTGGTGTCAATTTAGGTGAACTTAGATCCAACCTCCATGCAGACACGTGCTTTCCCACATTTAAACATAAAAATGCATTACTATCTAAGTCTATTCCTCTACATTTTTTTGCAAATATAATTATTGGGAATTCAATACATTAATTTTTTTCAGCATCCATATGTAGAGCTCATTATGATACCTCAGAATGCTCACTGTATGGTGGCTCTTTCCTGCCTCAAAAGTATTCTGTGTGTACCTGATGCTAAAGCCATGTTGGAACCATGATATTATCACGTCTCTTCTGTGCCAGTGCAGTGGATGGATTGAAGGTTGTTATATGAGTCTGAACCAAAGAAATGGCAGTGAGGATAGAGTGGATAGAATAGGTTCCAGAGATATTTGAGTAAAGTTGACAGGAATTGCTGATTGATTTGATATAATGAGTGAGAGAACAGGCGTTGCTGAAGATGACATGAGGTTTCTGGCTTGGAAACCAAGGAGTGATAGTTCTATTAACCTAGATAGATAAAGGATAAGACTTAGTATGTCTTTAGATGTTAAGGTAGTATGGTCTAGAAAACAGTTGAGTAGGGATTCAGCTCAGGTAGATTATAAGGACTAGAGCTAGAGCTATATATTCAGAATCATTAGTTTATAAATATTATTTAAATTCATGGGTCTAAATGAGGTTAAAAGGTGTGGGAAGTTTCTCTAAATTATTCTTCATATATTTTCTTCCTCTTTGTCATTTATTATACATCTCTGGGTGTTGAAAAGCCCAATCCATTTACCACGTACCGAACTGCTACTGAATGTTTCTACCTGTAAGCCTTATAGGTACCTCAGACACAGAATATCTAAAATCCAGCTCCTATATTTACCAAATCCAATCCTTCTTTTCCATTCTTTATTTTCAAAAAAATAAAAATGAAAGCATCCTCCTTATCACAGAATTAGTGAGTCACTTAGAATCCTGCTTTTTATTTAGTATTCCATATCTAATCAGACATTCTAGTATATCTTCAGTTTATTACCTTTTCTCCATTCCTATTGATAATTTTAGCTAATGAATATTGCATTCATTGACTGGATTACAGAGATAGTCTCCAAGTTGACTTATGTGCTTTTGGTTTTGACCCCTCCAATTTATCTCCATCCAAATTGTGATTGGAGTGAAAAACTCACAGTGCAAAACTAATTGTGAGATCCCTGTGCTTAAAATCTCTCAATGGTCATATCATTCAGGATAAAATTTAAATTCCTTAGCTTGATATACCAGACTCTTCACTGTTTTCCACCTGACTACATACTTACCTTTCCTCCCTATATTTTTCCTATACACACCAACACACACACACATATGTATATATTAATATATATGTATATATATACACACATATATATATTTAATTAGTTTCCTATTGCTACTTTAAAGAATTACTAGAAACCTAGTGGCTTAAAACCAGACAAATTTGTTCTCTTACAATTCTGAAGGTCAGAGGTCCAAAATATTTTGGCAGGGCACATTCCTTTCAGAGAATCTAAGGGGGAATCTATTTCCTTGACTTTTCTAGCTTCAAGAGGCCACCTGCATTCCTTGCTTTGTGGCCCATCCCCCCACCTTCAAAGCTAGCATTGTGGTTTCTTCAAATCTTGCTCTTCTCTGATCTCTGCTTCTGCTCATCTTCTCTGATCTGTCTCGTTCCTCCCTCTTTTCCTTTTAATGACCCTTGTGATTAGATTGGACCCACCTGGATAACCCAGGCTACTATCCTCATCTGAAGATCTTTAATTTAATCATAACTGTAAAGTCCCTTTTTCCCTGTAAGTTATCATATCCACGGATTCTGGAGATTAAGGTAAGGACATCTTTGCGGGGAGGGAGGCATTCTTCTGCCTATCACATACATGCTTTACAGTAGCTATTAGAAACCACGTTGTTGCCTATCCCTGGAATGCCATTCGCCTCATTCCTGTTTTAATTAACTTCAGATTTTCTTAAGAGAGAACACTCAACTTCAGGTTTCAATTCTTTTTCCTTGTGGAGAATCACACACAAACAGTAAGGAGAACAAGACACAGAAGCACATTCTCTAAATATGTACTCTAGATAATGTCTAACTCTAATCTAAGACATATGAACATGGAAATGGGTGGTGAAATAGCATGTGATTTAACAGAATAAACAAATTCAAATTTAAGTGTTTGCAGAGAGAGACACTATGAGAATGAAGATTTTTTTTTTTTTTTTTGCCATAGCATTTGGAAAAGGCCTAAAGAATTAGAAGCATTAGTTACAAAAGCTTGGGAGAGATTAAGTGGATGGAGTAGATAAAAATGAGAGAATGATTTGAAAATGTACATGAAGACTAGCTATTGCTCCAGGCTGTCAACCCAACTCAGGTGTTTCAGGTACCTAACTTTCCTCCACATCCTGTAAGAGACAAGAAATATTTTTTTTCTGGTGAAACAGAACTAGAGAGTCTCTGAACCAGTCAATGTAGGGGGTCTCAATGGCAGATGTAACAATACAGAAGGGAGTGTTAAGCCAAGCATAATCAAATGAATTGCCTTCCTCCGTTGTTTAGTAGATACTGGAGCTAATTTCGGCATAGACACGGCTGGTCAGCCCTGTGTAAGCCTGATCCATTTGTACTCCTAATTTCACCCCAGTGTGCCAGTCAGTAATTATCCTCAGCATGCCTTTCTATTTCCCATCTGTCTTTGGCTTGCAACTATTTTCTTTGTAGAATAAAAAAAATGTGAGCAAAGAAAAGTTAGTATGAATAACTATTCTTAGTAGAAAAACTCATTCACTGAATCTATATAGCAACTGGTAATGTTATATACAATGACATTGTAGAGTTAAAACACAAAAACTAAAATCATCACACTAATTACTAGGGCAAACACTAAAGACGTGTTTTTCAAGTTCTTTCTTCAAACAATCTCATACAAAGTATAACAGATAAATACAGAGAACTTCTGGCTGAAACAGAGGCAGAATTATAGTTGGAGGGAGGAACATATCCACACAATATTCAGAAGACATGCCTTTTAGCACTAGCAATTATCAGGATAAAAAGACATTAGAGTTTGCAGTGTGAAATAAGCAATGGAGATATCAGTGCTCAGACAATGAGACACTTCAAGAAAGTCATTTTTCTCTTTGCTCCTCTATCTTCTAAAGGCACAAGATTCCTTCAAAGGATTGCTTTATATGACTATGGCTTCCCTGACTGTGTTATACTCCACGAGGGAGCTTTTAGCATCTGGCTTAAATAATATTCACTCAGTGCTTCTTTGTTCTTTTCAAACAATGCTATAAAACCTGAAATTTCTTCATGTTGAAACTTATAGCATTGGGCTTTTGACATTTTAATTTGAGGATGTTGCTTCATGGCTGGTGAATTCAGTGTTGGCAAACCTCATTGATTGGGTGGAAGCAGATTTAGGGAAGAATCTAAAGTATTGGATATTTTAAAAACCCACTTGTTTTATTTCCCAGGAAGCTGGATAATAGAATATGAGAATGTAGTTTAAGAGAACGCTTTGAGAAATAGGCTCAAACAACTGTAATTAGCCTATCATCCCAGGTATTACATATAAATGTAAATGATGCTTTTAAAGCACCATTGAGGTTGCTTGAAAGTAATTTCTTCTTTGAATTAGTTATAAACTTTAAGTATTCTGTTCACAATGGTTTTCCTCTATTAATTTGCTTAACAAACCATTTCTTCATAATTAGCACAAAGGTAAACTTCAATACAATTAAGAATATTTCCAAATTATGGTAATCTATACAAATGAATTTCATTTTGTCAGGGCACAGTAGGTGTAAACTTAAATGTCAGAAACAGATATTGGCTTTATTATTTCTATCTGATCATCCAAGAACTATCATAAGTGTCAGTATTCTCTCAGTATTCCTTAAATATTTTCTCCTTTACATTCCCATATGTGGCTGACCGTGTTGTTACTCACCCATCTCCCCTGAGTGGTGGACGTGTCCTGTACCTGTGCATGTGCATCTGACAGTTTCCCATCTCAAGTGCTTGCATCTCTGCTTCTCTGCCTTAGGACTTTCTCCAGTGCCACTGCTTGGAGTGGAAGGAAGCCCAGAAGTGCTGGGGATTTAACACCCCGCAGGGATAATCTTCAAGCTCTAAGCGATGGGAATGGGTAGATAACTACTCCAGCTCTGCCATCTGCTGGTGGAGTTCCTCAGAGGCGCTCAATGGGATTAAGCATCAGTTGCCCAGAGTACCTGTTTATTAATGCACCATTTACTGGTGTTTTGCCCTTCCTTGTCTCACTCTCTGCACCCTCTCACTGTACTTTTTGTATTCATTTTGTAAATAACCTATCCACATCCAGTTCCTTTAGGGAAATATAAATTCAGATAGTTTAGCACTTCAATTCTGAATTCTTTATGGTCTTATTAGATTTTTCTTTATATTATTTATGGGCATTTGTTTCTTCTACAAACTTGTGAGTTCCTCAATTTACATCCTAAAAATTCTACATTATTAAACATAGCTTTTGACTTTTAATCCAAAAATATTAAGTTACCAGTATATTTGGTAAAGGTGACCTGAGTTTAGGTAATCAATTACCTGGGTTCCAAATCCTGATTCTATCATTTAATGACTGTATTTGTGAGCACTGTTCTGTGCTTCCAATTTCTCATTGGTAAACTGGAGATTAAAAATACCTGCCTTAGGGCCTCCCTGGTGGCGCAGTGGTTGGGAGTCCGCCTGCCGATGCAGGGGATACGGGTTCGTGCCCCGGTCTGGGAGGATCCCATATGCCGCGGAGCGGCTGGGCCCGTGAGCCATGGCCGCTGGGCCTGCGCATCCGGAGCCTGTGCTCCGCAACGGGAGAGGCCACAACAGTGAGAGGCCCGCATACCGCAAAAAGAAAAAAAAAAAAAAATACCTGCCTTATACGATTGTTCTGAGGATAAAATAAGAAAATGTACAAAAAGTTCTTAACACAGTACCTGGCATACATAGGCACTCAGTCAATGTAAGTAAGTCCTTTCCTGCCTCTCCCTGCCTTTCACTCTTTTGCTAAGTTCAATTTTTTCAAATAAAGTAACTGGAACAGGAACAGAATCTCAAGCCTGTTTGAAATACAGCATGCTAAATCAGAGGCATTTCATCTGAGTTAGAAGTATAACAATAAACTGATACATGTTTCTGTATTTCTCCCTATTCCTTTTAATTCAATAAGGAATTTAGCATCATATATGGCAACCTTCCATATATCTCTTTAAAGCGTCTGATATTTATTGTAGAAATACACTGCCAAAAAAATAATTACTTTGGCCAACTGGTTACCTAGGGCTGATGTGTGCAAAAGAAGTATTGCATTATTTGTAGCATATGTTTGCTAGTCCAAAAAAAGATGTTGATCATTAAATACTCATTTTTTCTATTCCTTATTTTAAAATAGTGATTTGAGGACTTCCCTGGTGGTGTAGTGGTTAAGAGTCTGCCTGCCAATGCACGGGACACAGGTTCAAGCCCTGGTCCGGGAAGATCCCACATACCGTGGAGCAACTAAGCCCGTGCGCCACAACTACTGAGCCTGCGCTCTACAGGCTGCAAGCCACAACTACTGAGTTCACATGCCACAACTACTGAAGCCCATGTGCCTAGAGCTTGTGCTCTGCAGCAAGAGAAGCCACTGTAATGAGAAGCCCGCACACCGCAACGAAGAGTAACCCCCGCTCGCCACAACTAGAGAAAGCCCATGCACAGCAATGAAGACGTAACACAGCCAAAAATAATAAATAAAATAAATAAACTTACGAAAAAAAACTCTCGAACTAAATAAAAAACAATTAAAAAATAGTGATTAGAGGACAAAAAAGTGATTTAAGTGCAGTGCCTTGAAATTATAAAAAATATATTATTTAACTTACTATAACTAGAGATAAAGAAATATTTTCAGAACTTCAATTTAAGAAATATTTCCTGCATATGCAAAATTCTGTGTCATGTCAACGGAAAAAAAAATACAATGTAAGAGCTGTAAGTCGAGATGCAAGCATCAGCGTTCATAAAAATTTCTCCTGAAATATACCTAACTATCTGAGGGCCTGTTTTGTACTGTAAGTCAGTGACTGCAGTGGCTAATAACTTAATCTTTGCAGAACCAGATGGCAAGTGACATTCCTTTTGTTTACAGTCAGGTGCAAGCATACAGAGAAGAGTAAGTGTAGGGGTAAGATTTAGAATTGTACATAATAGGTCGGCAGCCATTTTGCACTATGGACTCTGGTCTGAAGAGCCAGGTGTGAGGCCTCTGCCCCAGGCACCAAATGAGTGAGTGAAACTAGAAAGCACGAAGTGGAAAAAAAAAGGGAGAATTCTTTGTAAAATATGAAGAAGGAAAACTCCTTGATCCAACAGACTGGAAAATTAACTCAAAGAACATATTGAAGAAGATCTGAAAGGTAGGTCAAGTCAGGATTTTCATAAAAGTGTCAAAGAGAACAGGAAAGAGAATTATAAAAATGTCAGTCTTTGGTAACAATGGAGAATGGAATTGCTCCTTTGAAGATTATTTCAATAATCCAGCTAGATAATTACACAAAAAGAGCAGTGTCTACTTTAAACAAAACTTTATCTTAAGTCTCTTCTGGGAGGACCTTTAAGATGGCGGAGGAGTAAGAAGTGGAGATCACCTTCCTCCCCACAAATACATCAAAAATACATCTACATGTGGAGCAACTCCTACAGAACACCTACTGAACGCTGGCAGAAGACCTCAGACCTCCCAAAAGGCAAGAAACTCCCCATGTACCTGGGTAGGGCAAAAGAGAAAACAGAGACAAAAGAATAGGGACGGGACCTGCACCCGTGGGAGGGAGCCGTGAAGAAGGAAAGGTTTCCACACACTAGAAGCCCCTTTGCGGGCAGAGACTGCGGGTGGCGGAGGGGGGAAGCTTTGGAGCCGTGGAGGAGAGCGCAGCAACAGGGATTCGGAGGGCAAAGCGGAGAGATTCCCGCACAGAGGATCCGTGCCGACCAGCACTCACCAGCCCGAGAGGTTTGTCTGCTTACCCACCGGGGCGGGTGGGGGCTGGGAGCTGAGGCTCAGGTTTCGCATGGAGAGGACCGGGGTTGGCTGCATGAACACAGCCTGAAGGGGTTAATGCACCACGGCTAGCCGGGAGGGAGTCCGGGAAAAGGTCTGGACCAGCTGAAGAGGAAAGAGACTTTTTCTTGCCTCTTTGTTTCCTGGTGCGCGAGGAGAGGGGTTTCAGAGCGCTGCTTAAAGGAGCTCCAGAGACGGACGCGAGCCGCGGCTATCAGCGCGGACTCCAGAGATGGGCATGAAACGCTAAGGCTGCTGCTGCAGCCACCAAGAGGCCTGTGTTCAAGCACAGGTCACTATCCCCACCTCCCCTCCTGGGAGGCTGTGCAGCCCGCCACAGCCAGGGTCCTGTGATCCAGAGACAACTTCCCCAGGAGAACACACGGCGCCTCAGGCTGTTGGAACTTCACACCGGCCTCTGCCACCACGGGCTCACCCCGCCTTCTGTATCCCTCCCTCCCACTGGCCTGAGTGAGCCAGAGCCCCCTAATCAGCTGCTCCTTTAAGCCCCTCCTGTCTGGTCAAAGAACAAACCCCAGAGGTTGACCTACATGCAGAGGTGGGGCCAAAACCAAAGCTGAACCCCGAGAGCTGTGCGAACAAAGAAGAGAAAGGGAAATTTCTCCATGCAGCCTCAGAAGCAGCGGATTAAATCTCCACAATCAACCTGATGTACCCTGCATCTGTGGAATACTTAAGTAGACAATGAATCATCCCAAAATTAAGGCAGTGGACTTTGAGAGCTACTGTAGATTTGGGGTTTGCTGTATGCGACTGATTAGTTTCTGATTTATATGGTTATCTTAGTTTAGTTTTTAGCCCTTGCTATCACTGGTGGATTTGTTTACTGGTTTGGTTGCTCTCTTCTTTTTTTTTTTTACTACATTTTAAATTTTTCTTATTTTAATAAAATTTAAAAAAAAATTTTAATTTTAATAACTTTATTTTATTTTATTTTTCTTTCTTTGTTTCCTCCCATTTATTCTGAGCCGTATGGCTGACAGGGTCTGGTGCTCCATCCAGGTGTGTCAGGCCTGAGCCTCTGAGTGGGAGAGCTGAGTTCAGGACACTGGACCACGAGAGACCTCCTGGCCCCACATAATATCAATCAGTGATGGTTCTCCCAGAGATCTCCATCTCAACGCTAAGACCCAGCTCCACTCGATGACCAGCAAGCTCCAGCACTGGACACACCATGCCAAACAACTAGCAAGATAGGAACACAACCCCACCCATTAGCAGAGAGGCTGCCTAAAATCATACGAAGTTCACAGACAGCCCAAAACACACCACAGGACAGAGACCTGCCCACCAGAAAGACAAGATCCAGCCTCATCCACCAGAACACAGGCACCAGTCCCCTCTACCAGGAAGCCTACATAACCCACTGAACCAAACTTACCCACTGGAGGCAGACACCAAAAAAAATGGGAACTGCATACCTGCAGCCTGCGAAAAGAAGACCTCAAACACAGTAAGTTAAGCAAAATCAGAGCACAGAGAAATACACAGCAGATGAAGGAGAAGGTAGAAACCCACCAGACCAAACAAATGAAGAGGAAATAGGCAGTCTACCTGAAAAATAATTCAGAATAATGACAGCAAAGATAATCCAAATTCTTAGAAATAGAATGGAGAAAATACAAGAAATGTTTATCAAGGACCTAGAAGAACTAAAAAGCAAACAAACAATGATGAACAACACAATAAATGAAATTCAAAACTCTTTACAAGGAATCAATAGTGGAATAACTGAGGCAAAAGAACGGATAAGTGACCTGGAAGATAAAACAGTGGAAACAACTACCACAGAGCACAATAAAGAAAAAAGAATGAAAAGAATTGAGGACAGTCTCAGAGACCTCTGGGACAACATTAAATACACCAACATTCGAATTATGGGGTCCCAGAAGAAGAAGAGAAAAAGAAAGGGACTGAGAAAATATTTGAAGAGATTATAGTTGAAAATTTCCTTAACATGGGAAAGGAAATAGTCAATCAAGTCTAGGAAGCACAGAGAGTCCCATACAGGATAAATCCAAGGAGAAACACGGCTAGGCACATATTAATCAAACTATCAAAAATTAAATGCAGGGCTTCCCTGGTGGCGCAGTGGTTGAGAGTCCACCTGCCGATGCAGGGGACACGGGTTCGTGCCCCGGTCCAGGAAGATCCCACATGCCGCGGACTGGCTGGGCCCGTGAGCCATGGCCGCTAAGCCTGCGCGTCCGGAGCCTGTGCTCCGCAGTGGGAGAGGCCACAGCAGTGAGAGGCCCATGTACCGCAAAAAAAAAATTAAATGCAAAGAAAAAATATTAAAAGCAGCAAGGTAAAAGCAACAAATAACATAGAAGGGAATCCCCATAAGGATCAGCTGTTAAGCTGATGTTTCAGCAGAAACTCTGCAGGGCAGAAGGGAGTAGCAGGACATATTTAAAGTGATGAAAGGGAAAAAGCTACAATAAAGATGACTCTACCCAGCAAGGATCTCATTAAGATTTGACGGGGAAATAAAAATCTTTATAGACAAGCAAAAGCTAACAGAATTCAGCACCACCAAACCAGCTTCACAATAAATGCTAAAGGAACTTCCCTAGGCAGGAAGCACAAGAGAAAGAAAAGACCTACAATAACAACCCCAAAACATTTAAGAAAATGACAACAGGAACATACATATCAATTACCTTGAATGTAAATGGATTAAATGCTCCAACCAAAAGACACAGACTGGCTGAATGGATACAAAAACAAGACCCGTATATACACTGTCTACAAGAGACCCACTTCAGACGTAGGGGCACATCCAGACTGAAAGTGAGCGGATGGAAAAAGATATTCCATGCAAATGAAAATCAAAAGAAAGCTGGAGTACCAATTCTCATATCAGACAAAAAAGACTTTAAAATAAAGACTATTACAGGAGACAAAGAAGGACACTAAATAATGATCAAGGGATCAATCCCAGAAGAAGATATAACAATTGTAAATATTTATGCACCCAACATAGGAGCACCTCAATACATAAGGCAAATACTAACAGCCATAAAAGGGAAAATAGACAGTAGCACCAACATAGTAGGGGACTTTAACACCCCACTTTCACCAATGGACAGATCAACCAAAATTAAAATAAATAAGGAAAACAACCTTTAAATGACATATTAAACAAGATGGACTTAATTGATATTCATAGGACATTCCATCCAAAAACAGTAGAATGCACTTTCTTCTCAAGTGCTCATGGAACATCAAGCCTTGGTGAATTTAAGAAAATTGAAATTGTACCAGTATATTTTCCAACCACAATGCTATGAGACTACATATCAATTACAGCAAAAAAAAAAAAAAAAAGGAAAAAATACGAACACATGGAGGCTAAACAATATGCTACTAAATAACAAAGAGATCCCTGAATCAATAAAAGAGGAAATCAAAAAATACCTAGAAACCAATGACAATGAAAACACGATGACCCAAAACCTATGGGATGCAGCAGAAGCAGTTCTAAGAGGGAAGTTTATAGCACTACAATCTTACCTCAAGAAACAAGAAACAACTCAAATAAACAACGTAACCTTACACTGAAAGCAATTAGTGAAAGAAGAAGAAAAGAACGCCAAAGTTAGCAGAATGAAAGAAATCATAAAGATCAGATCAGAAATAAATGAAAAAGAAGTGAAGGAAACGATAGCAAAGATCAATAAAATTAAAAGCTGTTTCTTTGAGAAGATAAACAATATTGATAAACCATTAGCCAGACTTATCAAGAAAAAAAGGGAGAAAACTCAAATCAACAGAATTAGAAATGAAAAAGGAGAAGTAACAACTGACACTGCAGAAATACAAAGGATCATGAGAGATTACTATAAGCAACTCTATGCCAATAAAATGGACAACCTGGAAGATATGGACAAATTCGTAGAAAAGCACCACCTTCCGAGACTGAACCAGGAAGAAATAGATAATATAAACAGACCAATAACAAGCACTGAAATTGAAACTGTGATTAAAAATCTTCCAACAAACAAAAGCCCAGGACCAGATGGCTTCACCGGCAAATTCTATCAAACATTTAGAGAAGAGCTAACACCTATTCTTCTCAAACTCTTCCAAAATGTAACAGAGGGAGGAACACTCCAAAACTCATTCTATGAGGCCACATCACCCTGATACCAAAACCAGACAAAGATGTCACAGAAAAAGAAAACTACAGGTCAATATCACTGATGAACATAGATGCAAAAATCCTCAACAAAATACTAGCAAACAGAATCCAACAGCACATTAAAAGGATCATACACCATGATCAAGTGGGGTTTATCCCAGGAATGCAATGATTTTTCAATATACACAAATCAGTCAATGTGATACACCATATTAACAAATTGAAGGGTAAAAACCATACGATCATCTCAATAGATGCAGAAAAAGCTTTCAACAAAATTCAACACCGATTTATGACAGAAACTCTCCAGAAAGTAGGCATAGAGGCAACTTACCTCAACATAATAAAGGCCATATATGACAAACCCACAGCCAACAACATTCTCAGTGGTGAAAAACTGAAACCATTTCTACTAAGTTCAGGGACAAGACAAGGTTGCCCACGCTCACCACTATTATTCAACATAGTTTTGGAAGTTTTAGCCGCAGCAATCAGAGACGTAAAAGAAATAAAAGGAATCCAAATCATAAAAGAAGAAGTAAAAGTGTCACTGTTTGCAGATGATTCTAAACACAGAGAACCCTAAAAGTGCTACCAGAAAACTACTAGAGCTAATTAATGACTTTGGTAAAGTAGCAGGATACAAAATTAATGCACAAAAAACTCTTGCATTCCTGCACACTAATTATGAAATTAATTAGTTATGAAAAATTAATTAATTAATTTCATTAATTATGAAAAAATCTGAAAGAGAAATTAAGGAAACACTCCCATTTACGATTGCAACAAAAAGAATAAAATACCTCGGAATAAACCTACCTAAGGAGACAAAAGACCTGTATGTGGAAAACTATAAGACACTTATGAAAAAAATTAAAGATGATACAAACAGATGGAGAGATATACCATGTTCTTAGATTGGAAGAGTAAACATTGTAAAAATGACTATACTATCTAAAGCAATCTACATATTCAATGCAATCCCTATCCAACTGCCAATGGCATTTTTCACAGAACTAGAACAAAAAATTTCACAATTTGTATGGAAACAGAAAAGACCCCGAATAGCCAAAGCAATCCTGAGAAAGAAAAACGGAGCTGGAGGAATAAGGCTCCCTGAGTTCAGACTATAGTGCAAGTCTACAGTAATCAAGAGAGTATGGTACTGGCACAAAATCAGAAATAGAGATCAATGGAACAGGATAGAAAGCCCAGAGATAATCCCACACACATATGGTCACCTTATCTTTGATAAAGGAGTCAAGAGTATACAATGGAAAAAAGATAGCCTCTTCAGTAAGGGAAGGGATGCTGGGAAAACTAGACAGGTACATGTAAAAGAATGAAATTAGAACACTCCCTAACACCATATACAAAAAAAACCTCAATATAGATTAAAGACCTAAATGTATGGCCAGACACTATAAAATTCTTAGAGGAAAATATAGGCAGAAAACTCTATGACATAAATCACAGCAAGATCCTTTTTGACCCACCTCCTAGAGAAATGGAAATAAAAATAAACAAATGGGACCTAATGAAACTTAAAAGCTTTTGCACGCAAAGGAAACCATAAACAAGACAAAAAGACAGCCCTAAAAATGGGAGAAAATATTTGCAAACGAAGCAACTGACAAAAGATAAATCCCCAAAATATACAAGCAGCTCATGCAGCTCAATATCAAAAAAAAAAAAACAACTCAATCCAAAAATGGGCAGAAGACCTAAATAGACATTTCTCCAAAGATATACAGATTGCCAACAAACACATGAAAGGATGCTCAGCATCACTAATCACTAGAGTAATGCAAATCAAAACTACAGTGAGGTATCACCTCACACCGGTCAGAATAGCCATCATCAAAACATCTACAAACAATAAATGCTGGAGAGGGTGTGGAGAAAAGGGAACCCTCTTGCACTGTTGGTGGGAATGTAAATTGATACAGCCACTATGGAGAACAGTATGGAGGTTCCTTAAAAAACTAACAATAGAACTACCGTATGACCCAGCAGTCCCACTACTGGGCATATACCCTGAGTAAACCATAATTCAAAAAGAGACATGTACCACAATGTTCACTGCAGCACTATTTACAATAGCCAGGACATGGAAGCAACCTAAGTGTCCATCAACAGATGAATGGATAAAGAAGATGTGGCACATATATACGACGGAATATTACTCAGCCATAAAAGGAAACAAAATTGAGTTATTTGTAGTGAAGTGGATGGACCTAGAGTCTGTTATACAGAGTGAAGTCAGAAAGAGAAAAACAAATACCATATGCTAACATATATATATGGAATCTAAAAAAAAAAAAAAGTTCTGAAGAACCTAGGGGCAGGACAGGAATAAAGGCACAGACAGAGAGAATGGACTTTAGGACACAGGGAAAGGGAAAGGTAAGCTGAGACAAAGGCACTGACATATATATACTACCAAATGTAAAATAGATAGCTAGTGGGAAGCAGCCACATAGCACAGGGAGATCAGCCCGGTGCTTTGTGAGCACCTAGAGGGGTGGGATAAAGAGGGTGGGAGGAAGATGCAAGAGTGAGGGGATATGGTGATATATGTATACATATAGCTGATTCACTTTGCTATACAGCAGAAACTAACACAACCATGTAAAGCAATTATACTCCAATAAAGATGTTAAAAAAAAAGAATTGTACATAATTCTAGAGAATGGGGTCAAATGTACATCATGAGAGAAGTATGCTCATTATTGCAACATGAATTCAAAAGAGAGAAAGATAAGACTTATTTCAGGAATCAGGGTACCTTTCTGAGGAGATAATATCTGAGAGGAGTGGGCCCTAAGTATTTTAGTATGCACAAATGAACAGAGGTTGTTTCTGAAATTAGGGGCAGCCTATACAAAGATATGGTCATGGGAAATCAAAGAATATTTCCAAAAAGTGATTACTGCCTTCCAGTTTGGCTCATAAGTGAAATGTATTGAAACAGGTTGTAGATCGGGGAGGACACGGACATAAGTTGAAGAATCTTGAAAGCCAGAAAGAGAGATTTGTATTTAGCTTGCATCAAATGGGAATGCTTTCTGCAGCAAGTAACTGAAAACTCTGCCTTAATTCATTTAAAGAATAAGGAAAATTTGTTATCTCACATTAGCAGAAAAATACCCTGCTTTTGGATTCAGGGTATCCTGGGTTTGGTTAATTCAGTATCTCAACCATATCATCAAAGAACCAAGTTCTGTTCATTTTTCTCTCTGCTAAAGCTAGGATATCAGCTTTGTCCTCTGCGAGCTACCTCATGATCACAAGTTGTCTATTATAGTCCCAGGCATCCAATGTGGACAAGACATGAACCATCAGAGGAATAAGAACCGTCTTAATACATGTATAGAAACATCTTTCAAAAATCTCCTTCCCTGAAGCAGACTATCTTTCATATTTCATGGGCTAAAATTACATCACATGCTTCTTCCTAGATCAATTACTGACAAAAGTCATGTTGGCTAAGATGACTTAATTTGTATCAACTAAATTATGTTGAGGAGGAGTGAATTCCAGAAAAAAAAAAGTTTTTCTTTCAGAAAGAAAAAGGGAGGCATGATTATTGAGTAGGCAACCAACAGTCCCTGTGAAAGTTAAAGTGACCACAGTCTTCCTGAACAGTTCTGGACCATACCTGCTGTCCCAGTGGAATTAATAATAGTGCCCCTTTCACTCTCAAAAGTGTTCCTGTTTGGACAATAAATTATATGGTCACTGAAGCTAAAATAGATAATTTTAGACATTTAAAGATTTGAGTACAAGAGATATGATTTAGAGTGATTAGTTAATAATGGGATAAAAAATCACTCAGAGATAAAAATCAAGAGACTATTTAGAAGATGATTGAAACAGTTCAAAGATTAAAGTCTGAACTAGTGTGGTGGCAGTGAGAATAAAGAGGCAGAGAGTCCTCACAGAAGTAATCATTTAAAATTTGGCATTTGTTGATGTAAGACCTAATAATAAGGGAGAAGAATGAAAGGTGAAATGTGGCTTTAAATATTTAAATTTCCATGACTGAGAGGATTACATTGCTCTAATGGAAACAGTAAAGTCAGAAACACATGATTCGATGGGTAGAATGATGTGTTCATTTCTGACATGTTGAGTTTGGTTCTGTTGGAAAAATTGGGTGGAAGTATCAAGCAGGTTTATTAGGGGTTTATCAACAGCTTCTGTGATAGTATATAATCTTTTTGGTAGGCTTTCATGGAGCTGGAGCTTATATCCCAGCAAAAGTAAACAAGTACACACACACAAAAGGTTTTAGTCATCATTTACTCAGTAAATATTACTAAGTGCAAGGCATGGTTCTAAGAGTTGAGAAATCAGTAGTAAATAAAACAGGCCAAGTCTCTTCCCTCTTGGAGCTTAAATTCTAATGGAGGGAATCAACTAAACACATAATATAATATTAAAGCATATTTTCATAAAGACTATAAATGGAAAATAGAAGTATTGGGGGTGATCATGGAAGTCTTTTCTGATAAGCTGACATCTGAGTAAAGAACTGAAGGAAATGAACCCTGCAGATATCCAGGCAATGAATATTCTAGCCTGATGGAAAAGCAAAGGCTCTTACTTGAAGGTTGTTAGAACTTAAAGGAAGAGCAATAAGACCACTGTGTCTGGAGCCTAGGGAATGGGGAGGCCAGTGGATGGTTAACAAAGTCAGAGAGATAGCCAGAGTCCATGTTGGATATGACCTATGGGTTCTAGGGATCACTTTGGATTTTGCACTGAATGAGGTAGAAAGCCACAAGAATCCTTAGAGCTGATGAGTGGAGAATAGATTGTTGGCAGGCGGAGTAGGGATACTAGTTAGGAGGCTATTGAAAGAATTTTGGTAAGAAACTATAGTACTTCAAAACAGTGGAGATGATGAGAAGTGGCAAGATTCAGAGTATATTCTGAAGGTAGAAAGAGTTGCTGATGGATTGGATATGGGGTGTAAGAGCAAGAAAAGTGTCAAGACAACTCTAAGATTTTGGCCAGACACATGGGGAAGACTCATGGAGGGGTTTTTGGGGAGAGCTGGCATACTATTTGCTTTTGGAATATTAAGCTTGAAATGCTTGATTAGACACTGAAATGAAGAAGTTAACAAGGTGGTTGGGGATAGATGGAATCTGAGATTCTGTAGAACAGCCAAAGCTAGAGATATACATTTTGTAGTCAACGAAAAGTAGATATAAATTTTGTCAACATCAA
Organism: Mesoplodon mirus; assembly: GCF_964341445.2. Classification (NCBI taxonomy): domain Eukaryota; kingdom Metazoa; phylum Chordata; class Mammalia; order Artiodactyla; family Ziphiidae; genus Mesoplodon; species Mesoplodon mirus. The sequence continues at coordinate 29,835,105 of NC_138976.1, read as the reverse complement.
CAACTATGGACCTGGATGAGATCCCCTAGAGGGTGAGTATAGCTAAAAAAGAGAACAGGTCCAAGAATTGATAGCCCTGGGGCACTCCAACATTGAAAGATCAGGAAAATTTTGCAAGGCAGGAGAAAAACTAAAAGAGCAATGCCCTGATCTATAGTGCTTGCCAGTTTCTTTAGTGTAAATACTTTTACCATGGACTATTTTAAGCTATGAATTATTTAATAATAGGCTTGCAAAATTCCAAAAATATTAACATTGTCTCTTGCAAAGTGGGCTCCAGTATACCACTACCTGAAAGCTAGTAAGATGTTTTAAGGAAGAGGAACTGATAAACCGTGTCAAATGCTGCTGACAGCATGAGCAAGTAGAATATTAAGAAATGATCATTGGATTGGCAACATGAAAGTCAACTGATGAACTTGACCAATGAAAGTGATAAGTGAAAAAGGTGTTTTTTGATGATTAAGGAGATGCGAGTAATGCTACTTAGTAAGATGATCAGTTAATGACTGAAGTTTCTCTCTGAGAAAGCAGTATTTGAGGATGTGAAGTATTTAACCATATAAAGAGCAAGAAGGAGGGCATTCCAGAGACAGAATGCCTCTATAGCAGGAATGAGCTTGTTGGTCCTATGGACTGAAAGAAGTATAGTGAGCAAGGCAGGGAATGACTGGAAATGAGCTGATAGATGTAAATAAGATCATAGTGTTCTTTTTGGGCCATCATAAGCAATTTATATTCATTCTAAACAAAATGGAATTACATAGAAGGGTTTTAAGCAGAGGAGTCTTATAATCTGATTGGGTTTTTACAAAAAATTACTAGCTGATGTGTGAAGAAGGCATTGGGGACTAAGGGTAAAATAAGAAAGCACAGTGCCTCAGTAGGAGGATTACTGCAGACGTCCAGGTAGGAGATGATAGTGACCTGATGCTGGATGGTAGCAGGGAAGAAGGAGAGGAAGGGATACATTTTCAAGATAAAAAAGTATTTGTTGATAGATTGAATATAAAAGATGAACAAGAAGGAGGCACTAAAAATGATGTTTAGATTTATGGCTTTAGTACTTCGGTGGATGGTCATGCCATATTTTTGATATAGGCAAGGTAGACGAAAGAATAAATCTTAAAGGGGAAAACATGAAGTTCTGTTTTTTATATGTTAAATGGATTTAGATTCATGGGGTCAGAGACAAGAAAAAACTGTTTGGCTACAGATATATACTGGGGAGTTGTTGGTGCATATGTGATATTTAAAGTCATGGGAATGAATGAGATCACCTAGTGAAAGGATGTAGAGAGAAGAGAAGGTTGTAGAATGGAGAAAGATCAAGGAGACAGAAGGAGTATGCAGAGAGAGAAGTCAGGATAAAGAGGTATTGTAGATCCAAAGAAAGAAGAGTATTTCATGAAGGAATGGTCCACTGTTGAAGGTCTAGTGAGAACAGAAAGCACTGGAGACCTTGACAAGAATAGTTTTAGAGAAATGGAGGAGACAGATGCTAAGCAGCAATGAATCGAAGAGTGAGCAGCTGGGAGAAGTGTAGACAGTGAGTGCTGACAACTCTTGTAAGAAGCTTGGCTATGAACGGAGCAGAGAAATGGGGAACAGGGAAAGAGGAGGTAAGGAAATATTGTTCAAAGGTGAGCAATGGTGGACAATCTTTGTAGGCCAGTAGGAATAATTAGGTATAGAAGGAGCAATGGAGGATGCAGAAGAGAGGGAGAATAATCAGGAAGCAAAGTCCTTGAGAAGGTGAGCATCAAAGGGATTCAGAGTACATGTGTAGGAATGACTGGCTTGGGCATGGCGAGGGAGATACCATCTCCATTGCATCTGGAGGGTAGGAGAAGATAGACGCAGAGTCAGGTAGGTTTGTTGACTTAGCGATAGGAAGAGGAGGGGTTTCCCAAATTTCGCTTCTATTTTATCTGTGAATTATGAGGCAAGACAACCACAATAAAGTGGTTGTGGGGGGAGGTGAAAGTAATGAAAAGTACGTTGCTGAGTAGATAACAGAAAAATAAGCTTCTTGGAGAAACATAGTAGGGTTGCAGAGTGTAAGTGAATATCTATCAGAGGCCGATGATCATGGTATTCGTGAATTTAAAGTACAGTAATTGCATCAAATTCCCCAACTGTGTGATTTTCTCAGTACTTCTCACTATTATGTTGTGATTAGAAACTGAGTTATATACTGTACGTATATATCAGACAAAATGAAATGTATAATGTTTAAATGGGTAAAAGTTATCAGTTTCTCTCCAACCAGTATATACTGAGCAACTGCTAGGTACCGGACACTAAAGGTTCAAAGAGAGAAGTCATGGTTCCTGCTGTGAGAAACCCACATCTCAAATAGCGCCACAAGCATTTACAGAACAACTACGATGCACTCACATCAGCATATAAGGGTATGCTGGTGTAAGTCATGTATACATGGGTTTACTTTGAGTATGTGAGGTCTCCAGCTTAAAAAATTCATAACAACCGTGTGATTAAAAAAACAAAAAGCAGCATTATCTGATGCTTCATAAATCACAGGACTACAAAAGCTAGCATTTCTGAGTTCTAATCCCTTTTTCACATATAAATATTTGATACATTTGATACATTTATCTAAAATAATTGTCAAAACAGCCCAACATCTTATATTCTGACCCTACATGACTCAGAATCTCTGAAGGTAAATTACATGTATCTTGAAAATTTTAATACAAATTCTCAGCTTACATGTCTACACTTTGCTTCGATAATATATGCTAGATACTGTGCTAAGCGCTTAACACATTATCTCATTCTAGCATCACACATACAGCAAGAAAACATAGATGTCATTAACTTTTTTTTTTGGTTGAAGAAATTGAGTCGAGAAGTAGATAAATGATTTGGCACCAAAGTTTGAAACTGATAAAATTAAACTAGGTTTTAAATCTAATCTGCCTACTTCAGTCTGTACTTTGAAGAGATGCCTCTCTAATTCAATTTTTAAATAAATATTTCTAGGAATTGTCTTAAATGTTTAAACTTTCTTTACTTAGACACCCCTCCTAAACTCCACCCGATGCCAACCAAGGCAGAACATTCTTGTACATCTGACAATGTTTAAGTTTTGGATATTTCTAATAAAGAAAACATTTTTTGCCATTTATCTCCAAATAGATTTCTATTGTGCTCTTCATCCTCATCAAAAATGAGCTTGTAGTGCATTCTCCCTTAGAATTTCTGAGGGTGGACATCATGTGTCAATTTTCCATTTATCCCTATCTCCCGGTTCAGAGCACAAGAGCTGGGGCTCAAAAATGCCTGTTTACCTGAACTAAAGATTGGTTGTGATACTGCAGTGGGAGTTGAAGTGGTCATGGCTCTAGGCTTAGACAGAGCAGAATGACATCTGGAAGCTTTGACCAAAAGCCTCAGTAATGCCTGATGATTTGTGAAGAGGGATGCCATGGACAACATTGTCTCTGGGATGTGTTCTAATGACAGTGTGTGTTAGAAAAATGGTAAGCTCAGTGAGTATAGGGTTTTCTTTGACTAACTCAAGGTCAGGTCTTTCTTAGCAGGATTCGCCAAGAAAGGTGAGGCAGTGATTCTTCTGGGCTTCTGTACCATGGTGGCTGCACCACCAGTATGGCTCTTATCTCATCGTAGTGAGAGAAGACAGAGACAGAGACAAAGAGACTGAATCAGTTCACATCCTGAATCCATCTGTTACTTCCTAGGTCTAGTGTAACCTTTAATAAGTGAGTTCTGTGAATTTCACATTATTTACAATGCTTTTTCCTTCCAGGTTGATATGATATTTCAATGAGAAAACAGTTATGTACTTTGTGAAAAAACCTGGAGTTCTGTTCATTACTCAGAAAATGTTGACTAACTGGTAGTTGTTGATATTGTGACATTTTAGACTGACCTTTTTGAGGCCAGGAGCTGTGCTTTGTCTACCTTTATGTCCCTGATGACAAACCTGAGCCCAATTTAGAGTAGTGAATCAAGAAAGAATTAATAAAAGATAGCACTTTTCTATTATTTTGTCTTTCATCTCCCAGAGACCACTGATCTTTAGGAAGCTGAGGTTATGCATCAGCAGATTTTTCTAATCACCTGTTGAAGTCATCATGAAAACTCTGCAAGAAATATGTAATTAAACAATTACAAGACAGATATTTATATTTTAATTATTAATAACATATATTTAGGGCTTCCCTAGTGGTGCAGTGGTTGGGAGTCCGCCTGCCGATGCAGGGGATGCGGGTTCGTGCCCCGGTCTGGGAGGATCCCACGTGCCACGGAGCAGCTGGGCCCGTGGGCCATGGCCACTGGGCCTGTGCGTCCGGAGCCTGTGCTCCGCAACAGTAGAGGCCACAACAGTGAGAGGCCCGCGTATGGCAAAAACAAAAACAAAAACAAAAACAACAACAACGAAAAAACATATATTTAGTTGAATTGACTTTTTTATTTGCCACTGTCTAAGTGACAGTAAACATAATCGTTCTCATTATAAACTAATTTGAAAAGGTAATTTTCCAATTAATACTTACACACCAACGTAAATTGTGTTCTTATGATAAAATAATTATAATAGCTGCCGACAACTTTGGAAAGAAAACAAAGGCATTTGTTAGTGGCAAGACCTAATGAGAAATCTGATAGGCTAAACTAAAAAAATTGACAAGCACAATTTCCCCCATAAGAACAATTTGTTACTGATGATGAAATTGAGAAATAACCAGAAGGAAAGTTGTGAGATTCACAGTGAAAGCCTTCAGGGTAAAATTAATTTCTTTATAACACAGTTTAAAGGCACACAAAAGGAAATTGCTTGTTCCAGATGGTATAGGAAAGGCGTTGTGAATAAAAATGAGCATCTCTTTTCTGCTTACAAATATTTGAATTAAGATGATACCAGCGTGTCTAGTTAATGGGATAACAGTATTGGTGGTTACACAACTTTTAAAGATTTTCACATTCTTTTTAAATGGACTTTGTCAACACAACAAAGTACTTTAAGCAATATATTAAGCCTGACACCATCACAACACATTTTATTTTCTTTGAATTACTGTTGCAAGCTAAACAGGAAGAATACAATGGCTAAGGCTCTGGATTTAGAGTGGGAAGGACCACTATGTAGCTCTGGTGCAGGCTCTACCACTGAGTGGAAGGAAGCTAGGCAAGTTACAAACTCTCCAATGGACAGTTTCTTCATTAGCAGAATGAAGACAGGAATACCTGTCCTTCCATTAACTAAGTTCTATGAAGATTAAATGAGATAGAGAATGAAGATAAATATTTCTTGAAAACCATAAAACATATGCATGTAAACTTTGATTTTGTGGCTTATTTTTCTGGAAATGGTCCAGAAATTATTGCCAATGTTGTCCTGTATCTTATCTGAACTGTTGGTTCACAGCTGCTAGCTTTCTTCTTGTAATCTCACCCATTTCTATGCATAACATTTCACATCTAATCATCAAGGAAGCATCTGATGGTGATCACTCTGCTCTAAGCACCTATAATTGTTATTTAGTATTTATCATATGCCACCATTTATCTTCATATTCATATGTCCTCTCCACTTGGCTGTAACATAAACTCTTGAATATTAACACTACTAATAACAACTAACATTTATTGTTTACTAGATGCCAGGCACTGTGTTAAGCATTTTAAATAGACTACCAAATTTAACAAGAAACAGAAAATGGATCTTACTTTTCAGCGGGGTCACATCATACATCTGTTATATAATGTGAATTAACATTTCACATTCAGCAGCTCCCACTCTCCAAAACATGAGATTAAAAAGCTATAGGAATATACATTTATATAGTATAAACATCTGTCCTACCACTTCATTCCATGAACTTAAGCTCCAGAGTGAGAGTGAGCTAGGAGAGGTGAATATGATCCTTCCCCAGCTGAGGTCATTTCCCACATAGCTCTCATAGAATGAGCATCTAGCTGTAGAAAGGATGATTATAATGTCTAAAGACAGATATTTTGGGTACAATACGGACTGTGAATGTAGGCTATATACTTTATCTGATACCAAACTAAGGAAAGCTTCAATGCCAGAGGAAAAACTGGTTTTGTTAGACTTCTTATGAGAGGATGTATCAGTCTCCAATGTGGAACATTCCAAGAAATTTTCAAGGCTAATTTGACTCCATGCAGTTTTTGCTGTATATGTTGCATCATCAGTGAAGTGAGACGTAAGGGCATCAGCTGAAAGTGAGAAGCAGAAAGCAGGAGGGAAGGAAGTATGGGAAATGGTTAGAAGTGTGGTAGAGAGGGAGAGTAAATAAATTAGGGAAATGTAGGTTTGTCCAGCAATGGTAAAATCTGCTACAGGATTTTATGTGGAATTTAAAGTGTGACAAATTAGCATGATTGTGTTTTTTCTCCCAATACGTTTAGCTGCTCAAGTACAGAGGAAGAAGCAGGTAAATTTTGATTAACAGGAGTAGGGGTTTTACACTGTAAATTCTTCAGAGGGAGAGGAAGAGAAAGAAAATGCAGATACATGCAAGAGGATTATTTTAATGCTGGGTTATGGAGTGTAAGCTGGGTAAGAAGCAAGTGAGGACATGGGTTAGGAGAGTGAATAATAAAAAAAGAATGGTAGAGGCAGTGTGTTGAAGGTCCCAATGTAGTCAAATAATCTCATAGTGGGAATATAGAAGGAATGTGCTAAGACATCAAGATATATTTATCCTAGGGTAGGATGCTAGAAATAAAAACTTTGGTGCTGATGATATACTTGATAATCACAAGCTTTAGAGTGTGACCGTGGGAATGTCTGGTTGAGGTGGGGTAGATAAGAAATGTCTACTATTATGACTATGACTTTATTATTCCAATCCCCTCCATCCAGAGATAAATTTGGTGACTAAAAAAAAAAAAAAAAAAAAAAACCTTTCTCGGGCTTCCCTGGTGGCGCAGTGGTTGAGAGTCCGCCTGCCAATGCAGGGGACATGGGTTCATGCCCCAGTCCAGGAAGATCCCACATGCCGTGGAGCGGCTGGGCCCGTGAGCCATGGCCGCTCAGCCTGCGCGTCCGGAGCCTGTGCTCTGCAACGGGAGAGGCCCACCCCCACAAAAAAGAAAACCCTTTCTCACCAACTGTCTATTTGGAATCTGGAGCAAAGATCTTGAATTAATCAGTGAACTGAAAATCAACATTTTTTTCTAGACCAACCCTGTCCACTGTGGTGTATGGTACCTCTTTGCCCATTGGCATAGAAAGCGGGTTAAAACCAAAATATGCAGGCCTGACTGTCTTTGTTTTCCTTGGCCAGTACCAAAGACTGATATTGAGTCAGTATGTACAGTTGGTCCTCTGCCCACAAAGGCAGAACCTGCAGATATGGGGGGCCAGCTGTACTACATCATTTTATATAAGGGACCTGAACATCTTAATATCGGTCAAAGGTCCTGGAATCAGTGTCCCTCAGATACCAAGGGACCACTGTACAGGTATGACCACAGCAATTGTCAAAGTAATGAAATAAATGCACACAATTTGAAAAATAACTGCTATTTCAAGGCTTCCCCATACCCACTGACTTAGCTAACAAAGCCACTATGGTGGGACCACTCTGGACCTCCCCAAGATACAAGGAAGGGTCAAAATCTGGCCCAGAGAGAGCTTCCATGACCCAATTCCAACATTCTTGATTGAGTGCTGTCCACTCTGATTGATAGGATTCATGCTCTATTTGGTAAGTATTTTTATTTTTTTATTTTATTTTATTTTTTATTTTTTGCAGTATGCGGGCCTCTCACTGTTGTGGCCTCTCCTGTTGCGGAGCACAGGCTCCGGATGCGCAGGCTCAGCGGCCATGGCTCACGGGCCCAGCCGCTCCACGGCATATGGGATCCTCCCGGACCTGGGCACGAACCCATATCCCCTGCATCGGCAGGCGGACTCTCAACCACTGCACCACCAGGGAGGCCCTGGTAAGTATTTTTAATATCAACTCTGCCAACGTTCAAAATAGAAGATCCTCATCTTCTCTACCTCCTCATTCCTCCCACCCTGTACAACTCTGTGCTTCTTGTCCACCAATTCATTTTTCCCTCTCTTGTTTCACTTACTGCTGAATCCTTTCTGTTGTACCTTCAGTTTTACTGAGAACATTGAGAGCACCAGGCAGGAATTTCCGCTGCCAGCTCCTACAAATTTATGACGTTGAGTCCCACATTCAACAACTTTCCTTCAATTTCACAGTCTTCTATTCAAAACAAATATCCCTACCTGTAATTTGGATCCCATCCATTCCAAATTCTTTAAGAATCTTGTTAATTCAATGGTTTTCTTTTTACCAGTTTGTACCTAACCCCCCCTACCCCCACCAGCAAATGTATCTTCTCAGTTCTGCCATATTAAAATAAAAAGACCCTCCTTTTGCCACACAGTCCTCACTAGCTTATATCTCACCTTGCCTTTATAGACAAACTTTTTGAAAATTAATCTCTTCTCACTGAAGAACTGGTTTCCTCACCTGCCAGTTCCATTTCAACCCAGTGAAACCTACCTGCTGCATCTGTCACCCAACTGTAATTGCTTTCACAATGGTTACCAATAATTTCCTAATTGCCAAATTCAACCTCTTTATTTTCCATTCTTATGTTATTTGAACTTCAGTAGCACTTGACACTGTTAACTATTTCCTCTTTTGCACACTCTGTCCTCCCCTGGTTTGGGTGTCATTAGTCTCACCAGTTTTTCTTCACATATCTGGGCCAATCCTTCTCAATCTCCTCTAGTTCTGTTCAAGCCATAACTCTTGGTATTTTCCAGTTATGTCCTCATCTTTCTGATCTTCTCAAACTATTGATACATACTGACCCTGTGTAACTCACTCTAAAGTTGTCATTGAGTACCTTCCATATGTTGATGATGTTCAAATTGTGTCTTCACTCTTCCTGCTCCACTATGTATCAATCCTTTTGCTTGTGTGGTCTATTTATATTTTTTTCTATTTTATTTTATTTTTTAAAATTTCAACTGCCACATGGATATTTACCATCGCATTTCCACTACTAGCTTGTTTCATATGTATATAAACTGAATGATTTATCCACTCTCATAAATTTGCATGCTTTACCATTCTTTTTGTTTTTCAATAAATGGCACCATCTTCTTCCCGACCTCTGAAACAAGAATCCTAGGACTTATACTATATTTCCACAACTTACTCAACTCCTTCCACCTCATGATATTCACTCAATAACCAAGAACTATAACTTCTATATTCTGATGTTTCATAGCTATATTATCTGGAATACTCATAGCTTATCTCCTTCTCTCCTATAAGCCATCGCCACCCTTATCTATCCCATTCTATCATCTACATTAGTTCCAAGATGACTTACTAATGAGAAAATTATGCCATGGCTTCCAATAGGTTTCAGGATTAAGAGAACCTAAGGGTTTTCATGATTGGTTCTTTGTTTACCCCTCCATCATTATCACCTAATTCCCGTTTCAAGCTGCACTGCCATCCACCCATTAGATGCCTCAGCCATATGTGCAGTTTCCACAAGAAATCCATGATTTATTCTGTTTCTCTGGCCTTTTTCATGAAACTACATCTAACAACTTCAGTCTTTAATGAATGCCTAATAGGACTAATTCCCTGCACAATACTTTTGGAACCTAATCATTTATCATATTCCATTTCAAAAAGTGACATATGTTTTTCTAGTCTCTTAAAACTGATTATGAGGACCCTGAGATAGGGATTGCATATTATGTTTAATTCTATTTTCTATAGCACTTAATGTGATTTTAAATATAAGGAGGTACAAAAAGTATTTGTTGGAAAAGAAATACATAAATCATTGAATAAATGAAAAGATTTTCTTTGAAACAAACCTTTACTTTTATGTTTTATTAGTAATTATCTGTTTCTTTTGGGTGACTGAGTTTAAAAATTTGAATTTTAGCTCAGTGGGAGAGCATTTTAAAAATCTGTTGAGAATGCATGATTTTTCATCATGTATAGCACTGAGATAAAGTCCTTTCAAAACATTTGAAGAGCTACAGATTTGGAAGTCCAGATTCACTTCAAAGGTTTGGTGCTTTTTGGATGTTATTTCAATAATAATGGAGAGTATAGCTTCATTAATTCATTCATAAAATATTACTGAATACTTACACTAAACTAGTCATGTGCGAGGTGCTAGAGATTACAATGGTGAACAAAAAGAAACACACTACATGCTCCAGTGAAATGTACAATCTTGTGGAGAAAACAAATTTAATACTTAACTAATCACATAAATGAATTAAAATTGTAAATGTTATAAGCACTATGAAAGAGAGGAACATGGTACCATAAACATAATAGAGAGACTTGATTTAGGCAGGGTGGTTGTAGAGGAAGTAAGTGATGCTTGAACATAGATATACTTAGCTTCTCTGAACCTCAGTTTCTTCATCTCTAGAGTAGGAATAGAGAACTGCTGTGGCGTTTGAATAAAATAATATCTATAAAGAGCTTTGGAACTGCACATTATTATTTCCACTGGATTTAAATCTCCTCTATGTGTCATGTTTCTTTCTCTTCCAAAAGAGATAGGACTTTGTTGTAAGTAATTAAATCATAAAGCCTCAAAAAGTCTTTGTTCATTGAACAAAATGCTTTATAACTTTATATTCTGAAGAAAATAGATACACTGCCTGTGACATTCAAGTCTTTAGCTTTTGATCTCATATGTTGAGTTTTCCAGAGATGGATCTCAGATCATTACACAATATATTAATATAAGTTAATCAGGTTAATAAGCAGAAATAGCTAGTAAATGAATGGATTTAATAAACTGTCACATACAGTCCCATCTTAGATCATACCTGTTTCTGGAAAAGGAGATGGTATGTCAAGCCTCAGTGTCTCTGCCACAACTAAGATGGGCTTCTTAGGCATCTTGCTCTGTCTCTATGTATCTCTCCTCATAATCTCTCCAACATGGTGGCATGACTAGCTGGATTCTTACGTGGCAACTCAGGGCTACAAACATTCATGTCCTGGAGAAAGAGAGAGCCAGGTAGAAATCATATCAACTTTTATGACCTAGCCTTGGAAGTCCGTAGCATCCTATTTATCAGAATTTGATTATGCATTTCAATATTGGTGAATACTACAAAAATGCAATTCTTAGTGTATTTTTTCTTTGACACATTATTATTTTAGAGTCATTCACAATAGGAGGAAGAGCTTTTAGTTCCTTAATTCTAAATAGGGGCTTATGGATTTAAAATGACATTTTCTCCTTTATTTTTTTACAGGCAGTGCCTTACAAAGGAATAACAACTTAATTACATTTGATAATTTGTCTTTTTTGAAAGAATACATGAAGTTTGGATGCCTTAACTAATCATACCAACAGATTCTGATTATAAATTGGAATTGTGGGAGAAAGAAAATATTAAGGATATGAGCATAGTAATTGACTGAATAATGTAAAAGCCTCAAAATAAATTTAAAAATCTCAAGTAATTCCTTTCCAAATCTGAAGAAAAATTTCAAAATTTCATGGGAAGATACAAATTGACTTCCAAAATATCATTTAATGATTAAACATAGAAACAGAAAATTTTGACTGTTCAGAATTGAGAGATATTAGTTTGTTATAACTTCAAAAAACCCTAATTTGTGTGATCCCAGACAAAATTAATAAATGATGGGTTATGGGGTAAATGAGTATTAAATTGTCTGTAGAAATATCCATTCTTTCCTTTTTACTTAGTAACAGAAATGCCAGTTTTAAACTTGAAATAGCTTTTACATTTCTTGGACTCCTTTACGTCTAGGTTTGGCCAAATGACTAAGGAAAGTGTACAACTTCAAGGAAACTTAACTAACGGAAGAAACCATGTTTTTCTTTATCCCTTACTCCCAAAGAGTGGTTAGAATATGGACTTGATGTGAGCACCCATTTTGGAGTACATGGTACCATATTAATGGTGGGCAGGGCAATGTGACTCACTGAGCCAGAATCGTTGATGGCTGTGGCTAGAGCTGTCCTGCCTGCTTAGGCTTTATGTGAGAGAGAAATGAATATCCATTTTGTTTAAGCCACTGTTATTTTGGCATTTTCTGTTATGTTCAGCAAAACCTAACCTTAAGGATAAACATGTTCTGTGTTTTTAAGCATCTGGTTCTTCTCCTCTCTCTTTCCTGCTTCTTAGTTGGATTCTCTCCTCTTCTCCACCTTCACCCTCTTATTTAACTCATCTCTTTCTTTCTTTTGCTTCTGTTTCCCTCCATTCCCTTAAATATCAGTAATGTATTTTTTTTTGGTTGAATCATCCCATAACAGTGAGAGTTAAAAGATACAGGCTTTATGTTCCTGTTCTTTTAAAGCCAGGAAATATAATATTTTGTATTTATTTTTCCTACAAATATAAAAACACCTCATCAGGTGAAATTTTTTTCTTGGCTGTGATATTCTATTGAAGGTTCTTATCCTCCACTAAGTCAGTGTTTCATGATTGACCAGTGTTTCCCTATCCTGGCTAAGGTCACATGAAGCTTATATTTATGACTTCTTCAAAAGTTGCAACAAATCAATATTTTCTTAAAGTTATGAGTTAAAACTCCCTGCCTCAAGGGTCTGTTCTGAAGTGGGGAACCCTTAAATACGAGTCATGGCTTAGGAGTAAAAAGTCTGTTAAAAACAAACATAAAACTCTTCACAGCTGGGAGTTGCCCTTTCATTTTTAGAAATTCATTCTAGTTTTCATATGTAATAAAGACTTAACCTCTGATCTCTAGTCATATCTCACAGGTTTTCACTAAAAAGTGGCTGGCAGAAAATACACCCCTTATAATTTCAGCTATATTAAATTGTCATTTTAAGGTATTCAAAATGCAATAAACAGAATATAATAAACCAGAGTACTTAACATCCATCCTTACTGAACACTTAGCCATTATCCTAGGACTAGACCAGATTCCTCTTTTTCATCTCTATTAAAGGATGACTCCAACCACACAGTCAGGTGATGTACTAAACCTAATTGTGCAGGGACCTCTTTTAGAACAGGATTTTACACTGTCTCTCAATTTTCAAAAAAATGTCCTTTTCTTTTTCTTTCCTCAACAATTAATTTGGTGTAAAGTCTCATTTAACATTTTTTGAAGATGTAAATGAAACTCTTCTGTTATATTTAGAAAAGATTGAAAGCACTATGCGCCTCATTCTTCCGTACTTATTTTTAAATGATATGGATTTTAGTTTGTAATGACTCTGGCTGTAACTGAGAAATCTGTTTAATTTTATAAAATGGGGTTTTATTCTATAAAACAACTCCAGATTCTTCCTATTAAATATATATATATATATATATATATATATATATATATAGAGAGAGAGAGAGAGAGAGAGAGAGAGAGAGAGAGAGAGAACCCAATAACTCAACCCTTAAACCCAGCTATTATATAAAATTTTATACTAATTCTTCCAATTTTTGTGTGTTGCTGGACAGATTAGCCTTACTGCTGTACCTGTTAAATGGTGGCTAAAAAAAAAAGTGTATACTATTCTGAAAGATAAAGTACAATACATTATAACACAGCATAAGCCCTTTGAAGGCTTATCCCTATCTCCAGTGTCTACATGATACCTGAGATATTGGGTCATGTCAGATACCCCTACCCCAAATATTTGCTATAGGAAAAGCATAGATGAACATATTCTGTAAATATTGAAAACCTCGTATAAATCTATTTTTAAAATTTTCTTTATATTGTTGTAACTCCTTTCTCCTGCTGTTTTTTTCTGACTCCATGGTCTTTGTTCATTTTGTCCAAAGACAATGCTGACAATAATGGGAAAATTAGAATTATGGATTTTGGGTATTTTCCCTGCTGGAATGAGTAGGAAATGCAATGCAAAAAAGCAAAAGCAAAAACACGACAAAATGAAAACTAAAACCACTAAAAACCCCCATGAGATAAAGTTTTATAAGGTTAAAATCCAGTTATCAAGGAAATCCACCATTGAATCAATTAACAGAATTTGCAGAAATAACAGGTGAATGATGAGGAATTATCACCCACTCAGTCACAATCCCAGGACCCGACAGGACACAAGTTTCTTTATATTTTTTCCCCTTAGCTTGTTCCTAGGAGAGAAGGGGTAAAGGAGGAGAAGAGATGGGGCTCTGTTCTAAATTTTCTTTTTCTATACTCTCTCACTAGGTGACAGCATTCAGTACTATGACCTTAAAAACCATGTACATGACATTGACTCCAGAATGAATATCTTTACTTCATATGTGAACGTCAGGCTTATTTATCCAATGAACTACTTGGCATCTCCTCTTAGGCATGTCAATATTAGTATACCCTCAACAGAACCAATCATCACTTTTCCTACCCTATTCCCACAATGTCCTCCACCTTCCCATCAAATTAAATAACACAGTCCATTCAGATGTTCATACCAAAAACCAGAGAATTATTTTTAGACATTCTATTCTCTTATCCTGTATTCATTCTGTCCCCATGATAAGTCAACTCTATCTCCAAAAGACATCCGGAATCCAACCCCCTCTCTCCACCTTTGCAGATACTACAGCAATCCTCGCCATCATCGTCTCGCACCTGGAATGCTGCAACAGTCTCCTATGTGTTTCTTCTCTTACCCACCTTCCTCGTCTCAATACACAGTTTATTCTATACATGGAGGCCAAAGTAGTACTTATTTTGTTGTTGTTGTTGTTGCGTTACGCGGGCCTCTCACTGTTGTGGCCTCTCCCATTGCAGAGCACAGGCTCCGGACGCGCAGGCTCAGCGGCCATGGCTCACGGGCCCAGCCGCTCCGCGGCATGTGGGATCCTCTCGGACCGGGGCACGAACCCACGTCCCGTGCATCGGCAGGTGGACTCTCAACCACTGCGCCACCAGGGAAGCCCCAAAGTAGTACTTTTTAAATGCAAATCAGATTACGCCACTGCCTTTTTTCAACCCTCCCTGTGTCCAGATCTTTAACTTAATCTTATACTACTTTTACTCTTGCTCATTATACTTCTGCCACCCTGATTTTGTCTATTATTCAAATGCATCAAGTGCTGTCCCACCTTGAGACCTCTATCCTCTGCCTGAAATGTTCTTCAAAGACAGTTCCACTAACAATCCTGTTGCTTTCTCTCATGACAACCTTGGCTTTCCTTAAAGGAGTTGCAAAGTTTCAGAGTCAAGATCTTTGTTAATTTATTGTAATTTTATTCTAGAGTATTCTTTCATTCGATATAAAATCTATTCTGTTACTTCATGTTTCTTCCCTGTGTATCTTTTCTGAATGCTCCAACCAAATACTCTCAGGTATGCACTCTTCCTAAGAAAGTATATCTCTTTTTCAGGTTCCAGGCAACTGGAAACTTTGAAAGGGAAACAAAATCTCACACAATTGAAATCAAAGTAGTTTCCTATAGGACAATCATTATGATCCTACATAAGCAAGTCTATTTGTCCACCCTCCAATATCTTTCAAGAGAGGATTCCAGGTAGACTAAAACAACAATTAATTCAATAAAATCACAATAAAATAGAAAAAAATTAGAAGGGTGGGAAAGAAAAGACAAATATGCCTACAATGAGGGCCCAAATATTTCCGGTAGTTGTATTCCAAATTGGGCTCTGAGTTTTCTGGCAGAGAAGATGAAAGCAGAGCCTAGATGTGTTATACCTTTCTTATGATCAGAGAGAAGAAAACAAAATTCTGTGGTTCCTTAGAATGATTAAAGCTTTTTCCTGCCCTAATTTCATGGCACTCTTTTCTTAGAATGACCCTATTGCTGAGAGAGCAACATAAAACAACAAACACTATAACCATAAAACAATAATAACAACAAAAATAACAGCAATAAAACCAATGCGGTGGCACTGATTCTGTGGAAGGCTAAAGTAATAAGTTTAAAATATATAAGCTGCTGAAAATGATTCATTTCCCCAGGTCACATACAAAGACATATTCAATTAT
This sequence comes from Mesoplodon mirus, assembly GCF_964341445.2. Lineage (NCBI taxonomy): Eukaryota > Metazoa > Chordata > Mammalia > Artiodactyla > Ziphiidae > Mesoplodon > Mesoplodon mirus. The sequence continues at coordinate 29,819,106 of NC_138976.1, read as the reverse complement.
TGCATCCTGTGGTAGTAAACTTTTGACCAGCTCTCAGCAATCCATGATGTGTGCAGTGGGAGCACTTAATAATTGCTGAGCCAAGCTTTCGAAGCACCCAGGCTCCTCCTGGATTGTAAGTATTGCACTTTTGAAAGCTGCTATCTAATGATCTGGTACTTCATCGTGCTTAGTCTGATTCAGTACTGATTAAGTTCTCAGCCTTTCTGAGTTCACCACTCTTTTCTGTCAGTTAAAGATGATTGCCTCCATTTCTGTGCCTTTTCCTGGAAAATGTATCCCTTTCAAAATGTTGCCTGAACCAATTTCCTGCATTTGAAGGCACAGCAAAGGTATGCTATAATGAAAAAGGGATCATCTATAACACAATTTCTTTGCCTCAAATAAGAACCTGTGGAGGTATAGATTTTAGATGGAGAAAACCGATACATAAACTTTTCCCTAGAAGCATTATACCTGAAGCCATGAAGAAAATTCAGTTGCTGTTATAATCCATGATCAGAGATTACATAACTCTCTGTACTCAAATTTTTGCCTTCCACAGTGAAAGAGGAAAAGGACAAAACAACTACATTATTTTTATTCTGGTTGTAGGATCATTGGATTTGAAATTGGTAAACTCAGATTTTAAATAGCTGTGGGTTTTCAGGTAAATATACTTGTTTTTCCCTGTGAACCTGCATTTCCACAAAAATAACTGGAGAGATTGGACTAGGTCAGTGTTCTCAGCTTTATCACAGCCAGCATCCTCTTTTATAACAAATATTTCTAATGTCCTCTTTATTCCTGAAATGAAATTCATATACAATAGAACCTACAACAGGTATGATTACCAGCAAAATAGGTAAAAAGACCTATCTTTAAAAAAGACAAATTTTAAGAAAAGGAATTTCTAATAAAATGTGTATTTCAACAGGCAAATGTTCAGGTATGACTCTACAGAAGGACATACTGACATGGTCATAAAATTGTATTTGCTTACAGTGAATGTTTGGATTTATCCAAACGTCTGGTGTCTATCAGGTGATCAGAAGCCATTCTATAGAAATATAGAAAAATAAAAGAAGAGCAATAAAAGCAGGTCAGACTTATCTGTATATGGTAGGGAAAAGAGAGAAATGACCTTAACTGAAAACAAGTTAACATGCCAAGGCAAATTAGGGACAGAGAAATAGATACAATGAGGGAGCATATTATAATTTCCAATGAAATGGGCCTTATCTTTTAGTGTAATATCCAAATAATTCTTTATTTTATGACATGGAAAGTGGTAGTAATAGAAAAAGTATGCCCTATCTTGAAATCCTTCTATGGGCCTCGAATACCTGAAAGGACCTAGAAACTGTATATTTTGACATGTGGTGGGCATAGAAGACAGATTGGAAAAATAAACAGTAATGACAAGGATGTAGAGATGTGCAATAGATCTCTGAGAATAATATTAGACTAAGATTAAAAACCAACTAGCATACTCAAGTTAATGATTTCAATATATAATTTTTACATCTGTGCTGTAATAGGGTGTATATAAATATTTTGAAATAATTTACATTAATGAAATGCAGAGAGATCTCTGATTTTTATATCTCTTTACTAATTGAATAATATTTGGTTCTAAGTTTATTAAAAGAAGTTTCAAATCTCCTCTGTTACATATTTACTTGTGAAATCTGTAAGTGCAGGCAGATAGAGGTGTGTGGTATTTGGTGCTGGCATTGACCCTGCTAATGACTAATTTTTGGTGATAGGATTTTCAAAAATGTTAAAACAACTCTTGTTAAAGCCTGATCACAATGAAGTTTAAATCTCTTAAATAGCACTAGAATATTCAGTGTATATTAAAACCATGCAAAAATAGCTTTTTTTTTTTTTTTTTTGCGGTACGCGGGCCTCACTGTTGCAGCCTCTCCCGTTGCGGAGCACAGGCTCCGGACGCACAGGCTCAGCGGCCATGGCTCACGGGCCCAGTCGCTCCGCGGCATGTGGGATCTTCCCGGACCGGGGCACGAACCCATGTCCCCTGCATCGGCAGGTGGACTCTCAACCACTGCGCCACCAGGGAAGCCCCAAATATAGCTTTTTATACATAAAATGGGTCTAGTTTTCTGACTCAGAAAAATATACATTTCCCACCTACATTACTTCCTATCTAGAGCTATAGTTCTCAAAGTGTGGTCCCTGAACCAGCAACATCAGCATCACCTGGGAACTTGTTAGAAATGCAAATGACCTGACCCCATCCTAAGCCCACTGAATCAAAAACTGAGAGTGGGGACCAGCACTCTGTGCTTTAACAAGCCCTCCAGGTGATTCTGATGTAGGCTAAAGTTTGAGAACCACTGATCTTTAAGGGATATTTGCAAGTTACAGAGGATGAGAGATAAGTCTTCATTTTGGGCAGCTGTCCCACACATTATAGGGCATCTAGCATCTCTGACTTCCACCCACTAAATACCAGTCAGATCCCCAGTAATTGCAACAACTCAAAGATTGCACCCACAATTTTCTATAATGCCCCTGGAAGGAGATATTTTTCCTGAGAACCACTGAGTTAAATAATGACTGAAGTCCGTCTATTACTTTCATGGAGGCAGTAGGAAACTAAGAGGCAACGCAATTCAGAGCTGATAAGTTCAAAACCAAACATTTAGTAAGATTGCAATGGGGCATCTGTCTGGAGGCTAGACTTGTATTTAAATGTAGGTGTTGCTGAGTCTCATTCTTCAGAGGTGATTTTAAAGTGTAATTTAGCAGAAGGAAGTGGAAGGGCATAAAGTGAAGCAGAAATAAATTCTAGTTCTAAATGTCCCAGGTTATTGGTTCTCTTACTTCAGATTTCTCTTGAAGGTTCTAAAGTACGGTTGGTTCATGCTATTGGTTAGTTTACAGTTGAGAAGACAATTTTCATGACAGGGATTTGGCTCGGGTGGAGGAGGATTTGTTAACCCTTATTGCTTTGTCAGCTTTCTATAAACCCAATCTATAGAATTCCTCAATCCTGTCTAATGCAAGAACTTCAGGGAGTTCTTTAGTCAGACTCATGACAAATACTGAAAGACTCAAACAAGATTTTGTAATGGAGTTCCATTACTAGCGGTACTTGAACTAGCCGTCACCACAAACAGAGTTTAAAATAGCTAATGTACTACATATTGAGAATAAGAACTAAATCTCAGATTATGTTTATCATATTGGTCAGGGTATAGACTTACAATTAGCGTTTTGAGGTGAAATATTAATGAAAGCCTAATGTGAATTCCTGATAAATAACAGGAATAAATGGCACTTGGAGTTTCAATGATTTGTCTCTTTACACAACTTTTTCTTTGTTTTGACTAATTTTCTCCTCTCCAGAAAATTAACAAAGGAAAAATAATTCAAGTGAAATGCAGCCTTGTGACTTTAATGCTAATCAAATAATTTGCTGATAAGAGTAGTTCAGTTTTAAGATAAACTGCTGATGTGACAGCTCTCTAATTAATCAATTGAACTCTTGACAGAATCCAAGAAGGAAAGATATCCTCCTTCGAGCTTCCATGGCATTTTCTGAAGCTTTCATTTTATGAACGTTCAATAAATTTGTGAGCGACTTCTGAAATCAATGTCAGTTTCCTTTTTCCTTTGTTTCTTCTTCTTAGTGTTTATCAATATCGACAATTCCCATTTAAGGTGTTAAACCCCTCAATTAACCAAGAAACTTGTATTGCATATGTGATCTTAAATCAGGTCCCTGTCTCTTTTTTATGCATTCAACAAACAAGGACTGAGCAACTAATGTGGGATAATCTCAGTGCTAGTAGTTGGTGATACAAAGGTAAGTAAGACAGAAAGATTAGAAATAAGATAACGCCACAAGCGTAATGAAACCTAAGTGCAGAGCAGAGATGAAGCACAAAGGAGGGTAATTTTGATTCATTCTGACAGTCAGTGAAGAGGTGACTTTCATGTGTGGATGAAGAACAAATGAACTTGACCCAGACAAGTAAGGTAGACATATCCTCACGCTGAAAAGAAGCAGTTCACAGCTTTACAGAACATATTATATGCTTAACATTCTACAATATTGCCAGATTGATGTAACCTGAGTGTTTTTTTCCACTGTTAAAAAATTTTTTTAATTCTGACTTTTAGTAACTGACAATAATTCACAAGTTCACAACTTACTTGATTATTCCTCTATATTTAAATGTTTAGGGTGTTTCTATTTTTTCATTTTAGAAAATCTACTGTGTATAGCTTTCTTAAAGTTCTGTTTGCAATTATATCACCTTGGGAAGTGAGGAAAAGAAAACAGGTGTTAGTCTGTGTAAGAAATTGCTTAAAGAATATTGTATATAATCATCACACATTGTAAAAGGGAGAAAATCATTCACAATATTAGTTTTTAGAGGATATACAGAGACTCAGAGTTACTTTCTGTACACTACACAATTTTATAGGTGGGTAAGACTATCTATAGCAAATATATTTGTTTCATTACAACTAATTTATTTGGACTCTGTACACATTTTGTTGTACAGTAACACAATCAGGCAGTCCACAGACTGCACATCAAAATAGGAGGGCTAGGTGTCATGTCTAGAATTAAATCTAATTTCTGTTTTAAGCTACTGTTTAACTTGATGGCAGAGAAACTTAATTTGGGTTATTCTAGGTAAACTCAGTAAATTCTGGTTTGTTTTGAGTCACTTCAGTATTATTCCATTAAATTGATATATAATTTTTCCCTTTCACTTTTTCCTATAGTTGTGTTTCAATGCAGGGGGAATGTTAGGTGTAGGGAGAGGTGGATACATGGCATCAGGACATCAGGAGAAATTAACAAGACATAGAGACCCATATCCATTGAAATGCAGAGTCCCACCTCGTCTTTGGCCATTATTATCCCTTCATCTAGTATCTGCTGAGGTGTCCATGTTTTTAGTTGGGCTGAACACTCTGCACCTGGGAAACCTCTATCATAGGATAGAGGGTCTAAAGTTCTGTATCCCCAGTTAACTTCCTGTCTATCTCTGAGGCCTGGGGAAGGGGTGGGGCCTCCCTGGGGCCAAAGACAACCAGCTCCAGCTCTATTGTGCCCATGTGACATGGGGAACTCCTGCTGCGGTCTCTCAGGGTCTCAGCTTTATTATAATTACTTATTTTTGAAGGGGTTATATAGTTCTCCTCTATTAGCGGGTCACCAAACATCCTGTGGGGCTCCTGTACCCTCTCTCATAATGCTAGCTAGAGGTGCATTCGGGGCTCAGTCTTGGAGATGCCCTTCAGGACCACATCTGGCTACTGTTCAACTCATCTTCCACCCGTAGCCCAGAGATTTTCATTTTAAAAATTTCTTCTCTGGTGAGAAATAATAGCTCAGCCATCATTGTCCCATATTTTTCTGTCTTATAACTTAACCATTAATTTTTTTACTAGTTTTGTGTTTTTCATTAAAGGCTGGGAATTTGACACCCTTTCTTGCTGTCTCCCCCTGAGGGAAGTGGAAGCTTTAGGTCTAAAAGCCTAAAAAAACAGACATTTTCTGCCTGCCTCTCCCCACTAAGTACAACTGTAAATCTGGAAATGATGCAAGAGGCAACTGAAAGAGAACTCTGAATGGCGGAAAGAGGAAGGTGGATTGGTTAGGGGAACCTAGCACCAGAGGAACAACACAGCAGCAGGACCTCTTACTACTCCCACCCAGCTGAAGAAGGCAACTCGTGCCTGGCATTTCCCACCCTCAATCTGGCAATAGAAGACAGCCCAGCTAGGCTCATTCCCACCCAGATTGATGGAGCCCAGCAGACAACATCATTAGAATATGCAGCATCCATAAAGGATGAATCCACTGGGAGCCCTACTGAAAATAAGTGGCCAGGGAAGCTCTCTCTTTTCCCACTAGGCCTGAGACTCCCTTTTTCCACCCAGAGACACCCAGAAGCTTGGTGGCACTGGCCAGGGGTTTTGACACAAGTGGCTGGGACAAGTAAATCTCTTCATCCCAGGGCTGAGACTCCCCTCCCTCAGTGAGAGATATGGGGGTGGCCAGGGGACACAGGTGATTGGGGATCCTGCCATAATAGCAGCTGCCATGAGAGTGCTCTGTGGGCCTCAGATCTTTTCTCCAAATCTAGAGGCACCAAGGCAAACTCTTTCCCCTATGAGAGCACCAGAAGGGACCAGTGGGAACCCCAGAGGCACCAAATCAACCAAGCCAACCAAAATCACACTGCAAAGCCTCTGAAAATTTTGTCATTATTGGAACCACAGCCCACAAAAGTAGGCGAGGATCTGTGTGCTAAATTTAAACAAGGTGACTGCCTATTAAAATAAAAGATTTAAGTAAGACCGGAGTCTCCTAACACAATAGACAAAATATCCAGTATATAATAGAAAAATCACCTGTCACACCTCAGACAGACATACCTCAGTCCCTCCTGTTATTTCCTGCTTGCTTCTGGCAACTTGCTTCTGGCAACTGTTACACTCTATATAGATGATCATTTCTCACTAGTAGTGGTTATTCAAGCAGTGAGAAGCCAAGCTTTCTTAAAGCACTTTGTCTAAGGTGAACATAGAGCCCTCTCATATCCCAAAGCGCAGCTAAAACCAAATTGTAACATGTAACAAAACAGAATGGTTGTTGTACTCCTTTTCTAGGGCTTCATAACACATTACTATAAACTTGGTGTAATAAACAACAGAAGTATATTCTCTTATAGGTCTGGAGTCTGGAAACCTAAAATCAGAATGCCAGTAGGGCCACACTCCCTATGAAAGCTCTAGGGGAGAATCCTTCCTTGCTTCTTCCAGCTTCTGGTGTTCTTTTGCTTATAGACACATAACTCTAATCTCTGCCTCTAGAGACTGACTCTGCATTTTCCTCTCTGTGTATCTGTCTCCTTTTCTGTCTCTTATAAGGACACTCTCATTGGATTTAAGGCCCACCCTCCCTTATACCATATGATCTCCTCAGTCCTTACCTTGATCATATGTACAAAATTCCTATTTCCAAATAAGGTTACATTCTGAGGTTTTGGGTGTATGTAAATTTTTGGAAGATACTATTCAATCCACTACACTAGAGAAGAGAATTACAATGCATAGCAGAAGAAGAAGAAAAAAAGAAACTAAGTATCACAGCTTTCAGAATTCTACTGTTTTACAGTGCAATGCAAATGAAATAACTTTCCTGCCAAAATATCTGCAGGCTCAATTAAGACATGGATTTGACTTACTAAATATTATAAACAACAACAAAAAACATGGAAGGGGAAAATAGGACATAAGTAGGATTACTAGGCATGGCACCTTACATATGTTCATAATAGATATGTATTCTACATTAGATAACCAGTATTTGTATATTTCATTTATTCCCTTTTATGTTCTTATGCTCCTCTAGGGAAAAGACCATATGCCTCATTCATCTTTGCCTAGCAAAAAATTTTGCACTCTAAGTGCTCAAAAAAGATGCCTTTGAAATTTGTATTAGTAAGTCCAGAATACACCAGAACACACACAATATAGCGATAATCTATGTTAAAATAGAAAAGATACACATGTGAATGCTTTCACCTGTAAATAGAGAAATCCACCTCAATCAGCTTAATCAGAAATACTTTTTAAATTCCCATTACAGAAAGCAAAGAGGTAGAACAAGCTTTGATATGGATTGGTACAAAGGCTCAATGATTTCATCAAGGTTTGCATCTTAAGGCTGATTCCCCTGTGGTTGGCAGATAAGTGCCAGGAGCAACTGATAAAGACCTCTTAGAAACCTCTTTCAGCCTTCTCTTCTTACAGGTGAAGGAACTTGTCCCCAGAGAAATTAACTATCTGGCCCAGAGTAACAGTGACAAAAAGCTGCTCATGTAAAGTAACTATTCTACCTATAATGATTAATTTGGCAGGAAAACAAGCTTATTCATTAATGCATCATCACATCACCAACTTAAGTCCTCCACCAAACAAAAGAAAACAAAAACAACAAACACATTTTCAGGTAACAGACATGAAGCAATGAGCTGATTTGTTGTTTGCTTTGTTTGTTTTCATAGCAACATCTATTCACCTGTATACATCTATGATCGTATGTGAGCGCCTCATTTCTCTCTCCAGTGAAGAAAGCACCATAAAGAGGTGAATGGAAATAGAACTAGAATTAGAATAAAAATCAACAGACAACTTCTATTCTCAGTGAGGCCATTTTCTACGTGTGTGACAGTGGGCAAGTCAGGTAGATCATTAATGTGACCTCATAATATGTCCTCTATTTTCCTACTTAGTTTTGTCTCGTGTCAATTTTCCCTTGGTTTACCAGCTCACTAGTCCCCCATGAAAAGGTTAACTTCCTTCTCACCTAAAGCCTTCCTAAATCTATGCCTAGTCCATTCTTCCTTTAATTTTTGCCCAGGTTCCTAATCATCCCTGTGGTTTCAGTTTCAATGTCTCTTCTTCCGAGAAGGCCTTCCTGACCTTCCTATCTAAATTAAACCATCCTGCTGTGATCTCTGATCATACTCTCTTATTTTCTTCACAGAATTTGTCATTCTTAATAATATAACATACTTATTTCCTGTCTCTGCTATTACATTTAAGACTCATGAGTACAGAATCCATGTCTTTTTTTTTTTTTTTTTTTTTTGCGGTACGCGGGCCTCTAACTGTTGTGGCCTCTCCCGTTGCAGAGCACAGGCTCCAGGAGCGAAGGCTCAGTGGCCATGGCTCACGGGCCCAGCTGCTCCGCGGCATGTGGGATATTCCAAGTCCGGGACACGAACCCGTGTCCTCTGCATTGACAGGCGGACTCTTAACCACTGCGCCACCAGGGAAGCCCCCATGTCTGTTTTATTCATAGGCATATCCTTGGTGCCTCTCTTGTCCAACACCGAGAAAATCCTCAATAAGAATTGATAAATAAATTAGTTAAATTCTCAAGGTCTTGATTTCCTCCTCTGTAAATTATGAATAATGATCACAGAGTTGTTACAATCAATGTGAATTAATATATATTTTGCAGATAGTAACCCAGTATAAGGTGTTATTATTTAAATAAAACTAGCTGCTGTTACTAATAAACTAGTGTGTCTCAGTATAAAAGTTTACAGAAGATGTTTTATAAGCATACTTCTCTACCATTTAAAATATGCTGGACAATGTGCAATTCAAAGCTTTGGACCTGAGGTGGGCCTAGTAAAATATGTAAATTTCCTGGGGGAATGTTATCTGTCTTCCAATTATGATCCTGATTGAGAATGCTGCAGTTGGAAGAAGTGGTTTACAATGACAAGAGATGCTAGTTGAACTGTAATGAGTGGACTTATCATGTGGGGCAGGAACCAAGGTTATCTGCGTCCAGGAAACAGATGGCATTCCAATTCAACGATGCAAATCCATATACTGCTTATGAAATAAATGAATTCAGGAGATTATAAAGTCAAGCCATTTACTTTTGAGGTGAAATTATTGGCTGAGTTTCTAATAATTTGGCTTGTCATTCCCAACATCTGTTACATTTGCTGTTATATCACTTAGCTCCTGATGACAAATTGAACAAGATCAGAGTTGGTGCATGACAACTAATAAACATCTTCATGGGTAAAATCGGTTTACATCAAATGCAGGGCAGTGGCATCACAGTGTGCAGTTTCTTGGTAGAAGCCTCTCCATTTTTACCATCTTTACATAATTCTTGCAATACTCATGAATTCCTAATTTCATCCATCCCTCCCAGAAAAGATCTTAATTTTAATATCCTACTGGTAAAAGTAGCCCTAAAAGAAAGATGTGTAATATAATTACGAGAATATCTGATACATGTTTTCTGATGTAGGATTATCTATCACAGTCCTATCTATCATGAAACTGAAAAAAAAACTGCATTGAAAGAATACAAAATGATTTAGCTCTGCCTTCTGCTTGGCCCATCTGCTGTTATTTTTTCCCCCTACTGGCAAAATGTTAGACAATATTTCAACTTAGCATCTCATAGGCAGTTACACAACAGAATAGATATACTATATTCATGTTCCATTTACTTTTTAACTCTAAACTATTGTGTTTTTCCCCTCAGTTAACAGCAAGGCTAAGTCGATCATCATGCTTTATTTGATACAGCTTCTTCATCTCCTAGTAAAACAATCACATTACTTATCTAGCTTTCCTTTATACTATGTAATGGATAAATTGGAGTTCATTGATACTATTGCTCCACAGATGAAAATACTTCTGTATAATGTTATAAAAGATGCAGTTAATTTTAGGTAAGGACGATAGTCTCAGGAATCAAACATAGAATATGTGCCAGCCATTGAATTATACATTTAAAATAATTAACTCGTATCTGAAACAGACATTCAATAACATAAGTTCATAATTTCCTACTAAGGATAGACCAGGTACTACAAATAAAACCTTCATTTTGGTAAAAGTGAACAAACACTGACTTCAGTTCTGTTGTGCATTTATTATTCACTCATTCATTAAATTTTTAATTTAACCTGAATGACCTCAGGTCTCACCAGCTTTGGGTAAGTATGAGGTTGCATGAACTTTAACACTCAGTTTCCCATGACTCTTAGCTCTAATTTTCATGGTGGCAGAACCTCAACTTGCTTAGTACTTCCTGAGTAGACACAATTATTTCTGGGAATCCCCAAAAAGGAGTTTATATGATCTCTGAATAAATTATTTCATGTTCTTCTGATCTATTTGCCAAAGATCTGATGCCCAAAAGCCACTTAAGGGAAGGCCCTCTGCATCAGCCTGACTGAGGGGACTTCCTGTAAGAGTGGAATTTTGCTGGGTGCCATGTCCTCCCCTATTACTTGGTCAGAATAAAGATTTTTTCCTAACCCTCTCATCCCACAGACTATGGTAGTGTAGGACAATTACTTTGCACCTACCTCTGTGAAATTCTGCCATGAGGACCTCTAAATTAGCACTTCTTTCCCAAAGTTTTATAATATTCCTTCTTATGATCCCTTTAGCTTCTTCCCATTGTTGCTCTTTCTATCTAGGTCAGATCTAGCTCTTAGGATGGATCAGAACAGGTGTACCTTGTCTTTCATTTCCTTATCTCTCCAAATATCAGTGCAAAAAGAAAAAGAAAAAAAGTAAAAGTAAGAAATGGTTTTCTTTCTTTTTATGTGTTATAATCTATTCCAAGTAAAACTGAAAATGCGTATCAGTACTAGTAAATTGATTTCCAGGTGTCCCATATCCACTGTTGTGCAAAGAACGAGTCTGAGTCCCAATTTTACTCAGAACAAAGAAGTTATTGAGCACCTACTCTGATCCAGGCCTGTATTAAGCACTGGATCAGAAATAAAAATGAGACTCAGTCCCTGCCTTCTTCAGTGAGCTCTTAGTTTGAGAAATGGCATACAATAATGAAAATAAAAACTAATTACGTACAGTGTCATAAATGCAATATTAAAGAGAACTAGGTATTGTTGCGGACATATATGGGAATGAGTAATTTGGTAACGTACAGCATTTAGAGAAAAGATTCTCAGAGAAACTAAGGTGCATTGGAGTAGTATTTCGGTGGCTGTATGAAAAGGCTGACTTGAATCTCATTAACTAGAGAAAGAGATTAAGGTCACCCAGCAATACAATGAGTAAAGTCAAAGCATTCTCAAATGCTCACAGACCTCTTTGGGAAATAGAAGTCCTGTGTCGCTGGTATGTAAGGTAGATCAAAGGGAATTGGAAGGAGAAGAAGTTTGCAGCAAGACTGTGAAGGGATTTTTATTGCCAAATTGAGGTGGGGTAACTTTACCCTGTAACTTTACCCTGTTAGATGATAAGTGGCTGTTGGAGTCTTTAAACAAGGGTCTGACCTACAACTGTGTGTTAAGTCATAACTGGAAGAACTTTGCAAAATGGGTTGGAGCAGGGAGAAACTGGTGGCATGAGGATGAGTTGTAAAGAGTCAGAAATAATGATACAAATGGGATAGAGAGAGAAAATTTTTGAGATGTTTTAGAGTTTGGATGTGGGAAGGAAACAGAGGGAGTAATTATTGCTGGTTTTGAAGTTTCTAACATGGGATATTAGAAGAAAGGTGCTATGATGTGTAAATAAAAACAAAGGAATAGGTTTTTAAAACTCCAAATAAAAAAAAATTAAGAGTTGTTTGATAGATAGAATAATGCTCCTCAAAGATGTCCATGTCCTAATCTCTAGAACCTGTGAATATGTTAGCTTACAGGGTAAAAGGGGCTTTCCAGATGTGATTCGATAAGGATTTTGAGATGGGGAGAGTATCCTGGATTACTCAGGTGAGTTCAATGTAATCACAAGGCTCCTTATGACAGGGAAGCAATAACATCAAAGTCAGAGAAAGGAGATGTGGTGATGGAAGTAGAGGTTAGGGTGATGTGCTTTGAAGATGGAAGAAGAGACAGTAAGGCAAGGAATGCTGGTAGCCCCTAGCAACTAGAAAAGTTAAGGAAACAGATTATCCCTGAGAGCCTCCAGAGGTAATGCAGCTCTGTAGACATCTTGAATATAGACCCACGTCTGCATTCTGACCTGAAGAACCATAAAATATTTTGTGTTGTTTTAAGTCCTGAAGTTTTTGCGTTACAATCTGATATATCCAGATGATTTCTGTGCATATTAACTAAAGGAACTTCAGTATTTTTTCCTCCATGGAACAAAGATAAAACTCTCTAGTATCATTGTTATTTGTATTTATATCTCAGATTACTTAAGAACAGATGAGAGTATTCCAGGTAAACAGCCTGTGCAAAGGCCCACATTCGAAATGCCTAAGAGGGAATCTCTGCTTAGGGTCCCCTTTGCTTGCTTTTGGCCAATGTTGCTGACATTCTTCATGTCTGTTCACTAGCTCTACCAGCCCTGTAGAAGTTAAAGCCCCTTGGCAGGCAATGGTTGCCAGTTGTTTCTGGGTCGTTTGATTCTAGTTCCTGGAACTTTCTCTGTAACTCTTGCTCTGATGACCTAGCCTGGACTCCCTTTTCTTGAACGTATTCCCTAGCAATACTGATTCTGTCGCTTGCAAGCTGATCAGAATCAGAATACTGATTCTGTCACTTGCAAGCTGATTCTGTCACTTGCAATATATAAATCTCTGGGTTAGAGATTACTCATCAGTTACTCATCCATAAAATGGGAACAATAATGGCAACTTGACTGAGTCAGGATTCTGAGGGTGTCACCTGGCTTTTTGATATGGCAGTAACAGCTTAAAGACACCCAAGTTCAGGGTACCCAGAGTAAGAGCCCACTTCTCCTAACCTCCTTGCTGGAGAGACCCAGACTACATGGCTTCTTATTGCTATTTTCTCACCCCACAAGCCTTCACATCTGACTGCTGGATGAGAGATCCATATGTCTTCTAGATGTATAAGTGGGCTGAGAGTGAGGACATGAAATGAATTTCTGTTAGAAGGCTTGGGGTATAGTTGGTGTTTGAAAGACTTCCCAGGGGCAGGTCTTATCATAAATTACAACTAATTACAGGGGCTGAAATAGATGGCACTAAAATTGAAAGCCTATATATTTTCTCGTTTGCCTTCACTTGTGAGCAGGTGCACATTTTTTAGATACACCCTTTTCACTTTCCTGTTCACCCTCCCTAGTTCAGTCCCCACCACTGACTTGAAGATCTAAGTAGGTGGATGATGTGGTTTGTACAGAGTAGAAAATTTTCTTCTCCCCACTTCAAATTAATGACATACTGGCAACATATATCCTAAGGAATATGAACATTTTGATGTAGACATAGAGGAAAATGGACCCAACTAGAATCTACTGAGTACTTGGTATACGACAGGCACAGTGCTAGGTATTCTATATATATTCTTATTTAAAACTCATAACAGCTTTAAGATGTTGGTGTTAACATGTCCATTTTATGGATGATTAACCGATATTCTGATACTCAGTGAGATCCTATATATTGCTAAGGTGCACACAGCTAGCAGGTGTCAGTATTGAGATTAGAATTTAGGTCAATTTAATTCGTAAGTCAATGTTTCTTACTCTGCCCCAGGCAGAGAACTAATAGTCCTGGGAATTATTTTATAAGCTGTCATATGGGATCTAGTGCAGAAATCATAGAACTTGAAGTGAGAAGATTTGGACATATACAAAATTTTGTACAAACTAGCTACGAGGGTTTGGACAAGTTTTTAGTCTCTTTGAGGTTCATTATTACTGGTGGCATCACACATAATGGTGAGTGGAAATAGCACTTGAATAAAAATCGGGTGTTTCAAGTTTGGGTTCCAGCTATGAAATTAATTAGCTTTGTGGTTTGGGGAATATCACTTAACCTGTCTAGATTTTACTTTTTTTGGGTTTTTTATCTGTAAAATGAGAAGAATATAGGAGGCTTTTTTCTTTTAGGTCTGAAATTCTACAATACTAAGGGTTTCAGCTTCAATAATAGTTCCGCTCAGGCAGCTAATGGGAGCAATTCTAACAGCTCAGACTCCATCTTCCTTGAACAATGCAATACTATGCCGGCCAGCCTGGGCTCCAGCTAGATATATTTGCAGAACATCCTTTAGCTTGAAAGAGAAATTTATTGCTCAACCATCTGTTAAAATCAAGAAAAGGTTTGAAAATGTTTTCTATGTGCTTGACTAATCATGTTTTAGGGCCCTGTGGGTACTTTACAAATTACATGCCTTCCTTTCTTATTGGCATCATTAAAATTCTGGGATCTGTTTCCAAAATTTACCGGCTCTCTCTTTCTCTCTTACTGTTTTCCCTCTTCTATTTTTCCAGAGAAACTTGTTCAGAGTCTCAAACAGGACAGAGTAAACAAATATGACTCAAAATGAAGTTAGTCTGTAGCTAAGTAAGTATTTGTAATTTGCATTTGTTGACAAGGACTTGGCTGGTATCAGCCATGAGAAGTTAAGTCATTAAGATCCAACTACCGAGTTGGAATTGTGGAACCTCTGGTTGCCACCCCACCCCACCAACCCTCCAAAAAAATAATGATACAATATGGTCCTGTTCAGCCCTTAATTGCAAATGACTTACCCATGTGACCAGACTCAGGAAGTAATGCAGGGGGAAGCTCTGGAACCCTCTCACCTCACTCTACCTTTCTACACCTTCTCAGCTCTCTCTCTTGCTTTATCTCTGTGTTTCATTTCATCCTTGCACTCAGGGAGTTAAGAGGTAGGAATTGACTCAGTTCTGTTATACTTCATAATCTGTCCCATTCCCTCTCCTGGTCGGGGGAATGCTCTTTTCTTTCTGTAACAGGAAAGCTGAATTCCTCCTTAGGTGCTGCCCTTAGGGACGTTCTCAAGTACTTCTATCAGATTTTGTTATGGTGGGATGGTGAGGTTCTTTCTTCTTACCTTCATCTCCGTGCATGTCCATCTCCTGGGTCCACAATCTCTGCTCTTATAAAAGGGAAGCTTACATATTTCCAGGACAGTTGAAGGGCAGGCTGTGCATCAATGATTTGAGGATGGTGGGAGGGGATCCCACTCACTGACAGCTGATTCTTTGGGTCCTTACACTCTATTTCCACAACCTCTGGAGCAGCATTTCTCAATCTTCTTACCCTAGAGGGACTATCAAAATATAGTAGGGTGTCAGGAAATCACTGCAAAAAAAGTATTATAGCAATAGTTCATGGTACCTTAGGATTACCAGTAAGTAGATGCAATAATCCTACAATAATTGCCAATGTTCTTTTGAATAGAGAATGATATTTTTCTGTGGACCTATTTATTTGGCTAAATTATTAGCCTATTTTTTTGTAGTTCCCCTTCCCCACACAGGAAATAAACTCTATGCAAGTCAGTAGCGTTGATAAAGAAAAGTTCAGGTCTTCCTTTTCTTAAATTTCATACTTGATTTTCAAAAATTTTATCTAAATAGGTTTAAAAGTCTTTGCACAAATTTCTATTATACAAGCTGCTAATTCAGCCTTTCTCTATTTAAATCAAGAATGACTTTATAGCCAAACCTCTTGGAAAAAAAAAATCCAACTAGATTTTTAAGCCTAGCTTAGATTTTTCTTTATTTTTCAAAGATTTAAAAACTCATAAAGCAAACATAGTAAGCTTCTCTTAAAAACGGACCAACAACCTCTTCCTGTAAAGGGCTAGATGATAAATATTTTAGCCTTAGCGAGTCTTATAGTTTCTGTACAACTGTTCAATTCTGCTGTTTCAGAGGAAAAGCAGCCATGGATAATACATAAAAAAATGGACATGGCTGTGTTTCAATAAAAACTTTATTTGTGAAAACATGTTTTCATGCAGGCCAGATTTGGCCTGTGGGCTGTAGTTTGCCTGTGTTAAATAACTGGCTTAAGTCAAAATAAGATTTAATTTTCTAAAGGTAGATTTGTAAATTTAATTTAAATAAAGATAATGTTAATTTAAGTAATGCAAGTTACAACAGGAAAATTTATTGACAATGTTGAATATAGTGAAGTTACTAAAACCATAAGACAAGATAATATGATAAAATATATATCCTAAATACAATTTCATGCAAGGCTTTGATCATTTCTTTTTTAAAACTGAGTGACATGCGATTATGTCAATTTTAACCCTAGCTCTATTTTAATTCTAGCAGTTGCAAAATTATATATATATGTATGTATTGGTTCCTTATTCTCTTTTATAGGCTTATATATACATAGAAGTGTTATTTTAGAAACTAGAAATAAAGACTGCTTTTATCTTTTAATGTGGAATCTGTGCTTCATTTTTACTGTACAAATCCTCAGTTCTGAATGAAACTTGAGATGAGCACACACAGATTTCATTTTCAATAGAAATAAGATAATTTCTGTCCTCTTGAGGATTGCTAAATTAATAAGCTGGATCACACATGTCAAAATCTGAAAACTTTAGCACGATGTTCATTGCTTTCCAATGAATGGCAGGGTGCTCTTTATTCATAGAAATCTAGAACTTGTCTAAAGCGAGTGAATAAATATTCTCTTGAGTATCAGATCAGTCTGCAGCTCACAAAGTTCCTTTTTTTCCTCTCAAAGTCAAGTTATCAGGCTGAGCAGAAGGTTCAGAGAAAGTACCATATTCAGTCATACGTATGTGTTACAGGAAGGAAAAAACTGTTCATATTTTTCCTGCAATTTTCCTAGGTGTTTTTCAATACAACTTGATTACCTTCCTACATTTTCAAACCCCAGCAGCAGTGGAAACATTACAGCAATTTCCTCTACCACATGAAGTTTCCACCTCTCACCCCCAAAAATTCAGTTTCCTTTTAAGTACAAGAATTTTTCAGTTGTGTTCAACTAGTTCATGTGAAGCAAAATATCTCTTAAGTAGGCTAGTTTCTGAAGCATTCTTCCTCTTCAAAGCACTCAGCAAAATCCAGCAACTATTCTTTTTAAGTACTAGCAACCCTACAATACATATTTTAGTTCAAATATCATACTGAGCTCTTCTCTGCTAAGCCAACAGATGTCTGCATTTAGAGGAAAATTACATGCTCTTTCCCCAGGTTTTTACAGTTTTTAAAACATTTGCAAGTAAACTTGTTTTTGCTTAATAAAGCCTGATTTCTGCAGCATCAAGCAGAATGTAATTTATTTCATCTTCACCTCTCTGCAGAAATCAGTGTGTTGAGACAATGTTTGCATTTTCTTTTTTTAACAATTAGAGAAACCTTCTCATGGAGCCAACCATCGATGGGACACCATCAGGGCAAATGCCAATGTAATTTCTCCAACATAAATCTTTATTTTTTTCCAACTGTGAAAACAAAACATTAAATGTATTTTGACCTTTGTTAGCTTGGGCAACTTATTGCAGCAGTGAAATCTTTCTTGAATTCCTCCAATAGTCACCAGTCTTACAAATTCTGTAGCATGATATTTATTGGTGAAATCCTTTTCTCTCATCAACCTGGATAAAAAAGCTCTTGTTTTTCTCTTCATTACACAAAACCTATTCAATATTATGTGACATGTAATTGCTGTATTGACACATATTTTTGAGAGTGGAACCTTTTCCATTTCTCCTACTGGACCTTATTTTACTCACTATGTGCTGGCATTTTTAGTTTCTCACCAACTGTGTAACTTTCTTCTTCTAAGCAATATGTTTTGTTGCTCAGTAACTTGATTTTGAGACTTTCCACTGAATGTGACCTTTTCCTGACAAAAGCTTCACTCTGTTTTGAAATTCCAATAGATGTTGAAAATAATCAGCACCTTTTCTTGTCAAATACATGTGATTTGTAGTTAAGTGTCTTTCCAAGTTTTCTGGAGGCACTGCTGCATTTTAACTTGCCTACCACAGATAACATGCAATGCATCAACACAACTTGCATTACCAGCTCATGAAAATCCATGGATAAATAGCTTCCCTTGTAGTGAAAGGACTTCTTTTTGTCTCCCTTGATGTACTGGTGCAGTGAAATAACCAAGAAGATTGTAATTCTTCATCACTAACCACATGGGAATTGTTCATAGGTCTACCTCTAGAATCTCTCTTTCCTCTCACATACTGCCTTCAAAAATTGTCACACTGGACCATCAGGCTTGTTTGTAAAATACAAACATTAATAAAATATTTTTAAAAGGGTATAATAAATAATGAAACAATAAAAACAGTAATCATAATGCAATTCACTTTTAACCTATGCAATTTGTTTTGCATTGGTTTATTTAGTTATAACAACAGCAAAACAACAGGAGGACAGTTAAGTTTTGGAATGTAAAAATTTCTCTTCAAAATGAAAATTTCCCTCTGATTGTCTATTACATCAAGAAAGTTGTCTTCCAGGAAGTCAGTTGGAGGTATGTGTGACCAACAGTGTTGAAAGGGATTAAAAGGCTCAGGGATGTGGACATGTTGGGCAGAAAAATTATGTGAGGCCAGAAGATCTATCACAGGTTCTAGTGGGAAACTTTAGGGAATATACCATTCACCAAGGCCTTCAGGAATGCACTAGATGGGTGGCCACCACCATCCCTGGTCGATGGTCACAAGCTTATCTAGTTAATAATAATGGGGATGAGAGGGTCCCAAGGCTGCAGCAAGAATACTGCAATTGCTGTAATAACTGATAAGTTCAGAAGGACAGGCAAGGAGGCTTGGGAGATGATTAATAGAATATAGTATCCCTGGTGGTAATACAGATTAGCAATCAACAAGTGTGTTGCTTAATATATACAATCAAAAGAAAATGAATATGCATATGTAAGATTGTGGATGGGCCACCTTAATTGGAAGTCACGTTCTTTTGCAAAGATTCTCAACTTGAGTCAGTTTTCAGACCCAGAACATTTTAATTGAATAGCTAGTAAAATCCCCATGAGGAAGGACCATGCAAAACCATGGCAGGTATAGACTATAATGTTTTCCCCAAAGACACCTATAGCCATTTACTCAGGTGACTGATGCAGGGATATAGTAATATCCAGACAATGTGAAGGTTATCAGATGCAGGGTCTGAGTTGACATTGCTACCTGGAATCTCAAAGTATCGTCACAGACCCTGTTAGAGTGGGGGCCTACAGGGACCAGGTAATAAATGGAATCCTGCCAAAGGAAGGTTTACAGTAGGACTGTTAGTTCTGTGAGTCCGTTCAGTGTAACTGGTCCTGTAAAGATGGAACACTTGATCACAATCTTTCAAGGAATCCCTAGTGACATCTTGTGGAATCCTAGGTTTCCAGAGAACCCTACTTAAGAAATTCTGCTATAGAAGTTTCCTCTTCATCCTCCCACTCCTGTTCCCCTCATTTTTCTTATGAACCTCTCTTCCCACTTACGTTGCTATTTCTCCTCCTTTCTGATGTCTGTTAGGCCTAACCTTACATAGTTTCTGTGGGGGAAAAGACAACCCTGCAAGTAAGCCTATGAGCACTGAATATTTATTTCTGTTTTGGAGTATGCTGGAGGAGAATGACACCCAATGTTCTATTAAGAAAGAAGAGAAAAAAATCTCACAAGATTAACACTATGGGATGTAATCCTGTCACATATCTTTTAGCAAAGAACTCTGGAGCTCTAGAAAGGTTAAGATAGCCTTAATTAAAACATCTAATTTTAAAGTAACCATTTCTTGACAACCCTCCCAAACTTCCCTCCCCTGCATTATTCCTATGACTCTTATAATTTTTATACTTTTTTTCATTGTTTATTTTTTTCCTGATAGGTAGGTGATAGCTTATCCTACAGAAGAAGAACCATGACTATTTACTTGGTTGGTTCTTCCACTGTTTCTAATTCCTAGTTTGCTGATTTAATGTAAATTGTAGCTCTTGTCTATTATGTTTTCCATTTGTTTCATACCAATTTATGATTTTACACATTTTTTACTATAAATTATTACATATCTCTATCAGTAGGTTGAGAAAAAGCAAAAAGCACACCCTGGCAAACAAAGAGGTGAATATTTGATGAAAGCCATAGATTCTAGGGGAAACAAAGTCTTATAATTAGGCTAGAAGATTGTCAGTTCACAATTGTTTTTAATGGGCCTATATGTTTCTCAAGATCTTCAACATATTTTTATGTCACAATGATGACCAAGCAGATCTCAGTATCAAAGACCTGAGATGGAGGGTATTCAAGATCTTTTCTTATTATTCTATACTTATTTTTCTGGTATATCACAGAGTTAGATGTTTCACAAAACATGTTTCCCACCACATGTAATAATTCCTTTTAAGTGACAGTTAAAAATGTTTTTACTCATTTTTGGTGAAAATATATCAAACTAACATTACACATTTCCCTGACTTTCTAAACTCTTTGTGCTTGAATTTTTTAGCTCTTTGATAAGATGACTTGGGGGTTCTTATCAAGTGAGGAAGGTTCTTATTATCCTACATCTTGTTTGCTAACTCACGTCCCTGAAACACCACTGGTGTAGGAAGATTCTCACTTCAACTACAGCTTTTATTCATGGACAGAACTTGTGTTCTAAGTTTCTGGCTTCTTTCGTGCCCTGGTGGGTTAGGATTAACAACATGAAGGAACCCCCAGATCCTACTTTTCCTTCTCTTCTAAAGTTGAATCCCAAGGTCCGCAAAAGTAGCAAGACCTTCTCCTTGAACTCTAAACCTGTTTGTACTTTCTCTTTTCTCAGGATGAGGTTCCCTAGGGAAATTTCAGTCCTTAGGAAACTGAGATTTCCCTTTTCAGAGATTTTTTAAAGGAATTATCAGTCTCTCCTGTAAACAACATTTTAGACCCAAACTTTTAGTCCCACGGGCCAGTAGGAACTTGTCTGAAATCTATGTTGAAATAACTGGGCTACACATGGGATTCTTGACTTAAATGCATTCATAAATAAAGAGCCTCAAGAGACTATTTGTTTTCACTTACATTCTTTTTCTTCCATATTATATGTGTACTATGCATATGAGGAGTTTTCAAAACAGAGGCATAATAGTTTTTTGGGGTGGCTGGAACCAGGTAATTGGAGGGGCTCAAAAATGGCACCAGGGACAGCTACCTGAAATTTGGAAACACTGTAGAGGTATTTCTAACATGTTTAGTCTACTGTCACCAGAGTTGAGAAACACTCATGCATAGGCATTGCAAGCATGCTTTGTTGCACATTACCAGGTTGAATATATCATAGTTTCACATTCAGAAGACCTGGGAACTTTCTTGGTTCTGCTGCTCATTAGCTTTATAACCAGGGTTAATTGTTTTACATTTATCATCCTCAAATTTCCTACCTGCAAAAAGAGATATTAATGTTTAACAACTGAGTTTTGTTGAAGATTATATGATATAATGTATGGGAAACTTTGAATATTATAAATTGTTATAAAAATATAAGGATGTATTGGGGCCTCCCTGGTGGCGCAGTGGTTGAGAGTCCGCCTGCCGATGCAGGGGATACGGGTTCGTGCCCCGGTCTGGGAGGATCCCATATGCCGCGGAGCGGCTGGGCCCGTGAGCCATGGCCCCTGGGCCTGCGCATCCGGAGCCTGTGCTCCGCAACGGGAGAGGCCACAACAGTGAGAGGCCCGCATACCGCAAAAAGAAAAAAAAAAAAAAAAAAATAAGGATGTATTATTAACAGGGAGCACACAAATAAGGAATTATAGAAGAGAAAGCAAGAAGGAACAAACATGGTCACTTTGTCTAACCAGCTTTCTAGAGCCTTCACAAGGGACAAGGAATTACTAAACTGTTCAAAGCCTGAGACATTCACTGGGACTCATTCAATTGGAGTGTGGGATTACTATATATAAAATACAGGGTCTTAAGTTCTACTTCCCCTCTGGTACTCCCTGAATCTATTTGGTTAGAGTCCCTGGCAAGGCTTACCTCAGCAGGCCCAGCTGTCATCTGGTTCCCTGTGTTCTGCCATTGGCTAAGTAGATAAAGTAGGTACCATCCTCATCCACAGTGATGGCCACTTCAGATTCAGAGAAACAGAGCAAAGGAAGTGCCACATATTCTTCAAGGCTTAATCCTTTCACATCAACAGCATTTACCAGATAACCCCTGCACTTGGAAGAAGAAAAAATTACCTTACATTAACAACCTTATTATTCATTATTTATTATGGTATTACCACTTTCATATTTAGCTCTGTTGGCAGAAACTCCCTAAAGGGAGGAAGAATAAGTATTCGTATTCCAGCACCAAAACCACATCCCAAATTTCTAACACTAGGCATGGAATATAGAGAAAAAAAATTATTTATCATGAGCTCTGGGAGGCCAACTTCTAGTAAGGGATATAAATGCCTAAATAAATAGTTGCAGCATCACTAAAAGTGATAAGGATGTGCAAATTGTATTTTGCTGCAACCAGTTCTGGAAAGCTCAGGAAGGATTCCAGGATTGTGTGATGCCTGAGTTGAATCTTAAAGGATAAGCAAATGTCAGGTAGGGGAAGATAATTAGAAGCTGCTCTAGGTAGAGGAAGAAGCATGAGTAAATGCACAGGCTTGTTTGAGTAGAAAATTGTTAATAGTGTGAAATTGTTGGAGCATACAGTGCAAGGTAGAGTGAAAGTAATGAGAGATGCAGCTGGAACACAAGGCAGGGGATGCATAATGAATGGTTTACGCTACATTAGGGACCTGAATTTTATCCTGAAGTCAAAAGGGAAGTGTTGAAGGGTTTTGAATAGATACTGTGGATAGCCATATTTGCATTTTTGAAAACAAATTTTGGCAGCCATGCACTTGGTAAATTTGAGGGGAATGTGACCAGAAACCTGTTAGGAGGCTCTTTCAGAAATAAATTAGGTTGGAAATAGAATTTAGGAATTTAGCATTATGTATATATATATATATATGTATGTATGTATAAAATTCATGCTATATGTTTACAATATATAAGTATTATATATAATTTTTAAGTAGAGACTTACTTTCTCCCATTTTATATATGTACTATACATATATGTAGTGTTTTCAAAATAGAGGCATATCTGGGTTCCTTGGGAAGCTACATTTGGATATCTGGATGGGCTCAAGAATGGCTTCAGGGTTAGCCATATAAATTTTGGGAATGCTGCAGAGATATTTCTAACGTATTTAGTCATTCTGTCACTCACTTGAAAAATCACTCATGCATGGACATTTGATGTCTGTTTGGTTGCAAATTGCTACGTTGAAAATATCACAGCATTTTATACTAAAAGTCGATCTCGCTGTTATTGACATCTTGGAATATGATGAAAAGGAATATCTGGATGGGCTCAAGAATGAGCTCAAGAACCTTCAGGACAATATTAGCATGAGCTCTGTTCACGAGTTTCTCTGAAGTGAATTCTTCAATTAAATGAATAATAATTTCAATTGCTAGTTATCCAAAAAACATCACGCTTGACTACACTTTTAGTATGATATAATCATTACTTATGACTAGGGCTTTCACCTTCACCAAATAAAATTTATGATGTTTACTCAGGTGAACTCCAGCATGCAGGTAAAGTCACAGAATGTGACAAGGTAAGTGAGAAAGTCAAGTATCTACTGTCTTCAAAGTGTTCCTCTGGGAAACCTGATATTTCTTGAGGTGTAACATTTCACGTTTTGCTTGTAACCTTGAGCTGCCTGGTACTTTTCTATATGTAATTGTATCATAGTAACTGAAAAAAATTTCGCTGTGATTGTTAAAAGGATAACACAGGGCTTCCCTGGTGGCGCAGTGGTTGAGAGTCCGCCTGCCGATGCAGGGGACACGGGTCTGTGCCCCGGTCCGGGAAGATCCCACATGCCGCGGAGTGGCTAGGCCCGTGAGCCATGGCCGCTGAGCCTGCGCGTCTGGAGCCTGTGCTCTGCAATGGGAGAGGCCACAACAGTGAGAGGCCCGCGTACTGCAAAAAAAAAAAAAAAAAAAAAAGATAACACAGTGTCACGTATTCAGAACAGATGGATATTAAATACCAATCCCAGGAATGATTTAGTGGAGAGACATGATATTCTGATCTGGATTCAACTCCTAGTTCCACTACTTCTTGGAAATGTGAGCAAGGGCAAGTACTGAGCCTCCAAGTGGTTTCCTCCTACAAACTGTGAGTAATAAAACCTACCTCACAGAGTTATTTTGAAAACTGGTTGAAGTGAAGTATTTAAAGTGCCTAGATTGGCAAATAGCAGACATTCTATAATTATTGTTTTCTTTTTATTCCTTGCTGTCACTTTCTGATAACTGATAATTTTCTCTCCTTCACCACTGGCTGCTCTTTCTCATCTTTGTTTTTTTTTGGTCATCTCTTTTTTGCTAACTGTTAGAGTACTATAGAGGTGTGACCTGGGACAGCTTTTGCTTTCTACCTATAGTGCTAGTGGCATCATTCATTCCAAGAACATTCTCAGTGTTCTTTGGACTCCCAAACCTTTATCCAAGCCATAACTTCCTCTAGTAACTGTGGATTTGTGTATCTAATTGCCTACTTGAAATCACTACTTAGATGCCTAATAGACATCTTGTTTATCAAATAAATGTTCATTATGTTATTATTACTATCAATATTGTTGCTGTAATTGTAGATGCTGAAGATATATCAGTAGGAAAAACAGATGGAATTTTCTCTCCATATGTTTATGCTCTACAAATGATAAGTTATACAACAATCAAAATAAATAAATTATATATAGTATGATAGTAAAAAGTGTTATGGAGGAATGTAAAGTAGGTAAAATAGATATTTATTACTGCATAACAAACTCCCAAAACTTAGTAGCTTAGAACAACTCATATTTATTATCTCCCAGTTTCTGTGAGTCAAGAATACAGGGACTGCTTAGCAGTGTGGTTCTGACTCAGGGTCTTTCATGAGATTTCAGGTGAGATATCGATCAGGGCTGTCATCATCTAAAGACTTGTTTGTAGCTGGAGGATCTGCTTCCCAGATGGCTCATGCATGTGGCTGTTGGTAGGAGATCTAAGTTCCTCATCACATGGACATCTCCATGGGATTTTTTTCATGATCTCACAACACGGCAGTTGGCTTCTCCCAAAACAAGTGATCCAAGAGAACACACAAAAAAGCACAATTCTAGGGCTTCTCTGGTGGCACAGTGGTTTAGAGTCCGCCTGCCGATGCAGGGGACGTGGGTTCGTGTCCCGGTCCGGGAAGATCCCACATGCCACGGCGCGGCTGGGCCAGTGAGCCATGGCCGCTGAGCCTGCGTGTCCGGAGCCTGTGCTCCACAACGGGAGAGGCCACAACAGTGAGAGGCCCGCATACCGCCAAAAAAAAATAATAATAATAATGATAATAATAAAAAAGCACAATTCTTTGCCTGGCCTCTCTTAGATTTATACTTCATCTGAATTCTTAACTTAAGCTTCATTCCTAAAAGCTGTCTTTTAGGTGTCTTTTGCCTCCAGACGATACAGCCTACATTTATACCAGTCTATTCCACCATAGTCCCTGCCTTCCAGAACTCCAGCTTAGGAGAGGGTTCGTCAGTACAGTGCTACAGATAATTCTCAATAGAGTAAATGGTAATGGGCATTATACATTTAACAACAGAAAATATTCATTGTTAAAATTACATAATGCAAACAAAAATACATTTCTATTTCTAATGTATTGAATTTTGGGAAGGATGGCATGAGACAGATACTTTTATACTAAGGGAAACATCAAGGCTATAAAACTTAGGGAAAAGCTTTCAGCACCATGTACCAAATTTTTAAAATTGTTTATACCATTTGACCAGGTTTTCTAGTTCCAATAAAATGATATTAAATGTTAAATTTATCCACAAAGTTTATTATTACAGTATTGTATATAGTAGAGAAAATTAAATCTCCCATAAAAATGGAATGATTAAATATATGGTGATATATATTGATATAATGAATTAAAATAATATTTAGGAAGAAGTTTTAGTGGCATGAGAAAGGCTGTACTCAAAATGTTAAATGGAAAAGGCAATATAAATTTCTATTTAGTGCATAAACATGTAACATGAGGTCAAATGTATTTTAAAAAGTCAATAGTAAAATATTTCTAAATTCTCTTATTGATCTTGAAATTTTCTGCTTCTTTGTATCAATAATATTACTTATCTGGGAATTGCTCTAAAATGATTTTTCAAATGATCAGATGATACATTTCAAAAAATCACACCATTGGAACAATGGAAAGTGATAAGCTGAAGTATGGCAATCACTGTGTAAGAAATACTGGCTACACATTTCTAAAGAAACAGGTGTACGTGGCTGGAACTTGAGCCACTGGGGATGTGGAAGGAGTTCCATGAGTTCTGTGTATTTAGTTATGAAGATTATTTCTTGGTCTTTGTTACTGTCCTGATGAGAGAAAGCATGTCTTAAGTGAAGAGAGAACCATCCAAAGAAGCTGTTAACAGGAATCCAGGAGGAGGGACAACCCTAAATATTGAGGTATGTCTTCTTGCCATTGTGTATATTGAATAAGCACTACAAAGGCTTATAGTCAATATCCCATAAAGGGGTGGTGTCACAGGAGGAATGAAAAGTAAAGGTGAAAGAAATTTATTGATAAAATATCTTCTAACCCTGAGGCAAAGCATTAAAACAAAGGGAGGGCGGTGGACATTATCTCTGCAAAGGAATGCAGAAGAAGTAATGTGAAAAAAACAAAAGAAGGCTCATAAGAAATGAAAACTAAAACTTCTAAGATCTTGATACTATGACAATTAATCAGAAATGCTAAAATAAACTGACAATGCCTTGTGTTGGCAAGGATGTGGAGCAATGGGAATTCACATCCACTACTGGTAAGTGTGTAAATTGATTGTTTGAAAAGGGTTTTAACCTGTGTAATCAACTGAACATATTCATACTCTTTTACCTGGAAATCCACTCCTAGAGATTCTACTCCAAGAATCTGGGGAACCTCTGAACCACAATACATATATAAGAATGTCCAGAGCAGCATTCTTCATATCCAAATGTCCATCACAGTAAAATAGTGTATTAATCAGGGTTCTCCAGAGAAATAGAACCAATAGGAGACAGATATACATATATATATGTATTTATATAATTTATTATAAGGAATTAGCTCACACAATTATGGAGGCTGAGAAGTCCCACAAGCCTTTATAAGGTGCCATTATCATTATCCTGTTGAATTTGTCAATGTCCAGAGGGTGATCATCATTCTTCTGATCTCAGAAACCTGAATTTTATGTTATTTTCCAACACAAGTAGAATCACAGTAATTAAATTCATCAAACTGCTTATAAAATCAGAATTCTAACATATTAATTTTAAAAGAAAAGTTAAACTTTAAAATAAAGTAGCATTCTTATACTGGCATTTCTAGAATGTGTTCATTAAGTCAGCAGGCAAATCAAAATCTGAAGAATGCTTGGTAAGCACAGAAGCAGAACAAACCCGCCATCATCTCTCACTTTTGCTTCTTCATTAAACTTCCAGTCTGGGTTCTTATACACTTTCTCTTCCTTCCTTAATCAGGGTGGATCCATGGTGGACTTATTTTAAAAATGCAAAACCATACAGTTTTATCCCTTCGTAAAATTCTTCAACTGCTGCTATTGCAGGCAGAAAACATAAACCCTTTACATTGCCTAAAATTCTTTGTATATTGTGACCCCAGTTTACCCTGAGAGAATTTAATCTGAGATACCTAAATTATATATCAATACTTTCACTTATAAAAACACCCTTATTGAAATACCTGTCAGAAAAATATTTTCATCGTGACTCTGAAACTATCTAGCTCATATTCCTCTTTTCCTCATGGAAAAGATTGTTTTTATAATTTATTTTTAATTATGCAGTGTTAAATTAATTAAACAAGGAGGCTATTAGACTAATGTCGCTCTAATGCCATGATGCGCTACATAAGCAAACCAAAATCTAAGCCTGTAAATAGCTCAAGATTATGAAATAAAAATGTTAAGGAAAACGAATCACAAATAGCCAGCTAGGCTTTAAGTTATAGCCCATAAAATAATTTCCTTTCTATCCTTCTGCACTTTATACGTCTCTACCCTGGGTCTTGTAAATGGAGCGCCCCTAACCACATCCGGCTTGACACCACCAATCGGAATGACTAAATGCCCAGATGACCTCTTAAAAGTTTTAATATGCCTCAGTTGATCTTTCAGCAGGTTTATTTTTGGCAGAACAACTTATTTTGAAAATCAGTTATTACCCAAATAGGCATGATTTCTGTCTATTAATGATTTACTAGAGCAGCTAACCTCTGTCACAGACATTTAGGGAGAGTCAGAGGACCGTACTTACAGGTTCATTCATTTAATATTTATTAAGCACTCTCTAAGGATCAAGCACTGCTTAAGGCGTGGCACAAAAAGCAACAGCAAAACAAACAGATTTCCTGCTTTGTCATGGAGTTTAATTTTAGGTGAAGGGGGACGCAGGAAATAAACAAGAAAAGTATCAGATAGACCTCAAGATGCATGAAGAAAATTAAGAGTGAAGGGACACAGAATTAACATATTTTAAGGACTGGGAGAGAAATCTTAGACACTCTGGGCAAATGGGATCTGAAAGGAGGTTTATATAGTTAACACTTGAAAAATTTCCTGGGGTTTAGAGTGAGACTTAATAATTTATGTGTAAAAATGTTACCAGGAGCATGCGTTCCATTTATCTAAATACTGATACATTACATTTGGAGTGGGACCTCTGATTCTGTATTGCCTGCTAGGATCCCAAGTGGACTCTTTTGTGTATTGGAAGAAACTTGTAAGGGGCACCACGCTGTTACAGATAAGTATGCACATTTTAAGGTCCTTTAAATTCTTGAGAATTCTCAAGAAAACTTAAATGTATGTAGTTCGTAGGAACTAACTACTTGCTATTAAATACTTTAGTGGATCTGATTATTTTCTTAGCAAACAGGTTTGCAACTCTCAGCCAGCTGTTTCAACAGATAAACTATGAGGAATGCTTAAAAGCCTAGGAAGTATTTCTGAAAGTATAGTTAACTTGAAGACATCTCTTTTATGAAGATACTTTAAAATTTGAACCTAATCTCTTAAGAAACGCCAACCTATTTGGGTGATGAAATAAAATGTTCAGAACAGATCATTTCAGTTTAATCTTCTTGAAATCTGATTTGGGAAGGGTAAGGTGAGCCAGAAGCCAATGTGCTGATTGCTTCGTGGAAAAATACAGTATGACAGTATATATTGACCATGAAAAACATTGTTGAACAGCTCCACTCTCCAGGCTTGATTTCCAGAAAATCTATTCACAATGATTTTATTTTATCTCCTAAAGCAATTAGAGAAACCATCAAGACAAAATACTCAACACTTTGATGAGGCACGACTTTGAAAATTTAGTCTGTGATAAAATTTACCTCAGTGGTTATATTTGGAAAGATGATAAAATAATAGGACTATTAAAAATTTAGAGAACTAGAAATATCAAATAGTGGCAGTTTTTAGATGTCTTAAGATGGCAACTGTTAAACTGGAGTGCTTTTTTTTTTTTTTAAGGAAAAAGAATGTTCTCATCTATTTCCAAACTACAGCATGAACCCCAAAGAACCTCCTTTTCTCTCTTTTTTTTTAAATTGAGGTATAATTGATATACATTGTATTAGTTTCAGATGTACAACATAATGATTTGATGTTTGTATACATTGCGAAATGATCACCACAATAAGTCTAGTTAACATCCATCACCACACGAAAAAATTTTTTTCTTATGAGAATTTTAAAGATCTACTCTCTTAGCAACTTTCAAATTAGTACTGTTAGTACTTTCAATAGTACTATTACCTGTAGTCACCATACTGTGCATTACAAAGCCCCATGACTTAAGTTTGTACCTTTGACCCGCTTCACCCATTTCTCCTACCTCCCACCTCTGGCAACCACCAATCTGTTCTATGAGCTTGTTTTCTTTAATTGAGGGGGGTTGTTGTTTGTTTGTTGTTTTTAAACTCCTCCATGTAAAAGTGAGATCACACATTATCTGTCTTTCTGATTTATTTCACTTAGCATAATGCCCTCTAGGTCCATCCATGTTGTAGCAAGTGTAAGATTTCATTCTTTTTTTGTGGCTGAATAATATTCCACTGTATACACAGGCACACCTCATTTACTAAGCTTCACTTTACTGTATTTAGCAGACATTGCGTTTTTTCTTCCTTTTAAACAAATTGAAGATTTTTGACCACCCTGCATCAAGCAAGTCCACTGGTGCCATTTTTCCAACAGCATTTGCTCACTTCTTGTCTCTGTGTCACATTTTGGTAATTCTGGTGATATTTCAACCTTTTTCATCATTATTATATTTGTTATAGTGATCTGTGATCAGTTATCTCTGTTTCTATTGCAGAAAAATTACAACTTGCCAAAGGCTCAGATAGATGGTGGTTAGCATTTTTAGCAATAAAGTATTTTTTTATTTTCACGGCTTAAACAACAGAAATTTATTTATTTTTTATTTTTATCTTTAACGTCTCTATTGGACTATAATTGCTTTACAATGGTGTGTTAGTTTCTGCCTTATAATAAAATGAATCAGTTCTACATATACATATGTGCCCATATCTCTTCCCTCTTGCATCTCCCTCCCTTCCACCCTCCCTACTCCACCCCTCTAGGTGGTCACAAACCACCGAGCTGATCTCCCTGTGCTATGCGGCTGCTTCCCACTAGCTATCTATTTTACGTTTGGTAGTGTATAAATGTCCATGCCACTCTCTCACTTTGTCCCAGCTTACCCTTCCCCCTCCCCATATCCTCAAGTCCATTCTCTAGTAGGTCTGTGTCTTTATTCCCATCTTACCCCTAGGTTCTTCATGACCATTTTCTTTCTTTTTAGATTCCATATATATGTGTTAGCATATGGCGTTTGTTTTTCTCTTTCTGACTTACTTCACTCTGTATGACAGATTCTAGGTCCATCCACCTCACTACAAATAACTCAGTTTTCTTTCTTTTTATGGCTGAGTAATATTCCATTGTTTATATGTGCCACGTCTTCTTTATCCATTCATCTGTTGATGGACACTTAGGTTGCTTCCATGTCCTGGCTATTGTAAATAGAGCTGCAATGAACATTTTGGTACATGACTCTTTTTGAATTATGGTTTTCTCAGGTTATATGCCCAGTAGGGGGATTGCTGGGTCGTATGGTAGTTCTATTTTTAGTTTTTTAAGGAACGTACATACTGTTCTCTATAGTGGCTGTATCAATTTACATTCCCACCAACAGTACAAGAGGGTTCGCTTTTCTCCACACCCTCTCCAGCATTTATTGTTTCTAGATTTCTTGATGATGGCCATTCTGACTGGTGTGAGATGATATCTCATTGTAGTTTTGATTTGCATTTCGCTAATGATTAGTGATATTGAGCATTCTTTCATGTGCCTGTTGGCTATCTTTATATCTTCTTTGAAGAAATGTCTATTTAGGTCTTCTGCCAATTTTTGGATTGGGTTGTTTGTTTTTTTAATATTGAGCTGCATGAGCTGCTTATAAATTTTGGAGATTAATACTTTGTCAGTTGCTTCATTTGCAAATATTTTCTCCTATTCTGAGGGTTGTATTTTCACCTTGTTTATGGTTTCCTTGGCTGTGCAAAAGCTTTTAAGTTTCATTAGGTCCCATTTGTTTATTTTTGTTTTTATTTCCATTTCTCTAGGAGGTGAGTCAAAAAGGATCCTCCTGTGATTTATGTCATAGTGTGTTCTGCCTATGTTTTCCTCTAAGGGTTTGATGGTGTCTGGTCTTACATTTAGGTCTCTAATCCATTTTGAGTTTATTTTTTGTGTATGATGTTAGGGAGTGTTCTAATTTCATACTTTTACAGATAGCTGTCCAGTTTACCCAGCACCACTTACTGAAGATGCTATATATTTTCTCCACTGTATATTCTTGCCTCCTTTATCAAAGATAAGGTGACCATATGTGTGTGGGTTTATCTCTGGGCTTTCTATCCTGTTCCATTGATCTATATTTCTGTTTCTGTGCCAGTACCATACTGTCTTGATTACTGTAGCTTTGTAGTATAGTCTGAAGTCAGGGAGCCTGATTCCATCAGCTCCGTTTTTCTTTCTCAAGATTCCTTTGGCTATTTGGGGTCTTTTGTGTTTCCATACAAATTGTGAAATTTTTTGTTCTAGTTCTGTGAAAAATGCCAGTGGTACTTTGATAAGGATTGCATTGAATCTGTAGATTGCTTTGGGTAGTAGAGTCATTTTCACAATGTTGATTCTTCCAATCCAAGAACATGGTATATCTCTCCATCTACTTGTATCATCTTTAATTTCTTTCATCAGTGTCTTATAACTTTCTGCATACAGTTCTTTTGTCTCCTTAGGTAGGTTTATTCCTAGATATTTTATTCTCTTTGTTGCAATGGTAAATGGGAGTGTTTTCTTAATTTCACTTTCAGATTTTTCATCATTAGTGTATAGGAATGCCAGAGATTTCTGTGCATTAATTTTGTATCCTGCTACTTTACCAAATTCATTGATTAGCTCTGGTGGTTTTCTGGTAGCATATTTAGGATTCTCTATGTATAGTATCATGTCATCTGCAAACAGTGACAGCTTTACTTCTTCTTTTCCAATTTGGATTTCTTTTATTTCTTCTTCTTCTCTGATTGCTGTGGCTAAAAATTCCAAAACTATGTTGAATAATAGTCGTGAGAGTGGGCAACCTTGTCTTATTCCTGATCTTAGTGGAAATGGTTTCAGTTTTTCACCATTGAGGACAGTGTTGGCTGTGGGTTTGTCATATATGGCCTTTATTATGTTGAGGAAAGTTCCCTCTATGCCCACTTTCTAGAGGGTTTTTATCATAAATGGGTGTTGAATTTTGTCAAAAGCTTTCTCTGCATCTATTGAGATGATCATATGGTTTTTCTCCTTCAATTTGTTAATGTGGTGTATCATGTTGATTGATTTGCATATATTGAAGAAGCCTTGTATTCCTGGGATAAACCCCACTTGATCATAGTGTATGATCCTTTTAATGTGCTGTGGGATTCTGTTTGCTAGTATTTTGTTGAGGATTTTTGCATCTATATTCATCAGTGATATTGGCCTGTAGTTTTCTTTCTTTGTGACATCTTTGCCTGGTTTTGGTATTAGAGTGATGGTGGCCTCGTAGATGAGTTTGGGAGTGTTCCTCCCTCTGCTATGTTTTGGAAGAGTCTGAGGATAGGTGTTAGCTCTTCTCTAAATGTTTGATAGAATTCGCCTGTGAAGCCATCTGGTCCTGGGCTTTTGTTTGTTGGAAGAGTTTTAATCACAGTTTCAATTTCAGTGCCTGTGATTGGTCTCTTCATATTTTCTATTTCTTCCTGGTTCAGTCTCGGCAGGTTGTGCATTTCTAAGAATTTGTCCATTTCTTCCAGGTTGTCCATTTTATTGGCATAGAGTTGCTTGTAGTAATCTCTCATGATCCTTTGTATTTCTGCAATATCAGTTGTTACTTCCCCTTTTTCATTTCTAGCTCTATTGATTTGAGTTTTCTCCCTTTTTTTCTTGATAAGTCTGGCTAATGGTATACCAATTTTGTTTATCATCTCAAAGATCCAGCTTTTAGTTTTATTGATCTTTGCTATCATTTCCTTCATTTCTTTTTCATTTATTTCTGATCTGATCTTTATGATTTCTTTCCTTCTGCTAACTTTGGGGTTTTTTTGTTTTCTTTCTCTAATTGCTTTAGGTGTAAGGTTAGGTTGTTTATTTGGGATGTTTCTTGTTTCTCAAGGTAGGATTGTAAACTTCCCTCTTAGAATTGCTTTTGCTGCATCCCATACGTTTTGGGTCGTCATGTTTTCATTGTCATTTGTTTCTAGGTATGTTTTGATTTCCTCTTTGATTTCTTCAGTGATCCCTTGGTTATTAAGTAATGTGTTTTTTAGCCTCCATGTGTTTGTATTTCTTACAGATTTTTTCCTGTAATTGATATGTAGTCTCATGGCAGTGTGGTCAGAAAAGATACTTGATAAGATTTCAATTTTCTTAAATTTACCAAGGCTTGATTTGTGACCCAAGATATGATCTATCCTGGAGAGTATTCCATGAGCACTTCAGAAGAATGTATATTCCATTGTTTTTGGATGGAATGTCCTATAAATATCAATTAAGTCCATCTTGTTTAATGTATCATTTAAAGCTTGTGTGTCCTTATTTATTTTCATTTTGGATGATCTGTCCATTGGTGAAAGTGGGGTGTTAAAGTCCCCTACTATGATTGTGTTACTGTTGATTTCCCCTTTATGTCTGTTAGTATTTGCCTTATGTCTTGAGGTGCTCCTATGTTGGGTGCATAAATATTTACAATGGTTATATCTTCTTCCTGGATTGATCCCTTGATCATTATGTGGTGTCCTTCTTTGTTTCTTGTAATAGTCTGTGTTTTAAAGTCTATTCTGTCTGTTATGAGAATTGCTACTCCAGGTTTCTTTTGATTTTCATTTACATGGAATATCTTTTTCCATCCCCTTGCTTTCAGTCTGTACGTGTCCCTAGGTCTGAAGTGGGTCTCTTCTAGCATATATACGGGTCTTGTTTTTGTATCCATTCAGCCAGTCTATGTCTTTTGGTTGGAGCATTTAATCCATTTACATTTAAGGTAATTTTCGATATGTATGTTCCTATTACCATTTTCTTAATTGTTTTGGGTTTATTATTGTAGGTGTTTTCCTTCTCTTGTGTTTCCTGCCTAGAGAAGTTCCTTTAGCATTTGTTGTAAAGCTGGTTTGGTGGTGTTGAATTCTCTTAGCTTTTGCTTGTCTGTAAAGGTTTTAATTTCTCTGTCAAATCTGAATGAGATCCTTGCTGGGTAGAGTAATCTTGATTGTAGGTTTTTCTCCTTCATCACTTTAAATATGTCCTGCCACTCCCTTCTGGCTTGCAGAGTTTCTGCTGAGAGATCAGCTGTTAACCTTATGGGGATTCCCTTATGTGTTATTTGTTGTTTTTCCCTTGCTGCCTTTAATATGTTTTCTTTGTATGTAATTTTTGATAGTTTGATTAATATGTGTCTTGGTATGTTTTTCCTTGGATTATCTTGTATGGGACTCTCTGTGCTTCCTGGACTTGATTAACTATTTCCTTTTCCATATTAGGGAAGTTTTCAACTATAATCTCTTCAAATATTTTCTCAGTCCCTTTCATTTTCTATTCTTTTTCTCAGACCCGTATAATTCGAATGTTGGTGTGTTTAATGTTGTCCCAGAGGTCTCTGAGACTGTTCTCAATTCTTTTCATTCTTTTTTCTTTATTCTGCTCTGCAGTAGTTATTTCCACTATTTTATCTTCCAGGTCACTTATCCGTTCTTCTGCCTCAGTCATTCTGCTATTGATCCCTTCTAGAGAAATTTTAATTTCATTTATTGTGTTGTTCATCACTGTTTGTTT
Organism: Mesoplodon mirus; assembly: GCF_964341445.2. Taxonomy (NCBI): domain Eukaryota; kingdom Metazoa; phylum Chordata; class Mammalia; order Artiodactyla; family Ziphiidae; genus Mesoplodon; species Mesoplodon mirus. The sequence goes on along the minus strand of NC_138976.1, from coordinate 29,783,325 downwards.
GCTCTTTAGTTCTTCTAAGTCCTTTTTAAATGTTTCTTGTATTTTCTCCATTTTATTTCCAAGATGTTGGATCATGTTTACTATCATTATTCTGAATTCTTTTTCAGGTAGACTGCCTATTTCCTCTTCATTTGTTAGGTCTGGTGGGTTTTTGCCTTGCTCCTTCATCTGCTGTGTGTTTCTTTTTTCTTTTTTTTTTTTTTTTTTGCGGTGCGCGGGCCTCTCACTGTTGCGGCCTCTCCCGTTGCGGAGCACAGGCTCCGGACGCTCAGGCTCAGCGGCCATGGCTCACGGGCCCAGCCACTCCGCGGCATGTGGGATCTTCCCGGACCGGGGCACGAACCCGCATCCCCTGCATCGGCAGGCGGACTCTCAACCACTGCACCACCAGGGAAGCCCTGCTGTGTGTTTCTTTGTCGTCTCATTTTGCTTAACTTACTGTGTTTCACGTCTCCTTTTCACAGGCTGCAAGTTCGTAGTTCCCGTTGTTTTTGGTGTCTGTCCCCAGTGGCTAAGGTTGGTTCAGTGGGTTGTGTAGGCTTCCTGGTGAAGGGAACTAGTGACTGTTTTCTGGTGGATGAAGATTGAGCTTGTTTTTCCGGTGGGCAGGTCCACTTCTGGTTGTGAGTTTTGGGGTGTCTGTGGCCTTATTATGATTTTAGGCAGCCTTTGTGCTAATGGATGGTGTTGTGTTCCTGTCTTGCTAGTTGTTTGGCATAGGGTGTCCTGCACTGTAGCTTGCTGGTCGTTGAGTGAAGCTGGGTCTTGGCGTTGAGATGGATATCTCTGGGAGATTTTCGCCATTTGATATTATGTGGAGCTAGGTCTCTTGTGGACCAGTGTCCTGAATGTGGCTCTCCCACCTCAGTGGCACAGCCCTTACGCCTGGCTGGAGCACCAAAAGCCTGTCCTCCACATGACTCAGAATAAAAGGGAGGAAAAAAAGAAAGAAAGAAGAAGATATAAGAAAACAAAATAAAGTAAAATAAAATAAAGTTATTAAAATAAAAAATTATTATTAAGAAAAAACATTGTTTAAGTAATTAAAAAAACCCGCAGAGAGAACCCTAGGACAAATGGTAAAAGCAAAGCTATACAGACAAAATCACATACAGAAGCATAGACATACAGACTCACAAAAAGAGAAAAAGGGGGAAATATATATATATTGTTGCTCCCAAATCCACCTCCTCAATTTGGGATGATTTGTTGTCTATTCAGGTATTCCACAGAGGCAGGGTATATCAAGTTGATTGTGGAGGTTTAATCTGCTGCTCCTGAGGCTGCTGGGAGAGATTTCCCTTTCTCTTCTTTGTTCTCACAGCTCTTGGGGTTCACCTTTGGATTTGGACCCGCCTCTGTGTATAGGTCGCCTGAGGGCGTCTGTTTTTTGCTCAGACAGGACGAGGTTAAAGAAGCAGCTGATTAGGGGGCTCTGGCTCACTCAGGCCGGGGGAAGGGAGGGGTACAGATGCGAAGCGAGCCTGTGGCAGCAGAGGCCAGCGTGACATTGCACCAGCCTGAGGTGCGCCGTGCGTTCTCCCGAGGAAGTTGTCCCTGGATCACGGGACCCTGGCAGTGGCGGGCTGCACAGGCTCCCGGAAGGGGAGGTGTGGACAGTGACCTGTGCTCACACACAGGCTTCTTGGTGGCGGCAGCAGCAGCCTTAGCGTCTCATGCCTGTCTCCGGTGTCCGCGCTGATAGCCGCGGCTCGCGCCCTTCTCTGGAGCTCCTTTAAAAAGCGCTCTTAATCCCCTCTCCTCACGCACCAGGAAACAAAGGCACATGTAGATGTATTTGTGGGGAGGAAGGTGATCTCCACGTCTTACTCTTCCGCCATCTTGAAGCTCCTCTGGAGTTTATTTTTAACGACTTTGGAAAGAGAACTAGCCATAGGACCAAAAAACTTGTGCTTAAATTTTTTTCTATATATTTACTACCTTGATGTCCATGGTAAGTTATTTTCTCTATCAATTTTTCTATATATATACATATTTGATAACTTTAGCTAATACATGTTGAAATTTACTATGTGCCATCTTATTTCACCTTCATAGCAATAAGCCAGTGATACAGATAATAGCAATATTCATATTTTGAAGACTAGGAAACTGATGATTATGGCTGTTATAAATCTTCCCTTATGTCATACACTAATAAATGGAAGAGCCAGTATTTGATTAGGTCTCTCTGAAATCAAAACCTGAGACTCCAACCCCTATGTACTAGAATCAGAAGGTCACTATAACAGTAAATGGAATAATATATGGGACAATGACTAACATAACTGAAGCACTCAATCTAAAAGAAGAAGTTAGGAATCTTAGCCTGACTCCTCAATTGTGTGGTAAAAAATAATATTTATTTCCTTTTAATCTAGATAATCAGAATTTAAACCCTCATCCTGCCTTGCCAGCCAGAAGAAGTTCAGTCTGTTTCATGATTTGGGCTCAGTCTTCCTGGTGTGGTACTAAAGTGTCTGGGTTCTACGCTGTGCCAAAGAATTGGAGCAGGCTCTTGTCTTGTTTTAGGTCTTGGTCCTTACTAGCTACTACTGAGAAGTTCCTAGTTCTTCCCAGCACTGCTGCTTCAGATCCAGTAGTTCTGAGATATTTGAGGCATAGAAATCTTTGTTGAGTCTGGGGGATTTCTACTGCCATTGTTCATTCATCTAATATCTATTAAGTATCCTTTAGTATGAAGCATCATCTTAGATATTGAGGAAAAAGCAGTAACAAGACAGATTTTCTGTTCTCTACCTCTCTTGGAATAATCGCACAGCCTGTGGAATCTTGCCGCCTCTTAACAGGGTGCTGTAGAGTGGCACATAGATTCCAACCAAGGGTAAATTTACCATGAAGGTAAAGAAGCTTGGGCTTCAGGGACCCTCACTTTCACAGTCCCTTCTAATACTTTAAGATGGGTCTTAAGAATGTGTATACAAGGTATTTTCTATTTTCTTTGTTTTGTTTTTTCAAAGGTAAGATATTTTCACTGAAATCAGTTAGATGGTTGTCTAACCTCCCTGTATTTTTATAATATACAGGGCCTCTGATCAGGCCAAAGGGAAATTGAGTTTACTATTAACATGACTAGATATGACAATATTATGGTGGTTATATAAAAAAAATCTGTTCTTATTTATTGAAGGTGTGTATTGAATATTTACAGACAAAATGTATGGAATATTTCCCCCAAAAGAAAAAGGGGATACAATTAAAGAAAAACTAAAATAATGTTTATAATTGCTGAAGCTGGGTAATGGATACAGGAAGTTTCCTTATATTGTTCACTTTATTTTTGTGTATGTTTGTACATTTCCAAAATAAGTAGTTAAAATTCCAAGACCCAGGGTAAATCTGGGTGTGATTTATTTGATGTGTTTTTCACATAACCTGGTAAGTCATTTAATGTGTAATTTCCAGTTTTTTATTCATTTTTCTCCCAGAAGTATTTAAATTATATCTTGGTCTTAATTTTCAAGAGTAGCACATTTGAGTCATAGGTTAAATCTTGGTTCTGCTCAAAATGTTTATCATAATGTTTATCTCATCATATTTATCTATCTTTTTAGCTTGCATTCTTGTTTATCCAGTTTATTTTCCATATTACTGATTTTTTTTCTGTAAGTCAATTCTATTACTTATTAATTAATTTAATGAGCTCACTTTGCTTCTTAACCTATACTTCTCTCTACTGACCCTCACTTTTAGCTCTCAGTTCTTTCATAAGGCAATTGCAGCTTTTAAAACGAACCAATCAAACATCTTTTTATGTTAGAAACTGAAAGAGGTGTGTATGAAATAGTCCCCTGTTTTATGCTACAGTATCCCTTCAGAGGCTTCATAGGCACATGGGTGCATAATGCATCTCCTAAAGTAAGCAATGTTTCCCAAATACTTAATTTTCTTTTTGCTGAACATGTGGAGACCTACAAAAATCTCCTGTAACACTACTCCATGGAATGTCAATTTGGAATATGTTGGCTAGACATTTTTAAAATTGTTTTTATCTGCCCTCAGAAGATTATGGAAGGCAGAAGTTAAGTTCATACCTTGAATCTTGTATGTGTTTTTACCATTACCCAGTTCAATAAAACATTACTTAGTATCTGTAATGGACCAAGTCCTGTGCTGGCTCTAGGAATACAAAAACCAACACTTCTTCCCAACCCAAGATTAGTTCATGGGATCATAAACACATAAACACAGGTATTCTGGCAACAGAGAAAGGAAGGTGAATAAATCTCTCGCTAATAGCACTGAACTAAGGGCTACAAAAAAATCCATTAACAGAAAGAAGACTTTTCAGGAGAGAAACCCAATTACTAAGTGGTTTATTTAAAAAAATAAAAGACAAGTGTTCTCTTTATAAGTTAAGGGTTTTTTTGTTTGGGTTTGGGTTTTTTGTTTTGGGGTTTCTGGGTGGGGGGGTAACCCTGAGGAAAAAGAAAACTAATCCTATTTTGCCAAAATGTTTCAAAATCTTTTAATATTCATTAAAATAAATGGTTGAATTTAGAAAAAAAAAGGTTATTCTGGTTCAGTAATAAACCTCTAAGATTTACTGAGAGCATGTTTAATATTATAACAACTGTTTTGGTTCATTAAATTTTTAAAGAGGTTCTTAACTTTAATCAGTGAGAACTCACTCAAGCTTCTAACTGCAAAAGCAGGCTATTTTAAGGTAATGTGACAACTTTAAAATTTGACAATTTTAAAGCTCTTTTTCACACAATTTTTCATGGGTGCCCCAGAAATTTTGGATTTTCCTAATGAGATAATGTTTATACATAGAAGGCCATAAACTCTCTAGGATATAAAGACTAATAGAAATGAGTTTTAAAAGTCTAAATTTGGTTTGTACTTAGGGTTTTGAGATTATTTTTTAAAAGCTAATGTTTGTTAAGAGCTTTATGGTTTAGTGTTTTCTTCTGTTCTATTTTGTAAACATTTTTATGTCAGTATCTCGAAAGAAATGATTAGAAAACATAACACCATGTTAACATTCTTAATATGTCATGAGATATTACACATTGACAAGGAAGTGTTGAATGGTTCTATAGAAAAATAGACAAAAGATATAAAGAGAAAGTGCACAAACAAGTCAAAAATACAAATTGTCAATACATCTGTAAAAACCTGAAAAGCTGGGCTTTCCTGGTGGCGCAGTGGTTGAGAGTCCGCCTACCAATGCAGAGGATACGGGTTCGTGCCCCGGTCCGGGAAGATCCCATATGCCGTGGAGCGGCTAGGCCCGTGAGCCATGGCCACTGAGCCTGCGCGTCCAGAGCCTGTGCTCCGCAACGGGAGAGGCCACAACAGTGAGAGGCCCACGTACCGCAAAAAAAAAAAAAAAAAAAAAAAAAAAAAAAAAAAAAAAACTGAAAAGCTGAACCTCAACGGTAACAACAGCAACAAAAAAGCATCTATTAAAATGGCAAGAACCAAAGAAAACATCACACTGGTCAAATCATTTAAAAAATAACAGTCCTCTTTTTGGTGAGAGTAAAATATGAATTCTGTTACAATGCTACTGAGTTTGCTAATTGGCATAGCCCTTCTGGAAAGGAGAGAGGTAAAATGTACCCCCCTACACCAAATTCAAAAGCATTTATAGTCTCTGATTCATTAGTATCACTTCTGAGAATTCATTCTCAGGAAAATCTATTCATGGTGTTCAAGCATAATGTCTTTATAAAACACTTGTTATAGTTTGATTTTTTTAAACGCTCATTATTCCCATGTTACAGATGAGAAAGGCAAAACCCAGAGATATTGACTTGTACAAAATCCCATAACTAGTCAGTGACAGGCCTGGATCAGACCTTTTAGATGTCAACTTCATAATTATTGCTCACGCTGAAAATATTTGTTTCAACAATTTTTTGGAATCTTCTCCATGCTATGCTCAATTGCAGGTTCTGGATCTACAACGTTATGTTTACTGAACATTTACTATGGACTAAGTTCTTCATATGTGGATTATCTCATCTTATTCTTGAAACAAGCCTTTGGAGTTTCCAACGAGGAAGCTGAGTAACTCTCCAAGTGTCAGATAGCTGAGTTAACAAACCAGCCCAAGCAATCTTACAGAATTCTCTCTGAACTATTACACTGAATTATCTCCCCAAGATAAACCACCCATCAATTCTGTCCTCAAAGAGCTCACAGTGTAGTTTCAGAGAGACAGATTTGTTACCATTAGGAATACATGACAAAAATACTGTGAGGACACAGAGGAGGAAACTGAGGAGGAAACTAACATAACTATGTTTTGGTCCTCATAGTGCTGATGGTGGTGGGTAGGAGGGTCCTCAGTATTACCGTCATTTGTAAGAACAATTTATATTTGAATTTGCAACTTCAGATAATCACATCCACTGTCTGAGAAGACTCTGTAACAAGATATGTCTATTTTTACTTATTGATTGATTGAAAATTCTCTATGTGTTTTAATCCCCCTGTTTAAAAGAAAGCAAACCCACAAATATTCATAGAAAAATAGTAAAATGAAATGCATTAAAATGTTAACAGGATCTGTCTACTCTCACCAACAAAAGGATTGTTTTATTTTCTTTTCTATATGTCTCTATAGTTGCTTTCCTTTGTAATCAGACAAATGCTATAATATTATTTATTTTTAACTTACACAAAGAATATTAGTGTCAGACACTTAATTTGCAACCTCTTGGAGGTTATCTCATAGCCCAGCAAGTATTTAGCAAATATATGGGTGTTTAGAGGCAAAAGTCAGGGAGGTGCCATGTGTACTTTTGGTGATTTTCCGAATTCCAGCCTAGGATCCAACTTCATATACTGGGTAAACGTGGACTTAATCAAAGCTTCGGAGTGCAGTGGCAGGACTGGCCACAGAAACAGCAGAGTAGCCATGGAGCTGAAGTGTTGGTTGTCAAGCCAAATAAGAAAATGTATACAATTGTATTTGAAAACATGTAATTGTTATACAAATACAAGATATATTATCAAGGTTTGAAAGCATGAAAAGGAGTCTCATTAGCAGAAAATCCACCAAAGAAATACTGCTATCCAGAGTGTTCCTGGCTTTGATCCCAGCCATGGTATAACCACTGGTAGCCAGTGGTTAGTAGATGCTCTCTTGAAGGTTAATTTTGGGTGAAGTAATTTTCAAGCTCAAATACAAAGAGCAAACATCAGTCAAAACTTCCTTATACTAAAGTGCTTAAGGGCGTTGCTCATTTATTTGAGCCTCCTCACAATAGATTTTTGCTGTCATCACTACAAATGTGGGATAAGAGGCTTAGATAGGATAAATAACTTGCTCAAGGTCACAATCTAGTGAGTTGTAAAGCCAGGAACAAAACCCAAGCAGAATTGGACTCTTATGCATTACTGGGTGATCTGTTGCACTGAAGAAATAAATTATTAAACATTTGGAAATTTGATAATAACTTCTCCCATGTCTTTTACTTTTACTACCATCCACCTAGCCCATAACAACTCTTCCAATAAACTGCGTAACATATTTTTAAAATGCTAATTAATATATAGTTATCATTTAAAGTTTATGAGTTAATTTGGCAGACTTAAACACACCCAGAAGTCCTAGAAAATGAGAATTAAGATTCTCTGGTGTAGATAAAAGAGATAAACTAGCAGATAACACATTCCTTTATCCCCTCTTTATTATATAGTGTTTTGAATAGCTATATGTGATTTTGTAGTTTTTTTCAAGTATGCCCCCAAACTCAGTAATTCACAAGTTCTTCACTTCTCTATTATTCCACTTTGAACTTAGAAAATTTGATAACTCCCACTGTTTACTGAATCCAAATGTGTCTACTATAATTTTAAAGGGAATAATTCTGCACCATTATCTCCATAGTGTTCCCTACTCTAGGAGTTGGGCTGCAGGGGGAGTGTTAAAGAGAACAAAGTGTACTTTCTAATTCTGATTATCTCACTAATTATTAACATGAATGTGTAATTAATGCATAAGGTCAAGAGGAGAGTCTCTACCTCATCTTTGGCAGGTATAAGATATATAGAAGAGTATAAAGGTAGGAGAATCTCTAGAGGTCATAGGTGTCCCTACTGGAGGTGTGCAAGTCCAACTTTAAGAAATACTGGTAGAAAGTTAAAAGGGGAATTCAGAAAGAATATGATGAAACAACATGGAATAGCAGAAATACGGGAGAATTTGTAGTTCAAAGATCAGGTTAAAGTTCCATCTCTGTAATGTATAAACTATGTTACCTTGGGAAGTTTAATAAAAATTGCTATTCTTACCTAATCCCATAGGGATATTTTAAGAATTAAATGAGTTTATGCAGAATTCTTACACATGCTAGAACACAGTAGGCACCAAATATGTGAAAGCTTTCATATCCACTCTTAGATTACTAATTTGAGGACAATTATATTTACTGTTAAGAGTTATCATGAGAATTACATGAGTTTCTATGAAGATGAAGTTCGCCACTCTGTACCAGTCAAACTCTGGATGAATCTCTTTGTTCTTTGGTTAAGCCTTTGTTGAAACATTAATTCATTTTTAAAACTCGGCTGCAGAATTTACACATTTTCACATGGTATTCTACCTATCCACTCCAGTGAGTTTTCTATTCTGTTTGCAATAAACAAGTTTCATTTTTATAATGTGACCTAAATACTAATAAATGTTATTTTGAGGGAGGAAAAAAAAACCTAGTTCTAGGAAAATTTGGCCACAAGGGGGAGGTAGAAGAACTTGCTCAGGAGATCCAGCAGTGTTTTTCTTTGTTTAATTTCTCCTCCTTATTTTCCCCCTCACTTCCTCAGCTCTGTTTGGCATCTTGTACCTGTCTTTCAGGCTTCCTGATTCTAAAAATACCCTTATAGGCTCTATACTTGGAAAGTTTATCGAAGTCAACCACCTTTTGATATCAGAGTGATATCTGCAGGAGGAGGTAAGTGGTGCCTTGCTGACAATGCTGCCTTCAATTCCAAGTCTGCCCTTATGGATTGTAAAGCAATAACTGCTCACTGCAGCACTGTCCTAGTGTAGTAAATCACCGAGAAGGAATTATCTGTGGACATGGTAAGACGGCTGTATAAGGGCTGGAACAACACCTATATGGGAAGAGGTCCTTTTCAGGTCCTGCTCTCTCAGGGAAGTACTCATTTAGATTGCCTGCTTTTAGTTTACAGGATTTCTCTGGAATCTACCTGTTTTGTTACTACTAGGGGCTCTTTAAGAAAACGCTTTGTCTGCACTTGATTATAATTCAAGCTTTAGGCTACACAGATTTGATCAATTTTTTTATTTTTTTTATTTTTTTTTTTGCGGTACGTGGGCCTCTCACTGTTGTGGCCTCTCCCGTTGCGGAGCACAGGCTCCGGACGCACAGGCTCAGTGGCCGTGGCTCACGGGCCTAGCCACTCTGCGGCATGTGGGATCTTCCCAGACCGGGGCATGAACCCGCGTCCCCTGCATCGGCAGGGGGACTCTCAACCACTGCGCCACCAGGGAAGCCCAGATCAATTGTTTTTGAGGTTACTTATTTAATAAGTATGTGTTGTAGGCCATGTATATCATACATTCTTCTAGATGCTGGTTATGGACTCAAATAAGGCAAAGGCTCTGTTCCTGAGGAACCTGTAGTGTAATAGGTTATTTTCTTCTGCTAATATTCGAACTGTATGGATATCTTTATAGTATAAAAGCTTTTGGTTCTCACTTCCTGCAGAGTTAAGTCCAAATCTCACAAAATATAAGGATCTATGGATTAGGGTCCTTGTAGGAAGATGGTACACTGAAAAGAAACTGTTTACAAAGGTGTGTGTGGGGAAGGGGAAGGAGGAATTCACACTTGGTGGTTAAGCCTTAGCCTCTGTCCCTGAATTGGGAGAGACATGCACCTGTAGGAGATGGTCACTTTGGTAGTTAAATGGCTGGGATTCAGCCTGGAAAGTAGGGAGCCAAGAAGACAAATGTCTCAATTTATCAATCACTCCTGCTGCCCCACAATCTCCTTCTGCTGCATCCACTGGCAGAACCTAGTAGGAAGTCAGATGGTAGGAGAACATGGTATATATGGTCCCCAAATTTGGCCTCCTGGAACCCAGAGCAGGGTTGATTAAGGTGGAGTGTGCATCGGGAAGGGGTCAAACAGAATATCCAGCACAAGGGCCACTTCAAATCTACTCTATATTAACTTGCCATTTATTCTGGTTCTATCCTTCTATTTCCATTCCTATTTGCTACTATTCCAATTTTTATAAATGTAGATAACTCTGGAGCTAAAATTCTCTTTAACAGCAAGAGTTCAACATTAAATCAGTAAATATTTTTAGAATGCATACTACATGCCAGACATATTTCTAGCAGCTGAAAATGATCTCTGTTCTTCTGGAGCTTTTCTTTGAGTGAGTGATGTCATTACAAAGAGGGTACGGTACAGTGTATGATAAGAGAAAGACACATCAGGGTAACTAATGTGTTATTAGGGGAATTCAGAAGGGTTTGCCAAACATAATAATGACTAAGCTTATTTGTGAAAGATGACACAAGAAGAAAGAGAATAGAAAAGAATGTTCCACACAGAAATGAAAGTTTGAGCAAGGACCTGGAAATAAGCCTTTTGTGGAACTGCAGGCAGTTCATACTGCAGTGTGGAGCTGGAGGTGAAAGATGAGGTAGAGAAGGGAGCAGAGACAGAGCACAAAGGCCTTGGAAGCCATGTTTGGGAACTGGGCTCTTGGGTAATTGGGAGGCACTGAATATGTTCCGTTTTCTGCAAAAATCCTTGTCACAAAATGTTTGAGAGTTTTTCCTTAGAAAGGAGGCTATTGGAGGGGAAACCAAAATTTCTCCAATATGTCCTGGTTCTGAAGCCCTTTGATCTGTGGTTGCTCCCTGTGTGGTTCCACTAACAGTTCACCAAGACTAAAACAACCAGGATTAAAAACTGTCCAGGGGGCTTCCCTGGTGGCACAGTGGTTGAGAGTCCGCCTGCCAGTGCAGGGGACGCGGGTTCGTGCCCCGGTCCGGGAGGGTCCCACGTGCCGCGGAGCGGCTGGGCCCGTGAGCCATGGCCGCTGGGCCTGCGCATCCGGAGCCTGTGCTCCGCAGCGGGAGAGGTCACGGCAGTGGGAGGCCCGCGTACAGCAAAAAAAAAAAAAAAAAAAAAAAAAAAAACTGTCCAGAGCTTCCCTGGTGGCGCAGTGGTTGGGAGTCCGCCTGCTGATGCAGGGGACACGTTCCGGGAAGATCCCACATGCTGCAGAGTGGCTGGGCCCGTGAGCCATGGCTGCTGAGCCTGGGCGTCTGGAACCTGTGCTCCGCAATGGGAGAGGCCACAGCAGTGAGAGGCCCGCGTACCACAAAAACAAAACGAAACAAAACAAAAACTGTCCAAATGTTGTCTTGGTGCTTTTTGCCATTACCAGTGGGTCACCTCTAATTCAGCATTACTGAACTTTAATCCCTATGACAATAAAGACCTCCTCAGTGTTTGTCACTGCCTAGGCCGGTGAGTATCAGAGCATGAGCTTGTGGAGGTAAAGCCTCTATTCTCTGTAAACCCTGGCCCCCCTACTCCCCTTCCCTTGCCCCAGAGCTGGAAATCAGACTGTCTACATTTAAGTTCAGGCTCTGACTTAAAATAGTTTTGTGACATTCTTTCCAATTTTTCTGAAGCTCACTTTCTCATCTGTGAAATCTTGAGAATTCTAACTTTTGTATTGAAAATTCACTACAGGTTCTTTAAGGGTGAAGTGAGACAAATTTTTTTAAAAGGAAGGTTATAATACGTAAGCCCACTGCTGCCTGAGGTTCCCATGGTCTGGCTGTAGGGGAGGTGCTTCTGGTCCTTAGTACAAGATACCATAGAAAGAAGCCTTCTGGGCTGAGGTCCATGGTGTTGGAACGAGGTGATAAGGCGGCAAGTAGGACAAGTTAAGGCACTGATTAAGTGGTGGGGCAAAGCCCTGGGGATGGCATTGGAGCAAATCTAGTTGTTATGGCTCATGATGATTCTACCTCCTTGACAAACATTGTGACTCTTTTTAAAAATATTTTAGTAGGCAAGACTATCCTTGGGGAGGTAGGAAGCCGGCATAGTCTCTGTGGTTTCCAGGTTATAGGAGGATAGCACCTACATGGCTTGTGTCCCTGATGAATATTGGATGGATGTCTTGAAGTCCATGCTTCTGTTTCTGCAGAAGGAAGCTGAGTAGCATCATGCCCTTTCCTGAGACTCTCAGAAATGAGCACAGATGTGCCAGTGGAATGCTTGCTTCCCTCTTTGGAGCCTAAACTCAGAGGGCAGACAGCTAGGTTCAGTGCCAGGATTCCACCCTGGAACAGCAAAAAACTTAGCCTCTGGACTGATCTTGAATATGCTACACCTGATCCCAATGACAGTCCAGGATGCCAGCATCTCAGGAGAATATCTGATTACTTTTCCCAGTTGGAAGCAAAAGGATTAGTATAATTAATTCAGGGCTGCGGTTGAGGCTGGGGGAGGGTATGACCAAAGCAGATAAATGGGTATGCAAAGAGTGAGAGAACAGGTGCCCTCAGTGGATCGGAAGCCATGGAGACATAGGGAAGTCAAGCAAGCACACAGGAAAGAGGTCTGGGTGAAAGTCAGACCTAAATGCTGTTTCCCTCCCACATACCTTTTATAAGGTCTCTGGAAATTGATGGTCAGGCAAGCTGCTTCTTCTCACATGAGTAGTGACAGGATCAATGCTTGAATCTTGGTCCTGCATAGGTGAGCAAATTATTTAACTTAACACTCATTTTCCTGACCTGTAAATATAATAATATTTCTGACTCAGCTATCTCAAAAGGTATTATGAACTTCAAATGATATTTATCTGATATTCATTTTTATCAAATATATAATAAAATCTCTCTATATAGAACTATATGTGGAATTTCTCTATGCATCAAATATATGCTTGCTAATCTTAATTTTAGAAGATGATTTACTAATTGAAAAGTGCTGGAAAATTATAATATAAAGCTTGTGTGGTCATTTTTTCCCATTTGAAAAAAGCATTGCTATTTAATCAAAATGTTTACTTATAATAACTTCAGATAAGGTAGCCTAAATTTTTACTCTTCATTTTGTGGTTATATTATTGCACATATTTGGTCTCCTAGTAATTTTTCCTGTAAGTGTTCAATTTTCCTTCACCTTGTTGAAATCCCAATAGCAGGGGAAATGAGACAGTAAAGCTCAGGTCCACGTGAATCACAGCAAATGTCTTGAATTCCGGCGGTATAGTAGAATATAGTTTTCATTTCTGATTAATTCCAGTAGTCTTGTTTCATCTGCCAGTGCATAAACTTGAAATTGAACTCTACAGATATTACAGAGGCATGTTTTGCCCATTCATTCTTTCATTTATTCATTCCATAGATATCTACTGACTTAACCCCTTATGAGATAGGCATTAGCTGGTTGCTGGTGATACAAATTAAAATCAGGCATAGTTTCCACTAGGGTCTATGTTCTAGTGGAGGAGATACCCACAGGGAAGAAGGAAGATGTGATGTAGAATGATATCAGAAATGGAAGCTCAGGGCAATTTGGGAGCACGTTTTCTCACTCTCATAAATATATTTTTTTGACAGCAGAACCCTAACAATTTGATTGCATTTGAAAATTCTTTAAGAACTCCATAATCTGCTTGACAGAGAAAGAAGTGCCTTGTATGTACAAATTACTATGTATACTGAAATATAGATTCCTTAGCATCAGAAGTCAAGACAAAGTTGATAATTTGTTTCAGACATTCTACTACCACCATAATTTTCTTGAATCATAATTTTGAGCTTTGTTTGTTTATTCTTATTTCTGTGAAACTTCTTTCATCCCCCTTGCCCCCCAGTAATGTCTGTGGGGTTCCCATTTTTTGAGTCATTTAGAAATAATAATCACAATTTACTTTTTCAGGATGATTTCATAGAAGACAAAATTGTATCAACCACTGGAACAAAATAGCATCCTAGGTATTCTTTGTAATGTGCCTTATAATCACTAATTTGCATATCAAATAACTTTTTCATATGTATCATTAACTCAGCAATACTTTAGACATTTATTAATTTTTCCTGTTTCATTTATCCATTCATCAAAATTTATTGGCACAGCCATTCTGTGTGAGACCTCTGCTGGGAGATTTTATAAATATATTTTATACATATATTATATATATATATAAAACTGTATATACATGTATACACGGTTGACCCTTGAACAATGCAGGGATTAGGGGCACTGCACAGTTGAAAATCCAAGTATAACTTTACAGTTGGTCCTCAGTATATGCCGTTCTGTGTCTGTGGATTCAACCAACTGTGGATCCTATAGTACCATAGTACATATTCTTTGAAAAAAATCTGTGTATAAGTGGACCCATGCATTTCAAACTCTTGTTGTTCAAGAGTCAACTGTATACACATGCCTTCAAGTACCTGCCTTCAAATAATAGTCTAGTGGCATAAACAGACAAGATCACAGGAGAGGAAATTTTACCTTTGCTAAGTGCTAAATGAATTAGATCATTCATTTAAAAAAAAATAAGGTAGTGAGAGAAGATTCAGAATTCCAGAGATATACATTAATCAAATGAATCTGTCAAAAGCTACACCTAATATGGCATAATCAGATATTACATATGAGCAGTAAAGACTTCCTTTTGCTTTAAGAAAGGAAGGGTTAAAAAAAAGATTTGTCTACAGGCAAGTTAATTTACAACTTTTCTTAGTTGAGGCACTGAAAGTCAGGCTCCCACTAGTCTCTAATAGAAATACTATGAAGTAAAAGGCATTCAAAAACTTTTTTGGATACAGAACTGTACAACATCTCACATTTTTTGTTTTTTTCCTTATTGTTAATTACATAAATTATTTCTTGAAATGGAATTGCCCAAACCTGGGGGTACCATGTTCTTCTAGTTACAATTTTGTGGTGTAGCTTTGTAGTTGAAAAAAGGAGTTATGTGGCAAATGGCCAAAAGGTCACCAGGGCCTGTGCATTCAATTGCTCAAGGGTCCCTTGGCACACTGGCTTAAAGAGGAAAATAGGCTTATACTGAAAATAAAAGAAACTGATAGGAATACCATGTCCTTAATGTTCCAAAACAGATGCTTTTTTAACTCCACAATATGTGGAAGTCCTCAGAGCCATGTCAGTGCTGAGCACCTTCATTTTCTTAAGACTCCTACATACATCTAGACGTTATACAAGTAAAACACGACCAAAAAACCAAAACAAAACAAAAAGCAAAAAAACCCAAAACCTTTATGAATTTGTGATATTGTGATTTATAAGAAACATATATTGGTCATTCAGATGACCAAAATATATTTCTCACTGTTTCTAAATTCCTTGAAATTTGCTGTGATAAGAGCAATAAAGATGTCTTTTGTTATGTTAATAAGGTGACTTCTGGAAAGCCCTTAGGTACCCTAAGGATGGGGGGATCTGACTGCCAGAAGAACCAACCAGTGATTAGAGGGTTGGAACTTTTGGTCATCTCTGGGGAGGGAAGAGAAACTGGAGATTGAGTTCAATTGCCAATGGCCAGTGGTTTAATGGATAATGCCTATGTAATGAGCCCTCCATAGAACCCCCAAAGGACAGGGTTTGGAGAGCTTCTGGGTTGGTGAACACTTGGAGATTTGGAGATAGTGGCATGCTCAGAGAGAACTTGGAAGCTCCATGCCCTTTCCCCATCCCTTGCTTGATGCATCTCTTTCATCTCACTGTGTCTGAGTTATATCCTTTTATAATAAACAAGCAATCTAGTGAGTAAATGGGTTTCCTGAGCTCTGTGAGCCACTCTAGCAAATTAATTGAACCCAAGGAGGGAGTCTTGGGACCCTCTGATTTATAGCCAGTTGGTCAGAAGTATAGGTAACATCCTGGATTTATAACTGACATCGGAAGCAGGGGAGGGATAGCAGTCTTGTAGGACTGAACCCTTAACCTGTGGAATCTGACACTATCTTTGGGTAGATAGTGTCAGAATTGAGTTGAATTGTAGGACACTCAGTTGATGTCAGAGAATTTTCCTGACTGGGTGGGGGTGGGGTGGAAGAGGAGTGGTTAACCTCATCCTCATGAATTAAAATTTGGATCTGGACACTTTTAGAGTCCAAATCACTTATAAA
The DNA here is from genome assembly GCF_964341445.2 of Mesoplodon mirus. Classification (NCBI taxonomy): domain Eukaryota; kingdom Metazoa; phylum Chordata; class Mammalia; order Artiodactyla; family Ziphiidae; genus Mesoplodon; species Mesoplodon mirus. Next base: position 29,767,172 of record NC_138976.1, on the reverse strand, counting down.
CCTTTAAAGCATATACGTAAGTTATTCTGTCACTTTTGTGCCTTCTCTCATTAGCCCTCTTCAGAGTTAAGTCTTCCTGTAATAACATTGTCCCTGCCCTGGTATAGCTTACCTCTAGTGTAATACCCACGCCCTGTGTTGATTGCTGCTATCATAGCACTAACTGTTGGAGTGGTCCTGCAGATGCATGAGAAAGAAACATAATTACTTAGGTTTATGTTAGAAATTGTTAAATTATTTCTATCTGTAGGGTTTATGTGTTTTACTTATTTAATGTCTAGAGGTCTTTAAGATGCTTAAGATAAGAAGAGAAGGAACAACAGGAATAGTTTCAGACTGTGTTGATGACACCGAGTATTCTGGGACAACTCTTGGCTCACAGAAAAATCAGAAATCATAAATAATCTTATATTCACCCAGGAAATTTCTACATATAATTTAAAACTCATTTTTACTAGAAAACTCATCAAATTGTGGAAAATGTCTTTACAATAGTAATTACTTCACTAACAAGTTCTTTTCAATTACTTAGTTTTCCAGCCAGTAAAACAGCCAAATCATTATGGTATATTCTTTCAAGCAGTTGCAAAAGTAAATAGGCTTACCTCAGTCTCTTATCAAATTGTTCTTATGTTTAGAATATATTAAAAAGTGTTGGTTGGTGAGATCTCTAAGGGAACTATTTGGTTTCCCCTTTTTGACTCAAATAGATTTGGCCATATCTACCGCACAGCACTTTTCTAAATGTACTTGTAAATATGAGAGATTTTTTTCCAAGAAGGTTTTGAAACTGATCTTGAAGGCAGTATCAGACAATTTTTCATTTGTTTTGTTTGATCAGGTTTTTTTGTTTGTTTGTTTTGCTCCTAGTCAAGACATTTCTTTTTAGCTCCAAAATTTCTGATGATTTTTCCTTCAAAATTTGCATGCTTGGCTTTTAAATGTTGCTGAAAAAGTGTTTCATGCAGTAATTGTTCAGTTTCTTTTTTTCACACAACAGATCCTGGAATTTAGTCTAATTTGCATCTCCCCAATAATAAAGCCTATACTTTAAATAAATATCTCAGTATATCCTGTGTTTTTTAATGTTGATGACTGTTGCTTAGTACCGAGTCACTAATCCTGGCTGAGAAGTACTATCACTTTGCTTCCAAGTTTTTGTTTTGTTTTTGGGTTTTTTGTTTTTTGTGGGAAGCCTCAGGGACTAGACAAAAATGGCAAGTTTTCTAATCTGTTGCTACAAATAAAATGTCCTACTTTCCAAACGTTCATGATGAACGTATAAGCTTGGCTGTCTGAGAAGAGCAAGGTTCTGCTGACTTGTATGCACAGGTGTGTGGTGAAACTTCTTAGGAATACAGAACACAAAACTTATTTTATCCCAAATTCTAAATAAAATGTTTACTTCTTGAAAATGTACCATGCTACACAGATGTAGAAAACAAATTTATGGTTACCAGGGAATAAGCAGGGGAGGGATAAATTGGGAGATTGGGATTGACAATATACACTACAATATATATAATAGATAACTAATAAGAACCTACTGTATAGCACAGGGAACTCTACTCAATACTCTGTAATGGCCTATATGGGAAAAGACTCTATAAAAAGAGTAGATATATGTATATGTATAACTGATTCACTTTGCTGTACACCTGAAACTAACACAACATTGTAAATCAACTATACTACAACAAAAATTTTAAAAAGAATGCACCATGCTTATCTGGTGCCTTCACTCATACCCCAGCACACCATCTGCTAGGTGGTGAGTATATCCTGCTGAGAAGCCTGGTTTACCTTCCTGCCCCAATCTGGCCCTAACCACAGTGAACTTCTCAAACTGCAATTAAAGTGATTTTTTTCTCTTAATTATAACTCTTATAATATCACTCTGCTGCTTAAAATACTTAAAAGGGGTTCCGCTATCTCTGTTTACCTCCAGAATATAAGTCAAAACTCTGAAACCAAGTTTACAAAGCTTTTGATGGTCCATCACAAACAGGTTCATGCCTGCCTCTGCAGCCTCCAAAGTTACCGTTTATCTCCCCACATACATTCTAAACTTTTCTCAGTTCCCTGAATTTGTCACATTCTTTTCCTTTGGATCCTTGCCTGTGCTATTCCCTCTGGCCAAATCACTGTCCCAGAACTTCATACTCCCCTCCTTTCTTGGTTAATTCCACTTTATCCTTCAGATAAAGACTTCCCCACCTTACCAAGTTGAGGTCAGTTTCTCTCAGAAATGAACATGCAATCTCTACTTCCCTATCATAGCACTTGCCACATTATTTTGATTTCCTGGTTGTCTGTTCTTCCTGTGATCTTCCAAAGGCAGAGATGAACTGTCTTTTTTCTGCTTTATTTTTAGTCTTTAACATAGTGCCTTGCAAATGATTGGGATTCAGTAAAAATTAGTTGAAGTAGTGAATGGCCAATGTAATAGGCAACCACCAGTCGAAAGTCAATCAAGAGACAACATTACAAGAGGAACAGCATATCTTTCCCAAGGCTTTAAATTTTACAATGTGCTTTCCATTCTATGATTTGTCCCTCTTCCTCTCCTGCCACCCAGATGAAGCCAAAGAGTACATATCTCTTTAGAGGTACACAAAAGGACTCTGATGTGAGGTGGGTTGGACAGAAGATAATCATCTTTTCCGATGCACATACACACTCCCAAGGGGGCTTTTACTCTATATTGTAATAATTCTTTCCTCTAATAGTCTGTAAGGATTTTAAGAACAGCAAGCTTGTCTGATCTCCAGTGTTGAACCTTGAGTCTAGCATATAGTACTAGAGTTTATCATATAGTACATTTAATGAATGAAAATCAATTTCATCCTATGGAAACCTTGGCCTCAGAAACAGAATAACATATTTGAAGTTCACAACTACTAAATTGTTGTGGAGGCATGAAAGGCATAGAAATCAGAATTTTTGACTCAGAATTTGATCATATTCAGAATTTTTGATTCAGTTAAATAAGTATTTAATAGTAATCTGATTCTATGTTAAAAGACACACCAAACTGTCAAAAACTATGTAATAAATTCCATGCCTCTAATCAGTAAAAGAGGCAACCAGTAGGTAGAGAAACACAGACCTCAACTTCTCTAAAGGTGATGTCAGGCAAAGTGTAATACAGGAGAAAGACAAGTAACCAGGCAGCCTCCTTTCTGAGTCTGAACCATGGGTTCATCTTCATTATGGTGGACAATTTTATTCCATCTCTCTTTCTCTCTTTTAAATTTCTCATTGAGGTAAAACATATATAAACAAATGAACACAAATCAAAAGAATAGTACCAGCACCCCAAATGCCCCCCACTGCACCCCCTCTCAATGACTGTCCCCCGTTCCTTCCATTCTACTTTCCATCCCTTTTCCAGATGTGTTGCTAGTATACAAGGCATATAAGGAAGAAATGTCACCATCTCTGGAAAGAGGGCTCTCACAATCTATTAGAAGAGGCAATTTTATTCTAATAGATATGAGACTGTGCACTAAGAGGCTGGCAATCTGAGCAAATTAAGAAAACTCAAAAGAGGGAATCTTTTGTAGACTGAGATGGGGGAAACAGAAGTCTTCAAAGAGGAGGTGAAAAGTTAAAGAGAGTTTTGAAAATTAGTTTCCCAGGTTGGAAAAAGGAGAAAAGTAGAGTATCCCAGCCAGAAGAAAATATCATCATGGTGAAAGGAAAGGGACTAGCTATTTGAGTGAAGGCTGGTAGTCTAATGTGATGTGGTTAGAGCAGCAGGTTTCAATCTTGGTTGTGCTCAAAATCACCTGTTAGGCTGTTCATGGGCTACACACTAGATCTACAGAATCATGTACTCCAGGGATACAGGGATAAGACCTACATGTGTGGGTTATTTACAAAGCCTCACAGGTATTTTGGTTTGCAGACAAGATTGTGAATGACTGGACTGGAAGACAAAGTACCTTAAAGAATGTGAAGTACTATGTAGATGGTGGGTCAGGGTAGAGTGGAAATTTTGAATGCCAAGGTATATATTTTGGCTGTATTCTTTATTGTTTCCTAAACATGCCTAATCGTAAGAATTCCAAGGATACTGGTAAAAAATCAGCTTTCCTGACCCCACTCTAAACCTACCAAATAAGAATTGACAAGGGAGGGGGCTGGAGATTTCTCTTCCTCCCTCCCTCCCTCTTTCCTTCCTTCCTTCCTTCCTTCCTTTCCTTCCTTCCTTCCTTTCTTTTTTCTGTTATAAACTGCATGTTTGTGTTCCTCCCCCCACCATATTTGTATGTTGAAACTCTAATCCCCAATGTAATGTTATTTGGAGATGGGGGTCTTTGAGAGACAGCGTTCATGATGGGATTAGTGCCCTCGTAAGAAGAGAGAGCTTGCTTCTCTCACTCTTTGCCATGTAAGGACACAATGAGAAGATGGCCACCTGCCAACCACGAATAAGTCTGTCACTAGGAACCAAATCTGCTAGCACCTTGATCTTGGACATCCCAGCCTCCAGAACTATGAGAACAAATATTTGTTGTTTAAGCCAACCAGTCTATGGTAATTTGTTATAGCAGCCTGTGTAAAACTCTCCCTTCCTTCCTTCCTTTTTCTCTATTTTTCCCTGTCTTTCAAAAGAACTCAGGCAATTTTCATGATTACTCACATGGGAAACTTTGTTTTTCAGCCAGTTGGGAGTCATTTAGACTTTATAAGAGTCTTTATAAGATCTTTCATAAAGATCATCTTGGTAGAAATTCATTTCTTGAGGAAAAGAAAGATTTAAATGAGGGAGAGGAAATAAAGGCTTGTTATATAATTTTGGGGCTAGCTAATTAGGGGGGATCTTAGTCTTTAGTGTGAGACTATGTCCAACACATACCTGGTGCTCAGAAATGTGTTAATGTACTGTTTTAAAGGGCATTTTAATAGGTGAAATAATGAGGATGTGGTGAGCATTTGAATATGGGGTGGGGAAGAAGAAGCACTGAGCATGATTTGGAGATTTCTAGCATGAAATGTTTGATGAGTGGTAATGGTGTGCAATGAGACCGAATTGAGTGTTACTTCTTAGATTCAAACTTAAGAAAAAGACTGTTCCTTAAAAAATAGTTATCAGCAAATGACTTTGAACACCACAGAACCTCATATAATTCCTCTCCCCTCTTTATACTTCCGTCAAGTCATAGCCATACCTCCAACACAAATCTCATACTCACACAAGTGATGTGTACTTGCATGGAATAACGGGTTGTGCGTTTAAGGTCCACACCTTAGACTGGCAAAGCCAATTTTCACACCTGTCAGATCCTCTCCCTTTTGCTCCACTCTCCTTCCTTACTCAAAGCAACTATTTTTCCTCTATAATAGCTTTCGTACATGAAAAAGAGAGAGAGCATGGCTGACTGAAATGATGGCTGTCTGATTTTGTTACAGTATCTGCTGCAAAATTCCAAATGAGCAGTGTAACTTGGTGCTAGAATTTGAAACAGAAGGGCAAAACTCTAATTGAATCTAATCTTCAAATAACCAGAGTAATAAAAGAGAAATAAGGGTGGAATTTCATAGAGGTTCAACTTGAGAACTCTTGTAGCTGCTCAGTTTGAGAACTCCACATAACAATTACCTGTATATTAGCTGATCATAGGTGAGACTTGATTTTTCACCTCAGTGAACATTTTTCTGGCAATAAAACAAGCAGTACTTTCTTCCTTATTACAGTAAAACTGCCACTGGGCTTCATTTAATAAGAATTAACTGTGAATAAATTACAGCATCAAATTATGTACCATGACATAACTTGGTGTGAAAAATCTAAGCAGCTGCAAGACCCCATGAAGTTAATTCAAGCTGAGCTCAGTAGAAAAACCCTTAATTACTTCCTGGAAACTGTGGATCTATTTTCAGTTCCTGGTGTCATTGGGATCACAGTTTAGATGAATTACCAGCAAATGCTCATGAAAGGCATCAGTGGGAATGCACTACAGAAATGGGGGTCAACTTTTTTTTATTCTTGGATTTGCCTCTGGCTTTTATTACTAAGCATGTCTCTACAAATTGTTTGAGAAATCACAGCTGGATTTAGAAGAATCTAGATTTTACATTTGGAAGGAAATATATACTCATTAAGTTCTACCTCCCACAAAGAATAAGCTTCCCTCCTTTGTCATTTCTGACAGATGGTCAGCCTCTGCTTATAATAGCTCTATGAGCAGGGCTTATTACCTCCCAAAGCAGCTTATTCTTATGATAGGACAAAGTTTCAGAAATTGTAGTCAAAATCTATCTGATTTTGGTAGTCTTTCTAGGTCTAGTTCTGTGAATGGGAATAGAGTTTCCCAAATTTGTGTGACTAATATCACCCTTTGCACTTGCTAAACCTATAAATTACCTGGCCTTTTCCCTTGGGAAATTCTGAACCAGAAAGTCTGAGTTTGGTTCTGGGAATCTGTATTTTATCACATACATCAGGTGATTATTGCTGTCAGATAAGTTTGGGAAACACTTCCCTAATCACTTCTCAGACACAAAGAATCACCTGGGGATCTTGTTAAAATGCAGATTCTGGTTTAATGGGTCTGGGATGAGACCTGAGATTCTGCATTTCTAAGGAGCTCCCAGGTGATGCCAATTTTCTGGTAGGTGGACCACACATTGAGTCTCAAGACTCGAATAATGTCAAACATTACTTTTTAAGATGATGGTTCTTAATATATTATCGAAGACAACAATTTCTCCTTAACTTCTATTTCTCTAATCACCAAGCTAAAAGTCTTTGATTACTTTAGTAATTTCTCATACAGTTTGGATATGCTGTGGTCTCCACACCCTTCATCACATCCTTCATCATCTTGGTTATTTTCTCCTGGCTTCACCTTGTTTTGCTAATATCTCTCTTAAAATATAATGTACACAATTCAATACAATTCTCCTAATATGCTTTGAAATTGGTGCTCAAATCATATTGATTTTGTAATCTGCCAAAATCTTTAAATCTTCGTTGCTTAAGCTGCTTCTAAGCATGGTCTTTAGAAGCTGACTTAATTTCATTTTGGTGGGTATATACTGAATCTATATGTTATCTCTGTTAAGTTTCCCATTTCCTTTATTCTTTGAGAAAAATTTGAATGTTGATTGTGTCACCTGTAGTAGTAGCTATCCCTTCCAACTTTATTTCATTTTTCCTAGTTCTTCCTTAATGTCTTTTTCAGAATGCTGAAAAAAATACCGTATTTGCTGACATGTTAATGGAGATGACTAATGTAAAGTGACAAGTTGCTGTCTTCTAGTGTGGTTTTTTTTTTTTTTTTTTTTTTTTTTTCTTTTTGCGGTATGCGGGCCTCTCACCGTTGTGGCCTCTCCCGTTGCGGAGCACAGGCTCCGGACGCGCAGGCCCAGCGGCCATGGCTCACGGGCCCAGCCGCTCCGCGGCACATGGGATCCTCCCAGACCGGGGCACGAACCCGCATCCCCTGCATCGGCAGGCGGACTCTCAACCACTGCGCCACCAGGGAGGCCCTCTAGTGTGGTTTTTAAACAACTGTGACTCTACCTAAAATTACTATTATCCAGCCATTGACTTTTTAATATGGCTCTACTGGTATTTTAGTTTCCACAATTCTTTGTTGTGTGGGACTGCCTTGCATATTTCAGTTCATTTACCATCCCTTGACACTACTCTCTAAATGCAAATAGCACTCCCTATACTTATATCCAAATGCCCCCAGTATACAAGACCTTCCCTGAATGAGAACTGTCCAGCCTATACTTTACCTTCTTTCCAGAGCATATCAGAGGAGTCTTTACTCACTACTTTTCTGAAATCCAGTCTCTTTGTGTTGAACTAAGACCATTCCTGTGTAAGAACTAAGACCACTGTCTCCACATAATTTAACTATTGGGACTAGCAGCTGAGACCATCTGTGTCAATATGATTTAACTGTTTGCTCAGGAAATTTTTAACCAGAAAGATAAACTGGCAAATCAGTAAATAATTTCATTTTTTTGCTTGAATAAATTTTTACAGACTAAAATACATATCTGAGTGAATGATTTGCACAACAGTTCATTTACCTAGACACACAGCTTGCTTATTAGAGCAATAGTTTGATTATCAAGATTTGCTTTAAGATCTTCTGCTGTTGCAACAATTTTAAATGATATGTCACAAACTTTTCCCAACCCCAATTAATTTCCTTAAATTACTTTAGCTCAGACTCCAAAGACCAAAACCTTCCCTAATTTCTCCCATTTAAGACATTATTGAAACTATTAAGGTGGTGATCTCCCTTGCTTCAATAAGCTTAATGAACTCAGTTGGGTTAACAGGTTTCTTTGGTGCTCTTGTGAGGGAGCTGACAATGTTTATTCACAAAGACTTTAAAATATTCCTAGTGATGGGCTTTTGATATCTTGACCTATGAATCCTATGAAGATGCTGAATACTTGCTCCAAGCTTGTTAATGATTGATACATACTTTTGCCATTATTCAGAAGGAGAAGAAAAGAAATGGAAAAAGAGAGAAAAGTGGTATTGATGAAGATGACTGAAAGGAAATGATCAAGAAGAGGAGGAGTAGGTAGATGGAGAAGAAAATGAAGACAAAATAAATAAGAAAAGGAGAGGGAAAACACTATGGGAAGTATGTAACAACAAAGAGGAATGAGGAAAAAGAAAAAACATATGACTAATTACCTTTTCCCTCCATGTTCTTTTCATCATGGAAATAGGTTGTGACTCCTTATTGTTCCCAGGCAGCATGATGTCAACTACAAATATGGACAAAAAGAACAAAGGTAATGAGAATAATCAGGGTACAGGGGACAAATACAAGGACATGACTGGTCACTTCACTCATTTTGCAGATAAGGCATACTCCTTCTTTGCAGGGATAACTCTTCCTACCCAATAATCTATTTGTTGTTGTTTTTGTTGTTTTATTGTAAAATATACATAACATAAAACTGACCGTCTTAACCATCTTTAAATGTACAGTTCAGTGGCATTAAATATTCACATTGTTGTGCAACCATCGCTACCATCCAACCCCAGAACATTTTTCATCTTCCTAAACTGAAACTCTATACACATTAAACAATAACTCCCCATTTTTCCCTCCCAACTAGCCCCTGGAATCCACCATTCTACTTTGTGTCTCTGTGAATTTGACCACTCCAGCTACCTCAGAGAAACAGAATCATACAACGTTTGTCCTTTTATGTTTGGCTTACTTGACTTAGTGTAATGTCTTCAGGGTGCATCCACGTTATAGCAGGTGCCAAAACTTCATTCTTTCTTAAGGCTGAATAATAGTACAGTGTGTGTATATTCCACATTTTGTTTACCCACTGATGGACAGTCAGTGGACACTTGGCTGTTTCAGCTTTTTGGTTCTTATGAATAATGCTGCTATGAACATTTGTGTACCAATATCTGTTCAAGTCTCTGACTTCAATTCTTTTGGTTATATACCCAGAAGAGCAATTGCTGGTTCATGTGGTAATTTTTGTCTTACACAGTGGTTTTTTACATTCCCAATATGCAAGGGTTCCAATTTCTCTACATCCCCATCAACACTTGTTATTTCCTTTTTATTATTATTTTTTATACTAGTCTTTCTAATGGGTGTGAAGTGGATTTGATTTGAATTTTCCTAATAATTAGTGATGTTGAGCATCTTTTCATGTGCTCATTAGCTATCTGTATATCTTCTTTGGAGAAATGTCTATCCAAGTCCTTTGCCCATTCCTACCCAATAATCTATTGAGCAATGCTTGGGGCTAGACCAGATTGGTACCCCCAGAATGTGACACAATGAGTTGTAATTAATATTTACTAATCTATTCTACAATTAATTGAGGTTCATTCTTTTTGACTTTTCCTAGACCACTTATGTAGTATTTTAGTTTTTATTTCATTATAACTAATATATATCTATTTAGGTCCACACTACTGGGATCTATCCATTATCTTTTTAGAAAATTGAGATATTTACTTCTTTCTACTTCTTTTATACATTCCCCTATAATAGAGATATCTTAAAAATTATTACTAGTTATTTTTAAATAACATTTTCAAGTGTCTTAAACTCTAAAAGTGTAATCTGCCTAATGATGCCTAATTTGGATGCTTCTAACAAGTAAATTTATGCAGGTGAGTAGTGTGTGGCCCAACAGGTTTTGTTAGGAAGTCTAAATGGCATGAATAGGTATAAATAACTTGGAAAATAAAACTTTTCTAAAGAACAGTTTAGACTTTTCAATAATGTTCTATAATGCAGCATAATATTCCACTTCTGGGCCTTTTATTTTTCTGGACACAGGACAGTCAGACATTCATTCTTTGTTGGCTTACATATACATGTTCTCACATTCTTCCTAAGCCACTGTATTGTAGAGTACCCTATTCCTTCTTACGGAACCCAGGGTGAATTCTTGTACTACGTGTGGAGAACACTGTGGTTCTTTTCATTTAAAATCTTTTATTTGCTGAATATGGAGCATAAGATAGAAGTGAAGAAATTAGTCTCAGTGGAAAACCAGTTTGTTAACCTAAGCAAACTACTTCATGAGAAGTAGAAGCCACAACTTCCCCCACTGCATGAATTTTATGCTAAATGAGTCATTATAAAGCAACCAAGAGTGACTTAAACTGTAGGCCTAGGCAGCATTATTGACACAAGGAGCTCTTCCAAGAATGGAAAGCTAGTAACCAGATGGATGTGAGCTGGAAACAGTTTACGTGGATTTGAGAGTACAACCAAGACAAGGTGCAAGCATAAGGTGATGAAGGAGTGAATGGCTGTGTAAATCCAGTATCATAAGACTCAAGGACACTGGCTAAACTCAAATCTAAGCTAGGTAGACATCAGTTCCAAAAAATTCTGTTCTAAACAGGGCAGGCATTTTGTGTGATCTTATGAATTTGAGAACAACAGAGGGGACGTTTGTGAGAAGGATGGGTAATGACTGCAAACTAAGGTCAGAGACTCAGTATTTTTGAGCCTATCAGAGGGAGTTTAGTCTGTAGTTAGTCAAGCGGAGATACTGCACAGCATTGGTGTAGGTCAAAAAGTTTCAGCACGATGCTCTCACAGGCATCTGGGGTTTTGAACACCTCCAGAAACTCATTCATCAGGCATTGATGGCAGCTGTGAACTATTTCCATATTCCACTTGCTAGGAAGGAAACTATTAATACATTTTTGACTAGTGTCCATACTAGTTGGGGTTTAGCCTGCAGGGGTGCATAAATCATTCCTCAGATGGGGTTAAATAAGCCATAACTTAATGCTGAGATATGCGGGTGATATGGGGTAGAAGTTGGAGAGTGGTTAAGAGTAGCCAGCTTCCCTCTGTGGGTATTCTGGTGGAGAGACCATCATTCCTTTCTCATAGTTTATATTTCTAGGTCTAAGAGGAACCTGTTAACAGCAATCAAATATTTTTTGTCATGATTGCTACCTTGTTATAAACCAGATTATGATCAGAGCCTTCTTTTATGGTGTTTAATTAAATTATCCCATCAACTATGTGAACTACATATTATCAGTTTTCACAGATCAATAAATAATGAGGTACAGAGTGGTAAAAACCTTTCCTTCGTCTGACTTCAACTTCTGTGCTTCTCTTCTACATACCTTACTTTGGAGACATTCTTTTTATATCTCCCATATCACACAAAGCATCTGTATAAATTGACTTCAGAAATAACCCTTGGTAACATAGAGTAATCCAAGGTGATTAGGCAAATTAAGCACAAACCAAGGTCCTATCTTCTTACATATTGATACCTTGAGGAAAGATAATTTCTGAGACTACTTCCATAAACCTGGCCAACGATAGTAGTATATATCATTGCAAAACATGATAGCATGATGCAGTTGTATGATTTCATGTAGATCAGAAATGAGTTATATGAAGTAATTTGTATTTTTATACATTTGTTTCCTAGATGAAAAAACAGCAGCAGTCATATTTTCTTAAATCATTATAGCTGCTTGTGCTGTAGTGTTTTTCATAACTTATAATAGGTCTTAATCCAGCACTAACATTTAGCAGACCATAGCAATATATCTTCTGTGCCTTGTTTAATGCAAATAGATAACTAGTGCCAAGGCAGGCCCCAGTTGCTATTGTTCAGCAGTGTTTGCTCTGCAGCAGTTTTCTGAGCTCTGCAAACACATCTTCCATCTGGCAGCTGGATATGTTTTAAATTTTTCTCTGTATAAAGCCCTTAGGCAATGTCGTTTCATATATTTTGCTATTCAGGCCAAGTGAATAGCCTATCAGAATCTTCTGAAGAAGCCCTAGTGCTCAGTATTGTTGATGAACTACAGAAAAATTATATGCATGTATTTGAATATTCTTCACGCATTAAAAGAATCTTTGAAAAAATCCTTAAATGTAAACTGTATGCTTGTTCAAAAAATTATTTTTTATTCTTCTCCTTGTTAATGGTGCATAGTCATCCACTGCCTTTCCCAGTCTTATAGTTAAGGTATCACTTGTTACCTTGCGTCTCTAAACTCAACTGTAATCTGAGGTCAAGTTGGTTAAGTCAACCACCTCTACTTCACCATTTACCCAGTCCTGGAAGTTATGTTGATTCTTGCAGGCTCAGTATGCAGTGTGCCATGGATGAAATTCCAGTCCATCTGAGCTGTCAGTGTTGCAGTATCTCCCATTTTTGGTCTCACATAGCACATTGACTCATTTCACAGATGGACTCCTGCTTTGGATTTCCCCTCTACATGAAAACAGGTCTATTTGTTTTTGATATTTATACCTGTCTATCTCATTCCAGATGACTTCCCCAGAAAAAAGCCGTGTGCTTATCTACTATAAGTGATTCAAATAGCTTTTTTTTTTTTTTTTTTTTTTTGACAGATAGGGCTTTAAAAAGAACTGGTGTAGTTTACTAAGAATAATACAGACTTGGATGTCAAAACCTCGGCCTTTGACCCAGTTCTATCTCTAATTAATGATTTGCTTTTTAAGCAACCACCAAACTAACCCTAGATCTCAGTTTTCACATCTGTAAAATGAGGATAGTGGGCCTTCAGTGTCTGTTTGGAAGAAGCAGAAAAGTTTATCTACTCAGACACTTACCACCCAAGAATGAAAAAAACAGTCCTCCAGTATCTGAGAAGATATTTCTCCTTAACTCTTGTACCCAGATTCATAGAGGAAATGCATCATACAGTGAAAAAACCCACAGTGTTCTCCACAGGTAGTACAAGAATTCACCCTGGTTTCCTTAAGAAGGAATAGGGTACTCTACAATACAATGGCTTAGGAAGAATGTGGTCTAATTCACTGCTCAGCATCTATTAGGTAATCAAAAAATATTCAGTGTATTGAATAAAGAAAATGACGTGCTGCTTTATGGGTGGTCATAACCTTTGCTGGCTCTTAATCTTTATTCTTTATTCTCTAGATTAGTTAATTATTCCTTGTTATTTAATTTTCTTGAAGTTTAAACACTTTCCTCAAAAATTAGCCTTTTTTTTTTTTAAAGTCATTTCCTACTATCAATATGTTTCCCTTTTCTTCAGTATCCTTTCTTTTCTTTGGCTGTCAGTCAAAGTAATCCTCTGTTTCTAACTTAACAAAAGAGAAAATGATTATTTATAAGGACTTTCACCCCGACAGCTCTGAAAAAGAAGTCTTATAATTTCTAGTCATCTGTTTCTTAAAGCCTAAAAACATTAGTCTTCAATTCAATACTCTCATCTTCTTATCTGGCATCTGTCTCTTTCATTAGCTTAGATGCTTTTTGTTTATCTGTTTGGACCAGTTTACTTCCCTAATCTATAAAAGGAGAAATTTTATTTGCTTCAGTGGTTTTTATCCCAACAGAGAGTTGAAAGCTTATTTTCTGTAGGGTGATGTTAGCAGTGATTTCTGAAATTTTCATTCACATATACCAGATTGGCTTGTGTTTACAAATCTCATCTCAAAAAATAAATATTACAAATATGTTGAGCTAATTTAAAATTATATGTCTATTTCCATATACACCTATATGTATATTCTAACATATATACATTAAATATTATATGTTGGTACAAACTTTCCAGACAAAAAAATTGTCCATTTGAATAAAAAATCTTAAAAAATGAAAAATATAACTCCTCTCATTAATTATCCTAAGGGCATCATCTGATAGAGTTAAAGATAAGGTTTTATTCACAAAGGTGGTCATTGCAACATTATTTCTAGAGACTAAAATATTCAAAAACCTTAAACATCCATCATTAAGAAGTTTAAGTAATTTTAAAATGTTTAGAAGACTCTTAATTAACATTAAAAATGTATACATGAAAATATTTAGTGAAAAGCAGAAGTTTTGAAGAAACTACTTTGAAATATTATCAATGATTATATTTGGGAGAGAAAGCTCTTTTAATTAGTTTTTTATTTAACAATATTATCTAAGACTTGTTTTTGTGTCTCTGTAAAATAGAAATAATAAATGTAGCTTTCTGATACAGTTTTTTTCCCCAAGACTTAGTGAGATAATGGACACAAATTGCTCATCACAGTGACTTATGCATAGTAAATGTGTCACTAGAAATAGCTATTGGGGTGAGATTAATAATGTGGAGCTTTACAATGGGATCAAAATTAAGTTGTTATTAACTTAAAATATACTGTTATAGATATAAGTTGTTATATGTGAGCCTCATGGTAACCACAAAGCAAAACCTATATTATATAAAAAAAAGAAAGGAGAAAGAAATATAAGCATACAATTTTAAAAAGTTATAATATCACAAAGGAAGAGAGCAAGAGAAGAAAGGAACAGAGAACTACAAAAACAGCCAAAAAATAATTAACAAAACAGAAATAAGTATATGCCTATCAATAATTACTTTAAATGTAAATGGACTAAATTCTCCCATCAAAAGACATAGTGTACATGAATAGATTAAACAAAAAACAAGACCCATCTATATACTGCCTACAAGAAACTCACTTTAGATGTAAGGACACAAGCAGACTGAAAGTGAAGGGATGGCAAAAGATATTCCATGGAAATAGAAACTAAAAGAATGCTGGAGTAGCTGTACTTATATCAGACAAAGCAGACGTTAAAACAAAGACTGTAACAAGAGATAAAGAAGGGCATTACATAATGATAAAGGAGTCAATCCAACAAGAGGATATAACATTAGTAAAAATGTATGCAGCCAACATAGGAGTACCTGCATATATAAAGCAAATATTAATAGCAATATGATAACAGTAGAAGACTTTAACACCCCACTTACATCAATAAATAGATCACCCAGACAGAAAATCAATAAGAAAACATTTCCCTTAAATGACACATAAAACCTGATGGGCATAACAGATATTTACAGAATATTCCATCCACAAGCAACAAAATATACATTCTTCTCAAATGCACATGGAACCTTTTCCAAGATAGATCATATATTAGACCACAAAACAAGTCTTAATAAATTTAAGAGGACTGAAATAATATCAAGGAACTTTTCTGACAACAAAGTTATGAAACTAGAAATTAATTACATGAAGAAAACTGGAAAATTCACAAATACATGGAGATTAGTAATGTGCTACTGAACAACCAATGGATCAAAAAACAAATACAAAACACCTTAAGACAAATGAAAATGGAAATGTAACATACCAAAATCTATGGGATATAACAAGAGCAGTTCTTAGAGGGAAATTCAGAGTGTAAAGCCTACCTCAAGAAACAAGAAAAGTCTCAAACAACCTTATTTTACACCAGAAGGAATTAGAAAAAGAAGAACAAATGAAGCTCAAAGTTAGTAGAAGGAAGGAAATATAAATATTAGAGCAGAAATAAATGAAATAGAGACTAAAAAGAGAATAGAAGATCAGTGAAACTAAGATCTGGTTCTTTGAAAAAATAAACATAATTGACAAACCTTTAGCTAGATTCACCAAATAAAAGAGCAAGAGTGAGAGTGAGAGCAAGAGAAAGAGAATTCAAATAAATAAAATCAGAAAAGAAAGAGGAGGTATTAGAACTGATACCACAGAAATACAAAAGATTATGAGACTACTATGACCAATTATATGAGAACAAATTGGAAACTCAGGAGAATGAATAAATTCTTAGAAAGATACAACTTACCAAGACTGGATCATAATGAAATAGAAAATCTGAATAGACCAATTACTACTAAGGAGACTGAATAGGTAGTCCCAAACCTCCCAACAAACAAAAGTCCAGCATCAGATAGCTTCGCTGATGAATTCTACCAAACATTCAAAGAAGAATTAATACCAATCCTTTTCAAACTCTTCCAAACAATAGACGAGGATGGAACTCTTTCAAACTCATTTTATGAGTCCAGCATCATCCTGTTACCAAAAGAGACAAGGACACCACAAGAACAGAAAATTAAATGACACTGTCCCTGATAAACACAGATGCAAAAATCCTCAACAAAATATTAGCACACTGAATTCAATAATACATTAAAAAGATCATACACCATGATCAAGTGGGATTAATCCAGGGATGCCAAAATTGTTCAACATTCATAAATTAGTCAATGAGATACACTGCGTTAACAAAACGAAGGATAAAAATCATATCATTATCTCAATCAATGCAGAAAAAGCATTTGACAAATTCAACACTTATTTATGATGAAAACTGTCAACAAAGTGAGCACAGAGGTAATATTTTTCAATATAATAAAGAACACATTTGACACGCCCACAGCCAACATTAAACTCAGTGTGAAAACCTGAAAGCCCTTCCTCTCCAGTAAGATCATAAACAGGACAAGAATGGCCACTCTCTTCACTTCTTTCAACATAGTATTGAAAGTCCTAGCCAGAGCAGTTAGGCAAGAAATTGAAATAAAATGCATCCAAATAAGAAAGAAAGAAGTAAAATTGAAACTATTTGCAGATGACATGATACTATATATAGAAAGCCCTAAAGACTCCATCAAAAAACTGTTAGAGCTAAAAATTAAGTAAAGTTGCAAGATACAAAATCAATATGCAAAAACATGTTGAATTTCTATATACTAATGATAAATTATTTAAAAAATAAATTTTAAAAAATAACATTTACAATTTCTTCAAAAATAATAAAATATCTAGGAATACATTTAACCAAGGAAGTTAAAGAAAGGTATATTGAAAACTACAAGACATTAATGAAAGAAACTGAAGGCACAAATAAATAGACTGATATTCCATCCTTATGGATTGGAAGAATGAATATTGTTAAAATGTCCATACTACCCAAAGCAATCTACAGGTTCAATGCAATCCTTATCAAAATTCCAATAGCATTTCTCACATAAATAGAACAAACAATCCTAAAATTTGTATGGAACCATATAAGACCCAAATAGCCAAAGCAAACTTGAGAAAAAACAACAAAGCTGGAGGCATCACACTCCTGATTTCAAACCATATTACAAAGCTATAGTAATTAAAACAGTATGGTATTGACATAAAAACAGACACATAGATCAATGGGACAGAATAGAAAGCCTAGAAATAAATCCATGCATAGATGGTCAATTAATTTTTGATAAAGGAGGCAAGAATATACAATGGGAAAAGGAAGTCTCTTCAATACTTGGTGTTGGGAAAATGGGATAGCCATGTGCAAAAGAATGGAACTAGACCACTATCTTACCCCATACACAGAAATTAACTCAAAACTGATTAAAGATTTCAATGTTAAGATCAGAAACCATAAAATCCTAGAAGAAAACATAGGTAGTAAGCTCCTTGACATTGAGCTTGATGATGAGCTTTTTTGATCTGACCCCAAAATACAAGCAAGAAAAGCAAAAATAATTAAGTGGAATTACAAAGTTCTAAAAAGTTTCTGCACAGCAAAGGAAACCATCAAAAAAATGAAAAAGTAACCTACTGAATGGGAGAAAATATTTGCAAATCACGTACCTGGTAAGGAGCTATGTCCAAATTACATAAAGAACTCATACAACTCAATAGCAAAAAACCCCTAAATGTTCCAATTTTAAAATGGGCAGGAGATCTGAATAGACATTTTCCCAAAGAAGACACACAGATGGCTGAAAGGTACATGAAAAGATGCTCTCCATTATTAATCATCAGGGAAATGCAAATCAAAATCACAATGAGATATCATCTCACTCCTGTCAGAATGGCTATTATTAAAAAGACAAGGAATAACAAGTCTTGGTGAGAATGTGAAGAGAAGGGAACCCTTGTGTACTGTTGGTGAGAATGCAAAGTGGTGCAAACACTATGGAAAAGAGCATGGAGGTTACTCAAAAGATTAAGAATAGAACTACCATATGACTCAGTAATTCCTCTTCTGGGTATTTATCCAAAGAAAACAAAAACACTAACTTGAAATGATATATGCACCCCCCTGTTTATTGCAGCATTATTTACAATAGCCAAGATATGGACACAACCTATATGTCTGTCAATGGATGAATGGGTAAAGAAAATATGATGTATATATATACAATGGAATATTATTCAGCCATAAAATAGTATGTAATCTTGCCATTTGTGACAACTTGGATGGAGCTTGAGGGCCTTATGCTAAGTGAAATACGCCAGACCGAGAAAGACAAATATTCAATGATCTCTCTTGTTATGCAGAAAAGAAAGAAAGAGGGCTTCCCTGGTGGTGCAGTGGTTGGGAGTCTGCCTGCCGATGCAGGGGACACGGGTTTGTGCCCCAGTCCAGGAAGATCACACGTGCCGTGGAGCGGCTGGGCCCGTGAACCATGGCCGCTGAGCCTGCACGTCCGGAGCCTGTGCTCCACAACGGGAGAGGCCACAACAGTGAGAGGCAAATATATATATATTTACATAAATAACCAAGCTTATAGATAAGAGAACTGATTGGCAGTTATCAGAGGCAGGGGGTAGGTGTATGTGAAAAATGGGTAAACTCTTTTTATATTTGTTTTTGTTTAAGTAATTTGAAAATTAAAAACAAAGAAAAATATAGCCGTTAGTATTAGATAGACTAATTATTTCTTTAATTTTTAAAAATATCTATCATTGCCTAAAAACCAATGATGTGCTTGGTGTTATGCTAACTCCACTTCCCTCCAGCATTATTTTCCAAAGTCAGAAACTTATTCAGATAACTAGTTCAAAGTCATTCTAGTTTTGAGACTAGAGTCAGATTTAAATGCAAGCCTCTCTACTTGCAAAGTCCATGCCCTTAACTGCTCTAGAAGATTACCTCTATAGGCATCACATACATAATTGGAAAAAACAACATACATTTTTTTTAATAAAGGAAAAAGAAAAGATTTGCAATTCTATGTGTACTACTTTCCATGATTCCAGTGGTACAGATAACTCTGTTTTTGTTTTCAAAACTAAAATTCCTTGAAGTCATTCCAATGTGTACAATATTCTCCATAAATCATCACAGGAAGATGAATACCTCCTCCTTCTCTCCAAATCTTTATACTGTTACATAAAGAGATTTTTCTATATTTCCAAAATTTTATGTCCTATGATGCACTCATAATAATGTTCTGATTTTATCATAACCTATACTCACTATGTATGTAGTAGGCTTTAAGATTTAGTGAGACATAATTTGGACTAAAAAAAGAGTAGATCTACATGGATAAGTAAAAAGTTTGATATTTATTATATTGCTAAGGGAAATATGGTTTTATTTCTTTCAAGTACACTTACTTATATGCAAAGTATAGGTACTTAGAAGATTGTATTAATCTGAGAATAAGAAATTTTAAAAATTACCATATCAATCATACATATGAGCAGATGCTTCTAAAGTGATTCTAAAGTTATTACATTTCTTCAATACAATTTAAAAATTAGTTTAAATAGAAATATTTCTCATATTTTTACATCCTTGATAATATGAAGTTAAAATATATAAGCTTTTGGGCTTCCCTGGTGGCACAGTGGTTGAGAGTCTGCCTGCCAATGCAGGGAACACGGGTTCGTGCCCTGGTCCGGGAGGATCCTACATGCCACGGAGCGGCTGGGCCTGTGAGCCATGGCTGCTGAGCCTGCGCGTCCGGAGCCTGTGCTCCACAACGGGAGAGGCCACAACAGTGAGAGGCCCGTGTACCGCCAAAAAAAAAAATATATATATATATATATATATATATATATATATATATATATATATATATAAGCTTTTGAAAGCATATGTTGTGCCTTGAAAATAAAGTCTCATTTAATCTCAATGACTCTATTAGATAGGTATTATTATGTCTATTTTCCATTAAGGAAACTGGTGTTCAGTCAAGGAAATTGGTACATCCTTCTATGACTTGATTTCTTTTAAAAAATAGTATTTAACTTTATATTTGTGAATTTATCCATGTTGAGATATAGTTTAGGTATATTTTTCTTAAATGCTGTATCCTATTCTATTATATAAATATACCACAATTTTTTTCTTCCATCTGTGGATTTGTTTCTGTGTTTTGTTATAATAAACAATGTTCCCAATGCATGCCTCTTGGTAAATGTGGAGGAATTTCTCAAGGGAATGTACCTACAATTAACATTTCATTCAATATGCATACTTTCAACTTTATTAGGTAATGCCAAAGGGTTTTCCAAAGTGGTTTACAATATAAAGTCCAGCTAGTAGTGTATAAGTGTCTCCATGCATCAAAACTTTACTTCTTGGTAGAGTCAAACTTTTTACTTTTTACCAATGAAATATAAAATATAATGATATTTTACTGTGTTTTTTTTTGTGATTGTGTATTTAGCAATAATCATACACATTTGTATATGTCTGTTTGCTTCATTTGTAAAATATGTATTTTTTTACATCCTTGATCCTACCTCCTCTTTTTCAAATAGCTTATTTGATTTTTTCCTTTTGATATATTTTCTTATATGGGAAAAAAATCTAACAAAAATTGGTTTGCAAAACAATAATAATAACCAATTTATGCAGTTTCAAAAAAAGATTAAACTTAAATATTGGTCATAAAAAGAATAGAAAAGTGATGATCAGGTTATTGTTTTCAATATCCTCATATAGATATTGGTCACAATTCTGTCAGTAATAATAGTTTTAATTATTGGCTACTACTTTGAGATTTGCCTTTTTAAAAATCCTCTGTTGTATTATTTTATGAATAGGAAGTTTTAAATTTGTTACTGCAGTCAAATTTTATTTATTGTTTATACTTACAGAGCTTTTATAATTCTTCCCTATACTAGTCATAAACATCTCTCCTATACTTCTGTCACAAGTTTTAAAAATATTGTCCTTGAATCTGGCATGAAGCAATAATTCTGTTTCATTTTTTCACATTTTAATTACCAAATTATAACAACATATTGAATACTGCATATTTTTACTACTGATTTGCAGTGCCAGATACATTAGACACCGTATTTTCTTATGTGCGTGAGTGTGTTTCTGGTCTCTTCTATTGGGCTGTTTATTCTCCCTGTGCCTATGCAATATTGTCTTACTGACTACAGTCTTATAAGTCTTGATATCTGATAGCATAAATTTCACACATTGTTCTTCTTTAGGAAAGTCTTGGTGCTCTTGAATATAATTTCTAGGTCGCTTTGGCCAAGTATAAATACATAATATTTCTATCAATATTCATTAAATAGACTTACTGCTCTCAGTGCCTCCTTTATTAAAAAAACATGTCCACATATATGTTAGTCAGTCTTTGGACTCTAGTTTTTTTCTTATTAGTCTATTGTCTATACTTATCTTTATTGTTATCTTTTAGAGCAAGTGTTTCCATTTGATATTTCTTTCTAAAGAGTGTTGCCTTAGAGTTCAGAAGAAGTGGATTGGGAAACTGGTATAGGAGTAAGGAAACAGAACAAGAAAAAAATGGGGAAGGAGAGGTGCATAGAGGATAGCTTTAGTCTGAAAACACAGGGTAAAACTTTGTATTAAAATTTATTCTTCAGAATTTTGGGGACCCAGGGCAAAGAACAAGGTCACATTATGACTGTGAGCCCTAGGTACTTTTACTACCATAAACCCCTTTCTCTATTAAAAATTGTTTATATTTATATTTTTATGGCTGCATTAGTAGAAAGATGAATACAGTCCAGGCCAGATTTATTATTACATATTCATATAATTATATTAATGTTATTCATCTGATTTTAAAATAAAACATTTTTGCGGACCCCTAAAATTATTGTGGGCCCTTGGCACTGTGCCTACTGTGTCTTATGGATGTCAGCATTGGCAAAGAAGCTGGTCTTTCATGCTACTACAGTTTTTGTCACTGCTTAATGGCTGCCCTGACTCTCTTGTTCTATGGGTACTGGGACAAGGAAAGTCTTCTAAGAATTGCAGTTGCTGGCTAGTGGAAATGAAAGTGAACTTGAGGAACCAAGGGATTCACAAAAATAGAAAAAAGGATCCTAAGGGATTCCAACATTATCCACTAAATATTCTTAACGATTTTGGGCTTTTTATATTTCCATATAAAATTAGAATCAGCTTGTTATGTTTCACAAATTACTGTGGGTGTTTTAATTGGAAATGTCTTAATTCTATAGACCAATTTGGAGAGGAGACATCTTTAAAATACTAAATATCCTATGAAAATATTATCTCTATATTTATTTATGCTTCACAATAAAGTTTTATAATTTTTTCAGAGATTTTATGCACCTTTTTATCAGATATATTCCCAAGTATTCAATATTTTTGATTCTATTGTAAATAAGCCATATTTAAAATTTTTGTCTTATGTTTGTTGCTGGTATATAGAAATACAATTGTTTTTTCATGCTGATTTTGATCCACAAACTTCTACATAGTATTATTAATTTGAATAATTTCTTAGTAGATTCTTTTATATTTTCTTTCTATAAATTCTATCATCTGAAAATGACAGTTTTGTCTACTCTCTTCCAAGTTTTTATACCTTATATTTATTTTTCTTTGCTTATTACACTGGCAAGAACCTCCAGAATAATATTAAATAGAATCAGTAAAAGAAAATATTTTTATCTCCAAAATTTAAAGGAAAATTTCTATTACATTACTGTTAAATATAATGTTTAATCTAGGTTTTCCAAATACCTGTTATCACATTAAGATAATCTATTCTCTTCAGTTTTAATTTCCAAGTTTACATTTCCCCATGAATTATGTTGTTTTCTTACTGTCATATAATTTTCAACTTGGTTATGCTAATGATCTACTATTAATTTTTATATTACTGAATTCAATGTGCTAATATTTTGTTTAAATGTTTTTGTATTGGTATTTATAAGTGAGGTAGCCTTGTAATTTTCTTTTATCTCATTGTTTTTGTCAGGTTTGGGCATTAGAGGTCATGTTAAATACATTAAATGTTTTAGGGAATAACATTCTGGAATTTTCTATCATCTGGACTATATCATATATAACTGAAATAATTTCTTGAGTGTTTGATAGATCTGACCAGTGAAGCCATCTAGGCTTGAGGTTTTCTCTGTGGAAAATTGATTATTTTTTCATTACTTTCAGTGGCAGTGTAACTATTAAAGTTTTTAATTTCCTCCTGAATTAGTTTTAGTAATGTGTGTCTCAAGGAAGTTGCCTATCTCATCAATTTTAAAGCTTATTGGATAAAGTTGTTCATAGCATTATCATACTAGTTTCAGTAATTTAATGATTAATGTCCATACTACTCAAAGCAGTTTACAGACTGAATGCAATCCCTATCAAAATTCCAGTGGCATTTTTCACAGAAATAGAAAAAACAATCCTAAAATTCATGTGGAAACAGTAAAGACTCTGAATAGCCAGAGCACTCTTGAACAAAAACAAAGCTTGAGGCATCACACTACCTGATTTCAAAATGTACTACAAAGCTATTGTAATAAAAACAGCATAGTACTGGCATAAAAATAGACATATAGGCCAATGGAACACACCAGTGATGCCAGAAATAAATCCCTGCCTTTATGGTCAATTAATCTTTGACAAAGATACCAAGAGCATACAATGGGGAAAGGACAATCTCTTCAATAAATGATGTTGAGGGACTTCCCTGGTGACAGTGGTCAAGAATCCACCTGCCAATGCAGAGGACACAGGTTCTATCCCTGATCCAGGAAGATCCCACATGCCGTGGAGCAACTAAGCCCATCCGCCATGACTACTGAGCCTGTGCTCTAGAGCCCATGAGCCACAACTGTTGAGCCTGCATGCCACAACTACTGAAGCCCATGTGCCCTAGAGCCTGTAAGCCACAACTACTGACCCCACACGTGGCAACTACTGAAGCCTGCATGGTCTAGGGCCTGTGTGCCACAACTACTGAGCCCACTTGCTGCAACTACTGAAGCCTGCATGCCTAAAGCCTGTGCTCCACAACAAGAGAAGCCACTGAAATGAGAAGCCCGCACACTGCAATGAAGAGTAGCCCCCATTCGCCACAATGAGAGGAAGCCTGTGTGCAGCAAGAAAGACCCAATGCAGCCAAGAAAAATAAATAAATAAATATTTAAAAAAATAAATAAATGATGCTGAGGAAGGGTTCAAAAACATATTTGATGAAATAATGGCTGAAAAGCCCCCTAACCTGGGGAAACAGATATTTAGGCCCAGGAAGCACAGAGAATCACAAATAAGATGCCAAAGAGATCTACACCAAGACATATCATAATTAAAATGGTAAAAGTTAAAGAGAGAATTGTGAAGGCACCAAAAACAAACAAAAATACAAAACAAAAACAGAGTCACATACAAGGGAGCCCCCCCTCCACAAGGCTATCAGCTGATTTTTCATCAGAAACTTTGCAGGCTATAAGGAGATGGCATGATATATTTAAAGTGCAGAAAAAAAAACCCTCTACAACCAAGGATATTCTACCTGGCAAGGTTATCATTTAGAATTTAAGGAGAAATAAAGAATATCTGAGACAAACAAAAAGTTTAAAAGTTCATCACTACTAAACCAGTTTTACAAGAAATGTTAAAGGGTCTTCTTTAAGTGAAAAAGAAAAGGTTATAACAAGGAATAAGAAAATATATGAAGGAAAAATTTTCATTGATTAAAGGCAAATATATGTTAAAGGTAGTAGATTGACTACTTTAAAGAGCTAGTAGGAAAGTTAAAAGACAAAAGTCATAAAATCAAGTATAGCTACAATAAACAGTTAAAGGATACACATAAAGATGCAAAATAAGACATCATAAACATAAAATGTGGAGAGAGAAATAAAAAGTGAAGAGCTTTTAGAATGTGCTTGAACTTAAAAATGACTATCAGCTTAAAACGAATATATATATGTATATATAGATATAGATATATATATCTACACACACACACACACACACACACACACACACACACACATATATATAAAATCTAGCTCATGGTAGCCAAAACCCCAAATCCTACAATATATACTCAAAAAGCAAAAAGAAAAAAACCTGAACATAATACTAAAGAAAATCACCAAAATACCAGGAAAGAGACTAAAAGAAGAAGAAAGTCACAGAGAACTATAAAAACAACCAGAAAACCAGTAACAAAATGGTAATAAGTACATACCTATCAATAATCATTTTAAATGGAGATGGGCTAAATGCCCAATCAAAAGATATAGGATAGTTGAATGAATGAAAACAATAAGACCCATCTATATGTTGCCTATAAGAGACTCACTTCAGAGCTAACAACTTAGGGACTGAAAGTGAAGGGATAAAAAAAGATATTTCATGCAAATGCAAACAAAAAGAAAGCTTGGGCATCAATACTCCTATCAGACAAAATAGACTTTAAAACATAGTCTATAAAAAAGACAAAGAAGGACATTACTTAATGATAAAGGGATCAATCCAAAAAGAGGATATAACATTTATAAACATTTGCACCTAACCTATATATAACCTAAATATATAACCTAAATATTAACAGAAAAAAGGGAGAAATGAACAGTAATACAATAACAGTAGAGTACTTTAACACCTCATTTACATCAATGGACAGATTACCTAGACAGAAAATCAGTAAGGAAACACTGGACTTAATTGACACATTGCACCAAATTGAATTAAGAGATATATATAGAACATTCCATGCAATGTACACATTTTTTTCAAGTGCACATGAAACATTCTCCAGGAAAGATCACATACATGCTAGGCCACATTAATTAGTTAACTAGTCTGAATTTATAATAAGGATTTGATTTAATATTAACTCTAAAAGGTACTATTTCATCAAAACTCCTTATTTTATTAAAATTTTTATATTTATAAGTATTAAAACTTTTATATGTGATGCATTAGGCTCTGTACAGCCTGTTATGATCAATCCTTTTTAGGCACTGTGAAATAAGGGACTAGTGATTGATTTGCTCTCAGATTGGTCCCCATTACATAGTAGTAAACAATTGTGTATATGTGATGGTTACTCATTACTTATCATTAATTACTCATTATTGCATAACCTATGGCCAGTGCAGTAATATTACTTTAGTGCTTTCTTAAGAAATCATACTAAAAACCTTGATAGTAGAAAACTGATGTGAAATACTAAAAATATAAAATTATTGTTTTGAGACTTCAGGCATATGTGGCTATCAGTATAAGAAGCTTTAAGGCCCTTACTGGGTTTCTAACATCTGTCAGAATTTCACCCTTGATAGGCATACAGTCATTGTAACCATCTCAGTGTGTGGTGCAGCAAACTAGGGAAGACTTGGAAAGCAACGCCACATATCATTTGCCAAATATTGAGTCCCATAAACTTTTTTTCACTAGATTGTAACTTTTATTAAATTTGTCAGAGTGATCATTATCATCAATTGAACTCACACATGTATGGGATTGATTCAGATGTAAGTGACTTATGAAAACTCACCAACTAAGTTAGGTTAAAACTGGTAATGTAACCCATGTCTTCTAACTGCCCCCTTTCTATAGGCAACTACTTTATATTTATTTATTTATTTATTTATTTATTTATTTATTTGGCCGTTCCACACAGCAATGTGGGGGTCTTAGTTCCCCAACCAAGGATCTAACCTATGGCCCCTGCAGTGGAAGTGTGGAGCCCTAACCATTGGACCGCCAGGGAATTCCCCTATAGGCAACTACTTTACCAGATAACCATAGTGAATACATTCTTTCAGAGGTTAATTTAGCAAACGGCACATGCTCACATCTGGCTCAAAGTGTTTAAAAGTAAAAGGCTGTCATCCCAAATATACAAAGAACTCTTAAACTCAAAAGTAAGAAAATGAACAACCCATTTGAAAAATGGGCAAACTGTGAACAGCTTTATGCTCTTTATAACCCAGATGAACAGACCAATTCCTATAAAGACAAAATCTACCAAACCTCACACAAAAGAAGAAATATACAATCTGAATAGACCTATATCTAATAAAGAATTGAATCAATAATTAATAACTTTATAAATAGAAAGCACCAGGTCCAGGTGCTCACTGATAAATTCTAAAATACACTTAAGAAAAGAATTATACCAACTCTCTATGATCTTTTTCAGAAGATAGTTGAGGGAATACTTCCTAAATTGTTCTAGGAGGCCAGCATTACCCTAATACTAAAACCAGACAAAGACATTACAAAAAAACTACAGACAAATATCTTTCATGAACATGCATGCAAACGTCCTCAACAAAGTATTAGCAAACTGAATCCAACAATGTACAAAAAGAATTATACACCATGTCTAAGTGGGATTTATCCCAGATATGCAAATCTATTTCAACATTTAAAAATCAATTCATGTGATCCATCAATCAATAAGAAAAATCACATGATTGTATCAATAGATGCACAAAAAGATTTTTACAAATTCCAACACTATTCATGATTAAAAACTCCCAGTAAACTAGCAATAGAGGGAATTTCCTTAACTTGATAAAGAATATCTACAAAAAGACAGCTAACATCATACTTAAAGATGAAAAGCTTGAATATTTCCCTGTAAGGTCAGGAAGAAGGCAAATATGTCCCCTCTCACCAATGCTTTTCAACATTGTACTACAAGTTCTAGAAAATGCAGTAAGACAAGAAAAGAAAATATAAGGAATACAAATTGGGAAGGAAGACATAAAACTGTCTTTGATTTCAGATAACATGATCATTTATGTAGAAAATCCCAAAGAATCAACAACAAAAAAAGTCCTGGAACTAATAAGCAGTTATAGCAAGGTTAGAGGATATAAGACTAACATACAAAAGCCAAATGCTTTGCCTGTATACCAGCAATGAACAAGTACAATTTGGAATGAAAAATGCAATGTCATTTACAGTAGCACTCCAAAAAATGAAATACTTAAGTGTAAAGCTAACAAAATATGTACAAAATCTGTATGAGGAACACTACAAAACTCTGATGAAAGAAATCAATAACTAATGAATGGAATGCTCATGGATAGGAAGACTCAATAGGGTCAAGATGTCAGTTCTTCCCAAATTGATCTATAGACTCAATGAAATCTCAGTGAAAATCCCAGTAAGTTATTTTGTGAACATCAACCGACTGATCCTAAACTTCATATGGAGAAGCAAAAGATCCAGAAATGGCCAACATAACATTGAAGGAGAAGAACAAAGTTGGAGGATTGAACCTATTTGACTTCAAGACTCACTGTAAAGCTACAGTAATTAAGACAGTGTGGTATTGGCAAAGAATAAACAAACTGACCATTGGAACAGAATAGAGCCCAGAAATAGACCTACACAAATACAGTCAAGTGATCTTTGACAAAGGAACAAAGGGAATACAATGGAGCAAAGATAATCTTTTCAACAAATGGTGCCGGAACAACTGGACATAACACACAAAAAAATGAATCCAGACACAGACCTTATACGTGTTACAAAAATTAACTCATAGTGATTTATAGAATTCAAACTCCTATAAGATAATATAGGAGAAAATATATATGACCTTGGGTTTGGCAATGACTTTTAGATACAATGCCAAAGTCATGATCCATGAAAGAAAGAATTGATAATTTGGACTCCATCAAAATTAAAGATTTCTTGCCTGTGAGAGACACTGTCCAAGAGAATGAAAAGATGCACCACAGGCTAGGGGAAAATATTTGCAAAAGCCATATCTGGTAAAGGACTGTTATCCAAAATATACAAATAACTCTTAAAACTCAACAAGAATATGAACAATCCAATTGAAAAATGGACCAAAGGCCTTAACAGACACCTCACAAGGGAGACATACAGATGGCAGATAATCATATGAAAAAATGTCCCATATCATACGACTTAAGGGAATCGCACATTAAAACAATGAGATGCCACCTCACGCCTCTTCGAATGGCCAAAATCCAGAACACTAACAAAACCAAATGCTGGTTAGAATGTGAAGCAACAGGAACTCTCTTTCATTGCTGGTGGTAATGCAAAATGGTACACACACTTTGGAAGACAGTTTGGTGGTTTCTTACAAAACTAAACATAATCTTACCATATGATCCAACAGTCATGCTCCTTGATATTTACCCCAAAGAGCTGAAAACTTATATCCACACAAAAACCTGCACATGGATATTTATAGCAACTTTATTCGTAATTGCCAAAACTTAGAAGCAACCAAGGTGTCCCTCAGTAAGTGAATAGATAGATAAATTGTGGTACATTCATACAATGGAATATTATTCATTGCTAAAAGAATGAATAAAACCATGAAAAGGCATAGAGGAAACTTAAATGCATATTACTAAGTGAAAGAAGCCAATATGAAAAGGCTAATACAGTAGCCTTTTCCAACTACTCCAACTATTTGAAATTCTGGAAAAGGCAAAAGCATGGAGACACTGAAACGATCAGAGTTTTTGTGGTTGCGGCTTTATCTTATGCATCTCTTCCATTGGCTGTTCCTGAGTTGTATCCTTCATAATAAACTGGTCAGTGTAAAAGAAAAGAAAAAAAGATTGACGGCTGCCAGAGCTTAGATGGGCAGGGTGTGGGGGTGGGGAGGATTGAATATGCAGAACGCATAATGTGAGGGGCACTGAGACTATTCTGTATAATGTTTTATTGGTGGAAACATGTCATTATACATTTGTCAAAATTCATAGAATATATAGCACGAAGAGTGAACCCCAACGTAAACTATGGACTTTGGGTGATAATGATGTGTTAATATAGGTTCACAGATTATAATAAATGTACCACTCTGGTAGGGAATGTTGTTACTGGGGGAGACTGCACATGTTGGGGCAGAAGGTATAGGTATATGAGAACTCTCTGTACTTTCTGCTCAGTTTGCTGTGAACCTTAAGCTGCTCTAAAAAATAAAGTCTATTTTTAAAAATCTTTAAAAGTGTTTCAGCTTTCTGAATGTGATGTGGCTTTTCACCTTGGATGTATTATTGCTGGTTATATTTTCATTGCTATGACCACCATTGTTACTACTAATAAAATGCAATGGAAAAAATGAAAAGCAATTACCCTGACTCTTTCTATCCTAATGTAGCAGGTGTTTTTCATTATTGCTTATTATTTTCCTGTTGTTATTTGCAAATAGCTTATTTTACATAATTGATGTCAAGTATAAATTACAACCTATGGTTTCTTTTTTGCAACTTGAAATTGTATTACAAACAGTTGTCTTCTGTTTGTTTTTATAATCATCATTTTTCATAGCTGTGTAATATCCCATTATGTTAATGTACCATAATTTAGTAAGCCTTTCCCTATTGTTGAACATTTATTCTATTATAGATAATGCTGAACTGAATAGTCTTTGAGCACATACCTTCTTGCTTTTGTTGAATTATTCCCTTAGGAGAAACTTCCTAGTGTGGAATTACTGTAGCAAAACTCATGAAAATCTTTGCTTTTTGCTACATATTATCATATTCCTTTCAGAAGTATTCCATTAAATTAATTTATACTGACATGAGCAAAGTATGAATGTATTGAATTAACTACTTTTTTTGGCCTGAGTACTATCATCTCTAATGAACATAATATCATGGGAATATTTTAAACTAATTTAATCATTTTGTTAAAAATTTGGCTTCAATAATTATGTATATATAGCAATGTCAGTATTACTGTACTTCCTGGTAGTATTTCTATCCTTATCTATGTGTGAACATCAGTCTTACAAGGAAGGAAATAAATATTTTAGACAAGTTGATTGATTGGCAATTATAACTTACATGCAAAAATATATGGTATAGGAAGTATATAAAGTATATGTTGGTGGTCAAAGGTACTTGACCAAGCTGTGCTTGTCCAAGCAGCCTATTATATTGTTAATAGCTCCCAGTAGTTGAGGATGTGTCAAGACCTGTCTGTGTTCCTAAGGGGAGGATCTCAGGACCTAAATTCAGGCTGTTTGGAAGCCAGACCCTCAGGCAGCATCTTTTAAAAGTATACAAGTATATACAGTCCTGTTAGTCCACAAACATAAGCCCTGCTGGCCAGGGCAATCTGGCAGTATTCCCTGGGTGGCAGCTGCAAAAATTGAGGCTCCAGATCAGTGTATAGCTCTTTTTTGGGGAGCTACTGGCAAGTTGGAGCAAGAGCCAAGATGGCATCTACAGCCTAACTTTCTTGAGAGCAGCTCTGTAGTCCATTAGATGTATCCCAGACCTGAAGTCTTCCCCTCCTGCTGAAACTCCAGGACAAGTCGAGAGGCCTCCTTCACAGAGAGAATGGGGGATGTGCCTCATCTGCCGTCTGCAAAGTGCCATGGGGGTGGCAGCCTGCTAAGAACTGTCTCTTCAATTGCTAGAATTCCATAGGACCCAGGAGTGCAAGCCCTCCTGGCTTGCCAGGTGACGAAGGGGTGTCCCCTGGTCAACATCTGAAAGTACTGGGGAGCAAGATGTAAAAACCAGGGTACCAACCACGTGTAAAATTCCCCTCCAGGAGACACTGGCGCACTAGAACATAGCAGAGGGAGAGGGTGAAGATACCAGTCACCCTCCAAGATCTCTGGAAAGGATTATAGTTATCCTGTAGATATAACTTTAATTTTAGAAGCCTGCCCCCCAGGCCACAGTCATGCTGATTAGCTATTCAGCTTCCTACACAGAAAGACCTGTCTCCTCAACCTGTTGCCTTTTACTGTACCCTGGGGGTGGTAGTTATTTAAGAAATCTTCTCCATTGATTACACTCCTGTGGAACCCATGGGCGTAAGCCCCACTGGCCATGAGACCCAAGCAATATAGAGGTGTCTGCTGGTAGTAACTTTAAAAATCAGGGCACCAGACAGGGGTACAAGCTCCTTTCTGGGTGACAACTATTATTACAGTCCCATGGGACCAGGAATGCAAGGTCCCCTGGTCTCCAGAACCAGGCACTCAAGAGGCATCCCCTGGATGGCAGCTGCAAAGATAAGGTTCAAGATGCATATAAAAGTTCCCTTCTGAGAGAAACTGGTGTTCTGAAGGAGGGCAAAGGGTGAATGTGAAAATGGCCCTTGCCAGTCTCTGTCTCCAGAGAGTGTTCCAGCACCCTCCTAGATGTGTGTGTTAAATAGGTTGCCTGCCCTTTAGGCTGCCACATTAATAGAAGCAGGTGAGTCTTCTTCATTTTAAGTCTAGGTGCAATGGGCTACCTCTGAGATGGGATCTGGGGTGGATAAGTCTGAGCACATGAGCACTTAAGAACTGTCTCACAGGTCACTACAATCTTGTTGGTCTTGGAATGAAAGCCCCATTCATTTTCAAGTTATATGATTTGGGGCTCAATCCTGAGGTGCCAAAAGTTGAAGTGTCTCATGTGTAGTTTGAACCTTCTGTTCCTCAGGGAGAGGCTCTGGGTTTTGTTTTCTCCCAATTGTGGATCATTTGGTGGAGATGGGATTTATGACAAGATTGTGTCCAGGGAAGGAATAAATCTCACTGGAAAGGCAAATATATACTAAAGGTGGTGGATTAATCACTTATAAAGCTATTATGAGATTAAAAGAAAAAAGTCATAAAAATAACTATGACTACAATAACTGGTTAAGGGATACACAAGTAAAATATTACATCAAAAAAATAAAATATTGAGGGGAGAGTAAAAATGCTGAGCTTTAGAAAGGGATCAAAGTTAAGTTGTTACCAACTTAAAATAGACTGTTCTAGAAGTAAGTTGTTTTATGTAAACCTCATGGCAACCACAAAGCAAAACCTATAGAAAATACCCACAAGGTAAAGAGAAAAGAATATCAATATACCACAAAAGAAAGTCATAAAATCACAAAGGAAGAGAACAAGAGAAGAAGAAAAGAATGGAGAGGAAACACAAAAATAGCCAAAAAAATTAACAAAATGCAAATAAGTATATGCCTATCAATAATTACTTTAAATGTAAATGGACTAAATTCTACCATAAAAAGGCATAGTGTGCCTGAATGGATAAAAAAACAAGACCCATCTCTATGCTGCCTACAGGAGGCTCACTTTAGATGTAAGGACACACACAGACTGAAAATTGAGAGATGGAGAAAGATATTCCGTGTAAACAGAAAACAAAAGAAAGCTGGAGCAGCTATACTTATATCAGACAAAATAGACTTTAAAACAAAGCCTGTAACAAGAGACAAAAATGGGTGTTATGTAGTGAAAACAAGAGTCAGTCCAACAAGAGGATACAGTATTTGTAAGTATTTATGCACCCAATATAGGAGCACCTAAATATATCAAACAAATATTAACAGACCTAAAAGAAGAAATAGACAGCTATACAAAAAGAGTAGCATATTTTAATGCCCCACTTACATCAATGGATACATAATTTAGACAGAAAATCAATAAGAAAACATTAGCCTTAAATGACACATCAGATCTGATGGGCTTAACAGATATTTACAGATAATTCCATCCACAAGCAACAGAAAACATTCTTCTCAAGCGCACATGGAACATTTTCCAAGATAGATTATACATTAAGCCACAAAACAAGTCTTAATAAATGTAAGAGGATTGAAATAATGTCATGGATCTTTTCTGATGACAATGTAATGAAACTTGCAATTAATTACACAAAGAAAACTGTAAAATTCACAAATATGTGGATATTAGCAATATGTTACTGAATAATCAATGGATCAAAGATGTGATACACCACATTGACAAAATGAAGGATAAAAGTTATATGATTATCTCAGTAAGTGCAGAAAAGGCAGTGACAAAATTCAACATCCATGATACAAACTCTCAACAAAGTGGGTATAGAGGGAATGTACCTCCACATAATTAAAGCCATATATAACAAGCTCACAACTAACATCATACTCATTGGTGAAGAGATGAAAGTCTTTCCTCTAAGGTCACAAAAAGACAAGGATGCCCACTCTCCCCACTTCTATTCAACATAGTATTGGAAGTCCTAGCCAGAGCAATAAGGCAAGAAAAGGAAGAAAAGACATCCAAATTGGAAAAAAAGAAGTAAAATTGTCACTATTTGCAGATGACATAAAATTATATATTGTAAACCCTGAAACTCTATGAAAAACTGTTGCAAATAATAAATGAATTCAGTAAAGTTGCAGGATACAAAATCAATACACAAAATTCTGTTGCATTTCTGTATACTAATGGTGAACTATCAGAAGGGAAATTCTTAAAATCCCATTTACAATTCCTTCAAAAAGAATGAAATCCCTAGAAATAAATTTAACCAAGGAAGTAAAAGGCCTCTATATTGAAAACTACAAGATATTAAGAAAGAAATTAGACACAAATAAATGGAAATATATCTGTGCTCATGGATTGGAAAAATCAACATTGTTAAAATGTCCATACTACCCAAACCAATATACAGGTACAATGCCATCTCTATCAAAATTCCAATGGAATTTCTCAAAGAAATGGAGAAAATAATCCTAAAGTTTGTATGGAACCGCAAAAAAGAACACACAAATATCCCAAGTGATCTTGAGAAAGAACAACAAAGCTGGAGGCATCACACTCACTGATTTCAACTTTTATTACATAGTTATACTAATTAGAGTATGGTATTGGCATAAAGACAGACATAGATCAATGAAACAAAATAGAAAACCCAGAAATAAATCCACATATATATGGTCAATTAATTTATGACAAAGGAGCCAAAAATATACAATGGGGAAGGGAGAGTCTCTTCAATAAACGGTGTTGGGAAAACTGGATAGCCACATGCAAAAGAATGAAACTGTACCACCATCTTACCCCTTACACAAAAACTAACTTAAAATGGATTAAAGACTTGAACACTAATACCTGAATCCATAAAACGTCTAGAAGAAAACATAGGTAGTAAGCTCCTTGACATAGGTCTTGATGATGATTTTTTTAATCTGACACCAAAAAGAAGAGCAACTAAACCAAAAAGAAATGTGGGATTGCATCATGCAAAAAAGCTCCTGCACAGCAAAGGGAACTGTCAACAAAATGAAAAGCCAACCTACTGAATGGGAGAAAATATTTGCAAATCAGACACCTGATAAAGGGCTAATATGCAAAATATACAAAGAACTCATACAACTCAACAGTAAAAAACAAACAATCTGATTAATGAACAGACAGAAGATCTGAGTAGGCATTTTTCTAAAGAAGACATCATACAGATGGCCAAAAAGTACATGAAAAGATGCTCTACATTATTAATCACCATTACTAATCAAAACTACGATGAGATATCACCTCATACCTGTTAGAATGGCTATTATCAAAGAAAACAAGAAATAACAATTATTGATGAGTATGTGGAGAAAAAGGAACCCTGTGCACTATTGGTAGCAATGTAAATTGGTGCAGCCACTATAGAAGACAGTAAGGAGTTTCCTCAAAAAATTAAAAACAGAATTATCATATGATCCAGCAATTCCACTTCTGGGTATTCCTGAAGAAAATGAAAATACTAACTTGAAAAGATAAAATTACTCACATGTTCACTGTAGCATTATTTATAATAGCCAAAATATGGAAACTACCTACGTGTCCATCAATGAATGAATGGATAAAGTGTAAGATGTATGTATAATATATATATATATTATATATGACAGAATATTTTTCAGCTATAAAAAAGAACATAGTCTTGCCATTTGCAACCACACAGATGGACTTTGAGGGTATTATGCCAAGTGAAATAAGTCAGAGAAAGGCAAATACCATATCTCTCTTATACATGGACGTTAAAAAACAAAAACCAAAAATCAAACAACAAAAACCCCACAAAAGCAAGCTCATAGATATAGAGAACAGATTGGTGGTTGCCAGAGGTGGGGGGTGGAGGAATGGTAGAAGTGGGTGCAGAGGTTATAAATTTATTAAAAATTTGTTTAAATTTAAATAATCTGTTACAGATATATGACATAACTTCACTGAAGGGAGTGGGGGAAATAAATCTGTATTGTACATTTTAACGTTGCTAAGAGAGTAAACCTTAAAAGTTCTCATAAGAAAAATATCTCTGTGTGGTGACTGATGTTAATTAGACTTATTGTGGTGATCATTTTGCAATATATGCAAATATCAGATCATTATGTTGTACAGCTGAAACTAATATAATATTAAATGTCAATTATATCTCAATTTTTTAAAGTATATGGTTTAGAAAGTTTGAAAATAACTTTATTTCTGAAGTATAATAATTTGAACACTTATCTTAGTAATTGTGTTAAAATAATTGGTCTGTCTTGCAATTCTTTTCATAGGTATTGCAAACCTTAAGACATTCTCTGTTTAATCAGGCAAATTACAAATTTGGAGGTTTGAATTTAACATTACATTAGTAAGCGTGACGGACGAGGGCAGGAACAGACCTTTTAATTTTTTAATCATGTATTTTAGCTTTTCTTTGTTCTAATATAGACACGGCTTTGAGAATGCAGATTGAACAGACTGTCTCAGCAATGCCAGAGTAGATTTAGTATCTACAGTTCAGTCAAATACCAAAAGGCCGTAAGGTTTTCTTCTGGACTAAAATAGCAAATCCTAGTACACTAGAAATCAGGAGAATAGAGTAACTCAGCATCTTACTCATACTATTCCTTAATGTTTTCATGGATAGTATTGTCTTTCACAGTTGTTTTGCAGATTAGATTAATCTTCAGTACATTTTTGACTATGCTTAATAATACTGAATTGATAAAAATTTGTTGGTCAAAGTTAATATATTTCTACTGATGTGGGCAATTTCTAAATGTATTCTCCAAATAGACATTCATAAACATTGGTCTGGTCTGCATCTTTCTAACAAGTGTAGGGATTTCATAATAAATTAAATCAGAATTTCTTTTTACTCTCCAAGATTAAGTCATTGATTGCCTTAAAGGAATAACAATTTATCAGTTGTTTTAGATTTTTTTTTTCTGGACTAAGCATTATTAAGTTTCTGTAGAGATGTTCTGAGATAGGTAGGTGAAAATGACCTTCCTGTGGTGTTCGTAAGTGGGGAAATTCAACCTTTTTATTTCTCTCAGGCTAACCAAAGTCCATAGTGAATATTTCTACAGGGAAGAATAAATGTGTGAAATTGATGAAAACATTTCCTCAGAAAAATCAGCTCTTTTCATAGATAATTAATACTTATGGATTCAGAAAACTTAAGATAAATCATCAGGGAGATATACTATCTGCTGTATCCCTAGAAATAAATAAATTTTATTATCAAATATTTGATCAGCAGCAAGGCTAGAATTAAAGATAAAATTATTTATTTAAAACTAAAATGAGTTTTTTATTTCAATTTCATGCACATAAACACAACACCACATTGTATTACAAATTGGAAACAGCTTTGGAGAAAAATATATTATGGTAAAACATAAGTGATATTCTTTTTTTTATGTTATATATATATTTTTTTATTAGTTTCTGCTTTATAACAAAGTGAACCAGTCATACATATACATCTGATCCCACATCCCTTCCCTCTTGCCTCTCCCTCCCTCCCACCCTCCCTATCCCACCCCTCCAGGTGGTCACAAAGCACCAAGCTGATCTCCCTGTGCTATGCGGCTGCTTCCCACTATCTATCTACCTTACGTTTGGTACTGTATATATGTCCATGCCTCTCTTTCTCTTTGTCACAGCTTACCCTTCCCCCTCCCCATATCCTCAAGTCCATTCTCAGTAGGTCTGTGTCTTTATTCCTGTTTTACCCCTAGGTTCTTCATGACATTTTTTTCCCTTAAATTCCATATATATGTGTTAGCATACGGTATTTGTCTTTCTCTTTCTGACTTACTTCACTCTGTATGACAAACTCTAGGTCTATCCACCTCATTACAAATAGCTCAGTTTCGTTTCTTTTTATGGCTGTGTAATATTCCATTGTATATATGTGCCACATCTTTATCCATTCATCCAATGATGGACACTTAGGTTGTTTCCATCTCCGGGCTATTGTGAATAGAGCTGCAATGAACATTTTGGTACATGTCTCTTTTTGAATTATGGTTTTCTCAGGGTATATGCCTAGTAGTGGGATTGCTGGGTCATATGGTAGTTCTATTTGTAGTTTTTTGAGGAACCTTCATACTGTTCTCCATAGTGGCTGTACCAACTCACATTCCCACCAGCAGTGCAAGAGTGTTCCCTTTTCTCCACACCCTCTCCAGCATTTATTGTTTCTAGATTTCTTGATGATGGCCATTCTGACTGGTGTGAGATGATATCTCATTGTAGTTTTGATTTGCATTTCTCTAATGATTAATGATGTTGAGCATTCTTTCATGTGTTTGTTGGCAGTCTGTATATCTTCTTTGAAGAAATGTCTATAACGGTCTTCTGCCCATTTTTGGATTGGGTTGTTTGTTTTTCTGCTATTGAGCTGCATGAGCTGCCTATAAATTTTGGAGATTAATCCTTTGTCAGTTGCTTCATTTGCAAATATTTTCTCCCATTCTGAGGGTTGTCTTTTGGTCTTGTTTATGGTTTCCTTTGCTGTGCAAGTGATATTCTTTTGTAGAAGAAATTTCCTTTACTCTTTTATGACTTTGATTATACAATTGGACAATACATGTTAATTTTGTCAACATATTAGAGAAAAACTGTTTAAAATGTGCATTAAATGTCTACCCATTTGTTTATGGATTAAAGGGAGCCCAGTTGTTATAATTTTTCTTCCCAAATTATTATACTATAGGACCTCTATGGTGTTTTTTTCATGGAAGCACTGAGCAAAGTGTTTTGGTCAAACCCATGTACACACAAACACACATATACAAACACACACACAATTTAAAAATATTTAAATAAGTGGTAATTATTTTGTGATATAAAATTTAGGTGTTTAGTTAGAAAGTTATGCTTTTTTACTCTTCTTAATTATTATAGAGAAGAAAAAATTACATTTAGAAATTTGCTTGCTAAGTGAGGGTTTATAGCAAGTAGAATGAGTTATTGATTTTAAGATTTTATGAGGTTTAATCTCTAGCATAGAGATTTATCTCCCATGTGAACCACATATCCATGTTCATGGTCTTGCTGAACTTTTTGTCATCAGCCATCCCTTCACTCTGGCATGTGAATTATTTTGCAGCTTGGGGAAGCACTTGGGCACAATTAAATACACACTGTAAAGACTGATGCTACAGTTCTGTTTCTACTTTGAATAATTTCCTCTCTTCCTCCCTCTCCATTTCCTCCTCTTCCTCTTGGCAATTAGGTAATGATAGAGTGGTGATTCAGACTACCTCATTTCAAATCTTTGTTTCTCCACATTATTTAATCTTTCTAAGACTCAGTTTCATCAACAGTAAACTAGAGATGATAATTATAGTACCAACTTCACACAGTTGTTGAAAATTTTAAATGAATTAATGAATATGATATGTTTAGAGAAGTACTTCAAATATGGTAAGTTTTCTATGAGTGTTACCTGTTACCATCACCATCAGAGCTAACAACTTAATTTTACTCATGTGTAAAATGACAGACACATAATATAATTTTCTTTCCATAAAAAGCATAGTACCGAGTTTACGTCATGGTCTTTGCTTCCTCTCTCCCCTAAATCCTGCATTGTATTAGAAGCTGTAAATGTATTTGTAAGAAAGATATCATTTTGGAGTTGAATAGAAAATATTATTCAAGTATGAAACAAAGGATTGAGGTCAGTGCTGAAGAGAAAATAAATCTTTAAAATGCTTTGAGATTTAGGTCCAATGATCAAAAGAATAAAAAGATTTCCATAGGAGATTAAGCAAATGAACTAGATCTCAAATATGTTAAAATGAATTCTCAGAGAAGTGAATCTAAACCTTGTTATCTGATTGATGTAGTTTCATTTTACTTAGTTTTTTTTTTTTTTTTTTTTTTTTTGCAGTACGCGGGCCTCTCACTGTTGTGGCCTCTCCCGTTGTGGAGCACAGGCTCCGGACGCACAGGCTCAGCGGCCATGGCTCACGGGCCTAGCCGCTCCGTGGCATGAGGGATCTTCCCAGACCGAGGCACGAACCCATGCCCCCTGCATCGGCAGGCGGATTCTCAACCACTGCGCCACCAGGGAAGCCCTACTTAGTTTTAAAATATGAAATACATAAGTACCAAGTTTTTTGGCAATTATATACCTGTGGTGAACCTTGTTATGGCTATGAATTTATGCTATAATAATAATATATCCCCGCACTAGAGGAAGAATACTTTAGTCAATAAAAGATGTTGGGACAAATAGCAACTCATTTAAACAAAAATGAAAAATCATGGCCTATATTCAAAAGCAAAGGCAATCAATGGAAACCAACCTTGATGTGACATAGGATGTTGGAACTAGCATATAAAGATTTAAATATCAGCTCCTATAACTACATATAGGAAAGTAAAGGAAAATATGCTTGTAATGAGTAAAAA
Organism: Mesoplodon mirus; assembly: GCF_964341445.2. Taxonomy (NCBI): domain Eukaryota; kingdom Metazoa; phylum Chordata; class Mammalia; order Artiodactyla; family Ziphiidae; genus Mesoplodon; species Mesoplodon mirus. The sequence continues at coordinate 29,726,425 of NC_138976.1, read as the reverse complement.
TGCAGACAATCTCAACACAGAAATAGAAACCATAAAATATAACCAAATTAAAATTCTAAACCTAAAAAGTAATACCTGAAAAAAATAGAAGTAAACTTGGAGGTCTTAACATAAGATTGGGGATTACAGAAGTAAGAGTCAGTGAAGTTGAAAATAAATCAATAGAAATTATACAAACAGAACAAGACAGAGCTAAAGGAGTGGGAAAGGAGTGAACTTTCAGTGATATGTGGGACAGTATCAAATGCCTAACGTATGTATAATTGAAGCCCTAGAAATAGGAAAGAAAGAGGATAGGGAAAATATTTAGAAAAATAATGGCCCATATTTTCCCAGTTAATGAAAAACATTAATTCACAGATTTCATATAAACTTTAAACCATAAGCAGTACAAAGAAAGAAAACTACACCACCCAGGCACATGAAACACAAATTGCTGAAAACCAAAGATAAACACAAAATCTAAAGAGCAGATGATATATATAGGGAAATAAGGATAAAAATGACCTCTGATTTGTCATGGGACACAGTTGCAGCCAGAAGATAGAATTTTATACACTGTGAAATATCTTTCAAGAATAAATGTAAAATAAGTACATTTTCAGATAAATTAAGATTAACAGAATTTTCCACCAGCAGATCTTTACAAGAAGTGCTGAAGAAAGTTTTTCAGGCTGTAGGGAAATAATACCAGATAAAAATTTGCTCTTCAGGAAGAATAGTAACATAAATGGTAAATATATAGGTTAACATAAAGGACTATTTTTCTATTTATTTAATTACAATATATATGATTATTTAAAATAACATTATAACACATTATGTGTTTAGTAACATACATAGATGTAATACATATAGGTAAACCATAGCACAAAGTGGGTGATTTCAAGGTTCTTTCATTTTATATGAAGAGGTCTAATGTTAACTCTAATTACTTTGGGAAACATTTACAGAAAGAAATCCCTAAAAATTAATAGCCAACAGTGAAAAGGTAACTTAAAAGGAAGTTCTAAAAAAAATTCAATTAACATGAAAGAAAGTTAGAAATGAGTCACAGAGGAACAAAAAGATAGTACAAACAGAAAACAATTATTATAATTGGAAACATAAATACAACCATATCTATAATTATATAAATCTATTCATATTTATAATTACATAAATGTAAATGCACTATTTACTATAATTATCAGGTAGATATGAGTAGAAAGGAAAAACAAACCCAGCAAGGACTAATACACACTGTTTAGAAGTTATGTACTTTAAGTATAAAGACACACAGAGATTGAAATTAAGAGAAGGCAAAAAGAAATATCAAGTAAATAATAAGGATAATATCAGATGATGAAGACAAAATCTATTACTAGAGATAAAGAGAGATATTTCTAAATGATAAACAGATTAATTCAGCAGAAAAACAAAACAATAAAAAATGTGTATGTACCTAAAAACACAGGTTCAAAATATATAAAGTTAATACTGACAAACATAAAGAGAAAAAAATAGATAAATGCACATCATATTTTGGGATATTAATACACTTCTTTCAGTAATTGAGAAAACAGTCAGATAACAGAACATCTTTAACAATTTTGACCAAATTGACATTCTTTAGAAGCATACATTCAACAAGATTATGACATATGCTAGGCCATAGAAACAATCTCAATAAGTTATAAAAGATTGAAAACTGAGACAGTGCATCTGTGACCACATGAACTTAAAATCAATAAGAATGATATATCTAGAACCTCCCCTAAATATTTGGAAATTTTAGAACTTCAAGAGAAACCATGGTGAAAGGAGGAATCAAAAAGGTAATTTAACAAATTTCAAAATTAATGAAATTATAACATATTATCATTTGTGAGATTCAGCTAAAGCAGTGCTTGGAAGGAAATTTTTACCTTTAAATGCTTATATTAGAAAAGAAGGGGGCTTCCCTGGTGGCACAGTGGTTGAGAGCCCACCTGCCGGTGCAGGGGACACGGGTTCGTGCCCCGGTCTGGGAGAATCCCATGTGCCACGGAGCCACTGGGCCCGTGAGCCATGGCCACTGGGCCTGTGCGTCCGGAGCCTGTGCTCCGCAACGGGAGAGGCCACAACACTGAGAGGCCCACGTATCGCAAAAAAAAAAAAAAAAAAAAAAAGAAAGAAGGAGGCATAAAATTAGTGATTAGCAGGAGTTGGCAAACTATGGCCTATGAGCCAAATCCTGGTAGGGATCTTTTTATAGCCCACCAAATAAGAATCGTTTTTAAATATTTAAATGTATATATCACATACATATGTATACTGTATATACACATATATAATATCCTCAGTCTGCAAGGCTTAAAATATTTACTATTTGACTCTTTAATGAAAATTTTACTCAGCCGTGACCTAAAGTTCTATTTTAAGAAGCTAGAAAAAGAAGAGCTAAGTAAAATCAAAGTAGAAGAACAGAAATAGTAAAGATGAGAGCAGAAATCTGTGAAATATAAAACAATGGAGAAAATTGACAAAGTGAAAATTTGGATCTTTAAAAAAAGATCAAGAAAATTCATAACCCTCTATTACATTGATCAAGAAAAATGAGGAAGTGCAAAAATTGCTAATATGAGAAATTATAAAGCAGATATTATTAGAGATCCAATAGATGTTAAAAGATTAAAAGGTAATATTATGAACAACTATATGTTAACAAATTTAATTAAAATAAAAGGACATATTTTAAAAAATGAACAAATACTTTGTAAAGCTCAACTTACCATAACTGACACAAGATAGAATAGAAAAGCTGAATGGCTCTATATTGATTAAAATAATTGAATTTGTTACTAAAGAAAGAACACACACACACACACACACACAGAGAGAAAACTCCAGGGCCACATGGGTTCATTGATTAACTCCTTGAAAGATACCAGCAATTCATCTCTCTAGTCATCTTCCTCCATCATTCATGTGCTACAACTTCATTTCATGTATGAGGTTTCTCTTAGAGACTGGCCCCCACGCTCAAAATTTCCATGCTGTTCCCTGAAAGGAACCCCAGCTGTGGTGCTATCTTTTTGTCTCACTCCTTTTTGCTCCCTTTACCCACATCAGTGCAGCAGTCTTTCCACTTCTCTGTTATATGTCAAAACCCTGCTCTCTTCATGGAAACCACAACAGTGGAGTGGAGGCCAGAGATAAATAGATTGGCACATGAGGGAACATCAGAAAATATGACCTCCTTTAAAGTGATGTCTTTATATATAGCTTTATTCTGTGGTTAGTGATAACACTATAGATTGCCAATATAAAGAGCCCTTAAGGGCCAACAGATAACATAAATATGTGAATCAAGCCAGATTTAAGATTTTAAAAAAATGATGGAGATTCTGGTGTCCTGGAGAGTACATTCTCACATTCCCTACGCAACGGCATTTAAAATTTCTTTTTTGTTTTTGTCTTTTTAGCACAGCCAACTTTGAATAAGTCTGGTTGACTATAAGTTTGTCGCCTAAAATTTAATTTTCGTCATTTTGGGTTGGTCCGTTTTACTTATTTAAAAATACACAATTGTGCTAAATTCTAAGAGGAATTTAAAAAGTCACCGAGTCTCCCTCAGACAAAACTTAGTGAAGCAAATGAGCAAAATCACCTGTGAAAGTTGAATGACTCGAGATGCATATAAAAACACAAATAGTATTAAAGTATATATTACTGAGTATTTAACTTTTGACAAGTAACAAAACATAGGGCCACCAGATGCACTGTTTCTTAATCTTGACAGCAACTCTGAACTAGACAAGGTCATATTTGCTAATTTATTTTTTATATTCTACTTTGTTATGAAAAGGATTTAGAATGGCTAGGATTCAGTAAATAAAAAAATATAAAAATATTTAAGTAACAGATGAGACTTAAGGCTTGGAAATAAAATAGATTTGAAGATGACATTAGTATTCAGTGTATATACCATAAATTTACACATATTTACTAAAAATGGAGGGCTTTAAATTAGTGAACCACTATTAATACTATAACTCATAGTGTCCATAAGATTAAAAAAAAAAAACCCATCCAAATGTTTAGGATGAATCTATTTCTGGAGGAGAAATCAGAAATGAATTTCTCTTATTGGTCCTCATAGAGAGCATATGGGTAATATGTTGAGGAGTGTTCTCAATAACAACTGATCAGCACATGTTGTGATAACCACGATGAACTATTTTTATGAAGTTCCTTCAATATAAACTAATGCCACAAAGTCATAACACTTTTACAAGGGGGCTGAGAGGAGGTATGTATCCCTATTTGGCAGGGATAAAATTGGAAAGAATAGAGTAGGCTCTTAAAAAAAGAGGGAACTAAGCTGAGGCTTTAGTAATAATCAATTTATTGCTATATTATATATAATCTGTATAAATTCTTTCCAGGTTCTCCATTATAATCCACATTTTTCAGTTGATAAAAATTGTATTAGAGATGACATTACTTGACCATAACCATACATCTAATTAGTGAGAGAGCCAAGATTTAAACGGATCTAGCCAGATCCAAAACACAAATTCCTTCCTTTACACCTTGTCTATTAGGTAGATAAAGGGGCAGATGCAATTAACTAGATGAAGAATTTTGCAACTATTTTATTATTTTAAAATACTGATTTGAATTCCCAAGGACGAGGTGTTAATGAATCCTGAGCTATTTCACTGTACAAAGCTCTCCATTAGAGAAGTCTAATGAGGTATCCAGTGCACGATGGAGCCAAAGCTCTCCATTATAAAGTATTAAAAATAAAAGTCTTAAAATTGTTCTTTTTTGTTGTTTTTAGTAGTAACTTTCAGAGAATTTTATATCCATATAAACGTATATTCCTATAAATCTTATGTTCAGTGACCACTTCTAGTCAGGAGGAAGACATTGCACTGAAATCTACCTTACAGAGTTAGTAACGTTGCAGCCTAATGGCATTAAAGATGAAAGTTTTGTGATCTTACAGCCTGAGGGTATCAGAAGTAATGTATGGTACACCAGCCTTATTAATACTTTTTTTAAAATTTAGAGTTAAAAAAACCCAATCAAAAGGGTTCTGGCATTTGAAAGCAAGTAGGTTTTTATCCATTATTAATTCACATAAGAAAAACAGCTACAATGGCAAAGGCCAGATACTTATACACAGGCTATAAATATGGATGAATAATTCATTTTTCTATTAATTTTGGATTTATAGCCTAATGGTTGAACTTTATTTTTTTCTTTTCCTAGAAGGGCATGTACCAACAAAATACTGCACTGTCAGCAGTCAGGACATAAAGCACCACAGTGAGCAAAATGAGATTTACTATACACATATTTACTTATTTGAGTGATTCCCCTATTCACAACTTCATATTATAACTCACTAAAAGGTTCTGGAAAATCATATCTTTTCTACAGATAACCTGAAGTATGAGGGGGCATTTGCTAGAAGGTAGATGTGTTCCAAAATATTGTCCTCCATAATATGTTACTGAGTCCATAATTCAGGGCATTTTCTTCTGAAATTCTTTATTACAATTCAAATGTAACTTTCTGTCTCTCAACTTCTCACTATAAGTCAGACAACAAAACTGATGGTCAAAACTTGGAATTCATTTACCATACTAGGAAGTCCTTGACTATCTCTTCTGAGATTATCTAATTTGGGGACTCTCAGAGGGGCTCATTCCAATCAAAATGTTCTTCCTATAACAAATATTTACTGACCAGTTGCTGTAACCTGCAATGAAGAGGCCAATCAGTTTGGTGCTACCCCTGTTGCCCATTGGGTGCATGCTTGTACCAAACATAGAAATGAGTACATCATACACACTCAGCTTGCCTAAGGCAGATTATACATCATCTATGAAAAATTGCCTGACACAGGAAAAAAAAAAAAAAAGCAACAACAATCTACCTCCCAACTGCACAGATGCTCCACACATTTAAATCCATCTTTCTTTCTCTACTCCCATGTATTCTGATGTTGGGTATCATAGGTCATATTCATACTGCAATATCATTCTGATCCTGGATCTTCATGATACAACCTGGATTAGCTGGCACAGTGGACAGTAAGAATATTTCTGGATTCCGTTTCTACACAAAACAGCTAGTAATACCTTAACTATAAACAGAAGTGGCTCTGAATTACTTTTATATACCAACAAATCCAAATTAAATATATCTCTGATTCAACTCCTTTTAGCCAAACTCTACAATTTTTCTGGTTATTCCAGAGACAGGGAGGTTTGGAATGGAAAGAAATAGCACTTGAACTGGAATTATTATCTATAGGTATAAGTAGGTTAGAATATCCTGCTTTTGCAAAATTTACAAAAAAATTCATGACCATATGAATCCAATGCTAGGACCCTTGAAGGACCCCTTTATTTGAGGGGACCTTAGGTTTAAGTTTCATTAACTTTTGGTAGGTTGACCCTGTGTCCTATGATAACATTTCAGATGAAGGAGAGTTAGGAAAGCTTGATGCCATACCCCTTGGATGAACAGTAATAGCAAGGACAAAGGCATACCTACAGTTTCAGATAAAACTCCCAAATTATTATAAAGCTTGCCAGATACTAAAAAGCCAATTAGTATGATGACAGTAATAATGAAAACTCTTAACAAAATACATAGAATGGAAAGCTACGTGTCTTTTCTCAAAGATATAACTACACTAGAAATTATTAAATTTCTTAAATCAACTCAGTTGATTTAATACGTAATTCATTTTCAGTAAGGTCTTTTTTCAAAAATATAAAGGCTTTCAGGGAATGATTTACACTATTATTAGATAAGTATCAGCTTAAGCTTTATATGGCCATCTTTCATGACTTTTTATAAGGCAGTTTTATCTGTGTTTTTTAATTCCTTAAAAGAAAGTAATTTTTAAAATGATTTCAGGGACTTCCCTGGTGGTGCCGTGGTTAAGAATCCACCTGCCAATGCGGGGGACACGGGTTCGATCCCTGGTCCAGGAAGATACCACTCCGCAGTTACTGCTGCGGAGTAACTAAGCCCGTGTGCCACAACTGCTGAAGCCCGTGCACCTAGAGCCCGAGCTCTGCAACAAGAGAAGCCACTGCAATGAGAAGCCCATGCACCGCAACGAAGAGTAGCCCCCACTCGCAGCAACGAAGACCAAACGCGCCAAAAATAAATAAATAAACAAATAATAAATGATTTCAGCAATTGTTTAATAAGATGTTTAAAATGCTTCTTAAAGATATTGTCTTTTCCATAGTTCCATTGTATTAATGTGTAATTCACTACTGAAAATACCTCTAATTCCGAAGCTACTATATATTCATCAGGTTGCATTTTTGTCTAGGAGAATTGGTGAATAAAAGAATCAGATAACTGGACATTAGGATGGGACTTGTAAAGTTCATTAACCATACTATTCTGCCTTTAGTCATATTTCACATGATTCCAGATAAAATCCATGTTACTTTTAACCACCTGAAAAGAGGACTCCATTTCTTACTTCCTATACTGCCTTTTATTATTCTCCTACTATGTGCCAGTTACTATAGTTATCAAAAATGAACAGAACTCTGAAAGGTTATCAAATCATTGTGAGGAGCATCATTGTTTTATTTACTATCGCATTCCTTGAGTCTAGCACAGTGTCTGATAATCAGATACTCATTATATTTGTTGTTGGGGTAATAAAATTATATGGAAGCTCATTTTAGAACTACATAGAGATGTTTATTTCATAAAATACCTTGATGACAATTGTAACAGTAGCATGATAGTTCTAACGATATAGTTAGGAGGAAGCCAAAGAGCTATATGAGCAAAAGTTTTGGGGCTTGGAGGGTGCTTCGACTAGTGAAGATAAATAATGAAATCAAGAAAGAGAGGACACACAATATTAAGGCAGGGGGTTGGACCTCACTGGAAAGGACGACCAGTGGAAATTCTGTAGAAGTAGTGGGAGTGATCCAGGGACTGTGAAGAATTTGTTTTTTAAAATAGTCACGTGTTAACATTTGTGGTAAAGCCATATAATATTCCTTTCCCCAATTATTTGGTGAAGGGACTGCACATAGACTTGAAACAGTATGCTTTGGGGAGTAAAGTGGCCAGAGCAGTGTCTAGTAGGGTGTAGTGCTGCAATTGGGCAGCAGGAACTGGAGGAGAAAGGTAGAAAAGAGATGGAGAACTCAATGCAAAGAGGAAATCAGAACAGATGCTAAGAAGACAGATAAGTTCTACCCCCAGCCCAAAACTCCTTCCAGGGAGATGCTGACTTTAGTTTTTCATTGTAGACCACCGATGTTATTTAAAGTAACAAGGACAAGTTGATTCCGACAGACCAGAGGATCTGAGGACATTTCACATGTTGAAATAGGGGTTAGAAATACTTAGAATTGATTGAACGGAGGACATTTTTTCAGCCTTGAAACAGCATAAAGGCTGATGATTGAGAGATGCCCACAGGCATTTTCATGAATTCTGCAGTAGAGGTATGATCAACGTGCAGTGAGAACACAGACAGAATGGGTGTTAAACTTTACCTCCCGGGGGGAGACAGCAGGAAGGCTATGCAGAAGAAGTAAGGCATGAGTGGAGTCTGAAGGATAATGCAGAGTTTCCTAGAGGGGAAAGTGGACAAAGGCATTCTGGGGATAAGAAAACAGAGAAAGTGCAAATCATGGAAATATAAAATGTGCACTGGGGAACTGAAAGCAGAAAAAAGGCTGAAAATGAAGACAGGCCCAGCTAGGAAAGGGCTGTATGTGCCATTCTAAGGAGGAAACATGATCCTATATAAATGAGGGAATTCCATTAGACTTTTTTTTCTTTTTTTTAACCAAGGAAGTAGCATATACCTCAATATCTATCTGTTTTGTTTCATTAACATGTTTCTTTTAATTTTAATAGATCTTTATTGGAGTATAATTGCTTCACAATACTGTGTTAGTTTCTGTTGCACAGCAAAGAGAATCAGCCATATGCATACACATGTCCCCATATCCCCTCCCTCTTCAGCCTCTCTTCCATCATCCATATCCCACCCCCTAGGTCATTGCAGAGCACCAAGCTGAACTCCCTGTGCTATGCTGCTGCTTCCCACCACCCAACTATTTTACATTTCGTAGTGTATATATGTAGATGCAACTATCTCACTTTGCCCCAGCTTCCCTCTCCCACCCTAGGTCCTCAAGTCCATTCTCTATGTCTAACTCTTTATTCCTGTCATGCAACTAGTTCATCAGTACCAATTTTTTTTTTTTTAGATTCCATATATATGCATTAGCATACAGTATTTGTTTTTCTCTTTCTGACATACTTCAGTCTGTATGACAGACTCTAGGTCCATCCACCTCACTACAAGCAACTCAATTTCGTTTCTTTTTATGGCTGAGTAATATTCCATTGTATATATGTGCCACATCTTTATCCATTCATCTGTCGATGGACATTTACGTTGCTTCCATGTCCTGGCTATTGTAAATAGTGCTGCAATGAACATTGTGGTGGATGTCTCCTTTTGAATTATGGTTTTCTCAGGGTACATGCCCAGTGGTGGGATTGCTGGGTCATGTGGTGGTTCTATTTTTAGTTTAGTTTTGTATTTTTTTTAACATCTTTATTGGAGTATAATTGCTTTACAATGGTGTGTTAGTTTCTGCTTTATAACAAAGTGAATCAGTTATACATATACATATGTTCCCATATCTCTTCCCTCTTGCATCTCCCTCCCTCCCACCCTCCCTATCCCACCCCTCTAGGTGGTCACAAACCACTGAGCTGATCTCCCTGTGCTATGCGGCTGCTTCCCACTAGCTATCTATTTTACGTTTGGTAGTGTATAAATGTCCATGCCACTCTCTCACTTTGTCCCAGCTTACCCTTCCCCCTCCCCATATCCTCAAGTCCATTCTCTAGTAGGTCTGTGTCTTTATTCCCGTCTTGCCCCTAGGTTCTTCATGACCTTTTTTTTTCTTAGATTCCATATATATGTGTTAGCATACGGTATTTGTTTTCTCTTTCTGACTTACTTCACTCTGTATGACAGACTCTAGGTCCATCCACCAGTGGATAGCAGTTGTTTTCTTAAAATTCAGCAAGATTTATCAGAGCATTACCAGATTTCTCTGTCCTACCAAAAACTGATGGGGTGCAACGAAGTAGATTTCCAGGCAATTAGAGCAATGAGTTGTATTCATGTACTTGTATTATTTATGGTGGATGCATATCAATAGGAGGGCACTTTGATTCATTCATTTATTTTCTTTCTTTTATTAAACACACGTTTATTGACTATCTACTTTGGTATTCAACTTACAGGTGGGGAAACAAACTTGAACAACACTATCTTTTTGCATAATAGATATGTACCTGAATTTGGTCATAAATTGTTATTAAATGAGTGATATAGTAGAGTTATATACAAGGTGCTTTGAGGACACCAAGAAAAAAGTAATTAATTCTACTTAGAGAGATCGGGAAAGATAGGACAGGGGATGTGATATCTCAGCTGAGCTGTAAAGGAAAAGCAGGCAAGAGTTTGACAGACTGACAATGGAGGGGAGGGAATTCCTGACAAACGGAGCTGCGTCTGTAGAAAAAAAGGATATTTGGAGGCATCCGTAGCCGGTTCAGTGAGGTGTCAAGGCAGAATACTTTTGAATAAGTAGTAGAAGACAGGCATACAATACAGGATCAAGGTGTCTTTGAACGCAGGCAGAAATGTAGACATTATGGACAAGGTATTTATCTTCACAAAAGGGTTATAGGTTATAGGTATGACAAGATATTGATTTCCTCAGCTCTCAGAACAGCCAGACAGGATTTCTGAATATCTTTGTCTTTTACCCCAATTGCCTGAGAAAGCGTATGATTTGCCTTTTTTTAAATGATGTAAAAAATGTTGGTACATCCGTACAATGAGTTACGACTTAATAATAAAATTCTAGAATAAGAAAAACTATAGTGATAGAAAGAAGATTGGCAGCTGCCAGGACCCAGAGGTTAGGCAAAAGATACTGACTACAAAGAAGCATGGAGGCACTTTTTGGTGTGATGGAAATGACTATTTCATTGTCGTGGTGGTGGCTACAAGACTCATCAACTTATACACTTAAAATTGGTGAGTTCTGTTGTTTGTAAATTATAGTTCAATAAAACTGACAAAAGTGAGGTACAGCAGAGATTTTGGGCTGGAACGAATTAACTTTAAAGGTACTAAAGCCCTATAAGCCAGAAGTAAAAGATTTCCCAATAAAAATGTCTAGGATGAGGTCACTAAATGGATCTCCTCAAGCACCTAAAGATTGAAAACCATGTTAGCTGACACTGATCAGAGTAAGAAATTGGCGGGGTTGGGGGGGTGGGGGTGGAGGAAGGAGTGTTTTTTTTCTCCTTAAATGTAAATTTGGGACTTTACAAGTACAATGATAAATAATAATTTTTATAAAGCACTTCTTAGCTGCCAGAGATATCTTTAAAAGCTTTATAAATATTAATTAACTTAATTCTCACAACAATTCTGTGAGTAAATATTATTATTATTCCCATTTGTCAGATGAGAAAACTGAGGCAAACGGAGGTTAGTTAAATTTGCCGGGATCACAAACCTAGTTAGTATAAGAACTGAGATTTGAAGTCAAGGCAGTCTGGTTCAGGATCTGTGCACTTAACCACAGAGGCATTATATTTGAATTCAAATGTTCCCAGTAACTTAATAATGAGAGGAGTTTATATTCAACCTTGGGACATCTTAATGTTGTTATATTTTATTATTGGAGTATATTGTCATTTTATATCACTGCAGAGCCTGATAACTTTTATAAGACAGTGTGGCTGGACATAATTAGAGTAGAGGGTGAATTTTCAGCTTCAAATACAGCATGATATTGAAGTTAATTATTATGCTCTCATCCATTTTAGTACCTTCTGGGGGGCAAAATCTATACTGGCCATAAGAGGTACAAAGAATATCCACAAAAGAGCAATGGTTGATACTGGAGAACTGGCTACATGAAGGTGGAAACAAGGCTTTCCTTATCCCTACCAAGGAAGATAGCCAGTCATGTATGATCACAGGTTTCAACGAATAAACTCAATAGATTAGATGAAGAAAAATCACTGAAGAGTTTTAGGGGGATGTACTATAATATATTATACATATTTTCCATGTGTTGGGACCTCTACTGAAGAAACTCTTCTGGAATAAGCTGTTAGATTATCGGGTGACACCAATGGTCCATATTTCCCAACTGAGTGGAGACTATTTGTAAGCACTGGGAATCTGGTCTCTCTTCTTCATTTTAAAATTTTGTACCAGTACAAGGAAGAAGTCCTCAGTAGTTATGTCTGCCCTGAAAACCAAACTTTTCCTCAGTTAAGGTGTCCCAAGGTCTAGTCTGGGAGAGTGAGCAGAGAGCATTAGTAAGTCAATCTGGTCATACCCTTTAGTCACAACCTCTAATCTAGCCTTTATCAGTAATAAAACTCCTATTTTGATATCCAAATGTCTTACTTTTGTGTCTATTTCTCAACTGGTTTGAAATTAGATAGTGGAGAAATGGGTGTTTTTAAAGGACCTAAACAACAGCCAACAGTGCTGATGTTATTCTTTTTTTTTTTTTTTCTGATTCACAGTGAAGGCAGAGGAAGGGGCAATATTGGAAATAAGGGCCATATGAAGATCAGGACAATACCAACACAGGTAAGAAAAATAGAGCAAAACTAGCAAAAGCAAAGCCTCTCAGTCTCTCACTGTCCTTCACCCACTGCACATAACTTTCTTCTGCTTTTCTTCCTACCATGGCCAACACACACACATTACCTCCCAACCCACCCCATCCCACCAAACAACAGCAACAAGACCTTCTGTGTACCAATAATTTTCCCATAGTTTTTGTGTTTGTTTTATTAAAGCCTGGTGCCCAAAGGCCAGGAAGAGCACACTTGTAGTCAAAAAAGTTTAGGTTTACTAACTTGCTGCAGCAAGGGAAACTGCATCCTACAGGAATAATAATCCTAGTGAGATGGAACTAGGGTAGTTTTGTATAGAGTTTGGGTTTACACTGGGTGAGTTAAGGGTCTGTTTTTGACTGGATTTTCAAAAAGGAGGCTATTTGGTCACTGAATATATTAATAATTTAAATTTCGGAGGTGGGAGAAATAAAGCAGTGCTGTCACTGGTAAAGAAGCGTTAGTCACCCACATTAGTTTTGAGACGAGAAAGTGGTTGCACAGCGTCCTTGTTTTTGTCTTGTTCCATCAGGATCACAAAATAACCTCATCTGCTGTTTATATTCTGTGAAATTGTCCATGTTCAGGAAGGAACACTACAACCTGGCTGTTGGTTGCCAGGCCAGCTAACAGTTGTCAGCTATCACAGATCATTTTGGGTTTTTTTCTCCTTCTTTCTCAGTTTCTTGCATCCATCAACTCACCACTCTCTCTGAGACAGCTTGAAAGTTTATTTTCAGAAGAGAAAAAAAACCAATTTGTGTTAGTTACCATCTTATCAACCATGACTGAATTTTAGAGTAGAAATCCTGAGAGAAAGAAAGAGAAAAAATTTACCTTTTAACGAACCATTTATGCATAAAAATGGAAGTGTAGTGACTGTGTATGTGAATGTGACTCATCTATCAGAAGTACAAATTCCATTCATACAAGTGTTTATAGCTGCATTACAGTTATAGCCACTAATAACACCAAGTTATTCAATGTAAACAAACATATTACCAAAGTTTCATATATATAGTTTGGTTGTGTTAAGCTGGCTGTAATTATGCTTTTAAAGACATAAAAAAATAATGCAAGGAAAAGGTTATATGAAAGATATCAGTAGATTGAGATATTTTAATTCACTTTTTCATAGATGGAATATTAACAGTTGAGGAAAGTATTAAACTTCACGCACAATATAGCTAATCCTCAAATGAAAATTTCACTAGGTTTATCTCTAATAGCAGACTGAGAGCACTGGGGATTTGCTTTGTATACATAAACCTAATGTAGAATTTTCAGTATTTCACTAATTCTCTTTAAAGAAAATTAAATTCTTTAAAATATAAATTCCTTTATAATGTTGGCTTTCTGGTTTGGACTTTTTATTTATCTATTTTTAAAGTATATTATGTTATTTGCTTTACCTATATGTTACCTATACAAATAGTTATGGATGTGACCTGCTTCTTAAAAGTGCATTTTGGCCATTTTCTCACTTTCTCATGCATTAATTCATCTATATATGAATGCCTATCTATCTATGAATGGATATTACAGGGCAAGAGCCAATGGTGAAGAAACTTCTCAATTTTCACTACACTTTATCAGGATAAGTGTTTTCTTTCTCCACGCAATTTTTTTCATTCAAAGACCCTGAACTGCCCCCTCTGAACAATGCTGTCTTTATTTCTCATTTCATCTCATCTAAAGAAATGAGGCATGGGAACCGCTATGGAAGAACTGGTGGAAATGGTGGATAAAAGGAAGGCAATGAAAAAAAGAAGACTAATATCAGAGTTTTTTTCCTTGTTGTGTCCAGGCACAATTGTGACTAGGAAATAATCTATTGAAATATACAAACTGAAGCTTCTGAGCCTCTTTTTCCATTTGAAATGACCAAAATTGGTGGATTACTATGAACTGAACTCCAGACATTATTTGTATTTCACCAGATATTCCATTAATGTCCACTTTATGTTTCAGAATCCAATTCAGGGTACCACGTTGCATGTTTTCCCAGTCTCCTGTATTATATGAGAGTTTCTCTCTTTCCTGGTTTTCCTGACCTTCACAGTCTGGAAGCTTAGCAGCATCTAGTTGAATGTCCCCTAGTCTGTATTTGTCTGATATTTTTCTCATGATTAGACTTGAGTTAAGAATTTGGGGGAAAAAAACCCCAGAGATGTAGTGTTCTTCTGTATATGATATCAGGGAGTACATATCTGCGTGACTTCACTGAGGATGTCAACCTTGATGACTTGGTTAAATCATCAAGTATTTGTGTTTGTCATGTTTCTCCACTGAAAAGTTATTATTTCTTCTTTCTCTATTCTGTTCTTTTGGAAGAGAGCCACCTTTTGGAAGTCTAGCCCACCCCTGGGGGGAAGGGTGAGATTTAAGTTCCACTCTTGGAGGAGGGACTATCTATTGATACATATATTATTATTATTTTTGGCTGCATTTGGTCTTCGTTGCTGCACACTGGCTTTCTCTAGTTGTGGCAAGCGGGGGCCACTCTTCTTTGCAGTGTGAGAGGGCTTCTCATTGCAGTGGCTTCTCTTGTTGCAGAGCATGGGTTCTAAGTGTGCAGGCTTCAGTAGTTGTGGCATATAGGCTCAGTAGTTGTGGTCACAGGCTCTAGAGTGCAGGCTCAGTAGTTGTGGCACACAGGCTTAGTTGCTCTGCGGCATGTGGGATCTTCCTGGACCAGGGATTGAACCCGTGTCCCTTGCATTGGCAGGCGGATTCTTAACCACTGTGCCACCAGGGAACTCCCACATATATTATTTTGGAATTCTTTTGTAAGGAAGATTCATCTCTTCTCTATTTATTTATTTACTCGATCATTTTTTTATGTCATTATAGATTCATAGATATTTATTTTATATTTTGTGCTATAATCTAACATTATATTGTTTATTTCATTGCTAATTATTCCATTTTGGCCATTAGGTGCTCTTCCAGGTTGGATCCTGTATTCCTGTGATATGTCTCTATTCTTTTTTTTTTTTTTTTTTGAGCCCTTCTCGTACTACAAGATGACCTACACCCATCTTTTATTTTCCCTGGGCCAGTCCTAGAATTGGCTATTTTTCCAAGCAAACCTGTTTCCATTTTATTGGGGAATGGAATCTGGAAACCAATATATGGACATTGGGAATGTTCTTTGTTACTGGCCTCAATTTAGGCTTCTCAGTTTACCAAGTTAGATAATTTATATTATTCATTTTGTTTGGTAAAAATTGAAATTATACTTCAGATAATCTTGTGTAAACTTTTACTGCAGCTAAATCTTATTTACTTACTTTTAAATATAATACATTCATATGATCTAAAAGTCAAATCTCTTTTGTAAGCCACACATATCATCTCCCATAAAGACAACCAATGTTATAATATCTTCTATTTGCTCCCAGTAGTTTATTCTATGAATAAACGTATATGTATTCTTCCCCTAATATACTTGTATACAAAGGCAGCACACTATACATACTGTCCTGTGCCTTGATTTTTTTTCCACCCAACAATATATCTTAGAGAGTTTTGCAGATCTGTTTATGAAGAATTTCCTCAGTCTTTTTAATGGCTACATTGATATTCATTGTATGGATATATGTACAATAATTTAAGTAATCTTCTATTAATAAATATTTATATTGCTTCTATTCTTTTATTATTATAATCAATGCTGCAATATGAAATTTTGTACATACATAATTTCTTACGTGGCTGAAAATATCTGTAGAATAAATTCTTTTTTTTTAACATTTTAAGGTATGTTCTTTTATTTTTATGAGCAAAAATAATTATTTTTAAAATGGAATCATGATATAATACTTTTTTATAATCTGCTTTTTCATGAGCTTCCTGATCTTATTAAGTATTTTAGGATAAATTCTTTAGAAACAAAATTATTAGGTCAAATGGTATTTATACTTATCATCTTAATAGATATTATTATTTTCTACAAATGCTTAACAATTTATATGCTTTCAATGATCTTTGGAGAATTTCTGTTTCTTCACACTCTCACTAATACATTAGTGTATTTCCAAAATTTTTATTTTTGCCAACCTGAAAAATTGCATCTCAGTGTAATTTTTATTTGCATTTCTCTTAATATAAATAAGATTAAACTTTTTTTATCATGTTTAAGATTGAAGGGGAGCAGAATTTGCGCCCCCCCCAAAATGCCTCTTTGATATAAGATTATTTTGGGTTGGTTAGTTTTACAGAAGTGCAGATCCGCAAGAAGATCTGAAAATCAATTAAAAGTAACCCTTTTGTAAGAGAAATCTATATTTATAATGGAAAACTCCATTTGTGTGGGTATCTCCCTCTCTGTACCAAGAAGAGGAGAATGACTAAATCTTTAGAAACTTATCAATGGAGAAGGCAAAGACATATCTGCATAACAACCCATAGCCTTGTTTACTGTGCTTCTCTTGATAACCTCCAATAACTGGCTACCCTCCACCAACATCTTCTTTTCTCTTTAGCTGGAGATGGTATTTAAGGTAGTGGTTTGGGCCATTTCTGGGAGTACAGATGGTATACATGTTAATAAACTTCTGTTTGTTTTTCTCCTGCTAATCTGTCTTTTATTACAGGAGTGGGGGTCTCAGTTGTAAAAAATTAATAAACAAAACCCTCAGTTAATTAGAGTTGGGAGACCAGAAAGGGGAGCTCCCATGCATTGTGATGACAGCAGAGCCCAACAGGAAGAAGACAAACTCCTCTTCATTTGTGGCAAGAACTCAGCTAATGAAAAGCCACAGGCTCTTTGTGGACTGCAGCCCTCCCAACTTCCTTTTCCCTTCATAAAGGTGTTCTCCTCCCCTTGCAGGAACTTGTACATGGCTTGGTATGTTTGCAGACCCCAAATTCTCTGCTGATCCAGAATTAAGCCCATTTTTTTTTCTGGAGAAATATCTGGCAGTCTATTTGTTTTATATCAACATCTCGGTGGCCTGTACAGGGACTAGAGAAGCTCCGGGGCTCTTGAGCAAAACAGGTGAGGTACCCAAAATGGAGCCTATTGTTGTTCTCTGCTTCTGTCACTAACCCTGGAGTTTGAATGTATGTCTTCTTCTGGCTCTGAGATTATGCCCTTTTTCTGTTTGAAAACAAAAAAGTCTCCAGGCTTTATTCAGGATCTATTTAAAGGCTTCATCTTTTGGTTAAGCCCTTATTCTGTATGACAGTATTCGTTGGCACTTTGGTCTGATTTTGAGATCAGACAGTTTCAATGAAGCTGACTAACCTCGACCCATTCCTTAGGAAGAGGGGTTGTTTCTTTGAAACGGTGCTGGGTTTTTCAGCCTTCAGCTGATGTCTTTGGAAGGGCTGTCTTCTGGAGACTGGCTAAAAAAAAGGCTTTGGCCTGGCTCTTCTGGGACCAAGCTATCCTCTTAAGACTGGATGGGATTGGCTTGCAAGCTGTTTGAATTGAGGTACTTGTGCTGTAAGCTGTTTAAACTGTTTGAAAAGTGTTCTTTACTCTAGGGGAAAATCCTCTAAAATGTGGGATCCCTGTTATGGAAATATTTTGAGGCTGCCCCCCATAGCGTCTCTGGTGGATTTGATTTTATGCTTAAAAATCAACGTTCTTTCTCATGCTCATTTCTAACAAAATGGACCAACCTGACCAAAGGCTATTTAGAATATCAATGGCCATTATGGGGAACTTTTGAAATTCCCAAACTAATTTCCCTAAAACCGAATTGGACTATAATAGCTCAAAAATCTCCAAAACTGAGTGCAATGCTTGTTTTGATTGGTATTTTGAAGCTTCCCAAAGTTACCAGCAGTTTAAAATTGTCTCTCTGCACGTAAGATTTTAAGATTAATTAAGGCAAACAAATGATTGAAGAAAGATAAAACGGCTCCTGAAGCCTCAGGCTCTGCCTCTGATGCTCTCTTGTCTCTCCCTTGGCTCCTTGTAGCCTGATTGTGCCTCCAGCACCATCTTCCTATTTCTCATCTGTGTAGCCCACGTCGCCACTAGACCCTCAGTTCCTCCACAAAAATTTTATTGCTAAACTCCCCCTTTTCTCCAAAACTCTCCCCACTCCATTTTCCTCTGAATTGTCAGAACCTGTCTCTTTAAAATTAAGCCTTCTGAGAATCCAGAGCCTAAACTCTTAATTTCTTATACTCCCTGTATTAAAGCTGAACTGTGAGCCATAGTCAAAGATTTTCCCACAGCACCTGACGATCCTCATAGATTTGGTGAGGAATTTAATATAGTCATTCAAACTCATCAACCTGGTTTCTCTGATGTATATCAGCTCGTTCATATGCTTGTTGCCAAAGGGTAGGCCCAATATTGAATGAAAACCACTAGCTGGGAAAGTCCTGAAAGGTCTTTAGAATTACAACCAGGAGACCAGCCCACTACTTTATTATATGATCAGGCTCAGGCAAACATAGCCAACTTCATTGAACAATTCCTAGGGATTTTCCAAAGCCTATTGATTGGAAGAAATTTCAGATTTGCACACAAATATCTGACAAGCCTGTTCATGATTATAACAATCAACTTCAGATTATTTTTAAAGAAAATTCTGGTCTGGCTTAAGATGTTGATTCCACCTGAGTAGCTTTTAATCTATGTTTATTAATGAGCTGAACCAGGACATTTTTTGTCTAGTAAAAAGGACCAGCATGGAATGGGAAGCTATGTCCACTCCAGATTTAGTCAATCTGCAAACCAGCTCTCACACTCCACATGAGTCACCTCAAAGGAAGACTGCCAACATTCTTAATCTTCAACTCCAGAAAATAAAGTTTCCTAAATGAAACCAAAATCCTCCTATTTTCTGCTATTATTTCAAAGAGCCAAAATATTGGAAAAGAGATTATTACAAATTTCAGCACTTTAGGCAACTTCTGCCCTCTAATCAGTCTTTCCAATGTCCTTCCAATTCTCAATGACAGGGCTCCTAAGACCTACAGGGATTCTTCTCAATCTTCCCTCTTAATTGGCTTGGAGAAACATTCCTCAATATTGGAGATAAATCTTTTCCCACATTCTTCATGCTCAACCTCACTACTATAAAATAGCCCCTGCCTTGGCATACTAAAACAGTTCAAATAGTGGGGATCTCTAATGCACCTCAAGAGGTTTCTGTCTCTAAACCTACTCCCTTTTATTTAGGCTCTTTGAGAGATACACACCCTATTCTCCTCAGTTCCTCTGTCCCATCCATTTATTAGGCTGAGACCCCGTAGAGAAGTATCATGCTGGACTTTCTCCAAACAGGAGGATATAAATCTAGAAATTGACAATATCAAAGTAACCTACCAAGTGAATTAAGTGACCCTTTGACATCTTTTACTTGTTCTATCACCGATGGTACTAGAGCAGATTTTGGAAATACAGATCATTTGTTCCTATTGAATCAGCTACCACCTTCCTTATGGGCAAAATCTCCAATTGATATTGGCAAAATTCACAGCGTACCTCCCATCAAGATTCTAACAGACCTCTCAGAAACCTCTTCTGAGAATTACTCAGTACATCAGAAGTAAAGAAGCCCTTCGAGACATAAAGCCCATAATAGAAGATTACAGGTTCAAGGCCTCATTACTCCTTGCACCAGCCCCTGTATCACTCCCATTTTAGCAGTGAGGAAACCTAATGGCTAATGTTGGAGGTTTGTCCAGGATTTCCAAGCAATAAGCAACACTTTTATCCCTTGACACCCTGTTGTTCCTAATGCATTACTAACATGCATTCCCACTGGAAGTAAATTGTTTACTGTCATTGATTTATGCAGTGCATTATTCAGTACTCCAGTTGATGAAGCTAGCCAATACCGCTTTGCCTTCCCTTGGGAAACAATTCACCTGGACAGTAATGCCTCAGGTTTATACAGAAAGTACTTATTTTTCACCAATCCTGAAAGTTGATCTAGATGATAAAAAGTTCCCTAGGGTTTCTACATTGTTGCAATTTGTGGATAATTTGCTTTTTGCTTTCCTTCTCAATCAAGCCTCCTCACAGGAAAACAGCATCTACTTCTAAAGCTTTTAGCTTTAAAGGGACATAAGATCACCAAAGAAAAACTGCAGTTTGCCCTAACCCAGGTTTGATATTTGGGGCATATGATATCAGAACAAGAGCTATACCTAGATCCAGATAGACTTCATGGTGTCCTAAGTTTCCCAAAACCCCAAACTAAGCACCAACTGCGAAGCTTTTTCAGGCTAGTTGGTTATTGTCAAAATTGGATTCCAAATTTCTCTCTTATGGACAAACCTCTATATGTTTTACTCAACAATAACAACGCCAACTCAATTTTATGGGGAGAACCAGACAACATAGCCTTCAAGTTTGATGAACCCACCTACCCTTGGGCAACCCAATTATCAGATTCCCTTTTTACTTTCTGTATATGAAAGGAAGGAAATGTTCCTGGGGTACTCACCCCAAAACACAGGGACCACCACTGACCCATAGGGTATAATAGCCAGCAACTGAACACTGTGGCATGGAATTCCCCCCTTATCTTAGAGCCATTATGGCCAGTGCCCTCTTGGTGAAGGGTCACTGAGAAAGTTGTGGGATCCCCTTTAACCACTTTTTACCTCTTGCATTAGAAGTTCACTTGTTTTCTCATCGCATTCAACATTTCTCAGCCAGCTGCTTCACCTCCTATGAAGTCCTTTTGTTAACTGCCCCTCACATAACTCTTACGTTGTAATAACCTTAACCCTGCTACTCTTCTCCCCTCCATCACTGACAAAGCACCTCATGACTGCTTAACACTGACAACCAGCTCCCGACTATGGGATGATATACAGGAAATTCCACTGGGTAAGGCTGATGTCTCATTATTCACTGATGACTTTTAATTAAAAGGGGCAATGGCAAATATTGCTCTGGGCATGCAATTACAAGACCTTTTGATGTTGTTGAGGCAACATTTTTACCTATAGCTACTCAGCCCAACAGGCTGAATTATACACTCTGACAAGGGTTTGTACTTTGGCCAAGGTCAAAACTGCAAGTATGAGACTTCCGGGGAAGATGGCGGAAGAGTAAGACACGGAGATCACCTTCCTCCCCACAGATACACCAGAAATACAGCTACACGTGGAACAACTCCTATAGAACACCTACTGAACTCTGGCAGAAGACCTCAGACCTCCCCAAAGGCAAGAAACTCCCCATGTACCTGGGTAGGGCAAAGCAGAGAGATTCCCGCACAGAGGATCGGTGCCGACCGGCACTCACAAGCCCGAGAGGCTTGTCTGCTCGCCCGCCGGGGCACGCAGCGCTGGAAGCTGAGGCTCGGGCTTTGGTCAGAGTGCAGGGAGAGGACTGGGGCTGGCGGCGAGAACTCAGCCTGAAGGGGGCTAATGCGCCACAGCTAGCCGGGAGGGAGTCCGGGAAAACTCTGGAGCTGCCGAAGAGGAAAGAGACTTTTTCTTTGCTCTTGGTTTCCTGGTACGAGAGAAGAGGGGATTAAGAGCACTGCTTAAAGGAGCTCCACAGACGGGCGCGAGCCGCGGCTGAAAGAGCAGAGCCCAGAGACGGGCGTGGGACGCTGTTGCTGCTGCCGCTGCCGCCAACAGGCCTGTGTGCGAGCGTAGGTCACTGTCCACGCCGCCCTTCCGGGAGCCTGTGCAGCCCGTCACTGCCGGGGTCCCGGGATCCAGGGACGGCTTCCCTGGGAGAACGCACGGCGTGCCTCGGGCTGGTGCAATGTCATGCTGGCCTCTGCCGCTGTAGGCTCGCCCTGCACTCCGTGCCCCTCCCACCCCCCGGCCTGAGTGAGCCAGAGTCCCCGAAGCGGCTGCTCCTTTAACCCTGTCCGGTCTGAGCGAAGAACAGACGCCCTCCGGCGACCTACACGCAGAGGCGGGGCCAAATCCAAAGCTGAGACCCGGGAACGGTGAGAACAAAGAAGAGAAAGGGAAATCTCTCCCAGCAGCCTCAGAAGCAGTGGATTAAAGCTTCATAATCAATTTGATGTACCCTGCATCTGTGGAATACCTGAATAGACAACAAATCATCCCAAATTGAGGAGCCAGGAGTCAGTGCTGTGCCTCTGAGGTGGGAGAGCCAACTTCAGGACACTGGTCCACAAGAGACCTCCCAGCTCCACATAATATCAAACGACGAAAATCTTCCAGAGATCGCCATCTCAACACCAGCACCCAGCTTCACTCAACGACCAGCAAGCTACAGTGCTGGACACCCTAAGCCAAACAACTAGAAAGACAGGAACACAACACCACCCATTAGCAGAGAGGCGGCCTAAAATCATAAAAAGTCCGCAGACACCCCAAAACACACAACCAGACGTGGACCTGCCCACCAGAAAGACAAGATCCAGCCTCATCCACCAGAACACAGGCACTAGTCCCCTCCACCAGGAAGCCTACACAACTCACTAAACCAAACTTAGCCACTGGGGGCAGACACCAAAAACAACGGGAACTACGAACCTGCAGCCTACAAAAAGGAGACCCAAAACACAGTAAAATAAGCAAAATGAGAAGACAGAAAAACACACAGCAGGAGAAGGAGCAAGATAAAAACCCACCAGACCTAACAAATGAAGAGGTAATAGGCAGTCTACCTGAAAAAGAATTCAGAATAATGATAGTAAAGATGATCCAAGATTCTATTTCCAAGATCCAAAATCTTGGAAATAGAATAGACAAAATGCAAGAAACAGTTAACAAGGACCTAGAAGAACTAAAGATGAATCAAGCATCGATTAAAAACACAATAAATGAAATAAAAATACCTAGATGGGATCAATAGCAGAATAACTGAGGCAGAAGAACGGATAAGTGAGGTGGAAGATAAAATAGTGGAAATAACTGATGCAGAGCAAAATAAAGAAAAAAGAATGAAAAGAACAGAGGACAGTCTCAGAGACCTCTGGGGCAACATTAAACGCACCAACATTTGAATTATAGGGGTTCCAGAAGAAGAAGACAAAAAGAACGGGACTGAGAAAATATTTGAAGAGATTATAGTTGAAAACTTCCCTAATATGGGAAAGGAAACAGTTAATCAAGTCCAGGAGGCACAGAGAGTCCCATACAGAATAAATCCAAGGAGAAATTCACCAAGACACATATTAATCAAACTGTCAAAAATTAAACACAAAGAAATCATATTAAAAGCAGCAAGGGAAAAGCAACAAATAACACACAAGGGAATCCCCATCAGGATAATTAATAGCTGATCTCTCAGCAGAAACTCTACAAGCCAGAAGGGAGTGGCAGGACGTAATTAAAGTGATGAAGGAGAAAAACCTGCAACCAAGATTACTCTACCCAGCAAGGCTCTCATTCAGATTTGATGGAGAAATTAAAACCTTTACAGACAAGCAAAAGCTGAGAGAGTTCAGCACCACCAAACCAGCTTTACAACAAATGCTAAAGGAACTTCTCTAGGCAAGAAACACAACAGAAAGAAAAGACCTACAATAACGAACCCAAAACAATTAAGAAAATGGGAATAGGAACATACATATCGATAATTACCTTAGATGTAAATGGACTAAATGCTCCCACCAAAAGACCCAGATTGGCTGAATGGATACAAAAACAAGACCCATATATATGCTGTCTACAAGAGACCCACTTCAGACCTAGAGACACATACAGATTGAAAGTAAGGGGATGGAAAAAGATATTCCATGCAAATGGAAACCAAAAGAGAGCTGGAGTAGCAATTCTCATATCAGACAAAATAGACTTTAAAATAAAGACTACTAGAAGAGAAAAAGAAAGACACTACATAATGATCAAGGGATCAATCCAAGAAGATATAACAATTGTAAATATTTATGCACCCAACATAGGAGCACCTCCATACATAAGGCAAACACTAACAGCCATAAAAGGGGAAACCGACAGTAACACAATCATAGTAGGGGACTTTAACACCCCACTTTCACCAATGGACAGATCATCCAAAATGAAAATAAATAAGGAAACACAAGCTTTAAATGATACATTAAACAAGATGGACTTAATTGATATTTATAGGACATTCCATCCAAAAAAACAGAATACACATTTTTCTCAAGTGCTCATGGAACATTCTCCAGGATAGATCATATCTTGGGTCACAAATCAAGCCTTGGTAAATTTAAGAAAATTGAAATTCTATCAAGTATCTTTTCTGACCACAATGCTATGAGACTAGATATCAATTACAGGAAAAGATCTGTAAAACATACAAACACATGGAGGCTAAACAATACGCTACTTAATAACGAAGTGATCATTGAAGAAATCAAAGAGGAAATTAAAAAATACCTAGAAACAAATGACAATGGAGACACGACGACCCAAAACCTATGGGACGCAGCAAAAGCAGTTCTAAAAGGGAAGTGTACAGCAATACAATCCTACTTTAAGAAACAGGAAACATCTCGAATAAACAACCTAACCTTGCACCTAAAGCAATTAGAGAAAAAAGAACAAAAACATCCCAAAGTTAGCAGAAGGAAAGAAATCATAAAAATCAGATAGGAAATAAATGAAAAAGAAATGAAGGAAATGATAGCAAAGATCAATAAAACTAAAAGCTGGTTCTTTGAGAAGATAAACAAAATTGATAAACCATTAGCCAGACTCATCAAGAAAAAAAAGGGAGAAGACTCAAATCGATAGAATTAGAAACGAAAAAGGAGAAGTAACAACTGACACTGCAGAAATACAAAAGATCATGAGATTACTACAAGCAACTCTATGCCAATAAAATGGACAACCTGGAAGAAATGGACAAATTCTTAGAAATGCACAACCTGCCAAGACTGAATCAGGAAGAAATAGAAAATATGAACAGACCAATCACAGGCACTGAAATTGAAACTGTGATTAAAACTCTTCCAACAAACAAAAGCCCAGGACTAGATGGCTTCACAGGCGAATTCTATCAAGCATTTAGAGAAGAGCTAACATCTATCCTTCTCAAACTCTTCCAAAATATAGCAGAGGGAGGAACACTCCCAAACTCATTCTACGAGGCCACCATCACCTTGCTACCAAAACCAGGCAAGGATGTCACAAAGAAAGAAAACTACAGGCCAATATCACTGATGAACATAGATGCAAAAATCCTCAACAAAATACTAGCAAACAGAATCCAACAGCACATTAAAAGGATCATACACCGTGATCAAGTGGAGTTCATTCCAGGAATGCAAGGATTCTTCAATATATGCAAATCAATCAATGTGATACACCGTATTAACAAATTGAAGGAGAAAAACCATATGATCATCTCAATAGATGCAGAGAGAGCTTTCAACAAAATTCAACACCCATTTATGATAAAAACCCTGCAGAAAGTAGGCATAGAGGGAACTTTCCTCAACATAATAAAGGCCATATATGACAAACCCACAGCCAGCATCGTCCTCAATGGTGAAAAACTGAAAGCGTTTCCACTAAGATCAGGAACAAGACAAGGTTGCCCACTCTCACCACTCTTATTCAACCTAGTTTTGGAAGTTTTAGCCACAGCAATCAGAGAAGAGAAGGAAATAAAAGGAATCCAAGTCGGAAAAGAAGAAGTAAAGCTGTCACTGTTTGCAGATGACATGATACTATACATAGAGAATCCTAAAGATGCTACCAGAAAACTACTAGAGCTAATCAATGAATTTGGTAAAGTAGCAGGAGACAAAATTAATGCACAGAAATCTCTGGCATTCCTATAT
The DNA here is from genome assembly GCF_964341445.2 of Mesoplodon mirus. NCBI lineage: Eukaryota > Metazoa > Chordata > Mammalia > Artiodactyla > Ziphiidae > Mesoplodon > Mesoplodon mirus. The sequence goes on along the minus strand of NC_138976.1, from coordinate 29,700,023 downwards.
ACTAATGATGAAAAATCTGAAAGTGAAATCAAGGAAACACTCCCATTTACCACTGCAACAAAAAGAATAAAATATCTAGGAATAAACCTACCTAAGTAGACAAAAGAACTGTATGCAGAAAGTTATAAGACACTGATGAAAGAAATTAAAGATGATACAAATAGATGGAGAGATGTACCATGTTCTTGGATTGGAAGAGTCAACATTGTGAAAATGACTCTACTACCCAAAGCAATCTACAGATTCAATGCAATACCTATCAAACTACCACTGGCATTTTTCACAGAACTAGAACAAAAAATTTCACAATTTGTATGGAAACACAAAAGACCCCAAATAGCCAAAGCAATCTTGAGAATGAAAAATGGAGCTGGAGGAATCAGGCTCCCTGACTTCAGACTATACTACAAAGCTACAGTAATCAAGACAGTGTGGTACTGGCACAAAAACAGAAAGATAGATCAATGGAACAGGATAGAAAGCCCAGAGATAAACCCACGCACATATGGTCACCTTATCTTTGATAAAGGAGGCAGGAATGTACAGTGGAGAAAGGACAGCCTCTTCAATAAGTGGTGCTGGGAAAACTGGACAGGGACATGTAAAAGTATGAGATTAGATCACTCCCTAACACCATACACAAAAATAAGCTCAAAATGGATTAAAGACCTAAATGTAAGGCCAGACACTATCAAACTCTTAGAGGAAAACATAGGCAGAACACTCTATGACATAAATCACAGCAAGATCCTTTTTGACCCACCTCCTAGAGAAATGGAAATAAAGACAAAAATAAACACGTGGGACCTAATGAAACTTCAAAGCTTTTGAACAGCAAAGGAAACCATAAACAAGACCAAAAGACAACCCTCAGAATGGGAGAAAATATTTGCAAATGAAGCAACTGACAAAGGATTAATCTCCAAAATTTATAAGCAGCTCATGCAGCTCAATAACAAAAAAACAAACAACCCAATCCAAAAATGGGCAAAAGACCTAAATAGACATTTCTCCACAGAAGATATACAGACTGCCAACAGACACATGAAAGGATGCTCAACATCTTTACTCATTAGAGAAATGCAAATGAAAACTACAATGAGGTATCATCTCACACCAGTCAGAATGGCCATCATCAAGAAATCTAGAAACAATAAATGCTGGAGAGAGTGTGGAAAAAAGGGAACACTCTTGCACTGCTGGTGGGAATGTGAATTGGTACAGCCACTATGGAGAACGGTATGGAGGTTCCTTAAAAAACTACAAATAGAACTACCATATGACCCAGCAATCCCACTACTGGGCATATACCCTGAGAAAACCATAATTCAAAAAGAGTCATGTTCTAGTATGTGAATTATATCTCAATAAAGTTGTGATTAAAATTAAAAAAAAAAAAAAAAAGAGTCATGTACCAAAATGTTCATAGCAGCCCTATTTACAATAGCCCGGAGATGGAAACAACCTAAGTGTCCATCATCGGATGAATGGATAAAGAAGATGTGGCACATATATACAATGGAATATTACTCAGCCATAAAGAGAAACGAAATTGAGCTATTTGTAATGAGGTGGATAGACCTAGAGTCTGTCATACAGAGTGAAGTAAGTCAGAAAGAGACAAACAAATACCGTATGCTAGCACATATATATGGAATCTAAGAAAAAAAAGTGTCATGAAGAACATAGGGGTAAGACAGGAGTAAAGACACAGACCTACTAGAGAATGGACTTGAGGATATGGGGAGGGGGAAGCGTAAGCTGTGACAAAGCGAAAGAGCGGCATGGTCATATATACACTACCAAATGTAAGGTAGATAGCTGGTGGGAAGCAGCCGCATAGCACAGGGAGATTAGCTCGGTGCTTTGTGACCGCCTGGAGGGGTGGGATAGGGAGGGTGGGAGGGAGACGCAAAAGGGAGGGGATATGGGAACATATGTATATGTATAACTGATTAAATTTTTTAATTAAAAAAAAAGAAAAAAGAAAATAATGTACTCCCACAGGAAGATGAAAGAACATAATTTAAAAGATGAGCTATTAGGAATTCTGAATAGAATCTTTTCTCAAGATTTTTCCCTAAGTGTTCTATTTATGATCCCAAAGCACTTAAGAACCTGAGAAATTAGTAGAAAATGTACTTACTTTCAGCTCTGAAGCAGGTACTTTTTGACCGAGATGACTGAGAACGAATGAGGTTTGAAAGTAAAGCAAGAGAAGGGCCTTGGGCTGGGACGCACAGAACAAATGCATCACTGGAGAGACTGTTGTTTGTTGTCATAACCTTGGATAAATGTCATTCGAAACGTACTGCATACTTCTGGTAATGTGTAAGTCAGAGAAATGAAAAGAAGGGGTTGGATTAAGACACAATTTCCATGGGCTCAGCTGGGCAAGGCTGCTTCCAATGTTCATGACAATGTTTATGGCAGACGGCAGACCCTGTGACCTTGTTCCTTTTTAACATCATTTTAGAGTCAGTTTTCAACCAAGGAATTCAATAAAATTGGATTTTGAGGGAAAAAAATGCAAGTATTTTTACTGATATTAGATATGCTTTTGGCATAGCTCATGATTTTGGAATAGTGTGGAAGCAATGTGGCTTCCTTACTTCCAGTGGAAATAAAATTTAAAATGGCTCCTATGTTCCAGAATTATTGAAAGAAATACTTTTACTTGCCTCTGTAGCTATTATTAAGATTCCAGGCCATTCTAAATTTGACCTTCTGGAAGCTAAAGGAAATCACCATGTTGATATTTCTTCAAGGAATGCCACTCTTGAAGGGACCAACAACAGCCAAACCTCTGCACGGTCCAAAGGGATATTTCCTCAAATGATAATTTAGAAAAACTGGCTAAAGAAGCCCAACAATTGATGTCAGAAAAGGAAAAAAAAAAAGATTGGAAATTCAACAATTCTTGGCTTGATAAAAAGAGGAAGCTCTGGTTTGGACCAAATAACAACCCAGACATATCAGAGATTCTAAAGTTCCCATTCCTCACCACTACACATGCATTAAACCATTGGTCTACAGACGAAATGATAGTATTCATTTATCAACGTGGGTGAGAAACTTCCCTGGAAGAGAGGCTGCTGCCTCTTCTGTGGCTAAAGTCCTTTAAGAAAAGATTATCCCTACCTGAGGAACTCCACTTGATCTTCATAGTGATCGAGGAACCTATTTTACTGGCCAGGTGCTTCAAGAGGTCCGTGTTATTTGGCTGATTCTGCAACACTTTCACTGTGCTTACCATCTTTAATCCTCTAGTTTAGTCAAATGCACTAATGGTATTATTAAGACTTATACTCAGGACATGGAAGCAACCTAAATGCCCATGGACAGAGGAATGGATAAAGAAGATGTGGTACATATATACAATGGAATATTACTCAGCCGTTAAAAATGAATGAAATAATGCCACTTGCAGCAACATGGGTGGACCTAGAGACTGTCATATTGAGTAAAGTAAGTCAGACAGAGAAAGACAAATATATGATATCGCTTATATGTGGAATCTAAAAAAATGGTACAAATGAACCTATTTACAAAACAGAAATAGAGCCACAGATGTAGAAAACAATCTTTTGGTTACCAGGGGTAAGGGGGGGGAGGGATAAACTGGGAGATTGGGATTGACATATATACACTACTATGTATAAAATAGATAACAAATAAGAACCTACTGTATAGCACAGGGAACTCTATTCAATACTCTGTAATGACCCATATGGGAAAAGAATCTAAAATACACTGCGTATATGTTTATGTATAACTGATTCACTCTGCTGTACAGCAGAAACTAACACAACATTGTAAATCAACTATAGTCCAATAAAAATTAAAAAATAAAAAAGACCCAACTGGCAAAACCTGTAGAGGCCCTCCAGATACCTTGGCCAAAAGCACTGCAGTTCATCCTTCTAAATCTCAGGTTCACTCCTTTTAGAACTCATAAACTCTTACCCTTTTAGATAGTCACAGAATACACAATGCACTTGGCTCCTGCTTCTTTTGACCCACAAGTGAAAAAAGGAGAGATACTTCAATATTTCAAAGGCCTAATTGCTTCTATTAAAAATAACCATGTTTTGGTAGAGCCATCTTTTCACACTGTGCCCTCAGGAGATATAGACTTTCAGCATTACACCTTTCAACCTGAAGATTTTGTCTATTGGAAAAGTTACCTCCAGAAGAACTCTCTTAAACCTCACTGGAAAGGCCCCTATCAAGTATTGCTAACCAAACCTTATGCTGCTAAACTCCAAGGAATAAACCCTTGGATTACATGACATGCTTCAAGGAAGTGCCAAACCTTGACTGAACCTGCACATCATCTGGTGTCCTGAAAGTAAAGATTTATCAGAATTGAAGCAGGCAACATCTGATAAGACAGCATTCCCAAGATATAAAGATCAGGCCTGTTGGAAGTTTTTGCCAAAATTTTGATGATGACATACGTTTCAGATGACCTCATATGTCTATGATATTAATAACACATGAACTTTAGATAAAAAGTGCCCAAGATTTCTCCTCCTACCCCTCCTTGTTACTTGCATGTGACCTCAATAGGTCTCCAATCTGTGCACTTTGCCTGTGATGTGAGACACTACACCCAGGAAAGGTCCTTCCTGACTCTGAGGGACAAAAATCTGCTGAAACTAGAAAACCTGACTCTTGATTAGTGATATTTTCAGAAAAAGATCTTGATCAAAAGGAGGAAATGTAAAAATTAACAAACAGAAATCTCTAATAGAGTTGAGAGACCAGAAGAGGGAGCTCTTATGCCCTGTGACAATAGCAGAGCCCAACAGGAATAAGAAAGACTCCTTTCCTGGCAAAGACTCAGCCAACGAAAAGCCATGGGCTCTTTGTGTGCTATAGCCCTCCTATCTTCCTTTTACCCTCTGTAAAAGTGTTCTCTTTCGCTTATCGTGTGGGAACTTGCACGTAACTCACCATGGTTGCAGACCCCAAATTGCAATTCTCTGCTGATCCCAAATAAACCCATCCTTGCTGGAGAAATTCTGGCAGTCTATTTGTTTCAGGTCAACACAGCCAAAAACCTAGAAGATTAAAGAGAATATTGGTTTTCCTCTCTGAAAAGATGCATTTGTATATTTTCTTCCTTGAACTTAACACATCTTTTGTCATTTTTCTTGTAGGTTGTTTGTGTCTTGTTGATATGAAGAAGTTATTTACACAAATGGAAAATTATTCCTATGTCTAATAAAATCTGCAAATATTTTCCCCAGTTTGTCATTTTTGTTTTTGAAATGCTTATGTTGGGGGCTTCCCTGATGGCGCAGTGGTTGAGAGTCCACCTGCCAATGCAGGGGACACGGGTTCGTGCCCCGGTCCGGGAAGATCCCACATGCCACGGAGCGGCTGGGCCCATGAGCCATGGCCGCTGAGCCTGCGTGTCCAGAGACTGTGCTCCGCAACGGGACAGGCCACAACAGTGAGAGGCCCACGTACCGCAAAAAAAAAAAAAAAAAAAAAAAGAAATGCTTATGTTGGGCTTTCCCATGGAGTAATTCTATTTTTTGTATAAATTATTGAATTTTTATGTAATTAAATTTAAGGTTTCTGAGTTTTATGTCATATTTCAAAAAGGTTTATCATTCTAAGACTACTTAATATTTTTCTCATGGCTTTTCTAGCATTTTTGTATTTTTGCTATTGGTTTCACGAAGTTTCGTAAATAAGTTTTGAAGTAAACAAACAGAGTTTTTAAGACTTAATTTACACAGTTTTTCATTGTGGGATGTACTATACTTTGTTTGAAAGTTCTCTCTTGCTGGACCCTTAGGTTTTCATTTTGCTTTGATTGGATTTTTGCAAAACTACAAATTTTAAAATTTTATAGCATGTTCAGTATATCCCAAATTACATTTTCAGGGGGACTCTCAAAAGTATACTATCCAAGGTTCCCAATACTATTTATATACTTACAAATGTATATATAATCATATTCACTAGAACAAACATATTGATGAAAGTCCACTCTGTGCCAGATACTGTGTTGAACTCTGGAAGCACTATACAAAGAGGAATGCTAATACTGTAATTTTTATATTATATAGAATTAGGTGTGGGCCTATATCCTATTTTACCCCCCTAGCAGTAAAACAGTTTACTTTTTGTGAATTTTTGAGAAGAACTAAACTAAGTAAATTCTTATACTTGCATCCCAGCATCAGTCAATGAAGGTATTGTTTAGAAATTTCTGAGGATATATACATTTCTTTATTCATAACATATTATTTCCAGAAGCTAGTTGTAGGTCTTAGTTGAGTACAGGTCCAATATAGACGTACTAACATTGACCATGTCAGTGTTAGCGTACTTTCTAGGGATGGCCCCAAACATATTCTTTTGCTGAAGCACTAACACTGGTAAAATTAGGGATATCACTCTTTTTTTTTTTTTTTTTTTTTGCGGTATGCGGGCCTCTCACTGTTGTGGCCTCTCCCGTTGCGGAGCACAGGCTCCGGACGCGCAGGCTCAGCGGCCATGGCTCACGGGCCCAGCCGCTCCGCGGCATGTGGGATCCTCCCAGACCGGGGCACAAACCCGTGTCCCCTGCATCGGCAGGCGGACTCTCAACCACTGCGCCACCAGGGAAGCCCGGGATATCACTCTTATATGCGACATGCAGGAAAGGTCTTCCAAATATAAACTGCACTTATTTACTTATTCAATTATTTGCTTATCTATGTGTTTATCTATCTATCTATATATATGTTTATATAGATAGATTTAAGTTTAAAGCTTTGGCAGTAGCAATTTTATACAAAAAGTCATAAAAGCATATTAAAAATAAATGCTTTTGTGGCAGGATTAGGAGATGATAGAGAAAAAAATTACTTTTCCTTCTCCAGGCCAACTTTGCAAAATGAATACATTTCTTCTTTAACACCAATCTGCCCTTCTACCATTCAGGCTTGCAGTGGCCTCTCTGATGATTATGTCGTAGAGTGACAGCATTGAGCGTGCTAAAACTCCAATAATAAACAATTCTATCACTACTTCAATATTTATTTCTTAGGATCTAGGACTGAGCTCTCCATCCAGAGGAGATAGAACTATCACTGGAATGTGTACTAGCTTCAGATCAGAGATTTGCTATTATCAAGGTCACCCAATTTCCAAATAACTGCTTGATTCTGGTGAAGCTTTGTGTATCAAATGGTACATTATCAGTATATAGTAAATCTGGTATAATTCCAGGGCCCACAAAATATTCTTTGCACAAAGACAGGTAACATGTTGAGTAAGCCTGGGATACCCACAAAATTTACACAAAATATGCTTACTGAGAGAATCAGGTTACACCATTTCCTGGCAGCTCTTTATGCAGTCAGCATGAAGATCACAGTCTAAGTCTGTTTCCTTACCTCTCTTCTTCAGTGGTCTATTTTAAGTTTAATGAAGTATTTCTTGGCTTGCTCTGTAATGTAAGCTTTAACAATTCTAGCCATTTACGTACCTGATCCTGAAAATGATATAAATTTTCAGCCTTACTGAAAAAAATAATCATCAAAACAAAAAGTATGCTTGTCTAAAGACTGGTGAGCTATGGCCTAAAAATTTTATCAACATAGGGGTTTGAACAGCTGCTGTTATTTACACAAGGATGATTTAATTCAGATAACTCAATATACCTTTTATCTCTTAATTCTGTGATTATGACAGCAATAATACCTCCAATATCTGGATTTATTATAGTGACTGGCTTTACATAGGATTTATCACTATAAATGACTATTGCAATTGCATTGTGGAAAGTTGCCCAAGATGTTTTCATCTTAAATGTTCTATTTTCCCTCTGTAGGAAGGCAATTTATTTCTTGGAACTGGGTATGATTAACAATAAATGGTAATGTTTGAGGTTCATAGTCAGGAGCACAACCTACCTTGTGAATAGGTAGAGGATCTGAAATCTACCTCTTATTTTTTTTATTATTATTATTTTTTTTGCGGTACGCGGGCCTCTCACTGTTGTGGCCTCTCCCGTTGCGGAGCACAGGCTTTGGATGCGCAGGCTCAGCAGCCATGGCTCACGGGTCCAGCCGCTTTGCGGCATGTGGGATCTTCCCGGACCGGGGCACAAACCCGCGTCCCCTGCATCGGCAGGCGGACTCTCAACCACTGCGCCACCAGGGAAGCCCATACTGGGCCTCTTTGAGCAAAGCTTTCAAGTGGGTTAAAACATGACATAAATGATAAAATGATAAAAAATTGTGACAAAGAAACATTTTTCCTTTAAAAAATTAGTGATCATCTAGTAGGGTCGGTTGTGAGATGCACAAAGGGAAGAGACACCAGAGAGTGCATAAAGTACCACAGATGGCTAGATAATTCTTGGAGTTCTTGTGAAAAACAAAGACAAAAAAAAATAAAAGGGAAAAGAAAAAGAAAAACAGAGGGGGATAGAAATGAGAACCAAAGGAGGGAGTAGGGGAAGGAAAGGATTTTTTTATTCTATCACGTAACTATGGTTTTGACACTTCACTAAAATATCCATTCTTATCCATATTGTTCCTAAAATTTGGTTACTTATTTCTAATAACCACCTTGGATTTTTGCCTAGCCCATTAGTCTTAGCTCCATACGTGAATTCTGTTGATTCTATTAACCTGCCACACTGGCTACATTTTGCAAATACGGTGCTTCAAAAGCCTCCCTTCTTAGAACTAGGACATATCAAAACTGTCCCAAGAGACTTGGATTGCTAGTTTATTTTATAGTGACATTTAGCCATTCTGACAAGTGCTATTATATGTTCCCCATAAAGGTTGTCTCTGACAATATGTGTAAATCAAATAAATTAAAGTCATATAAGCTATTAGTTTTCCGTTCTGGTTGACATCTGTGATATTTGTTAATAAATATTTTAGTACATTTACAGACAATGATAAAGAGAGCATCATTAATGCTGGGATAATTTTCTCCCAAAGGATATACTAGGCAGCTGCTTACCTCTAATAAAGTAAAATCTAAGGCCATGAGTTTATACTTTGTCCTACTATTATAACAGCCTAAATATATCATATTAGTTTATACTAAGAACATGCATCATATATTGCTCTGCAGTGTGGTGCAGAGGAAGGACCATTATAGGCATCAGGAGTCACATATTTAAGTCTCAAGTTCTCTGATGTCTTGTAAATTATTTCTCCTATCCAGATCTCAGTTTCCCCATCTATAAAGCCAAAGTCATGAACTAGACGAATTCTAAAGATCTTTCTAGTCCTAAAATTCTGAAATTTGTGTTTTGTTAAATCTTTACTGGAAATCTAGCTGATAGGTAGGGATTATTCTTTCTCATCTCATTAACACCAGGCCTTGCCCAACCCCATCTGTCCTCCACACTCTGAGTATCTGACCCAACAATATTAATGGTGAGATTAGGTTGGGGCTACTTGAAGTGTATGTAATTGTAGTATAGAAAATAGGTCAAAGGTTGATTCTTAGACCATCTAAAAACTGAACTAGACTTCGGTTTGTTTTTGAATGCACCAGTTTTCCTAGGTTCCTCAAATATGATGAGGCAGATGGGTGGGTGTAAAGGGAAAAGTGAGGTAGATGGGTTAAGGAAGAAAAAAAAAATCTTTACTTCACTTATCTAATTAACATTTGCTGAAGTACCTGCAACGTGCTAAGCACCGTGCTAGGTCCTGTGCTAGTAACTGAGCATACAAAGATGAATAAGATGGTCCCTGCTTTCATAAAGCTCATAACCTAGCAGTAGAGACAGAGAGTTAAGATTATTTTTGTACTGTAATGTGATGTGAGCAGCATTTAACTTTTATGGGCACTTAAAATATGTCACACTCTTTGCTAAGAGCTTTACAAGTATTACCTAGTCAATTACCAAAAGAGATCTGTAAAGTAGGCATATTGTTATCATATTCACTTTTTTTTTATAGAATGGAGAAAAAAGTACAAAGAAGTTAGTTAAAACTACTCTTTACACATGGGCCCTCATGGTCCTTGCTGTCTCATTGCTTCTCTGAGTCTTTTTCAACTTTTCTCCAGTTAACAATTCTCTGGTTCTATTTCTATTTCACATTCCAGAGAGAATCTGATTAGACAATTTTAGCAGTATAATATGTTTTGGAAACAGCCTTGCTCTAGATGAGCTCACTTCATTTACATTTGGATTTTGTCAAACCGTAGATTCATGACTCTTGAGCCAGATGCCTTTCCCCTCATGGAATCATGTATGACAAGCAAGCAGGGTAACGTGGTATAGAAAGTGGCTGCTCTCCTGAGCAAGACAAAATTCCTTGGAAGACTGTTGTGTGCAATAGCCTGCATGATTGGCTTACTCAGTTTAAAAGGTAAGGATGAGTTTTCAAATAATGGAACATGTCAACTGTGTAGTGTGCTTTAAGACTGATCATAAATAAATGCTATGTAGTACCACTAAACATAGAAACTTAAAAAAATTAACTAGTTAACCATTTATAGGATCTAAATAAAATATTTCCCTAAAGCAATTACATTTAATAAAGATCTTAGCATAAATATTTCAGGTATAAATTGAATGAGTGCTTTGTATTCAAGTTTTGATGAACACAAGTTACTTTTTTAAATGCTCATATGTTTATGTTCTTAAGTTTTTGCTCTATTGCATTCTAGCAGTTTTGGTTGCAAAACCATGATATCTGGGATACAATTTCATGTTTAATTTGATCATTTGGGGAATGGAGGCCCCAGGTACACATAAGTGAAAATTTTGGCAACTATGAGAATGTAGATCTTAGCATTTGAACAATGCCTTAGTTCTCTGAGGATCCATCGTCAGAGTGACGCTTCTCAGGTATTACACAATTCTCTCCTCCTGTCCAATTAATTGTTTTTCTACATTACCTTGGATCACCTTCCCTAACATTCTACAAGTGTATGGCTCTATTTTTTGGCATATAAGATTTATTTTATTTATTTATTTTTTGATATGTAGATGTTTAATTTGGGGAGGACACAGAGGTTTGGAACATTTTGTTAATCCTGAGAAAATAGCATTATTGGGATGCTACTGATCACAGAATGTCAGAATAGGTATAACGCCACTCCCTCACTCTCTAGGAAATGGAGTTGGGGAAGCAGAGGTGAGAGAAGGGGATATATTTGTACTTAATGGTAGAAAACTGTGTTTCCATTTGCTGTGCCATTTTCAGTAGGGTGGTTGATAGCAGACTACAACTGCCATAAAACTCAATCCACAGCTATACAAAGTGAGAAGTTATTATTAGAAGAGTAATTACTTAGGATTATTGCTCATCAACTATTTTACACTTTCAACACAATAACTGTCCACTATGTACCTGAATTAAAATCAAATTTTAAATGGAAATAAAATTGCTGGTAATTCGTCCTTGTTCATAGGAACTACACAAAAGTCTCTAGGAGTTCAGATTGGTCCAAGGGATTTGAAATTCAGTGTTTAATGGGCCAAGCAGTTAATGTAAATGAATGAAGTTGACCTTGTGCATGAATGCTGGGATTTGCAAACTGGAACCTGGATGCCCCATCTCAAGAGGTCAACAACTCTGCAGAGAACTCTTAAGAATAGTGTCATATCATGCAAGAAGCTGTCCCAGTGTTGCCAGTCTGATATTTCAAGAGAAGCCCAAGATTCAGATTTCGGTGAAAAATCCATTTCTAAATATAAATTCAATTTTTAAAACTGCATGGGGTCAAATACATGTTTTTCAGGTCAGATCAGGCTACTTATTTGAGATGTTTGGTTTAATGACATCCAACTTGATATCCAGTGTGTCCATCTCATGACTGTAATAGATTTAGAAGTTGCTCAGGATATTAGTGTAGGAATTTATAAAAAGAGTGGATGGACAATGCTAAAATTTGCCTCTATATTTGTTCCTTACTTATGTTTTCAATGCTCACTTCTACGCATCCTCCATCACAAACCTTTAATTTTGCTATCAAGTTTAGCTGGGTTTAGGGCAATTCTCTTTTGAGGTATATTTTGCATAGTTGTGCTTTGAATGACTGTTTTGATTTTATATACTATTAACTTTACTTCTGTGTTTTCAGAGGTGAAGTGAGGGAGATCTCATTCATCAAGTGCAAATGCTTTCTAGAAATGAAAGCATTGCAAGAATCACCTAGCTAATATTAATTGTGTGAAAAAGAGTTTTCAACTCTTATGCACTGATAGAAGTCCCACCTCCAGACTTGAAAGATCACTCCTTAATTGGGCTTGTTAATGAGAATATTATTGCTAATTTGTTTTTCTAAAAAGTACTAGGTAATGTCAACATAAATTTGCAGTCCAGCCACACCATACCCATTTATGCAACAGCTAAGGACTCCACATGATCTTGCTAGCAAATGGTCCTTGATTTTCTATATATGTGCACCTGTGGAAAAAGGCTAGAACTCTCAGTTCATGTTTTGGGATTTTTTCCAGTCACATTATCACCATACTGTATATTAATGGTGCAATAAAGTGTTTTTTTGAAGGTCCTTGTGATTTAGAGACACCCCAGGAGACAATGGATATTGTCATATGCATCATGGTATTTTGCTCCCTTTCCTTCTCCTAGCCCCATTTCCCAGAGAAAGTCAGATTTATTCCATCTCTGCTGAACTATGATCATGCTGGTTCAAATCTTGGTGATTGATTTATTCATGGGTTCTAGGCCCTCTAGAAGTTATCTATCCCGGGACTCCAAAGTTTTCTCTCCTGGATACTCAATTTCTGATTTTCAGATAGAAAAAAACTACATAGCTCTCAGTCTAAAGCAATTACGCATGACTTTATTTCATATGCTCTTGATCCTCAACATCATTACGTTTAATGTTTCTGTTATATTCCCTGCGCATGGTTTGGTTCATATTCGCTTAGGGAAAACAAGATTCATGATCTGATATTTAATATTCCAGTTGTACATCAACTTTTTTACATCTCTGAGGGTCAATATCTTCTCCTAATTCCATAATGTACTGAATCCCTTCATGTTCTATATATGTGCATATGTTAAGATGGAAAAACAAATAAATTCTATATATTACTGCATTTTCCCCCATAGGGTCTTGTAAAATACTATGTAATTCTTATTAAACTTATTTTTCATTCATTCAAAGATATTTATTTCAGGTACTTACTGCCGTGTAGTGGAAAAAGATGTATAAGATTCATTATTACCTTTATGTAGGTTATAATCTAGTGGGTAAGATAGTTATGCTCATGAGAAACTAGAACAAAGTTAGACCATTGTAAATAGAGCTACAAGTGCCCTGAGAGAAGTATGACCAAAATGCTATAGGGCACACAGTAATTAATTCTGATTTGGGGCATTGGGAGAAATCTGATAGTTCACTGTAGAAGGAATTTTAACATTAACCCAATAAAATTATTTTTCAAAGAAACTTTCTTCTTACATAAACACTAGAAGTCATGTCTTCCAAAAAATAAGTAAGCTGACATCATTAGCCATGGAAAATGCCCTCCCTCAATATTACTATTAACAGTAATGGGCAACTCTAAATCCCATTCTTCCACGTCGACTCATGAATATTAATGAGACAAAATGCCAGCTATTCCTCATGGAAATACAGAAAAGGTGAAAATGAGACATATGATCTGAGATTTCAATTTGTAAGTGTGAATATAATAAAACAGAGTACATCTAAAATTTATCAGAAAAGTTAGCCTAGATTTTTTAGTATCTCTTTTTCTTGTGATATTTAGGCTTCACTCTCCCTATTTTACTCTTAAAATCATTCTCTCAAGGGATTCTGATTTGGTAGTTTTAAGGCTGCAGGGCATGACAAGATAAAGAAAAAAATCTACCTTGCTTTTATTTCAGGCATGTTATTTGTGTTTTCAAGTGGCTCTATTTTAAAATCAATATAGCCATAACAATTCTAGAAGGCAGTTAACATTTTGAGTACATTTATGCTAGAAAACAGTGTGCTTATGATCCATCTGGATTCTACTGAAATACTCTTACTCCCATGCCCAGGTTTAATGACCAACTTTTTTTCCCATTATTGCTTTCACATTTTAACTCCTAGCCTGAATATAACGTAGGGTTTGTTACTACCAAAGTGAGTAGAGGAAAAAGGCAGCCTAACCTTGAGCCAGATACTACTGTGGCCATCAAGTATTTTTAGTCTGAAGCCTGGCTATGTTATACCAGTTGTTTACATTGGCGGAGATCCCTATATCCGCTAATGTAAAGCTACCAGGTCACTTAGAAATACCCCTTTCCTACCAAGCACACTTGGAAAAATATATACATAGAAAAGCTGATGTTCTCTTAAATCCTTGTGAAATTCTTAATGAGTGCTATTGGAAATATTGTTCATTTTTAACATACACATAGAGCTAAGATTCATGTTTATCACAACTGATGAACAAATATGTTATTAACTAAAGTCCAAGATTTGTAATAGGGTACAATTTTTGTATTGTACATTTTATGGATTTTGATGACAGTATAATGGTATGTATGCAACATAACAGTATCATAACGAATAGTTTCACCACCATAAAAATCTCCTGTGCTTATGCAACACCTCCTCACTCTTCTCAGACCCCTGGCAAGCACTGATCTATTTACTGTCTCTGAAGTTTTTCCTTTTCTGAAAGTCATATAATAGGAATCATATGGCATGCAGCTTTTTCACATTTACTGCTTTCACTTAGCAATATACATTTAAGTTTCCTCTGTGTCTTTCTATGGCTTGATATCATTTCTTTCTTTCTTTTGTTTAACATCTTTATTGGAGTATAATTGCTTTACATTGGTGTGTTAGTTTCTGCTTTATAACAAAATGAATCAGCTATACGTATACATAAATCCCCAAATCTCCTCCCTCTTGCGTCTCCCTCCCTCCCACCCTCCCTATGCCACCTCTCTAGGTGGTCACAAAGCACTGAGCTGATCTCCCTGTGCTATGCGGCTACTTCCCACTAGCTATCTATTTTACATTTGGTAGTGTATATATGTCAGTGCTACTCCCTCACTTTGTCCCAGCTTACCCTTCCCCCCCGCCCAGTGTCCTCAAGTCCATTCTCTATGTCTGCATCTTTATTTCTGTCCTGCCCCTAGGTTCTTCAGAACCACTTTTTTTCCTTTTTAGATTCCATATATATGTGTTAGCATACAGTATTTGTTTTTCTCTTTCTGACTTACTTCACTCTGTATGACAATCTCTAGGTGCATCCACCTCACTACAAATAACTCAACTTCGTTTCTTTTTATGGCTGAGTAATATTCCATTGTATATATGTGCCACATCTTTTTTATCCATTCATATGCCAATGGACACTTAGGTTGCTTCCACGTCCTGGCTACTGTAAATAGAGCTGCAATGAACATTGTGGTATATGACTCTTTTTGAATTATGGTTTTCTCAGGGTATATGCCCACTAGTGGGATTGTTGGGTCATATGGTAGTCCTATTTTTAGTTTTCTAAGGAACCTCCATACTGTTCTCCATAGTGGCTGTATCAATTTACATTCCCACCAACAGTGCAAGAGTGTTCCCTTTTCTCCACACCCTCTCCAGCATTTGTTGTTTGTAGACTTTTTGATGATGGCCATTCTGACCCATGTGAGGTGATACCTCATTGTAGTTTTGATTTGCATTTCTCTAATGATTCGTGATGTTGAGCATCCTTTCATGTGTTTGTTGGCAATCTGTATATCCTCTTTGGAGAACTGTCTGTTTAGGTCTTCTGCCCATTTTTGGATTGGGTTCTTTGTTTTTTTGCTATTGAGCTACTGAGTTGTGAACTCTAATTTGAAAAACACTTCACTAAAAGAAAACTTTTACTGATAATCTAATTTTTCCCTACCATGTACATTTTCATATTTTCTTTTTTCACAGTAAAAATATGTGGCAAGTACATTAGCAGTCAGTGACATCACATGACACCCATGATCTATCTTTTCTTTGCCCTTACTGAAGTGTGATAGAAGAAATCACATGACAAATGATGAGTAAGAGCTTTTAAAATTTGGATCTAATCGGGCCCAGCAGGTGCAAGTTATTGTTTACTCTTCTTTTTCGTCTGGAGAACTCAGAGGAAAAGGATAGTTATATGCTAAACTAATTTCAGACACTGTGCAGTTTTCTCTTGCAAATGAATCCATCAAAATATAGGGAGCACCTGCTGACCTGTGCACATTGCTATTCAATGCTGACTCAATATTTTCAGGGAGAGAGTGGAATAAAAACTTGTATTTTAAATATTTTAATAATATCTACTGATCATTTGTCCTAGCAGCTGTTTTATTTTTGCTGACATAGTAGAGAAAAGTGTTCCTCATCCTTGGAAAGTGTGAGTTTCTGTTGGAGATTTGCACAGTTCTAAGCATCCTGAGCTTAGTTCATTTCTTAAAGCATGCCAAGACCAGCATGAATTGCTCTCCTATCCTTTCTTACTACAAGTTTTAGCACCTAAATCTATCTTCCTTTTTTCTTTATTTGTACCACCACTCACTGTGTCGTGTAACATTCCCCAAACTGGCTGCCAGAGGTTTTTAATAAAAAGCTTTACTGAGAAGATAGACTGGGCATAACATATTAAAATTATAAATATGGCAACATGACAATAGTTTAAGGACTATTACCAGTACTTAAAGACATTATTCTAGGTTTCTTAACAGGAACAGGAAGGTTTCAGATAGTTCTCTGGTCTTCCTTTCTATTTTGAAGAGTAGAATACACCCAACCTTCTCCTCCCTCAGATCCTGGTTCTTTTCTGGATTGCTCTCTCTTTGTTTTATTTATTCATTCTGAATATCAACCGTAATGGATTGATAGGTTTGAACTTGTCCCCATTTAAGTATCCAATATCAAGTAAGTAGTTTGCATTCCTGGAGACCCCCGGTGTATTTTCCACATGGATAAACCCTATATATGTTTCCTAGGTCTTCGGGAAATATCCCATTATGATCTTTACTCAAAATTGTATTTTTATATTATTCGTGTTCTTTTGTTAACCAAAGGTTAAAACTAGTGATTCCCTCAAATAACTTTTTCTTCAAATATAATCTTATGTGGAAAGTGATATCTAAAACCAATAAAAAAAAGGAGCACCTCTATTTGAGGAGAGGAGAAGAGCTTCAGAGCCCAGTGAACCCATCACTGAGGTTTCCTCATCCCTGATGTTCATCTCTGATGGAACTCCTAAGACTTCCCAGTTGACATAAAACCCACAAATACATACATGTGAGCACACACATACCATACATGTCTGAACAAACAGATCCCATTGCTCCTACTTGATGTTGAGAAGCTTTTGTTAAAGAAGGAAAAATTATATTGATTTCTGATTAAATATTTAATCGCTGCTACTAATTGAAAGCACATGAATAAAAATTGTATTTATCCCCAGTGAGAATGAGAGAGAGAACAACTACAGACAAAATACTTCCACAAATTTTTGGAAGACAAAAAGCAGATGGAGAGATGGAGAAGTGGCAACTGAACTAGAAATCCTCCCCCCCAAAAAAGCTACAATTTAAAAGGCCAGAAACTATCAAACTCTTAGAGGAAAACATAGGCAGAACACTCTATGACATAAATCACAGCAAGATCCTTTTGGACCCACCTCCTAGAGAAATGGAAATAAAAACAAAGATAAACAAATGGGACCTAATGAAACTTCAAAGCTTTTGCACAGCAAAGGAAACCATAAACAAGACCAAAAGACAACCCTCAGAATGGGAGAAAATATTTGCAAATGAAGCAACTGACAAAGGATTAATCTCCAAAATTTATAAGCAGCTCATGCAGCTCAATAGCAAAAAACAACCCAATCCAAAAATGGGCAGAAGACTTAAATAGGCATTTCTCCAAAGAACATATACAGACTGCCAACAAACACATGAAAGAATGCTCAACATCATTAATCATCAGAGAAATGCAAATCAAAACTACAATGAGATATCATCTCACACCAGTCAGAATGGCCATCATCAAGAAATCTAGAAACAATAAATGCTGGAGAGGGTGTGGAGAAAAGGGAACACTCTTGCACTGCTGGTGGGAATGTGAATTGGTACAGCCGCTATGGAGAACAGTATGGAGGTTCCTTAAAAAACTAAAAATAGAACTATCATATGACCCAGCAATCCCACTACTAGGCATATACCCTGAGAAAACCATAATTCAAAAAGAGACATGTACCAAAATGTTCATTGCAGCTCTAGTCACAATAGCCCGGAGATGGAAACAACCTAAGTGTCCATCATCGGATGAATGGATAAAGAAGATGTGGCACATATATACAATGGAATATTACTCAGCCATAAAAAGAAACGAAACTGAGCTATTTGTAATGAGGTGGATAGACCTAGAGTTTGTCATACAGAGTGAAGTAAGTCAGAAAGAGAAAGACAAATACCGTATGCTAACACATATACATGGAATTTAAGAAAAAAAAAGTCATGAAGAACTTTGGGGTAAAACAGGAATAGAGACACAGACCTACTGGGGGTGGGCTTGGGGATATGGGGGGGTGGGCTGTGACTGGGCCGGGGAGAGGCATGAACGTGTATACACTGCCGGGCACGGGGTGGATGGATGGTGGGGGATGGCCACGTGGTGCGGGGGGATCGGCTCAGTGCTTTGTGGCCGCCTGGAGGGGTGGGATGGGGAGGGTGGGAGGGAGGGAGACGCAGGAGGGTGAGGATGTGGGAACAGATGTATATGTATGACTGATTCACTTTGTTGTAAAGCAGAGACTAATAAAAAATAATAAAATAAAATAAAATAAAATAAAAGCCTGAAGAGGAGTTTACCTAAGAATCATATTAAAAGTAGTTAAAATCTGTTGAGTATGGACTAGGTGAACAAATTCCAGCCCTGAGAAAACTGATGAAAATTAGCATCTCTATAAGCTCTGTCATGGCAGCACCCACAGCCTTTGGGTGAGAGGTCTCCTGTATGAGCCAGAAAACTGGAGGACTGGTTGAAAGTCTGTCTAGAGTGGTTACTTATACAGCACTTACTGTGGTACTTACATACCACTCACTGTGTGTTAGGCACTCTTCTTGTAGCTTTACAAAACATATATTTTTATTTCTATAAGACACCTAAGAGTAGAGTATTAACATTATCTTTTTACACATAAGGAAACTGAGGCACAGAAAGGTTAAATTGCTCAAGTTCAACCAGATAGTAAGTAATGGTGCCATGGATTCAAACCCAGCCAGTCTGCCTCCATTCTCTTAATAGCATTGCTATGTTGCTTCCTACTTTTTTCCTCAGGAGAATTTGAATGGAAGGAGCTATATCTGAGGAAACTAATGCATAGCAGAGAGCAGGGCCAAAGGGAGAAGCTGAAGACAATGGGGTTAAATTAATCTTTTTATTCTGAATTGTGTGGCCTTCACTCCCACTCTGCTCTTGACAGCACGGAGGTACTGATTTCTTCCACGCCCTGAACACACATATCAACAGGAAATTGGAGGATGTGCACCTGAAGGAATATCTTGAGAGGAAAGATCTTCACATGCTGAATTGGCAGTCTCATGGTGAAAAGGTTGACTTATTTGTTTACTCTAAAGCCCACCAACTGACAACTTCACATTATGTACTTTTATTGGTTTATTCTTAAGTGAAAAAGGTGAGAAAATGTTCACAAAGAATTTGAGGCATAGTTTCAACATGAAAAAGATACAACCAATAATACTAATACTAATTGTTATAATTAGTACTAATTGTTATAATAATTCCTCAGAGTGAGATAAATGAAGCCAAAGAAAACAATTAGTAATATTCTCAGAGTGATGTATCCATAAAACAAGATCTGAATTCTGTGACAAATGTTTTGTAATAAAATGAGAAACAACTCTTGAAAACTATGAAAAATATATGCAAAATTTTAAGATTCCAGTAAATGGGTTGGAATATAAATTGAGCTAAAGTATCAGAAAGTAGAACACAACAGCAAAGAGACCAAACAGAAGACTAAAATATAAGAACAATTTTCCTGAATTTTTACTGTTTCCATTTGTTAGTCTATATATGCTCTTGAATTTTGTGAACCACCACATGCATAAAAATAATTTCAGAATAATCTATGCTTTGTCCACCAACTAATGATGTTGAGCATCTTTTCATGTGATTATTGGTCATTTGTGAATATTCTTCAGTAAATAATTCAAATCTTTGATTCTTTAAAAGTTGGGTTATCTTTTTATTATTGGTTTTAAGGGCTCTTTTTATATTAAAGGATGTAAGTCCTTTATCAGATAAAATTTACAATTTTTTTTCATATTCTGTAGTTATCTTTTTGTTTTATCAATATTTACACTCATTTTTCTCTGCATTTTTCATCTTTCTCTGAAATCTATTGGATCCTTCTGAAGTTTTAAAGTTTCCCTTTTCATGATTTGGAAGCAACAGCTTGAATTTCTCTTCTTGCCTTAAATTTTTAGCATGTTTGACTGAATTTTTGACCAAAGTTTACAGATTTCCAGTATATCTTTCCTCTTCATAATAAAGAAAAAACTATCACTAAAATATACTAACTGAACTCCCTCATTTTTATTTTTATTGTCTAAAGTTTTGGTTTTACCTATTAAAATTAACAAAAATAAATGTATTTATTAATTTATATACTTATTTGCTTACTATCACTGGCTAATGCAATGTCTTTGGTTTTTTTTTGTCTGTTTTTAGTGCATCATACGCCTTCTATCTTGGTACATTTTTTAAGTACTGAAATATTGTTAACTTGATACATGTGAAAATGTGTTTATTTTGTCCAATTATTAAAGAGTGATTAAGCTGTGTGTCATGTTCCAGTTAACATACTTCCTCAAGACATTGAAAATATTATTCCATTTTCTTCTTGTTTCTTTACAGCATATGAGACATCTGCTATTTGTCATTTCTTTTTTGGTTCTGGTTGAATACTATCTTTAAATTCACTAAATACCCTTTGATTCTGTCCAGGCTATAATTTATCACATCTATTGAAAGAAAAATTTTAAATCATTTTATTGAGGTATAACTGACATGTAAAATGTTTACAACTTGATAAGTGTGGGGATATATATACACCAGTGAAACCATCACCACCATCAAGGCCATAGACATATCCATAACCTCCCAAAGTTTCCTTCGGCACCTATTGCTGTTGTTACTATTACTATTATTAATAATAATAGTATTATTATTAGAATATTTGACATAAGAGCTACCCTCTTAGAAAATTTTAAGTATACAACACAGTATTATAAGGTACAGGCACTATTCTGTATACTACTGTGAGTATATTTATATATGTTCTCTGGAAATTATTTATCTTTCACTGAAACTTTGTATCTTTTGACTATCACCTCTCCACTTCCCCCATCCACATTCTATTCTCTGCTTCTGTGAATTTGACTACTTTAGATTACACATTTAAGTGAGATGATACAATATTTGTCTTTCTCTGTTTGGTTTATTTTACTTCACTTTATATCTTCTAGGATGTGTCATATACATACAATGGAATATTATTCAGAGAAGGAAATCCTGCCATTTGTTTTTGTTTAATTTTAATGGTTGCATTTCATATATATCTTCACTTCAATCATAGTTCTTTTTTTTAAAAAATAGGGTTTGTGTTCATACTCATTTCAGATTGGTCTATCATTTACATTTCATCAGAAGTACATTAACTTTCCTTTTTTTTCTTAGCATTAGTTTTACTCATTTACTTTGACATGTTGTTACACATTTATCTGTGTGAGAGGGATTTTGTTCTCTTTTTTCTATCAGTGGGTTTGGTACTAATATGCTTTTGAAAGTCTAGTTTCTAAATGTAGAAGCTCACTGATTTTAGACATGTCTTCTTTTCTATTAAAGCATTTATGGATAGTATCATGTCATCTGCAAACAGTGACAGCTTTACTTTTTCTTTTCAATTTGGATTCCTTCTATTTCATCTTCTTCTCTGATTGCTGTGGCTATTACTTCCAAAACTATGTTTAATAAAAGTGGAGAGAGTGGACATTCTTGTCTTTTTTCTAATCTTAGAGAAAATGCTTTCAGCTTTTCATCATTGAGTATGATGTTAGCTGGGGGTTTGTCATATTTGTTCTTTATTATACATAGAAAGACCTACTATACATAGCAAATTCTAAAATCACTACCACAAAACTACTAGAGCTCATCAATGAATTCAGTAAAGTTGCAGGATGCAAAATTAATACACAGAAATCTGTTGCATTCTATACACTAACAACAAAAGATCAGAAAGGGAAATTAAGGAAACAATCCCATTTGCCATTGCATCAAAAAGAATACAATACCTAGGACTAAACCCACCTAAGGAGACAAAAGACCTGTACTACAAAAACTATAAGATGTTGATGAAAGAAATCAAAGATGACACAAACAGATGGAAAGATACCATATTCTTGGATTGGAAGCATCAATATTGTCAAAATGACTTACTACCCAAGGAAATCTACAGATTCAGTGCAAGCCCTATCAAATTACCAATGGCATTTTTCACACAAATAGAACAAAAAAAATTCTAATTTGTTTGGAAACACAAAAGACCCTAAATAGCCAAAGCAATCTTGAGAAAGAAGTCTCTCTGACTTCAAACTATATTACAAAGCTACAGTCATCAAAACAGGACAGTATTGGCACAAAAACAAAAATATAGATCAATGGAAAAGGATAGAAAGCCCAGAAATAAACCCACACATCTATGGTCAATTAATCTACAACAAAGGAGGTAAGAATATACAATGGAGAAAAGACAGTCTCTTCAATTAGTGATGCTGGGAAAACTGGACAACTACATGTAAAAGAGTGAAATTAGAACATTCTCTAATACCATATACAAAAATAATCTCAAAATGGATTAAAGATCTAAATGTAAGACCATACACTATAAAACTCTTAGAGGAAAACATAGGAAGAACACTCTTTGTCATACATCACAGAAAGATCTTTTTTGACTCACCTCCTAGAGTAATAGAAATAAAGACAAAAATAAACAAATGGGACCAAATTAAACTTAAAAGCTTTTGCCCAGCAAAGCAACCATAAACAAAACAAGAAGACAACCTACAGAATGGGAGGAAATATTTGCATATGATGCAACTGACAAGGGATTAATCTCCAAAATATACAAACAGCTCATACAGCTCCATATCACAAAAGCAAACAACACAATCGAAAAATGGGCAGAAGATCTAAATAGACATTTCTGCAAAGAAGAAATCAAGATGGCCAACAGGCAAATGAAAAGATGCTCAACATCGCTAATTATTAGAGAAATGCCAATCAAAACTACAATGAGGTATCACTTCACACCAGTCAGAATGGCCATCATTAAAAAGTCTACAAATAATAAGTGCTGAAGAGGGTGTTGGTGGGCATGTAAATTGGTGCAGCCACTATGGAGAACAGTGTGGAGGTTCCTTAAAAAACTAAAAATAGAGCTACCATATGATCATGCAATCCCACTTCTGGGCATATATCCAGAGAAAACCATAATTGGAAAAGATACATGCACCCCAATGTTCATAGCAGCACTATTTACAATAACCAAGACATGAAAGCAACCTAGATGTCCATCGACAGTTGAATGGATAAAGAAGGTGTGGTATATATATTCAATGGAATATTACTCAGCCATAAAAAATAATGAAATAATGCCATTTGCAGCAACATGGATGGACCTAGAGATTATCATACTAAGTGAAGTAAGTCAGAGAAACACAAATACTATATGATATCACTTATATGTAGAATCTAAAAAAATAATACAAATGAACTTATTTACAAATAGAAACAGACTCACAGACATATAAAACAAACTTATGGTTACCAAAGGGAAAGGTCGGGTGGAGGGATAAATTAGGAATTTGTGAGTAACGTATACATAGGACTATATATAAAATAGGTAAATAACAAGGACCTACTATATAGCACAGGGAACTATTCTCAATATTTTGTAATAACCTATAAGGGAAAAGAATCTGAAATGAATATATGTACATATAACTGAATTGCTTTGCTGTGTGCCTGAAACTAACACAACATCATAAATCAAATATACTTCAATCAAAAAAATTTTTAAGCATTTAATGCCATAATTTTTCTGTTAAGCACAGCTTTAAGTCCCATAAATTTTGATAACCTGTGTTTTCATTTCTACTCAATTAAAATTCTAATTTCCTTATGCTGCTTCTTCTTTTACTCATGGGTTATTTGTAAGTATGTTATTTAAATTTTAAATATATGAAAATTTTACAGATATTTTTCTTTTATTGGTTTTTAGTTTAATATCAATACTATTGTAAGAGATCATACTTTTCATGGTTTAATTTTTTAAAAACTTGTTAAGGGTTGTTTTCTGACCTAGTTACATTCAAACCTGGTGGATATTTCATGTACACTTAAAAAGAATACATAGTTGGCTTTTTTTCAGTGGAGAATTCTGTAAATGTCAATAAGGTGAATTGGTTGATGGTGCTTTTCAGGTCTATATTCTTACAGATTTTCTCTTTGCTTGTTCTATCCGTTACTGAGAGGAGTGTTAACATCTCCAAACATAATTGTGGGGTTTGTTTACTTCCACTTTCACTTCTGTTAATTTTGTTTTATGTGTTTTGAAGATGCAATGTTCAGTGAATTCACTTTTAGGATTTTTATGTCTCCTTATTAAAATGATTCCTTCCCTTTATATAATTTTTTCCTTTTTTTCCTGGTAATTTTCCTTGTTCTGAAGTCTACTTTGATACTAAGTCTACTTAGACACTAAAGTCTTTGATACTAAGTCTTTGATACTGAAGTCTACTTTGATACTCCAGCTTCCTCTTGATTAATGTTTGCTTGAGATGTAGTTTTTTCATTATTTTACTTTTAACCTATCAATGTTTTTCTTTTGTTAGGTCTTTTGTACGTGGAGTGAGTCAATCTAATCAGGAGTTGAACTGGGTTTGTTTTTATATTGCTACTGTGGATACCTTCCAGGTAGCACTGACTTCAATTTCTCAATGTCCCTGCCCAGCATTCAGCCTTTAACAATTGTTAAACATTTTAGCTAAAATATTCTTTTCTGCTTGAATGGCACTTGACATACAGCTTATATGGTTTGCTACAAGGAAGCCAATGCTCTCTGTGTCTTTGGAGGAAATGGTCTCTTCCTAGATTTCAGGCCACTTGAATGTCTTGAGACCTCAGCTATCTGAGGAGTTCAAGAATAGTTATGATTCTATAGATTATCTGGCTTTTTCTTGTTGCTAGAATTTCTAATTTCCTACATTGTCAAGAGGAAGTGAAACTACTCTATCCATTGATTTTTGGATTTTGACCTTGCATTCTGAAGCCACTAAACAAAAACTAGGATTAGTATTATTGACTCAGTTCAGGAGTCAATGGGCTGTGGTCAGGTAGGCTCAGTTACAGAGGTAAGGCCAGCCCTGTTTCTTCCCAGTTTTCCACAAGTCCATTTTTGAGAAATTTTTCTCTTCCCTCAGCTTGTTATAATGTGACTAGCTGTAGTTTTCCATCAGATATGGGACAACTCTTATTCTTATTCTACAGGGTTAGAGTATCTAACTTCTTTGGCCTGTTTCTGGACCTGGAGACTGGCATGTCTTTGGCCTCAACACTGGCTCAGTTTCTATTCCACACCTGTCTAAAACAGCCAGTAAAACTGAACCACTGGGGGAGTGCAGTGTTCTAAGTGAAGAAAACCATCTTGGCTTTGGAAAGCCTGGATTCAAGGTCTGTTGCCACCAGTGGTGAGATGTAAAAAACACCTTCCTCACATTATTTGAAATAATAAATATGTATTTTAGTTGGCTGCATTTTGGTCTGTCTTAAAAGTTAAAAATGATGCATTTGGCATACAATGTTGTACAGTATCAATGAGTCAATAAAGATTATTTTCAAAATGAACTAGAGATAAATAAGTAGTACTTCAAAATAGTATTTCCTTTTTTTTTTTTTTTTTTTACAAAACCTTTTAATCTGTCCTCATTTTTAGATTCTTACAGGCCTGAAAATCATTTGGAATAAGATATCCATTTTAATGAAGCTATAGCAGTGGAATAATAAGGGACAACCACTAAGAGAGAGACCTGGGATACAAACACAAGTCTTTCCAGCTCTACCCCCATGCACTTCTACTATGCAATGATGTCTCCTTTTAAAAAACTACTATACATTGCAATCCCAAATGTAGCCTCAGTTATAATGGTTCCATGGAAGAACAGGAACCCCCTTTAATCACTACAAAATAATTCAGTGTTTCCACCATAAGCATAAAAGAATTGTTCTGTCCTGAATGTTTAGTTTAAACTTTGCTGAATTGACAGTGGAATGATGGAAGTAGTTGATATTAATGCTTTAAAAAAAAAAACTGATGGTGAAAAAAGGAAAGTATAAGTGTGAGCTGTCTATAGCACCATAACAGAATGCAGGAGTGCTGGTAAAAATCAATTATCCAGCCAGCGTTATTGAAGCTGAGCATACAAAGTTCAGGTTGGTAATTAAATTCTGCTACTTTGGTACCTGAATGTTGTCTGGATAACACAGACATCTGAGGGTTTACAGTTATCCACAAGCAGTACCAAATGCTATACTCTGTCATAAGAAATACGCATGGCAGGTTTTGTTGCTGTATCTTTAAGCAGTAGGACTAGAGGGGCATTGGCAAATGGGCTTGTTTTTCAACAGCTTTAATTTCACTCCCCAACTTCTTAGAAAGTATAACTCTTTGCAGAGTGCCACTACCCCCACTTCGTTTCTGCCAGCTCTTTCTCACTGGATTCCCTCCATTTTCCTATCACTTCTACATTTACTCAGAAGGCCTGAAACAACTCATAAGCAATGGGTCAAGCCTGGGTGAGCAAAAGGAGATTCAGTTTTCAAAAACTTCATTCTATAACCATTTTACCCTTTAAGAGAATCTATTGTAGTTGTCAGAAATATTTTAATTTTACTTTTTGGTGTGCTAGTCATCTTTCTAAACAATTAATTATATTTTATAAAATCCTTTAATGACCTTTGTTGACTACAAGAAAAATATTAAGAGAAAAACATACGAATATTGAAATGTTAAGAGTTTGAGGACTTAAAAAATAATCTTGTATTTAGGGTTTCAAAGTCTTTTCACACTTCATATTATTTTACCATATGTGAGGATTGGTGAAGTTCATTTCAGTAACCTGTTTTTCAAACAACTAATTATTGTAGAAGTGAGATTAAATCCACTTCTCCAGAATTTTAGCCTTATATTCTATTAGGCCCAGATATTTCTTATTTCTAATTCCTTGACCTAACTGGACTCTATATCAACAGCTAAACTTATTTCTTCACTTTAAATTTAAGGCTAGAATTACACAAAAGCAAATCAGGCCAAAGAGACGAAGAAAAATTACTCAGTGATGTGACTCAAAAGATGCATATATCTAGGAAATCTGAGTTTAAATAAACCACCCCTGCCCCTCGCCAGCCAGTCACACAAAATCACACATGATTTGTTCCTATGTGCTTAAGGCTAGACAGTGCATAAAGGTAATTGCATGTTCCAGGTTTGTCCTGTTCAACTACAGGATATTATTCACAATTTTTAGAAGGTACTCATAAGACAGTCAGACTCAGCAACTTAGGTTTGATTTATCTGAAAGGCAACAAAAGGTAGTTAAACTGGTTTTTCCTTGGGAATATTTTACCTCCTACCACTCCACTCAGGCTAGAAATAATGGCGTCATGCACTCTCGGAACTTGGGTCAGACTTTTCTGACACTTTGCGTGTATAGATGTGCACACAGGCACATAATCCCACATGTGAAGCCTACTATAAGATGTTAGGATAATAGGAAAAGTTGTATGCACAACTTCACTTTACTAGCAGGAAGCATTTTTTATTTGTACATAATATTCTTATGAGGTTTAATTGGGAACGTGATGAGAATAACTTTCTACATTTTTATTAATGACTTCACACTCTAGAATATCTGAAAGCAAGAAGTTCAGGCTGTCTGACCTAAAGCAGCAGCACAGTGCAGCAGTTAAGGTAACTGCTTTCAGTAAGGGATCAAAACCTTAGAGACATCTTTGATGCCAGCTTATTCACTGAGGTAGAGATAATATTGCTCATGGCACTTTTTATAACTCAGGTTATGTTATTGAGGTCCACAGTTCATATTGCAAAAGTAATTTGCTAAGTATCTTTGAACACTTTTACATATTTCCAGTTTTGGAGAAATACTGTGCTTACATAATTTCTCCTGGTTTAGATCTTACCACTCAATTTCATAAATGATTCTTGATTTTTCAAGTTATTTTTTAACTGTTTGGGAAACTTTCAATGTCCTTACTTCAGAAAGCCTTAGGGATTTCAGTTTCCTAAACAAGAACAAAATACTCCATTTTGTCACTGCAGGGTTTTTTTACTTTAAATCTCTATTATCCATGAAAAGTTCATTCATAAATTTATACACAAAACTGAAGTTATTCTTGTACCCCATGCCTAACCCTCATATATGAATTCTAAATCATCATTTAGATTAGCTGAGACCTGAAATCTATAATAACCACAATGGGAAGCAGTAAATGGTATGAAAAATATTAAAATATAGAGACATTTATTTGAACTTGTTTTTAGTAACTAGAAATTAAAAATAATTTGGACAGCTCTTGGGTTTAAAAAATGGAAAGTTTAAGAGCTATTAACGTTTACTTCATCTGCTCAGAAAAACCCTAGGTTAACATCAGATACATGGATTATTATAAGATAAAAATCTTGTTTGATAAAATATTTCTTATATTTAATGATATACTCAGAATGGTAAACACTGTAATTTTATTTTGTTTACTGAAGGTATTCAAATAGATGATATGGAGTTGGTATGACCAAGTGAATCAAAACTCTTCAAATATTTGCCAACTTATAGGGTGGCTAGAAAATTCCTCTCATATAAGTTAGGTATAGAGTTAATAACCCAAAATTAAAATGCAACATTATATTTAGGTGATCAATTTTTAGAGTACTTATGATGCTTAGGTGATACGACACTGAAACCAGCTCTTTAAGGTAGGTAAATATCATAAGCATATGAATGCTATAGTATGATTCCTTTCCCAAATTAAAGCTAAGATTACCCTCCAAAAATGAAATTGGGGAGATGGTCCTATGGTGGAAATGACACCATGCATGAGGTCACCTCTGTATACATTAGCAAAGACATTCAAAAATACTAAAAATGTCATCAGGAATGTCCTGTCTACATACCCTAGAATGCATGATTGCAATGCCATCTTAAACTAAGCAGGCTCTGTGATAACAAGGTGGGGGTCTTCAAGAAATTTGTATATGCAGAGTCCAGTGAGCAGAATATCACAGTATATTTCAAATATTCTGCCTAGAAGAGGTTTACCTAATGAACCAGCACAAATATTTATTTGTGTGTCTCTTTTTGAGGAAGGTTGAATACATCAGGCTAATATTATTTGAGGTCACAGGCAATTAAAGTCCTCCAACTTACATCTCTTGCTCTGTATCTACGCTAACAAGATGACATCCTATTTTGACAATAAATTTGCTTAACCTGTATGTTTTCAATGGAAAAGAAAGACAATTATTAGGCCTGTAGATCATTTAGGTCCAGCTTGGAGATAATAAAATTATGAGGCACTTTGGTAAGATGGTAATGTAAACTCATTTTGATCACATAGAAATGAAAAATCTGTTTAAAAGATCTAACTTTCCCACTCCAGGGTCCTACTGAAATGAGTATTCACTATAAAATATTAAAAGGAAAACAAGCATCACTAGAAACTGGAAAAGGTGCCATGAACATGTTGCAAACTTCATGTATTTATTCTACTATGATTTATTAGGTGTTAACTAGAGGTCAGGTATATTTCTAAGTGCTTGTGATAGTGAATAAAAGACACAAAGATCCCTACCTTTATGGAGCTTACATTTCAGTTGGAGGATTCAGAAACTAATGGTAAACATAAAAATAAGTAAATAATATAGTATGTTAGAAAGTGATTAAATCCTTTGGAGAAAGGAAAACTCAAGCAAGGTAAGGGATGTTGTAAGCCTTGGAAATGAAAAGGCAATTTGTGGTGTTAAATAGGGAGGCCAGAGTAGATTTCATTGAGAAGGTACAAATGGAGCAAAGAATTAAAAGAGGAGGGGGAGTTAGACAAACAAATAACTGGGGTAAGTGCAGAGGGAACAGGTAACGTAAGGCCCTAGGTGAATGTAATTTGAAGGTTTTCTCATATATTAATACCATGGCTCACATTGAGTGTAAACAAAAGGACAGACTGACGACTCTACTTCCCTTGTCCACCCCAAAGCAATGCAAGTAATTGGAGATGAATCTAGGAGGAGCTTGCTAACCCTCCATAATTATAGGGCCATGGAATAGACAACAGCAGTAACATCAGAAGAACAGTTCCTATCTTTAGTTCAAAAAACCTCTTTGCATAGATTTAGTCAAAGAAGAAAGAGAACAGAATATTTCTTACTCCTATTCAATAATAATTCAATAATAATTGATTAGTTCTTGGATCTATAAAGTTACACATTTATGAAAAAAGAAAACTTTAAAATTAATAGAATACATTGAAATGACTTCTGCTACAAATATGGTGATTTTAGCCTGTGGTTTCCACTTGCCCCACTTTCCAAAATGTGGATAAATGATCGAAGAAATAAAAGCACATCTGTGTCAGCCTGGAAACCAGTGAAGGGTTTATAAGGAAACTCTGGAAAACTTAGATCAAGCAAGAATGGTTTGAAGGAAGAGTCATTTGACTCATATGAGGCACCAAATGGAAAACTGATGAAGCAAATAAGTGAAAGTAGTGTATCCCAGCTACAATCCTGAGTTCAGAGCAGCAGAAGTTGAGGGCAAAGGCTGACTGAGGGGCAGCTGGTAGGCAGCACAGAACCTGAGTGTCTCAATGCACAGTCTCAAGTTATATCTGATACAGATATATAAAAGTTTATTAACCACTATCTGCTAAAATACATCTGGAATATACTGGCAACTGTTATTAATTTTTAAAATATTGCAATGGAAGACATAGATACTACAGCAAGATTCTTTCCCCTCTTTCTAACTATGAATCTCCAGCAAACAAAAATAGATTACAGTAAGTCCCCTACATACAAACCTTCAAGTTGCTAACTTTCAAAGATGCGAACGTGTGTTTGTATGTCCAATCACGTAAGTTAGTTCATGTGTCTAGTGTATATTTTCACGTGTGTGCATCCTCTACAAGTGGTTGTGCTTTTGTGTACTTTACTGTACAAAACTGTATAGAGTACAGTAGTACAGTGTCTTTATTTCAAGCCCAGGATGTCCAGAAGCAAGCGTAAAAGCAGCAGTGATGTAGCTGGTACTGCTAAGAAGCGCCAAGCAATAACGTTGGAAACAAAAGTGAAAATAATTGAGAGAGTGGAGCAAGGCAAAAGATGGTAGACATCGCTCGTTCTTATACAGTATTACACTACAGTACTATATAGCCGAATGTGTTAGTTGGGTACCTAGGCTAACTTCGTTGGACTTACCAAAAAATTGGACTTACAAACACGCTCTCTGATTGGAATTCGTTCATATGTAGAGGACTTACTGTAATCATAATCCTTGGTTTATGATATATTGACATAATTGGCCTGTGCAAAGACCATTTTATTCATTTGATCTTGTATTTATTTATTTTTAGTAATATAATGAATACCCTCAAACTCACCACCCAAGCCAAAAAATAATAATAATAATAACATAAACTTACTTCTACCTATTTGTAGAATAGAACTTACTTCCTGTATTTGTCTCCTGGCCTCTCTCCTAGAGGTGATAACAATATCAATTTTATGTTTGCCATTGTTTTGCTTTTTTTTTTTTTAAAAAAGAGTTATCACATATATATGTATGGCTAAACAACATATTGTTTAGTTTTGCCCGATTTTGAATTTCATAAAAGGGACTAGTGAATTTAGTCTTCTGGGTCTTGGTTTTTGAAACATATTGTATTATGAAGATTCAACCATGGGTCTGCATTGAGCACGGATGTGTAGCTTCTTTGGAAGTACTGCAGTTGCCACAGAATAGCAGTTTTCTGACACAGGTGAAGTAATAATCACTGGCTGATCTTTTGTCGCCTCCCTAGAACATCTGTAACAGCTTCTACTCTTGATGGTACAATCATGGTGTCATACTTCTGATGTTCTCAAATGGTAAGACTCTTTCTTGGGAGGATGCTTTTGTCAAAAATCCAGAAATAGTAATTAAAATCAGATCATTAAAATAGTATCCAGTAAGAGTTTCATGTATACAAAAGAACAGTTTGCAAACTTGGAGTCTTCCAATCCAAAATCTACGTGAAGCTTAGAGGCGTGATGTTATAAAATGGCTTATAAAGTGAAAAAGAGGACATTGTTTAACCTTTACAGTGGCTGGTTATTACAGTGGGGGTTTCCAGACAGCAGGCAAGTAGTTAAAACTGATTATGTTATACTATTTTAGGAAGATGACTTGTTTCTTTTATGATTATCAGAGGCATCACAAGAAATAACCTAAGTTAAATTTCACTTATGTTCATGAAATAAGCTAGATTTAATTTTGCTTATGTGACATAAATGGTTTTATCTGCTTGGGGGATTCTTAGATCTGGTATCTATTTTATTTTATTTTAACAATTGTAAAGATAGCTCAAGCCAGGCTATGTTTCTCAGAGACTACTTGGCCCATGTAAACTTCCAAATGATGGGAGTCAAGCTGCTTCCACTATTGCCCTCTTCCCTTGTCCTGTCATTATGTAGCCATTCCAGCCAGGCTTTGCATGAAGGATTCCCCAGGAAGGACAGAGGCAATTTCTTGATGTTCAGGGACTGGGTACTTCTAAATTCCAGGAGATGTATATCTTGCTCACTCAAGGATTTTCACTGAGTTCCCTCTGGTATGACAGTGAGGGCCTGTTTCTGCAGTTTATCAGGCAGCCAGTGGGAGACCTGGACCAAGCTCCCGTTCTCACAGGGACTCCCAATCTCTCTAGGAGCCCTCTCCACTTGGCTTGAAGGGTAGGGAAGCAGCTCTCTGCCCTCTCACAAGGGCAAGTGAGTGGAAACAATATAGCACTTCCCACCAAAGACAACTCACTGCTCAGAAGAACATTCTCCTTTAAAGCCTTCCTATCTGTTTCCATGAGGTGAAGATCATATTATCCAGCTCAGATCCACTTTGCAATTTTAATTTTTTCTCTTTCCTCTTGCTTTCTTTTTCTTGTCTTTTTTTTTTTTAAAGAGGTAGTTTCCATCTATTGTTTTCAGCTTTGATGCTTCAGCTAACATTTCTGAGCAAATTGGAAAATATATCAAACACTGGGCAGATATCAACTGTTGACATTAATTTTCAGAGGGGTGGCATTAAAGGTGGGTAAGACAAGACTTTTTTTTTGCTTTGTGTAATTTTTTTGCATTGTTATAATGATTATGTATTACTTCTTACAGTTTGAAAGACTACTTGGGAAAAACATGAAAAACAGAAAGAGTTAGAGGAAAATTATCAACAGAAGGGGTAAGGGTAGCAAATCTGAAATACACTATTTTTAAGGGATTTGTTTTCTTGGAGTCCATCTGATGAGATGATTATCTTTATCTTTAGAACCATTCGTATGCTTTCAAGTTTTAACCAATTGACTCAAAAGTAGGAAACTCTCTGTAGTTTAATTGCACAAAACAAATTAGTCCTTCCCCAGACACTTAACAAAATACTTAATCATCAAAGGGGACTATAAAATATTCTAATACAAACAGGAATCAACAATCAAGGTTATCAAGTTAAAACTGTGAAACATTCTGAAACACTCTATTGACATGTATGCTTTAGAGTTGGCTCTGGGCATAGAATGATTAACTCACTTTGAAGATTATTTAATTAAATAGAAAGATGGGGTATTATTTTTTGTATTTGAAAAACAAAACAAAATTTTTAAATAAGTATGACTCTAGTGATAAAAAATTTTAATGTGTTTAGAGATTTAAATTATATGAATTTTTCTCCCAAAATTTAACCTCACTGTATTCTATTGTCCTTTTTACATTACTATAAAATGAAGATCTGCTCATGACAGTCTTTAGCTTAAAAAAATTCAATTTTCACCATTTTCCTGCCAGACAAAATTAACACTCCTTAGTATGATGCACAGAGGTGTCCGTTATTAGGCATGAGATCCCTTTTCATTTTAATTTCATAGCATTTGTCCTCATGTACTCTACATTTCAGTATCACTGAAGAATTCACTGTTCCCTGAGCTCATCATAGCCTTTTATATATCGATTCCTTTGCTCATTCTATTCTTTCTGGCTGTAATCCTGAAATGACTTTCTGCACATGAACTACAAATTATCCTTCTATACCCAGCCCATACGTTATCTTTGTAAGGACCCTCTTAAAAGTCTGGGGTAGCCAGCCACTCCATTCTCTTGTAATTGCTCCATTCTCTTGTAATTATTAGCTTATGGCAGTTACCTCCATCTATTGTAACAATTTCTTATTCAACTCTCTATCTCAAACTCCTAACAGAGTTCTTACTGTAGAGTAGATACTAAATATTTTTCAGCTGATAAATAAATTAAGAAAATTACTCCCAAGATTTAACTGAATATACTAAAAAGGTTCAACAATCATAATCTAATTTTATGATTTACTCAGGAAAACCAAGGTTAATTTGTAATCTATCTCCCTATATGGTAAAGTCTATTGCAGTAGCTAATTTCATGGAAAAAGCATTCAATAGCCTGAATATAGGCATAGGAATTTTATACAAAGCTGAATAAAATCTAATTTTCAGCAAAAGCTAAAATTTTCTCCAGTTTGAGTTTAAACTGTTTAAATCTCAGCATAAAAGTTTCACTTTGACACTTTTTGTCCCGCTTCCTAGGTAAAAAGATCTCCCATTCTCCAAACTGGTATGTCAAATCTTGTCAATTCTCTTGCAGTGGATACTGTTGATTTTGCCTAGCTAGTATCTGTTCCCCCATTTTCTGAGAATTTTACATTGATTTTTTCATTAGAAAACTACTTTCCTCCCACTTTCAGATTACACCATTGCTTTTGGTCTGACCCACTTCAGAATTTCAGAGATGAGCACATGACCCATGCTTACCCAATCAATAAGTTCCATAGCACTGTCAGTGATTGATTTAGGGAAGAACTCATGACTCAAGCTGGCCCAATGAAGTCAAACCTAATAATTTTGCTGAAACTATTGGAAAAGAAGTACCTCTGCTTCTTGCCATAGTTGCTAGTCTGATACAATACAAACCTAGACATTCCAAGTATCATTCACAAAGAAAATTAGCATGAAAATGTAGTCAATGTAAAGAGGAAACTGAAGCAAGAAATGGAGAGATCTGTTAACATCTTTTGTGCCAGATGTGATTAAAGTCATATCAACTTTGTATTTCCCAGTTAAGTTCCCAGACATATCTCTTTTTCTTCTTCAAACTATTTTGAATTGGCTTTCTCTCACTTATTGCTAAGAGTTAAAACTAAAACACCTTGAAATATCAAAGCATACCAATTATACTGACAGAATTTTGATTCAAGAATGAATCAGAGCCATAATGAGTAATATAGAATAGGGAACTTGTTATAGTGATTCTACGATCATGCAATTGTTGAACCTAGTGTAGAATTCTACAGGTTTTTGCTCTGAGTCTGGTAAAGGCCTGAAGATATTGTACTTCTCTAGGTCAGTAATTGGAAGTCAAGCTGCACAGGAAGGGGCAGTGGGAAATAACAAGGACAAACTGCAAGTCCTGAGCAAAAAATAGAACCCATATCTGTCTCTCACTGTCTCCCACAATAATAACATGGTGATCTGCAGGAAATGATAACCTTCACCATAGAGTTGCACACATACTTCTCCCAGGACTTGGAGAAACTGAAGGATGAGATAGGAGATCCAGTAGGAGATGAAGGAGTTGCAGGCTGGCTGCTGCCCAACCAAGGTAATCTAGCAAATGAACTACAATGCATACAAGTTGCAGCAGAGCCTCATATCTAACACCAACCCTCAGAGAACAATGGCAACCACTTACCTTCCACTTTCCAAATCTCATGCAAACTTCTCTTGAAACCAACCTTAACTCAAAACCTTAAAGGGAAGAAATTCTGGGAAATTACTTCCAGGTTAGCTAAACTGACACAGCAACAAATCCAAATCCATCACACCAACTCTTCTATCACTTTCTGTGCAAAATATGTCTTCTACTTTAGACAGCAAAAAGAAGACATTAGACAAAAACTGACAGAATGTCCTACTTTCACACATACAAAAGTACCTGTATGCAAATCCATCCACAATTCCTTTTAACTTTTCCTGCTCTTTATCTTCTAACTTGTACTCCATATTCCATCTCCTCTTACCTTCTTGGGAACTTCACCATACTGATTCTTTTTCAACCCTTTCCAAGGGATTCTTTTCATACTAATGAAATTCCATACTATGGAAAACTTTCCATAGAATTCTAACCCAGGTCCAACAATTGCATAAAGTAAAATGGTGCCATTAAAATAATTAGATTAGTATGAACGAAATATGGAAAGGCTGTCCAAAGTATATTTTTGAGTGTAACAACAATATATATGCAAATATAGTGATATATTCTATGATGCTTTAATTACACACATACACACACATATACACACATACAAATAGTATGTAAACATTTCTCCCAGAAACATAATGGAGGGGAGGGGAAGTTTTGGAAGGATACACATGATACTAAGAGCATTTACATTTGGGATGTGAGATTAGGGTAGAACTGTGGGGTTTTATTTCTAATTTATAAACTTTAGTACTCTTAGATTTTTGTTTTTGAAATTATTACTTAATTCTCTAAAGAAAAATAATAAAAACCAGAGCA
Source organism: Mesoplodon mirus (assembly GCF_964341445.2). Classification (NCBI taxonomy): domain Eukaryota; kingdom Metazoa; phylum Chordata; class Mammalia; order Artiodactyla; family Ziphiidae; genus Mesoplodon; species Mesoplodon mirus. The sequence continues at coordinate 29,663,104 of NC_138976.1, read as the reverse complement.
AATTTATGTTTTGGAAGTCTCTCAATTTTAAATATTCAAAGCTAGCCTAAGATTAGGAAAGAGAAGTGATCAACTGGTCAAAAGCGTAAAAAAGCAAACAACCAGAAAAAAAAATAAAATCTAAACTTTATAAACAAATTTATCCATGAGTTTGTTCTTGGCCAAAAGAGATAACTGAGAGCTAGTTCATTCAAGACATTGAAGAGAGAATTAACAATTATGAAAAATCAATGATAAGAACATAGGTATTAATACATATAAAAGAAAAAATACAAATATGTAGGGGAATGGTCAATATTATAAATAACAGAAAAACTAAAAATATACATGTATTTTTATGAATTTGTACATATCCTTCTCACAATTCATTTTTTTGTGTGTATATGATTATACTGTATTGACTGGAGCCCCTGAGATTTTTGGAACACAATTTGGAAAATATTACTTTGTAAATATTAAGTTTTTATTTTCTTAAAAAGTAAGTCATTGGAGGAATAATTTTATTCCTGAAATTATCTGGACTTAAACAAATGATAAATATTTACATATTTGAGAAATTCTTGCTGAATTTCCTTGGGACATATATTTCACTAACTTAGGTGAAATTTAGCACTAATAGGGCATAATGCATTCATGGAAATTTTTGTTTTTATTAAACTACCTTTACATTATTAAATTGTTTAGAGAGATTCATTTTTTTCCCTACCTTTGGCTGAAAGTAGTAAGAGAATCAAATTAACATTTTTACTAAATGTTTCTCATGCTTATTTATAAAAATGAATATTTATTTATATATTGTTAACCATTTTTTTAGTATTGCCTATTGAAAATAATGCTATGTTAATAAAGTTATTTTTATATAGAAATATATTTTTTCCTCAATGATCATACTCATTTCCCTATGAAAAAGATATCTTTTATTTATTAACCATCAAACCATACAAATGAAATGGAAAATGAAGTCTCCTTGATTCATCATATGTACACAACTTGCTGATGAAACATTTGAATTTGTTATATTTATTGATTTTATTTGTTCTTGAATACATTTATGATAGATAAAAATACAAAGCAAATAAATTAACAATAGTGAATGCAAAAGGCATATTCTGGAGAAATCCCATTTTTCTTTTAGACTATGTCTACTCAGAGAGGTTTGTGGTAATTGCATCAATTCTTAATGTTTATGTTAAGTTGTGTTCTGTGGGGGCTTACAAGATTTTTAGCCAAATCGACATATTGCCTATGAAAGACACAGTGGGATAGGAAATCTCTTGTTATTGGTTTAACAGGGTATTGCTGTTGAATTATATGTTTTGGGATTTTCAGTGATCATAATAATCAAAATTATTTTTATAATTTACTTTTGAATACATGAGTTCATGTTACTGTCTTTCCTCTCATATGCCCTAATTGTTAAAAGAAAAGAAAAGAAAAGAAAACAACAGTGAATGTCTTTGGAATATGCTCACTGACTTGAAATAACAGGACTGATAAATATTTTCTCATTAAAATTTCAAATTAAAAGCTACACATTCTACATGTTACCCTCTAAGAGGAAAAATATAACCCATTCATTTAATGTAGCTGATCTCTTGAAAAGTGCCAGGTGATTGGTGGAGCAGAGCCATGTGGTTCTTTGGATTGCTTCTGCCCCAGGTGCTGGATCCTATTCACTGGGATTCCCATTCCCTTAGTTTTCAGAGTCAGTGTAAGATTAGCTTTGTTGTGACCTCTATATCCATGGCAAGACATTGACCTGAACAGGATTCAACAGAATTCTTCGGAGCTTAGGTCAGAGGAGATGTATCACCAAACTCTGTACCTCTGAATCCCAGCACCAGTTACAACATAACTATATTAATGTCCTTACCCTTCTCCACATGGTCAGAATTTATGTGTGCCAGAGGAGTGTTTCCTCACTGTATGCTTTGGTGACAGAAATTTTGAGAGCAAATTTCCATTCATCCTATCTTTTTTTCTTTCTCTGTCTAGGTTTGCTTTCTGTCGAACAATAATCAGCATCATCGAGAGTGTAAAGAACAAAAGAGCTTTATTTGAGGTCTTAAGAATTGCAATTTGCAAGACACAGACTTGGGTAAAATCAAGAGTGTTCCAGGGAAGAGAAAGAGTCAGGGGCTTATAAAGACTAAAAGCCACAAGGTTGTTAAAGTTGCTCAGAGAAAATTGTGTTTGACTCTTTAGAAAATATTTGTCCTTAGGGAATCATGGGTTGTCTTATGGTAGGGTCTGTCACAAGTTATTTTAGGTTAAGTATCTGATAAATATCTTGAGTTTCTGGCAGATGTTCTGGGTGTCTTTGTTAGGAATATAAGTGGTCAAAAAGTCAGATTCCATCCGGTCTGTGATGAGCATAAGTCACACTTCCTCAGTGGTCTCCTGTCTCCATTTTAGAGAGCTCTCTTAGCAATACTGGCTCCATTTTGATTGTACTTTCACATTCCCTTCCAACCTGAATAAAATGCTAATGGCCTAACAGTAGTAGAGCTGATTCCATGAGGGATGTTGGTGTGGTTCATGTTGCCAGGCTAGTGCTGACTAGTGTCTCTCAGAACCATATCTATATTGTCTGTGACTTGGTCTATGCATATAATTTCAGAGGGAGTTCATAGAAAGTTAATCAACATGTCTAGACCTAAATTTCTAGTCTATTATTAGAGAATGGGGGGTAAACTGCATATTATAAGATTGTAAGATTCAACTGAGATAATTTATGTGAAATAATTTTGAAAATGTTGGGGGCAAACTGATGCCAGTGATAATATCAGATGATTTGAGGATTAGGACACTATTAACTAATAATAAAAAAAGAATTTTAATGCCGTTAGGTCAGGCATGCACTCTTCTTGATCATGGTCACTACCTCAGTCAATTGTCGTTTATCTCTAATGTCTTATGCATTTATATTACCTGCTTGCCTGCTGAAAGCATTTGAATTAACATCCCCTGATGCAAGCTTTAAAACTGAATTATCATTACAATATAGAACCTAAGATACTCTTTCCAAATGGTAAGTTTACAGTTTATGCAAATTATTTCTATATAATCAGAAGTTCTATTATCAGATTGTATGCTATTTAATGTTTCATAGCATGGTAAGTGCTCAATTTTATTTTGTGTTTGTCATAAAAAGACACTAAAGATAAAAAAAGATGATAATGTATAAAATTTGAGCTCCATAATGACCCTGAGAAATAATTCTAATCACTCCTTTAATATGTAGAAATCTCAGTTTAATAAAATTTTCATAAGATAATTTTGTTCCTTGGCAACAAGTGCTTGTAAAAACTATGGTATGAACTATAGTATTATCAGAATGCTTCGTGCTTGATGTGCTACCTTGGGATCAAAGGTATTTAAAAGTTGTTCTTTGAGATTTCCTTTTTATTATAACGAAGCAATATACAAGCTCTGTACCCCCAAAATTGAACAGCTGTTTGGAGGGAAAGAAATCTGGTGCTGCCTGAAGTCTTTTTTTAAAAAAAGATGCATATTTATTTGAACATATAATTAAATTCCTATACACATAAATTCTAACAGTTTGTGTTTTGCATGGATAAGGGAAAGGAGAAGTTTAACTTTGTGTCTCTAAGTGGAATTATTTCACCAGAATAAACTTTGTTCTATTGATTTGATTTGCAAGCAGCTGCTATCAGAGATTGCTATTTAAATCATGTTTGGTTATTAATAAAACTCGATTGCTTTCCTCATGCTTTTTCTTCATAACACATTTTCAATAGGTATCTACTCTCATTTTATTTTGGTTTTGGATGAAACCATATGAACATGCTTAAAATGTATAAAATGCCCATCTGGAAAAAAAATGAGAAAGGGCCTTACAAATGGAGTCAACTTAAAAATCCTGGAATCAACGATAGAAACAGAAACTTGGATCTGAAAGTAAAGGCATCAAATTGGAAGCTCATATACAATTGGAGGGGTTCAAAGAATTTGGGGATGATCAAGGGAAAAGATAGGACCACAAGAGGCAGAAACATACAGTAAGCACTTTTGGGAGACATTTGAATATATTTGCATAAGAGAGAAAGTCTCACAAGCAGGAGTCTGTCCAAAGTCTTCAGTATTGGGTCCCAATTCAAAAGGGGAGCGGGGTAATGGAACTTCCTAGGGAGAGGGATATCAGAGAGGGGTGTACTTATCTAGGTGATGTCACTCTGCAGCATGGCACAGAGTCATTGTGTCAGAAAACTCCAAAGGAGAAATCTGCTCATTTGAACTATTTTTTAAATAATTGGATGGGAAAAATTTTGTGTTTTGCACTGGCAGACATTTGAGCTAACAGGTCTCAGTCTACAGTGAAGAAATAAACAATCCCGGGTCCAGTTCACAGAGGCCATCTTTGGCTCACTTATTAGAGAGAATAAAATAGGAGAGAAACATAACACTTTCTCTATAAAGGCACCTCCATGTATATAAAGAGTACTGGATACTTTAAAATGTTTCCCTCTTACATCATACTCAATGATTTTGTATTTTAAAACACAAGGCACCAGTCTTGAAGTAGAGAGCAAGGCTATACTGAATGGGGCCCAAGATATGTCTTTCCACTGCCTAGAGAGATACCAGAAATGAGCTGCCTACTCTGGTAAGAGTGGAAATAGATTTATGGCTATGAGACCAGAAACTGGGTCTAAACAGAGTTGCACCATTAGATCCAAGATTGAACTCTGAGACGAGTCAGTGATTCAGATCCCAGCCTCCTTTAGGGCCATGATAAGGGCTGTTGCTACCTTGAGGTGTTTCCTATGGGGTGTGTGTGTGTGTGTGTGTCTGTCTGTCTGTGTGACATTCTTTAGCAGGAAATATAGGAGGCATGCAATGTCTATAATTGCCTGCCATAAAGTTTACATCTTTTTTTTTCAATTTTACCTTTTGCTACTGCAGGAAGAAGACTGTCTACTGTCATACCTGTCAGCCTTCTAGATATAGCTTTTTAGACTTTAGTCTTCCTAGAACAGTTAGTAATTCCTAAAATTATTCCTATCTTCTTTCTTATGCTATTAGTAGATATTCCATTGTCACATAAGGATAACCATCATTACAGGCTTTGTGTGTGAGAACATGGATCCAGTCCTTGTATCAATCAGCTCAGATATCCTCGAATTCTATATTCTACAGCAACAAAAGTGTCCTCAAGTAAAATATTGTTTACATTTCTCATATCCTCTCCTTATCTACAATTCTCATGCATCCAAAATTGTGGAAATATCCTTGGAGTACAGGTTCCCCTTTTACTTATCTCCAAAGAGAATATACTGTTTACTTGGAAGGTGAGTACCACGCTGCCCACAAGGTTATATCCTAAAATGTCCAAATTAGAAATAGCATATTTTCTAAACTTTGAGTGGAAACTTTCCCTAGCTTTCAGTAGTAAAGCAGATTTTCCCTTATTTTTATATCTCCATGCTCATTTCTATCATAATTACTAAGGATCAGGTGGGAGGGGAGCTGGAAAGAATGCAACACCTATAATTATTTGACATATTTTTCTTGAATAGTTTATATTCCATAAAACCATATTTACTAAACTCACTAATTATAGAATTAATCAGAGTATATAAACAATTAAGTAGGAGAACCAGTTTAAAACTACTAACTACTTTCACACCTTAAAAAAGAACATTAAAAAAAATCTTATTCTACTATATATACACTGAAGTTAACATTACTTTCTATAAGTCCTTGTTTGCATAGTGAATATTTACTGAGGATAATTTTATAGAAAGTTCAAACTATTTAAACATTTGAAAACAATTTTTATAACATATTGAACATTACCCTTATCATAAACAACATCCCCTTCCTATGGGAGGATTATACATCACTGTCTCATTGGTGTCAGACTTAACCAAGTGACTTGCCATGCTCTGCCTGGCTGGGAATTGTATATCCACACCCCACCCCCAAGTTATAGGCTTGGCCAAGTGACTTTCTGTGGTTAATGCATTATAAATACAAGTGACATAAGTAGTAACTTTAAGAGCCAGCATAGGATTCATCATCTCTCTTTTCCTTCTGCCTTGAGACTGGAGTGTTCTAGCTAGAAGTTGCTTCATCAGCCTGGGTCATAAAAGGAAGACAATATGGAGCAGAGCTGTAGACAACCCCAAAAAAGATGGGTAGGATATGTGAGGAATAAACACGTGTTTTATCAGTCTCTCAGATCCCAGAACATTTATTACTAGCATAACCAAGGCTAAGCTAACAGATTCAGTCCTCAAGAAGAGTTGTATCAACTTGACTCTAAAAAGCAAGGTGTAAGTATCTTGGCTAAATTTTTATGTGTCGATTTGGCTAGGCTATGGTGCCCAGCTGTTCAGTCAAACAGTAATCTAAATGTTGTGATGTTGCTGTGAAGGTATTTTGTAGATGTGTTTAACATCTACAATAAGTTGACTCTTAGGAAAGGAAATTACTTTGATGATGTGGGTGACCTTCACCCAATCACTTGAAGTCCTTAAGAGCAAAAATAGAGGTTTCCAAGAATTATGAGTCAACATTATGACACAGAAATCCTGCTGACTTTCTAGCCTGCCAACCTATCCTACAGATTTTGAGATTTCCCACCCTCACAATAATCTGAGCCGGTTTTTTAAAAATAAATCTTTTCACACACACACACGCACACACACACCACTCTATTGTTTCTGTTTCTCTGTAGAACCCTGACTAATACAATAAGTATCTAAAATTGTGAATTGTATTCAAAATACTAGTATGAATTGGCTCAAAGAAATATAGATGATACATATAGAAAACTAATCTAAGGAAATATTAAGATATTGTATCTGAGCAAGTAGTTTAGGTAACACATTAATTTAAACTTCTAAGTTTAATAGAGTATTTCTAATTCTATAATTGTCCTTCCAGAGCATGAAGAAATACAGAAAACTATCTAATGATTTATAATGATAATGTAAATCTGATAGAAAAATCCTGAAAAAATCTCAATATTAAACTTTAGATGGTTGTCAATTATGACAGTAAACGGGAAAACTCTAAGTAAGCAAATAGAAAGTCATATCCAAAATTACAGAAAAACAATCTACATAGCAATGTCAATTTATCCAAGAAATCAAAGAAGTTTAAATATTAGGAAAATATCTTTTTTAGGCTACCTTTTCTATCTCCAATGTTATAGAAAATTTTCACTACATCTTATCTTATCCATACATTGATATTGTTTTCCCAACACAGTGGTTGAATGATATTCATCCAAGACATCAGTATGCTTCCTTTTAATTTTCAAAATGACCCTACCTATGTGGAAGTTACTGTTGTTATCTCCACTTTACATAAGAGAAAGATGAGGTACAGAGACATCATGCAACTTACCCATAATTATATAGATAAAATCATGAATGTCCACTGGTTTCTATGTTGGATTTCTAGTGCTCTTGGAAGCAGAAACAAGAAACTGTTTCTAGGTGATGAAAACTAGGAGATAGCCAAATAATTGCAAGGAATATGAAATATATATTATATATATATTCATATATGAATATATACACACACATATATATTTTTCTCTCTCTTTCTTTCTTTTGAAGACCATGGAGGATGTGTGCAGGAAAGGCTTGGACCTAGTCCCAGTGGGCAGAGTGTGGGGTTCCCAGGAAAGCAAACAGGTGTCAGTTGAAGCCCTGCAGGGTGTACTAGGTTACTTTGGGTATGTGGGTAGTAAGGATGGGTCCTGATGGAGGCAGGGAGAGGATGGCCTGGCCTGCACTGAGCATTAGAGGCAGCTCAGGGAAGGCTGACTCAGGCCCCAAGGTGCTGCAGAGGGTGCACACTTCCAGGAGGAAGCCTGATCTTGCAGGATTTCAGGAGCGCTACTGGGGTCCGTAGGGGAGTCCTGTGATGAGAAACACCTGGGTACCCCTCTGCCCAGACTCCCCCATAAAGAATTTGACTCACACCACCTATCACACAATCCCACACAACGGTATGTGTGTGTGTATGTGTGTATGTATAATTTACATATATTTCTTTACTTTGCTTTCAACACACATCACACTGCATGAGAACACTCTATATTTCATTAAAATTCGGGTGATTTGAAAGTAGAGTAAGAACTCATGTATCTAATGCAGTGTGGTATTTTGGCTGTTATTCTGTGCTTACTCTCTTCAATATTTTCTCTTTTGTTCTCTGGAAAAAGGTGGGTAAAATATGTGTATTTTCCTGTGTTGGAAGGGTGCTGCAGTATTTAGGGACTACGGTCCCTACTCTCTAAGTACTCTGTTAATCATCCTGTTTTGTTTTTGAGATACTTAGCCCTGTTAATTTTCTTACTTGAAGAAACCTTCATGTACTACACAGACGGACTGAGAGACACAGGTTGATCAAACTCAACATACAATTCTACAGATACTTATTTATCTTTACACTTTCATTTTCACACAGGCCCAGAATTATACATGGCTAGTTATAGAGACCACATTTCCTGACCAAAATTATAACTAATTATCTGACAGAAAAATGTTTCAGAGTTTGCACATTCTAAAAAGTATGAATAGTTTTTATAATTATTTTAAAACACCTGCTTAGTAACACTTTTAATAAGTAGCCTTCAGTAAAATATATAAAATTGCATGAAACTGAGACAAACTGTGAAAATATAGGGAATGAAAATAAAGGGCTTTTACAAATTCTAAATGCTCCTCTCTCCCTTCCTATCATTAATGAGTCCATTTTCAGATGACTGAAATTTCCACTATTCATATTATTCTTTAAGGACCTTCATAATATTTTAGGGCTTGAAGAAACCACATAAATATTTCTGAGAGTCCAGACCTTGTTTCACAGATAACTGAAAAAAACCAAGAAAGAATTAGTGACTTGTCCAAAGCTCCACAATGGAAAAGTCAAAGTTAGAATCCAAATGTCTGACTCTTGCTCTTTTTAGATCATGTTACTCATTTGTAAACTGTGATCTCAATCAATTTAGCATCAGGCTTAGTTTCCTGATCTGTAAAATAGGGATAATAATCATGGTGTCAGAGGATAATTAAAAAGTCAATGACAAAAAAAAAAAAGTCAATGACATTTAACTGGAGACTCAAAACTTCAACAAATATCATGGATGGGGGTAAGAAATTGTGGAGAAAGTAGATAATACAAGTGTGAAAGTAATTTTCGGTTCCACATGGAGGAACCAAGATGCCCAGAGGCAGTTTAAGCATAATACCTGGAAAGAGTTCAGAGGATAAACTATCCATAGGTCTACTCCAGATGATACTGAAATGTAAAACAATTTTTTACTTTCCCACTTTATTTGGGATACTCTTTATTTTTTTTTTGAAATATTTAATCCATTATTCCACCTAAATACCAAAGCCATTGTCCTCAATTGCCAAATGGAGTCAAAACACAGATGATTTCCTATAAAAATAATTAAAGATAATTATCTCCTCAAAGATAATTTAATGGAATGGCTTATCATTTCATACTTACTGTTTTGCACATATTTAGCTAGTGAAGGTGAGTGGCTATCGTGGGAAATTTAGTAAATATGGTAGAGTTTAGATTGATTTTTATAAATCTGGTATATCTTTAGTAAATATAATGCTAGAGTTTAGATTGATTTGTATAAATCTGGTATATCTTTAGTAAATATAATGCTAGAGTTTAGATTGATTTGTATAAATCTGGTATATCTTTAGTAAATATAATGCTAGAGTGTAGATTGATTTTTATAAATCTGGTGTATCACAACAATTGAAAATACACAAAAAATTCCCTATATGATATGCCTTAGATATAAGCATTACATTGCTGATGTGTATAAGAACTAGGTGTCAATAACATTGCAAATCCAGGACCTGGAAGAGTCTGCAGTCTGCAAACCAGACAGAACCAAATTAAGAAAATATATGAGGATCACCCTTATGGAATAGCTGCAAATTTGCACTAATGGATAATATCTATTCTCCCTTAGTGACTTTGAAATAGCAGGAGGTATCTATTTTTTTAAATTAAAAAATAGTAAAATAGATAATTGCATAAGAAAAGTACATGGCAAATAGAGGATACAAATATTATTTATTTCTATAAGGCCATATAAGTCATCTATACAGTTGATGGAGGTACATGGAGTTAGAGTGAGCATGGATACAGGTAGAAATGACTGTACATTAAGCTTAATTGTTCCATCCTTTGTGCAGTGCATTCACCTTGCTTTCACTGACACCCTTTTTTGGGAAAAAAAAGGACACTACATAATGATCAAGGGATCAATCCAAGAAGAAGATATAACAATTGTAAATATATATGCACCCAACATAGAAGCACCTTAACATATAAGGCAAATGCTAACAGCCATAAAAGGGGAAATTGATGGTAACACAATAATAATGGGGGACTTTAACACCCCACTTACATCAATGGACAGAACATCCATATAGAAAATCAAGAGGGAAACACAGGCCTTAAAAAACACAATAGAGGGACTTCCCCAGTGGTCCAGTGGTTAAGTCTCCATGCTTCCACTGCAGAGGGTGCAGGTTCGATCCCTGGTCAGGGAACTAAAATCCCACATGCCACTTGGCATGCCCCCCCCAAAAAATAAAGACACATTAGATCAGATGGACTTAATTGATAGTTATAGAGCATTCCATCCAAAAGCAGCAGAATACATATTCTTTTCAAGTGCATATGGAAAATTCTCCAGGATAGATCACATGCTCAGCCATAAAGCAAGCCTCGATAAATTTAAGAAAACTGAAATCATATCAAGCATCTTTTTCTACCACAAGGCTATGAGATTAGAAATCAAATACAAGAAAAAAATTGTAAAAAACACAAGCAGGTGGAGGCTAAATAATATGCAACTAAACAACCAATGGATCACTGAAGAAATCAAAGAGGAAATCAAAAAATACCTAGAGACAAATGTAAATGAAAACACGAAAATCCAAAACCTATGGGACACAGCAAAAGCAGTTCTAAGAGGGAGGTTTATAGCAATAAAATCTTACTTAGGAAACAAGAAAAATCAAGTAAACAACCTAAAACCTAAAGCAGCTAGAGAAAGAACAGCCAAAACCCAAAGTGAGTAGAAGGAAAGAAATCATAAAGATCAGAGCAGAAATAAATGAAATAGAGATGAAGGAAATAATAGAAAAGATCAATGAAACTAAAAACTGGTTCTTTGAAAAGATAAACAAAATTGATAAACATTTAGCCAGACTCATCAAGAGAAAAAGGGAGAAGATGCAAATCAATAAAATTAGAAATGAAAAATGAGAAGTTACAACCAACACCACAGAAATACAATGGATCATAAGAGATCACTACAAGCAACAATATGCCACTAAAATCGACAACCTAGAAGAAATGGACAAAATCTTAGAAAGGTACAATCTTCCAAGACTGAACCAGGAAGAAATAGAAAATATGAACAGACTGATCACAAGTACTGAAGTTAAAACTGTGACTAAAAAACTTCCAACAAACAAAAATCCAGGACCAGATGGCTTCATAGGCAAATTCTATCAAACATTTAGAGAAGAGCTAAGCCCTATCCTTCTCAAATTCTTCCAAAAATTACAGAGGGAGGAACACTCCCAAGCTCATTCTATGAGGCCACCATCACCCTGATACCAAAACCAGACAAAGATATCACAAAAAGAGAAAATTACAGGCCAATACACTGATGAACATGATGCAAAAATCCTCAACATGCAGCTCAATATAAAAAAACAGAAAAGCAATCAAAAATTGGGCAGAAGATCTAAAGAGACATCTCTCCAAAGAAGACATACAGATGGCCAACAGGTACATGAAAAATGCTCAACATTGCTAATTATTAGAGAAATGCAAATCAAAACTACAATGAGGTACCACCTCACACCAGTCAGAATGGGCATCATCAAAAAGTCTAAAAACAATAAATGCTGGAGAGGGTGTGAAGAAAAGGGAACCCTCCTACACTGTTGGTGGGAATGTAAATTGGTACACCGCTATGTAGAACAGTAAGCAGGTTCCTTACACAACTAAAAATAGAGCTACCATATGATCCTGCAATCCCACTCCTGGGCGTACATCCAGAGAAAACTATAACTAGAAAAGATACATGTACCCCAATGTTCATAGTAGCACTATTTACAGTAGCCAAGATATCAAAGCAACCTAAATGTCCATCAACAGCTGAATGGATAAAGAAGTTTTGGTACATATATACAATGGAATATTACTCAGCCATAAAAAGAATGAATGCCATTTGCAGCAACATGGATTTACCTAGAGATTATCATACTAAGTGAAGTAAGTCATACAGAGAAAGATAAATATCATAGGATATCACTTATATGTGGAATCTAAAAAAACAAAATGATACAAGTGAACTTATTTACAAACCAGGAACAGACTCACAGTCATAAAAAACAAACTTATGGTTACCAAAGGGAAAAGGTTGTGGGTGGTAAATTAGGAGCTGGGATTAACATATACACATTATTATATAGAAAAAAATAATCAACAAGGACCTATTGTATAGCACAAGGAACTCTACTCAATATTCTGTAATAGCCTATATGGTAAAAGAATATGAAGAAGATATAGATAGATAGATAGATATAGATAAATAGATATATAGATATATCTGAATCATTTTGCTGTACACCTGAAACTAACACAATACTGTAAATCAACTATACCCTAATATAAAATTAAAGTTTTTTTTAAATAAGAAATTGAGAAATTTGGGGGCAAATGCAGTAAATGGTACCATTCTTCTTCTTGTGTTTACTTTTATGCTTCTTGATTTTGCATTATACACTGATACTCTTTTGTATAACATGGTTATTTTAATTTACTTCCCACATCTGCATCAGAAGAGCCTTTTCTTTTGATGAAGATTGATATATTAAGACAAATTAGTCTCAGGGTTTCTAGCAACTGTTGTTCAAATGTCAGATTTTAGTTAGGCACAGAATGTTTAATGCATTTCTTTAACTTGAGCTACTATTGTACCTAATAAGCTGCTACTAAATCCTTTCAATACCAAAACCTAAAAAGTATTCATGCCTATTCATTTTATTTTTCATATAGTTGCCTAGTACATCTGCTGTAGGGTCTTTTTTCCATGCCCTATGGTTGTAGATCAAGCTACATTAACTGCCTTGGAATTTCTGAACTATAATATCAACTACCAGGTGTATATAACCTAAAAAACTTCTCTGTTGTACAGAAGTTAATGCCTCAATCTAAAATCCAGCTCAGTACTATCAGACATCTCTTTCAGGATATTCTGTTTTGCTCTTCATTTGTGTGCTGTCCTCAGACCTCTTTTTTTCCAGTTCACAAGTTAACCATGCCTTATCTACTTAAATCTTTCACTGAATTGTTAATTTTAAGAAATATAAAGCATTCAGTTTTAGATGTACTTTTGCACATCTGTCTAATCATTTCCCTTGTATCAATTCCATTTTTAGCCACCTAAATTTTGAAATACTTATTTCATAGTCTCAAATTTTCTTTCAACTTAATTTTTCTAAAGACACAAATCCTTTCATTTGTGTGTTGGGAGAATCTGCCCTAGGATGGTTATTTCCCTTTTTGGTGTACCCCTCATTGAGAAATCATTATTTAAAAAATAGTTTTACATTTTTCATTGTGCTGGGTTCCATAAGGGTTGCAATGATGCAGGTATTATTTTTACATTAATTTCTTAGTTAATTCCTGAACGATGTAATTATCTAAATATAATCATTACACCTATTCTTAAGTGCAGGCCGGTCTCCCCTCCCCCAAACCCAGCTTCTTCTAGGTAGAGACACATCTCCTTGTCATTTCCTGGGCTTATGGGTGGGTGGTTGATTTAGTTCTGTTTGTCAGTGAATTGGCAGACCTTTTAAGCTTCTGGGTTATGCAAAATTCTCAGCTGCAGGTCATTGCCTCAAATGGCTCCATGGACACCTTTCTTGTCCTCAGATGAACGTTAAAACCTCATGCAATGGTAAGGCCCTCTTCTAACTAAATTCCCTGTGAGTGGCTACAACATCAACTTGGTTTCATTTTCATTTTTGTCAACGATAACAAACAAAAAAGTACATAGTGAGTTCAAAAAGAAAAATTAAAGAGAATTTCTTTTCTCTCTCTTTTTATTTTTATTTTATTTTATTTATTTATTTTTTTTGTGGTACGCGGGCCTCTCACTGTTGTGGCCTCTCCCGTTGTGGAGCACAGGCTCCGGACGCACAGGCCCAGCGGCCGTGGCTCACAGGCCCAGCCGCTCCGTGGCATGTGGGATCTTCCTGGACCGGGGCACGAACCCGTGTCTCCTGCATCGGCAGGCAGACTCTCAACCACTGCGCCACCAGGGAAACCCTCTCTTTTTAAACTCAGTTATGTATTTCTCTTTATTTTTATTGTTGTATTTATATTCTATCCAATGTTTCTTTGTGTTAGAGAGGGAAGGTGACCATGTTAATTTAAATTTCTATGTTGCTTGATCCAAAAGTCAATGGAAATGCTTTCAGTGGGAAGGGGCTTTTACTGCAATCAGCCAAGGGTAGAATTAATACAGGTGAGTGGGGTTCATATAGAAAATACATAAACAAAAGACTGTATTAGAGACTCTCATCTCATTAAACAAGGGCCATCTCTGCATATATTCCTTCCTAAATCAGTCTAAAGGGCACTACTAGCCCTGTATTTCCTAACAACAGCTAAGATTACCTAAAAATAATTCATTGTTTGTCCTAATATTTTAAGAAACATAAAAGGAAAGGAGTCAAGATAATAATAGGTCTTTCTTCTCATAACCCTGCTTACTAATGGATTTTAGAAATTGTTATTGCTGGTTTTGAAACTGGGGACTGAAACTCCAAGTGTCTATGTAGACATGCTTTACATCTCCACATAAGGTCACTTTTTCTCTTTAATTTTTGTATACCTCATTTATTTTCATCTAATGTGACTGACTAGCCTATTCAGTACAATGTTGAATAAAAATAGTCATTCCTCTGCTTAAAGTTCTCTAACTGCATTTCATTTTCCAGGGTGGGGAAAGGAGCATAGCATAACGACTAAGAGTATGGCCATGGCAGTTGAGTACGGTAACTTGAAAGATTCCTTGCCAAGAGGGATAATGAGAATAAGAATGTGTCTTTAAAGGAGCTAGACTGAGGACTGCTTAGTAGATCCAAACAAGAACAAAGAGCAGTTTTAGTTAATTGTTTGAATGACTAGAGGGACTTGGGAGGGTGCATTAGTTTACTACTGTGAAACAAAAGAGCCTAAAACTTAGCACTTTAAAAACAACAACAGGGCTTCCCTGGTGGCGCAGTGGTTGAGAATCCGCCTGCTGATGCAGGGCACACGGGTTCGTGCCCCGGTCCGGGAAGATCCCACATGCCGCGGAGCAGCTGGGCCCGTGAGCCATGGCCGCTGAGCCTGCGCATCCAGAGCCTGTGCTCCGCAACGGGAGACGCCACAACAGTGAGAGGCCCGCGTACCGCAAAAAAAATAATAAAATAAAAATAAAAATAAAATAAAAACAACAACAATCATTTATTATCTTATGGTTTCTGTGAATCAGGAATTCAGACAGGCACACTGTGGAGAGAGCTTATTTCTGCTCCATAGTATCTGGAGCTTTAGTTGGAAGACTTGAAGGCTGGCAATAGAGAGAGGTGGGAAAGGGAGAGAAACTGGAATCACCTAAAGGCTGGAGTGAGCCTAGAGGATCTGCTTCCAAGGTGGTTCACATGGCAGGCAGGTCGGAACCATCACAGTGAATCCTCTCTAGCTGGGCCTCTCCACGGGGCTCACTGAGTATCCTCAAAACATGGATCACTTGCAACAAATGATCCAAGAGGGAGAGCAAGGCAGAAGCTATCCTTTAAACTACTAGCCAGATTGCCACTCAGAAGCTATTCACCCTAGCTTCAGAAGTCAAATAGTGTAACTTCTGACACATTCTGTTATTATTATGGAAATCACTTCCTCCACATTCAAGAGGAGGGAAATTAGTTTCACCTATGGATGGGAGGAATGCCAATGAATCTGTGGATATATCTTAAAAACTGTCACAGATGGGAACATGTCAAAGAAGGATTTGTGATTCTGTTTGTTATGCAGTATGCAGTGAAAAGCCCTTCTTGAACCTATAATATACTCAGCAAAATCTGCATTCTTTGATAAGTTGTGGGATTTTTTTTTTGGCAGGGGGTAACTAGATTCTATATGAGAAATGTAAAGATGTACAAAACCCTGCATAATATTGCACTCAAACTTCAGACAGAGTCAGTCTAAGGTACAACTGACTTATGTGGTTGCCTTTCAGGATTCAGATTTTGCTATCATATCTAGCCTCACCTCTCTTTGCTACTCACCTTACACTATAAGTAATTAAAGCTTCATGGTCAAAGAAGCAAACAAAATAAAACATGTTTTCCCTTTGTCATCTGGGCATTTGCACAGGCTGCTCTCTTTATACAGAATTCCCCCCCACATTTTCCACCTGGTTAACTACAACTCATCCTTTAACCTTTATCCCATATGTTAATTTCCTCCCATAACCCTTCCCTCTGTCTTAGGTCAGGTTCCCAGGTAAGCACACTCTGACATGGAAATTTGCATATGGAGGTTTATTAGGAAGTGCTCTCAGGATCAAAACCCAAAAAAGTATGGGGAAAGCAGGATTGGAAACAAATTGTGCAGTGATGTCATTGTGTCAGAGGCCTCAGATAATTCTACAGAAACTTGCAATGGTCAGAGACTGATGCAAAGAGGACAGGTTTTCATACCCTTCTACTCTACATTGAACTGCTCCAGGGGACATATAAATTTGGAAAAGAAAGCTCCCTTTGGCCAAGGGCAATTCCGCAACATGCTCTCAGCTGTGAGCTGTTGGTTGCCAACACTCCCAGCAGATCGCTGTCTCAGTCCTGATGGTATATCTTGGTGGTACACCATGGCATCCATTGCTCCTTCCCTGCCTCTACCGATTCGGGTTACTTGTGCCTCCTTATAACACACTATATTTCCCCTTCTTAGAACTCTTACACTATTTGCGATTGCTGGCTTATTTCATTTAATCATAAGCTTTCAAGACAATTCCCAGCATCTACACCAGACTCTTGTACATGAAGGTACTTGGTAAATATTGCTTAAATAAAAGTGGATGAGTGAAGTCATATTGGAGCTGAGATTGTGAGAGGAATAGGAGGAGTTTGCCAGTGAACAAGAAAGGGAGGGCACAGTAGGCAGAGGAGACAGTAAGTAGTTCCAGTGGTATGAAAGCAAGACATATTCAGAAAACTATAAATAAAATAGATCAGTGTGGCTGAAATAAAATGAGAAATGAAGAAACAGCAGACAAAAAGGTTGAAGAGTTGGCGAGGGTCAGACAGGAATGGCCTTGTAAACTAGGTAAAAGGATTTATATTTATCCTGTAAAAACTCCACTGAAAATAGCTTTTCAAAAAAGTACCAGTTATCATATCTTCATAAATAATAAAACACAACTTGCATTCCTTCTCTTTACCTATGTTTTTGCTCTATGCTCTCTATGCTATTAATATTCAACACATGCACAAACACAAGATCAGATGTAGGGCAATAGATGTCAACCCAGCACTACTGCGTTTGAGTGGCAAACATATATAACAATGTACCTTGTATTTTTCACGGACTTTAGTGAAATTATTTGGGTCAGTTCATAATGACATATGAACTTGTTATTCCAACCAAATGTCAATGTGATATTGGAATGCTAATTTATGTAAGCAGATTTGTGTCAATGTCACCCTGAAACAAAAGCACTTCTATTGCCATGCAACAAAAATTGTCAAAACAAGAAAAACAATAACAAAACCTCCAAACCTGCTTCTGAATAAAAGTTCCTTGGCAGATATTTATTTGGATTAGGTGTTAGAAATTTGTCAACTGGACGCCATTTGATTAGCAATAACTTTAGGGATATTAAATTCAAACAAATTTTTTTTAAATGTGATAAACCATTTGAATCTTATCCCCAAGATATTTATTTGTATTAAAATAATCTCTATATGCACATAAAATTTACATAAAAATATCAAAATGACAAATATTTGAGCAAATGCACAGCTTCTAGCAGAAATAAACCATGTTCAAGAAAGAATATATTGTGATTTCCTTGTTCAATTTAAAAATACAATCTTAGTAATGATTAAAAGTCAGGGCATTTTAGGTCTATAAAGGACTTTAAGGATAGTTCAATCCAACTCTTATTTTAAAGATGTGGAAATTGAGGCCTTGAAATACAAATTGTCTCATTTAAGACCATGTAAGTTCATAGCAAATCTAGTTAGTTTTTGAATTCTGAATCTGAGTCCAGTTGTCTTTACCTATTTCCACATTGTTTTTTAGCTTGCTTTTGTAAATAGTTACATAAATAAGGGCTCATTCCAAAGGACAGTTTGCTAGTTTTAGCTGGGTTATTTTAGCTGTAACCTATTTTAAAATAAAAATTATAGCAATTAGGCATTCCCACTCATGATGCAGTCATTGAAGCAAAATTGCTAATCCATAGTTGACATGGGTCAATGTTAATTAGAATTTTGCCGGTTTTTGATATGATACATTTCATAGTGTGCCAAATAGAAAGTAGCTTGATAATGCTAAGCAAGCAAGTATGTTTTACAGGCATCTGACTTAATTTAATCAGGGTGCAGAAGCCATGAGACCTTTATTTAAATACAGAGATTTAAAACCCTCTTGCCTTCATTCCCCAAAGCTTCAAACTATTCTGTAATGTTCTATTGTCATGCTTTTAAAAATTATGCCTGCTTAATCTAGGAATAAATAACTTCCTCTATCACAGGTCACATTCACCTGGTTCTAAGGTCACTATCTTTTACTGTAACCATAATGTATGAAAAATGTTTAACTACAAATCAAATACCTAGGAGACAACTGAATGTAGTTGCTAATAAGTGTAAGTTATAGCTAGCAGAAGCAATGACCTCAAATTAGCATAAACAGCAGGTTCCTGTATAATACCCATGGAACTTTGAGAGACTAAAGATCTATACATGACACACTAGCTTTGAAAAACACAAGGTAAAGGTTGAGATTGTTCCCTGGATTACATAATGTTTTAACCAAATGACATGTATAATGTCTGGTATTATTTAACACGCGCAGTACAGACCTGCTGTCATCCTCATGGTGTGGGACCAGATGATATAAAAAGGCTAGTATTGGGCCTCCCTGGTGGCGCAGTGGTTGAGAGTCCGCCTGCCGATGCAGGGGATACGGGTTCGTGCCCCGGTCTGGGAGGATCCCATATGCCGCGGAGCGGCTGGGCCCGTGAGCCATGGCCGCTGGGCCTGCGCATCCGGAGCCTGTGCTCCGCAACGGGAGAGGCCACAACAGTGAGAGGCCCGCATACCGCAAAAAGAAAAAAAAAAAAAAAAAAAAAAAGGCTAGTATTAGAAAAGGTTCTTAATGACGGTTTTAGGAGAAAAGTAAGTTTCTAGAACTGTAGATTTGCTTTCAGTCCTTCTGAGTGGGAATGCCAGCTGAAATATATGTGAAATGAATGGGAATTTTTGAAAGTGAGTGAGCAAAATATGAATACGTGAGTGTAACATCTGAACGATTGTAGCAGCAGACTCACTGAAAATCTAGGTGAATGTGTACAGGCTGTCAGAGCCAAACATTCATATTGCATCAGGAATAATTTGTGTAAACTCTTTAATTGGTGAGCAGCTTCCTAATTCCTCATCTATACAAGATTCCTGATGAAATAACCTATTATATTGGTATCTTCTATGTTAGAACTTTACTGATGAGGACTTGGAGACACGAAGACAAGTTATCAGGTAGGACCCATGGTGATGGTGGTGATGGCGGCAGCAGTAGTAGTAGTAGTAGTAGTAGTAGTAGTAGTAGTAGTTAGTAGTAGTTAGTAGTAGTAGTAGTAGTAGTTAGTAGTAGTAGTAGTAGTAGGTAGTAGTAGTAGTAGTAGTAGTAGTTAGTAGTAGTAGTAGTAGTTAGTAGTAGTAGTAGTAGTTAGTAGTAGTAGTAGCAGTAGTAGTAGTTAGTAGTAGTAGTTAGTAGTAGTAGTAGTAGTTAGTAGTAGTAGTAGTAGTTAGTAGTAGTAGTAGTAGTAGTTAGTAGTAGTAGTAGTTAGTAGTAGTAGTAGTAGTAGTTAGTAGTAGTAGTAGTAGTTAGTAGTAGTAGTTAGTAGTAGTAGTAGTAGTAGTAGTAGTAGTAGTGTTTTTGATACATGGTGAAAGTGTGTAATATTTTAACCTTCTTAAATGGATTTTGAGTTTTGAGTGATTGCTTTTACTTTCTGAGAAACAGCTTGCAATGTTTGGCTTGTTAAATCCAAAGAAAATTAAAGCAAAGAGCAAGGCTAACCTTTCAAGGAGATTTTTTTAATGAGGACGTTTGATAGTGTTTGTTCTTATTCACATTCAGTTATTTCAGCCTCCTTTGTCTTAGATATTTCACTTAATATTTAGGATATCATGTAATAGTTATAGTCAGGTTTGAAAGGTCTTTAAATTTACTTGAAGCAAACAAATGCAATTCAGGCATTTGTTGCAGTTTGAAGTCGTTTACTCTGTGGTATGTGTGTATATGTGTGTTTTAAATATCTTCTAGGTGTTCTATCCCTTAAGGCCATTGTATTCTGAAATTTCATCTCATTCTTGGAACCCATACTTATTTTGATTAATACTGAACACAGCACAGTCACTGGATACCTTAAGGACTTTTCTGTTTTCCCACTCATTTGTTCATTTAATTAAGAAACATTTATTGAGTGCTACTGTGTATCAAGAACTGGTTTAGGAGATGAAAATTCCCTAGTGAATAAGACAGATCCTGCCCTCTTGGAATTAAGAGTCTAGTGGAGAGCCAAAGAGGCAATTACAACAAAGAGTGGCGAGATTTGTAATGTGGAAAGTATAGAGTGTCATAAGGCTGCAGGATGTTGTCTAAATGAATCCTACATAATAAGATGGAGTTAGGCAGAGCAGCAAGGACTGAAGGGCTCCAAATTTTGAAGGGCCTAGAGATGTGAGAGAGCATGGCCTGCTCTGATAAGTGAAAATGATAAATGTGCCTGGAAGATAGAGTGTGAAAGGGTAGTGGTGAGAGGTATGTTCTGAGAAATGCAGGGGTCAGAGTATACTGTGGTATATTGAGACCTTTAAACTATTACAAATTTTAAACAGGTGATGGATAATCAGATTTAAATTTTAGGAAAAAAAATTCTTGCTGTAGTTTCAAGACTAGATTAGAGGCGAGCAAATCTGAAGACAGGTAGAACCAGTTAGGAAGCTATTACAATAATCCAAGAGCAGAAAAGCTAACAGCCCATATTATGAACATAGGTGGAGGATAGAGAGATATGTAAGGTTGGAAAAGAGGGTTGAGAAATATAATAGATAGACTTTTTGTGATTGATTGAAACTGGAGAATGATATAATATGCAGGTAAACCATTGTAGAGTTATCCCTGTGAGGGAGAGGAAAGAAAGTTGTAAAATTTGGGGGATCTGAAGGTCAAGAAAGTATTCTTGAGATAAAAGAAACTTAAGAATCCTACCCAGGGCTTCCCTGGTGGCGCAGTGGTTAAGAATCCGCTTGTCAATGCAGGGGACATGGGTTTGAGCCCTGGTCTGGGAAGATCCCACATGCCGCGGAGCAACTAAGCCTGTGCACCACAACTACTTAGCCCACGTGCCACAACTACTGAGCCCACGAGCCACAACTAGTGAAGCCCGTGCGCCTAGAGCCTGTGCTCCACAGCAAGAGAAGCCACCACAATGAGAAGCCTGCGCACTGCAACGAAGAGTAGCCCCCACTCACTACAACTAGACAAAGCCTGTGCGCAGCAATGAAGACCCAATGCAACAAAAAATAAATAAATAAATAAATTTTAAAAAATAAAGAAAAAGAATCCTACCCAGATTGCTATCCCCAGGCTCAAACTGATTAGATGTATTTGGCTTATAATCCAGGATTGAATTGCTTTAAATTTTTACAAAATAATTAAAACCAACACTTGTGTTCAGAAATCAAATCAGTCCAATACTACAGATATTACTGTATTATAACCATCATTAATTCATAGTAACTTTAATTCTGGAGTGCTTATGGATATGACAAAATAATTATATAGAGGGCCACTAAAATTTTTTACTAATAGAAAAAAAAACATAAAAACATGGTTATTTCACAGAATCTTGCTAAGTAAGAATCTTTAAGCAGAGCTACATTGAACTGTAGAAGATGGAGCGAGAAGAGAGGTGGTGTCATGGTTTTAATTTGACCTTTTCTATCTGGCTCATTTCCTGAGGACCTTCTCTCAGTCTCCCCTTCCAATCTGTACCATATCACTTTTCACTCTGGTGCTGACGCTTTTCCTCCTGTCTTGACTACTCTTAACTCTGTATCTATATCAGAGTTCTTCCATTTAAGCCATTCAGGTGACTAGGCTGGTGGGTTTTCCTGAGCACACAGTGTTTGGCTGACTGCCTTCTGAGGGCAGCCAGTACCTGTGATCTGTGATCTGTGAAGCTTACCTAGATGCCTCCAGTGGCCTCAAACTTCGATTATTTTGCCTAACTGAATTAAGTCACTTTACAGAAAAGCCTTAATACATATTTTTAGCCTTACCTCACATTCCTCTCTGTTCAGAATCGCTTTTCTAAGCTCCATATTCTTTACCCATGGCTTTGCTTGCATTTTTTTCCATATTCTAAAATTTGTCAATTCTATATGTTGAAATCTTACTGATTTTTCAAGAGAAATATCAACTGTAATACCTTCAGGAAAGCTTTCCTGATCTCATCAATTAAAAGATTAAAAAATCAAAGGTAATTAGCCCTTGAGCAAATAGTTATCATATACACATATATCTTTAATTTAAATCCACAGTAATGCATTTCACTCAGACTCTGGAGCTCCAAATGCATCAAAATGTATTTAACAGCATTCAAAGCATTTATAGTGATGAATCTTGCTTTTAAACACAGCTTTCCACTTAACTCCGTTTTTTTGGTGCATTGTAGGTTACAACTACAGTTGAAGGGGTGTGAAAAGGTTGTGCTGTTTTAAACACATTTCATTGTCCTAATACCTCACAAGTATTCCTGCCCTTTCTGCCTACTCCCCATGGATTATATTTCCTTTTTATTCGTTCAGGTACTTATTATGCACTCCCAGTTACTAATCTCACACACACATAGATTTACGAGGTCTTTCTATAGTAAAAGAGAACCCAACTCACATTTAAGAGGCACCAATTTTGAGCCTGCTTTAAATTCAGACAACGCTTGAACCAGTCTGAGAAAACATATAATTCATCTAAGTTACATGTCTTTCATGAATACAAATCTTCTTACCCAGTGAACCAGTTTTAAAATCAGAAATTTTAAAAGTTCTGATTCTCCAATGGTTAGTTGGATTATCCAAAGATACTATTGGAGATGCTTGTTAAAAATATTCACATCACAATAAGTAGAATTAAACTGATATATTTCTTCAATGATGTGACCAGAGTTTTGGTTTTGGAGTTTGGTTTTTATTACAGTTCGTTGGGCATTACATTTATTCATCTATTTATTCCTTCTAGATCTCCTACTGGTCCTCTTGGTTTCAGTGCCAACCAAAGGAAGGAGGAAGCAGGGGAGATGTTGCTCTCATCAAGAATAGTTCAACCTGTCATTGAATTATCCTGACTATATTTCCTGTCCACAAACTGGTGTTCCTTCTAGCTAACCTGAACAATGGCATTCTGACCGCTCCACATCATTAACTACTGAACTTTACTCCCAAATAGTTCAGCACTTCATCCTTATCAGGATGATTTATCCCTGAGGATTATCTTAGTAACATTTTTATCCAGAGTCCCTACAGATGCCCTTATTTCTATGAACTGGTTTGGCATGATTTAATTAGGACTGCATCGATAAGTTGTAGGTGAGCTATGCAAACATGATCTTCAGTTTAGCTGATACTTAAGTCATTTGATGTATTTTGCATTTGATGAACTTTCTGATATATGCTTTCAGTGAAAAGAAAACAGCACCTGTAGTTGAAAGTGTTATTTTCTTTAACATACAGATATGGTCTCGAGATGAATAGCCCAGGGTCTTAGCTCTTTTGATGAGACTTTACATTATATGACTAAAGGAGATCATAGTTTTAAAAGCCTATTTGATCATACAGAAGTTTTATATTTTTTTTCCATGACTAAAATGGGAGAAATAAGTTTTTTTACAAAGTTAAGGGATAACTGGCTCTTCTAATTTTGTTAATCTGAGCAGAACCAACACTAAACTCACTTTCTACCTTGCATATTAAGAAATTGCTATGCCTGATCTTAAACTGGATCTCTGACAAATTTATATCTTCTGTCAAAGCATATGCTTTCTGATGATGTTTTAATCTTTATTTATTCTCTGTAACCTAATGTAAAGTTAATTGTTTCTTGGGACTTGAATGACATATTGATGGGGCTTTATTTAGAAGTACTGAAAAATAAGAAAAGTCCTTATTGAATCTCCATGTCAACATTAATAGAGAAGGTCTTCATGAAAGCTATATATAAACAGAATCTGAGGGCTAAATGGTGGTGGCAAATAGGGAAAATTCAAAGAAATGTTACTCCTGTCATATTCCTGTGGTCAGAGTTTGTATTACCTGTATACTACTATTTTTTAACTTTTATTTTTTTTAAGAAGAATTCTTATGATATAGAGTAGTGGTTTTCAAACTTTAGTCTGCCAAAGAATCACCCAGGATGCTTATTAAAATATATAAGAAGTGTATATATATATATATATATATATATATATATATATATATATATAAAGTTTACACACCTTTATTTAAAACTTCTTTTACTGGGCTCATGAATGTATGTTTAAATATAATTCAGTTGATAATTTGGGGTATAATATAGAGAAAAGGCTGCACTGAGCCTTTGAATCAGGATTCATATAGTGGGAGCCCAAGGGGAACAGGTTTGCTCTCTGATAGGCACTAAATCATGAATTTCCTAGAGTTGTGCTTCATTATTTAACTCTATAGGTCATTCATGTATTTAATGGAATTTCCTTAAAGAATCTAGTGAAAAACTTAGTGTTATTTCTCAGTGTTTTGATGAGATTTTATCCCTTTCTGTGTCTTCATTGGTATATTTTTTGGAAATTTGGGGAAGACTGAGTCAAGGATGGCCAATCAGATGCTATTTTAATCAGATTCTCATCTCTGTTCCTTTGAAGGTTCTTTCAAGATCACTTTAGGTAAAAACATGACTTATAAGCTGAGCAGACTGTTAATGAAGGTCTCTGCACCTCTTTATAAAGTTGCAGCAAATCATTCAACCCTTTTCTGAAGGTCAAGCATCGTGCTGAGGAAATGATTGATTTCCACTGCTTCATCAGGGAGGTTTGAAGCCTGGAATAAGGAATCACTCAACCTAAGTGTTTTGGAGTCAGCCTCATATTTATTCCCATAACTTTCTTTTACACCACATCATCATTCAGTGATGTCAGCCATGTTTTGAAGTACTCCTCTGATGACTCCTGAGAGCAAGTGTCTAGTAGGTAAGGGATTTGAACTGACTTAAAGTACAACCCCGAAGTTACGTGGATGTTTCAATGTTTTAATCTGTTGCTGCTGAAGAAAAAGCTTAAACACTAACTGTGGCTTCATTCCATAGTTTCTAATATGTTTAATCAAGAGTGCATTGATTAATTTATTCATAAATCATTTAATTTTTGTTAAGGCAAGAATTCTTTAAGTGTGAATTGAGGATCATTTATTAATTAAATCTGCTATATGGTTAAGCAGATACCCTTATTTGGTAGCTCTTAAATGCTTTGACCATCTTGTGGTCTATAAATTGAAGGAATAAAATCTTGCTTGGGGCTTTCCTGGTGGCGCAGTGGTTGAGAGTCCGCCTGCTGATGCAGAGGACACGAGTTCGTGCCCCGGTCTGGGAAGATCCCACATGCCGCAGAGCGGCTAGTTCCGTGAGCCATGGCCGCTGAGCCTGCACGTCCGGAGCCTGTGCTCCGCAATGGGAGAGGCCACAAAAGTGAGGGGCCCGCGTACCGCAAAAAAAATAAATAAAATAAAATCTTGCTTGAAAGAAACAAGATCTCAAACATAAGGTAAGCATAGCACGACAATAAGTGAATAAGAGCATTGTACAGATTTAGCAAAACTTTTGGTGCAACTTGTCTGTTAAATCATGTTCAACTTAATAAATTAAACATATTTTAATTATATATTCAACTAGGTAAAGATATTTGTTTTTTTTTAAATTTAACTCAAGGAGTGGTAGATTAATTTCCTTTCCTCACAAAAGAAAAATGTTTAGAATTCTAGAGAATTATAGGATTTTTCTTAAAGTCTACTGAAGCATTAACTCCAAAAATAGAGTTTTGCTGCTTTAAAGCTA
This sequence comes from Mesoplodon mirus, assembly GCF_964341445.2. Lineage (NCBI taxonomy): Eukaryota > Metazoa > Chordata > Mammalia > Artiodactyla > Ziphiidae > Mesoplodon > Mesoplodon mirus. Next base: position 29,636,641 of record NC_138976.1, on the reverse strand, counting down.
TTCCTCCCACCCCCTGCACACACCTTTCAAATCAATATACAATCAACAAGGAGTTTTATAATAGACCAATCTCATCAGTGTTGAAGACCTATTCAGGAAAATAACACATATTCTTAATTATCTTCACAAGTATTCAGTATTCTTTCATGCAGCAGCAAGATATGTTGATGTTTCCTCCTCTATTTCACATTTTTTTTGCACTTGTTAACAATTTCAATTCACCACTTCCCTCCTAGAAATTTTGGAACATTGATGCCTCCTGAAGTTTTAATGAACTCTATACATCTATTTTTCTAGTTGCAGATTATATGTATACTAAGTGGAATTTTCAGTCAATTACTTTATCCAAATATTTTCTACCTCTTGCCATTTTCTATCATTGAGACATACATAGATGCACTTTTATTTTATCACTTATAATATTAGGTTTAAAATCTTTATTGCATGACATAATTTTATTAATCCCACATAGCTTTCTAAAAGCATTATTCTCTTTATTGCAAACAATCTAGTCAGAGATTCTCTTTCTCATAGATACACGTATGAGGAAAATATATGTGTATATATTTCAAGGGTATCATACTTGGCAATTTCTATGTCTTCATCTCCCATTTTCTTGCTCACATGCCTGGAGACAGTCATTTATAAACATGTTATTTTTAAAAATTTAGATGATATATATGATTGTATATTGTTGAGAAATAAATAGCATCAATATATAATATTTGCATTTAATGAAGGGAATGGTGCAGTCGTAAGTATATTTTGTTAATGTTTTAAATTAATAGAAATGTATATATTCATAACAAAAAAGATGGGAAAGATTTATACCAACATCTCCAGATGGTGAGAATACAGATCACTATTAATTTCTTAATTATGTTTACATATTTTTTAAAAAAATTTCTACCATGGGCGTGTGTGACTTTTATAATAAGCCAGCACTCTGAGGATGTTGCTGCTTTTCTATATTTGTGCTTATTCTGGGCACTAATATCAAGAATGGTTCAGAGAATCCAGAAATTCAGTATTTCAAAGTATTCTTGGAGTCTTTATTTGGGATCATTATAAAGATCACAAAAGGATCTTTAGAGATGAATTTTAAAACATTAAAAACTCTACACACTTTTGATAGTATTAACCTATGAAATAGTTGACTAAAAGACATATGAAAGATATTAATAGCTGTCTGCAGCTCCTCCTCTCTGACAAATTGGTGATAATACATCACCTGTATGCTGTATATGGAGTAGTTTTTATTCATTCTGGAAACTGTGTCTTTAACATATGTCTTATCTCTAAGTTTCTTGCTTGTCACATCAGCAGCCAAAAGAGTTTTTGGACATCGCTAAAGCAAAATATTAAGGTGCAATATAGTAAATAAATTGCTTTCTAGAAAAGGACTCACTTCCCTGTAAATTGCTTGGCATATTCTCTCTGCTCACATTTCAAATTAATAGAAGTGGCTGAGTGATACTGCAGCTCTCTTTATAACATGCATGCTTATATCATTATGTGTTATTTCTTGGAATCTGAACATCATATGTAGCATTATGGTATTTTCTGTCTTTTTGACAGCAGCAGCTTGAATGTTTATTTACTTCATGCTCAATATTGTGTGGGCTACCTGAGCACCACACAACTACCCATAAAAAAAATTGTTTTTGTGGAATAGGGAGTTCATTGCTTTTTAGCTTTCTCTTTCACAGAAAACTTTTTCAACTAAAACATGATTTTTATTCACTTATGTAGTACTTTTTATTTATTCATCTTTTGAGTTATTATATTGATAGGGCCTTAAAGAAACATTTGGAATGAACTATGGCTAGCCTTAGTGCTTTAAAATGTATTCTAAGGACACTCCTGAATCTTCCAAACCTATTTTCCAATATAGCCTATATTTTTGGCAACTGGGCTGCTGGAGGGTTTTCCACTGCAGAACTGTGTATTTACACTGTATAAATTCTGTGTAAACTTGCTATTATTTTTCAAGAGTATTATGCAACTAGTTATGAGTTGAATAATATAAATTTGTACCAGGGGAACCTGATTCTGTTTGTCTGAAATTTTTATTTTTTAAATTTTTTGTCCCACCGAACTTATCTGGAGTTATAGTGCTGTACAATCTAGTTCCATGAAGAGGGTATAACTGCAGGAAGATGTGTAACTGTGTGGTTACAGAAGCATGACACAAGTAGATTCTTTTCTATGGTGTAACTTATAGATTGCATATCTGTGGATTCACTTGGATGCTCAGTGGGTTGAAATTGATTATTATGTGAGAGAGTCTGTTTTGGGAATGGATAGGGTGACTTGGGTCATATGTTCTTGAAAAAAGCCAACTTCTAAGCCTTAGGATTTAGAGGTCCGTTATATCCTGCTGTGATACCAATGTGCGTCATGGGTTAATGCAATCTTCTAACATTCTAAAAGCAGACTGATCTTTGTCTTTTAAATGTCTCCTGGGGCTTCCAGGCTATGAGGAGAGAGCTGAAGGGCAACAACAATATATTTTCATGAGGGAGAGTGAATGTGACTGATTGCTGGCACACCACGGACAGAAGAACAAAGGTGAAAACAAAAGTGACTCAGAGGTACACCCCATTTCATAAGTCTGCAGAACAATGACTCGTTTAGTCAGTAACTCAGACTGCCTCACATTTACTCTATTTAAAAGTCTTACTGTTAAGGACAACGTATACATAAATGAATCCACATATATTTTTAATTTCCAATAAGAGAACTCATGGTTGAGAAAAGGTTAAGGTACACGCTAGTGTGTGAACAACTGGAGGGGATTCAAATTTACCACAGACTGACATTTCAAGCAAGTCATGGAAACTCCCTAGGTCTTTCTTACCTCTAAAAAATGTGCTAGAAAATTTAAGGAGAAATCAGACAGTCTTTTTCAAATGGTTGTGACTGTGTGCATATGTTTTACTTTACAATACTGAGAAATTACTTAACAAAGCAAAATGTAAGAAAACTCATTCTAAAATGGAGATATTGTTTAGAGATGTTAATGTGTATATATGCATATAAATGTGTGTCATGAATTGATAAATGCATATTAATATTTCACTTTCAAGGACAAATGTCAAAGTTTTATTATTCACATAGGCCTACATTTAGATAAAATGTTGTTTTAAAATATCCTTTGGGGGACTTCCCTGGTGGCGCAGTGGTTAAGAATCCACCTGCCAATGCAGGGGACACAGGTTCGATCCCTGGTCCAGGAAGATCCCACATACTGCAGAGCAACTAAGCCCACGTGCCACAACTGCTGAGCCCGCATGCTGCAACTACTGAAGCTCACGCACTTAGAGCCTGTGCTCTGCAACAAGAGAAGCCACCGCAACGAGAAGCCTGGTGCACTGCTATGAAGAGTAACCCCCGCTTGCCACAACTAAGGAAAGCCCACGCACAGCAACGAAGACCCAATGCAGCAAAAAATTAATTAATTAATTATTTTTTTTTTAAGTTGGAAAAGATAACTTTACAAAAAAAATATCCTTTGAACAGAACAGTTATCTGTTTCTATGCCATGTAAGGCCTTATGACAAGTAGTACAAGAGTATTCACCCCAGTTTGCTACAAATAATTGTATCCCTCTTTGTGTGCATCAGTCACTACTCAATTACTTGACAATTATCATTCATCTAAAATAATAACACTGCCTCCAAAAATCAATTTTATTCATCCTATTTCCAGACAGACATTTTCTATGTTACTAGCTCATCTAGTTTATTACACCGTTCACCTTATTCCCACATCTCCTTCTGTTTAACATTGTATTTCTCTGCAATTCTTAACAGCAAACCTTACTCAAAGAGTTGAATAGACACCTTTTCATTTCACAACTTGCCTTAAACCACTCCAATGTAGCAAAAGTCATTGAAATGGGTAAAGTAATAGAACTTAACTTGTAGGGTTGTTGTGAATATTGAGTCAATACAGTAAACTAATACACTTAGAGGAGATCTTCGTCCATAGTGAGGCCTCATTATATGTTAGCTACCATAATTATCATTATTGTAATCAGTATCACTATTTTACTTATCAGGACTATTTTGTGAGTAAAGATCTCCATGCTGGCCTGGACTCATTAGTGAATAAAGACCATCTTTTATTTATGTTTTTAGCTCCAGTACTGAGCACATTCCCTGGAAGATAGTATAAATTCACTACTATGATACCAATAGTTCTTCAAATATTCATTTTTTTGTATTAGCACATGATGCTTATCCATTTGTTAAATGTTATATTATTTCCATAAAATGGAGTTATTTATATCAGACCAAAATATAGGGTCTTATAAGATCATGAAGAATATTTTTGTGACTGAATCCATTCATAAAATGTAAAGAAATGCATTTGGGTAGGAAATCTTTAGTAGCTATTCAGATGGTTTTCAAGGATGGTACAACTCTAGAAATATGCTCAACTCTAGCATCCTGTTGACACATTTATTGAACACCTTCTGTAAGTCAAAACTATACTAAGGACTGAGAAATAAGGGTGAATAATGCTTAATACTGACTTATAAACAGTTTACCTTGAATTATAGAAGAAGAGAATATAAGCAGACAATTACAGCAAAGTGTGGTGAATGCAGGGTGCTTTGGATTCACATAAGGTATCAAATGAAGATTATGGGATTTCTTGGTAAAAGTGGGAATTTGGGGAGAGAATTCTTGGCAGAAGCAGCAGCATATACAAGGATTTAGAGATCAGAGAGAATATTTTGAGAGGGAGACTACTTATGGATTTGCATATTTAGAATCTGAAGAGAGTAAGTAGGGAATAATGAGGGATGAAGTTGGAGAAGAAAATGCTTCAATGACAAGGGTCATGGATGCCATGCTGAGGAATTACAAACTTATCCTGAGGCCAGTGGAAGAGCTGGATCAAGTAGCAATAATAAGATTGCTGCATTATAAAGAACGCTCTGATAGCAACGTGGGGGATAAATGGAAGGTGAGACTGGAGGCAGAGGAGTTAGGAGGCTGTTGCAGTGATCCAAGTGACAGTTGATGGCTACCTGAAATAAGGTAGCATCGGTGGAAGCAGAGATAAAAGAATGGATGTGAGAAGTATCAAGAAGTGTCAAGTATTGTGGCAGGTATTCATACGAATATTATTGGCTGAGAAACTCAGAGACTGTAGGACAGTAAAAATGTTCTGGCCATTTTAATAAGTTTTACCAGTTGCCAGAGCTGAGGGGAGAAAGAAATCACTTTCCTTTCTTAAGTGACAATGTGACAAATGGGAGCTGAATAGCAAACTGCATGTTTACGATTGTGACTGCTGAAGGTAATGCCTGCTTAAGCTGTTAATATTACAGACACACAAGCAGGGTGAGCGCAGATTGCAGATGGCATATGGTAGACATTAGCTCATTAAAATATGCAGCCTAGCAGATGTACATGTATCAGTATGCCAGGGGAAATATTAATTTTAAGAATTAAAAACTCCTGAGACTTTGGAAGATTTTAAGCTCTTGGTTCTCAAAGCTCTCTGATGAGCAAACTGGAAACATTTCATTGGCTGTTTGTTCAGACACTTCTGATTACAGCTGAAATGTGCTCAAACTCTGTTACTAAGGCAAACCTGGAAAGAAGAGGATGAAGAGAGAAGCATCCTATAAAGTCCCTGTAATTCTGCTTTAAGCTAAGCTTTTAAAATGATGATGTACAATACTACAGATCTAAAGGTACAGTTAGTTTTACATCAAAGGTTTGAAACAGATTTGAAAATATAAGACACTGATGAAAGAAATCAAAGATGACACAAACAGATAGAGAGACATACCATGTTCTTGGATTGGAAGAATCAATATCGTGAAAATGACTATACTACCCAAAGCAATCTACAGACTCAATGCAATCCCTATCAAATTACCAATGGCATTTTTTACAGAACTAGAACAAAAAATCTGAAAATTTGTATGGAGACACAGAAGACCCCGAATAGCCACCACAATCTTGAGGGAAAAAAATGGAGCTGGAGGAATAAGATCCCCTGACTTCAGACTACACTACAAACCTATAGTAATCAAGACAATATGGTACTGGCATAAAAACAGAAATATAGATCAATGCAACAGGATAGAAAGCCCAGAGATAAACCATGCACCTATGGTCAACTAATCTATGACAAAGAAGGCAAGTATATACAAAGGAGAAAAGATAGTGTCTTCAATAAGTGGTGCTTGGAAAACTGGACAGCTACATGTAAAAGAACAAAATTAGAACACTCCCTAACACAATACACAAAGATAAACTCCAAATGGATTAATGACCTAAATGTAAGACCAGACATGATAAAACTCTTAGAGGAAAACATAGGAAAAACAGCCTTGACATAAACCACAGCAAGATCTTTTTAAAAATAACAAATGGGACTTAATTAAACTTAAAAGCTTTTGCATAGCAAAGGAAACCATAAACAAGACCAAAAGACAACCCTCAGAATGGGAGAAAATATTTGCAAACGAATCAACGGACAAAGGATTAATCTCCAAAATATATAAACAGCTCATGCAGCTCAATATTAAAAAAACAAACAACCCAATCCAAAAATGGGCAGAAGACCTAAATAGACATTTCTCCAAACAAGATATACAGATTGCCAACAAACACATGAAAGGATGCTCAACATCACTAATCATTAGAGAAATGCAAATCAAAACTACAATGAGGTGTCACCTCACACCTGTCAGAATGGCCATCATCAAAATGTCTACAAACAATAAATGCTGGAGAGGGTGTGGAGAAAAGGGAACACTCTTGCACTGTTGGTGGGAATGTATATTGATACAGCCACTATGGAGAACAGTATGGAGGTTCCTTAAAACACTAAAAATAGAATTACCATATGACCCAGCAACCCCACTACTGTACATTTACCCAGAGAAACCATAATTCAAAAACACACACACACACACACACACAAAAACACACACAAAAAAAACACACACATGCACCTCAATGTTCATTGCAGCACTATTTACAATAGCCAGGTCATAGAAGCAACCTAAATGCCCATCAACAGGCAAATGTATAAAGAAGATATAGTACATATATACAATGGAATATTACTCAGCCATAAAAAGGAACAAAACTGGGTCATTTGTAGACATGTGGATGGACCTAGAGACTGTCATACAGAGTGAAGTAAGTCCGAAAGAGAAAAACAAATATCGTATATTAATGCATATGCGTGGAATCTAGAAAAATGTTACAGATGAACCGGTTTGCAAGGCATAAATAGAGACACAGATGTAGAGAACAAACAAATAGACACCAAAGGGGAAAAGCGGAGTGGGGGTGATGGTGGTGGGATGAATTGGGAGATTGGGATTGAAATTTATACACTAATATGTATAAAATAGATAACTAATGAGAACCTGCTGTATAAAAAATAAAATTAAAAAAATATGAAGCTATATCTAAAGCTATTATTTGATACTGTATTCAGAGGGGATAACAACATCTTATCAATTCCACAATCTATGACTAAAACACTTTTCTATCATAACTTTCCTTTTAGGAAAATAAAACTCAAAGAGACCAAGAAAGTTCCTTAAATTTCTGCTCAAAACAAAAGAATTTGACATAGAGTACAAGGATCATTTTCAAGTCACCATTTTTGCTTAAATTTAAAATGCAAATATTTCCCCCTTTTTTCTCTGTTGGAGATGAATAGACAACAAAGGAAGAAAGAAGGAAAATGGAAAACAAATAAAGGAAGAGAAAAAAACAAAGGAAAGAACATTTCCTTTTACACCAAATGAAAGGAAACAGCAAGCATTTGAACATGTTTTATCTATAAAAGGAAATTTATATTTTAGCACATATATTCAATTATAATAACTAATAATATTTATGAAAATGGCGAATATTTAAAGGGATTGAGTCCAGCTGAGAACTGAACACTTGTGGTTTTATTTCATATATATATACATGTATATATATATTCATCTGTATGGAATTGGGTGAATATTCTGTCATATTTTTCTGTCATTCCTAAGAAGTGTGTGTGTATGTGTGTGTGTGTGTGCATTCACAGTAGGTCTAGAAAGAGTATTTTCTTCAATCAATATATAGCAATTTTGAAGCATCCATCCCTGAAATCAAATAGCAGATGAAGCTGACTGTCAGAAACAACTGTCTAAAAGTGTGCCCCTGAGGGAACTATATATAACACTACCAGGACTGAGAACTCATGCAGCCAGAAAACAAGCCATTTGCATAACCTATGGAAAATCTGCTAAGATGGACTTTCTAGCATTCTGGAAGAACACCAAAGTCAGGGATCCTGTAATAAAAATTGCATTGAGGGCTTCCCTGGTGGCGCAGTGGTTGCGCTGCCTGCCGATGCAGGGGACGCAGGTTTGTGCCCCAGTCCGGGAAGATCCCACATGCCGCGGAGCGGCTGGGCCGGTGAGCCATGGCCGCTGAGCCTGCGTGTCCGGAGCCTGTGCTCCGCAACGGGAGAGGCCACAGCAGTGAGAGGCCCACGTACCGCAAAAAAAAAAAAAAAAAAAAAAAAAATTGCATTGATTTTCAGCAGCACAGGAATTATCATTCAGTTTGAAAAAATATATTCTAACCAGCTAGAGTGATGAACCTCTACTTTCATCTATAAACATGAATAGATGATCAAGAATCACCAAATATTTGAGGAAAACAAAAACAATAAACAGAACTAACCCCAAGGGTAAACAGAAGGTAAACTTTGAAATAAGTATAATTAATATCATCAGGGAAGAAATTAATGGATAAGAAAGGAACAGATTGCTGAGGACAAAATAAGCAATTAGATCTCTTTTTGACATTAAAACCATATTTACTGAAAGAAACCTCACCTTAATAGATGGGATGACTAGTAGAATGGAAATACTGAAAAATGAGTTAGTAGACTGGAACATTGAGCCAAGGTATTCTTTCCAAACACAGTTATAAAGGCACAAAGTAGAAAAAGTTAAGAGACAAGGAAATAGGTCCAGGAGTTCTAATAACCATGTAGTAGGAGAACCAGAAAGAGAGAACAAAGAAAAAGTGGGAGTATGGGGTGGGAGAAGCAGACAATAAAATAAGTAAAATAATAAAATTTCTAAGAACTTAAGATTTAAGTCTCTTTATGTAAGAGTACTTTAAATGCAAATAAAATAATAATAGGCAACAATACTTTAAAAAATTTATTTCTAGAAACATTCTGGTGAAATTTATTCTTTTAATATTTTGGTATCAATATTTACTTTAAAAATCTTATTTAAAAAATTTTAAAAGACGGCCATCTCACTTAACACTTTACTGTGTGCAGATCCTACTAGCTTCTTCAGAAGTAACTATGTTTAACAGTTTGGTATATTTCCTTCCTGAATTTCTCGTTTAATATAAGAGATGCACAAAAACGCACATATACATATATATTACATTCTACATTTTACTTTAGAAATTCAAACTCATTAAAATTTTTAAAAGATGTGAAATTTAATAGAAGCAATTCAGATGAATAAAACAAACAAAAAATGATATCCAGCCTCACTGTAATCAGAAAAATGTAAATTAAAATGTGAGTTTGACCACAAAACTATTTGTGTTGCCAAGAGTAGGATCATCATGCATAGTTGAAAAAACTATTTGGAAATGAAACAGGTACAGTCAATTAGAGAGAAATTTTGCAGCACACATCAGCGAAGATGCACATACTCTGATTCAGAGATACATCAGTTTCATGAATCTATCTACAGAGGTACTTTCAGGTATACATAAAATTATACATTCACAAGGCTGTTTGTATCAGCATTCTTGAAAAGCCAAAAAGTGAATTTGGAAAAACATACATGTCCACCAAGAGTAAACATGTATGGTGTCATTTGAAGGACAAAAGTTTTTAATTTTGATGAAGTCCAATTTATCTGCTTTTTTCTTCTGTTGCTTTTGGTGTCATATAAGAATGTCAAATCCAAGGTCATGAAGACTTACTGTTATGTTTTCCTTTAAGAGTTTTATAGTTTTTGTTCTTAAATTTAAGTCTTTGGTTAATTTTTGTATGTGATGTGAGGTAAGGGTCCAACATAATTCTTTGGCACAACTTTATTGTGCCTCCAGTATTATACTGAATAAAAGTGGCAAGAGCAGACATCCTTCTCTTATTCTTGATCTTAAAGGAAAAGCATCTACTCTTTCACCATTAAGTAAGATGTTAGCAGTAGGTTCTTCATAGACACCATTTATCATATTGAAGGCATTCACCTCTATTCCTAGTTTGTTGAGTGTTTTATAACAAAAGGGTATTGAATTTTGCCAATTTTTTTCCTACATCTTTTAAGATTATCATGTGATATTTATTTTTTATTCTATTGATATTATGTATTACATTAATTGATCTTGAGATGTTAAACCAACATTGCACCCCTGGAATAAATCCCACTTGGCTATGGTGTATAATTCCCTTTAAATGTTGACAGATCTGGCTTGCTAGTATTTTGAGGATTTTAGCATTCATATTCATAAGAAATGTTGGTCTGCAGTTTTCTTGTGATGTCTTTGGTTTGGATGGTTATTTATTTTATTTTATTCTATAGATTAATTTATAATAAAGAGCATAAAATACTACTACTATCATAATAATAGCTAGAGTTTAGTGAGCATAGAATTTATGCCAGGAGCTCTATTCATCACTTTTACAGATATTTTGGCATGCAACTCTCATCAAAAACTATGTGAGTTAAGTATTGTTATTTCTTCCATTATTAAAACTAAAAAAAAAAACTGAAAACAAAACAAAAGGAATACAAAAGAACAAAATCCCGAGGTTTCTAGAGGTTAATAATCTTGCCCAAAGTCACAAAGCTAGTTTTGGGCCAAGTATAGTCTTAAGCCTGTCTTCAAAGCCTATGCTCTTAATATCTTCATGAGTAGATCAAGATAGTTATCTACTTAATGTTTGTTCAATCAGATAAAAACTACTTAACATTTAAAAATTATTTAATATTTATTTAATCAGATAAATAATTTTAATATTATAAATCATTCTTTACAATGTTTTAATTTTTTTGAATGTTCTGATTTGGTCTTCTAAGTACTCTCTCCTTTTTAAAGTTTTCTTTAGATTCACCTTTATCTTGAGTTTTTTTTTAATGACATTGGAGTATGTCTTTTGTCTCATTATGTACAGTGATATTTTTAGAAGCAGTGCGACATCTGAGCTATTCCTCTGGTATGGCTGTCAATGCAATTTCATAAATATAGAATTAGTGGTAAAAGGTTTGGCAGGGTAGAGCCATGTTACTTCTCTAGCAAAGTGTTACACATAAGAGTTGAAATATAAAATATTTTTTCTGAATAGGCATATCATTAAGTTTTTTCTGGTTAATTGATTTATTGACTTGAAGGTTTCTGTATATAGTAGAACAAACATTGTACCAGAGGAATGATATATCCTGATTCAAACAAACCAACTAGAAAAAGATAATCATGAAAATTTTACTAAGGACCGGGTATATAATGATATCAGTGAATTATTTTTAATTTGTTAGTTGTGACAAAAACATATTGGTTCTGTAAGAAAATGGTCATCGTTTTTAGAAATTTGTTCTAATTTTGTAGGGGTTATGAAATATGTTTTAACAATAATTTAAGAAACAAAGGGACGCTGAAGCAAGTAAGACTATCAATTTTCAAATGTGGAATATGGATAATGGTTAAATGAAGATTGATTCCTCTATTTTTGTATATGTCTATAAATACTCATAATTAATGATAACAAAATTGTGATCTTAGGGTTCAGTTTTCCTACTCATAGAATGAAGATTGTAATAATTACTATAGTTAGGATTAAAAGAGATTATATTTGAATAAGCACGTTCAAAGTTCTATATACTTCATAAATAATTGTTTAATTTATTTCCATGGTTTAAGCGGGGCAGTCATGTTTTAAAAGTAATGGTTACTTTAAAGGTTGCAGAAGTATGGATGACAGACTCCTGATCTTGGGGGCAATCACAGTCTATTCTTTTCTAAAGTCTGTAGTTCCTGAACAGAAGAATATTTAATATCTTAAATAGATATTAACATACATTGTATTTACCCTAATCAATACTGAGATAACTTAAGCCACAACCATAAGAAATTATAAACCAAGAGTTATATGAGAAACGGTGGTTTGGATAAGGTCTGACTGGAGACTTAGAGAAATTAATAAAGACAGGTAACATTTGAAAAATCAGATACACAACTTTGTTCTATATTACGATTATTATCCCAGCTATAAATATTTAAAACTATCATTGGGTGTGAAAATAGCTTCAATATACAGATTAAACATACTGATTATATTAACTAAAGGATAAGTTCAAAGTTTTGATCTCCTCTGAGCTAGTTTGAGGTTCTCAGCTTCTACATCTCCACACACACTTTCACAATTCAAAAGGTACTGCAACAGGGTCTCCATGCATGACCTCTTACTGTGCCTTCTGTACATTCTTAAAGTGATGTGGTATAAGTCGTTTCTTCCTTTGTGCTGAATGCCTGGATTTAGCCTCTCTATCCCCTCTAGATCTGAGTCTTACCTGAATGGTCTATCTTGATGTATTTGCTCTGGCTTCGACCCTAACAGCTGTCTTTTAAAACACCCCGGGCTTTCAATCTCTGTAGTACAATGTGATCCATTTCTATCCCATCTCAGCATCTGGGTGACAAACTTTAAGCTTCCTCATGCTCTAGAAGAAAGTCTGGACAAAAAGCTATGTTACTGTCTCTACAAATAGCCTTTTCAGATTTCTAACAGAATATTTTTATAATTAAGTTGTTTAATAATTTAATAGCTTAAGTGTATTGTCAAAATGCATTTTGAAACAGGAAATTCACAATCAAATAATGTGACATTGCATTAGTGGTCCTTAATGTGTGTGTATGTTTTCTTGCCAAATTTCATTGGAGAAAAAATCTTATAAAGATACTGGACAAATATAAAAAGTTAGAACAATATGGGAAACAGTTCAGAAATCCAAGAAGAAATACTTTACCAGAACCTGGGGAAAATTTTCAGGATATTTTAAGACAAAAGAGCAAGACTGAGATAAATAATTAGTTGCCTAATAGTGTACCTGTGCTCATAAAATGAAGAAGTCTTGATTGATGGAAAATAAATTAAAGAATTCTTTTTCCTCTGTTGGTGCTCTTCTCTTATAGCAGACATTTAAGCTGTGTATTCATCAAGCAACTCAAGTCATCCCTTTATTTCATGAACATTCTTTTGGAGGTTATGACGGTCCTACTTCTTTTATTTCTATCTTTTTCTGTCTTTTGAGAAATAACAACTCCAAGCAAACAATCAGAAATAAAAGTATATATGATGGGAAATGGGAACTGGCAATGTTACCTGGAAGTTAATTCCCTAAAATACATTCCTAAATTGGGAATACCTTTTGGGAATATAATGTTTCACTTTTGTATCAGATCACTTGTCAGAAAAAGAAATAGGCAGCAAAAAAGAAAAGAGAATGCTATATAAATATAGAAAAGCAGAATAATATTGATGATTATTAGACAGTGGATGCTAAAATGGAGAGTAATATGAATAAGCCTGTCTTCGAAATGACAACAGATAAACATCTCAGGAGACAGTGACAACGGCCAGTAGAACATCATCAGTATCCAGAAAACATACTTCTGTAAAGTATTTAATATAGAAACTAGAAGAAAAACTCAGTAAGTCATTCAGTATTTCCTAAAGAAGGCAAGAAGACAGGCCTTTAAAATAACATTAAAAATAAGAGCAATCATAACAAACTTCAATTTATTATGGATCAGGAACTGTGCCAAGTGCTTTACATACATTTTCTCACTTAATAAACAGAAATAATGGAAGAATAGTCTGAAATAAAGGGCAACTGTATAAGAATCTATTAAGATCAAAGAGAAACAATAAACGAAAATGGTTCAGTAGCTGGAGGCTAAGCAAGAGGATTAAAAAGGCAATTAAAAAATTAAACTCTGCATTTACAATAATAAAGAATAATAGTATCATTCTGGAAAATGGAGGAGTTGATGGGAAACTCTTAGGATGAAGAGAAATTGGCATAAAAACTGTAATGATTAGACTAGTTAGCCATGGATAACTTTCAGGGTTAGCACTGTGTTTTCTTCATATTAAAATTTGTACCAATCTTTGTTTCCTATTCTGATACTAAATTATTTTTGTAATTAAAGGGTACTGGTTTGATAGCTTCATTGAGACAGTTTCTCTTGGCCCTAATGCATAGTTTCAGTGTTTTATGATTGAATAAGTCAGTTCTATTTATGCACTAGAGAATTATACAAGAGAGAAATAGGTGAGGAAGATAAAGAAAAAAATTAAATTGTTTTAAATTTTATTTCTCTTAACTATTAAGCATATCTACGTATAGACTATATGCTCCTGATATATATTGTATTTTCTGTACCTAGAGCTTGGCACAGAATAAATGTTAAAAATATTGAACAAATGAAATGATAACTAAATGGATAGATGAATTTTAAACTTTTGATAGAATACTTTTAAATTATCATATATGAAAGAAGTTGAAGTTGTCTAATAATGAATTTTTACAAAAGGCCTCTGTTTCCTTAATCCACAGGGACATGATGAAAGAAAATACAAATTTATTTGGCTATTATATGTTTCTGATATCATAGAACTCTTCATCACCAATTCCTCATTCAAAAGCAGCCTGTATTAATGGTAGTCTTATTACTCTGTTTATAAATTCTGTCATTGTTCTTCTAGGGGTTACATTTGTCAAAGTCTATAGGATGTTGACACCTTAACAAAATTAACGAGTAAAGTGAAATAAAAGCTTTGTCCCAGCTCCAGTTCTAAAGATAAGGAAGGCTGACATTGATTAAGGCCAAAGTAATATTTGAGCCAGTGTTCTAGAACAGAATGATATGAATGTGACAAAAAATTCATGCTCAGTTTGTTATTTTTAAACTGTGTTATAGGCTGAATAATGCCTTCCTCAAATATGCCCATGCCATAATTCCCAGAACCTTTGAATATGTTACTTGACATGGCAAAAAGGACTTTCCAGATGTAATTAAGGTTACAGACCTTAAGAAAAGGAGATGACCATGGATTTTTCTAGCTGGGTTCAATCTAATTATATGAGCCTTTAAAAGCAAAAAACTTTCTCAGGATGGAGTCAGAAGAGATGCCGCATAAGGAGAAGTCACAGGGATTAAAATCGTGAGAAGGATCTGGTTTGTGGTTGCTAGTGTGAAAATGGAGGACACAATATGATGAGAAATGCAGGTGATTTTAAACAGCTAAAAGAGGCTTCTGGCTAAAAGCCAGCAAGGAGAAAAGGACCTCAGCCTTGTAACCACAAAGAACTGAATCTGCCAGTAACTTAAATGTGCTTGGAAGCAGACTCTTTCCAGAGTCTCCTGATAAAGAGTCCAGGCAAGATGGCATTTTGATTTCAGCCTTGAGAAACCCAGAGCAGAGCCTACATGGACTTCTGACTTACAGAACTGTGAGATAATAAATTTGTGTTGTTTTATGTCACTAAGTTTGTAGTAATATGCTATGGTAGCAATGGAAAACTAATACACTGTCCATTTTGAAAAATGTATATTTAGGCTAGTTTTACTCTAGATTTTAGAGTGACTGGGTCTCTTTCTTTTGGCATTTTTTTCCTTGAATGTGTGTGTGTGTTTGTGTGTTATTTCTCACCATCTGATAGATAAGAACTCTAGGGATAAGGATGAGAGTCTAGGGAGAAGGTTTCAAGAAGGCTATTTACTAAGCTCCTAGTCTAGTGTTATGAAAAAGGGTTACAAGTAAAAAAAGAAGCAGACTCACAGATACAGAGAACAAACTAGTGGTGTGAGGGGGGAGAGCAAGGGGGAGGTACAAAATAGATAAAGGGGATTAAGAGGTACAAACTACCAGTTATAAAATAAATAATTCACAGGGAGGTAATATACAGCACAGGGAATATAGAATATTTCATAATAACTCTGTATGATGTGTAATCTATAACCATAGAATAACTATGTTGTACACCTGAAACTAAGGTAATATTGTAAGTCAAATATACTTCAATTTTTAAACAAAAAGTAACACTTGGTACTGCATATAATCTGGCCTAACTCATTATGTCTACAGTCCACATAAAGTTTTTGAGACTATAGTAATAAATAAAATAGTAGAAATAACATTTGTGCGTTTCCCTGCTACATATTTCCCTTTGGAATCTGAATTGGTAGTAGGTTGCTGGTTGAAGATTCAGAATTTGAACTCCTAGCCATCTCTCTCTCCATGTTTTAAACATATAAGAATCTTGATCCCTTGAAAAATTTATAATTCTAATTTTTTAAGATCAGCTATCTTTGCTCCCTCACACCTTTTAGGGTAAAAAATTCATTAACACACAAAAAGAACTAAGAAAATATGGTTCAGGGAATCACTCATTTGCCTTTGGTTTGCTGTTTCTTTATAAAGCAACTGAACATGCCATAAACTACTTAGAAATCCATTCCTGAAATCCTAAGTACAAAGGGATAAAAGGAGTGGGTGTTTGATGTGTGTCTATGTGACATGTGTCTGTGAGACAGACTTGTCAGTTAGAATGCAATTTACAAAATAATTCATTTTTACTGATAGTTTCTAATGAAGAAACTGTGTAATGGGGAATTACAATTTTTGAAATTATAATAATGAGTTTAATTTAAACTATAACTCAAAGAAAATTAAACATTTTAAAATAGTATTATTTCTTATTGATAATTGCAACCAAGAAATAAATATATTCTTAGTTATTTTTATATGCTGTTCATTATTCTGGCATTTTGAAAGGAAAGAGAAGCACAATGGAGTGTAAGGAAGAAAAAATAAAGTTTATTAAATACTTAGATTGTTTTACTCAATTTTTAAATAATTGGCAATTTAGTGAGTTTCATCTTATTACTAAGGAGGAACATGGTTTATAGTGAATCAAACCTTTCCCAAAGTTATACAGCTTTTAAGTTGTAAAAAGTATGACAATTCTAAGACTGACTTTCTTCTAAATCCACGCTTTATCAAGACTGATACTCAGTTTGTGACTTTTATAAAATTAAAATTCAATTATTAATATAACATAGCTAAAAGATTAAATAAAACTCCATAAGTACAATGCTAAAGACAGAAAAAGGAAGACTATGATTCAGTACTACATACCTACTCATTCTTTTATCTACTCATTCATCCATCTAACAAATTTTAGTTGATTAACTATTACTGTGACCTCTCTTCTAAGCATTAGGATGAAATAGAAAATAAGATAGACAAATTCTTTGTCACGTTGAGATTGTGTTCTGGTAGAGGAATCAGAAAATAAAGATAATAAAAGAAGTGCTTAATATTAACCTCTATATAGGATCTAAGAAGAAAAATCAAGCAAGTGTACCAACAACAGTAATAAAGTACTTGTAAAACCATAGTAGCTCAAAACCCAAAGAATTATTTCTTGCTCATACTACAAGCCCCTCACGTGTAACCAGGAAAGCTCTGCCCTCTACAGTTAGAATCCAGAACAACTGCACAGCCACCACCTCAAACATTGGTGTATAAAATGTTCAAGGGAAAAGAGAGTTCTAGAAATGTCTTAAAAATGCAACTAAATCTTCTGTCCTGAAAGTAAATATATTAATTTCAAAACACATTGGCCAGAATTTCATATATCTCCAAAACAAGGTTCCAGGAAATACAATGCTTCAAATAATGGGAATGGGAAGAATTGGAAATTTTTTCTGAATAGCACCATTGTGAGTTGAATTGTGTACCCCTAAAAGATGTATTGAAACCCTAACCCCTGGTGCTTGTGAATGTGACCTTGTTTGGAAATGGAGCCTTTGCAGATATAATCAAGTTAAGATAAAAACCATAAGGATGAACCCTAATCCAATATGCCTGGTGTCCTTGTAAGAAGAGAGTTATTTGGACACAGAGACACACAGGGAGAACACCACATGAAGATGGTGGCAGATATTGCAGTGACACTTTTATAAACCAAGGAATGCCAAGGATTGCCAGCTATCAGCAGAGGCTAAGAGAGAGACATGGAACAGAGTCTCCCTCAGAGCCCTCAGAAAGAAATGACGGTGAAGGTACCTTGAATTCATACCTCTAGTCTCTGAAAGTGAGAGACAACATATTTCCATTGTTTTAAGCCACCTAATTTGTGGATGCTTTGTTACAGTGGCCCTAGAAAACTAATCAAGTACTAATGATCACCAGAAGAGTAAAAAGATATAATGCCAGGGGCGGCTAATGTGTAACTACAGAAGTTCTCTCTAAGAAGGTGCTATTTGAGCAGAAACATGAAAGAAATTTGAAAAAGTGAGGGGGTGAGTCTTGCTAAAATCTGAGGAAATGTGCACTCAATCTCAATTACTTTGACATTCATGTTACATAAGGCTTGATATACAAAAACAACTTGAATCCACAAACTACATACTAGGAAAAAAAGGCTTTTTCTAGGACATTATAGATTTGTAAATTCCAGAAAGGCTTAGGAGAGAAGTTATATTTATGTCTTGCTTTTCTATCTTGCACAGTCCATGAATTACTGCTGGTATATATTAAAGGTCAATTATTGCACACTTAAAGGACTCCATCAATGTTAAATAGGAGGAAACTCCAGCTCTGAAATTTCAGTCTGGGGATTTACCAAATGCCCCTTTCAACCAGGTAGTCCTTAGAACAAGAGAAATACTCCTCATCTACTCTTTAACAGGATAAGTTAGATTTTAGATATATTTTATTATAATTATCTTTGAGTTAAAGGGTTAAAATAGCTTTAAGATCTTAATTTGTATTTTACTAAAAATATTCTGCAAAAGACATTAAAACAGATAACCACTGAGGTTGAGAAGAGCAGATGAAAGGAAGATTAAGATATATATAACAATTTATCAGTAGAAAAAACTGTATATTTTCTATGTTCTTCCAAGTCTGGGAGGAAAAGCTCCTAAATTAGTTTAAGTCTCAAGCTGAGGTTAACTACCCTACTTGTTGGTGAGCTATGGAACAAGTGAAATCACCAGGTTATATGGTTATAATTTCCTGGGGGTCAACTTCCTCAAACATTGATACGAAATTAGGGAAATGTATGAACATTTTTCTAAGTTGAACAAAATTATGATGATGTAGGCCAGTCTCAGGAAGGGTTGTGGTTTCCTCAAAAGTAGGAAAAAATAAATTATGTGCAGTAACTGGAAAATTTGCTCATTGTATTAACAGATAACTCATGTCATTATTGTTATAGTTATGTTTATATAAATGCAGCACAGTACCTCAGCAAGAACATGATAATGTCACTAGATAGCTCAGTTAGTGCTGGCCAGCTAAGGCAGGAAATGTGGAATTATAATTGTTCCTAGTCCCTGTGGCAGCCAGCACAGTTTGTTTTTCTTTCTTTCTTTTCTTTTTTTTTTTTGCGGTACGCGGGCCTCTCACTGTTGTAGCCTCTGCCGTTGCGGAGCACAGGCTCTGGACGCGCAGGCTCAGCGTCCATGGCTCACGAGCCTAGACGCTCCGCGGCATGTGGGATCCTCCAGGATCGGGGCACGAACCCGTGTCCCATGCATCGGCAGGCGGACTCTCAACCACTGCGCCACCAGGGAAGCCCCAGTTTGTTTTTTTTTTTTAAATGAATTTGTCTACTTATGAGCTAGTGTTGTTGTTTTCTTTAATTCCACTGACAGGCAAAAAAAAAAAAAAAAAAAAAATTGTTTCCCAGAAATTAGTTCAATAACCTGCTTAAATTTAAAATTTTAGTTAAACATGCAATCACTTTCTGCTTAAGAATTTTCCATAAAACAAATTATTTTTTGGTGAGTTTGTGTGATTTTTTAGTGTTATTATTTTAATTTTTAAAGTTTAATACTTTTACTATTATACATTAAACTGAGATTTTCATTAGTAGGAGTCCCCTAGAAAATTAAGTTATCTGGGGGGGCCTGGACTTTTTAAAAATGTTTCCTTAAAAGTCATTTTCAGGGCTTCCCTGGTGGCGCAGTGGTTGAGAGTCCGCCTGCCGATGCAGGGGACACCGGTTTGTGCCCCGGTCCGGGAAGATCCCACATGCCACGGAGCGGCTAGGCCCGTGAGCCATGGCTGCTGAGCCTTTGTGTCCGGAACCTGTGCTCCGCAATGGGAAAGGCCACAACAGTGAGAGGCCCGCATACCGCAAAAAAGAAAGAAAAAAAAAAAGTCATTTTCAGATTTGCTTTATGGAATGAAATGCGGGGCATTTGGTAAATCTCCTAACTGTGCAAAATATGTCTTGATTAAAAAGAAAGCAGCTAAGAGTGGGACAAAAGATCATTCACTTTACAAAAAAAAAAAAAAAAAAATTAAGCTCAAAATGACCAGTTACTGGTTCAGGATCTTATATTTATGATGTTATTTCCAAAGAGCTTAATGATTGACAAAGATAGATAGATGATAGATAGATAGATAGATAGATAGATAGATAGAGACAGACAGTAGGCATGTGGGTTTTGGGAAGGACACATTATCACTCTAGGAAAAATAAGATATGAAATGTATGCACTGATGGTCCCTACCCTTGACAGGTCCAAGGCTGGGATTGGTACTCAAATCAGATCCACCACACATAGAAAGAATCTGTTCTTTCTTTTAAAGTATGAGTAACAGGATGGTTAAATTGGGGACAGGTGAAATGGGAAATGATATTAAAAGCTTGTTCGAGATCAGTGTAAATTTTCTTGTCTAGGGTAACGTACAAGTCAATGTCTTGAACACAGGATTGAATTGTTATTGTCTGTCAAGAACAAGCAAAACGCAGCTGAGAGTAAAAACCAAGGCAGAGTCAGTATAGCATTGTTCCCAACGTTGGCTTATTTAGCACATACTATTTGAGACTAAACAGTAAATAATTTAACAAACCATAGATATTGTTATTGCACATATCAGAACTTCTATTATTCATACATTTAACACATTTTTGAGACCTATTATGTGCCAGACATTGTTCTACAAACTGAAAATGAAACTTTAGAACTGCAAGGAGAGATCTGCTCTTAGGGACTATTAATGGAATTCAATTAATTAGCCAGGGTTAAAATTTATAGCATTTGTGGAACTATAAAGAGTGCCATCATCAATAACTTTCATTCTTGGTTCAGACTTTTTCCCCTCAAAATAACAGACACTTTTCCATTTGTTTCTTTCAGTTAGTGATACAGTTGAGAAAACACAAATAAATCTGATTTGTGTTATTTTGTAGACAAGCAATGTTTTGCTGCATGTTTACTTTATATTTTTCTTTCCTTGTGCTTCAAATATTGTTACAAAAAAAACCCCAGAACAGACAACACTGGATCTGAGATCCCTTCATCTCATCATATGACACAAGGAATTTGGCCTCTAAAGCAGTCAGTGCAAACACCAACATTTCCACTAACAGTAACATAAAAGCATTTTAATATACTACATCTCCATAGCAGCATTTTGAGCTCCTTTCTTTAGCTAATTTTCCTGCTATGGCTTATAAAGCCGTGTTTAAAATGCTACTATTTATATCCACATATTTGCGTGTGTCTGAGTTCTCAAAATATATAATGATGCCAAAACAGAACAGATAAATTGTCTGCATGTTAAATCTGATATAGAGTGTCAGCTCCCTTTAATTCAGCACAATTTCTTAAAATTGAAAAGACAGTATGCAATGTTCTTGTTATATTAACTGAGACAGGTAAGTCATTTTCCCCTGTGGTAAGTAATGTAAAGCATTACTTCGATAATCAAACAGCACATATATAATATGAAGCTGAGGGAAAGTCTGCATGATTTTTAAAAAAGAAAATATGAGATAGGCCAGCTGGCTTGGGTTATGCCCTCAGATTCTCCAGAGAATATTTTCTGTTTGTCATTGGAGTATTTCTTTGCAAAATTTTGAGAACGTTTTAATTAAGATCAGTAGACAGTTATCATAACAAATTCGGTAGGTATTTGTATTTAACTCACCTCATTTTATCAGTTTCTTTGCTGTCCTTGAGCTGAAATTGCTCCTCTTGCCTTTCAGTGTTTTTGATCATTGCGAGGGCAGAATTTATCCTGCAGGTAAAAATGATTTGCACGTGGGTCAGTGAATAAAGGCCAGCTTTACTTTCTTTTTCAAATCACTTGGCGTTTCACGCGATCTGTAAAGAGGCCTGGATGTGGCCTGATTGCACTGCTGGATTGGTAAGAGTTTGACTCTGGCACTCAACTTTTGCTACTGTGATTGAATTTTTTCCAAACTGCCAGATGGTATTTGATTATATAGATCATAAAGAATAATTGGTATGTAATCATGTACTTAATGCCTTTTTTACCCTTATTTTGCATGGGACACAAAGATTGGTGCTTCCATCGTAATATAGAAATTAGAGGTATGAAGACAGAGGAAATGCCCTTTTCCTGCTTTGAATTAGAATGAGGGATTGAGGGGAAATGAAGGAATGTTCTTAGAGTCCATTTACATATTTCTGAAGAGATTATTTTCCCACTGTAGAGGTGTTTCAAAGTCAATTAGTACTCTGTGGACTGGTAAAAATAGAAGATTAAGAGGATGGTGAAGAAGCAAAGGGCTCATTCATTTCCTCCTTATTTATTCCCTCTTAAAAGGATATTTGGCACTCTAATCTTCCTGAAAACATCTATGTCAACAAATATTTATTAAACACCTTTCAAGAAATGGCTCTTGTGGTTTATAATGACAAATCAGACATCCCCTTGCCTTCAGAAGCTTGGAATCTAGTGAGGAAGACAGACGTATACACAAGTAGGTTCAAAAAATGACATATTTGTCCAAGGTCCAGTGCAGCCTTGTGTTAGGGTGATTAATTCCACCTGGACCTGAGGCCCAAAAAGGCTTTATATAATAGAGCGGTGCCATTCAATACAACTTTCTGCAATGATGAGATTCTCTCTCTGTGTTGTCCAGTAAGGTAGCCACATTTGACAGCTGAGCATTTGACATGTGCTATCATGACAGAAAAACTGAAATTTTAATTTCATTTAATCTTAGTTAATGTGCATTTAAATTTAAGGAGCCACATGTGGCTAACAGCTACCATTTTGACAATTCAATGATGGAAGGTGCTATGTGAGTTCTTTTTGTCTTTTTTCTCCTTTGTTACATTTTTATTCTGTAAGAATATGTCTGAGGTCTGGATGGGGCGCTCAAATAAAAGGGAATAAATAGTTCACTCCCATTTAAAAGCATGCCCTCTGTTTCGTTTGAAGATGAAAGAGGTTTGATGACTAACAACTACAGTGAACCTCACTTCTTTAATTCACTTCACTTGGAGGCAGTTCAAATTCCAGACACCTGGATTTGCTTACTTCTGTTTAGCATAGCCAGGCCAGTGGAGGAGGAATGGTTTCAGAATTCCTTATTTCCCATAGCACCAAGCTTACAAGTTTCTCTGGGGTAATAGATATTAAGAAATTATGGAAACAGTTGAAGGTGGTTATAAATCTAAAGAGAAAAAAATTCCTAAAAACTGGAAATTAGATATTACATAACTCTTCTTATAATCCAGTATCAAAGGTCATTGTTTCTTAATTGCTTATGAAGTTAAAAACTTTTCTCTAGGCTTTTTGGACGTTTGTATTCCTCCTTTTGTGACAATTTTCTCAAGTTTTTGCCCATTGCTCAATTTGGGTATGTTTATTCAAATGTAAGAACTTACACATTTTGAGACATAATCTTCTGTCATATATGTGGCAAATATGTTTACAGTTTGAGCTTGCATTTTGTAGATGGTACATTTTTTGGTGATAAAACATTTTAAAATTTACCTAGTGTTGGTCTATTTAACTTGGTGTTTGTTGTTTTCTTTGCCTCTCTGGTGTCATGCTTAGACATGCTGTACTGTACCAAGATTAGATTTCTTTTCAATAACATTTTCTTCCAGAAGTGGTTTCATTTGTTATATTTTAAGTTTTAATTTATCTGGCACTTACTATTATGTAGGATATGAAATGTGAATCTAATGTTACTTTTCTTTCCAAATGGCTATTTGTCCCCAAAGCATTCATTAAAACATCCATCATTTTCTCCAATGTGATATAAAATATCACCTTTATCATAAGCTGTTTATTATATTCTCATGTAGTTTTTGTATTTTCTACCTTGTTTCATTGATCTGCCTTTTTCTCACCCTGAACCAGATGCCACCATGTATTCTTTACTCTGTTTCTCTAAATGTCAGCATCAAGGGTGAGCTGGTATCCTTTCTATCACACTTCTCTAAGACAAGTAGTTCATGTTGGCTTTTGTTTTTCCTACATCATTTTTTTCTCCTCCCCTCACACATACTTCAATATTCTTTGGATATAATATGAATTTTATATTCATTTAAAAATATATTTTATATTATATATGTTCCATTCAAGATTAATTGTGCCTTTACATTGTTTAATTATTAGTTTGAAAAACATTGTATATACATCTGTATATATGTGTCTCTATGTATGTATGTAAGTGTATATGTGTGTTCATACAGACATACATCACAGTTTTCTAGGTTTCAGTGCTTGTCATAAGTCCTTTTAATCTATGAATTCCCCATTCTTGTGCTCATATTTTTCTTTCTCTGTTCATATCTTCATTTTTCTTTCAAAAATTGTATAAAGATGAGCATATTTGTAATATTTCCTTGTCTAGTAGAGTTGTTCTATTGTCTTCACATGTGAAATGTAGCTTGATTTCTTTAATATTCTTGTTCCCCCATTTTCTTCCTTCAAAATTAGAGATATTTTTCCATATATGTCTCATATTTAGTGATGCATAGAAGTAATATAGAAGTAAATCTTATTTGTGTCCTTTTATAGATAATCTGTGTTTATTCTCTTCCTGCTTTCCTTTGTGGTTCAAGCATTATTCCAGTATTTACCTGAATATAGTTCTTTATTTAAAATTGACTTATCCTCGGATATGACAATTCCTTACATTTTTTTATGATAGTTCTTTTGACCAAGAACTTTTTCATTTATAGTTTTGGTTATTCCTTCTATCTTTTTTCTTACTCCAATAATATCAGATTACTCATATTATTGCTTTCCTTTTGTTTTCCTTATTTTATCATCTTATTTCACATTATTCATTTGTATAGAAATTTCATCTGAATTATGCCACTATCACAATTGCAGGTTGCAGCACTAACTCAACAGTCTGAAGAATCAATTCTTTGTTGACTATACTTAATGTGTACTTTAATACTACTTTTATATTTCTCACGATAATATTGTCTATCAGATAATTCCAGTGTTTTCTGGAATTTCCAAATATTTCCACATGTGAAATTTAACATCACATAACACTCTTTCACCCGTTAAAATAAAGAGAATATTTTTCCCCTCTAATGTAACTGCAATTGTGTTTCCATATACCTCGGCTGTCATAATGCTCAGAGCATGCTTGTCATTATTGTTTCTTTGTTTGTTTGCTTGCCTTAGCAACTGTATTTAATCTCAGATACAACATAATTGCTTTTCTCCTTTTTACTAAGATGATATCCTTTAAAATACGATTTTCGGGCTTCCCTGGTGGCGCAGTGGTTGAGAGTCCGCCTGCCGATGCAGGGGAAACGGGTTCGTGCCCCGGTCTGGGAAAATCCCACATGCCATGGAGCGGCTGGGCCCGTGACCCATGGCCGCTGAGCCTGCGCGTCCGGAGCCTGTGCTCCGCAACGGGAGAGGCCACAACAGTGAGAGGCCCGCATACCGCAAAAAAAAAAAAAAAAAAAATACGATTTTCATCTTTATCTGTTCACAATAATCATTGAGTATGGAAATGAATTTTTATATACATATGAAATATTTTTGCATGTTCACATGCTTTGCATTCTTTAGGATTTGTTATACTTCTAGATTGTTAAGAACACAGGTTCTGCAGCTAGCTGAAATGGTTTCATATCCTGACTAGACAGCCAACCAGCTATATGAACTTTTTTTTTTATCTAGGGAGCCTCTCCATGACTCAGTATTCTCATCCTCACTGTGGGGATAATAGCAGTACCTACCTTTCAGTGTTGTTTTGAGGATTAAACAGCATTCTTTTATACATTCACTCAGAAGATACTGTTGAGTACCTACAACTTACAAGCTTTATTCTAGGCACCAGGCATAGAAAATGAACAAAATAGGCAAAGTTTCTGTCCTCATGATGTGTGTTTATTTTCTGGAGGTAAAAAGAACAATAAAAATATAAATAAAATGAATTTAGGATTGCTTCAAGGCCCTGAGTTTGATCAAAAATAGGAGAGAGAAATTGATTATATTTTGCAATTCCTAGAGAGAGCATCACTTTGAAGTGTAAGAGTTCAACCAATATCACAATTATCAGAATATTTTGTAATTTTATGCAAGGCTGTGGAAAACCTGGATCCCCAACTGCTGGCCACTCTTTGCTGTGCTATGTTACAGCAGAATTGTGTGTGTGTGTGTGTGTGTGTGTGTGTGTGTTCAGAGGAGCATGAGGTGGCAACTGTGAGAATTATTCCCCCTAAAAGGTGCTTCAAAGAGGACTCTAGAGGACTCAGTCAGGCACTAATAACAATGGTGCAGTTTTCCAAAAAAGAGAAAGAGGATATAGTTAGTCAGAGACCTTGGGAGATGGACAGGAAAAGACTTGGTACTCGGGATTTAAGGGAATGCACATGGTGTGGACAGCTCTCTACAAACTCAGGGGATACCAACCCCATATACTCAAAGAGTAGTCAAAGGCCCAGTGATATGGTTGACACAACTGTGCATTTCCTGCCAGTGAGTGATTGTTGATGAGTGGTTTTGAATAAAATGAATGTAAGTATTAGTAAAGCTAAAGGTGATATGGGAGATGTCACTGTAATCAACAAGGAAAATGGATGTAGTATAACTAACTGAGAGGTTTGATTTTCCTCCTCTATATCATAATTATCTAGTGAATATAAATCAGAACGTGTGAGATCTTACCTCTCTGTCAAATTGCTTAAGCAAAATTAACTGGATCATAAAGGAAACCAGCTGCGGATATTGGCTTCATTTGCACCATCCTCCATCAGCTGACTGGTAGAGATTAAACCTATCCTGATATTCCCACCATTTTCAGGTACTGTGGCAAGCTTCCTGATGAATCCATTGTGCTTAGAGATTAGCAGATGGGAATTATGCCTATACTGACTGGTATGTTTTATAACTGGGTAAAGCTTAAGATGATTTCACAAGTGGTTTTATTTTTTTGTCCTTTAATACTGTAACTTTCTGGGTTAGTAAAATAGTTTCCAGAAAGTATCCCTTCCGTTCAACGTTCTTGCTCAGAAAGACAATTATCTTTAGAATCCTTATATAATAAAGTATAGAAGAGAAAGATATCAGCAGAATTTTAAAGAGAATATGGGTACTCGTAAACATTTATTCATTCTAAAACATTTACGGTGTTCAGAATCTCCCCCCAAAATGACAAGCAGGTGTGTCAGTAATTGAAATTCATGTAATAATTCATTCAATAGTGAGGGGTCCAGGGTATTATAGAGTTTATAAGGGGAAGGAGTGAGCCAAATTTTCCTGGATGGGACAAGAAAAAGGACATTTCAGATAGAGATAACCATATTCAAATTATCCAAGGAAATTAATATTATTCTGAGTTTGGGTAACTGAGAAGACTGGTGAGCTAATTATAGGGTTCATATAAAAATGAGGAAGATGAAAAGTCTCAGTTGGTGAGCTAATTAGTTGGAAAAGCTTTTGCCATAGTCCCAACAATGGAAAGGTAGAATGAAATAACATAAAGGCATGTTCCTTAGAGGAAAGACCTGTGGTCTTGCCTCTTTGTCAATTGCTCAATCTCCTCCTCGTCTGAACAAAACTTGTGGGCACATTGATCAGTATAAACTTAGGAATGTCACAACACAAATTTTCTTTGGAACTCTAATGAAAAAAGAAAGAGGTAATCACTGGTTTCTTTTAGATTGTATAATCATGTGCCTTTTTGAACTGTCACTAATATAAGAATAGGAAATGCTCTTACAACTTAGAGTTTACAATGTTCTTTTACACAATTTTGCTTGTTTCATCATCACTACAACTATAACAGAAGAAATCTATATCGAGAAGTGCTTACTATCAGATGTAGTTTGGGGTTTATACACCGTGTCATATATTAACAATGTTAAATATTATTACATTTTTTGTCAAATTCATACAGTATATTATATATAAGTAGTTATAGGTTGGTAACCAGCTCTCAAAAAAAAAAAAACCTTGATTTGTAGCAGTTGCTAATTTCCTTGGTCTATTTACTCACACTATGGGTAATTTCAAGCTACCAACAGTTTAACAATTTGTTAGTAAAATTTCTGAGTATGTAC
Organism: Mesoplodon mirus; assembly: GCF_964341445.2. Classification (NCBI taxonomy): domain Eukaryota; kingdom Metazoa; phylum Chordata; class Mammalia; order Artiodactyla; family Ziphiidae; genus Mesoplodon; species Mesoplodon mirus. The sequence goes on along the minus strand of NC_138976.1, from coordinate 29,608,241 downwards.
CAATTGGCTCTCTTAAGTCAGTATTGACCTGGCTCCAACACACCCTTGTACACAGGCACATATTAGGGGCAGTGTCATTCATAATAGATAATATTACTGGAGTGTTTATTGTGTACTAGACACTGTGCTAAAGGCTTTATAGACTTATCACAAAAAACATATGAAGAAGAGATTATTATTGCCCCCATTTTCAGGTAAGCTCCTGTGGTTTGAGAGTGACTAACTCATTGACTGCAAGTTATATAACAAGTTATATGTAAAAGAGCAGGGTCAGGATTTGAACCCACTGTTTGGAAATATCGACCAGTCATTATAAACTTTTTCTGTATCAAAGGTCATATGCTGGATAGAAGTGTTAAGCTCAAACTGCCTGTGTATAGGGAATTTGTTTATAAGAAGGACAAAAAGAGAAAGAGACAGATAAAGAGACAGAGACACAGAGACATACAAAAAGAGACAGAGCAAGAGAAAGAGAGGCAACCCCTCCCCCACCCCCAAAATAGAGAACTTTGTTAGCCTAAGCAGGTACATACAGAATTTCAAGAGGTATATGGTCAGAGGATTTGTAACTTGTGCAATAGTAAACCTATCCCATCTGACAGAAAACAGAGAAGCAACAAAGGCTAAGCAGGTTGGTGAAGCTCTTTGGATGCTCGAGATGTATGGTTATAAAAGGGGTCTCTTTCTAGCTTTCTGGTTATCGCAGAGATACTCACTGAGCTATTGAGTTTTGACCTTGGTTTTTGTTTCCTCCTTCTGGATGAAGAGTTATAGACTCCCATGTAGGATAAAATAAACCTTTCCCCAATCTATCTCATTTATCCATTTCTGTATTAAAGAGACTCTAGGCCTGCAGAGCCTTGCTGGTGAGAATTCCCAGACCTAAGGCAGGGGACGATGTTAGCAATAGCATAAACCATAATTCTTATTTTGATAACTGCATCCTAGTTCCCGCCACACAATTTCTGCTTTAAGAGCTTGAATATCAAGCATATTTAATGTGATCACCTCATACAAGTTAGGAAGGAAATCAGAGATCTTAGCAAGGGGCTGAGAGTTATAAGTCTTCATTAGTGACTCAGACCTGCCCTGGGGTTACAACAATCTGTTATAAAAAAAGTCCATGAGTTAGAGCCCATGTTATCATCCTCTCCTTCTCTGAGGAGAGGACTGAGGCTCAGAGAAGTTATATAACTTTTAAAGGTTACATATAAGAAAATGTCAAAGTGGGCAGAAATCCATGGTCTTTAACTTCAAATCACATTCTTTATCCACAATACTATTCTGGTTCATGGGAAACCACAAAAGTTTCAATATAGGATACTGTACTGCAAATTATTATATAATTGATCCTTGGTATACGGTATCTCATAAATATGGGGGCTGAAAATGAAACAGTATGAGATCAGCTCAAATTTGAGAGATTTGAGGTGATTTGATGACATTTTTGTTAGCTGATATGCTTTTCTCAACCACTTTATTCATATATCTGTCTATCTATCATCTATCTATCAAACACTACTATGTGATGGACTCTGTGTCAGCAGCTCATGAATAAAAAACAAGAACTCAACATTTTGGGCATAGATACCCTTCAACAACAACAGTATAACATAGTTTGTAAAATAGATAAATTTACAACATGAGCACATAGAGGGAATGAACTAGCTATGCCTTGAGGATTTGAAAAAGTGTTCGCAGAAGTAATGGTGTTAGGCATGTAACTTAGAAGATGAGGAGGTATCCTTAAATAGGAAGACAGAGAGTTCTAGGAACAATTTAAATAGGGCATGGGGAAGAGTAAGACGCGGAGATCACCTTCCTCCCCACAGATACACCAGAAATACATCTACACGTGGAACAACTCCTACAGAACACCTACTGAACGCTGGCAGAAGACCTCAGACCTCCCAAAAGGCAAGAAACTCCCCACGTACCTGGGTAGGGCAAAGCGGAGAGACTCCCACACAGAGGATCGGTGCCGAGCGGCACTCACCAGCCCGAGAGGCTTGTCTGCTCGCCCGCCGGGGCGGGCGGGGCTGGGAGCTGAGGCTCAGGCTTCGGTCGGAGCGCAGAGAGAGGACTGGGGTTGGCAGCGTAAACACAGCCTGAAGTGGCTAGTGCGCCACAGCTAGCTGGGAGGGAGTCCGGGGGAAAGTCTGGACCTGCCAAAGAGGCAAGAGACTTTTTCTTCCCTCTTTGTTTCCTGGTGTGTGAGGAATGGGGATTAAGAGCGCTACTTAAAGGCGCTCCAGAGACAGGCGCGAGCCGCGGCTAAAAGCGCGGACCCCAGAGACAGGCGTGGGACGCTGGTGCTGCTGCCGCCGCCGCCACCAAGAGGCTTGTGTGCGAGCACAGGTCACTGTCCATGCCCCCCTTCAGGGGAGCCTGTGCAGCCCGCCAGTGCCGGAGTCCCGTGATCCAGGGACAACTTCCGGGGGAGAATGCACGGCGCGCCTCACACTGGTGCAACATCACACTGGCCTCTGCCGCCGCAGGACTGCCCCCACAATCCGTACCCCTCCCTACCCCCGGCCTGAGTGAGCCAGAGTCCCCTAAGCGGCTGCTCCTTTAACTCCGTCCTGTCTGAGCAAAGAACAGACGCCCTCCGGCGACCTACACGCAGAGGCGGGGCCAAATCCAAAGCTGAGACCCGGATGCTGTGAGAACAAAGAAGAGAAAGGGAAATCTCTCCCAGCAGCCTCAGAAGCAGCGGATTAAAGCTCCACAATCAACTTGATGTACCCTGCATCTGTGCAATACATGAATAGACAACGAATCATCCAAAATTGAGGAGATGGACTTGGAAAGCAAAATTTATGATTTTTTCAACCTTTTCCTCTTTTTGTGAGTGTGTATGTGTATGCTTCTGTGTGCGATTTTGTCTGTATAGCTTTGCTTCGACCATTTGTCCCAGGGTTCTATCCGTCCATTTTGTTTGTTTGTTTTTCCTTAATAATTTTTTATTTTAATAAATTTATTATATTTTACCATACTTTATTTTATTTTACTTTGTCTTCTTTCTTTTTGCCCTTCCTTCCCTCCTTCCTTCCTCCTTCCTCCCCCCATCCCTCCCTCCCTCTTTTCTTCTTTCTTTCTTTCTTTCTACTTCTACTAATTCTTTCTTTCTACTTTTTCTCCCTTTTATTCTGAGCCGTGTGGATGAAAGGCTCTTGGTGCTGCACCCAGAAGTCAGTACTGTGCCTCTGAGGTGGGAGAGCCAACTTCAGGACACTGGCCCAAAAGAGACCTCCCAGCTCCACATAATATCAAACGGCAAAAATCTCCCAGAGATCTCCATCTCAACACCAGCACCCAGCTTCACTCAACGACCAGCAAGTTACAGAGCTGGACACCCTATGCCAAACAACTAGCAAGATAGGAACACAACCCCACCAATTAGCAGACAGTCTGCCTAAAATAATAGTAGGTCCACAGACACCCCAAAACACACCACCAGACGTGGACCTGCCCACCAGAAAGACAAGATCCAGCCTCATCCACCAGAACACAAGCACTAGTCCCCTCCACCAGGAAGCCTACACAACCCACTGAACCAACCTTAGCCGCTGGGGACAGACACCAAAAACAACGGGAACTGTGAACCTGCAACCTGCAAAAAGGAGACCGCAAACACAGTAAGATAAGCAAAATGAGAAGACAGAAAAACACACAACAGGTGAAGGAGCAAGATAAAAACCCACCAGACCTAACAAATGAAGAGGAAATAGGCAGTCTACCTGAAAAAGAATTCAGAATAATGATAGTAAAGATGATCCAAAATCATGAAAATAGAATAGACAAAATGCAAGAAACAGTTAACAAGGACCTATAAGAACTAAAGATGAAACAAGCAATGATGAGCAACACAATAAATGAAATTAAAAATACTCTAGATGGGATCAATAGCAGAATAACTGAGGCAGAAGAACGGATAAGTGAGGTGGAAGATAAAGTAGTGGAAATAACTACTGCAGAGCAGAATAAAGGAAAAAGAATGAAAAGAACTGAGGACAGTCTCACAGACCTCTGGGACAACATTCAATGCACCAGCATTCGAATTATAGGGGTTCCAGAAGAAGAAGACAAAAAGAAAGGGACTGAGAAAATATTTGAAGAGATTAGAGTTGAAAACTTCCCTAATATGGGAAAGGAAATAGTTAATCAAGTCCAGGAGGCACAGAGAGTCCCATATAGAATAAATCCAAGGAGAAATACGCCAAGACACATATTAATCAAACTGTCAAAAATTAAATACAAAGAAAATATATTAAAAACCGCAAGGGAAAAACAACAAATAACACACAAGAGGATCCCTATCAGGTTAACAGCTGATCTTTCAGCAGAAACTCTGAAAGCCAGAAAGAAGTGGCAGGACATATTTAAAGTGATGAAGGAGAAAAACCTGCAACTAAGATTACTCAACCCAGCAAGGATCTCATTCAGATTTGATGGAGAAATTAAAACCTTTACAGACAAGCAAAAGCTGAGAGAGTTCAGCACCACGAAACCAGCTTTATAACAATTGCTAAAGGAACTTCTCTAGCCAAGAAACACAACAGAAGGAAAAGACCTATAATAACCAACCCAAAGCAATTAAGAAAATGGGAATAGGAACATATATATCGATAATTACCTTAAATGTACATGGACTAAATGCTCCCACCAAAAGACACATTGGCTGAATGGATACAAAAACAAGACCCATATATATGCTGTCTACAAGAGACCCACTTCAGACCTACACACACATACAGACTGAAAGAGGATGGAAAAAGATATTCCTTTCAAATGGAAACCAAAGGAAGGTTGGAGTAGCAATTCTCATATCAGACAAAATAGACTTTAAAATAAAGACTATTAGAAGAGAAAAAGAAGGACAATAAATAATGATCAAGGGATCGATCCGAGAAGAAGATATAACAATTGTAAATATTTATGCACCCAACATAGGAGCACCTCCATACATAAGGCAAACACTAACAGCCATAAAAGGGGAAATCGACTGTAACACATTCATAGTAGGGGACTTTAACACCTCACTTTCACCAATGGACAGATCATCCAAAATGAAAATAAATAAGGAAACACAAGCTTTAAATGATACATTAAACAAGATGGACTTAATTGATATTTATAGGACATTCCATCCAAAAACAACAGAATACACATTCTAAATACACATTTAGAGAAGAGCTAACACCTATCCTTCTCAAACTCTTCCAAAATATAGCAGAGGGAGGAACACTCCCAAACTCATTCTACGAGGCCACCATCTCCTTGATACCAAAATCAGACAAGGATGTCACAAAGAAAGAAAACTACAGGCCAATATCACTGATGAACATAGATGCAAAAATCCTCAACAAGATACTAGCAAACAGAATCCAACAGCACATTAAAAGGACCATACACCATGATCAAGTGGGGTTTATTCCAGGAATGCAAGGATTCTTCAATATACGTAAATCAATCAACGTGACATCCCATATTAATAAATTGAAGGAGAAAAACCATATGATCACCTCAATAGATGCAGAGAAAGCTTTCGACAAAATTCAACACCCATTTATGATAAAAAACCTGTGGAAAGTAGGCATAGAGGGAACTTTCCTCTACGTAATAAAGGCCATATATGACAAACCCACAGCCAACATCGTCCTCAATGGTGAAAAACTGAAAGCATTTCCACTAAGATCAGGAATGAGACAAGGTTGCCCACTCTCACCACTCTTATTCAACATAGTTTTGGAAGTTTTAGCCACAGCAATCAGAGAAGAAAAGGAAATAAAAGGAATCCAAATCGGAAAAGAAGAAGTAAAGCTGTCACTGTTTGAAGATGACATGATACTATACATAGAGAATCCTAAAGATGCTACCAGAAAACTACTAGAGCTAATCAATGAATTTGGTAAAGTAGCAGGATACAAAATTAATGCACAGAAATCTCTGGCATTCCTATATACTAATGATGAAAAATCTGAAAGTGAAATCAAGGAAACACTCCCATTTACCATTGCAACAAAAAGAATAAAATATCTAGGAATAAACCTACCTAAGGAGACAAAAGACCTGTATGCAGAAAATTATAAGACACTGATAAAAGAAATTAAAGATGATACAAATAGATGGAGAGATGTACCATGTTCTTGGATTGGAAGAATGAACATTGTTTAAATGACTCTACTACCCAAAGCAATCTACAGATTCAATGCAATCCCTATCAAACTACCACTGGCATTCTTCACAGAACTAGAACAAAAAATTTCACAATTTGTATGGAAACACAAAAGACCCCGAATAGCCAAAGCAATCTTGAGAACGAAAAACAGAGCTGGAAGAATCAGGCTCCCTGACTTCAGACTATACTACAAAGCTACAGTAATCAAGACAGTATGGTACTGGCACAGAAACAGGAAGATAGATCAACGGAACAGGATAGAAAGCCCAGAGATAAACCCACGCACATATGCCCAACTTATCTTTGATAAAGGAGGCAGGAATGTACAGTGGAGAAAGGATAGCCTCTTCAATAAGTGATGCTGGGAAAACTGGATAGGTACATGTAAAAGTATGAGATTAGATCACTCCCTAACACCATACACAAAAATAAGCTCAAAATGGATTAAAGACCTAAATGTAAGGCCAGAAACTATCAAACTCTTAGAGGAAAACATAGGCAGAATACTCTATGACATAAATCACAGCAAGATCCTTTTTGACCCACCTCTTAGAGAAATGGAAATAAAGACAAAAATAAACAAATGGGACCTAATGAAACTTAAAAGCTTCTGCACAGCAAAGGAAACCATAAACAAGACCAAAAGACAACCCTCAGAATGGGAGAAAATATTTGCAAATGAAGCAACTCACAAAGGATTAATCTCCAAAATATATAAGCAGCTCATGCAGCTCAATAACAAAAAAACAAACAACCCAATCCAAAAATGGTCAGAAGACCTAAATAGACATTTCTCCAAAGATATACAGACTGCCAACAAACACATGAAAGAATGCTCAACATCATTAATCATTAGAGAAATGCAAATCAAAACTACAATGAGATATCATCTCACACCAGTCAGAATGGCCATCATCAAAATATTTACAAACAATAAATTCTGGAGAGGGTGTGGAGAAAAGGGAACCCTCTTGCACTTTTGGTGGGAATGTGAATTGGTACAGCCACTATGGAGAACTGTATGGATGTTCCTTAAAAAACTACAAATAGAACTACCATATCACCCAGCAATCCCTCCACTGGGCATATACCCTGAGAAAACCATAATTCAAAAGGAGTCATGTACCAAATTGTTCATTGCAGCTCTATTTACAATAGCCCGGAGATGGAAACAACCTAAGTGTCCATCGACAGATGAATGGATAAAGAAGATGTGGCACATATATACAATGGAATATTACTCAGCCATGAAAAGAAATGAAATTGAGCTATTTGTAATGAGGTGGATAGACCTCATTTGTAATGAGGTGGATAGTCTGTCATACAGAGTGAAGTAAGTCAGAAAGAGAAAGACAAATATTGTATACTAACACGTATATATGGAATTTAAGAGGGAAAAATATGTCATGAGGAACCTAGAGGTAAAACAGGAATAAAGACACAGACCTACTTGAGAATGGACTTGAGGATATGGGGAGGGGAAGGGTAAGCTGTGACAAAGCGAGAGAGAGGCATGGACATATATACACTACCAAACGTAAGGTAGACAGCTAGTGGGAAGCAGCTGCATAGCACAGGGAGATCAGATCGGTGCTTTGTGACCACCTGGAGGGGTGGGATAGGGAGGGTGGGAGGAAGGGAGATGCAAGAGGGAACAGATATGGGAACAGATGTATATGTATAACTGATTCACTTTGTTATAAAGCAGAAACTAATACACCATTGTGAAGCAATTATACTTCAATAAAGTTGTAAAAAATAAATAAATAAATAAATAAATAGGGCATGAATGGATTCTTATCTGGAGAAAAAAATTCTTCTGGGGAAGAATGGGCTGGAGAGTTTGTCTGGTTCTACAGAAGCTTTTGTACCATATTAAGGAGTCTGACCTTAATTTGTAAGCAATGAGACATTAGAGGCAAGTGAAATCATTCCATTAATTTTTTCAATAGGCAATCCAATGTTTCCTTTATTGCAAATTATATATTAATAAACCATATAGCTTATATTTAGACTGACATATTTTGTGATTTTCCCCAATGTCAAGTCTATAGGTACAGTGCCATTGCTTTGGAATACCCTCCCTTCGTTTTTTTTCCCCATCCCATTTAATTTTGACTAAAATTAAATGATAGCACTGAAGTTAAGCTAGAATAGAGAAATATTTGCTTCTGTACTTTTTACTGTGAGAAATGATGTTGATTCAATATAGCACCAGTGATGGGGATGGAATGGAGGCCAAGCATTAGCAAGACTTTTCCAGACTTTATGGGATTTATTGACTAAATATATGTGGGCTTTGTGAATATGGAGTGATAAGGAGAGGCAGATATAGAGAATAGGTGAAGTTTCTAAAACTGGAAAACTCAAAAAGATAGTAAAAAATAAAATATCTTCTGATCTTAAGATGTGAGGCAAAGATGCAGTGTAGAAAGATATTTTTATTGTTATTGTTTAGCCTCTTAGAAGTCATACATTTTAATGCATAAATGTCTCCCTTCATAAGGTACTTCAAATTAATCTATAAATTAAGTTACATATCTTTATTAATATTTATAATTGGAAGTTAAATTATCAAATTGTATGTTTACGTGCACTCTAATGAGCAGCAAGTAGATCCAATATGTAATTAACTTAATGGATTTGGCTATTACATGAACCCACCATTAAAGAACAAAGGAAAGATCAGTTAGTTAATACTATGAGGATTTTTACTATAGTTATATGAGACCAACTGAAATCTTAGCCCAGGTTTTCTGTAAATGAATAACTATAAAACTGGAGAAATAATTATGCTGTATTAATTATCTATGAAAACAATTCAGGAAAAACATAATTTTTTATCTCATTTTTCAGACTAGATTACCCACAAAATTAAATACTTTTGCTTTAAATTTGGGTCCACAATGTCTGCCTCAACCATCAATACTTATAAACACTTGACAATTATATATCTAGTACAGATTGGTGAGGAAGACTGAAGAAAATTGTGGCAACTTTGTTAATCAGCAAGGCCTTTAGATGGATTTTATTCCACAATTAAGCCAGATCCAGGATGTTCTGCATTTAATGGAAAGAACTGGTTTAAGAAGTAGAACATCCAGGCTGTAATAACAGGTCCATTGCTAATTAGCCTAAGATCTTTGTCAAGGTAAAAGCTGTCTGAATCTTAATTACCTCATGTATAAGTCACAAATAATTATACCTGCCTTACCAACTAAATAGTGACTCTGCATGCCAAAGCCATCATATATGAAAGGATGTGAGATTCTAAAACAATACAACAGTAACAGTGTGAGGCTGTTACAATCAGGAAAGTGCACTAGAAGCTCAGTGTATGACAACTATTAAGAGGAGTAATTGCAGCTATGTTCTATATTCTCATTTCTATACCTTCCACCTTCCTTTTTTTTGGATCTAGTCTGGTTTCTGTCACTGATTCTGCATAGTTTTAAACTTAGGTTGGAAAAAATGTCGACTAAGTATATGTCCTCTTCTAACCTTTCCAGACCAAAGATTCAATCTTTTAGATCCCTTGTGCTTTCTGAGGAAAATAACTACTGGGGCTCATTTGATAATTTTTTCTTTATATCAACCAAGTTTAGCATGAAAAGAAAATAATACAAATAATCAAAGTAATAATAGTTAACTATTGAGTACTTGCTCTGTGCCAGATACTAAGTGTTTTAATATATTAACTAATGAAATTTTCTCTATAACCCAAGTACTATTGAAAATTATTTACTCTCCACACTCTGCCTCTATTCGTGAAATTTATTCCACTGTTTCTTGACTTGAGTTTGAGGTTGGTCCTGTGACTGGCTTTGACAAATAGAATGTTAGCAGGTGTAATGTGAACAAAAGCTTGAAAAGTTCTTGCATGATTGTCGTGCTTCCATTATACAGAAGGAACTTGTCTGCTGATCCCAGGAGGAGGGTAATAAATATGTGGAACAGAGATATTCCAAATGAAATGTCATTTGCTGAGTCTCATCTGATCAGCCATATTCCCAGCTGACCACAGAAATGTGAACTAAATACAGTTGATGCTTGAACAATGCAGGTTTGAGCTGCACCTGTACACTTATATAAGGATTTTTTTTTCAATTAATATGTACTATAGCACTACACAATCCACAGTTGGTTGAATCTGTGAATGCAGAACTGTGGGTATGGAGGGAGATTTTCGACTACGTGAGTTGGGGGGAGCTGTCAGCACCCCTAACTCCCATATTGTTCAAGGGTCAACAGTAAATGTTTATTATACTGTACACCATTGAGATTTTGTGGGTTTTTGTTACATAATTGTTTTATCAGTGTTGACTGATACAGTAAGGTACTATTATTATCCCCATTTAATAGTGGAGGAAATTGGAACACAGATTAAATAATTTGCAAGGAATCATTCTGCTAAAGAAGAGTAAAGGTGGAATTTGAACCTAAATAATTCAGCTCCAGTAATAATATTTGGATTCCATTCTTCTAACAACAAACTCAAAAACTACAACAGATATTTATAGTTTATTTATTTCTCTTTTTAAACACTTGTACTGATAAAAAAAAAATTCCCCTGAGCATATTTATAACAAAGACTGATGTCACAGGATTAGCAGAAATGTAAAAATAATGGACATGTTTTAATATGTAATTAGTATTTAGTATATTTTTAATATAATTACTAAATATTATATTACTAGTATTTTAATATTAAATATTCTCTATTTTTGCCTTTACTATTTTCTACTACTATTCCATTGAATCAGTGCCTTCTCTCATTCTATTTAGATTGACAAGTTCTTGAAATATTTTTTCTGGATTCCTTAGTAGATGATTTCTTAGAAGTATTTGTTCTTTTGAGTCTATGGGATGAAATTTCCTTTAACTACTGCTCTATTTTCTTTCCATAGCCTCATTATTTCTTTTTCTGTATTCTTTAATTGTCTTTGAGTGAGGAAAGAAATATACAGACTCAGAACCTATAGACTGCCGTTGGACACCCTCTAATGTCTACTTGGGTGAAGGTTAAGTCTGTCTCTCATTTCTAAGGCAGAAGAAATGTTTATTATCCACAGTTTCCAGCCTCATTTCCGTATTTTAGCAGCTATTCATTTTAACTGAATCTTTTGTCCTGAGATGAAATTATTTTCTCTTTCCATAGCCTTATTTTCTCAATTTCTGATCTAATAGGTATAACACACACACACACTCACACACACACATACACACAAACACACACATATTTTCTGCTCCTATTATCTCCGTAATTTGTTGGAATTCTATTCCAAAAGAGATTCTAAATACTATTTCTAATTCTGCTCTGGAGCAGTGAGTATATTTTTGTTTCTGAAAGCATTTAGAAATTTGATTAGGGAAATTTTGTCATCTCTTCAAAATCATCACCTTTATAGCAGAGTCACAGTTATCCATATTTCTGATTAAAGCACAGCTTTTGTAGCTAAATCAGAAGGCAGAAAATGGGTAAGAAACAAAGTGACCTCCAACCTTTTTTTTTTCCTGAAAATTTCTGTTTTTAAGTGCAGTGTGTTGCCCTGAGGTAAAACCAGAATAAGGTTTTAATAACATAGTTCCATGTAAAAAATAAATAAAATAAAATTCAAAGAAAAAAATAGCACATTTCCACATGCCTCATGGGTAGAGTTATTATCTTCCAGATACTGGAGTAGAATTTTCCCAAGTTTAAATTTTTATTTGTTTCTAGGTAGCAAGACACATATTAGTGGAAAGATAGCAGAGTCTATTTCAGGGGTAGATAGACAGACATCCTGTTAACTGGAGGTCTGAAGTTTTCTTTGAGCTATGCTGTCATTTTAGTATTCTACTAACCTTGTTTTCACTGTGACTACCTGTCCTGTCTTCCATGATCAATAAATATTTTAAGTATTAATTCAGTAATCTCACAACAGTGTTTGAAGAGCAAAAATACCACTGTTAACTTACCTCATTTTAATTGCTTTGGGAGTTTTAGAGCTGAAAAACCTTAGGAATTAGTAGGTCATCTTCTTCACTTTATAGATGAGGGCTAATAGTTTGCCTTAAGACAAACAAGTTAGTGTTAAAGAAAGGACTGAAATTTAGGCAACACATCAATTAATCCAAATTGCTACTGAAGAGGAGCAAACTATATCACCCCCAAATATGCCTCTTTGGCATATTGATTATTTTAGGCTAATTATTTTTAAGAAAGAGCAGACATAGGAAAAACTGAGTAGAAGTTATCCTTTTGTAAGAAACATTTACATTTACAAGGGAAATCTGCATTTGTAACCATGTCTCCCTCCCTGTACCAGGAAGAGGAAGACAACCAAATCTCTAGAAACTGTTATCAATTGAGAGGCAATGACTTAAATCTGCATAATAACCATATCCTTCTTTACTGTGCTTTTCTTAGTAACTTCCCATAACTGACTCCCCATCCCTAACATCTTCTTTTGTCTTTAGCAGAAGACGGTATTTCAGGTAATGGCTTTGGCCATTTCAGACAGTTACTCAGTTTTCCTTGGTATCTCCCATGGATACAGGAGGTCTACATATTATTAAACTTTTGTTTGTTTTTCTTCTGTTAGTCTGTCTTATATCAATTTAATTATTAGACTGAAACTGAGTAGGACCCTGTGGTACCCTCCCAGGTACAAATCCTTTCCGTGCCCCCTGTTTCTTGTCTGTAAGAAATAGGTTTTATTCAGCCTCCTTTACCTTTCCTAAGTTCCAAAGGGCAGATTCAAATAGCTGCTAATTACGGAAATGAGGGAATGCAGAAACAAAGGAGGAATAGTCAAGAAACAATAGTGCAGCAATGGGGCAAGGTCCTTGTTCCTTCCTGAAGAAATATACATAATAATATCTTTGAGTTCTTCTGCAGAAGATAAGGCCCCCACCCAGGTGGAAAGTGGTAACTTTAGGCTGAGCACAAGATTCCTGGAACACCACCCTTTTACCTCCCACCAACCAACCAAAAGAAAGTCACACACCCTGCAGCCCTCACTCCAAATTTTGCCTATAAAAACTTCTCCCCCCAAACCATCAGGGAGTTAAGGATTTTTTTGAGCATGAGCCACCCGTTCTCCTTGCTTGGCCCTGCAATAAACTTACCTCTGCTCCAAACTCAAACTTTTCTGTTTGGTTGGCCTCACTCTGTGTCAGGCACATGAACTCACATTTGGTAACAAGACCAGCCAAAGAGCCTAAAAATGTAGGAGGAAAATTTTTCCACCCCGACAATTTTGGCAGCCACAAAGGGACTATAAACCAGTTGGACACTTTTCACTCCAGGATTGCTGCAGCTGAGAGATCCTGGGACCTCTGACAAAAGCTGGCAGAAGGTAAGAACCTTACCATGTCAGTCTCCTGGATCTCTGCCTGCAGGGTCTTTTAGATGTGAAAATGGTGAGAGTCCTTTTCTTTTTCTAAATTTAGAGTAGCAGGAGAAAATATTTACGTGAATTTATTCATGTAAACAAATTGTGTATAGAAACTTTGGTAAAAATTTGTTATGAGTACTCTTGTTTTCTATTGATACTTTTCTTGCTGGAGATGGTTATTATTTTCTTTTTTCTCTGCCATCTTGTTCTATGTTCTCAGAGCTTGGCTTTATGATTAGTGATAATATTCTCTCTGGCCTCTGCCAGCTGGTGGATACATGTACCAGCATGGATCTGGTGGACAGCCAAATAGGCTGTGGATCTGATAAGCCAGTTAGTCAGAAGCACATGTAACAACGCTGGCTTGTGACAGAATCTCTCTTTGTCTGATTATGAATGCTCTCAAGGGAGTTTGTCACAAGGCACTTCAGTCCATAAGGGTCCTTTGTTATCTCAATCTTCATTACTTAGTGCTGGAAAAATCCCATTCCAGTAGTGCCTGCCTGGTGTTACAGATTAGTGGGTCTATAACTGGAGTCACCTCACATTCTTATGGGAAACTAGAGACACTATTTTCACACTACCATTCTTACTGCCTGTAGCAATAAAGGGCTTTTACTTTCTTAGACTATCCATTTATTGAAGTGGATTATAAGAGTAACTGATTTCAGGGCCATGTCTTTAGATTTGAGTGCTGCAGAGTTAAAGAGAATGTTTGGGTTGATACAAAGCCCACAGGTCACTACCCAGGTCATTGTAAATGCTGTGATTAAAGAGCCCATGTGAAAACATGGGCACCCTATATAAACTTACTGTTCCAAAACTGGAAAATAATTCAGGAAGGCTTCTCAAATTTCCTTTACAACTTCCCCTCAAGGGTCTTAGAGATGCTAATAAAAACATTAGGTTAATCAACAAGATTATGGGAATAAGCCAAGAGGAGAATCAGGGGCTCTTCCCAACAAGGTGGAAATTTTCTTAACAGTTATTAAGGTTACCTAACTCAAGTTCGGCTTCTCACCACTCAAAAGTCAATAATCAAGAGGCAAATGTTGGTAGAAAGGAAATTTACTTTAATCAGAAAGCCAGCAATCTAGGGAGAAGTTGGACTTATGTCCCAAGACCAACTCCAAAGACTTTGCTCAGCCATGACAATTTTTAAAGGGAAATATGGCAAACAATCTCAGTTAATCATTAACGTAGGAGGTCAGATTCTTCATCATTTTTCTGTTGCATATAGACCTTCTGACTTCTCCTAATCTTCCTTTGGATGCTATCTTGCCAATGTGGTCTGCCTGCAAATTTGCTAAGGGGGGAAGCTGGCGGTAGCTAGTCAGTCATTCTTTAACTACTTAATTCTTCATTCTTACTCTTTTTAACCCAGAAAAAGAGCCAACAGGTTAAACAAGGCATTGTGCACATCCAGTAGAGCAGAAATTAGGAATTACATTAAATGTTAACTAGTGATCTCATTTTTATAATTAAGGTTTAAGGGGAACAGAAATAAGCAAACAGGAAAGGGGCAAAGGAGCTGCTTATACTAAGAAATAAGGTGAATAATGTGAATATTGATTGGGACAAAACAAAGAGAAAACAGAAAAGAAAGAATCATGGGATTCATCTCAGCAAAGGATATTGTTATATGGTTATTAAGAAATGGGATGAATAAAATGGACATTGATAGGGTTAAAACAAAGGTCTTAATATAGTACTAGCAAAGATTGTATGAGTCAAAATGGACCCCATTAAGGAGCCCAAACAAGTCTGCTCTATTACCCCAGTTTAGAGAAATTTAAAAGCTGGAAGGGCAAATGTTGCTATGAGAAGCCTGACCAGCAACCACTTGGGGCAAAGGTTAGAGAGATTAATCAAGTTAAAGATTGATACAAGGGCCAGGGTTCCTTGACTTGACCCCTCACTGGGGATCTAAAGCCTTTTCCACAAGAGTAAAATGATTAGGGGATACAGGAACCCCATGAACTGGGTTACCAAAACCCATTGTTGAAACTGTGACTCAGGCTACAATTAGATTTAGAAAATGTAAAAGTCTAAGAGTTGACAGGATTATGAAAGTCAAAATGTTTAAGCAGGTATTAAGTAAAGAAGTTGTGTCAAAACTTAACTGGGGGGCTTCCCTGGTGGCGCAGTTGTTGAGAATCTGCCTGCTAATGCAGGGGACATGGGTTCGAGCCCTGGTCTGGGAGGATCCCACATGCCGAGGAGCAACTAGGCCCGTGAGCCACGACTACTGAGCCTGCACGTCTGGAGCCTGTGCTCCGCAACAAGAGGCCGCGATAGTGAGAGGCCCGCACACCGCGATGAAGAGTGGCCCCCGCTTGCCACAACTAGAGAAAGCCCTCGCACAGAAATGGAGATGCAACACAGCAAAAATAAACAAATTAATTAATTAAAATAAAACAAAAAAAACTCCTACCCCCAACATCTTCAAAAAAAAAAAAAAAAAAAAACTTAACTGGGTAAGAATTTACAGAATTAATGAAAAAACAAGATTCAAGCAACACAAGAATTAATAACATGGACTGAATAAACTGAGGAGGATTAATATAATTTTTATGACATTTTGTTTGAAATATTTCTTTTTTTTTAATGTTTTATTTTTCCAGATTTAAGGAAACTTTTTCTCTTTGCTCTTAGGCTATCTATGACTTAGAGCAATTTGGTAAGATATACTTTTATAAATAAAGATGAAACATTTATCCTTTTTTCTACCTACCTGATCTCTCCAGAATTCAAAAACAATTAGTGAATATTCTTATTTTCATGGCAATATAGTTATTCACATACTTTCAGTAAGAATCCGTTCTCTTTGTAATAAGACACAATTGGATAATATAATTGGATATATTATCAAGGCTTTGACTGGAATGTCAGATTTGAGAATGTGCGTAGACTCAGATATGACCAGACGGCTTTAAGAAACTAAGGTTGACTTTATAGAGCCAATTAAGTCCCTTAAAGATATTGGCCTGGTTCCTTGCTTACAGAGTTCCCAGCAGCCTAGCCAGGTGAGTAAGGGAGGTCACTTCCTGGCAGGTAAAAGAACCTCAGGATATTTTGGGGACCTTGAGAAGAGAGAATTAATTAACCCAAATCCATAGGTATTGCAAGTAAAGTCTGATGGCAAGTCCTTGGCATGGCCCCTGGCCTTGAGAGGTTTTTAAAAGTTCAATCTGAGATTCCTTATGAAAAGTTCTAGAAAAGCAGATTTAAAAGAGCCTATATGGTTAATGGCTATTCTTGCTGCACTTATGTAAATTACCAGACCAACTTTATTGAATCTAGACTTATTTTTCAAACAAATTAGTATTAATTTGTCTCTCTTTGGTAGAAATGAGAGTGATATTGGTGAGAGAAATTATGTACCTGTAGAAACTATAATACACACTTGTGGATATTAGATTTCAGTACTGTTCATTGTCTTTGAGATTTTATTATTTACTTGTAAACTGGACTGGATCCTAAATTCTTGTTTCCTCCAAATATCTGTTTATGACTCTCCAAACTAATGTTTTCAATTTTATCCCATTCTTTTGACTTGGAATCACTAAGATCAAAAATTGCCTTTTAATCCCCTAAAGCCCTGCAAACTGAAGCTATATGACTTGATATAAACTTCAGAGAAATTGTCACAACAGCTCATGTTTAGACAATCTTTGTGCCTGTTGCTGTGTGGGCCACTCAGAAAGTACCAGTCTACCTGATGACATCATCAGAGGCATTCAAACTGCAAACCAGGAAAATCTGTCAGATTGCCACTGCCTGCTCTCCCTCCATCTGAAGATGCTTCGAGCCTGACATCTAGAAATTTTCCCTCAACTGGTAGTTCTCAGGACTCAGACCCTGGGTTTATAAGTTGCTCTAATCATTAACCTTTATTTTGCTTTGTTTTTTGTTTCCATAGAAGTACCACTTATTAAATACCTGGTTTATGCAATATAGGGCAAACTTTGGGAGCTCACTGGCATCACCTGCCTCCTGAAATGAGACACAACTGTTTAACTGAAATGACCTATTCTTAAGAATAGGTTCAATGAGATATGGAGCAATGAATGTTGCTTCTGGATTATGAAACGTCTTTAAAGTTTCAAAGATGGGACTGAATAAGAGCAAAACATACCACCCCAACACCCCAAAATATGTCTCTTTGGTATATTTATTATTCTAGGCTGATTATTTTTAAGAAACAGAAGACATAAGTAAAGCTCTGAAAACTGAGTAGAAGTTATACTTTTGTAAAAACTATTTACATTTATAAGGGAAATCTCAACTTGTAAGGGTGTCTCCCTTGCTGTACCAAAAAAAAAAGAGGGTATCTAAACCTTTAGGAACTTATCAGTGCAGAAGGCAACAACTTAAATCTGTATAACAGTCTGTATAACATACCCTTCTTTTCTGTGCTCTTCCTGATAACTTCCCATAAGTGACTCTCAACCCCCAACATCTGTCTTTAGCTGAAGATGGCATTTAAGGTAATGGCTTTAGACATATCAGGGAGTTACTGAGTTTTCCTGGGTATCTCCCATGGATAAAGAAGGTATGCATGTTATTAAACTTTTGTTTTTCTTCTATTAATCTGTGTTATATCAATTTCATTATTAGACCAGCCAAGGAACCTAGAAGGGTAAAAGAAAATTTTTTCTACCCCTACACTTCTAACATCATCACATGATTTTTTGATTGGCCAAGTAAATTATACTGGAAGCTAACTCTACTCAGACTTAAATGTAACTGTGAAAAAACAAGGAGTTTGAAATACAGGGAGGAAACTCAAGTGATGAGCATATATCACATGTTATACACTGTGAGAGCATGTTAAAAATAATCTTATCTAGTAATAACAACTACCCTGTAGAATATAATATTTCCCCAATTGAAAGGCAAGAAAAATACTCAACTGAAGCATTCACTCACTTGATCAAGGTCACACAACCAGTAAATTCAGAGCCTTCATTTTAATCCAAAGTTGGAGAGTGTGTTGAACCTCACTTTCTATTTTTAGACATTGTTTACTTTGTCAAGTTACTTGTAATCCCTGAGTCTTAGTTTCTGCATCTGTTTAAAAGAAAAAAAGAAAAGAAAAAAAAAGGTTATTACCTCTCTGATAAAATTGGTGTAAGGGTGAAATTGGAGAATGAATGTGGAAGTGCTTTTAAAATCATACTGTGCAATACTGTTAGATATTATTTATATCCTCTTAAAGTAGTCATCATCACCAAGTTTTACCATCACATTTAGCACTTAAACGCAGTCGAGCGTTACAGAGTTCTGCCTGACAAGGGAAAGATAACAGCAGGCTAAAATGAATGCTCCCTAATCCCTATCTACTCATCCGCAGTTGCTGTGAATTGATAATATTCCCCTGAATTTTCAACCTTAGTTCACTAGCATCAAAATTCTGATGAATGAGTGAAGCTGTTCAGCCTCAAGCAGCATTTATCTGCAGAGGTATCTTTTAGCTTACAAAGTTGTAAAAACAACCTGCCAAGATGAAAGACGAAAAAATATTGCCTTACATTTATAGCAGGTTATCCTATACTGCAGAAGTACTGACTTTGTCCATCCATGTTGATAGAACACCTGGTGGCCACTGTTAAGTGTGAAAGTGGAGATTTTGCCAAGTCAGGAAGGAGGTTAAAACGGTTTGTCTTTAACCAAGGGCAAAGTTTTTAAAAGTAAAGATGTTCTTTTTTTTTTTTTTTTTTTTTAAAGTAAAGATGTTCTTTTGGCTATTTTGTTGACTTCATATATAGTTAGCCTTCTTGGTTTCCATGTACTTGTATGTGCTTTAAAATAATTGTTATTTTTGAAGAATAGATATATGTTTATATTTTGCAGGTAAATTTAAATATATGATTGAAAAATTCTGTTGAGTGAGGGAATTTTTATGAGGGTAACAATAGGTCTCACATATTCTCAAATATGTTTAAAATAATATGATAAAAAGATAAATGTTACAATAATATTAGAAATATATTTCATATTGTATAGCTTGTTGAGAAACCTTGTACAGAGAGAAGGACAAACATACTCCTGATAAACAGATAAGAAAACTGAGGCTCAGAGATTATATGTTTTCTTAATGTCACACAGTTATAGATTATTAAAGTCAGGATTCAAATATATGTGAGGAAAGGAGGGGGAAGAATTTTATATGTACTAATATCTTTGTATATTCAGAGAATCTTCATTTTAATGAATTTATTGGGAAGTTATGAAACTGTGCAGTTCAGACTGGGACTTGAACCCACAGTCTTTTAACTGAGATCACACACCTGGTCTCAGGACTTGATGAAGCTCAGGTTCTTGATGTCTCATCACAGGAAGAATTCAGTGAGAGACAAAGTGATAGGTAAGAAGTGGATTTATTTAGAGAGAAACACACTCCTCAGGCAGAGTGTGGGCCATCTCAGAAGGTGAGAGCAGCACCAGCATATGGCATTGTCAGTTTTTATAGGGATGGGTAATTTCATAGGCTAATGAGTGGGAGGAATATTCCAGCTATTTTGGGGAAGGGGTGGGGATTTCCAGGGATTAGGCCACTGCCCACTTTTGACCTTTATGGTCGGCCTTGGAACTGTCATGGCACTTATGGGTTTGTCATTTAGCTTGCTGATGCGTTACAATGAGCGTATAGTGGAAATCAACTCATCTGCCATCTTGGACTTATTTGGTTCTAATCAGTTTATTTCGTGTCCTCGGGTTATGTCATTCTTTTAAAAGTTGTGCCCTGTCCCCTTCTCTCCTGTTTCAGTTAGACATTTCATACAACCAAATTTCCAGGTAATGAATTTTTATTCTTTCATATCCCTGACATCTAAATCTTTAATTTTAGCACTTGGAAGAAAGTGTATTAGAGATGAATTTAATATTTACTTTCTCTTTTCCTTGATAGCTCATTGTTATCATGAAGGTCAGTGGGCTTCAAAAATGCCTTTAGAATTACATGGGAAGTGAAGTGTTGTTTGCCCCTACAGTGAATGGTCCGCTGTGTTTTTATATTGAGCAGAATGAATTTTTCTGCTGCTAAATTATTGTCTGCTTTCCCACTTGTCTATTTAGGAAGTAACTTCCGCCCTCCTTTTATCACCAACCCCAGTCTTTCTACTTGCTGTTGTAGGGTGGGAAAAAAAAAATTCCTCTACCCTTCAAGATTCTCGGCTGAGACGCCCCTCTAATAAAATACAGATTAACCAGAGAAAAACAGATATTTAATAACATGTATAACTCCTGTATATATGGGAGTTCCATTATCCAGGAAAACTAACTCCCTGAAATGGTTCAAGCCACCACCTTATAATATTATCTCCAGCTAAAGACAAAAGATGTTGGAGGGGTGGGTGGGAGCAAGTTACAGGAGGTTATCACGAAAAGCAAGGTAAATAAAGGTATGTTGTTGTTATGCAGATTTCAGTTATTGCCTTCTCTATTGATAAGAGTCAAGAAATTTAGTCACCCTCTTCTGTCTAATAGGGAGGAGTCACTCTTACAAATGGAGATTTCCCTTATAAATGTAAATTTCTCTTACAAAAAAGAGGGTAACTTCTATTTGGTTTTCAGAGCTTCTCCTGTGTCTCCTCTTTCTTAAAAATAATCAGCCCCAAATAATCCTTATCCCAAAGAGGCATATTTGGGGATGACAAATTCAGCTCCCCTTCACTGTTTGTTTTCAAAGTAAGGGCGACGTAGTTAGAGTTGAGAATTTGAGAATTTCCTTGAGTTAAAATGCACAAGACTTAATGAAAAAAAAAAGCTAACATTGTGATTAAGAGTTTGTTTAAATTTCATTTAAATCCCATGTTTTCAGTTATATTCTGAGGGGTTATAATACATGCAGATTTACTAAAACTTCCTAATAGTGACATGTTATCTGTTCTCAATTGAGAATGTATTTCATAATATTCATGGTATGAATAATTTTTACCACACCTCTATATTTACTTATTTTCTACATTTTTCTTTTTCTTTTCTTTTCTTTTTTTTTTCCCTCTGGACTCGTACAAATCACTTTTCGTTATATTTGTACAAAGCATGGGATTTCAATACAAAGATGTACTAAAGAGAGACACTGGAAAACTGGAGTTCAAAGGTGACTCTGTGAACAATAAAAGAGGAGTGATAAAGGGAAGGGAAGAGAAGCTATAGTGGCCACCAGTGTAGGGGTTAATTATTCTTCCTCAAGGCAAAAGAGAAAAGGGTTCCTGGGATTCTCTTCCCTCTGCATTTTGTGCCTTTGATGTAAACAGACTTCAGAGAAAATTGGCCAGCCCCATTCATTCAGCCCAAAAGAAAAGGCTTAGGGTCTCAGGAGGGGAGAGATGAGCTTGTCATCTGGGAAGAACTGAATTTCTGGCATCTTCTCAGACTTGTCACTAAATTAGGCCTAGAAAACCTTAGCAAAATGGACATAGATGAGAGTGGTGGCAAATTCTAATGTGTGCCCAGGTACTAAAATTTCAAGGGTAGTAGATAAAGAAGTCTTTTAGGCCTTTTAAAAGTCACAGAAACTATTTGGTATGTCTCTGACTCAGGGCAATTGGAAGAAGCCTTGCTTGCTCACCTCTTGCACTTTCCTACATCAACCTTGACCCAGAATTCAGTCTCTTCACTGGCTTTAACAAGATAACCTACCACACGGTAGAATTTAGTGAGTTTCTTAAACTTTACTAAAGAACCAGGTGGATGTTTGGAAGGACTCCTTCTGGCCCAGTAACTACACATAAGACACAGTTTCTACTCTTTCTCACTCCGCTTCTCACCCTCTCCTTTCCTCCTGTAAGCTCTCAATTTTCATATTTCATAATGGAGAAGAACTTTCTCCTTCGTTAATGTTTTGGTGCTGGCTACTGTGTCTACCTAAGAAAGCCTTTTGAGACATTTCTCATAAGATGAACTATATTAGCTGTTAAAATGATGCAATTTTCTATTTACATTTTAAGATAAAAACCTGAAACATGAAAAAATGCTTGATGTGGGGAAATTCTCAGAAGTGTTAGAAATAGGGACTTAGCTACCTAGAAATACTTCATAAAAATAATTATTTTAGCAAAGTCATGAACAGTTTAATAGACTGTGTTGTTACATACTCATGTGCAATTCCTTTTACATTCTTTTTACTTTTTAATTATGAACATTTCCAAGCATAAGGAAATAAGTAGTACCATGACCATCACCCAGCTTTAAAAGCTATCAACATTTTTCTATACACATTTTACTTATTCCTCCCTCTTTTTTCTTTTGCTGAGATATGTCAAAGCACTTCATTCTTAAATTCTTCAATCTGCCTCTCAAGAAAAAGGGCAGTTTGCAAATCCATAGGGCTTTATCATATCTTAATTATTAACAAAAATGTTTAATAAAAATTAATACCCAATACATATTCCAAGTTCTCTGGTTGTTTAAAAATGTTTCTTTTTCTTAAAATCAGCATCTTCTCAAAGTCCATTATATCTTCTAACATGTTTCTATTTTATATATGAAAACTTTTAATTGTTTTAGTCTAGTTTTATATCCTTGAGGTAAATTTGCTGAAAGCAAGACAGAAGAAGAATGTTGTAGATTTCAGGAAAAGAACCAGTTCAGAAGGGTGAGGGTGAAAAAGAGGAGGCCTATCTCAGAAAGTACAGTTAAAAACAAAATACAAATTTTAAAGCAGAGAGAATTGCCTTAGGACCTGTACAAATTCCACTGTAGGCTACCTTTCAAACTTAGACTTTTCTGAAATTCTTTTAGTTCATTTTAACTTTGGGGTTACTGTTTTCATCTCTTCTTATGGCCACATTTTCCAGATGTGTGCTGATCATCTCTTGGGATATCATTTATTTCAAGGTGAATTTTATTTTTTGAAAGTGCATATTTGTTTAATAATGCTAGGGTCTTTGACAGCTAAACTGCTTTAGCATTGTTTGAACTCCCCACAATCTCCTTTGTGATTCTCCTTATTCTTTTTTGTTACCCCACACTTGGAGTTTATAAGGACTTTTTCCAAATGTTCCCAGTTGTTCTCAGATTCCCACTCAATACATGATCTCCTTTAGGGTTGAATGTTGCAGATTTACCAGGGTTCCTCCCCTCTTCCTGTTCTCACTGTTATTAATACTGTCCAGCTGCTCATGATGCTTGGGGAGTACTGATCATTTTCATCCATATTTTGAGTTTGTGAGGATTATTTGTCACCTAATTCTGTTTAAGATGTCCCATATATTTGTTTTGATTTTATTTCACTGTTTTAATATTTCTGTTTTTTGTGGGGTTTTTTTTACTTTTACTTTTTGCTGCACTGTGTGGCATATGAGATTTTATTTCCCCGACTGGGGATCAAACCCGCACCCCCTGCAGTGGAAGCACAGAGTCTTAACCACTGGACTGCCAGGGAAGTCCCTATTTTTTAAGATGGGTTTTTAGGGAGATAGATGATAGATAGAAAGAAAGAAATAGATGATTGATAGGGTGAATGTCATGTCCTGGCCACTGGAAGAAGTCTCTTTATAAAATGATAAAAATTACTAACACTTTGAGAACATTTAGTTGTCATTTCTGATATTTTGCTAGCATGCCCTTAAAGAACACAAGTTCTAGGGATAGCACATGCCAAAATACAACCCTGAAGTCCTAATTCTATGTGTTTGGGTGTGGACATAGTGAAGAATCTCTGGAGGATATAATACCTATAAATATTAATGTTTGTTTTTAGGTTAAAGTTGTAGTTATTCTAACAATGTTAATATCACAATATAAATTCTAGATGTAGGAACTTGAGTTTCAGGAATGTCATCTTTAGAAAGGAATGACTAGATCACTTTTGTTACATTCCTTCATGTAAGGAAGAAGCAGGATAGAAGTTGGGGGCATCTCTTGCCTGTAGTGATGATGCTGGGTCACAGTTTGATGTCAATATGGTCACTATTGGTATTCATGTAAGTCCAGTGATGATAAGATGAAGTTTATCATTGCAGAAATTATGGGAGATAATGAATTGATATGAATATGGAAGAACAGAGGCAAGATTTAATCTTAAAAATGCCCATATTAAACTACCTATGAATTATAGCTAGCTATCAAGTACTGTCATCAATTTCTTTCCTTGGCTACTTATAGAGAAGCATAAATACCTATGTTGATAGGATTGAAATAAGGGATTAGTTATGTTTACACATTACTAAAGATTATGAATGTTTTGTCTAAACATTACTCTCAGTTTGCTACTTAGCCTAGTCTGTTTTTCTACCACACTGGAATCTTTCTAACTTTTTTTTTTTTTTTTTTTAATTCCAAACCTAAGACTTGGAATAATGGTATAACTGACAGAATCCAGATTAGAGGCTGGGCTGTTCACCACTGATTAAATACACTGTTATCATGGTTTTTCTTGGTTTAGAATGTACTCAGGTAAGGCTGAGTCATCATGAAAGTGATATTCATCTGTTAGGTTCTGCTCAGTATTCCTGTTCTTCAGCACCACAGAGTCACTGGCTGGTAGACCCAGCAGCTTGCAATACTGGTTCTCATCATGTCTGAGAGCCCTTGGAAAGGACTCTTTCATCAACATTCAAGCCCTCACCCCCACTGATTTCCTCAAGTATCCTATTTGCTTTTTCTTTTTCATAAGGAAAAGCTACCACTTACTTAAAAAATCAATATTAAACATTTTTTTCAGGTTAATAGTGTAAAAAATTAACAAACAAAAACCTAAACTAAATAAAGTTGGGAGACCAGAAGGAGCTCCCTACCCTGTGACAATAGCAGAACACAACAGGAAGTGCTGTCAAGGACTCAGCCAATGAAAAACCATGAACTCTGTGTTCACTGTAGCCCTCCCAACTTCCTTTCCTCTCTACAAAAGCATTCTCATTCTCTTGCCATGTAGGGAGCCACTTGTTTGTGGCTCGCCATGGTTGCAGACCATGAGCGCAATTCTCTGCTGATCCCGAATAAACCCATCTTTGCTGGAGAAATATCTGGCAGCCTATTTGGTTCAGGTTAACAAAAGTACATTCAGTTTATGTCTATCTCTGGGATACTTCCCTTGAATAGTTTTAGTAGTTTTAAATGTCCAAACAACTGTTGTTGTAAACACACACCAATATCCACCTGCTGATTCTTGGTATTTAATTTTTGTATTATAAACGGTTTTGATCGCTAAGGATCTCAACTGGTAACTGTGTACCGAAATACTTTAAAATGTTTACTGAGAATAATGTGTGTGTAGTTTTAACACCCTAACCCCCACACTTGAGTAATAGACACCTAGGCCACCTATGCGAGAATTTAATCCTAAATTCTGTAATGCCAATCATGTCATGACCATCCCAGTTACTACACGTACACAGTCTTTTGAGAAGGTGTGATTGGGGTACAGGGGAAGAGCACAGAACTGGATGCTTTTATAGGTAAATACCAAAGTAAAGGCAAATAAACACATAGCAACACACAGGTTCTGTACCATGCCATTACATGCCTGTCCTTGTGTAAATCATCTCCCATTTGCCTACCTCAATCTTTTATCAACTTTTTAATCTGGAGTCTCAGTGTCCATTCACTGTAATTCTATACATTGTGCTGGGATGAAGATATTCTCCAGTTTTCAGCACTGGGTAGTGCAGCAAGATGTTTTGTTCAGATTAAGAATTGTATGAGAAAACAAGTATATTCTACAAACATCAGAAGGCAGCATCCAACAGGGATTCAAATAAGACAGAGAAAAATGTCTCACTTTCCAAGGGACCAGACTATTCCATAAGGCCATCACTTGCTCCCATATCAGAATGTGGCTTTAACCTGTGGCTTCATAACATCACTACCATATCCTTCATCTAGGGCCAAGGGAAGGCTCAAAGAAAGGGGAAGAAACTGCTACCCAGTCCAGACTATATCCCATAGGTAATGAATGCTGAAGTTCTCCAGCTATTGCTCTCTCTATGGATATTAGAATAGTAAAGGAGACTTTATATATGATTCATAAATATATTCTTGGGAGAAAAGGGTCAAGAAAGAAAAAAATACCAGCATTAAGTTCCTAGGGTTGAGTAACATATAGTTCCTTTTCAAAAGGTGATACCTTTAGGTTTTTATGTTAACAAAAAGAAAAATAAGAAATTAAAAGATTATAGAAGGAAAAAAAATTTTACAGGAAGGGTTTATTCAGATGCATGGAAATTACTTTGCTGACCAACATAAAGACATGGATGGTATTAAAGATTAAATTGGAGGACTATAGTGACAAAAAGTTGATAATTCTAACAAGAGTATCAAGTGATGGGCCCAAATGCCATTTCCTTGAGCTACTGATTGTTACATTTTCTTTCTGAGAAGGAGGTCATATTCAGAAAGAACTGTGAAATTATAGTAGCTAATTGTATTTATTACCACAATTAAATGCTTAAAGTAAGTTTTCAATCAGGTATAGGAACTGTAATTGTTAAATTTGATTTGTACTGCTAATGCTGATTATGGGTATGGGGTCCTGATAATCTCAGCAACTGCAGAGGGATAGTGGCATCTACATGATGGTTGTTATTTTTCCATGAGTTCATGGTGAAAGCACAGAGTCCTAACCACTGGACCGCCAGCGAATTCCTGAGATGAGTTTCATCTGTACTTGCATTCACCAAATATTTCTTGAGCATCTTAAGTGCTAGGTACTCTGGTAGGCACTGGAGAATCCAGTGATAAACATCTCATGTTCTAGTGGAGAAGACTTTTAAAAAAAATATTGAATTTATGTAAATAGTTTGTTGAACCTACAAGCTGGCATATATATGTATATGTCCTATTTAACTCTCATCCTGTTGATTTTGGCTCCATTTCCTGGCCTGTGAAAATAATTTGAAATCCTGATTTTGTCATCCACTATATTAGCTGCTGTGTCTTCTTCTTTCCTTTGCTCCCATCAACTTATTTCATCTATAAAATTCATAGCTATTTCATTTATATTATCATTGAAGTAAGTGATAAACAGTTCAGCAGCATAGTTTTGTGATTTTGTAGTCAAGCAGAATTTCTTCTCCTCAAATTACAGTCAGTAAAATGTAGAGAAGTTTTACCAAACTGCTTTTATCTTTAGTCTGATCATATGCAAAGTAGTAAAAATAATATTTATCTCTGGGGGCTTATGTGACAATTAAACTGATATTCTCTTATTGTATTCAAAGTTCCTGACACATTAACTAATTAGTTAACTAACCACCAAACTATGACAAAGGGCCAGAGTCATCCTTTCTTGTTATTACTGACCTATTGTTCAAATGTCTATTGAATATCAACTGTATTCCAAGTATTGTACCAAAGCCTACAGATCTCAGGAACATTAAGATGCATTTTCAAGTTTCCAATTAATTATGAGAGACAGATAAACAAAAAGTCAAATTGAAGCACTTGCATTATCAAGCAAGATATACCATCAATCAATTTCATCCATATTTTTCTACATCATTTACAAATATGCTAGCAGCAAATGCCTTGTTATTTTCAAAACCTTGAGATCTAGCTTCATCATCTGAAGGTGAAGTTCAAATTTCATATGCTAAAGAGCAAGACCCTTTAAAGTCAAATTTAAATCTCTCTTTCAGTCTTATTTTAATTTATCCCCCTGTGCCTTTCATAAACCCTGTTCTCCAACCAAACCGACTGCTCACCATTTCACATAAATGTTAAGCTCCCTCTTGCTGCCACAATTCTGCACATGCACATTTTTCTCTCCACGTTTGCAGTTCTGTTGCTCTCTTTTCTTTGCCTGGCAAATTCATGTTTCAAGAATGCATTTAAAAATACCTACTTTCATAAAGCCTTTCTGATTTTCCTAGGCAGAGGGAGCACTTGCCTCTTCTAGGTTCCCAAAACATATATATGCCTCTTCTATAATTAAGAAAAATATTAATCTTTATACTAACCTTCTCTTATGACAAAAGAGTATGACAATATGTGAAATGTTCAGTTTACTTAAACATTTTTATATTGTATAAATGTGTTTTGCTTTTTATAACTTTTTCTTTCAGACATATTTGTGCATGTAATTTTAAGATAAATTACAGAGGTTGAATTACTGAGTCAACATTGCATTATTTGTATCTATTTTCTGTCATATTGTTAATTTGACTGATATTCAAATACATTGAAGTGTCTGGAACTTTAAAGAAGCTACTCACTTGTGAATCAAAGGGTATTAATGCAAAACAAATAATCACCACATTTCTTTATATTTTAGTCTTGTTTGTTTTTTGATATATAAAGGATGTTCAATTTAAGACGATAACCATCTGTATGATATCTTCCCAGCAGCTGTTCCATCTTGCTCATTTTGAGAGTTTGATTTCTCTAAACCAAGAAAGGTTTTATGCAAGAAAGGTTTAATGATGCACAAATAATATAATTTACCCTCTAAAGCAAATACATTGGAATTTACATCCTTAGATGATTGTCACATGTCAAAATTTGTATCTTGAATAAATGGTTAGAGATCCAAAGACGCTTCCATTACTCAAATAATTTTTGACTTCGACTTCTTCTTTGAAACAGTCTTTGAAGACACACTAACAAAAGTCATTATTTTACACTTATCCTTCTTTCCTACTAAAAAATTGATCACCAAACTGATAATCTGCATTGTTGACCAAGTCATATTCTAACTGCCCAGAAGTTAAACATACCTTCAAATTATGAATGCTGAAAGAAAGGTGTCTGAATCTGAAGTACTTAACAGGGGATTTTAATAATTTTTAAGCATCACTGAAACAAGTATAATCTTCTAGAAGAACTACTTAAGAGTGACAGAACTCATCTTTTTTATTTATTGTATGTGTACCAACAAAATCTCCTTTATTGTCTTGGTGCTATATATTTGTTGACATTTCACAATTTTTAAAGAATTTCCACATACCTATTTTTCATTTGATTCTTTCATCAGCATCGTAATGTAGACAGGTAGTTTTTAAACATCCTTATTTTACTAATGATTCCATGACATTCAAAGATATTGTGTCCATTCGGATACCAAAAGGACAATAGATGGTAAAACTGAAACTTTACTCAGGACTCTTGATTTCTATCTTTAGTCTATTTTTACTTCTCATACTGTCTCCAAGCTATTAGGATTCTTTATCATCTGAAAATGCCTCCAGAACTGTGAATTAATTAACCTGATATAGTAGGAGACTTTGTAAATTTCTGTACTTTATAATAAGTGTTCCCATGCCTATAGAGAAATATAATAGGCTTCATTTTCTAGTACTTTTATATATTTTTCCACTAGGCAGTATATTATCTATGATAATGAACTCATGTTTTATTGCATGTACCAACAACTGAGTAAACTTACTGTATTCTGGGGTTTTAAGCACCTTGAATACTCTTCTGACTAATTAATTATTGAGCTAACTGCTGTAGTCCAAAAAAGACATAATATCTTTCCAAGTCTGATAATAAATTTTTTACCTACGGATAAATATAAAAGATTAAATAGCAAATCTCTTATTGTTTCATGATTCTTAAAACACTTTAGGCACTTAGAAGGCATTGTATCTACAAATTGAATTAGGACAATTGATTTATTAAGTTCCTTTGCATTTTTATGTATGTAACATATTGAATATCTCCAGATAAGGTACTCCAGGGAAACTGCTAGTTAGGATGCTCAGGAAAGTTTGAAGTCTCTAAGGCTGCTTTAGAAAGTTCCATGTTATGCCAGATGGTTTTCCAGAATTCTAAGATTATTATAAGATTCCCAGGAGCCTGTGAGGCAGATCAGAAGTCAGTAAAGTCTGGATCCCTTCTGCTACTTTGTGTGTACTTTTGACTTTCAGAAACTTGATTTCGGTTCAAGTTAGCAAACACTTACTTCTTATCTGCTATATACCAGACACTTGGTAAGGCTGGCAACATAACAGTGAATAACCCAAAGCCCCTACCTTCAAGCATTTTATCATCTACTAAGAGAAATAGGCAGGTAAACAAACTAAGTCTGGTAAGTACAAGAGAAATATGTGCAAGACAGATGGTAAGAAGAGAATGGCAAAACTATGGAAGAAACAGCTTCCACACTGAGCCCCACTTACCTCCCTTCATCACCTGGAGCAGTCTGGGGCTGGAAATCATACTTATTCCACATAGTGTTTCACTGAATTACAAAGCACCAAATATACATACCAGTATGCTGAGGTTTCCTTGGGACATAACATAGCATTCTGATGTTTCAGACCCTGGAGAAAATTGGAGTACCCCATCTAAAAATGCTGTTAAACTCTTGACTTTAGAACTGGATACCTGGACATGTTTCCCTTTTGTTAACAAAATAATTTAAAGACAAACCATTAGAGTCTATCTTTGTATAATTTTATCAAATGTTTCCTTCAATAATTGAATAAAGTATGAAATAAGGTATAAGTCATTGACACAAAAATATATTAATCAGTGGCTAGTTGGGAATACAGATACTATGCTAAGTGTTTTGAGTTGAGAGAAGGGTTTAAAACAGGGAAGGAGAGAGGTTTGTGCAATATTTTTAGGTCTGTAGAAGCAGAGTTCAGGAAAGCTACCACTGAAAATATCAGCTTCTTGTAGTACAGAAATGGAGGATTCTCAGGAAAATCCCTGAAAACCTAGGGAAGCTGCAGTCAGCTTGCAGGTGCCACCTGAGAATAATGCTTTGTCTCTCCTCCTTTATCCTTCCAAGTCTTCCTCAAATGCTTTTCATTGATAGAATCTCACTGGAAACCATACTGGAAACAGGATTCCAAGAGAATAAGATCAGGTTTTCTCTTTTGTCTTGCAGTAGATGTTGCACAGGGCTTATGTTGAATGGATGACAGACCCTGTCACGTGCCTGTCCAAATTACCCTGAACATACCAATAAATTGGATTACTAATTTTCTTTTTATCATTTATCATTGTTTCCAAATTCAAGCAGAATATATATTGAAAGAAAGGCAAGAGTTACCATATAAATGGCAAGCTTAAGAGCTGCCATTTTAGTTTTGGGTGGAAAATGACAGTACATAAAATGGTTCAAAGCACAAGCTAAAGTAAGACTAGACTTAGGTTTCAGTTCCACCTTTACCATTTATTAACTTCAAAATTTTGAGCAAGATATTTAAACTTTTAAAATCTCAGTTTCCACATCCAAAAAAATGGGGATAATATCCTTCAAATTGCTTGGCAGATTAAAATAATGTATAAAGACTACTTAGCAGGGAGCCTTGCACTCAGTAAATGACAGAAGTTATTATTGTTGTCATCATCATCATCATTATCTTATTTGTTGAGTAAAGCATGAATTACTTGATACTCAACCTGGCATTTAGTCTGAAGATATGCTAAATTCAAAAGAAAATTGCAATCCTTAGGGGAGATTAATGAATAAGCTGAGGTTTATATTTTTCTGGAGAGTGGGAGTGTGGGGACACTAAGTAGAATATTAGCCAATCAAGGAGGGATGTGTGGCTGTGTGTGTGTGTGTGTGTGTGTGTGTGAATGTTTGAAAGGCTGTCATAAATAGCAAGAAAAACATGTTCAATCTCACATGTGTAAGAGATATTTTGGGGAAACTGAAAATAGTTCAGTTTAGCTGAAGTTTAAAGTTTGATAATGGGAAGTGTATTAGTCAAGGTTCTCCAGAGAAACAGAACCAGTAAGATTAAAAAATATATATATATGTGTGTGCGTGTGTAAATATATATATATATACACATATATATATATACATATATATATATGATTTATTGTAAGAAATTGGCTCACACAGTTATGGGGGCTGAGAAATCCCACAATCTGTCATCTGCAAGCTGGAGACCCAAGAGAGTTACTGGTGTAAATTCCAGTTCAAGCTTGAAGGCTTGAGAATCAGGAGAGCTGATGGTGAAAATTCCAGGACAAGTGCAGGAGAAGACCTCAGCTACAAAAAAGAGGCAGAAAGAATGAATTCTCCCTTACTCTTCCTTTTGTTCTATCCTGGCCTCCAGTGGATTGATGAAGCAAATCCACACTGGGGAGGGCAATCTGCTTTACTCAGTCCACTGATTCAAATGTTAATCTCATCCAGAAACACCCTCACAGACACACCCAGAATAATGTTTATCCAAACAATAGACACCCCATGGCCCATCACAGGCAGGGACTGGGGAGAGAAAGGGTGAAACAATACATATAATTTATCCATTGTGAATCAGGCTGAAGAGTCTGGATTTTATCTCAGAGGCAAATAGGAGCCAATGAAGCATTTTTTGGCAGGTTAATGACGTATCAGACATGGCTGAAGCAATATCAGTCTGCTTACCATGTGAAGTATGAATTATAGGGGGAGAGACTTGAATTAGAGAAAAGAGAATAGAGATAATTAGGTAGTGGTTGTGGGCATGGAGAGGAGAGAACTAGGCTTGGCCTGACGTGTGCACTAATGTCAAGGTAGAGTTGTCTAGTAGATACATAGATACTACAGCTCAGAAGACATATCTAGACTGGAGATTTATAATTGGAAATCATCTGGTTGTAGGATGGTCATGGGAGTGAATAAGTACATTTTGGAAAATATGGAGAATAAGAAAAGAAATGAGCCATAGATGGAACATAAGGAAGAGGGGAAAGAGGTAAAGACAGGAGTTGGAAGAAGGCGAATGGCAGAACGTAAGCCTAGTTTTAAAGAATAAAAGCTTAGGGCACACTGCAGTGGGGGTGGGGGGGTGGGGAGGCTTAGGGCACAGTACCATAAGGGGTCCCAGTTACCAACACAGAGAGGAACAAAACCCATAACTCAGAGATTCTGAATGATTGGTCTTAAACAAGTCTCAAAACTTTGTCACTTCCTTATTTTTGTTGTTTGATTTTCCCAATCCATTGTACCACTGTGATCATCAACGAAGCCATAGAATGAACATGCCTCTATAGTTATTTTGAGATCAGTAAGTAAGAAGATGTGACGAGAGACAGCGTTTCCCCTGCAGGCAGTCTTAGTGAGAATAGGAGCCCAGAGGATAGAGTAGGAGAGGTTAACTGAAATGAAAAGAGACAACCCGGCTGAGTTAATGCTCTATAGGAGAAAGAACATTGGCATTGAGCCCAGCTAGCACTTTCCTAAGACACTGGTTTTAAGGATATGAGAAAGATTTAAGAAATCCTATAGATTTCCTTCTAGTTATTATGGTAAGAAAGGGGGTAGGTGAGTGGAAACAAATTTTAGCTATGGAAACAGAGGAGGTATTTGGCAGGAACATCCCTGGTGTCACAGTTTTTAGAAACCTGATGGTAATGAAGTAGGCACAATAGGGTGAGGGACCACTAACCCTTTACGTTCTGATATATCTATCCCTACTGGGAGAACAGAGGCTTCTGGGAATTGAGTTGAAGAAGTAAAGATTCAGGTAACTGCTTGGCAGACATTTATTACTGAAACTACTTTCCTTCCTATTTTATGTATATCTCTCATCAAATAGGAAACCATATCACTACTGACTGTGGAAACCAGCTTTCAGTTTAACTTGATAACCTTTGCCCAGAATCAACTCACATTGACTTCAGTTTAGAGATTAGAGGCTGTTGCAATATCTATGATTTCCCTTCAAAACCACACTTAAAGTATTAGACTGCATATTTTCATGTGGTATTCTTAGTCTAGAATAAGCCTTTTTTTCACTTCACAGTGCCAAAGATATTTTACTGATACTCCAACATGATTATTTCCTCTGTCTTTTGCAGTTACTTCACTGAAATTGTTTGCTAATTTGTGTAGTGTTATTTTTCACCAAGTGAATTCTTAGGATGAGTGAAATTATTTGGTTTATGTCTGTTTGAATACTTGATAAAACATTGTGGTTTGACGAACATGCTTCTCCTCTATGATTTTGGCTAACAAGTAAAACATTTCTCTCTTCTTATGGGAAAGCAACTTCTTCCCAACACTTCAATTTTGTTTAGTTTTGTTTTACAAATGATAACCTCTCATTTTAACTCAATGCATTTGGATAGAGCATTGGACGCTTTCTACTTCTCCAAGACCTCATAACTGGATTGTATGATTATTCGCTAGCCTTATAGAGAGCAGTCTTATTCACTGGGAATGGCACTTGCTTGAGTCGCAAAGATTCAGTAGCAACCTGGATTCCTATTTCTATAATGTGGTCCCTGTTCTTCAATTCCAGAATTAGAAATGTTGCCCCATCTCTGCACTATGCTTGGGCTTCTCTCCAACAGCTCTCTCTCCCTGAGTCCCACGCTGACTGTCTCTCCTCCTCCTCATCCTCCTCCTCATCGTCCTTCCCCCCCACCCCCCAGTTTGCTTTTATGTTAAAGTTCCATGATGACTTATTTTCACAGAAGATCTTCTCAGCACTTTCCAAAAGCATAACTGGGTAGAAGCAGGCTGATTTTTATGAGTCTGGATGAATGAATTTAGGAGTGGGGGTTTCCACTAAATCAATATTTATTATCTATATTCATAGGAGTATATACCAAAATATATAATGTATAGTATTTCCAGATAAGCAATAAGGATTAGAAGGCTTATATACATCCCAGCAGCAATAATAAGTACTATCAAATATTGAGAACATGAAAGAGTCCACTCTAGATTGAGTTCTAATTTTAAAAAGTGGAGAGAGGGAAATTCTAGGCACAAAAATAGTATCCCTTTCTGCTGATTGAAGGCCTGCATGGAAGAGAAATTGTACTTGTTCTGGGAGAAAACAGAGAACCCAGTTAAAACCTCGAGAGAGCACAGTTACAACCAATGGGTGGAAGTCAGTAAGAAGAAAGATTATAAACCCATATGCCTAAGAACTTCCTGATAATTTGAAGGGTATAAAAATTTGAACTTGTGAAATAATGTTCTTCTTCATCACTAGAAAGTTTAAGTAGAGGCTGCCAGTTAGGAATGTTGTAGACAATACTTCTTTATTAGGTAGTTGTTGGGTTGGACAAACAAAAAAATACGCTTTGGGTTCCAATTTCTATGGTTTAAAGAGAGTCAGTGAAGTATATGGGGAAAGAGTACTAGATTTTGAGTCAGAAAAGCTGTCATCAATTCCTAGCTCTGTTATTAATTAGGAATGTGACTTTGAGCAAGTAATGTAAGCTTGCTCAGTCTCATTTCTTTCATCTGTAAATGGTGGTGATAATAATGTCAACCTGTGGGGAAATGAGGGTAAAATCAGAGAATAAGTGAAGCACCTAGGACCTAGTATGTACTGAATGGATCTTCCCATTAATCCATAGGTGTTGATTCTGGGACAATTTTTACCCAAGCAGCAATATAAACTAGGAGAAGAGATAGAAATATGGGAGACATGGATTTGCAGGATACAATTGGCAGTAAGCAGCACTCAGCACTACCACGTGGTTTTTCTTTTTCTAATCCTGTCTGTGCCAGGATAAAATTGTCAAAATCATAACAAGCAGATTCCTGGTATCTTAGTTCATATGTCAGTTACTAAATTAACCAATAGATAACAGAAATGCATCAGGCATGCAGTTCACATAGATTTGTTGAGTGCCTACTAGGAGCCAGACACTGAATCCTATCCCTAATAAATTTAGAAAAAAAATAACTATAGCCCTGAGGTAGCATGAAAAATAATGAATTAAGATTTTAAAGTCTGCCTCAAATTTTGTCTGCTCTTCTCTAAATTTAAAATTAATCTTACTCTTGCTTTCAACATCTTCCTGATGAAGATTATTGCAGCAAGGGAGCATAATGCCTAATTACTTTAAAATTGTCTCTTTGTAGGAAGTACATTAATATCTATTATACCACTGCTGTCCTTAAAGTGAAAATAAAAGTTTTACCTGGTTTTCTTCTTTGTATCTGACTGAATTTTTACATATCTTTTTTTCCCTTAAATTTACATGAATGCTTGAGGGAGAATTTTAGCATAACAAGTTCACATGTCCTCAGCAAATTTGTTAGGAAATATTCTAAAAAAGAAAATTTTCAGTTTTTTTTTTTTCTTTTAAACACGGGGAAGACACATAACACACAATTATTTTTAAATCCTTTTAAATTGAAGACTGTATCAGTTGGGGCCTAGTCAGGAAACAGATACCACAGATTAATTTGAATAGGAAATTTCATTTAAAGAATTATTAGCCAAATAATAGGGGATTAACTACTATGTGTTAAAGATAATTCTTAAAAAATACAGGAACAGCAGATACAGGGAGCAGACAGTATGCTTAGGGCTGATGCAGAATACTCAAGGGAAGAAAAAATTTAGAAGAGGCCACCACCACCCTCAAGACTTAGATCTAGATCTCACTGGAGGAGTGACACTGGCTGTGGCCTTGTGGATGGTTGAGAGGTAAGTGGAGGTGCCACAGGCTGAGACTGGCAAACAGGAAATTGCCCACTGGAGTGCCCACAAAACATTCCAGGAGGCTGCCTTCTGGGGTGCTGCTGAAACATCCAGGCAAGCAGCCCACTAGGGCACCTTAAAGACTGGCTGGGAAACTGGTTGTGGCGCCAGTGGAACTTGCTGGGAATCCCACTGTGAAGTCTGTACTGAATTTCCTGGGAAACTGCTGGTGGAATTTTCTGAAAAGGATGCCTGCTGGAATTGCATTGAACTCCCTAGAAATCCAGCTCGGGTGCTGACAGACTCTGGGGTATCAGTGAAACTCCCTGGGAGGTAAACACCACTGGGTGCCCTGCATGCTGACCAGCACTGCAGCAGCAAGAAAAGAGGAGCACTGTGGGGTCAGAAGGAGAAGCCCCTTCCTCTGTAATGTCCCTCCAGCTCTGCTGACAAAGTTTAACATCATGCCAGCTGGCAAGAGAAATGTTTACAGGGTCTGACTCTGGTATCACAAAGCAGGGCAAAAGGATGGATTTGTTGCTGAGAGGCAAAACATTGAAAACTGGCACAAAGGCCATTAAAAACTTTTATCCTCTGGAAATCTGGTTGGTTGCAGTGAATTTTGAAAATTAACAGAAGTCTGAAGACTGAGAAGTGGAATAAACTTAGAGCTAAAGTAAGAATATAGAGTACAGGTAATACTGTGTACACTAAAGGATCAACCTTCCAAAAGAGAAGTTTTGCCTTTGCTCCCAGATCCTGGGAGGGAACCTCTAGGCCTTTGCTATGTTCTACCTGATAAGTGTCTTTGCTTATGTGGTGACCCTGGACCACACTGGACAGTCTATGCTAATGATGTGATCTCTCGTGGAGGCCTTAGGTCAAGCAGTATCAGCTTGACCTCTGGAGGTGCTGGAGGCTAAAGGTCAGCCAAGCAAGGAATTAGCCATGTCTATGGATTCCCCCCAGGAAAAATTCTAGACACCAAGAATTGGGTGAGCCTCTGTGGTTGGCAATATCCTGTTCTTGTTGTCACACATCATTGATGGAAGAAATAAGCTCTGTCTACAGAACTCCACTGCAACATGAGAAGTGGAAGCTCTGCATCTGATTTTTCCTGGCCCCTATTCTATGTACCTTTTCCCATTGCCAATTTTGACCTGTATCCTTTTGTTGTAATAAACCATAACCATGAGTATAACAGCTCAAGTTCGGCAGGAGGGGTGGCTCACTGACCTTCTAAACTCTCATATTTATTAGCTATCTATTGCTACATAACAAACCACCACAAAACTTAGCAGTTTGAAACAACATATATTTATTATCTCACAGTTTCTGTGGGTCAGGAATCTCAGCAAGGCTTAACTGAGTCCCCTGCTTCAGAGTCTCTCACAAGACTGTAAACAAGTACAAGTTGAGGCCATGGTCTCAATTGCAGGCTCAAATGTTTCCAAGCTCATTCACATGATTTTTGACAGGATTAACTGTCTCAAGGGTTGTTGGACTGAAGGACTCATTTCCTTACTGGCTATTGGCTGGAATCCACCCTTAGTTCCTTGCCCCATGGCCTCCCCTAGGGCAGCTCAAAACATGGCATCTTGCTTTATCAGAGCAAGCACAGGAGAAGAGCCAGAGAGAGACTACCAGCAAGATAAAAGTCACAGTGTTTTATGGTCTGATTTTGGAATTGACATCCCATCCTTTTGCCATACTCTATTTGTTAGAAGCAAGTGACTAGGTCAGGCTCATACACAAGGGGCAGGATTCCATGAGAGTATGAGACAAAGGTCATTGGGAGCCATTTCAAAAGCTGCCTACCACAAACAAACTATCTTATGAGGACTAAATAAAATAATGGCTGTGAAAATATTTAACTTAGAATGTGTTTTTGCAATGATTAGTGTTATTAGTCCACAAGGTATAGTTTTTGCTCTGATCTTTAATTTGAATTCCTGTTCTAGTAAATTAACTTGTTCTCCCAACTTGTTTTATAATTGGAAGTTGATTTGGCTGAGGCCAGTATCACTCTGGGGATTAGAGCCCTGTCGATCCCTGAATACCAAGCACTAAGGTTGATGTAATTATTTCTAGTGTCAGGCATTGCAGATTCTGCCTGCCTGGACATAGAGTACTATTTAGCTTGATTCCCCATTGCTGTCTTATTTATTAGTTTCGTCTCTGGCTTTGTTTCAGAGCCAGCCATTTGCTGAGCTGCTGGGGACCACACCTTGGGTGCTATGCCAAATTCCTCTGGTCAGCCTTCTGTGAGAGTGCCGTGCTTTATAGAGGATTTACTCCTCCTCCCTAATTAAATGTGCACTCTGGGGCCTAGGGAGGCTTATATCATGCTACATCCCAACCCATTCTTGACCAGGGCTCTAGAATTAGACCATGACAACTTTGTGGAAAAGTGTATGACCCCAACATTTTCAATGTTTTAGGACAAAGAAGTATAGGATGATTCAGTGAAATTACTGCATACACACACACACACACACACACACACACACACACAGTGGAAATGAGTGAGCATAGGCATTTACAAAAAAAAAAAAAAAACCAGTGGTTCTGAAGCAAATGTTTATGTCTTAATTGAGAAATTTGATCAGGGAAACTAAGAATGCCTAAGAAGTTGGAAAGACTATTTAGCAAAGGAAACTATTCATAATGATTAACAGTTTTTTCTATAAATTCAGCTTCTTATGCTTTTGGAACTTTATCATTCTTAAGGTCAGTTTCATTAACTCTGCTCTCTTTTGGCAATGCTAGACAATTGGCCTCCACAACAGGACAGGAATTTGTAATGTACAATAGTTTATGAGGAGTCAGTTACATAAGTGGACCTTTACATGCATGTGGAACTCCTTGTTCCCACCAGCAGTTGTTAGAGCATAATCCTCTGTGAGTTTAAGTTCTACTCAAATTGTAGAGCTTTCTTTGGTTTGTTGAATGATTGTAATAATTTTAACAATGTCCTCCAGTCCTAGCTCAAATTGCATACAATTATTTCATATAAACATAGAGCAAGTTTCTAATTCTTTAAGTTATAAATGACAAGGGTTCAAACTCTGGCAAGTCTTTAAAAATGTTTACAAGGAGATTTTCCAGTTCTGCTACTCACTGCCTGGTTTTGAGTTTCTGGACTTAATATTACAAAGGTTACAGGAATGATGCTTCCAGTATTGAGGGGTACATATGACTGATTAATGAAAAACTGAATCCTAGCAGAATCCTTTCCACCTATCAAGAATCCAAATCAAATTACTTCCATAGACAAGGTTATAGTTACCAAACTACCAGTAAAACTAGGAAGAAAGATTCATTCCTTTCTTGAAAAGAGCATCATCCAACATTTTCTTAAAATGCCTAACATTGCACCTCCCCAAAGTGTTGTAGGCAGACTTCTAAGATGACCTTAAAATTCCCACTTGTTCCCCCATATCCACCCCCGACCCACTCCAGGGTACAAACCCTGTATAATTTTCTCCCCTTGAGTGAGCATGGAGCATACAAATATGACTGATGTTACTTCCATGATTAGGTTACATTTTATAGCAAAGGGAAAGGAATTTTAACAGATGTGATTAAGCTCACTACTCAGTTGACTTGAAGTTAATCAAAAGGGAGATTATCATGGGTGGTCCTAGCATAACAGGTGAGCCCTTTAAAAAAGGAGGTAGAGAGGTAAGAGACTTGAGATAACAGATTCTCTCTCTTTCTCTCTCTCTCAGTTGCTGGCTTTGAAGAAGCAAACTGCCATGAGATCTATAGCTGCAAGGAAATGAATTCTGCCAACAACTACATGAACTTGGAAGAGGACCTCAAGCCTCAAACCTTGGATGTGACCACAGCCCCAGCTGACATCTTGAGTTCAGGTTTGTGAGACCCTAAGCAAAAGATCCAACTAAGCCACGCTCCGACACTTGACCCACAAGAACTGTGAGGTAATAAATATATGTTTTAAGCGCCTAAATTTGTGGTAATTTGTTATGCAACAATAGATAACTATTACAGATTTTGATGTCTGAAAGTGAGATACTGCTATTTAAAAAATACCTAAAGTGTGGGTGTGGCTTTGGTACTAGGCAGTGGATGAAAGCTACAGTAGTTCTAAAGAGCATGATAGAGAATATGTAAAAAGACTTGAGCCGGCTGTTAGTGGAATTACAGACCATAGGAGTACTGCTGAGGGTTTAGAGAGAAGCAAGAAACATGTTATTGGAAGATGAAAGAAAGAGGATCCTTGTTATGCAGTAACAGAAAACTTAGCCAAATTTTCTCCTGCAGTTATGTGGAAAACATAACTTGTAAACAATGAAACTGGTTATGTAGGTAGGACGATTTCCCAACAAAGTGTTTACGCTGCTGCCTGGTATCTTCTTGAGGCTTACTGTAGAATGTGAGAGGAAAGATAAGTTGAGGGGACAATTCTTAAACAAAAGGAGCTATGGCCAGATTATTTTGAAAATCCTCAGCCTCTGTGGATGGATAAAAAGATGGTAAAAGTCAGAAATGTCAGCTGAACCTGTGGCATACAGAAAAGGTTGAGTCGGTATGACTGTACAAAGGTGAAAGATCAAAAGGTCATAATATTCAGTCATACTAAAGGCCCTTTCATTGAGGTTAAGTGTGTATCTCACAGATCCCCTTAGTCAAACCAGAGGCCTCTAGGAAATTTAAGAGTATTTGACCCTCAGCCATCTCAGCAGGAGCAAATGAGAGAGAAGGGACTATCTCAAAAAGATCTGTGGGTGTGCCTTTTATTTAATGGAGTGAAACCCAGTGAAAATCCATGCAAGATCCTCAGAGTTCTTGAGAAAATTGTTTCAGCAGAAACACTGCCAGTTTGGACTAAAAGGAGTAATTGGACTAAAATTTTATTTTATAAAATAAAAGGAGGCTGTCAAAATTCCAAGACTCTGCTGGAAGGAAGCAGGATAATACAACCTCTCAGTTGAAAACATTTTCTTTCAAATAAAAGGAATAACAAGTCAGTGGGCAGAACAGAGAGTCCCAAGGGTGAATCTGAAAACCATGGGGGATCATTCCAAGGCTTTGAAACCTAATCAAGGAACTCTGGCTGGACTTCAGAACTGCTATGGACCAGTGACTCTTTTCTACCTTCCATTTCCCCCCTTTTTAAAAAAAACTGGAATGCTTATAGCTATTACACTATGTCTGTCTCACCATTGTACATTCACCACTAGGGGTTGATAACTTGTCTCTTTAGTTTTATAGGTGTGCAGATGGAGAGGAATTGAGCCCCAGATACTGTACTTAAGAGATTATATTTAGGAGCCTCATGCTCACCTGGTTGATTTAGATGATGAGATTTTGACCTTTGAGCTGATGCTAAAATTGGATGAGACACTTAGGAACCTTTGGAAGAGATTAATGCATTTTGTATGTGTGAGGAATATGAATCATTGGGGGCTAGAGCAAATTCTAAAATGGCTCCTTTGAATGTGGGCAGAACCTGTGATTATGATGAATACCACCCTAATTATTAGGTTACATTATATAGTGATTTTTGGAGATGTAATTAAAGTTCTCAATCAGTTGATTCTAAATTAATCTGAAGGGAGATTATCCTGGGTGGGCCTGAACTAATCAGGGGATCCCTTTAAAAGAGGGCCTAGAGGTCAGAGAGCTTCTCCTATTGGCCTTAA
This sequence comes from Mesoplodon mirus, assembly GCF_964341445.2. Classification (NCBI taxonomy): domain Eukaryota; kingdom Metazoa; phylum Chordata; class Mammalia; order Artiodactyla; family Ziphiidae; genus Mesoplodon; species Mesoplodon mirus. Next base: position 29,565,724 of record NC_138976.1, on the reverse strand, counting down.
AGAAGCGAGGTACTATGTTGTGAAAGAACCTGTGAGAAGGCAAGGTAGCAAGGACCTGAGGCTGGTCTCAAGTTATGGAGAGCAGCCCCAGCTGACAGCTAGCAAGGAAATGGGGTCCTCAGTCTCACAATTGAAAAGAATGGAATTCTCCCAACAACTACATGAGCTTGGAAGAGAACCTTGAGCTCCATAAAGGAATGCAGCCTGGCTAACACCTTCATTACAGCCTTGTCAGACCCTAGCAGAAGACCCACTTAAGCTGTGCCTGAACCCCTGAGCCAGGGAGATCATGAGATAATAAATAAATGCATGTTGTCTTAAGCCTCTGCATTTGTGGTAATATATTACATAGCACTAGGCAACTAAATCTGTATTAGTCAAGGTTCAGCCAGAGAAGCAGAAGCAGTAGGATGTGGCTTATGCAATTGAGAGGGCTGGCCAAGCAAGCCTGAAATCCATAGGCTGGGCAGGCAGGAAGAGAAGGGCATGGATCCTTTATCAGATATATGTACTGCAAATGTTTTCTTCACTTTGTGGCTTGTCTTTTCACCTCCTGATGAAATTAATTCTTCTTTTTATTCTTTATGGTTAGTGCTTTCTGTATCCTATTTATGTTATTTTTGCATAGTCCAATGTAGTGAAGACAGTCACCCATGTTTCCTTCAAAAAATGTTATTATTTCACCTTTCACATTTTGATATTTACTTCATCTGAAGTTTAAGTTTTTATATGTTAGGAGGTAGTGTCTATTCATTGTTTTCCAAATGTATATTCAATTTATGACACTATTTATTAAGAACTTTTTTTTTTTTTTTTTTTTTGCAGTACGAGGGCCTCTCACTGTTGTGGCCTCTCCCGCTGCGGAGCACAGGCTCTGGACGCACAGGCCCAGCGGCCACGGCTCACGGGCCCAGCCGCTCCGCGGCACGCGGGATCCTCCCGTACCGGGGCACGAACCCGTATCCCCTGCACCGGCAGGCGGACCCTCAACCACTGCGTCACCAGGGAAGCCCCAGAACATTTTTTAAATTATATTTAAGTGATGTGTTTGTCATAAATTGTTCATTGGTTGTATATATATTTGTCTATTTCTAGAGTTTCTATAATGTGCCATGTGTCTATCTGTCTACATGTCAATATCACAGTCTTAATTACTATGGTTTTGTAATATATTTTGATAACTATTAGTATATATTCTCCAGCTTTGTTATTATTAAGATTGCCTTGGTTATCATTGGCCCCTTGCATTTTCATATCAATTTTGGAACCAGCTTTTCAACTTCTACAAAATAATCCTGGGATTCTGATCAGTTTTTCATTGACTCTAAAGATCAATTTGGGGATACTTGATATCTTTATAATATTGCATCCATGAAAGCGGTATATCCTTCCATTTATTTAGCTACTCTTTCAATTCTCTCATTGTTTTGTAATTTCTACTATTGTGGTCTTGCTTATCATGTTTTTAGATTTATTTCTAGGCATTTTATGTTTTTTATGTCACTATAATTGGTATCATTAATTTTTTTTTATTTTCTATTGCTCTATTACTTGTCTGTAGTTACACAATATAGTTATACGCACTGGCCTTGTATCAGTGTCCTTGCTAAATTCAGTTACTTCTAATACTTTAGCTATAGGTTCTTTTGGATTTTTTTCACAGAAGTATTCATGAACTGTGTGTAGTAAGCCAGTTGCATTGAAGATACCAAAAATGAGGAAACAAATGAGACTCCATGGTTATTTTGATATGTCTTTCTTTTGTTTGGGAGGGAAAAACATAACTACAGATAAAATTTAAATAATTATAAGGAAATCATACAACTATATATTAATAAAGTAAAATCCAGGAAAACAATAGAGAATTTTGCAGGAAAGATGTGTATTCCAAAATTGGCTTAAGGGTTTTTGGTAGCTTACCAAGTCTGAGTTATCTCACTAGAAGAGTAGGTTTACAGACATGCTGAGAACTGGAATTTCACTATCCCTAGCAAGGCCACTTCACTGATCTGGAAGCTTCCTTTGTTACAGAGTGGCATAGCTCTTCTTTGCTCCTACCCCTCCACCTTCCACAGGTATATATATGTAGAATATTTAGGGGCAAGACTATTTCACTATAATATTGGAAATGGTGCATGTGGATCACTTATGCCTGGCTTCAGCTATAGACAAATGCAACTTCAGAAAATTGTGTACCCTCTATCACTTCTCTACTTCTAAGTTTTCACCCAATAAACCCAATTTTGTATGTGTACTGTATGTAGAATTGGTACATTTAGCAAGTAGAAATATAGTTAAATTTGAATTTTAAGTAGATAATTTTAGATATTCTTTCAGGTAAAGCACAAATATGATATTTTAATATAAGTATGTCCATTTAATATTTAGGATATACATTTACCAAAAAAAATGTTTGTTTACCTGAAATTTAAATTTAACTGGGCATCCTGTATTTTACCTCGCATCCTTTAGTAATACATGGTTTTAGTAGTGTGTGTCTTCAGCCCTTTATAGGATATTATACCACATACCCTCTTCCTTGTTTCCAGTTTTGTGTATTTGCATTTTGTTTACTTTTTATTTGTTTATTTATTTATTTATTTTTCCATTACGCAGGCCTCTCACTGTTGTGGCCTCTCCCATTGCAGAGCAGAGGCTCTGGACGCGCAGGCTCAGTGGCCATGGCTTACGGGCCCAGCTGCTCCGCGGCATGTGGGATCTTCCCGGACTGGGGCACAAACCCGTGTCCCGTGCATCAGCAGGCGGACTCTCAACCACTGCACCACCAGGGAAGCCCTTGTTTACTTTTTATTGATAGGTTAGTTTGTATTTGTATTTTGCTTACTTTTTATTGATAGGCTAATTAGCATTTAGTTTTTTATTTTATATTTTTATTTTCATTTACATATCTATGTTGTATTTTATTGCTTTGGCACAAAGACTATTGCAAAGTGCACAAGGAAAGATCAGCTATGAGGTAGTCTTCAGTTAAAATGAGTTTCTGCTTATAATACAATTTTCTGGAGGGCATTAAAAAAAAACATCTGAGTCATATAAGAGCATTTGATTAACTCTTAAATTAGCCAACGTTGCCTTTTAAATAGCTAGTGAGAAATAAGAATGATACAATTTACATATCTGTCAATGTCTACTGTAAGTAAGTTGTATTTTTCTAGACTTGATATTTAGAGAACAATAATACTAACATTAGTATTTAATTATTGGGTGCCTGCTATGTGCCTTGAACTGTTCCAGACGATTTAAATATTTCATTTAAATAACATATCAAGTCTATGTGCTAAGTAATACTATCAATGCCAGAGTCAAATATTTTCAAGAAGATTAAATCAGTTTCTCAAGGTCTCTAAACTGGTAAGCCAAAGAGGAACAATTTGGTCAGAGGTCTATCGTACACAGCCAGGAAGCAGTTAAAATTCACCTGCTACCAACAGCAAAACACAGCTTAGCAAGGCTCGTGCAGGAGTTTGTTTAGATTTGCTGGATTCAATAAAACTAAAACATCCATTTTGGTCACTGCACTGGACATGTTCTTGAAATTTGCTGACAGTAAAATATATCTCATTTGATACTGGGAAAGGAAATTTAGAAATACTAGTAAAAATATTATACTTGTTAGAAAAAAATTCTGAAAGACTTTGATAAGTAATCTCTTCTGTGGAGATGCTGTCCATCCCCATCCTCTATCCCTTCATGACCACACCAGTAGACATTACAGGACTTCAGAAAATACTTCCTTGATCTCTCTCACCTCCAAAGGAAGTTTAGTTGTGCCTCCTTGTTACTTCATATATTTGCTAATCTATCATTACAGAGGTTTATCAGTTATATTTTTCAATAGTCAGTGGGTTTAATTAAGTTATGCATTATTACTGTTGTATCTCCAGTATTTCGTACATATTCTGACACCCAGCAAGCAATTATTATATGTTTCCTAAATAGAAAAGGAAGAATAAACAGTTTCTATATGCATCAAATGGGTACCAGTTGCTGAAATTCATAAATGGAAGAGTTGAAGCAGTCTCAGGTAATTATAAAACTCTTCCTTAAAGACTTGTAGTAGAATATAACAATGTAATTCAGAGAATTTATGGGTAACATTTTATTAAGTAAGTGTTGGCCATATGGATGTGATCTCTGCAGCCAAAGATCTTACTTGCTAAACTACCTGTAATGGTAACAATCATTGTGACATAACTTTTAGGAACCTCTTTTAAGGTTTCTGGGTTTGTATTATAACTGTCATCTTTTACTATCATAGCTGATATATGGAAATTTGGTGACACTTTTTAAAAAAATTTTAAGCACACTAACTTCTTTTTTTAATATTTATTTAGTTAGGCTCTGCCACGTCTTAGTTAAGGCACGCTGGATCTTTGTTGCGGCATGTGAACTCATAGATGTGGCATGCATGTGGGATCTAGTTCCCTGAACAGGGATCGAACCTGGGCCCCCTGCTTTGGGAGCGTGGATTCTTACCTACTGGACCACCAGGGAAGTCCCTGGTGACACTCCTATCTGGAAAAAAAAGCCTTACAGAAGTTTTAACCATATGACTAAGTCTTGTAAAATATAACATTCATATATGCATGAATGAATTTTCAGATCTATACATATAACATTTAATTTTTAAAATGTATATTTTGTCTCATTTTCAAACTTCTATCCATAGATTTAATTACTTGTATTGTTTTTCCTTTCTGCCTACATCATTATGAATTCTTTTCTTCTCTTTTCTTTGGTTCATCTGTTATTTGGTTTCCTACTTCCATATTTGCAGGCTTGGATAATTTTTAACATTTTTTGTCAGTAATAAAACTATTTCCTATCATAACTGTTTCATTATATATTTATATAGTCATTTCAGTTGGGTTTTGATACTTTTTAAATTCATTTTCTCTCAAATATTTTGTTTTTATGGTTCTACTTTCTCTTTCCCGTAGTTGGACCCTCAAATTAATTTTAAAGGAAAAGATTATCAGATTTAATATTTATGCTTTTTTAAAACCACAATCTATAGAGAAAATTTTAATCTACTATCAATTAGATATTTTTTATTATTATATCTCTGCCATAGATAGTAAAAAAATTGTTAGAAAAATTTCCTGTCCTTGGTCAATATTACTCAGAATAGATGACTTTCTGGTCACCTTTTAAATATTTCCAAGACCAGACTTCATAAACTCCTTTGGTATATCTAAATTAATACATACCTTTTAATAATACTGCCTGTGGTACCATCTTTTGCCTTCCAATATATTCCCCAAGTAGCAGTTAGTATTTACTTTTTGCCTAAATATTAAGTGAAGAAGAGAAAATCTACCAGGTTGCTTTCTTTGTATAAAAGGCCGTATTTCTTCTTCCTTTCCACCCCTCCATGTTTTAGTATTTTAGATGACTTTACTGTTTTCAAAGGCTCTTTAATCTCATTTCACAATCAGTGAAAATGAGCATGGAAGGACTTGCATTGTTCAGATGATTGAACCAAAGTTAAGTGAGAGTAGGGAGTCTGCTAGAGACATCCTGGTAATTATCACATTACCAGTTATGGTGGCTACCACAGCAGCCTGCCTCATGCCTCTTCTTCACAAAATTTCATGTGCTAGTTCTCTGAGCAATTTTCAATAATAGCAATAAAGAGCTATTTCTCAGAAACAAATGATTGGAAACTAACACTTGGCAAATTCATGGCTCAGTGTTTTGTTTTGTTTGGTTTTTTGTCGTTAACTAGACTGCTGTACTTAAAATTAAATCCTCTCCTGGGCTCACAGCTGGTACTGCAAACACTGCTAATTGGACAGGCTGAAGTGTGAAACTAAATATATATGTTGTCATTTTACTCAACAGTTTCTGGAAAATGTATTGCAGGTAAATCAGCAGGCATTAGCAAAGCTTTTGAGAAAGTACACATGAGGGTATTAAGCCTCATGATGGATATGTTTCCCTACTAGAGCAAAGCAAACATCTGACTTTTGTAGCCGTTACTGAAGCAGCATAGATTTGTCATTCTGAAAACAAATGAGACTTTTCCCTTATGTAATTTTGAACATTTTGATTGATTTTTGGATAATAGCCTTCCCAACTTTTTTTTTCTCCAATGTTATATTCCTCTCTCTTTGTCCTAGAGGAATACCAAATATCTCCTATTAAATAATTTCAATATATAGTTTTAAATGCCTTTCACTGTCTTGATTATACAGGAGGAACTTGTGAAATATGTGTCTAATGGCCTAATCAATAGGTAACCATATTTTACTCATTTTGTTTTTCATTCTGGAGTCTCAGTGAGATAGAAGCATTGGAAATCAGGCAACTAGTTACTTAAAAGGAAAGAAAAGAAAAATCTCATCAGAGTTCCTTTGGGACCCAGGGTGATATTTACTTATGTGGTAAGATTTTCTGTTCCAAACCTTTATAACTATGTTCAGCTTCCAATTGGAAGACATTATTGATTAACTTTTAATTTAGAAGAGACGTTAAAGATAATGCTAGTTTTCTCTGCATGGCAATCTTGATTCATTTTCCATTCTTTTCTGCCCTACTCTGCAACCCGTGAGAATAAATTTTATAAAAGACGACATCCAGGTGCTCTTGATTTCTGGTTTCCATATGGTTTTGGTCAGTGACATGCAGTGCCAGAAGATTTGAAGGTGGGAAAAGAAAGAGGTTGGGTATTTATTTACCTTGTTCCTTCTCTGCCAGGTCATGGTTTTGTCAGTGGTTGTATTCATCTACCTAAGACTTAGTCTTTGTGACAGACATCTCCTGCTCTCAACAGACTCCAAATCATTGTTTCTTCCCCTCGACCATTCAGATATAATGATACTAATGTTCCATGTTGCTAATCTCTGAGCATTTTATTATTCTTCATTGGTTCCGTTAGCCCTGTCCATACAACTATAAATTATAATTTCTTGTACTCTCTTTAATTAAACTTTTGAAGATGAAATCTGTTTTCTGGTAGAATTCTGATAGAGAAAATAATTGGTAGCAGTGTTGGACTCAAGAATCAAACCCTCAGAATGGAATTCTGGGTTTTGGTGTATGTAAATTGAATGACTGAATGGACAATACTGACATTGAAAATTGATGTCATGACCATTGGTGGCATCAGATGAAGAGCCAGTGGAGGGCAAGTCAGTTGGAAGACAATGACAAAGTGGCACGCAAGAGTTTGTGTTTGCTTTGTTCTGCATATGGTAGCTTTTTATCTAAATAAAAGGATGAAAATGGAATACAAATGACACAAGGGTGGACTGTGCTGGTCCATCCCCATTTTTACCTATATGTATCTTATTTGTCCTCTTTCCAATGCCATGTGCTTTAGGAAGCTGACTTCTCCAGACTGTATCACCAAATACCTTTGCTATCTGGCTATTATTTGGGTATTTTCTCCTTCAATAAAGATTCATCTCTATAAATTAACCTTTCACTGAACTCTTTTAATATCTTTGGTGTGCTATTTCCTGCCATGACCCTGATTGTTAAGACAAACTCCCTAAAGTACAAGATGGAAGCCCTGGATCTTCTTGACTTTTCAGTTTGTAACCTATATTGTCTTAGGAGAGAGGGAGCCTAAAGACAAGTACTGCTCCCTCTTTTGAGGAATCTTTCTGTGCTTCTGATTTGTTTTCTGTTAGCAGTGGGCCCCTATTATGTGATCCGTACATCTCCATCCAAGACTTGGTATGGTAGCTGGACAACAGGGGCCTGTTAGCATATAGACTTTCTTGTCTTTCTGGAAACAACAGCAACAGCTATTATACTATGAGAAACTAGTCTTAAAAGTCATAAATAAAATTGGCCACACCATTTTCTAAAAATGGTGATATACTCTGAGAAAGAAGAGAACACACTCAGAAATAGATAATCAAGACATATATCTTAGTTCAGGACACTGAATGATTATTGGTAAAGAGAAAAATTCCTGATTCTGACAAAGGTGGGAGTTTCTTAAACTCTGTCCAGTCTCTGTGAAACATATTTCAAGTTGGAAGAAAGGGAATAAGCTATGAAACAGACAAGGAAGACTTCCTTTCACAGTGTATGAGAATCATAATAGCTTGGGAGAAACCTGCTTTGAAACATCAGTATTGGCTACAGTGAGAAGAGCCAATAGTACAGCAGTGGTGGGAAGGAGTCTGTGTACCATTTTTGGTATCTGCACTATCAAAAGAAACAGTCAAGGGCATATAACAGGCATACACTTGCAAAGACCTTACAAAGTGAAAGTTCTCAGTAAGTCTTAGTTCTAGTATCTATAATACTGGTTGAGGGATGAGAGTGAATACCATTATGACGGTTAACACTTTTGGTGTGGTTTAGGGATTCTGTTATAGGTACTGATTGTTACTACTATACATTGAAGCACTGCTGTGTGCTACACAGTGTATGGCACTTGGTATACTTTTTCATTAATGCTAACAACTTTTCAAAGTACCTCTATGCTTATTTTGTCTATAAAGAAACTAAATATGAGTAAATTTTATTGTCGTCTAAGTTACAGACCCATTAGGTCCTGAAGTCTAGATTCAAAACTGATTCTTACCAGTCCCTAGGATATAATTAACTCTCAATATGCTTGCTGACTAAAGGCCCCAGTATTGGCCTAAGATTGTGTTTTAGAGAAATACCTTTCCTTTTACTATTAATGTTTCCACGGGGTCATTTTAAAATTTTCTTTCTTTTTTTTTCAGTTGCAGAAAGGCTGAGGTCAACCCATAAAAAGAAACAGAGCAAAGAGAATGGAGAGTGAAAGATCTGGCAATAGCTTAATAGCTTTTAGGCCTTGGATTCATGAAAAACCTATTTGGCTTGGTTTGCATTGTTTTCTTCTGTTGGTCTCTGGTATGTTTCTCTCACTTGCAACAAAAGGAATGTCAACTAGCAAATTGCAGAGCTGGAAAATAATGGTCATTATCCTGGGAATCTGAATCATTAGCCTAACGATAAGCTAATTAAATTGGCCTCCTTTTGCTGACAGGCTGGCTTTTGCATTAGTTTTATTCTTTAGGCATGTCCTAGTTTGTGAGAACAAGTAAACAAAACACATTTTTCCTTGTAATTATTACCAAACACTTACCTTATGGATAAGATGCTTTAAAATCTTTCTTGAGATTTAGCACAGAACTCCAATATTCCTAGGATTAGAGTCCTTTATGGGTTTTTACCATTTAAAGATCTTTCCTAGGGGATGACATTCTGTTCATGAAAATCCTGAACCTATGCCTGAGGCCTCACTCTCCAATTTCAGGCCTTACAATTGGTACCTACCTAACTTTTGTCTTCCTGTATCTCTGGAATGAATATGTCATTACCTTCACCCTTCCCCTTCTAACAGCACAACACATTCGAATTTTCTGTGATACTTTTTGCATGTGAGCTCATCGTTTTCAATTCAGCTACAATTAACTGCAGTTGACTTTATATCTTCTGTGCATGGCCTACCCACTGGATAAGTATTATTGCTCTCTGCCATTTCATCTCCTACTCCTTCCTGCCTCTTACTCTGCCAGTGACTGTTTCCAATCTTCTGTATCAACAATTATAAAACATAATGAACTTTTTCCTCCAATCTTCTATATCAACAGTTATGACACATAATACATATTTTCCTCCATGCAATCTTTCCTTATATTCTAGTAGTCCATTTGGCAAAGAAAAAACATTATGGCTAGTCTTCTAATGGAAGAGAAACATGACATGACTTCTAAGATGAACTTTCACAAAACATGTTGAGATTCTTTTTCTACCCCATCAGTTTATGGACTAAATAGGTGTGTGTCTGTGTGTGTGAAAACACTCCTCTTCAAAAAGATATCAGTGAGAGTTGGATCAGATATCACAAGTCAAATATTCAATTTATAAACTATTCAGTGGACTGTTAAGGGAAGTTTTGGCCAGGAAAATAAGGCAATATTATTAGATCCCAAAGTTATTATTTGTTAGGCCGCCTAAAATAATATAGTTGTTGGAAGAAAAAGTTATATGGCTCTCAAGCCCCTTATCCACATCTACTTTTTAAAGATTTGGATTATGATAGATTAGCAGAGAATTTTTTGAAGGATTACTCTATAAAGAGCTGGACTGTTAAGTCCTACTCCCCTTAAGCCAACCCATATTGGAATACTGGAGTTCTGTGCTAAATCTCAAGAAAGATTTTTTTTTTTTGTGGTACGCGGGCCTCTCAGTGCTGTGGCCTCTCCCGTTGTGGAGCACAGGCTCCGGATGCGCAGGCTCAGCGGCCATGGCGCACGGGCCCAGCCACTCCGCAGCATGTGGGATCTTCCCAGACCGGGGCATGAACCCGCGTCCCCTGCATCAGCAGGCGGACTCCCAACCACTGCACCACCAGGGAAGCCCCTCAAGGAAGATTTTAAAGCATCCTATCCATAAGGTAAGTGTTTGGTAATAATTACAAGGAAATGTGTTTTGTTTACCTGTTCTCACAAACTAGGAAATGCCTAAAGAATAAAACTAATGCAAAAGCCAGCCTATCAGCACAAGGAGGCCAATTTAATTAGTTTATCATTAGGCTAATGATTCAGATTCCCAGATTGAGGGGTGGGTATCATCCCAAGCTTTATGAAAGGGGTTTCACAGATACTGTTCAGAGGACTTAATGTGTGTTTTCTGCAGTTAGATGTTAGTGGATCCGTATACAATTCCACCAGGAAATGAAGACACCAAGGGATAGGCTAGCTCTCTGCTATCCAGTGAGCAGAAGTAGAGGTAGCTTTGTTGGAACAAATATGACCAAATGGGAGAGAGAGCCACACTGGAACCATTTAAAATCCTGCCTGCATAACTTCTGAAGGGGAAAAGATAGTCAAATAAAGAACAGGGTGGGGCCTCCCTGGTGGCGCAGTGGTTGAGAGTCCGCCTGCCGATGCAGGGGATACGGGTTCGTGCCCCGGTCTGGGAGGATCCCATATGCCGCGGAGCGGCTGGGCCCGTGAGCCATGGCCGCTGGGCCTGCGCATCCGGAGCCTGTGCTCCGCAACGGGAGAGGCCACAACAGTGAGAGGCCCGCATACCGCAAAAAAAAAAAAAAAAAAAAAAAAAAAAAAAAAAAAAAAAGAACAGGGTGCATTCAAAACAATTATAACAGCAACAGAAACAACAATAAAAACAAGACCTGAGTGAGGTTGGCCAGTGAAAGGGAACATCTTACACAGATCGTGGGAAGTGCAGCCAGTTGTTCCTGGTGGGGCATGCAGGAATCTAGGAAAGAACCAAAGAGATAAGGAGTCATATTTAAACATCTCCTCTGCCCAGAGGGTATGTAACCAACTTGAAAGAGAAAAAAGCAAAGTAAGAACTTCATGACTACTGTGATGGTTAACTTTACGTATCAATTTGATTAGGCCATGGTACTGAGATATTTGGCCAAACATCTGTCTTGATGTCACTGTGAAGGTATCTTTTTAGATGAGATTAACATTTAAATCGGTACAGTTTGAATAAAGCCGATTACCTTGCAAAATGTGGGTGGGTCTCATTCAATCAGTTGAAGGCCTTGAAAGGAAAACACTGTATCCCCCAAGGAAGAGGGGATTCTGCTTCCAGAATGACTTTGAACTCTAGCTGCAACGTCATCTCTTCCCTGTGTCTCTAGCCTGCTGGCCTGCCCTGCAATTTTCAGATTTTATAGTCCCCAAAATACAGTTAGACACTTCTTTAAAATAAATTTCTCTCACTCTATGTAGACACATACTATTGGTTCTATTTCTCTGGAGAAACCTGAATAATACGACCTCTTAACCTCTTCTCTTTTCTTCATCTGACCATGGATAGGTGGCAAAAAATGAACCTGTAAATTTTATTTTAGTTAACAAGATGGGGTGAGGAAATGGAAGAAATGGAAGAAAGACCACCTTCACTTTCCCAGGTTCTCACTAATCAAAGGACCCAAATGGTGGAGAAGAGATTCACTTTAAATCAGTTTTGATTAATATTTGAACATGGACACATTTACAAACCTTTTTATTGGAGTAAAATGTACATGCAGAAAGAAAAGCTTCTCTCATAAATGTACAGTTGGCTCAGTTTTCACAAATGGAGTACACCTATGCAACCAGCACCTAAATCAAGAAACAGAACATTAGCAGTATTCACATAAAATTTTAAGGGCAGAAACAAAATTAATTTGCTTTCTGATATATCCTATGATTCATAATTGTTTAATGAAAAGGTTATAGAGTTAATATTTCCATCTGATTCTTCATAATGCAAAAGCAGCAAAGTGCATGAACATGTGTGTTTGTGTGTGTGTGTGTGTGTGTGTGTGTGTGTGTATTCAATCGTAAGATGCTAGCATTTAGGGCTTCCCTGGTGGCACAGTGGTTGAGAGTCCGCCTGCCGATGCAGGGCACACGGGTTTGTGCCCCGGTCCGGCAAGATCCTACATGCCGCGGAGCGGCTAGGCCCGTGAGCCATGCCCACTGAGCCTGCGCCTCCAGAGCCTGTGCTTCACAACGGGAGAGGCCACAACAGTGAGAGGCCCCCATACCACAAAAAAAAAAAAAAAAAAAAAAAAAAAAGCTAGCATTTAACTTGAGGATAGATCTCTTCTGATAATATATGCTACATATTCAAATTCATAATGTTCAAAGGGAATTCAAATATCCCTTATCACAGTTTTTACTACATTCACACATTCCTTTTATTAATAACTACCATTTTTCTGTCAAATAAAAAAATGTGTCAATTCAGTAAAGCAACTACTGTGAATTCAATGCAGAAATTCAGTGAATCATAATTTATTTTTCTGACTTTCACTGAATTGGCGTAATTGCTGAAATGTCTTGCTATCATGTAGAAACAGCCTCTTAATTTATGGATCAAGCTTTCTTTTTTCATATATAGGATTTAATATTAGTTCCTGTGTTGCTGTCTATTGGTGTAATGTCATAATTAGTAATTAAAGAAAAATCACCTTTTCAAAGGAGAGAACATTTTATAATGCATCATAAATGAATCATAAGTGTCCATTAATAAGTTCCTATAATTAATTGCTTAATCAAGGTATGGCTTAAAGTCCCTAACAACAAGTTGAATTTCATGTCTACAAATATCTCATGCTGACTTAGGAAACATTTCCTAATAAATTTCTGCATATTTTTAAAAACCCCAAGCAAGTTCTGGATTATGATTTTTCCTTAAATTTAAGCCTTATAAAAAGGTAGCAAAAAAATGAATCTGTAAATTGCCTATTAGTTAGCATAGCTCCAGGCACACTGGCACATTTATTAAATATTGTTCGGTGATTTCAAGCCGGAAATGAGGAAATGAATAATATATAACAGTAATTGTGGTTTTAATATTTTATAGAGAATAAATAAATTAACTAATAAAAATAGCTAGCATTTGTTTATTATTGTACAAATGTTTATGGAACACATATATTTTCCAGTCCATTTTCTATTATTATACCATTTTACAGATGAAGAAATAGGCTCAGTAAGGTATTATCATTTCAGGATCTGTGCTCTGTTCACATTATAATAAATGGGAAAGTTTTATTTTAATGAGACATACCCACTATTGTTTCCATAGTAGAAGAGCAAAGTGACAGATACCTCAACTACAAAGGCTGCAGGATCAGGAAAAGAAGAAAAGTTCCTAGTTTAAGGCATTGAATTAGCCCATTTCCATCTAAAACAATTATCTACTAAATTGTATTTACTAAATGCGAGATGTGAATCAAATGCTATTATTAAATGAATTCTAGTTTATTTACAAATTCCAGGAAAATAATGGAGAAAATGTAGGAAATGTCCCCATGTAAAACTGGTCTTGGGTTTATGACTCTGTAACTTTTTGCACGCAATAGAAATGGTCTGGAGTTGTAATGGAATTGGCCCAGAAATGAGAATTTGCACAATTAGAGTCCTAATTTACAGATGTTGGTATAATCCAGTCTGTAAAACCACCTTTCTTCCATACTTCTGAACTATGTCTGGTCCTTAAAGAGTATGGAACATTATGTTCCTAAACATACAGTTTTTTCATCTAAGTTATAGAATGAGAAAGAACTTCAATGTTCTGTGAAATTCTTTACACCAGAATTTTATTATAAAGCCCATTTATTAAGGGTACTAGGTATTCTGCTAAATTGTATGCTACACTGTCAAAGAGGAAAACAATACAATTAGCAAGAAATAATAAAAGAGTTTGGCAAAGTGACATTCATAAAATATACCAATAAACCTATGTATACACAATTAGGAATTATAAAATATAATGAAAAAGTGATTGCCTTCATAAATTTGTAAGAACCCTGAAAGTCATAAAATAGTAAAGCATAAATTTAGTAAGTAAAAATTGAGGCCTTAGTGAAGACAGTTACTAAATTACAAGAAGAAACAAAAAATAATTTTTTTAAGAAATATCACATGCCAGTATCTTTATTGCTCCATTTTATGAAGAAATTATTATTATTTTTTTTAACATCTTTATTGGAATATAAATGCTTTACAATGGTGTCTTAGTTTCTGTTTTAAACAAAGTGAATCAGTTATACATATACATATGTCCCCATATCTTTTGCATCTCTCTCCCTCCCACCCTCCCTAACCCACCCCTCTAGGTGGTCACAAACCACCTAGCTGATCTCCCTGTGCTATGTGGCTGCTTCCCACTAGCTATCTATTTTACGTTTGGTAGGGCATATATGTCCATGCCACTCTCTCACTTTGTCACAGCTTACCCTTCACCCTCCCCATATCCTCAAGTCCATTCTCTAGTAGGTCTGTGTCTTTATTCCCGTCTTGCCCCTAGGTTCTTCATGACCTTTTTTTTTTTTTAACATTCCATATATATGTGTTAGCATACGGTATTTGTTTTTCACTTTCTTACTTCACTCTGTATGACAGTCTCTAGGTCCATCCACCTCACTACAAATAACTCAGTTTTGTGCCTTTTACGGCTGAGTAATATTCCATTGTATATTTGTGCCACATCTTCTTTATCCATTCATCTGTCAATGAACACTTAGGTTGCTTCCATGTCCTGGCTATTGTAAATAGCCAAAATGAACATTTTGGTACATGACTCTTTTTGAATTATGGTTTTCTCAGGGTATATGCCCAGTAGTGGGATTGCTGGGTCGTATGGTACTTCTACTTTTAGTTTTTTAAGGAACGTCCATACAGTTCTCCATAGTGGCTGTATCAATTTACATTCCCACCAACAGTGCAAGAGGGTTTCCCTTTTCTCCACACCCTCTCCAGCATTTATTGTTTGTAGATTTTTTGATGATGGTCATTCTGACTGGTGTGAGATATCTCATTGTAGTTTTGATTTGCATTTCTCTAATGATTAATGATGTTAAGCATTCTTTCATGTTTCTGTTGGCAATCTGTATATCTTCCTTGGAGAAAGGTCTATTTAGGCCTTCTGCCCATTTTTGGATTGGGTTTTTTGTTTTTTAAATATTGAGCTGCATGACCTGCTTGTAAATTTTGGAGATTAATCCTTTGTCAGTTGATTCATTATCAAATATTTTCTCCCACTCTGAGGGTTGTCTTTTGGTCTTGTTTATGGTTGCATTTGCCATGCAAAAACTTTTAAGTTTCATTAGGTCCCATTTGTTTATTTTTGTTTTTATTTCCATTTCTCTAGAAGGTGGGTCAAAAAGGATCTTGCTATGATTTACGTCGTAGAGTGTTCTGCCTATGTTTACCTCTAAGAGTTAGATGGTGTCTGGCCTTACATTTAGGTCTTTAATCGATTTTCAGTTTATTTTTGTGTATGGTGTTAGGGAGTGTTCTAATTTCATTCTTTTATATTTAGCTGTCCAGTTTTCCCAGCACCACATATTGAAGAGGCTGTCTTTTTTCCACTGTATATTCTTGCCTCCTTTATCAAAGATAAGATGACCATATGTGCATGGGTTTATCTCTGGGCTTTCTATTCTGTTCCATTAATCCATATTTCTGTTTCTGTGCCAGTACCATACTGTCTTGATTACTGTAGCTTTGTAGTATAGTCTAAAGACACGGAGCCTGATTCCTCCAGCTCCATTTTTCTTTCTCAAGATTGCTTTGGCTATTGGGGGTCTTTTGTGTTTTGATACAAATTGTGAAATTTTTTGTTCTAGTTCTGTGAAAAACGCCAGTGGTAGTTTAATAGGGATTGCATTGAATCTGTAGATTACTTTGGGTAGTAGAGTCATTTTCACAATGTTGATTCTTCCAATCCAAGAACATGGTATATCTCTCCATCTATTTGTATCATCTTTAATTTCTTTCATCAGTGTCTTATAATTTTCTGCATACAGGTCTTTTGTCTCCTTAGGTAGGTTTATTCCTAGATATTTTATTCTTTTTGTTGCAGTGGTAAATGGGAGTGTTTTATTAATTTCACTTTCAGATTTTTCATCATTAGTTTATAGGGATGCAAGAGATTTCTGCACATGAATTTTGTATCCTGCTACTTTACCAAATTCATTGATTAGCTCTAGTAGCTTTCTGGTAGCATCTTTAGGATTCTCTATGTATAGTATGTCATCTGTAAACAGTGACAGCTTTACTTCTTCTTTTCCAATTTGGATTCCTTTTATTTCTTTTTCTGCTCTGATTGCTGTGGCTAAAACTTCCAAAACTATGTTGAATAAGAGTGGTGAGAGTGGGAAATCTTACCTTGTTCCTGATCTTAGTGGAAATGGTTTCAGTTTTTCACCATTGAGAACGATGTTGGCTGTGTATCTGACATATATGGGCTTTATTATGTCGAGGAGAGTTCCCCCTATGCCTACTTTCTGGAGAGTTTTTATCATAAATTGGTGTTGAATTTTGTCGAAAGCTTTCTCTGCATCTATTGAGATGATCATATGGTTTTTCCACTTCAATTTGTTAATATGGTGTATCACATTGATTGATTTGCATATATTGAAGAATCCTTGCATTCCTGGGATAAACCCCACTTGATCATAGTGTATGATCCTTTTAATGTGTTGTGGGATTCTGTTTGCTAGTATTTTGTTGAGGATTTTTGCATCTATGTTCATCAGTGATATTGGCCTGTAGTTTTCTTTCTTTGTGACATCCTTGTCTGGTTTTGGTATCAGAGTGATGGTGGCCTCATAGAATGAGCTTGGGAGTGTTCCACCCTCTGCTATATTTTGGAAGAGTTTGAGAAGGATACGTGTTAGCTCTTCTGTAAATGTTTGATAGAATTCTCCTGTGAAGCCATCTGGTCCTGGGCTTTTGTTTGTTGGAAGATTTTTAATCACAGTTTCAATTTCAGTGCTTGTGATTGGTCTGTTCATATTTTCTATTTCTTCCTGGTTCAGTCTTGGAAGGTTGTGCATTTCTAAGAATTTGTCCATTTCTTCCAGGTTTTCCATTTTACTGGCATATAGTTGCTTGTAGTAATCTCTCATTATCCTTTGAATTTCTGCAGTGTCAGTTGTTACTTCTTTTTCATTTCTAATTCTATTGATTTGCCTTCTCCCTTTTTTTCTTGATACGTCTGGCTAATGGTTTATCAATTTTGTTTATCTTCTCAAAAAAACAGCTTTTAGTGTTATTGATCTTTGCTTTTGTTTCCTTCATTTCTTTTTCATTTATTTCTGATCTGATTTTATGATTTCTTTCCTTCTGCTAATTTTGGGGTTTTTTGTTCTTCTTTCTCTAATTGCTTTAGGTGTAAGGTTAGGTTGTTTATTTGAGATGTTTCTTGTTTCTTAAGGTAGCATTGTATTGCTATAAAGTTCCATCTTAGAAGTGCTTTTGCTGCATCCCGTAGATTTTGGGTCGTCGTGTTTTCATTGTCATTTATTTCTAGATATTTTTTTATTTCCTCTTTGATTTCTTCAGTGATCTCTTGGTTATTAAGTAGTGTGTTGTTTAGCCTCCATGTTTTTGTATTTCTTACAAAGTTTTTCCTGTAATTAATATCTAGTCTCATAGCTTGTGTTCAGAAAAGATACTTGATATGATTTCAATTTTCTTAAATTTACCAAGGCTTGATTTGTGATCCAAGATATGATCTATCCTGGAGAATGTTCCATGAGCACTTAAGAAGAATGTGTATTCTGTTGTTTTTGGATGGAATGTCCTATAAATATCAATTAAGTCCATCTTGTTTAATGTATCATTTAAAGCTTGTGTTTCCTTATTTATTTTCATTTTGGATGATCTGTCCATTGGTGAAAGTGGGGTGTTAAAGTCCCCTAATATGATTGTGTTACTGTCAAGTTTCCCCTTTTATGGCTGTTAGTATTTGCTTATGTATGGAGGTGCTCCTATGTTGGGTGCATAAATATTTACAAATGTTATATCTTCTTCTTGGATTGATCTCTTGATTATTATGTAGTGTCCTTCTTTTTCTCTTGTAATAGTCTTTCTTTTAAAGTCTATTTTATCTGATATGAGAATTGGTACCCCAGCTTTCTTTTGATTTACATTTGCAAGAATATCTTTTTCCATCCCCTCACTTTCAGTCTGTATGTGTCCCTAGGTCTGAAGCGGGTCTGTTGTAGACAGCATATATACGAGTCATGTTTTTGTATCCATTCAGCCAATCTATGTCTTTTGGTGGGAGCATTTAATCCATTTACATTTAAGGTAATTATCGATATGTATGTTCCTGTTACCATTTTCTTAATTGTTTTGGGTTTATTACTGTAGGTGTTTTCCTTCTCTTGTGTTTCCTGCCTAGAAAAGTTCCTTTAGCGTTTGTTGTAAAGCTGGTTTGGTGGTGCTGAATTCTCTTAGCTTTTGTTTATCTGTAAAGGTTTTAATTTCTCCATCAAATCTGAATGAGATCCTTGCTGGGTAGAGTAATCTTGTTTGTAGTTTTTTCTCCTTTGTCACTTTAAATATGTCCTGCCACTCCCTTCTGGCTTGCAGAGTTTCTGCTGAAAGATCAGCTGTTAATCTTATGGGGACTCCCATATGTGTTATTTGTTGTTTTTCCCTTGCTGCTTTTAATATGTTTTCTTTGTATTCAATTTTTGATAGTTTGATTAATATGTGTCTTGGCGTGTTTCTCCATGGATTTATCTTGTATGGGACTCTCTGTGCTTCCTGGACTTGATTAACTATTTCCTTTCCCATATTAGGGAAGTTTTCAACGATAATCTCTTCAAATATTTTCTCAGTCCCTTTCTTTTTCTCTTATTCTTCTGGGAAACCTATAATCTGAATGTTGGTGTGTTTAATGTTGTCCCAGAAGTCTCTGAGACTGTCCCAATTCTTTCCATTCTTTTTTCTTTATTCTTCTCTGTGGTAGTTATTTCCACTATTTTGTCTTCCAGGTCACTTATCCATTCTTCTGCCTCAGTTATTCTGCTATTGATCCCTTCTAGAGAATTTTTAATTTCATTTATTTTGTTGTTCATCACTGTTTGTTTGCTCTTTAGTTCTTCTAGGTCCTTGTTAAACGTTTCTTGTATTTTCTCCATTCTATTTCCAAGATTTTGGATCATCTTTACTATCATATTCTGAATTCTTTTTCAGGTAAACTGCCTATTTCCTCTTCATTTGTTAGGTCTGGTGGGTTTTTGCCTTGCTCAGTCATGTGCTCTGTATTTCTCTGTCTTCTCATTTTGCTTAACCTACTGTGTTTGGGGTCTCGTTTTTGCAGGCTGCAGGTTTGTAGTTCCCATTGTTTTTGGTGTCTGTCCCCAGTGGCTGAGGTTGTTTCAGTGGGTTGTGTAGGCTTCTTGTTGAAGGGGGCTAGTGCCTGTGTTCTGGTAGATGAGGCTGGATCTTGTCTTACTGGTGGGCAGGTCTACGTCTAGTGGTGTGTTTTGGGGTGTCTGTGGCCTTATTATGATTTTAGGCAGCCTCTGTGCTAATAGATGGGTTTGTGTTCCTCTCTTGCTAGTTCTTTGGCATAGGGTGTCCAGCACTGTAGCTTGCTGGTCGTTGAGTTGAGCTGGGTCCTGGCATTGAGATGGAGATCTCTGGGGGATTTTCACCATTTGATATTACATGGAGCTGGGAGGTCTCTTGTGAACCAGTGTCCTGAACTTGGCTCTCCCACCTCAGTGGCACAGCCTTGACGCCTGGCTGGAGCACCAATAGCCTGTCCTCCACATGGCTCAGAACAAAAGGGAGGAAAAAAAGAAAGAACGAAAGAATAAGATAAAAGAAAAGAAAGAAAGTAAAATAAAATAAAATAAAATAGTCATTAAAATAAAAAATAATGTTTTAGAAAAAAAAAAAAAAGGACAGACAGAACCCTAGGACAAATGGTAAAAGCAAAGCTGTACAGACAAAATCACAGACAGAAGCAGACACATACTCACAAAAAGAGAAAAAGGGGGGAAATATATATATATATATATATCATTGCTCCCAATGTCCACCTCCTCGATTTGGCTTGATTCGTTGTCTATTCAGGTATTCCACAGATGCAGGGTACATCAAGTTGATTGTGGAGATTTAATCCGATGCTCCTGAGGCTGCTGGGAGAGATTTCCCTTTCTCTTCTTTGTTAGCACAGTTCCCGTGTTTCAGCTTTGGATTTGGACCCGCCTCTGTGTGTAGGTCGCCTGAGGACATCTGTTCTTTGCTCAGACAGGACGGGGTTGAAGGAGCAGCTGATTCCAATGCTCTGCTTAGCTCAGGCTGGGGGGGAGGGAGGGGTACAGAATGGGGGCGAGCCTGTGGTGGCAGAGGCCAGCGGGATGTTGCAGCAGCCTGAGGCGCGCCGTGCGTTCTCCCGGGGAAGTTGTCCCTGGATCACGGGACCCTGGCAGTGGCGGGGTGCACAGTGTCCCGGGAGGGGTGGTGTGGGCAGTGACCTGTGCTTGCACACAGGCTTCTTGGTGGCTGCAGCAGCAGCCTTAGCCTCCCATGCCCATCTCTGGGGGTCTGCGCTGACATCCGCGGCTCGCGCCTGTCTCTGGAGCTCCTTTAAGCAGTGTTCTGAATCCCCTCTCCTCGCACACCAGGAAACAAAGAGGCAAGAAAAAGTCTCTTGTCTCTTCGGCAGCTCCAGACTTTTCCCGGACTCCCTCCCATCTAGCCGCGGCGCATTAGCCCCCTTCAGGCTGTGTTCACACAGCCAACCCCAGTCCTCTCCCTTGGATCTGACCTCCGAAGCCCAAGCCTCAGCTCCCAGCCCCTGCCCGTCCCGGCAGATGAGCAGACAAGCCTCTCGGACTGGTGAGTGCTGGTCAGCACCCATCCTCTGTGTGGGAATCTCTCCGCTTTGCCCTTCGCATCCCTGTTGCTGTGCTCTCCACAGTGGCTCTGAAGCTTCCTCCCTCCACCACCCACAATCTCCACCCGCGAAGGGGCTCCTAGTGTGTGGAAACCTTTCCTCCTTCACGGCTCCCTCCCACTGGTGCAGGTCCCATCCCTATTTTGTCTCCGTTTTTTCTTTTGCCCTACCCAGGTACTTGGGGAGTTTCTTGCCTCTTGGGAGGTCTGGGGTCTTCTGCCAGCGTTCGGTAGGTGTTCCGTAGGACTTGTCCCACATGTAGATGTATTTCTGATGTATTTGTGGGGAGGAAGGTGATCTCAGCATCTTATTCTTCCACCATCTTGAAACTCCTCCCAAAAAATAAAATTTGAATAATTATAGAACCACACCCATTTTGGAGGAGGAAAATATATTTTCATTTCTTGTATTAGTACATATATACATTTATTTCAACTCAAAACAAATGCCAGTGACTCTGGGGCCATTCAGAGGAAAAACTAAGTGAGAATAACTATAGCCAAGAATATTTTTAATAGGCAGATAATGGGGATACAGGCATATATTGCTCAAGTTATTTTAAGTTTTAATAAAAGGGTAGACAACTCAAAACCATATCTTGGCCTACATATGGTTCTGCAAATGGTGAGACATTTCATAAGAATGAGAGGAAGAATAATTCAGCACTAGGTGCTGAAGTAAATACTTTAGGAAAAAATCTAATTAAATCATACTTTCTTACCAATAGTTCCAAATAAATTAATACATTTAAATGAAAATTTCTTTAAGAAATATGGGTAAATACATAACTGACATTTCAGATATAGATTAATTATGAGACCAATGAAAAAGACTGTTATCTTTGTCTCCATGAAGTTTAGCCCCAGGTGCTTGGAAGTTGGTGCTCAGCACATGCTTATGTATCCTTTGTTTCTCTCTTGATTCCTGCTCAGTTGACTAGACTAAGGATGCTCAGTCAACAAGACAGGAAGGAATCTTCCCAACACACCTGTCTTTTCTGAAGTTTTTTGGGAAGACCGTGATTTTTAAGGAAACTGATTCTTGATGATCATCCTATAGACCTGGATTTGTACGCAGGAGGGACAACATTACACATAAATAAACAACAGCAACAGCAAACAACTCATCAACTGAAAGGAAGGACATCATGCTTATCATCCAGGATAGATATGTCCCATTGTAACAGATTTAATGGAAGGAATTAAGAAAAGCCATAAGATAAATAAACAACAAAATATTTCTAATGTATAATTTCTATGGGCCCAGGAAGATACAGAAAAGATAGGGTAGTATTAGCTCCAGATCCATTCTTCCTTTTTTTTTTTTTTTAAACCCCACCATTCTTGTGCTACCTCTTAAGAAATCAAATTTCAGGGATTAAAACTAAAATCATAGGTATTCAAAAATTAGAGACGTTTCTCTCCCTCAGAACAAGATGAACAGAAAACAACTTATAGAATATAAGTTTCCTTAGCAACGGTTAATATTATTATTGTTATACTTTACATATCACATTCAAAATATTCTTTAGAGCAGGGGTCCCCGACCCCCGGGCCGTGGACCTGTACCAGTCCGCGGACCTACACCAGTCCGCGGCCTGATAGGAACCAGGCCGCACAGCAGGAGGTAAGTGGCAGGCGAGGGAGCGAAGCTTCCCATCACTCTCCATCACTCACATTACCACCAGAATCACCCCCGCCCCCTTCCCGGTACATGGAAAAACTGTCTTCCATGAAACCGGTCCCTGGTGCCAGGAAGGCTGGGGACTGGAGTCCTCCAGAGTCCTGTTAATGAGGCAAACAAAGAAAACAGATCTGTAGATTTTACATGATTCTGAAAACATCTGCTTAGTTCCTTCCCAGTCAATGTAGTACCCAAGGAATGATGCAGCACAATGTTTCTCAAACTAGAGTGAGCTTCAGGATCACCTGGTAAACTGGTTAAAACACAGCTTGCTAGAGTTTCTGATTCAGCTGTTTTGGGGCCTAGGCCAAGAATATGCACTTCCAAAAACTGCAGATGCTACTAGTCCAGGGACCATTTTGTGAACCACTGAAGGAGAAGCTGCTCTGGAGCAGAGTGGTAGGTTAAAAACCTCATTCCATCCCTTATTGGTACAGCAGAACATTTGGTCTATTTGATACCAAATCTATTCTAACCTCATTTTCTTATTTGTGAAAAGGGGAAAACAATACCTATAACAGAGCATTGTTGTGAGCTTTAAGTTAGACTAACACATATTAAAACACAACACAGTATCTGAAAAATGATAGATTATGCCATAAATATGATTTCCCCTTTTCTCTGTAGAAATGGACATTCCAGAGTTTTGCATTGTATCTTTTATTTCAGTATTAACTTTCTTTTCCACTCCATTTATTAGTGATTTCCTCATTTTAAACATGAAATATTGTAAGTACTATAATTTAAAGTATTAGCAAACTCATTTCCAGGTATAGGAAACCAGACGACTTTAAATGTTTTTTTTGTTTGTTTTTCTTTTTGCGATATGCGGGCCTCTCACTGCTGTGGCTTCCCCCGTTGCAGAGCACAGGCTCCGGACGCGCAGGCTCAGCGGCCATGGCTCACGGGCCCAGCCGCTCTGTGGCATGTGGGATCCTCCCAGACCGGGGCACGAACCCGTGTCCCCTGCATCAGCAGGCGGACTCTCAACCACTGTGCCACTAGGGAAGCCCGACTTTAAATGTTTTAAGGCTGTTCATCAAGATTGGCACAAATTTGAAAATTCAAGTTTTATCATAGTTGTTAAACCTGGAATACATGTAGAATATTGCATCATTTACAGACTCTATTTCTTCCATTTTCACTACCTCTCATAAGACTTATAAATGATTTTCTTTTCAAATATTCTGGGTATCACTTTTAAGTTAATTATATTACTACATAAAGAAAAATTTTGTAAATAACCAGAAAAGGTTTTTCAGATTAATAAGTTAATAGACCTGTCATATATACAGAAGAAGGTTTTATTTAGGGACTTACACAAAGCTATATTTTTAAACTGTTTTTACTTTTATTTAATAATTAATACATGTTTGTTTTAAAAACAGAAAATAATATTCACAAAAAAACATATTTTTCTACTCACTATTAACATATAGTTTATGTCTTCCTTGATGTTTCTCTCTCTTCTGCGTGTGTGTGTTAAAGACAACAGAGACAGAAGACAGAGACTCTCATCTTGTTGGATTGGGGTCAGTTTTAAACTGGCAAATTTGAGTCAGTTTAATCAGGGAATCATAAAAATACATTATTCAGGGCTTCCCTGGTGGCGCAGTGGTTGAGAGTCTGCCTGCCGATGCAGGGGAGACGGGTTCGTGTCCCGGTCTGGGAAGATCCCCCATGCCACGGAGCGGCTGGGCCTGTGAGCCATGGCCGCTGAGCCTGCACATCCGGAGCCTGTGCTCTGCAACGGGGGAGGCCACAGCAGTGAGAGGCCCGCATATCGCAAATAAAAAAACCGAAAAACGAAAAATAAAAAACAAAAACCATTATTTATATCAAATTAAGTTTAGATATACATGTTCATTGATTTGGCCACACTCTAATGTAGGGCCAAGGAAAATTCATAACATTTGAGTTGACTGGGTGAAATTGTCATTCTGTTATTCATAAGCCACACTCCTAATGCATCCTCTAGAATCCCAGTTTTAGGTTTTAAGATGGGAGGAATGTTAGAGTAGAATCATTCTGGATTTTTATTACTTGCTCTCATATTTAAAAGATATTTGTACAATTGTTTATGATATTTAAAAAATTATATCTACTGGGACTTTGCAAAACATTCAACTTAGAACTCATAGAAACTGAAATTTTTCACACTAGTATTTTATTATTTTTCACATAATATCTTATTATGTCATCAAAATAACAAGTACAGCTGACAAAAACAGTGTTAGGAATAAACACAAGTGACTGTTGGTTGCCACTAAGTACTAAATACTCCTTTTGCTGCAATATATGATAATATTTTTAAGACTCGTTGCCAGTAGGCAGAAAAGTTAATATATCAAAAACATTTCATGGCTATTGTTATTTACTGTATTGTACTATAATCCCTCACATTTAAAATTCCTGATTTTTTTTTTTTTTTGCGGTACGCGGGCCTCTCACTGTTGTGGCCTCTCCCGTTGCGGAGCACAGGCTCCGGATGCGCAGGCTCAGCGGCCATGGCTCACGGGCCCAGCCACTGCGCGGCATGTGGGATCTTCCCGGACCGGGACACGAACCTGTATCCCCTGAATCGGCAGGCGGACTCTCAACCACTGCGCCACCAGGGAAGCCCTAAAATTCCTAATTTTGATTAATCTTCTTTGTTGGTGTTTATGTGTTGTTGATTAACTTCTGAATGTGCATGGATATGCTTTTCAATGCCTCACATATTTGAGAATGTTTTTCCAGTGTAACTTGTACACAAAGGTTAATGCGGCTCTGTTAAGCCAAATAAATATATTTATTTAAGAATGTCTTTCCTTTCTATAGCTCTATAGAAGAGGAGGTGTTATCTTTTGGCTTTGGGTATTTCCATGGATGTGTTTCATATACATTTCTTTGTAGATATACTACTTTATCTCCCTGAACTATTATAAATACTTGAAATATGTATAAATATTCATATACATACATATACCTATTTTTATGTAATTTGTTTAAAGCAACAGTGTAGCTGTGTTTAAATTAATTCTGCTATGTATTTAGTTATAGATGCTAATCTTTCTTGAGAGATGATACACTAAAGTGCTTTAGAGCACAGACTGCAGAGTCTGACAGCCTCAGGTTTAATCCTTTCTGTACCACATACCAACTGTGATCTGACATGGCAGTTGATCTCTTGGTGTTTTGGTATTCTTGTCTGTAAATGGGCATGATAATCCTAGCCCTCAACCCTAGAGTTGTGAGGATTAACTGAAGTAATAAACTAATTTGTTTACAGTAACATGACCATGACAGGCAGAATTTAAGCCATAAGCACGAAGTGAATATAAGTTCTAGCTTTACTTCTTTGCCTCATGAAAACTTATTTTTTTCAATATTATTTACTTCCTCCTTATACTTTATTCTTCTTGATCTGTTCTTGATGTCTTTTAGTTATTTTCTGGAGATTGAAATTTTCCCTCCGATTTGAATTTTTACAGTATCCAGACTTCTGTTTAATACTTTCTTTGAAGTTGTTAATTGGTAATTGTTTTTCATTTTCATGCTCTTTTTACACTTCAGATCTTCCCTCTCCATGAGTGCATGATTTATGTAAAAGTAACTCTATTTTCTCAAGTACTTTTCATTATATGAATTTAAATTTTCTTCAGTTTAAAACGTTTGCAATAAATATTGCAAGACATAACAGGACAATCTGAGGAAGAATGACACCCAAATGCCAGAAACATTGATGACTTCCAATCAAGAGATATGCAAATGAAACAATTAAAGGATGAGCTGAGTCATAAAATGTAAAAAAAAAAAAGAGAGAAAAAGAAATTTGTGAGCTTGCTGAAAAAATAATTAAAGGCAATCTCCACAAGCTCTGCTAAAACGTGGAAGAGCCAGTGAATGAAATGCTGGTGGAAATTCCAGTTAGTGGAAGTACTGCACAGAGTTCTAGATTTTATTGTATAATATGGGATTATCTGTCTTCATTGATTATATATAGAATTATATGTATTTATATATATGATATAATTAAATACATATGATATAGTAATGTAATTATATATAATTGTATCATAATTATATATTATTTTTAATGTGTTTATATTTTATATTTACCACATTTATTTCAAAATAACAATATTTATCTGATTTCCATATTAACTGCCAGTCATCATTCTTCACTTTTAAAAATGTGTTTTGATTCATCTCTTAGTGGGAATAATATCCTAGATTTGAATTTTAGAACGATAATTGCATTTATTTAGCTTTGCTCTTAACAGGCAATTTTGAATAAAAGATTTTTGAGTTTAGGAATAAAACCAGATTAAATGCAGAGGCAGTTTGCTTTTTTAGAACAGGAATAGCAAACATTAGTTCTATCATGATCAGACCACATTCTTTTGTCTTATAGTGACTTCCCACATTTATATTACCTGTGTATCCTCTGAAGGCATAGGAGTTTGCCACTCTTGTTTAGTAAATTTTATACTGATTCTCTTTTTTCCACCACTATTTGCCTAATCACAAAAAAGTAAAAGGAAGAAGAAAGATTAAAAAAAAACCCACCTCTTCACTGGGTCTTAGGTCATGGTTGATTTAGAGATGTCAAAGAAAGGAACCCTTTCACAGATAACAAGATAGCTGCTTTCTGTTCTCCAAAAAAGATGACTATTGTATGAGTCACGGAATTTCAAGATGAAATTGGCCTAAGGTGTGTAGTTATTGAAGTTGCTTAAGTTTGAGCAATATTACTCAATGTATTTTTAATATTTATAATGAACTGACTATAGTTATAACATATACAATGATTTACCAGTAAGCGTGGGAATTGGTTTTAGTTGTTGAATTATCTTACCAAGGTTGATGTATTATTAGAATTTTCTACCCATCTTCTCTGAACTCAGTCTTGCTGCTTTATCAGATATCTTTAATTAATCTTACCAATAATTTTCTTAGTTCACTATCTCATTCCCCATTCATGAATAATATCTTACCTATCTCAACTATATCCTTATATTAAGTGTTTTATTTTGATTTCTTTATTTTTTTTTTGAAAATTATGTGTAACTACCTCTTGAATGACCCATGGAGAATTTTTTTAATAAAAATCTTCTTTTTTAAAAAAAAATTATTATTTTTTTGGCTGCACCATGCAGCATGTAGGATCTTAGTCCCCAGACCAGAGATTGAACCTGCACCCCCTGCATTGGAAGAGCGGAGTCTTAACCACTGGACTGCCAGGGAAGTCCCCCCATGGAGCATTTTTGAGTGAAACTTATCTTTTAAAATTAGGAAATGTTAATAGAATTTAAGCAGATTTTCCTGTACTAAATCCTTAATATAAATGAGATTTTAGAGTTAGCTTTTGATGACTGATTTTTATGTGTTTCCATCTGTATTATGTCTAGATATTGTTTAGAATTTCTGGAATGTGGTTGGCACTGTTCCTAGTTTCTCCTTGACTTTAGCATTCCATTGGCTAGCTCAATGTGGAAATGAGTATAAAGGTATTGAATGCTTCTATTTGAGTCATTATATTTCCTTGACGTCTCATCCAGCTCCTTCAGTCTTCCACATTCAGCTCTATCTGTATTTTGGTCTATTTTCTAAGCAATTTATTTTGATATATTGTTTCATAAAATCATACTTTCTTGAATTTCATTGAGAACAAATTAAATATTTCCTAAAATGTAGTTCTTACTCCTGTGGTAAACACCTCCCCCGCAATAGTACAATTAATATTTTAAGTCTTTTACAATGGAAAATATTTTCATAGGCCTATGTTTTGTTATTCAATGATTACTATATCTGTTCATAGATTGTACAAAGATTGGATGTCATTTATGTCAATAAACAGGGTGGATTATATTTTTCTGGTCCCCCTAACTATATACTTTTTGCTATTAGAACTTTCAGCTTTTAAGCAGAATGAGGTTAGGAGGGTGGTAAAGTTGGACATTCACAAGTACTACCAAGTATTTAGAATTATTTATCTCACCTTATTGAAACAAGAAGGGATATCCTGATTCTGTTGCCTAGTTGTCTAATTATATATGGAGAAATATATTCTTACATTTTTTCAAAAGTTCTATAGAAGGAATTTTTTAAACCAGGGCTATCAAATAGAAATATGAGAGCCATAAATATGAGCCATATATATAATGGAAATTTTTCTAGTAATCACATTAAAAAAACAGGTAAAGTTAATATTAAAATATAAAAATTGATATTTTACTTTGCACAACATACCTAAAATATGTAATCAACATTAAACACATTGATGAGATTTTACTTTTTTTTTTTTTAATACACACTCTTTACAATCTGGGGTGTTTTTTTGTTTTTGTTTTTGTTTTTTTTTTGTGGTACGTGGGCCTCTCACTGTTGTGGCCTCTCCCGTTACGGAGCACAGGCTCGGGATGCACAGGCTCAGCGGCCATGGCTCACGGGCCCAGCCGCTCCGTGGCATGTGGGATCTTCCTGGACCGGGGCACGAACCCGTGTCCCCTGCATCGGCAGGTGGACTCTCAACCACTGCACCACCAGGGAAGCCCTGGTGTGTATTTTATACTTAAAACACATCTCAATTTTGACTAGCCAGATTTCAAGTGCTTAATTGCCACATATGGCCTATGGTTCCCATATTGGACAGTATAGTTTTAAACCCTTACTAGAAAGAATGGATAAAGCACAGAAATCAAGGTATATTTCTCCCTCACATGTTTCTGTCGCTTACTTTATATTTCAGGCAATAATCTATCATTACTTGTCTTCATCTGCTTTAACTATGTTGCATTAATTGGGATCATAGTCCACAAATCCATATAGTGTTTTTCACAGAGGTGTGGGGGAAGCTGTGAGATAACAAAAGAATCTTAAAGCAAAACAAACCAAAACAGAATAAAACAAACAAACAAACAACATAAACTTTTGGTCAGGGACACATGGATCTGTCCCTCTAATAAGTGTATATATGAGAAAGCGCTATAAAAATGTGAATAAAAATGGCTTACTATGTTTTTTCTGAAGTGCTTGTTCTGCTTCAGGACTCCATCTTCACTTTGATCAGTGAATTACTTCTCTTTGGGACCGGCAGATAATTAATCAATACACTTACTTCCTAATGGTATTGCAATTGTGTTTTCATCTATTGTTTCTGTGAGTGGTTCAATAGGAAAAGATAAAAACGAAACACCATCATAATCTGAAAGGCTCTACTGTAATTCTTAATAAGCTAGAAAAAATATTTTACCATACAGAAAGGTGACTTGTTGCAATGTTTATTTCTATGTTCTTTCAAGTTCAGTGACAATGTAATGATAATCTTTGCTACCCCCGCCTTTATCCTGAACAAATATTTAATCCCTTGCTCAACTTGTAAATCATATGCTAACCAGCAGTATTGAGTGGTTCTCTAATATTATCTTCTAATATCTTTTTTAAAAGTTTTAAACATCTTGTTCATTTTATTTTCATTATGTTTCTCCGTAGAGAAGTGATCTTCAGGGAATTTTTTTCTCAATAGAATACACGAATATGCAACAAAAGAAGTAATTATTCAATGAATTAATCATATCATTATGTTTGGTAGTCAGGCATGTTATATCATTTCTTTGATGTGAACCACCATTGGGAACAATCTATCTTATCTGTCATTGCAATGAATTTTATTAAAAATTAAAAGTCTCCAATCTGTAATAAAGGTAAAGATCAAGGACATGTCTAATAATATTTTATTCATACTGCAGCTGTGCTTTGGCCTTCAAATATTTTACCCATTTTCTAGTTTGCCATTTTGAGATAACAAATCCTATTTTAGACTCAAATCTCTATAGAGAAACAACTCAGAAATAATAGTTTATGCTTATGCATTTTGTTATAAAATATTTAAAAGCAAGATATTTTCTTAATGACTACAGTGATACATTTAGCAGGATGATCAGAAGTAACACTCTATAAAAATACTGAGCAGCATTGTAGTGGTCATAAAATAAAGTACAAAACTGTATTAGGTCTCTAATAAGAGCCTAGAAAAGTCTACTCTGGTATGATATCACAGGAAAGGACAAGATTAATTTAAGACTGATTTGAATGAAGAGTGTGCCCCAGAGAACATTCTCTGAGATTTGAGCATCCCTTTTCAGGGAGTAATCCCCAGAGAAACCTAAGAAAGTATACTGCTGGCTCTGTTTCAGGTGCCTTTTTAATATAAGTTAATTCCTTGTAGATCACAGTGTTTTAGGGTACAGGAGTGTTCATTAATTCAACCAACACAATGAAATTTGTTGAGCTGTTCCCTAGAGATACATAAATAAAGCACAATCTCTTCTTCAAAGAGTTCACAGTCTAGTGAGGAAGGTAGACAAATAACAGTTGAACATTTTCAGTAGAATGTGTAAGTACATCTAATAATAATTTTAAATTTTACAATTAAATTTGCCATTAAAAATGAGCAGTCATTGAAAGTTTTCTTTGAGTCATGTACTGTAAGTGGCATTCTTTATATCTTATCTCAATAAATGCTCTGTGGTTGATATTACTGTGACCATTTCACAAATTACAAAATAGAATTTCAGACGTTTAAAGTATATGCCCAGGTGACCAAGCTAGTCAAATGATAGAGCTGGGGCATCAATCAAATTTTATGACTCTGGTGCCCATGAACCTCTTAAGATTTTATTTTGGAGTAATATCTTTCCTATTGTTCTATATTTTACTGTTAACATATTGTTTCTTTTATGAAACTAACACTGATGGCAGATAGTGATTGAGACTACTTTTTCCTTTTAAAAAAATCTTAATTGGCAAAGTAAAAGCTAGCAACCTTATGCCAGTACTTTAATTTTTATTTTTTATTTTTATTTTTTATTTTATTTTATTTTATTTATTTATTTTTTTTTTGCGGTATGTGGGCCTCTCACTGTTGTGGCCTCTCCCGTTGCGGAGCACAGGCTCCGGACGCGCAGGCTCAAAGGCCATGGCTCACGGGCCCAGGCGCTCCGCGGCATGTGGGATCTTCCCAGACCGGGGCACGAACCCGTGTCCCCTGCATCGGCAGGCGGACTCTCAACCACTGCGCCACCAGGGAAGCCTTAATTTTTATTTTTTTTAAATTGTTTTAATTCATAAATCCTAAAGTCTGGGAATCCTGCTCTAAATTAAATTACAGAGAATTTTTTTAAGTGGGTGGGAAAAGCTTACTAATTTTCCAGCCTGTATTACAGTTCATGGGGCTGCCTATCCATTGCTTTCTCAGAGAAGATCAGTTTACAAATATTGTTTGATTGCAAAAAAAAAAAAAAATTCTGAAGAAGGGCATCTTCTCTAAAGATAGCAATTATGATAGTTGCCTTGTTACCATTTCTTGGCAGGGCTGGCTCTGAATCTTAAACTGATGTATGTCTTTTTAGGGCCTCAAACAAACCTGACCCAAATAAGTATAACTAGACTGGTAGTGTGGAGTGGACTTCAATTAAAGGTTTATGAGCAGGAAAAAGCAGATGTTATCTAATGACACCTGTTCAAGGGACAGTCTGGGGAAAACCTGTAGTCTTTTTGCTACACCTGCTGAAAGTAGCATCTGGAGCAGCCACCTTTACATTCAGATGCACGTTGGCATCTACGTCAAATAACTTATATATAACACATAAGATCAACAACGACATTCCATTCTGTACAAACCCAATTTTTGGAAGGAACTTACCACATCTCTTATATGCTATTTTCTGATCAAGTTTTCATAATAAACTTGTCACTATGTAGTAAAAAATATTTGATAAATTTAATGAGTTAAGATAAATATTCTAGTGTATCATGTTCACCTATGGAATTTGTGTGCAAAAACCTGCCTAATTCAGCTCCCAGAATGTAATGTTTTGCCCCAAGCTGACAGTGATAGCAGTGAGGTAAGAGTCACATCTACTCCCATCCTTGGCTCCACACCTGTCCTTGTTATGGTCTTAGGGAATCTTGAGTGCTAACCATGCCTTGGTAGGATGAGGCAGCCTGGTTGTTTCTGGAGTTCCAAGGACAATGACTACAGCAGAGGAACACATGCAGCAGAAAATAAACTACCAGTGAATCATTCACTCTGGAGATATGCCTTCTTTAAGAAATATTTTTGAAAATCAGCAGTGTAATGTTTAGGTTTAGCTAGGAGGGTGGGATCACTATCCCTACTGTAGTTCTCTGTCTCCATGCTATTTATAGTGTGGTCTCTGGAGGGCAACACCCACATCACATGAGAGCTTGTGAGAAATGCAGAATCAGAATGTTTTTAACAAGATCCTCAGGTGATTCATATAAATGTTAGTTTGAGAATCACTGTTCTGTCACACATTTTCTATCTTCTGAATTCCAGCTCACATTAGTTTCCTTATGTATGCATGCTGAGATTATGCACCCTTTGATAGCATATACTCTCATCCTCTGATTCTGGAGTCCGCCCTAAGAGGTAGAGTGGGCAACTTGTGGTCATAAAGGTTTATCTCTGATTATATCTCATTTTGCCCATCCTTCCTGAGCAAGCCCATCACTACAGTTCAATTCTCATTATGGTGAAGTTTGCCAAGTAATATCCATTCTTCCCATAAGCACAGCTTTATCAAGTCATGGAATTTAGTCCCATGAGCATCTTGTATCAAGTTCTGTCGAACATTTCTGCTAGGAAATATCCCCAGCTGTATCTGGGATCATGTTCCAATAGTTGGTCCTTGGCAGTGTAGAGAGTCAGATTGCTAAAACTTTTCCTGGGTCGGCTTCAGGCATGCTTATTTGCTAAGTCCCAGGAGGTAATTTGTTGATTTGTCACAGCTATCTTGTTTGTGACCATCTGCCACCTTAGGAGCACATTAGTGGAATTAATTTGCTGTCAGGGCTGTGTGTCTGCTCTGGAAGCTTTTTTTCAGAGGGAGGATCCTAACTATCTTCACTCCTCAGAAGCCTTAAGCATAATGAATTTGAATTAGGACATATGATTGTCCACTCCCACACTCCAGCTCTGAGTTGGGTCTGCCCTAATGGGTTATTCCCTAAGAGCAACAAATGCTACCTCTTTCTCTTCCTTTTCTACTAAGAGGGAGAATTACATCAGGGAAGATTAGGAAGATCCCTGCAGGTATTCTCTGCCAAATGAGGTTTTCTAACAGAGTTTTACTGTAAATAGTCCCATTACTATTTTCTCTAACCAAGCTTGGTTCTTCCTTTTCTGCAAAGTAGTCACTTTGTATACAGCTCTTTTCAAAAGCCTCTCACATTCTTAAGACATGTGAGGAAGATTTTTTTTTTCTGATGGTCAGAATTTGATATGTGTACACCACAGGTGTTCTCCATTTTACTGAGAACTCATTTGATTCTGCTCAGCAGCCAGTTGCACACCCTGAAGCATTTTCTGTTTTAATACTGAAAATAGCTCCTAAGCCTGAGTGGCTCCTTGACAGCGTTTTTCACTGCCCTGCCTCATAGTCCTGTCAATATTGTAACATCTCTGTGGTATAGTCTAGCCATAATTTTCTGGCAATGCAGTTGCTAAGGGTATCCCTGGTTTCAGATGGCATATAGTCTTTACTGGAAGTCTCAGTGCTTGTTTATCTACAATAGAAGTCTAAGCCCCAGGAGTTCTTTACCAGTAGATAAAGGACAATATACATCCTGAACAGTCCCAATATCATGACCAAAGACTTCCTATCCCCTTCCTGCAAAACCTTCAAGGAAACCATAAACAAGACCAAAAGACAACCCTCAGAATGGGAGAAAATATTTGCAAATGAAGCAACTGACAAAGGATTAATCTCCAAAATTTACAAGCAGCTCATGCAGCTCAATAACAAAAAAACAAACAACCCAATCCAAAAATGGGCAGAAGACCTAAATAGACATTTCTCCAAAGAAGATATACAGATTGCCAACAAACACATGAAAGAATGTTCAACATCATTAATCATTAGAGAAATGTAAATCAAAACTACAATGAGATATCATCTCACACCAGTCAGAATGGCCATCATCAAAAAATCTAGAAACAATAAATGCTGGAGAGGGTGTGGAGAATAGGGAACACTCTTGCACTGCTGGTGGGAATGTGAATTGGTACAGCCACTATGGAGAACAGTATGGAGGTTCCTTAAAAAACTACAAATAGAACTACCATATGACCCAGCAATCCCAGTACTGGGCATATACCCTGAGAAAACCTTAATTCAAAAAGAGTCATGTACCACAATGTTCACTGCAGCTCTATTTACAATAGCCAGGACATGGAAGCAACCTAAGTGTCCATCGACAGATGAATGGATAAAGAAGATGTGGCACATATATACAATGGAATATTACTCAGCCATAAAAAGAAATGAAATTGAGTTATTTGTAGTGAGGTGGATGGACCTCAAGTCTGTCATACAGAGTGAAGTAAGTCAGAAAGAGAAAAACAAATACCATATGGTAACACATATATATGGAATCTAAGAAAAAAAAAAAGGTCATGAAGTACCTAGGGGTAAGATGGGAATAAAGACACAGACCTACTAGAGAATGGACTTGAGGATATGGGGAGGGGGAAGGGTAAGCTGTGACAAAGTGAGAGTGGCATGGACATATATGCACTACCAAACGTAAAATAGATAGCTAGTGGGAAGCAGCTGCATAGCACAGGGAGATCAGCTAGGTGGTTTGTGACCACCTAGAGGTGTGGGATAGGGAGGGTCGGAGGGAGGGAGACGCAAGAGGGAAGAGATATGGGGACACGTGTATATGTATAACTGATTCACTTTGTTATAAAGCAGAAACTAACGCACCATTGTAAAGCAATTATACTCCAATAAAGATCTTAAAAAAAAAAGTTTGTGCCAATAGATAGATAATGCTTTCACACCAGCTTTCTTTCAGGGTTCTTCCTTACTCATATTTAGGAAAAACCTGGAGCCAATTACTCTCAGCAACTGTAAATACTGCCCAACTTTCTATCTGTAACTTTTAACCAAGAATACCCAAGATAAGAGCTTTAAAGTACACCTAAGAAAAGATTCTAAAATCTTCTTTTGATTTTAAGGTGTAATTCTGTGACCTAACATAATCAATATTGTGTAAATTTAGTCTTTCCTTCACCTTTCATCAAATAATTTAGCAGCCATTTGTGAAGACAAAATCTTGGATCAAATCTTGGGTAGTAATTGAGTCAGGTATGTAGATGGGTGTAGCACTAGAATTTAAAACAATCCTGGGCAAGCCCCATTTGTAACCAGTATGCTAGCTGGGGTCACCCTGCGCTTCAATGTTCCAATTATAAACTGGAAAAATTCTGTTCTACTTAGAATGTGTGTGTGTAAAAAAACACAGCAGAATATTGCTTTCACTCTATTAATTAGATAATATAGAAAAACCTACAAAATCACAGTTTTAAAAATTTCATCAGAGAAATGAGATCAAAGAAACCTACTAAGCTAAAATTCATAAAGTAACAAGCTCTTGTTAGGAAAAAACAGACTCACACTGCACTCATCACTGATGAAGAGGAAAGAAGGGGACTATGCTGCTAGAGTTAAGGTAAGAAGATAAAATATCAACTTTTTTAAAGACTAGGGTATATGCTGCCATGTCTGTGAACCACCCCTGGGAGCCCTAGACACAGTAGAACATGCACACACCCACAACTCTTTCTAGTAGGCCTTAACAGAGCACACATATGAAAGATTGTAGGCAACAGAATTGAGGTACTCTCTTAGCACCTGTGTGCCAAGCAGGCTGATAGGAGCAGAATCAACAGAACTCCACAGGTACTCCAGGCCTTGAGAGAGTATGAAGTGGTGACTACCTGTGGCTGGAGAAGTGACAGGAGAGCTGATGAGAAAGACTCCCCAGTGGGGTCTAGGCACTCATTGTATGTGAAGCCTGAAACCTGAACAGGTAATGGAGCAGAACCATACAGGCATCCTGGTTTTTCACTGAGTATGAAACATGGTCATGCACAGCTGGAGAGTGGCAGGAGATTTGAGGGAGAACCCCCTGAGTCACAGGTATGTGGAGCTTACTG
The DNA here is from genome assembly GCF_964341445.2 of Mesoplodon mirus. Taxonomy (NCBI): domain Eukaryota; kingdom Metazoa; phylum Chordata; class Mammalia; order Artiodactyla; family Ziphiidae; genus Mesoplodon; species Mesoplodon mirus. The sequence goes on along the minus strand of NC_138976.1, from coordinate 29,528,832 downwards.
AAATATAAGGACAGTCATGAGAATTGAGAAACCCCATAGGCCCCTTGACACTCAAATTGAATATATGGCAGCAGGACTTCCATGGCTTGGGCAGAGCCAGGTACCTGAGAGAGACCTTCCAGAAGTAGAGGCACAGGGAATCTGTGGTTGGCAGAATAATGGTCTCCCAAAGATATCTAAGTCCTAATCTTCAGAACCTGTGATTATATTACCTTAGATAGCAAAAGGAACTTTGCAGATGGAATTAAGTTAAGGATACTGACATGGGGAGATTATCCTAGACTAACCAGTTGTGTCCAATATCATCATAAGGGTACTTATGAGTGAAAATGGGAGGCAGAAAATCAGAATGTGAGAGGAGATGTGACCATGGAAGCAGAGATTTGGACTGATGTAGTTGCTGGGTTTGAAGATAAAAGGGAGCCATCAGCCAAGGAAAGCAGGTGGCCCCTAGAAACTGGAAAGGGGCTAGGAAACAGATTCTTGCCCAATGCATCCAGAAGGAATACAGCCCAGCCAACACCTTCATTTTAGCTCAGTGAGACCTATTTCAGACTTCCAACCTCCGGAATTGTAAAAGAAATTTGTGTTGTTTTAAGCCTCTAAGTTTTTGGTAGTCTATTACAGCAGCAGTAGTAAACTAATGCAAGGCCTAATGAAGTCTGAACGCATAATAAGAGATCTTAGAGAAATCCCTCAAGCATCCCATATCTTACATGGGATGCTTACATGGGTATGAGGCAGCAGCTGTCTATTGCTGGAGAGGTGGGGTGGGTCAAGGTAAAAGAAAGAGGTCTCCCTGAGGTGTAAGAACACAGAGTCTGCTGAAGGCTGAGGGAAACATAAGAGAAACGAAAGCCCTCAAGGTACCCAGGACCTAAGCTATGCGAAGGGGGAGTGTTTTGATTCTGCCATCAAACAATCTGAAGTCTGTAGGAAATTGAATCTAACTAAAACTACCACAAAGCTTAATCCTAGCTCAATACAAAGCAGATTGAATCACTCCCCCACAACCTACCCACCCATCTAATAGAAGAAGAAACATGCTTATTTCTGGGCATAAATATTATTTACTTTAACCTTTAATGTTACATTACATACAATTTTGGCATTCAATTTTCAAAAATATGAGAAATCTGAAGAGGCAAGAAAATATGATGCTTTGTCAAGAGACAAAAATATTCATAGAGACAGACTCAGAGATGGACAAATATTAGAAGCACCAGATAAGTACCATGAGAACCTAACTATAATAAATATATTAAAGGAGCTAGTAGTAGCAGTGGACAACATCCATAAAAAGGACAGAGAGATGGAAATTACAAAAAGAGGCAAATTAAAATGCTAGATATAAGAAACATAAAAATAAAGAAATTTTTGTATAGGCTAATCAATAGACTGAACATAGCAGGGGAAATAATCAGTAAACTTGAAAACAAGTCAACAGAAATGACCCAAACAGAAACAAGGAGAGAAAATGAGTAACAGATAAGCAGTGCATCTGAGATCTGTAAGGATTCTATGAAACAGTCTAGTATGCATGTAATTATAGTTCCAGAAGGAGAAAGGAGAAAGAGTGGAGCAAAAGAAGTATTTGAATGCATATTGGCTAACAATTTTTCAAAACTTATAAAATATATTATCATATATCCAAGATGCTTAGAAAACACCAATTAGGGTATACAAAGATAACCATACCTAGGGACATCAGAGACATATTGCTACAGATGAAGATGAAGACACAATCTTGAAAGCATAATAAAAACATATAGTATATAAGGGAACAACAATATGAAATATGGCTGAAATATTCTCAGAAATAACAGAAGCCAGAAGGCAAAAGAACAGCATCTTTAATGTGCTAAAATAGAAAAAAAATTACCTTATCTACCAAGAATTCCATAGCAAGCAGCATACTCTTCAAAAATTAAGGCAACATATAGACATATAGACATATAGACATTTTTAGACCAACAAAAACTGATTTTGTCTCTATAAGATGTACACTACAAAACATGCTAAAGAAATGTCAAAGGAAATTAAGACAAAAGGAATTTATGCAGATAGAAACCAAACATTTGGGGTAGGAATGGAGAACCTCAGGAAGTACCTGGTAAATGTGATGGGAAATAAAGAAGTTCTTTTTAAAATATCCTCTCTCTCTCAATGTAAATATATCTATTTAAAGACTGTTAACTGTTTAAATTAAGAATACTAAGAATATAATGTACAGTTTACAGTGTATGTAGGTACAAAATATACGACAACAAAAATTTAAGGGTGGGAGGATCATATTTGAAAGTGTACTATTATAATAACCTTACATTGTTTATGAAGTGGTGAAATATTTTTTAAGGCAACTGGTGATAATTTAAAGATGCATACTATACTATGAAGAGTTAGCACTAAATAAATCACACAAAGTGGCATAACTATACAGTCAAGAAGAGGTAAAATGGAGTTCTCAAAAACGAAAAAGTTATGAAAAGATAAAAGAAACAAAGATTATGACCAACAGAAATTAAACTCCAAGAGGACAGACTTAAGCCTAAACATATGAATAACTGTATTAAATGTGAATGGACTAAGCACCTTAACTAAAAGATGGAGATTGTCAAATCTGACAAAAAACAATGACCGACTGACCAACTATATACTGTTTATAAGAAGCACATTTTATAAGCACTGACAGGTTCAGATTTAAAGTTGGAAAACTTTATATATAAATTACATAAATAAAATACATATGAATATATAATTAAACTGGCACAAACCACAGTCATTTGGGTGGAGCTCCTCTATCCAGAGATGTTTTGGAGGATATGTCTCCCTTTATCCTTTCTGATCTCAAGTCCATGCATCTATGGAATTAATTCAATTATAGGAATCATTTTATCATCCACAGCATGCTGTCACCTTCTAGAACTATGTTATGCTATGTTGGAAAAAATCCTGATTTATTTACTCATCAAAAGCCATGGCATAGAAGGTTAACAGAAAGGAGTTTTTCCAGAAAGAAGTAGTTAGCAGTGTTTAATGCTGTTGACAGGCAATGAAGTGTGGTTGTTGGACAGAGTAGCAGAAGAGAATTGCTAACTTTGGAGCTGATATGGGGCAGATACCGAATGCCATAAATTTTCTACCTTCACTTGGGCCCTAGTTATCTTTAATCATCTTTAGATCATCTTTAATTGTGCAATCTACTGAGACAACTTTTGCCTTGGTGTTACTCACAATGTAAGGTTATTTTCAGCATTCTTTGCTATATAGAAGATTAAAATATAGTGGCTGTCAAGTCTCTAAGAAGAGTGAGGGTAAGGAGCACAGAGAGGTAATAGCATAGCCAAGGAAGCAGTGGTGAGGTAGGGTGGAGGATGGCTGTGGGGGGAGGTTACAACATGCTCTAAAGCCAAGGAAATGGCAATGGAGGTGGTTATAGGACTTATAGCTGTGGAAGTGGTAGTGGTGATAGAGTCAAGAGAGGCTGCTGACGTGTCTCTCTCCTTTATGTATAAACAAGTAGATATATTGAGAATAATAGGGGCCAGGAAGGGATTTACAAATATAGAAAGAACCATGCAGTGTTAGACTGGAATTGAAGGTAGAAGTATGAAGAGATGTTTTTTTAGTATATATTCATAGAAAGATTTGGAAATAGAGATGTGTATATATTTCTTAACTCTATTATTCTCTATAGGCTGAGAAAGCCCAGAAGCAATGGTGCTCCAGTAGCAATGGGCACACTGAGCACTGAGATATTTGTTTCTAAAAACCAGCCTCCACTGAAAGGAACCAGAGCTCATTATAAAAGTGGATGATTCCAGGAATGGTCAGAGAAAGAACAAGATGAACCTAGAGCATGTTGTGCCAAAAATAAGGAAATGCTAAAAGAAAATGAGAACATTCCAAAAGGACACAGGTGCTATCTTGAAAGAGAACTCACTCACCAAATATGGGAATATTTGACCGTCAAAATGTGCTTTATTATTTGCCATCAATAATAGTGGTAATGTGTTCAGGATTTGTCAGTGGATACTAAGGCTGCAGGATTGATTTGTTAAGGAACAGGGTATTCACAGTCTTACAGTATCAACCCACAAAATACTTAATTAAAAAGGAAACATAGTCACTCTATGATAGAGAAACTTGGCAGGCAATAACTTGACCAGGTGATCAAGGTTGACATAACCAGTGATAGGATGGGTCAACACGATGTGTTTCCTGAGGGGATGCCCTGAAAAGAGCATATCACTTCCATGGTGTTCCAGCCCAGGGTACGTGGTCCTGAGATGGGTCATAAGGAAATATCAGATGGACCCTAGTTGACTGCCCTTTTACCAAAAGAAATGCCTGTATTTTTTTTTTACCTGTGAAAGACAGGAAAAGACTGAGAAACTGTTCAAGATTAAAGGACACTGAAGAGACGAGACAACTTAATGCAATGCATGATCCTGGACTGGTTCCTGGACCAGAAAGGAAAAAAAGGCATAGTTGACATTTGGTGTCTTTGAATTGGGTTCTGTGATCTGGATGGCAGTCTGCTATTGATGTTGATTTCCTGATTGGGAGGACAGAAGAGATGTTATATATGAGCATCTTTGGGGAAAATACATACTGGCATGTTTGGAAATAATGGGCAATATGTCAATAGAAGAGAGGAGAGAGAGAGAGAGAGAGTAAAATGTTAACAATTAGGGAATCTGGACATATGGGAAGATTTGTATAGTTCTTAAAACTTTTCTGAGAGTTTGAAATTAATTCAAAATAGATTATTAAAAATAAGTAAATACAATAACCTCCTGCACAATTAAAAATAACTTCTATGATGTTTTATTTATTACTATTAAATTGGTTGGGATAAAGTACTCACAAGATAGGATGGATAAACCAAGCAATTTAATATGACAAAATAAACCAATTAAAATATGATAAGATGAATTAGTGAATATTGCTTTCCACTGAGCAGGTTGCTAGGCAGTAAAATGAAGATAATTTAGATAAATATATATATATTTAAAATTCAAAGTATCTCTAGCTTTGGGATTTTTTTATTAAAAATTATATTTTTGGATTATATTTTGTTGCTAGAAATAAAGAACTAACATTTAAAACTTAGAAGGCATGACTAGGAATTTATCCAGACAACTGGAATTGAAGGCAATATATTCCAGTGACAGCACTGGAATTAGCTTTTGCCTCCACGTGTATTATTTTACTTGTAAATTGACTGACCAATTCAATCAAAGTAGAAGCAACAGTCATATTCTTAATGTCAGAAAAAACAGATGAAAATTAATGGACTCTGCCAAACAATTCTGTTTGTTACATGGTGCTAATTAATAATATGACAGATATTTCTCACCTTCAGATTGATCAAATTTAAGGAGAGCTTTTGAAACACTGTTACCATCTTCATACTCATCTTGTTCCTAAGCTCATGAAGAACTGGGTAAAGGAATTCCAGTATGAACAATGTTACAAAAGGGTGAAAAGTATCTGGAGAAAAATAGGAAAGATGAAATATTATAGGTTAACTGAAAAAAGAAGAATCAGGACCTGACAGCAATCTAGTATGTGAAATAAATAAGATTAAACTGAACCCTGGGTGTGTGTGTTGAGGAATCATGAAACTCAGTAACAATCATATTTTTTTTAAAAAGTAAAAAAGAAACACAATATTAAAGCCCATTATTAAAATAACGCAAAAACAAGCACCCGATTTGCAAGATGATTATACAAACTTACTAAATATGTGCTAAAAATATCAGTGATATTTATGATTGTGAAGACTACATGAGACACATTGTGTCTAATACTTTTAGAACATTTTAATTGAAGTTGAGAAAGTGGAAGAGATGAAGAAATGGTGGAAGAATGACAAAGACTTTTTATTTTAAAAGGGGAAAAATATTTCTTGTTCTGAGATTAGAGGAAAATAATTGAATGGAAAACTCTAACACTTCAGCCAATAATTGGGCATTAGTGCCCTGTGGACTTAATATAATCATAACTTCTACTATGTCACGATACAGTTGATTTGTAATTATAAAGCATGTGTATTGAGTCCTTTTTATTTAATTAAATTAATTAATTATTTTAACATTAGAATCTGCTCCCGGGACAATTTTAGAGTCAAGCCTATGATTGAGCTTCATCAGACTGCTGCTTTAATTGATTGAATTGATTGTCTCAGGACAGCTTATAGGGCACTGGTACTAAAAATATGATCCACAGACTAGCAACATCATTGCCATTATCTGGGAACTTGTTAAAATGAAAATTCTCAGGCCCTACCCCAGACTTCCTAAATCAGAAACTGTAGGAGTGGGGATGGCAATCTGTGATTTGTTAAGACTTCCAAGTGACTCTGATACACAGGCAAGTTTGAGAACCACTACTGTAAGGTAATTTTTAAAAAATATATATATTTATTTATTTATTTTTGGCTGCATTGGGTCTTCGTTGCTGCACGCGGGTTTTCTCTAGCTGCGGCGAGCGGGGGCTACTCTGCATTGCGGTGCATGGGCTTCGCATTGAGGTGTCTTCTCTTGATGTGGAGCACGGTCTCTAGGCACGTGGGCTTCAGTAGCTGTGGCACGTGGGCTCTGTAGTTGTGGCTTGCAGGCTCTAGAGCACAGTCTCAGTAGTTGTGGTGCACAGGCTTAGTTGCTCCACAGCATGTGGGATCTTCCCAGACCAGGGCTTGAACCCGTGTCCCCTGCACTGGCAGGGGGATCCTTAACCACTGTGCCACCAGGGAAGTCCCAACTTGTTCTTTTTTAAATTTGTCCAGGATGGTGGAGGAAATAAGAGTGGCCAGTCATTTCTTGAAAATATTTCTTTTTTAAAAAAAAATAAATTTATTTATTTATTTTTGTCTGTGTTGGGTCTTCGTTGCTACACACGGGCTTTCTCTAGTTTCAGGGAGCAGGGGCTACTCTTCACTGCAGTGCGTGGGCTTCTCATTGCAGTGGCTTCTCTTGTGGAGCACGGGCTCTAGGCAAGCAGGCTTCAGTAGCTGTGGCACGCAAGCTCAGTAGTTGTGGCACACGCGTTTAGTTGTTCTGTGGTATGTGGGTTCTTCCTGGACCAGGGCTCGAACCCGTGTCCCCTGCATTGGTAGGTGGATTCTTAACCACTGCACCATCAGGGAAGCCCCTTGAAAATATTTCTTGATCATTTGAATTCACAGGTCATTTTTAACATTTCTGTTGATAAAAGGTCTCTTTTGCTTTAAAAAATGTGCCCTTTACTTGGCATATCCTGCCCAGCACTCCTAGGAATTCCTATCACTTTGCCAGACAATGGTGGTGAAAGAAGAATAATTGAATAAAGCTGACACAGAGCAAACATTAGAGTTTACAGATTATTCATTAGGCACTTTTAGCTTCAAAATCTCATTAACATTGTCTTACAGTAATTTCAGAATGGAGAGAAATGGGCCAGGCTTTTATATCTAGAAGCCAAAATGTTCTTTTTGTTATCTTCTATTATTCATAATATGTGGCTCTATTATTAGTTTTTGACAACTAGTGCTGTGCCCCATAAAACACATCAGATTCGCCCCAGCAATGCTTCTTTGTTGCTTCCTGGCACTGCAATCCTCAACTCCATTGTGCTCTTACCATTTCCTTATTTTGCTTCTTTCCATCCAGCTCCTTATGTACAACTGCCTACAGTGTGTCAATTATCACGATGCACAAAACATATTTAGTCCTCCCTCTAGTGGCAATTTAGTGAATAGTTCCAGCCATTACATTCGTTACCCATTCTCTTGCAGACAGCAACAATGATCAAGTAATAACTAATATATATTAGGAGCTAATTTTATGCAAGGCAATGTCCTAAGAATTTTACTTCCAACTGTGAATTTAAAAGGAAGGCACAGGCCTTGATAAAGAAAGAAACAAAATCAGAAAGTAAAAAATAAGAATTTTCTAAAAAGAGCAAAATATACACAGAACACATTTACAAGATCTGTAGAATTATAATTGCTTATACCAGTGTAATAATTTCTACCTTCAGACATAACATTTGAAAGAAAAATGTAAGATAAATATATTTTAGGGAAAGCCAAATAAACAGGCATCTAAAGTATTTCTTTCCACATCTTATAGTAATACATGAATGCAACAAAGGATTATATGTATATATAAAAGAGGAAAATATCAGAAGTTATTTCACTGAATTTCAAAAAAGTTAAATGTCATATCAGTTTTCTGTAGCTAAAAATGTACTCCCAAACACTCACTTGTATTTTCCTTTCTCCATATTTTTGTTTCACTGATACTTTGTTTAAAAAGATACATCTTAATACAATTGTTTATGCATCCTTCTTTTCTCTTTTCATAATCCCATTACAGGCCATGATGTACCTCGGTTTTAGAGTAGATAAACTAATTACTCTATCTCTAGTGAATATTTAAAATAAGAGGCTTTAAAAAATAAAAACATAGTTTGTTTACATAATGCTTGGGAATTCATTTTTCCTGGATTAATGTCTTGGCCCTATAACCTACTAACTGTGTGATCTTAGAAAAGTTACTTTACTACTTTGTGCATGAGTTCCTTCCTCTATAAAATGGAGAAGATAGTAGTTTCTAAGTCATAGTTTTACTGGAGGAACAATAGGGTTAATATATGTTAAGTGCTTAGAATAGTATCCATGGCATTGTAAGTTTTCAGTAATTGTTACCTATTATTGTTATTATAATAACTACCAGAAAATGAATATGGAAAGTCCATAGCCTCAACTAGTAATTGCCTTCATTTATATGTAATGGAGGATTATAAGCTGTATTGTAGCTTATTTAATGAGCTTTATGAACTTGATTTTTCTATTTTGCAATGAGGGTTGCAAGCATCCTTACATGTCTTCAGATAATGCCATGTACTCTTGGTGATGTATGGAGTTACAGATTTATTAATTTATACTTTACTCTAAAAACAGCTACCTCAGTCAGTACTAAACAGTGAAACCTTCACTGCCTTGGCCCTGGCTCTGTTTCTCCAGCTCTGTGTAACTAAAATTAAATCATGGCCCTACGTGTAGGTTGCCATGCCAGTCAGCTAGCAAGGGGCCATCGATCCTAACTCCAATCAGCTGAGACTTGAAGTTACTTCCTCTCATCTGAGGGATGGGGTGGATCATCTTCTGTCGCCTCTTCTCCATTATAAAGTCAACTTCTCACCAGCCAAACCCAGAACTTCAAACTAACTGAACTTCAACTAGTGTCGAAGCCTGAATAACCAGAGAGCTCCAAATATGAAGCCCACCCCTACTTTCAATGATTCCCAAGGAATGTGCTTCTGCATGTATTATTTCTCCTTAGTTCTGGCCCAGTTACTCTGCTTACTAACACAAAACCTTATGAAAATTTGAAACTTTCATCTAAATATCTTCCAGAGACTCATATGCCAAAAGTTGTTTTGCTCTTTGTTTATGCCAATCAGGTTCTTTAGAAGCAGAAACTTGGAAGCCCAGAATCTTTAGCACACTTCCCTCCTAATATCACCCAACTGACCTGATTCCTAAAACTTTAACTTTTGCTTGAATTTTTCCACTGTCTTCCAAAGTCTTGTTAATAGAATAACTTCATTAATGAAGTTGTGGGAGCTTAGAGTAGGCTCCCCCAGACATCACAGGTGGGCATGATTTTTCTCTTTCCTCCTTAGGGGTAACATATGTAATTTGCTCTGTATTTGGACAGCTGTCCCAGTGTAGGACATGTATCTCTACCTGTTGCTTTAGTGATTTCCTCATGTTGCCAGGGACATAGCATACTGTATACATAGATAATAAAACCAAAAATGTTGTTACAGTTGGTGCCTTAAACATTTCTCATACTCTACCTATGAGTGGCCCCAGTAGCACTAAGAAACTTAATTTGTACCATCTTCTATGATGTTATACAACAACATGGAGGTAGAGAGTAAGTAATATTATTCTAGCTGCACAAACCAGACTGTTCTACCTTCTATAAAATGACTTTAATGTCGATATTTCAAATAATGTGCAAAGAAAAATACCCCACTTGCTGATGGAAAACCTGAAATATAACGATATTAAGTAAACTGCCTCTGGTCACTAGATATTTAGCAAAAACAAGCTGGGCTTACACCCAGCAGGGACTTGGATCTGGTGCTCTCTGCAGAATATTTCCCATTTGTGTCTTCTGGGTAATTTCTTAGCAAACACAGTAGCAATCCCTAGATGTAATTATAGTTCAAAGGGTGTGGGAAGGAAATTTTCACTTTTAATTAAAGAGTATTAATTAAATACTGTTAAGCACCAGCAGCATATCTATCACTCAATCACAGGAATTTAAATCGTGGCTTATTTTAATTTAGAGGAAGAACTAAAATCTCAGCCAGAGAGAGAACAGGAAACTGCCCTAGGAAATTTTATTGGCAAAGGCTAAATGAAGATGTATATAGATCAAACCGAAGTTCATATGTATTCTTAGTCATTTGGGAAATAAGCAAATATATCTATTGGGCAGTCAAAATTATTAGAGTTGAAAGTATGTAAGAAGAATAGAATGACAACTTATATTATTAGTTTGCCAGTAAAGTAACACATAGAAAGCAATTTAAATAATAAAGTATTTTATAATTATTAAATTAGTAAACTTAAAAAAAAGATCCTGGTCCAACTTGGCATGTTAAAAATGGCAAATATGTATGTATGTGTATGTGTGTGTGTGTGTGTGTGTGTGTGTATATATGTATATATATATATATATATAATTAGAGGTAAAAATATAAACTTGGAAAAGGATTATATTATTATGGGCCATAATATGTATATTATGTTTCATTCAGAAATCCTATCTTAAGTCAAAGGAGAAAAAACAGATATATACCTAGATATAGTTTTTTGATACCTAGATATAGTCTTTTGAGCATTTTCCATATTTGCAAAACAGAGATGATGTTGATGTCTAACAAAAATGACCTGAATGCATGACAGAACCACTCAATTAAATGCTATGCAGTGAATACATTATAATTTATACAGGCTATGTAAGAACTTATAAATGTGCTTATAATATAACATTAAGTGAAAAAATAGAATATAAAATACATATACTAATTATAAGGATATAAATTATGCATATAGACAAAAACCAAGGAAGATTATATAAAAAATGCAATCACTTACTTTCAGTACATAAATGGAAAATGTACTTTTCTGTTAGGTGTCTTTTATAATATTGTTAAGATAACATTAAAATTTATAAGTGTAAATAGATAGATTGATACCTTATTTTTAAGATTGCCCATGAAATTTTCAATCTCTAACGCTTGTAAGTTTCTATATGAATTCTTCCCAAGTGGCCGAAGTCGGAAGTCATCTTTAATTCTCAAATTTAGAGTTAAGCTGGGATCTTCATGTGAAAAAAGATGTTAATTTATATTTTATATGATATAAATTTATACATATTATACATAGCATATATTTTCCCAAAGATATAAGTTGAGGGTATATATTGTCTTCCCTTTCTATTTTTCTTCTTCAGAGTAATAGGGCTTAGCAACATTTTAATTCAGATAGATTTCAAATATTGCTTAATTGACAGTCTCACGTTTGACATCCTTGCTATAACTGCAGTGGGTACTATGTCAAGAGATGCTCTATAACATCCCTGGAGACTAAATTACTGTGTGCGTTGCCTATAATCTGGGCAAGTATTAGCATAACGTCTAATATAAAAGGGACATATTTCTTTGAACATTTTTCAGATACTATTTGATATAAATATTATAGTAAATTACTTCTGAAACCATCAATGCTTGGATGAAAATAACACACTTATAAAAATACATTAATATGAGTATATATTATTTTATACTAGAAATGTGAAAACTCTTATTCATGAGTTTATAGCCATTTAGGAAAAAATATAAATTTTAATCCTCTTTCCATCCGTTATATTCAAATATATTTTATAAAATACACTAAATTTCAAGGAGATATTACAGACCCTTGACATTCCTGGAAGAACACAATTGTAGGAAATATTGTTATTGTTTTATTTTTCTTTATTGCTCTAATTAATTTCAAAATGTATTTGAGGCATCTTAGAGGAAAATTATAAGTATGCCGAGAACAAATGCACAACAGAAAAAGGAATCAAAACTTAAGAGGAAAATGAAAAAAATATATATATAAATTCTTCCTGGGCTTCCCTGGTGGTGCAGCGGTTGAGAATCTGCCTGCTAATGCAGGGGACATGGGTTCGAGCCCTGGTCTGGGAGGATCCCACATGCCGCGGAGCAACTAGGCCTGTGAGCCACAACTACTAAGCCTGCGCATCTGGAGCCTGTGCTCCGCAACAAGAGAGGCCGCGATAGTGAGAGGCCTGCACACCGCGATGAAGAGTGGCCCCCACTTGCCACAACTAGAGAAAGCCCTTACAAAGAAACGAAGACCCAACAAGCAAAAATAAATTAATTAATTAATAAACTCCTACCCCCAACATCTTCTTTAAAAAAAATAAATAAATAAAAATAAATTCTTCCTAAAGGAAGTTACACTATTATTAAACCTAATTCTGTTTATAATGACCAGGACATAGAAAGGAACATGACGGATTACAGAACTCTATTTTTTTTTTTTTTGTGGTACACGGGCCTCTCACTGTTGTGGCCTCTCCCATTGCGGAGCACAGGCTCCAGACGCGCAGGCTCAGTGGCCATGGCTCACGGGCCTAGCCGCTCCACGGCATGTGGGATTTCCCTGGACCGGGGCACGAACCTGTGTCCCCTGCATCGGCAGGTGGACTCTCAACCACTGTGCCACCAGGGAAGCCCCAGAACTCTAATTTTAAAACGAATTCATGTGGGCAAACATTCTACTAGCCCTAATCTTGTGGAAGAATTTATTTCAGGTTTCATGCCATTTGATCCTTGCCTATCTTTGTAAACAGTAACTAGCTCAGGCCAAAAACTTGAAGTCATCCTGGTCCCCTCTCTTTCTATCACATGACAAATCCAACCCATCAGCAAATCAAATAGATATACTTTCAAAATGTATCCATAATCTTACTCTTTCTAAAATACCTTCACAGTTACTCTCCTGGTCCAAGACATCATCTCTTAAATGGATTACTTCCATAATGTTTTAACTGGTCTTGCTTTGGCACTTACTCCCCTACAATTTATTTTCATCACAGCTGCTAGAGTGATTCTATTATGTAAAGAACAGATAGATCATCACATTCCTCTTCTCAGAACCCTCTGGTGCTGCTGTGAGTAAAGGGTTATAAGGCCTTACATAATTAGGTCCCTACTATTTCTCTGTTTTCAACATCCACTTTTTGTTTTGATTGTTTTGCTTTAGTTGCACTGGATTTTGGGCAATTCCTCAAATCCACCAGGCATTTTCACACCTCAGGAGTTTTGTTATTTTTCTTCCCTTTGCTTGGCATGCTGTCTTCCAGACAGCTCCATGCATATCCTGCTCCCCCACACCCAGATCTCTTCTTAAAGGTCACCATATTAATGAGCATGACCATCAATTATAAAATCACACTCTTCTCTGTACTTCCTATTCTCTTACCCAGCCTTACTTTTCCCTCCTGAGAATTTATTTCTATATGCTATTTGTATGAATACAGTTAATTGTTTATTTGTAATAGGATAAGGATGAGGAGAAACTGGAAGAAAAAAAAGGGGGTCCTATTCTGGTGCCAAATGGGTTTAAAATGGAAAGAGACCCTGACCTTCAACATGCTTCCCCAGTGGATACTTTAAGCCACTTTAAAATGGAATTCTCATCTCAACTCTCTCAATTATTCAGAGCTGGCCTGGAGAGGGACCACTGTGCTTTACATATCAGGCAGCACCTTAACCATATGGGAATCATACATCCTGGGCCCAGCTGTCTTGTTTTGGGTCATTTGTAATGCTCATGGAGCCTCTAACATATTTAGCTTCTACTCTGCGGAGGCTGAGTTTTCTTCCTCCCTCCCTCTTACCCTTTCTTCCTTCTTCTATATATTTTTAAAAATTACCAATAGCCCCTTTCCTTTTCTGAATACATGTAACATGCAGACTGAAATCTTGCAGCTTCTTGCAGTGGCTGGAATGGGTCTCAACCTCTCCAAAGCTATTTTGGCTGTGCATATTCAGAATCACTAGGTCTGCTTCCTCCTTTAGTCTTCTGACTCCCACTTTCACTGTGCTAATAGGGAAAGTGAAATAATTTTCTCTTCTTGGTTAAACCACAGCCTGCTCTCTACTATGGATATTATGATCTTTGGGCTGGATAGAACCCTATGTTTCCACCATTATTCTCTGATGGATGAGAAATTTTTAAGATGAAGTATTTAAACTGGTCCTATTATAGCTTCTGATTATATGTTGTGAAGTGACAAAAATTCAAAAATTTGTTGTAGATAGGGATGCTTTTTTCCAGTGCCCTGTCAGTTTCTGTCTATCTTGAGTTGCAAAATATAGTAACTCAAGTTTTGTTGAGCCTTATAGAAGTGTCATATGCCCTTTCTGTTACATGTTGTTATGGGGATATCTTATAATCACCAACTGTAACTGAGCAGGACACTATGGGTCCTTCCCAGGACAGACCCCCCACCTACCATGTCCTCTGCCTGCCTCTTGTCTGTAGAAAAGCTGTAGTCTCCGAGGCCTCCCTGAGTCACAAAAGCCTGGCTCAAAAATTAATGATTGAAAGGATGTGAACGTGTAGTGAAAAAAATAACAGTTCAGATCATCGTGTTTTTGAAAATGAAAAACGACAATCCAAAACCTATGGGACACAGTAAAAGCAGTACTAAGAGGGAAGTTTATACCAATAAGAGCTTACCTCAGGCAACAAGAAAAATATTAAACAACCAACCTAAACTTATACCTAAAGTAACTAGAGAAAGAAGAACAAACAAAACCCAAAGTTAATAGAAGGAAAGAAATCATAAAAATCAGAGCAAAAATAAATGAAATACAGACTAAGAAAACAATAGAAAAGATCAATGAAACTAAAAGTTGGTTCTTTGAAAAATAAACAAAATTGATAAACCTTTAGCCAGACTCATCAAGAAAACAAAAGGGAGAGAGACAAAATCAATACAATCAGAAATGAAAAAGAAGTTACAACCAACACCACAGAAATACAAAGGACCATAAGAGACTACTACAAGCAAATATATGCCAATAAAATGAACAGAAGAAATGAACAAATTCTTAGAAAGGTCCAATCTCCCAAGACTGAACCAGGAAGAAATAGAAAATATGAACAGACCAATTACAAGTGCTGAAATTGAATCTATGATTTAAAAACTCCTAACAAACAAAAGTCCAGGACCAAATGGCTTCACAGGTGAACTCTACCAAACATTTAGAGAAGTGTTAACATGTATCCTTCTGAAACAATTCCAAAAAATTATAGAGGAAGGAACACTTCTGAATTCATTCTATAAGGCCACCATGACCCTGATTCCAAAAACACCACAAAAAAAGAAAATTACAGGCCAATATTACTGATGAACATACATATAAAAATCCTCAACAATATACTAGCAAAACGAATCCAACAATATATTAAAAGGATCATACACCATGATCATGTGGGATTTATTCCAGGGATGCAAGGATTTTTCAATATCCACAAATCAATCAGTGTCATACACCACATTAACAAATTGAAGAATAAAAACCATATGATCATCTCATTAGATGCAGAAAATGCTTTTGATAAAATTCAATATCCATTTATGATAAAAACTCTTCAGAAAGTGGGCATAGAGGGAACATAACTCAACATAATAAAACATATTTGTCAACATATATGACAAACCCATAGCTAATATCATATTCAATCGTGAAAATATGAAAGCATTTCCTCTAAGATCAGGAATAAGATAAGGATGCCCACTCTCACCGCTTTTATTCAACATAGTTTTGGAAGTCCTAGCCACAGCAATCAGAGAAGAAAAAGAAATAAAAAGTATCCAAATTGGAAAAGAAGAAGTAAAACTGTCATTGTTTCCAGATGACATACTATGCATGGAAAATCCTAAAGATGCTACCAGAAAACTACTAGAGCTCATCAATGAATCTGGTAAAGTTGCAGGGTACAAAATTAATACACATAAATCTGTTGCATTTCTATACATTAACAACAAAAGATCAGAAAGAAAAATTAAGGAAACAATCCCAATTCCATTTACCATTGCATCAAAAAGAATAAAATATCTAGAAATAAACCTACCTAAGGAGGCAAAAGACCTGTACTCTGAAAACTATTAAGATGCTGATAAAAGAAATTTAAGACAACAAAAACAGATGGAAAGATATACTGTGTTCTTGAATTGGAAGGATCAATATTGTTAAAATGACTATACTACCCAAGGCAATCTACAGATTACATGCAATCCTTATCAAATTACCAATGGAATTTTTGACAGAACTAGAACAAATTTTTTTTTAATTTGTATGGAAGCACAAAAGACCCTGAATAGCCAAAGCAATTTTGAGGAAAAACAAACAAACAAACAAACAAAGCTGAAGGAATCAGGCTCCCTGACTTCAGACTATACTACAAAGTTACAATCATCAAAAGAGTATGGTACTGGCACAAAAACAGACATACAGATCAATGGAACAGGATAGAAAGTCCATAAATACAACCTAAAGGTCCACTGACAGATGAATGGATGAACAAGGTGTGGTACATATATACAATGGAAGCCATAGAAAAGAGTGAAATAATGCCATTTGTGGTGACACAGATGCAACTAGAAATTATCATACTAAGTGAATTAAGTCAGAAATAGAAAGAAAAGTACCATATTATATCACTTATATGTGGACTCTAAAATATGACACAAATGAACCTTTCTATGAAACAGAAACAGAATCATGAACATAAAGAACAGACTGGTGGCTGCCAAGATGGAGGGGCTTAGGGGAAGGATAGAGTGGGAGTTTGGGGTTAGCAGATGTAAGCTTTTATAAATAGAATGGATAAACAACAGGGTCCTACTATATAGCACAGAGAACTATATTCAATAACCTATGATAAACCATAATGGAAAAGAATATATAAAAAAAGAATGTATATATATGTGTGTGTGTGTGTGTGTGTGTGTGTGTGTGTAACTGAATCACTTTGCTGTACAGTAGTAACTATCACAACATTGTAAATCAACAATACTTCAGTACACTTCAGTTTTAAAATGCCCAGAAATAAACCCATACACCTATGGTCAATTAGTCTACAACAAAGGAGGCAAGAATATACAATGGAGAAAAGACAGTTTCTTCAATATGTGGTGCTGGAAAAACAGCATAGCTACATCAAAAGAATGAAATTAGAGGGCTTCCCCGGTGATGCAGTGGTTAAGAAACTGCCTGCCAATGCAGGGGACACGGGTTTGATCCCTGGCCCAGGAAGATCTCACATGCCGTGGAGCAACTAAGCCTGTGCATCAAAACTACTGAGCCCCTGTGCCACAACTACTGAAGCCCACATGACTAGAGCCCATGCTCCACAACAAGAGAAGCCACGACAATAAGCCCATGCACTGCAACAAAGAGTAGCCCCCGCTCGCTGCAACTAGAGAAAACCCCTGCGCAGCAATGAAAACCCAACACAGCCAAAAAAAAAAAGACAGAAAGGACTTCCCTGGTGGCGCTGTGGTTAAAAATCCACCTGCCAATGCAGGGGACACGGGTTCGAGCCCTGGACCAGGAAGATCCCACATGCCACGGAGCAACTAAGCCTGTGCACCACAACTACTGAGACTGCGTTCTAGAGCCTGCGAGCCACAACTACTGAGCCCATGTGCCACAACTACTGCAGCCCACGTGCCTAGAGCCTGTGCTTCACAACAAAGAGAAGCCACCGCAATGAGAAGCCCGCACACCACAACAAAGAGTAGCCCCTGCTCGCTGCAACTAGAGAAAGCCCATGCACCGCAATGAAGACCCAATGCAGCCAATAAATAAATAAATAAATAAATAAATAAATAAATAAATAAATTTTTTAAAAAAGAAAAAAAAACAAATCAATTTACAAAGAAACAATAAAATTAGAACATTCTCTAATACCATATGCCAAAATAAACTCAAAATGGATTAAAGACCTAAATGCAAGACCAGATACTATAAGACTTCTAGAGAAAAAGATAGGCAGAACACTCTTTGACATAAATCACAGCAATATTTTTTTGGATCCATCTCCTAGGGTAATGGAAATAAAAGCAAAAATAAACAAATGGGATCTAATTAAACTTAAAAGCTTTTTCATAGCAAAAGAAACTATAAACCAAACAAGAAGACAACCTATGGAATGGGAGAAAGTATTTGCAAATGATGTGACTGACAAGGGATTAATTTCCGAAATATATAAACAACTCATACAGCTCAATATCAAAAAAAAAAAACAAACAACACAATCAAAAAATGGGCAGAAGATCTAAATAGACAATTCTCCCAAGAAAACACACAGATGGACAACAGGCATATGAAAAAAATGCTCAACATTGTTCATTATTCGGGAAATGCAAATCAAAACTACAATGAGGTATCACCTCTCACCAGTCAGAATGGCCATCATTAAAAAGTCTACAAATAAGAAATGCTGTAGAGGGTGTGGAGAATAAGGAACTCTCTTACACTGTCGGTGGGAATGTAAATTTGTAGAGCCATTATGGAGAACAGTATGGAGGTTCCTTAAAAAATTAAAAATAGAATTACCATATGATCCAGGGATCCCACTCCTGGGCATATATCTGGAGAAAACTCTAATTCGAAATGATACATGCACCCCAATGTTCATCACAGCACTATTTACAATAGCCAAGACATTGAAGCAACCTAAATGTCCAACGACAGATGAATGGATAAAGAAGATGTGGTATACATATATATATATATATATACATATATATACACACACATACATACATACACACAATGGAATATTATTCAGTCATAAAAAATAATGAAATAATGCCACTGCAGCAACATGGATGGACCTATAGATTATCATACTAAGTGAAGTAAGTCAAACAGAGAAAGACAAATATCATATGATATTGCTTATATGTGAAATCTAAAAAAAATGATACAAATGAACTCCTTCACAAAACAGAAATAGACCCACAGATACAAAAAACAAACTTATAGTTACCAAAGGGGAAAGGGGGAGGGGAGGGATAAATTAGCAGTTAGGAATTAACATATACACACTACCATGTATAAAATAGATAAACAACAAGGACCTAATCTATAGCACAGGGAACTATACTCAATATTTTGTAATAAGCTATATATATGTATAAATGAATTGCTTTGCAGTACACCTGAAACCAATACAACATTGTAAAACAACTATACTTTAATTTTTAAAAATTACAAAAAAAATAACAATTTGGCCAGGAGAACTGGTAACAATTTATACAGTAAATCAGCCATATGGAAATTACAGAATCTTCAGTTCCTTCCTGAAACACATAGATAACAGTATCTGATGTACATTCCTGAGTTATTTTACAGATACTAAAACCCCCACCAAATGGAAGAAGCTAACTGCATGATGACCATGAGCATGTAACTCCCAGACCAGCTGGAACCAAAGAACTGATAATGTTAACCCCTGTGATACTATCCTGTTACCTCACCATCAACCAATCAGAGAATTGTGCACCAGCTGATCATACACCCTGCTGCTCCACTCCCTCCCCTTGCCCTTAAAAACTATTCCCTGAAACCCATCAGGGAGTTTAGGTTTTTTGAGCACTCGCTGCCCCACACTCCTTTTCTGGCACCTATAAATAAATGCTGCACATTCCTTCACCACAACCCGGTGTCAGTAGATTGGCTTTACTGTGGACTCAAGTTTCGTTTGGTAACACAACCACTGCCATTGGTGCTCTCCTGAACTTCAATAAATAGAGGGTTGAAATTATAACTCTTGATAATATTTCTTGAATGGAATTAGAAGCTCTTCTGTGACTTATGTGGTGTTTTATATTTCAGAAGGATACATTTCAGGATATGATACATTTTCTGTAAATGGTCTTGGGTTTGGGTATCCCCTTAGAATGATAAAGAGGAGGTCTAGAGTTATGACTCAAGTCATGCAAAAACTTCCTATAGCAACTGCCCTCAAAAATCAATCCTGGCATAATCCTTAAACTGCATTTCCACTTGCCAATAGCATCATGTCAAGGCCTCTCAGAGGTTGAGAGAGGCCTAAGCCATTTTAGTTTTCAAGGATTTCAGTATGTTAGAAAATAAAGGATACCTAGAGCTAGAACTTTTTTAAAACTTTATTCACATCTAACATTTAATTATTTTACCCTGTACACTGAGAACATTTATTAATGGTTTATTTTAATCAACATATAATAATGCAAGTATAAAATAAATATCAAACCCTGAATGTGAGGTCCAGTACAAATGATTCCTTGTACTCCCGTGATAGGCTCATTATCATGTATTAAAGACATTAACAAACATCTAAGGGATATTGTGATAACCCATGTAATTTTCTTATCTCATTGTTAAGTGACTCCTTCTGACACTCCTGACAAGAGATTCAGGGATCAACTCTCACTATCCCTACAAACTGGCAGCTTTATTCACCTTCTCCTCTGGCTAAAGCTCTAATTTATCACAATGAATTTTATTTCTCTGTCCATTCCGTGGCTGTGTGATTGGCTGAGAGAACCACATTCCAAATTGATACCCAAATTGATAACTACATACTTGACATCTCTGTTTGGATCTCTAATAGGAATCTCAAAATTAACATGACCAAACAGAACTTTTTTCCCTCCAACTTTATTTAAAGTGTACAACATGATAATTTGATATACATATGCATTGTGAAATATTTACCACAATCAAGTTAAGTAACACATCCATCACCTCATATAGTTACCTTTTTTTGGTAGTGAGAATGCTTAAGATCTACTCTTTTAGCAAATTTGAAGTATACAATATAATAGTAAATTAATTATAGTCACCATGCTATATATTAGATCTGCATAATGTATTCATCTTATAACTGAAAATTTGTACCCTTCGACGAACATCTTCCCATTTCCCTTACCCCTAGCCCCTGGCAACCACCATCCTATTGTCTTTATGAAGTTGACTTTTTTTGTTTTGATTGCTCCCATGTCAAACCTGTCTTCCCCATCTCGCCAAGAAAATGGTGCCCGCTGTTCAAATTGTGAAAGCCAAAATTTCAGGCATCATCAGTGGAGGTATATTTCCTAATGTCTTGGCCTGCTTCTTATCCACTTAAATGCATAATGTTGGAGAGTTAAAAGGCTCAGTCCTAGACCTTCCCTCATTTTTGGCCTAAATTATTTCACTAGGAAAACTCATCTACTCCCAGGGCTTTAAATGCAATCTACATATCATCTGCCTTTCTTTTCTTTTCTTCATAACTGACATCCAAAGCATAAACAAGTTCTTATGGCTCTACTTTCAAAATATATTCCAAAGCCATCTCTTCATTTTGTTTACTCTGTGGAAACCCTAATGCAAGACACTATTATGTCTTTTAGGGACTCCTGCAATGACCTCCTAATTGGTTTCTCTACTTCTGTTCTTTCTCTAATAAAATTTATTCTCTTTATAGCAAGAAAAAATTTAAAAACAAAAACAAAACTAACATATCATCCATCACATTATATTACTCCCTACTTAAAAGCTACCAGTGGCTCCTAATTATATACATAATGAAATCCAAATTCCTTATCCTGACTTACAAAGCTCTATATGATCGAGCCTCTGTCTACTTTGCTGATCCAATTTCTTACCACTTTCCTCTTTGTCCTCTAACTTCAGTCATAGAGGCCTTCCTTTTTTCCCTTAAACATGGCAAACCTGTTCCTTGTCTGCACTCCCTGGTTTCCCTACCAGAAATGCTCTGACTCTAGATACAGCAGACTCCTCTTCCAACCAAAGTAAAATCGTTCACCCTCTTTTACCTCTAGTCACTATGTGGTATAACACCCTGTTTTATTTTTATTACAGCAGTCTCTGGATTATCTTATTTATTTTCTGTCAACATAACTCTAGGAAGTTAGTATTATAAGTGCAAGCACCTTGTATGTCTTGTTCATTCATCCATCCACAGAACCTACAACAGGGCCTGGCATCAAGCAGGCACTCAATACTTAGATTCAAGTGAATTAATGAAATACATGTCATTAAGCCCTATTGTTCCTGGATCCTCACATTCTTCAGAGTTTATAAAATACTGACAGGGCTTCCCTGGTGGTGCAGTGGTTGGGAGTCCGCCTGCCGATGCAGGGGACATGGGTTTGTGCCCCGGTCTGGGAGGATCCTGCATGCGCGGGGCGGCTGGGCCCGTAGGCCATGGCCGCTGGGCCTGTGCGTCCGGAGCCTGTGCTCCGCAACGGAAGAGGCCACAGCAGTGAAAGGCCCGCGTACAGAAAAAAAAAAAAAAAAAAAAACTGACAAAATTAAATTCAAAATTGTAAATCAACTATCCTTAAATAAAAACAAAACAAAACAAACAACAAAATAGACTGACAAGCCATTTTATTGCTATTTTCATTTCTAACTGTATAACTTTGATGTGTGTATAACATACGTGTCATGAATCATTGTTTCATATCAGGAGTCTCCAGTTTTTTTGGTTCAGCATTCCAAGGAGAGGTGTTTGGATGGTTCACAATCACCCTCAAAAGGCTCCAGGTTGCTTTTTGGGCATATATGTTATCATGGGGCATTGTGGCAGAGCTGTGTATGTAGACTATCTGCAGGTGAAGTGTGTTACTGATGAAGCCATATTTTCATGAGTCAGAGAAGGGATGACCAACTGAGTGAGGCAATGGAAATTTTCTCCCTCTCTTCTGAAGGTTGGGGGTAGGCTTATAAAGATTCGGCTTCTACAAGGGTTCTGGAAACAATCTCTTTTGCCCTGTTTCTTCACTAGGTTATGACATCGACTCTTCCAACATAATCCTAGGATAATTTACCCAGCAGGAGCTCCCAGGCATCCAGGGACCCTCCACTTTATTTGAAAATCCCAACCCCACTTCAGTGATATCCTGAGTTCTCACATTCACAGTCACTTTATTGCTATGTTCAGGAGGAAATTAAAAAAAACAACAACCAAAACGGCTAAACAATCAACTCATAACCCTACTGTCATCTTGCTTCTTTCATAAGCAGTCTTGTTGGCCCATTAAATTCAAAGCCATGGGTCATTAAAATATAATTCCCTTTTCTTCAAGGTCAGATAGCATGAAATATTCCCAGAAGGTGAAGGGGACATCTTTGCATTATGGTCCTCTAATACAGAAAAATAAATAAATAAAAACAAACCAGTTTTGCTTTATTAAAAGTCGTATTTCATATTTCAGCCATATTAAACAGGCTGAAAGTTGATGTTATTAGGTTTGAAAAAATCCTTCCCCCTCAGTGTTGAGGAATGGGATAGAGTGAGACAAGTAGAGGGGGTAACAGAGAATTTAGTCCTGCCCCTGTGGGGAGTTGCACAGCCAAGTGTTTCTTAAAGGGTGTAAAGAAGCCCACCTTGTCCCATTGGTGAGACTGCAGAACTTGCAGTGTCAACCAGTTCAGTACAAAATGAGATTCATAAGGAGTTTTAAAAATTCTTATCCACAGGAAGCCCTGAAGCAGCACATTTAAAACGACCCTGCATTCCTGATTCAGAAGATGGGTGTGACCAAGGCAAAAGAGACAGATCAGCAGTTGCTGCTCTCTCGGTTTCCCTGAAAGTCTTCATAAGTGAGACAGACCCTTTCAGAAATGGATTCTGACTGGGGACTAGGGCATGATGCTACAGAACACTGTATCATCCTAACAGGCTGGGACCTTTCCCAGGGGGCTTATCTTAATGATAATGCCACACCAGGCAATGCCATACAACACACACTCCCTTAGGAAGTTAAACCAAAGTGTGGTATTTAAAATACTTCCATGGGATTCTCACTGATTTTTAAATCTTTACTCTGATTTTTTTTTTTTTAGGCAAAGGAAACACCGGAAAATTTTAAATTACTTGTTCTCAATTATAATCATGTAACAGAACAGACAAGAGATTTGGAAAGACAGTTTTGCATCAGGACTCATCTTCATCCCTTATGGGTTGATCATAGCCAAGACATTAAGCTTTTCTGAGCTCCAGTTTCCTTACCTATAATAGGAATGATAGCAATAATAATTCTCATGCAGGGCTGGTGTGAGAATTAAACATTATATAAAATTCCTTTGTATACTCTAAACAATCTTACAATCGTCATGCATTGTTTTACTTCCATTATCACTACTAACCTCATATAAGTACTGGAGTTAGTGCCTATAGTCTCAATATGTGGTCTACAGTCTACTAGCATTCTGTGAAGATCACAGAATTTCAATCTAGGGGTGGGAATGTTCTTGAGCATCAGCTAGTCAAAGCACTCATTCAGTGGTTCAACCTTCTCTACAAAGTGCATGACAATCAACTATTTGAACCTCTTCAGTAACAGATAACTCACTACTTCAGAAGGCTTTAATCATTTGTCAACATTAACTGTTAGAAGGGCCATCCTCATCCTGAGCTAAAAGTGATCTCCTTCTAACTCACATTCAATCATTTTAGTACTACTCCTGTGGTTCATACAGTTAGTCTGTCTGTTTTACATTAATCTTTATAATACACAGTAAAACCCCTTTACAGGAATATAGTAGTAGTTAATTAATATCAATAATTTGAAATTTCAATAATTTGAAATTTTTAGGAAGACAATACTTCTACTTCATACATCTAGTAAAATCTGATACCCTATTTTCTATGTTTCCCATGACAAATTGAATAGAAGAGTGGTGGTCTGCACCATACTTTACCCACTCTGATAGGTGTCACAGGATTTAGTGCCTCTAGTCTCAATATGAGGGGGAGGTGTGCCTATAAGATAGAGGATAAGCTCAAATATTGCATAAATCAAAGGTTTGGGAAATCAGCATCTTAATGTAAGGAGCTTTACTCAGAGGATGAGAATTCAAATTGCCATGCTCATAGCTGGCAAGGCAACTAGGTATAAAAAGGAACTCTAAGATACATGCTGACATTTCTTCATTTTATTTATACAAAGATACTAGACTGCTGATTGAATTGTGCTTTATATTTGACTGAATAACTAATTTTGTGACTTGAAAACGATCATCTTTTGGAATCTTAATTTCCATCTTGTAAACTGGAGCGACAGTGGTCAGGTTGAAATAATTACTTAGTACCTGTTAGATGCGGCTTAAGTGACTTCTTTTGAGATACAATAATGTATCTAGGATTATATTTACATACTAAAACAAGTATTAATAAATAGTATTGCAATTATCACAGATTTACAAATATGTAATTCCTAGGGAATTTATTTCTTTCAAATTAAGAAAAACAGAATCTAAATTTACATTTTCTTATATCACAAGATGTTCTTCCTATCCTACAAATGAGAAAAAGAAGCTCAAAATAGTTAAGTAACCAACCTGGCTTACATCAGTAGTCAGTGAAGGAGCTATCAATCAAGCAAATAACTGCTTAATGTCAAAATAATTACCCAACGCTGCTTCCTATGCAAGGATATATGTATATACATAGGATTTTTGATAACCTTATTACATATGGTTTGTGAATGCAGACTGTTTTCTTACATTTATAGTCCAATTTACCTTTATTTGGTAGTGAAGACTTAACTATGGGATAGATCATTTCTACCATAGCTGTGTTTATTAACATAATATAAAGGACCTTTTCATCAATGTTCCTGACACTATTCTAAGTGATAGAGACATGGAAAAGATCAAAACAAAATCAAATTAAAATTTACAGTTCAATACAGAAGGCAAAGAGGAGCTTTTCAAAAGCACAGTTCATTCCATTTCTACTAATTATTTATTTGAAAAATACCAAACAACTTAAAAAATGAAACCAATATTTCAAAGCAAAATAATTGTTTATTCATTCTCATCTATTCAGTCAAATTTTTAAGGTATAATGATTTTTACTTCTTATATCTTGCCCACCTCATTCTTGTTTACTGGATGGATATATTTAGCACTTCTATTCCAATGAGATTATCGAGGTGACACTTAGTGGCTCTTCTTTTCGACAATGTACTGTACCAAAAATCATAAATATATTAAAATCTAATGCTATGTTTTACCTTGAGGCTGAGTTCAGTAGGTAAACCCAAACTAGAAAATACTTCAAAGTAAACTTGAAATAAATAGCTTTCCATTAATCATACATTACATACATGGTATCGTTTTTCTTTTCATTTAATTCACCTATATGTATTGGGAGCAAAAGAAATAAATTAATAGAAAAATTGAATATTTTATCTCTGACTATTACAAATACAGTCCATCTATTCCTTTCTGAGTTAAATATACCCTTACTTTAGATGCAGGCAGGCAGAGGAAAATACATTGTCTTTTCCCATCACCATTTTATTTCTGGGCTTTTTCTGTCCTGTTTCAAGAGTCTCAGATATGTGACTCCTGACTCCATTCTTTCTATAATAAAATGCTAAATCTGGTTTAGGGTGATATTATGAATCTGGAGATACAACCACATTTTCTCAAGAACCTATTAAATTCAGCCAACAGCAACTTATCATTAAACGCTTCAAAATAAAAATGTAGTCAGCCTCAAAATGCATAAGCATCTTGTGTGTATTGCCAGCCTTAGATATAAATATTGGTAAAAGAGTAATATAAGCCAAGCTGTTTTTAGTCAGGCAAACTTTAGCAAATACCCCACTTCCCATCTCCCGCACTATCACTTTTGAATATCTGCACAAAGAGTATTCATTCAGTATGATTTATATAAAGGTATTTAGTGATATATATCTTTCATACAATATGATTTACTTAAATTCAATTTAAAAATCCAGTCTATATTGTTAAATGCAAAACAGTATGTTTGAACATATAAACATACTTTAACTTTAATGAATGAATACAGAAACATGTAATTAGATCCAAATATGTGACAGATTATATTGTGAGTCTATTAATATACATTGAAATTCCGATTTAAAATATATATCATTCATAAAATCAATCACAGTTTTCTCAGAACACTAATTCTAAATTTGTGAACATCACAAAATTATATTTACTACATCACTTTTATTTTGTCAAAATATTTAAAAATTATTTTGGAAACAAATTTCCTTATAAAAATTAGAAAATAGGAAGAATTAACAAAAGAGCTTTATATAAATACCTTCCATACTTTGAATGGCTTGTTCAAAATGGTTTGTTCTCATTTTGAAAGTCAATTTTATTTTTTTCTGATTATAAAAATAATTTATGCTGATTGTACAACATATATATTATGGAAAAATTAAAAACAAAGAAAAAAATCACCATATATTCCATCAGAGTTAACTTTTCTAAGCATCAAGTCTTTTACCTAGCTTGAGATTGAGATAACCAATTTTTTTTCATTTAAAATTTAGATTTATACCATATGTTCTACTTTCCTCAATTAAAATGAAAACAAAAGCCTTTTCTCAAGTTATTGCAAACACTGTGTAAACATAATTTATGTTAAATTTTAACATAATTTAATGGTTGCTTAATGTTCCATCAAGTGAAATATCTCTCAGAGTGTTGTCCAGGGACAATCTACAATAGGATCTTCTGGAGGCACCTGAAGCAGAATTTGTGGGATAGGGGCTCAATAATATGCATTTTAAACAATTTACTCAGATGATTCTTACATGTTCAATTTTGAGAAGCCATAATTGATTAAATGTCCTAAAATTTATTTAACCAAGTTTTCATTTTTCTAAGGTTGTTTCATATGTCTATCTATCTATATATACACATATATATATACATATATATAAAATAAATAATATCATAATTAAGATTTAGCACATACCATAAAAATCACCTATTTAAAATGTCTTAGT
This sequence comes from Mesoplodon mirus, assembly GCF_964341445.2. Classification (NCBI taxonomy): domain Eukaryota; kingdom Metazoa; phylum Chordata; class Mammalia; order Artiodactyla; family Ziphiidae; genus Mesoplodon; species Mesoplodon mirus. The sequence goes on along the minus strand of NC_138976.1, from coordinate 29,500,894 downwards.
ATATTCACAGAGTTGTACCATCACCACTATTTAATCTTGGAATATTTTCATTACCCCCTAAAGGAATTCTGCATTCTTTAGTATGCATTCCTCACCCTTACCTCAGAACCACCTGTCTACTTTCTGTCTCTACAGATTTGCTTTTTCTGGATATCTGATTTAAATGGAATCAAGCAGCATGTTGTCTTTTGTGACTTGCTTCTTTCACTTAGCATAATGTTTTCAAGGTTCATCAATGTTATGTCATGTATCAGTACTTTCCCCCCTTTTATATTACTAAATAATATTCCACTTCTTTTTCTTATTTTATTATTTTTTTATTAGAGTATAATTGCTTTACCATGTTGTGTTAGTTTCTGCTGTACAATGAAGTGAATCAGCTATATGTATACCTATATCCCCTCCCTCTTGGACCTCCTTTCCCACTCCCCATCCTACCCATCTAGGTCATCAGAGCATGGAGCTGAGCTTCCTGTGCTTTACAGCATGTTCCCACTAGCTATCTATTTTACACATGGTAGTGTATATATGTCAATCCTGATCTCCCAATTTGTCCCACCCTCCCCTTCCCCACCTGTGTCCACATGTCCGTTCTCTATGTCTATGTCTCTATTCCTGCCCTGCAAATAGTTTCATCTGTACCATTTTTCTAGATTCCACATACATGAACTAATATATGATATTTGTTCTTCTCTTTCTGACTTACTTCACTCTGTACTCTGGCTTACATCCACATCTCTACAAATGACCCAATTTTGCTCCTTTTTACTGCTTAATAATACTCCATTGTATATATGTGTCACATCTTTATCCATTCATCTGTCGATGGACATTTATGTTGGTTCCATGTCCTGGCTATTGTAAATAGTGCTGCAATGAACACTGGGGTACATATGTCCTTTTGAATTATGGTTTTCTCAGAGTATATGTCCAGTAGTGGGATTGCTTGGTCATATGGTAGTTCTATTTTTAGTTTTTTAAGGAACCTCCATACTGTTCTCCACAGTGGCTATATCAATTTACATTCCCACCAACAATGCAAGAGGGTTCCCTTTTCTCCACACCCTCTCCAACATTTATTGTTTGTAGATTTTTTGATGATGGCCATTCTGACCGGTGTGAGGTGATACCTCATTGTAGTTTTGATTTGCATTTCTCTAATAATTAGTGATGTTGAGCATCTTTTCACATGCCTCTTGGCCATCTGTATGTCTTCTTTGGTGAAATGTCTATTTAGATCTTCCACCCAGTTTTTTGTTTGTTTGTTTGTTTGCCATACGCGGGCCTCTCACTGTTGTGGCCTCTCCCATTGTGGAGCACAGGCTCCGGACGCGCAGGCTCAGTGGCCATGGCTCACAGGCCCAGCCGCTCCGTGGCATGCTGGATCTTCCTGGACCGGGGCACGAACCCATGTCCCCTGCATCGGCAGGCGGACTCTCAACCACTGTGCCACCAGGGAAGCCCTTCCACCCAGTTTTTAATTGGGCTGTTTGTTTTTTTGATATTGAGCTTCATGAGCTGTTTGTATATTTTGCAGATTAATCCTTTGTCTGTTGCTTCTTGATCATACCACCTTTTGTTTACCCATTCATCAGCTACGGATATTTGGCTTGTTTCCATTTTTGGCAATTATCAATGTGCATAAACATTTTTTGTGCATGGTTTTGTGTGGGAATATATTTTCATTTTTCTTGGGTATATACCTAGGAATGGTAGTGTTTAATCATATAGTGTCTCTACGTTTAACATTTTGAGGAAATACCAAATAGTTTTCCAAAGTGGCTGCACCATTTTACATTTCTATCAGCAAAGTTGGAAGGTTTCAGTTTCGTCCCCATCACTTGCTATGTCTGTATTTTTTGGTTTAGCCACCCAAGAAATTTGAAGTTGTATCTCATTTTGGTTTTGATTTGCATCTCCCTAATAACTATGCAGGCATTATTTTATGTACTTATGGGTTATTTGTATATCTTCTTTGGAGAAAAAATATTCAATTTTTTGCCAACTTTTAAAAAAAAGTTCAGTTATTTGTCTTCACTTTTGAGTTGTAATAGTTCTTTATATATTCTGGATACAAGTTCTTCATCAGATTTATGGTTTCTAAAGATTTTCTCCCATTCTGTGGGTTGTCTTTTAACTTTTTTGATGGTTTTGTTTTCAGCACAAAAGTTTTTAATTTTGATGAATCTAATTTACCTAGTTTTTTTTTTTGGATATGTTCTTTTGGTGTTATGATCTATAATATAAGATAATGTCATCTGCAAATAGAGATAACTTTATATCTTCCCTTCCAATCTGAATACCTTTTATTTCTTTTATTTATCTACTTTCCCTAAATATAACTTACAGTACAATTTTGAATAGTAGTGGTGAGAACATATTTTATTCCAGAATTTAGGCAGAAAATAGTCTTTTACCATTAAGTGTGATGTCAGTTCTGGATTTTTCATAGATGCCCCATCTCTAGTTTGTTGAATTTTTTTTTTTTAAATCATGAGACGGTGTTGGAGGCTGTCAAGTGCTTTATCTGCAATCAATGGAAATGATTATATAGATTATATCCTTTATTTTACAAATATAGTGCATTACAATGATTGGTTTTCAGATGTTCCATCTGCCTTGCATTCTTGGGACAATCCTACTTGGTTATTGTGTACAATTCTTTTATATGTTGTTGAATTTGACTTGTTAGTCTGGATGAAAAATGTCACCTGCCATATTAGTAAACAAAGTATGTTGTGGCCATCAAGCCATCAGCTACTGCAGCTGACTGTGCACCCTGAGGGATTCAGGATGGAGAAAAGCAGAATACTGGCCCTAGATATTTAAGGTGCATATCAAAGGAATGATTTCAAGGAGCCCAGACTCTTGCACCTTCCCATACATAGAAAAGTGCTAAATTCATTAACTTGCTTTCTTTAACTAACGTTAATCTTTTGATGTTCTGACTACCTGTTTTTCGTTGCAAAAACTATATATCCAGGTGCCTTCCTTACCTCTTTGGAACAGCCCCTCAGGGGTATCTGAGAGGCTGCCTCCAGGGCTTAAGTCCTCAGTTTCTCCACTCAATAAAACAGATTTCTCAGCTTTAAGGTTGTGATTTTGTTTTTCAGTCAACATTAGCATTTTGTTGAGAATTTTTTCATCTTTGTTCATATTGGATATTGGTCCCTAGCATTGTTTTTTGTGATGTGTCTGGTTTCAACATCAGAGTAATACTGGCTCATCTGATGGTTTGGGAAATATTTCCTTTTCTTTTATTTCTTAGAAGAGTCTGTGAAGAATTGGGATTAATTATTCTTCAAAAGTTTGTAGAATTCACCAATAAAGCCACTGGGAGGAGAACTTTTCTCTGTGGAAAGTTTTTCGTTATAATTTGAAGTCATTATTTATTACAGATTTGTTCAGATTTTCTAATTTTTCTTAAGTCAGCTTCAGTAGTTTTATCTTTCTGGAAATCTGTGCATCAAAGTTATTTAATTTGTTGGCATACTATTGTTCATAGAATTCCCTTAAAATCCTTTTTATTTCTATAAGGTCAGTACTGTCAATTCTTTGATTCTTGATTTCAGCAATTTGATTATTCTTCATTTTTTTCATCATTCTAGCTAAGGGCTTGGCAATTTTGTTGATCTTTTCAAATAAGTGACTTTTAATTTCACTGATTTTCTTATTGTGGTTCCCTCAACTTTTTTCTGTGTATGCATAAAGACCTGCACATGTGTGGGACCTTCTATATACTCAGAAATGGCAGAACTTTCCAAAGCCCCCTCTGGGCATCTTGTTTCTCAGATCTCTTCTTTAAGTTTCTGACCAGGATCTTGTTAGCTCCAACTCATATTGTAGACTCAGGTAACTATGATGTTTGACAATTGCTGCTGATTGTTTTCAACAAATGCCCCAAGCTGAGGCTGTTTTCATTGAGAAAGCCCAAGAAAGATTAAATAATAGCAACACACTGAGCATGGGGATTTTCATCAGAGCTCCAAGATAAACCAGTTGACAGTGCTCTGAGGATGGGACTTTTTGAGGAGTTCTAACCTGGACTACTTCTTATAAATGCAAGGTTGATGGTCTTCATTACTTCCATAGCTGTGAGCTGGCCACAAACAAGGCTGCTCTTCCTGAGGTTGAGCAGTTTTTATATATTAAAAGGTTCTTAGATTATTGGATATTTTTAATAATCTGAATTTTGGAAAAGTTGAGTTTGACTATTTTTTTGGCCAGTGTTTTCATTGCTTTTATTAGGTAGGGTAATTACTAAGATCATCATACTGCCATTTCAGAAGTCCCTCCCAATTTCAGGCTATTTATTCAAGCTATACTTTTAAAAGGAAACACTAGGTAAGAAATATGAATAATTTTAGGCTTTTTATAAAATTGCAAATTTTCTTCCCATGAAAGTTGATTCCAGATTACACTTTTATTAGCAATAATATGAGGGCTTCTCTTACTATTATCTCATTAATAACCATAATAATGAACATTTAGTTTGTGTGTAATGCCTACTTTTTTCCTGTACAATTCTTACTTTTTTGTTAATAACAGCCTCTTTCTTTTCCAAAACTGAGTCTCACTCATTCCAATTAGTGGTTCTTTTGGGTGTTGCCAACTGCATTACTTCCTTCCCTTGAGTGCAGTGGGTGAGCCTGACTATGTCCTAGAATTCAATATTGCTGCCTGAGTAATAGTTTATATGGGTAAAATTTAAAACCAAGGAAGTTTTAAACATGACCAGCATCTCAGAAAGACAGAAGAGGTATATGCCAATTATCTGAAATATTGAGCTTCTGATGTTTACATATTATATTAGGAAGAGAAAAAAATACAAAAGTGTACAGGCTGATTTGGATCAGTTTTCCCAGAAAAAGCCTTAGAGTTTTGTGGACCGTGGTTTGGGTAAAAGCTAAATAGGAATGGTTATGAGTTGAGTTGTTTAAAGAAGAATTAGATTTAGTACCTTTATCATAGATATGTCTCACACAGAGATGTGAGAGCAATACTTGCAGTGAAAAGAATATGTGGTGAGGAGGTGTCCAAAGGAAGCCTGGTAATATGGAGAGAGGGACTGTGATTTAGGTGCATTCCTTTTTTTCAAGGCTACACCAGTTATGGTAAAAATCTGAACTCTGGTCAGAAAATTAAATGTTTCCAGAGAATCACATTACTGCCCTCCTCCTCATTATAAGAAATCTATGACACAGCAGTAATTTTTGTCTCCAATGTCTTCAACTGCTTCCAACTCCCCTTATGTCTCTGATAGTTAAAAACCTGCTCTGACTGCCCTCATCAAGGATCATGGCTCTTACAGCCTGTGGTATCAAGAAGCTGTTCTTCTATGTCTGACCTCTCTTTAACTAAAATTTTTGTGGCCTGCTTTTAAATAATTTAAAAGCCTTAGTGTTCCTTGAAAATTAGCTTTGATTTTTGAGCTTTATAAAACATTTTGAAGGGTGTTATTTTCCAGAGGCTGAACATAAACTTGCAGTGTTGTTCTCTATACTACACTCTGCTTAAATGGACTGATGTGGTGTTTAGAAATTATCACGTCCTTTTTATTTCTCTTTACCTGAACAATTAAACATTCTATTAATATTTTATATTAATATTAATATATTGATATCAGTGATGCTCACCAATATTTCCTATTCACCTCTCTCAGGGCACACAAGAGGATTGTACTTCAGCATTTTTTTGAAGTTTAGTGTGACCATGGGACTTATTTTGGCCAATAAAATATAAGCAGTAGTATAACTTGTGTCTCTTCTGGGTGGAAGCACTTAAAAATCAAGGCACAATTCTCCACCTCCTTCTTTCTCCTATAGTAGACACAAAGATGTTATGGATGGTGGAACCTGAGTCCTTGTTCAGAAATAGTCACATAAAATAAGAAACAGATGTCTGTTGTTTTAAGTCACTAAGATTTTGGAATTGTTTTAACTATAGCAAAATCTAACAGAACCTGACTGATTATAGAGACAGACCTTCAAATTTTCTTAATTTTTTATATTGATTCAAATTTATAAAGATGAAGAGTATCCACAATATATGATATTGAGCACAGAATGATTAAATAGTAATGATGTAAGCTGTCCTTGCCAGGGGAATATTTAATGTTATACATAGGGGGGGTATCATGGTGCTGTACCTTGAAGCAATTAATTTTCACCATAGGTTCCAACAATTCTTACTGCAATATTCTGACTACTGTGTCAGCAGAGGGCTTCAGAATGCTGGCTGCAATAGAGACAACACAGTTGCCAATGACGTAAGACAGGGCTACATAAACTAGAGACACAGACTAGAAACATCATGCACACATTTAGGATCTTGGAGGGATCAAAACTTCCATAAAGACATAAAGGTGCACTTCAAGAATGTGACTTGGTAAAGAACAGGCTTCAGGAATAAGTACGTTTCAGCAAATACATTGTCTTTCAGTGAAAATAAAAGAGGATAAGACAAATGCGGGTTACATACTAGTAACCTTACAAATTAAAAGAAAAATCTAAATTATACCAGAATTTCTCCTTCATCTGATATGCTAAGGGTTTTCACAAATTAGTGATAAAGCTGATTAAAAATGAGATTAGTGTATATATATATATAAATATATATACACACACACATATATATATATACATATATATGTTTAAAAGAGAGAGAGGTATACACATCTTTTTTGTTTTTATTGTGTTAAGAACACTTAACATGAGATCTACCCTCTTAACAAAATTTTAAGTGCACAATATAGTATTGTTAACTATAGGCACATTGTTGTACAACAGATATCTAGAACTTACTCATCTTGCATAAGTGGAACTTTATACCCTTTGAACAGCAATTCCCCATTCCCCTCTCCCCGCCATAGCAACCACTACTCTACTCTCTGCTTCTGTGTATTTGACTATTTTATATGCCTCATATAAATGGTAACATATAGTATTTGTTCTCGTGTGACCAGCTTGTTTCACTTACCATAACGTCCTCAAGGTTCATCCATGTTATGACATATGGCAAAATTTCTTTCTTTTTAATACTGAATAGTATTCCATTGTATGTATACACCACATTTTCTTTATCCATTCATTCAACAATGTACAGTTAGGTTGTTACCACATCTTGGCTATTGTGAATAATGGTGCAATGAACAGGGAATGTAAATATCTCTTCAAGATCTTGATTTAAATTCTTTTGGATATGTATGTAGAAGTGATATTGATGGATCATAAGGTATTTCTGCTTTCATTTTTTTTTTGCACCATTTTACACTCCCATCAACAGTATACAAGGGTTCAATTTCTCCATGTTCTTACCAATTATATCTTTTTTAAAAAATGATGGCCATACTCACAGATACGAGGTGACATCTCATTGTGGTTTTGAGTTGCTTTTCCTTGATGATCAGTGATGTTGAGCATCTTTTCATATATCATGTAGTATTTGTAACAATCACTATTCTGTAGGCTGTGATCTGGACAAAACAAGAACTTCATTGTGTTTACTATTGCTCCTACTTGAAAAAAACTTCAAAAAAAGCACAAATTAAATTAGTAGATTCATTTTCATAGATAGTTCATTCAACAAATATTTGCTGAGTTCCTAATATAGGTGAAGAACCACTTTTCATATTGAATTACAGAGTAATTTGTATGAGTATGTATAGTGAACAGAGCAAGAATAAGTCCTTCAAAAAGTACTTGAATATCTTTTTCTTAAAGTACACTTTCTTAATTTTCTACTTGGTTTTGTTGTTAATCATAGAGGAGATGAAAACTATTCTTTGATTTGCTTTTTTCATCTGATGTAGTAATAAGAGCTAAAGTAATCCCATTTCTTAAAATAGCCCTAAATATACTCTTGAACTTCTTACTGGAATAATGTTTGATACTCTAGTATTGGGCTGTATTTATGTGATGTTAGAATGACATATTGATACATAATCTGTTAAAGCAGGAAACATTGTTTATCTAACAATTTTTCAATTTTATCTTTTCAAAAATATAACTCAGTTTCATTGATTTTTTTGTTTTTTTATTCTTTATTTTCTTGATTTCTATTCTAACCTTTATTATTTTTTTCTTCTACTAAATTTGGGCTTAATTTGTTCTTTTTCTAGTTCTTTGAGGTGTGGTTTATTTGAGTTTTTTTTTTTTTTTTTTTGCGTTACGCGGGCCTCTCACTGTTGTAGCCCCTCCCGTTGCGGAGCACAGGCTCCGGACGCACAGGCTCAGCGGTCATGGCTCACGGGCCCCAGCCGCTCTGCCGCATGTGGGATCTTCCCAGACCAGGGCATGAACCCGTGTCCCCTGCATCAGCAGGTGGACTCTCAACCACTGCGCCACCAGGGAAGCCCTATTTGAGATCTTTTTATGTTTTTATTGTAGGCATTTATTGCTAAAACTTCCACCTTAGTACTGCTTTGCTGTCCCTCATAATTTTTGGTATGTTGTGTTTTTATTTTCAATTATCTCAAGATATTTTCTATTTTCCCTTTTGACTTCTTCTTTGATCCATTGGTTGTTTAAAGGTGTGTTGTTTAAATACACGTATTTGTGAACTTTCCAGCTTTCCTGCTATTGATTTCTAGTTTTATTCTACCATGGTTGGAAAAGATAACTTGATAAGATTTCAAGCTTCTTAAGTTTGTTAAGACTTGTTATGTGACCTAACACATCTGTTCTGGAGAGGAATGTATATTCTGCTGCTTTTGGGAGGAATATTCTGTATACCTGTTAGGTCCTACATTTTAAAACTAAAATAGGTCATTACATACAGTTATAGTAAGTAGTGCAGTCTCATTAATTCTCAAGAGATTATACTGTCAACTTCAAAATTTCAAAGTTGAAGAACTCAAGTGAGATTGTTATCAATATATTGAAGAATGACCTGATGTCATTATTACTATCTAGAGTAGGCAAAACCACAAATCTGCCACTGTCTTCCATCTTAATGAGTCATCTCCTGTTACATGTAGTATACATCATATGTTATTAAGTTCTTATTTGACACTTAGTAAATTAATTAGGTCCCACTATTCACATTGAAGTTGGATGATTTCCATGCAAGTGCTGCTCACAGGTCCATTCTCCAGGTAAAATACACAGTTTATGTATAGTTCCAGATTAGACTGGCTGAACTGTTGCCAAAGTTAAACTAGAAAAAAAGTATGTATGTAAACATAAATAAATTATTATTTATTTATTCTGCTTGAACATAATAGATATATTAAGAGAGTGAGTTGAATGGAACAAGATATAGTAAAAGGCATGAATATGATCATGCATTTCAAGACACAAACCATAAGTACTACAGCTAGAGCACTCTTTTCATAAACTAATAATGACACCAGTATTTACCATGTGCTTACTATTACTCTGTGCCAGACACTGTTCTAAGTGATATATATAAGTGATAATGTATATCTATCTCATTTAATCCTCTTATTAAAAATTATTTTAAATTCTTTATTAAAATTATATTATTAAAAATTATTTTAATTTTTATATTTTATATTATATATCTTATTAAAAGAAATATATTTCTTATTAAAATTATTATATTTCTTATTAAAAATTATTTTAACTGTTAGATGAGCACAGCAAGTAAAAAAACACCCTCTCTAGGGATATGTTGGGAGGTTTTCTAGGCATTTGATCTGAATCTCGAAAAACTGATATGAGGGAGGAGCTAAAAGGAAAAGAAAAATACATACATACACTTTATAAAACCATTAGGTCATAACTAGAGTTATCAGGACTCTAACCTTAGAGAAGATAAGTAACTCTGGTAAGACCTGTGGTCAGTAACTGTACAATTTTTAAATCCAGATACTAGAATGATACTATGTTGCCACATATGAATTTAAACGATTAATAATATTGTTTATATTACTACTAAATATATCTTAGTACATAGCCATTATTTTTTCTTGAGTGTCTATGGTTTCCATTTTAAAAAGGCAATTAAGAAAAATAAATATAGGAAAATAGCAGATATATGTCAATTAGCATCATGTTTTATGATATAAACATGGATTAAGAAACCAAAACATTCAAGCAAGCATCTTCATTTAAAATCCACATTATATCAATTATGTAACTATGTATTCCCTTTAAAAATGACAGACTGGTTGAATTAATTAAACAAATAGTTATTTTGGTTTCTATATATACGAGACACAGATGTAAAACTCACTCATAATTTAAAAAATCATTTGGCTTTTTATGCTGACAGAGTTTTCATTGTCTTCAGTCTACATGTACAAGAGGAGCTGGAAATGTGTAGCTCAAATGATTTAAAATACAGCACTTCTCAAACACACAGCATTATAGTTTTTGGTCTTTAAAGAGTAGAGCCAGTCTTGAATATTTTAAAAATTAAACAGGAATTTTGCAGGAAATTCTCATGGAAATTATATGAGCACAACATACAAATAAATTGCCTTAAAAAGAATTTTATTATAAATAGAACTGCTTTTCTCTCAGATATAATTCATCTTGTACTGAATTATTTTCTGTAGTGGACAATATTTAAGTGGGGCTATAATTAATAAACAGAGAATGCAAATGAGCCATTGAATTAGGGATATTATATATTTGGATTGGATAAGTTTTGAGATTTCTTAATATATGTGAACTAGAGAGGAGTTCTGATAGTTCACTAGATTTTTAAAATTTATAAACCCAAAAATGTTATTACAAAATAGTTAATATAAATGTTACATTATATGTTCAATTTGAAAGCACATACTTTTTAGTATCATCACTCTTAATAAGTTGTTTTGTGAAAAGTGTAGAAATAAGTTCAGAAAGCCCCCTTGATCTGTCCTTAGTGACTTCCTGCCACCTGACGCTAAACATTACTTTATATATTTTTCCAGGTTGTTTATGTTTTTACTACACAGGTATTTTAAATGTGCGTATACTGCAAAAATTCATGACTTTTTCTCTAGCAGAGTGTCAGCCTACTCTGCAAGTTATTGTTGAGTGATTTAGAGTCTACCGAAATGCAACGCTTGGCAGACTTTTCTCAATCTCATTCGTAAAAGGTAGTTACATAAATAAGTATGTTGAATCATCTAATTCAAGAAATTAATGCAAATTACCTTTCCTTACAATTTAAAAGATGTGATTCTATAATTAAGTCTCAAAAATCATTTAATGAACAGCCTTCTTTAAACAATTCACTCATATCCCACAACTCGATTGCAGGTAAAACTGTGTATCTTTAAAAGGTGTAAATAAATTATTCTATGCAAATACTATATTTCTATTTTATGCACTGTGTTCCACAAAACACTTAATTGAAGTAAATCTTACCCAGGTATAAATTAATAGTAAACTGAAGGATTCAGATTTGCTACTAGATTTAAGAACAATTTTATAATATTTCATTTTATCAAGAATAAGAGTAATAATCAAGTTTCAAACTTATTTGAACATATGTTAAAAACTTAATCTAATAGCTCTAAGGATCTATTTTATGTGTTTATTTTAAAATGCTGTAAAACATGGGAAGTAAGCATTTTGCTGTTAACGACTTCCTAATTAAATGCTGAGATTGGAAAGGAAATTGGGTTTGCATTAGCCATGACTTTCCTTTTACCTTACCACTCCTGAAGTATTTTCTGCTTTCATATAGGCCCTACTCTTCTTAAGCTTTCAATTCTCTTTCTGATCCTGTTTGTTGGCTGATCTAGAATCTATCCTTCCACATAATCTTATATTATTATTTTCTTTCGTTCTGTCAACTTTTAAACTACAAATATGCCCAGGTATACCTGGTAATACTAAAATCTCTTTATTAAGATTCTTATTTTCTCTCCTCTCTCTATAATTTAACAGCTTGAAAGTGTAGTCTCTACAGACAGTCTTTAATTTCTCTAGCTCCAATTTACTAATTCATTTTATTGCCTCAAGTATCACAAATTAATGAAAAAAGTCCAAACATCACACATAATCATCTAATTGGAAAATCCAAAGATTCTTCATTTTCTATTTGATCTAAACCTTTCCAAGTTACCTAAAGTTCTTAATCATTCCTTCTTATTGAAACCAGGCACCTTTGGCTTCAACTTTACCATTCTTTCACCTTTCCTAAAACACTGTCTTTTTGCTTGATTCTTTTTCATTCTGCGCCCTAAAACTGGAGATAACAAAGGAGCATCCTTAGCTCTGCTGAGTTTCTCTATTTTTGCACTCCATGGGCCATCTGTTCCATTACTATGTCCTAAACATCTTCTTCATAGGGTTGATAAAAACAGTTAGATGACTATGTATATATAGTCATCTAATTGTTTATATCTCTATATACAGTGATTATATACATACATGTATATAATTTATAACTAGGGAATGACATATTTGGCCCTAAAATATTTTATGAATGAATGTTTGGTTTGAATAAACTAAAAATATATATTGCCAGTATACTTCTCTTTTCTGATTGTCAGACCTGTATTTCAAACTGCTTATTTGATATTTTTCACGTGTCCGTCCCTAAATCACACTTTTTAAAGTCCAAACCTTATCTAATTATCACATGCCCTCTCCATTCACATCATCCAATGACTGCCATTTTGGTGTCTGCTGAAAACATTAATGGATTTGGGCCAAATTAAAGACATCTTGCACAGGTCAGAAACCTGAAAGTCATATTCCTGCTTTCTTGTCCCCAGTCCCACATTCAGTGAGTCACCACGTAATGTGAAACATCAATTTTAAAAAAGTCTTTTAAATTCATTCTCCTTGCTCTCAATATCTACTTCTGTTCCTGCATTTCACTCATATAATCTCTCCTATGGGCCGTTTCACATATTGACCCTTGGGCTCTCTGCCTTCTGCTCTTTCAACTCACTCACATTTGGTATCTACCCTCCACCACCACAGGAACACAGTGCCTATGACCATTTGCTGAGAAGTCTGTGGTAGCTCCCCATGGTGTTAAAAGCCAAAAAGGCTTTTAGTGATTTGGCTCCAAACTACTTTTCAAGCCTCTTACATGCTATGCCCACAGATGCAGTCACAATATATTTCTCACACAACCCAGAGATTTTTTGTGATGTACATACTGCTATACTGTAAGACATTTAGTGCCTCCTGCTAAGAATGCTTTTACCCAAAGTTTCTTTATTATCTCTAAAATCGTCTTTGCCCAAATCACTGCCTAAGAATCTCTAGCATGAGATAAGCAATATAGAAATATCAAAATGTGAAAAACAGAGGTGAACTAAATAGAATGGATTCAAAAATCAATTGACCATATTTGTGTAGTATATTTCTAGCCTGTCTTTTTTCTCTATCTATCTATCCATCAATTCTACATTTTCTTCTTAAACAGTAATTTATAGTCTATCTTGAATCAGGAAGTATGATTCCTCCAACTCTGTTCTTTCTCAAAATTGTTTCTCTCAAAACAAAAAAACAAACACATTTTTATTGAAGTATACTTGATTTACAATGTTGTATTAGTTTCAGGTGTACAGCAAAGTGATTCAGTTATATATAGTCTTTTTCAGATTCTTTTCCATTATCGGTTATTACAATATAGTAATATAGTTCCCTGTGCCATACAGTAGGTCCTTGTTGTGTACCTATTTTATAATACAATAGTGTATTCTTCTTCTCTCATTCTCTTTCTTCTTCATTCTCTTTTTTGTATTATTATAACTTATGAATAAACTTGGTATCTTGTGTAGTTATCCCTGGAAATGGGCACATCTCTTCTCTTAGTAGCCTCTAGTGTGGAAGTTTGAGTCAATCTATTCAGGTTTAGGTCACTATGATTATCCTCAGTGCACCACAGGCTTTCAATTCATCTAGAGGTTACACTTAATTTTATCTTGTATAACAACACCTTTCACCTTTCTGCATCCTAAGTGGACATTTCAGATTGTTTAAATTAAGTAAATTTAATTTCATCTTAATTGATTCAAAGTTTCAGTGTTTGTTTTTGCTGGCTCTCTTTCTCGGCATTATATTTCTTCAGATGTTTTGTGATTTTGGTGTACTACCATTTTAATAAGTAGATTTTGTTTTGATTTGATTTAATTTTGTGTTTATTTTGTTATTTTTAAGCATTAGTAAAAGATCCTTACAGAGTCTGGATGCCTGATAAGGTCATATATATATGCAAACACACACATGTGCACAAACATATCAGTATAGTCTATGGTTTCAAACATTATTTATGATCATTGTTGTTGGATATATATATGTGTATACACACACACACACAGATATAATTTTAAGGTGATTAATTTCATCACTGCTGCACTGCAGTTTGTGCTTTTTTTTTCTACTTTAAGAAGAATCTAAGTTATAGACATATAGATTGAAAAAAGTTCTTAAATCTGTACTTTTTTCTATAAATGTTAATAGATGGACTAATTAGATCCCTTCGACAATAACAACAAAAGTCATCCTATCCCAATTTGTTGACTAACTCTAGTAATTTGATTTGAAATACATACACATTATAATGTACTACATGTAAATTAGTATTTTTCTAGATGATTAATTCTGCTGCATTGATTTTATTCTCCACACTAATACCATACTTATTTAAATACTGTAGCTTTATATATTGTTATATTTTGAAGAAATTTCTCTCAGTATTCCCATGTTGCTGTAATATCTTGAGTATTATTATATATGTTAATTTAATGAGGATCTTTAGAATCAGCTCTATCAACTTTCACAGAATCCATATGGATATATTTCTTTGGAATATATTAAATTTATAGATTATTTGATAATTTTATCTGCATACATAAGCATAGATACACATTCATACATTCATATATAATTTTTCATTTTTTGTTTCCCATTTTTCATTTATATTCAATATTTTAATTACCATAAAACTTTAAAAATTCTTATGTGAATGTTTACTGTTCATTAACATGAACCTATCTTTTATATATATCTATTAGAGATAATGACATAGTGTAATTAATGCTTTATTTCTATTTGTCCTTAGACTCTGATACTGTCATGTATTAAGTTTGCTTTATAACATTAAATTGAATTCACAAAATACATAGCGTTTCTGAATTTACAGTTTGAATACTCAAAATATTGAATATTACAATAAATAAATATCTAATTATATAACCTATGCCATATTACAAAACTATATTTTTCTTTTATTATGATGTTTAAAACATTACACAATTTGTAATTATAAGTCAAATTGCAAAATGACACTTAAGCCTTGATCTAAATATAGACAATTTAGGACTCTTTATATTGAAAATAACAGAATACGTAGCCCTAACTGGCATTAACAATACAGGGAGTTTAGTGACTCATGTTACTTCTGGGTCTGGAATTATTCTTGATTTTATATGAAGCTGGATTCAGTGTTCCATAAAGCCAGTATGGTCCACACTTCTTCCCTTCCTCCCATCCTTTCCCCCTTCCTTCATTTCTTTTTCTTTTTATTCACTTTTTTGATATTTATCTTATTTATGGTGAAATATACAAATCTTAAGTATATAACTTGACTAATATTTACATTATGTATACAGCAGTGTAAAAACCTAGATCATGATGTAGGCCATTTTTGGCATGCTCAGAAGTTTCCCATATATCACCTCCCAGTCAATATTTCCTAAGACTCATACTGTAATCCTTACCATATAAGTTTAGTTTTCCCTGTTCTTGAACTTCATATAAATGGGATCATAGTGTATGTATTCTTTAGTGTCTGACTTTCTAGAAAGTCACTTTTAAAATGATCTCTTAATTTTACAAATAGATGACATATTCCTCACCCTCATTTTCTTTCATCTTTACAAAAAGGCTCATACTTGCTTCCTGCATTTCTTCATGCCATCAACCTTATGCTGTTTCTACAGTACATTGTTTCCTCTCTGTCTGCTTAATTGCCTTCTTCTCCTCCATTCATCCTCTAGAATAAAAATACTTTTAAAGTATAATCTCATCCACATTCTATCAAACATTAACTTTAACCCATCTCAAACCCTTCAAATATAGATACTTCCAAGGAGTTCCGTTCTCCTTCTCCATGATCATTCCCAAGTGACACTCAAAAGCATTACTAAATCAATGAAAATCATTCTAAAACTTTTATATGTCTAGTTTTGATTCCTCACTCATAGCTGCAAATCCAACTTGCTACATGCCTGCTTCACATTATCACGAGTATTTTCTGATCATTTTTCAAATGTTGAACACTAGAATTACTACCTTCTCTTTCAAACCATCTTCAACTAATTTTTTTTTGCCTTTGTAGATAATTTCACAAGACTTTCGCCAATATTAGAGGACTAGACCCTTGAGACTTTACACTTTTCTTATTCTCACATATTTAAACAGTTGCCAAATCCTACAAATTCTTCATTTTAATGTATTTCACACATATTTTCTCTTTTCATTCCTACAGCCATTAGCCTAATTTACTCCTTTGTGACATTATCCCTGGACTGTTTGAAGTAGTCTCCTGATTCCCTTTCTGAATACATCACACTCAGGCACATGCCAATTGTTATGTATCAGAGTGTCTATACTATCAGTCACAAGCTCTCAAACTATTAAAACAGAATTAAAAACAACAACCCAAGCTGCATTCAAGACTCCTTGTTACTGAGTTCATCTATAGACCTTGCAGCCCTACTTTATATCATTCATTCACTTATTTATGTTTTTATAGGTCTATTACCTTTTATCACAAGGAAGTAAACTTCAGAGGTAAAGATTTTTGCCTATTTTGTTCATTCTTAAATTCCCGGTCCCTAAAAGAGTGCCTAACACATGGTAAGTACTCATTAAGTATTGGTGAAAGAATGAGTGACTTGTTATATAGTCAAATGGGAACACTTATTCCACAAACATAATGAATGCTTTCATTTTCCTATAATCACTCAAGATATACACCCTAGTGTAATGACCTTTCTCTCTACTTTCACAGCATGAAGACACATAATTAAATATAGATCTCATCTGTATCAATTCTTTAAAGCTCTTCTTAATCACCCTAACTCAATGTTAGGTCTTTCTCCTTTAAATTCTCATAGCACTTTGCATCATTTTTATAGAACCTATAATACTAGGCCCTTAAGACTCACCTGAAAAATTACTTGTCGTATTCTCCCTAAAAGACACTATATTCTTTGAGGCCAGAAGCTGTGTTTTAGATATCTTTAGAACCTTAACATTTAGTGGAATAACATGTTAATGGCAAACATTCAATGCATATTTATTTAATTGGGCTAGGTATTATTTTATGTTCAACATAAATTTGGCAGAATAAACCAGTGTTTATCACGCATGTAAATGTCAAAGGATATTGTGCTTAATTTTCTTCCAACAGATTAATTTGTTTGTGTCTGCTAATAAACAATTTAACTACTATCCCTGGGAACTAAGGAAATACTAATTTTATGAATAGTTACCAGTGTAAACAACCTTTGTGACTTCATGTTTAACACAGTATTCATTATTTTTAGATAGAGCTCAGTAAGGAAGAATTGTCCTATTCTGGAAAAAAATGTAATTCATGCTCTACAAATATAAATGAAGTAGAGTTCATACTGTTAGCTAGTCTGAACTTCAGTTTGGATACTTAGCATGTTAATTTATACAAATGCATTCCAAATTAATGTGTCACATATCCAGCAGTTTTTTTGTTTTGTTTTGGTTTTTTTGCGGGACGCGGGCCTCTCACTGTTGTGGCCTCTCCCGTTGCGGAGCACAGGCTCCGTACGTGCAGGCTCAGCGGCCATGGCTCACGGGCCTAGCTGCTCAGTGGCATGTGGGATCTTCCCGGACCGGGGCACGAACCCGTGTCCCCTGCATCGGCAGGTGGACTCTCAACCACTGTGCCACCAGGGAAGCCTATCCAGCAGTTTTGAGAAAGTTATGGGAATGAGTTCTTTGTTAGATTTATATAGTGAATATATAAATGCATAAATATAAAACCAGAGTGAAGAAAGAAGTTGTGGCATGACAGAATCCAGATAAAAATGGGAGCAGCATTCACTGATTCTGGAAAACTGCTAAAAATCCTCAGATGTTTATGGGTAAGACAAATATTAAATTGGTCTGGAAACCTACAGTCCAGGTCAGTTTGAGAAGCAAAGGTTTTAAAATAAAACAGATCAGTATTCACATCCATGACCTGTAGATAAGTAGTGCCTACCTCCCAGAATGATTCAAAGATTCATTAGTAAAGTGGTTATTTAAAATTAAGCATGCAATTAATGTTAGTTTTTTCAATTTGAGGTGTTAATGGGAAACTTATGAGGAGTAAATGAGATAATGCAGTGGTTGTCAACATTTTAAAGTATAAAGGTTTCATATAAAAAGCAGTAGTGGATCCCAAATCCTTATATTACACTCTTTTTGGCTTAATTTAAAATAAAATTTAAAAAAAAACAGGGAAAAGCTACCATGATTTGTTAAAGCTCTTAAAAGGAATTTTAAAAAATTTATTACAGTACTTATATGACTTTGAAGAAGCAATAATACATATTGTTAATAAGGTGTTATCTTTCCAGCCAGTGAGTATTTTCCCTAATAATAGGATCAACCTAACATATCAAGCAATTCAATGCTAAAGTGTTTTTTCAGAAGAAGCTACAGCTTTTATTAAGGTCATTCCTATGAGTCCTCCCACTCCTGGGTTAAAACCTTCTCTCTGCAAAGATATCTAGGATAATCATTTACTATAAGTCGTGAGTTAGGCAACAGTAAGTGAATGACATGGCTGTTGTTGATAATGGTGGTAATGATAATGCTTTCAATGAACCCTCCAAAAGTTCACTCATACACACACACAGTTAAAACAACAATGTAATTTCTCATTAAAGGGAAACATTTACATTTCACAAGCAATGGACCTCCAGTGTGGCATCTCAAATATACTAAATGCCACTGATAATTTAAGGGTTTGGATTTTATTTCCACATGTTATTCTTTAAGCCAGCTGCAGATGAATTTGGCTGGATGCCCATAAGTGAGAGAAAAAAGAAAATCACAGCTTAAAATATTTCCTTTATAATGACATTTTGTCAGCTGATTAATCTTTTCTGTTACACAGCTAAATAACACCATATGTTAGCCACGAGTTTATTGCTATAAGATACAAGAAAGATATACCCCATGATAAATGATTTGGATATTTTTTAGCTGAAAGTGAAAGGGAGAAAAATGCTGTTGGAATCTTGTTTCCAAAATCATTTAGGTAGTTTGAAATATATGAAATATATCATAGAAATGAGTGTGTCTTCAGAAATCAGAGCAATGTTTTATAAGTTAGGCCTTCTGAATTAAGCCCATATGGGAAAACACAACTTTCCTTTAAATCTATGTGGATTATGTTGGCAGAGTGAGACACTCTTTCCAACACTAGCTACTTGAAATTTAATTAAATACTTATGATGTTTAAACAACAACAAAAATTCAAAATACGTTTTTGTTTGATTGTATATTAAAGCCAAATGAAGCTTGAGAATTCATTCTACTATTTTATTCTCCGGATACTTTGTATTTAAAACACAAACAGTAGCAACCACAATATTAGAGCAAAAGAAAAAAAAATGATAGTAGATTGAAATTTATTTTTCTAGCATATTATTTTATTTGATTCAGTGAAATCATTCAAAGTCATTTATTGAGTGCCTACTGTGTACCTACTATTTTAAAAACAGATAAGACCTGTCCTCACAAAAATTATATTCTAGTTAGGGAAAATATACTATGAATGAATGAAGAAATAAATCATTCTATCAGTATAACATAACATGATATAATATTACCTAATAATTACTAATGACTTCAACATAGATTAGTACTATAGGAATTTTTAATAATGAAATTGAAGTATAGAAATGCTACAAAGAATCAAAATTAAGGATGAAAAAAGTGAAATAAAATAAGAGTTAAATAGCCCAGAAAATTCATTCTTCCATTCTACCCAATAGACATATAAGACACATAAACTTTTCTCAGTTTCTTAGTTTAACAACATGCTGTGCTGAGTGTATTTCTATTATGTACATAGATACATTTCATATTATCTGTAAAGGGAAAATCTATATCAACATTAATTCATTCACTTGTTTACTCACTACTTCATTTATAAATTCAGTGGACATGTATTTAGTGGGGTCAATATAGTGTAAGATAAAAGTTTGTATTCTGGAGTAGTACTGTCTGGCTTGAAACTTGGCTTGACTTTTTATTGGCTGGTGCCCTTAGCTCCTTTAACTTCATAATAAGAGCATATGCCTTACAGAATTTTGAGGATTAAATGAGAGAATACATGGTACGGCAGGTACATTCTAAAGCAGCCCCCAATGAATCATGCCCTTATGAAATCCCTTCACCTTGAGTATGGGTAGAATCTCTGACATGTTCCTAAGCAGGAGAATATGATAAAATGATGGAATGATACTCTCATGATTACATTTCCTTAAAGAGGACTCTGTCTTATCAGACTGTAAAGAGAGAATCATTTTGTGACCGTAAAGAAGGAAAGAGCAATGTTGTAAACCACATATGGAGTCACATGGCAGGAACCTGTGGGTGGCCTCAAGGAACTGAGGGCAGCTTCCAGCCAACAGCCATTAAGAAGCCAGGGTCCTAAGTCATGCAGCTACAGAAAACTAATACTACCAACAAATTAAGTGAGCTTGGAAGCAGTTTCTTCCCTAGCTAAGTCTCCAAATAAAGATACACCTTGACTACAGCCTTGTGAGACCTTCAACAGAGAACCCCATTTAAGCTGTGCCCAGACTTCTGATCTACAGAAACTGTGAGATAACAAGTGTGTGTGTGTGTGTGTGTGTGTGTGTGTGTGTAAGCCACTAAGTTTGTGGTAATTTGTTATGCAAGAAAAGAAAATGGGTTTTACATGGAAAGGGCTTAGAATAATACCCTAAATAAGTAAATGACTCAATAAGTTATAGCTTTTTAAAATCATATACTCCATGACCCAGGAATTTGACTAGTCACTTTTAAAAAAGATGGAGAAAATATGGTACCTACATTCTTGGAGTCTATTGTCAGAGACAAACATAAAGAGATGCTGATATGATGTGGAGCTGTTGCTTGAATGGAGGGAAGCATAGCATCTTCTGGGAGTATCTGTAAATGCAACAGAATACAGACTGGGTGATCAAGGAAGGCACACCAGAGAAGGTGATGTCTAAACAATTCTTAAATGATCATTCTCTCTTTCTATCACACATTTAATTAATTAGTTTCAATGTATTTCTTCCAACAGAATATAAACTCCCTGAATTCCTAGGGCCTAAATGAATGCCTAGCATATGGTAAGTGCTTAATATTTATTTGATTAATGAATTCCAAGTCAATCAAATGGGTAAATTTGTGGAAGGTCACAAGGAAATTAGGTAAGAAGGATATATTAGGAAGAAGGAGTGGCATCTGCAGAATCTTTTTTTGTTTGTTTTTTAGCCACGCTGTGCAGCATGCAGGATTTTAGTTCCCTGATCAGGGATCGAACCCATGCCCCCTACATTGGGAACACAGAGTATTAACCACTGGACCACCAGGGAAGTCCCAGCATCTGCAAAATCCTGGTGGTCAAAGGGGCACTGTGTCCTGATAGCCACCAAGTCCTTTTTTCTCAAAAACTGTCTCACTGGAAGGACAAAATACTATACTGTAGTCAATGCCTGGATGCCCATGCATGTCTGCAAACACATGTACAACAAAGTATTGATGTATTTCCACCCTCACTCATGACATGTCATATGTTACCAGATGACAGGAATTGCCCAGATGCTTATTATGATCTTTGAGAGTCCAATAAAGATTAGATTTATATTCCTTGGAAAGATTAAAAATCTATGCAATTTGGGGGATCCACATGGACTTTACGTCAGTTCTAGGGATTCTCAAGGATAAGCTCTAGACATTTTATCTTCAATGCACACACACACAAAACCCATTGAAAGATCTGGAGTTTTTTCTCTTAGTTATCACTTCATTCCTCCCTTCTATCTATCATGCATCATTAAGCTAATAGGCCAATACAAGTACTTCATATAACCTACATTGTCAATAAGGGCAAAAGTTAAAAGCTTAGAGGTTGTAATTTCCTTGAACTGCTTACTAGATACAGAAATAATGAGGGATAATGTTGCTTTGTTAAATACAGCATAAAGTTAAAACATGCAACATTTAAACCCAGAATTTTTCTCCAATTGAGCAATCAAAATCCATTATTCAAAATTTTCTTTAGGTCTGAAATCCAGGATGTCTTTAGACTGTACCCTATACTAGTACACTGAAATCCTTCTACGTTAGAGATATGCTATGTTTCAGAAACACATTTTTGTCAATAATTTACTCTAATGGAGAAAATCTCTTAATTCAAGTCTTTCCACCTAACAGGAGAGTTAAAAAATAATTGCAGACCAACTACCTAAGTAAAACAATCACAAATCTAAAACCAGTGAGAGATCAGTGGACAGTCATTATATACGTATATTTTGTATGGAATTTATATCATCTGCAGTAGGGAACTGAAAGTTCCTATATGAAACACAAGGAGTGTAAGTCTTTAAAGACCAAAAGAATTACCAATCATGTTTTAATCTTACTCACTATAGGTTTAATCAATGATGCATAAAGTATGAGTATCACTTTGAATACTAAATTGTATAAGTATCATAGTGTGAGATACAAATCAAATACCAATTATCTTATTTAGAAATATTTAATAAAGGCTACATTGTAAACTTAATTAAAATTTTACACAACAGCAAAATAATTTATATTAAAAAATATATGTAAATAACCAAACATAAAGGATTTTTAGTCATGATGGCTATTATAGCTGTTATTCTTATTTATGGTATAAATTTAAACTTTTCCCATCTCAGGACCTTGACTAGGCATTTCTATACACACTAAGAAAAGATTAGTGTATATAGAGACAGGATTGCAGCCCTCTCTCTGCCATCCACTTTTATTTCCACTCTTTGCCCTTTCCAAGTGGAAGCCATGGAAATCCACGCAACCTTTAGGATTTTAACACCTGAAGTACATGAGCTGCTTCCAGCACTGGTCATCTGCCTATCTGAGGTGGAAGAAGCCCTGATGTGTGGCATTTGCTATTTCCGTAGTGTATACTTCCACAATGGTTAATTTCAAGATGTCAAATTATTTAATAATTATTGGCAACATTTCTGAATATTTAACAGTCAGCTCTTGAGAGTCATTAGGAGCCTGCAGGAGTCTGACACAGCACACCACAAGATACAATCAAGTGCTCTGTGGAGGGAGTTTGGAATATCTAAACAGTAAAACGTGGGAAGACAGTAACAGGTCATGAGGAAAAAGGTGGTTGGGCAAGCTCATTGAGGAGGCTAATTGTCATATCAACAAATTGGCATTTGTTTGAAAAAAACAAGAGCCATGAAAGGATTTAAAAAGATGTGACAAGGTCAGATTTGCTAATTAGAAAGATCATTTTGACAGTTATGTGGAATTCAGGTTAGTATAGATGAGTCTAGAGACAGAAAGACAACTTAAGTGCCATCAAACATGATGGAAGAAAGACTAATTTAAAAATTTTATTAGTGAAGTGCAGTGGAGAAGATTGTCCAGAATTACTGCTCAACATTCAAGGCCTCATAAATTCTGTTTCCTGGCACTGATAGTTTTCCTTTCCCCTCATCCTCCTTGTTAGATATCTATTAGTTCTGCTTATAAAATATTTTGATAATGGGGAAGAGCTCAACAAAATAGACTAATTTAGACACAGTGACAAGGAATTTTAATAATGAGCAAAGACATAATTGATGGGGCAGGAAATGCAATCTGAAAAGGTCTCAGTGAAGGGCTAGGAGGAGGTGTCAGTGAAGCCTAGAGGAAATCTGGTCTACAGACACTGACATTTTCAGTGTTGAGCCCAGGGAGACATGATAATATGGGCCTTGGACTAGATCTGAGGTTGAATTCCAGATCCCAGAATTCCTACTGAGAGCAAATAATCAGCACATTTCCGATTGTATGGAGATAGCATTCCAATTAGAGGAGCCAGTTACTAGAGGTACAGAAATGGTCAAAAGAAACAAAGCAATTAGGAAAACCAGACCAAAACTCTGGTAGAACCAGCAACACAGCTGACTTGATGCACATATATTCAGTACTTGAGCTCAGGGTTAAGTCAAGTCCTGCTGAAGAGGAAAGGTCTGTTCTCACTCTCTGAGTTTAGTCTGATGTTGCATGTTTCAAGACTGTCCAAGTGATACCAGATTCAGAAATTTTTGAATATAAGAACAGAGAGTTAGCTAGGCTGATTAGTACAACATCATCCTTGATAAAAGGAAGATTTTTAGTTTCACAGAATATACATTCCTTCCCAAAACTTACTCTATGGTAGGATCTAATTACTTACAAGGGCATCACAGAAGTAAAAGAAGTATCATTTACTAGAAATTTTGAGATGTGTATCTTTTTTATATTTCTAAAGAGGATTTTTAAAAGAACTATGCTTTATCATGATATACAGTTTTTAATTATTAGGAAAATCTTATATTCATGAGCACGAATGAATATATCAACACTATATAGTATATGATAAGGAGGACATTTTCAAATGATTTCAAATTTCCATTGCATAATAAAAATCAATAGTTATAATGATTTAAATATTAATGGATTCTAGAGTAGTTTTAGAGTAGTACTAAAATTAAATTCTACCAATCACAGATGATATCTTCTGATTAATATAAATGAGAAATTAAAAATGGAATTCATATACACTCTACAAAATGTAGCAGTGGATTTGAAAAAAGATGGCTGAATCTTTATGCCTTTTTATTTAATATTTCTGACTTTGACAACTTATAACAATACAATTGTAATTAGAATACTGATAAATAATTGGTGAAACATCTTATGTTCTAGATAGATGAGTATCATTTTGAGAAGAGGAGTGTCAGGTAATTCTGTATGGTGATTAGTATGTAGCTGATCACCATAATTTTGGATTATGAAAAATTATCTTATAAGTTATAATGATGAATAGTTACAATGGTGTTACCATGTTGTTAAAAATAGCTAAGTAATATTCAATGCCATATTAAGTAGATATTTATTAAGAATATATTACATATCATGCATCAAATATAAAGTTCTAGCATTTGCAGATAAATAAGAGAAAAATCTGCCTTGATGTTATAAACCTCACATGTTAGTAGAAACAAATATGAAAAAAATTAATATAATATGGAAGGGCTCTCTATAGTACATGAGGCTTTAGGCTTGAGTGAAAGGAGTAGTACAGTGTAGGAACTTCAGCAGAGTATAGGGAAAGGAGATGCAAGAAAATGAGATTTTAACACTAGTTCCAGATTTATGGATTTTCTCCTTTTATACGGTGTGGTTTACTTTTCTATACTGCATTACCTTTCTATATTGCATGTCAGTCTTGAACAATATTTTTCAGAGAAGTCTTAACCCAACAACACTTGCTTAAATTTCTTTGCTACAGAATTTTTTTTTTTTTTGTAGCACATATCACAGTTTAAATTAATTAATTACAGTTGGGAAAATTCTGAGATGTTGATTGCATTAGTGTGATTAAAAATTAATTTCCTAATTCAAAATGGAACCAAGAGCATGTTCTTTCCCTCTGGGTTGGCTCTTATCTAGAGAACAGAGACACAACATCTCTGAGGACAAGGAAACCTTGGAGTTTTAATGCCACCACCTGCATATGCCCTCCCACACTGAGACCTAGTTGGAGAGGAAGAAAAGGATCCTATGCCCAGAGAAGAGAAAGGGCTGCTAGGACTCCTCACCACCTAGACCTGTATATGGCCCAGGTTGATGGTGAAGAGAGGAGCAGATGTCATTTAAGCAGGTAGGACTCAGAGGAATGCTTGGGCTTTCTCATCTGCTCAGGGCAGTTTCCAGCTGACCTGACAATAAAAAGACATTTAGTGGTGTATATAATCTCAGTGTTCCAGAGAGAGGAGGGAAAGGCTCTTTAGTTTATGCCTCTTATTTGAACCCTTATGTGATAGTAACTCTATGTAATAATAATTCTTTAAAATTATACAGCTTAAAAGCAAATACACTCTCTTATACAGCTCTTGTAAGAAAAAAAAAACCGAGTCAGCACATTAAAATAATGGTATAAAATTACTCATGATTTAGGGTGTGCAATCTTCAACTAATTACAGGGACAATTTGTGTTTCCATAGTAAGAAAATATACTACAAGATAGCATTTGCTTGGAGGATCCAAGAACCCCTAAACAAGGAATATTTCCTAGGATCCCTAACAATATAAACATATTTTCTCTCCTTTTATACACTCTAATCCCAACACTCTCCTCTTTCAGGTTCCCCCTCCCTCATTTAAGCAGAAGGTGGCTTTGTCTTCAGTGCCTTTGAGGATAGGGTAAGTGTGAGTAGCTAGCAATTCTGTAATTCCTGAATACTATTAATTTCTAGAAGCCCAAACTAAAAAAAAAAAAAAAAAAAAAAATTAAAGCAAACAACAACAACAACAAAAAAAAATATGGCAGGTTAAAGGGTGGAGAGAAGATGAAGATTAATTAAGGACACAAATTACTAGTAAAAACATGAGAAGAAATTTCCAGGCTAGAAAGTGATACACATATATTGTTTTTCCCATCCTAGAATACAGATTGATATATTTCTCACAGGTATGAGTTTGTCCATTATTATCCATACATATTACATAATAATATGCATTCTTTTTATTCAATATATTGACTATACTATACAATTTAAAATATAGACTGTATGTTCCATAAAATCATATAGAAGATATATTTTTATATCTCCAGGGTCTATCATATTGTTTGGCCCACAATATGTGCTCAACAGTGTCAGCTGAATGAATAAGTTTTTCTTGTTTTAATCAATAATAAATATAATATTAAAGAATAAAGATATTATTCTGGATCTTGTCCAGCAACATCACAAAGTTTGGATCCATCAGCTCTTGACATTCCTTTTCTGGCTCTGTTGCCCCTACTCCTAGAATTCAGCTGGGTAGATATCCAGAGGAAATGAAATGACAGGCTCTCAAAAAGATATTTGAATTCCTGTGTTCATTAAACCATTATTCACAATAGCCAAGATGTGGGAAAAACCTAAGTGTCTATCAACAGATGAATGGATAAATAAAATGTGGTGTATACATATGCAATGGAATATTATTCAACCGTAAAAAGAAGGAAATCCTGTCATTTATGACATAGGTAAACATGGAAGGCATTTGTTTTTCTCTGTCTGGCTAAGTGAAATAAGCCAGATAGAGAAAAACAAATAGTGCACAATCTCATTTATATAGGGAAGCTAAAAAGGCAAATTCATAGAGGCAGAAAGTAGAATGGTGGTTGCCAGAGGCTAAGGGATGAGAGAAATGGGGGGATTTGGTCAAAGAACACATACGTTCAACTGTTAGACGAATAAGTTCTGGGGATCAGAACATGCATATATGTATACCATGCACAGCATGGTGACTACGGTTAAATAAACTGTATTGTACACTTGAAATTTGCTAAGAGAGTATATCTTAAGTGTTCTCACAACCCCCTTCCCCAATGGTAACTATGAGCTGATGGATGTGGATCATTCCACAGTATACATGTATATCAAATCCTCACACTGCATACCTTCAACATATACAATTTTATTTGTCAATTATACCTCAATACAGCTGAGGGAAAAAGGAAAATGACAAGCAAGTGTGTGATTCTGAGTGTATGGAGTAAAAGTTTCTTACTGTATAAATCGAGCCATGCTTTTTTATTAGAACTTATACTGAGTTATCTCAGTTGAGTCCTACTGCTTGCCTAGAGAAAAAATCAAATGAAATCAGGGGATTCATGCTACAAGTAATATGCAGAAAAAAATTTATACTTAGCCTCAAGAAGTATTAGAGAAAGAGTGGAAATATAGATAGACTGCAGGTTATGAAACCCAGGAAAACAAGCAATGCAGTATTTTTGTTAAGCAGTACGATGTGCACTTCATATGTTCTAGGTAATTTAATTTTCGTTACAATTGTCCGTAAATGTTTATTGTTATGGAAATTCTCTAAGGTATACCCTTAAGATACATATTAATTAAAAAAGAAAGCAAGTAAAATGTATACTTTCTTGTAAACAATATTTTTTATAAAAAAGTTATAAAATGTAAACATTTTCTTGTAAAAATATGTATTTACATATTATATATATTTATAAATATATATTTTTACATATAAAATATAGTATAAATGCTTTCTTATAAAAAAGTTATAGAATATTTGTATCTCTTTACATAGACAGATATCCTGAATGTGAACCCAAAATTACATTGGAGAATGGAGTGAGACTGGGAGTTAAAGAACATATTGACTTTTATACTTCAGTGGAAACATAATGTGGGTTATGCTTAATGTGGATTCACTCCAATAACTGGGAGTTAAAGAACATCTCAACTTTTTATATTTCAGTTGAAGTGTAATGTGAGTCTAAAATCAGGAAAAGATTTTTCCTTTTATGCATATTAGTATTTGCTTTATATATTTAGATGCTCCTGTATTAGGTGCATATATGTTTACAAATGTTATATCCTCTTTTTGGATTAATCCCTTTATCATTATATAATGCCCTTTTTGTCTTTTATTATTGCTCTTGTTTAAAGTCTCCTTTGTCTGATATGAGTATTGCTGCCCTAGCTTTATTTTTGTTTCCATTTGTGTGGAATATCTTTTTCCACCTCTCACTTTCAGCTGTGTGTGTCTTTGGCTTTGAAGTGTGTCTCTTGTAAGCAGCATATAGATAGGTCTTGTTTTTTAATCCAATCAGCCATCCTATGTCTTTTGATTGGAGCATTTAGTCCAATGACATTTAAAGTTATTATTGATAGGTATGCATTTATTGGTTTTTGTATGTATTTACTGCCATTTTGTTAGTTGTTTTATGTTTGTTTTTGTAGATTCCTCTATTCTTTTCTCCTTCTTTTAGTTTCTTCACTTATGGTTTGATGATTTTTCTTTAGTGTTAGATTTGTGTTCCTTTCTCTTTAATTTTTGTGTCTAGTGTAGCTTTTTGATTTGTGGCTACCATGGAGTTTATACATGTTGAGCTATAACTATATCTACTTGTTTTCAACTGATAGTCATTTAAGTTCAAACACATTCTAAAACCTCCACATTTTTTACACCTTCCCACCATGTTTTGTGTTTTTGATGTCATATTTTACATTTTCTTGTCCATCCCTTAACTGTTTATTTAACATATAGTTGACTTAACATACTTGTCTTTTAACATTCATACTAGCTTATTTAAGTGGTTGATCTACTGCCTTTGTTACATATCAATATTTGCCTTTTTAGTGGGATTTTTCTCTTTTAGTATTTTCTTATTTTTGTTACAGCCTTTTCTTTTTCACTTAAAGAAGACCCTTTAACCATTCTTGAAATGCTGGCTTAGTGGTTATGAACTCTTATTTTTTGCTTGTCTGGGAAACTATCTTTCCTTTAATTCTGAAAGAGAAACTTGCTGGGTAGAGTATCCTAGGTTATAGTTTTATTTTTTCCCCCTTTCAGCACTTTAAATATATCATGTCACTCCCTTCTGCTCTTCAAATTTTCTGCAAAAAAATCAGCTCTTAGCCTTTCGGGGAGGTCCCTTGAATGTGACTCTTTGATTTTCTCTTGTTATCTTTAAAATTCTCTCTTTATTTTTAACTTTTGCCATTTGAATTGTGATATGTCTTGGTGTGAATCTGTTCGGGTTCATCTTGCTTGGGACTCTCTGTGCTTCCTGGACCTAGGTATTTATTGTCTTCTTCAGGTTTGGGAAGTTTTTAGCCACAATTTTATCAAATGCATTTTCAACCCTTTCTCTCTCTTCTCTCTTTCTGGGACCCTATAACGTGAATGTTAGTATACTTGATGTTGTCTCAGAGGCCCCTTAAGCTATGCTCATTATTTGTTTTCCTTTTTGCTGTTCTGATTGGGTGATTTCCACTATTCTATCTCCAGGTTGATTATACATTCTTCTGTATCACCTAATCTGTTAATTCCTTCCAGTGTATTTTTCATTTCAGTTATTGTATTATTCATCTCTGATTGGTTCTTTTTTATATTTTCTAGTTCTTTGTTAAAGTTCTCACTGCATTCCTCTATTCTTTTCCTGAGTTCGGTGATCATTTTTATTACTATTGCTTTGAACTATTTACCAGGTAAATTATTTACCTCCATTTCATTAGAATTTTTTAATCTGCATTTTTACCTTATTTTTTTTATTTGAAGCATATTCCATTCAGTTCTCATTTTGTGTGACCTTCTCTGTCTCTATGAAATTAGGCAAAACAGTTACCTATCCCAGTCTTGAAGGTGTGTCCTTGTGTGGGATTATCCTTATGCAGTCTACTTTGGTGGCAGAGCTGGATCTGAAGTGAGCATAGGCAGGCCACATCTTCTCCTGGGGTGAACTGACAGCCATTATCTTTGTGGAAATAGGGCTGGAGCAGAGGGTTTAGAACCAGAGCCAGGTGCAGGTCAGGGCTTCTCCTTGGTTCAGTGGTGGTCACAGCCCTATGGGGGCGGGGCAGAGCCAGGACTTGAGGGGCTGGAGCAGGAACCTCAAGGTAATTGGGCTTCTCCCAGAATGACAGCAGTCTCCATCTTGGTTGGAGGTATGGCGAGGGTTCAAGGGCTTGAAGATGCACTTCTGAGCTCGCTTCACTTTCTTCCAACCGTGTGCATGTGTCTTGTTAGAGGTTGGGTTGAGGCTCAAGTTTTTCGAGTGCAGTTCTGAGCTGGCTTTCCTTTTCCCCAGGTGCATGTGCATGCAAATGTAGCAGCAATGGTAATCTTTGCCTTAGCAGGGAGCAGCACTGTAGCAGGAAGTGATGGAGCAGGAGTCTGGTAGTGGTTGGGGGATGCACTGGGGTGGTCCTGGCAGGCTGGCTGGAGTACTAGGCAATTTTCAACCTGCTGCTTCTGCACTGGGATCGAGAGCAAACAAGTCTGTGCACATGCTCTTCAAGAGCAGTCTTGGTTTCTTACAAACTTCCAGTAAGCCCCCCTGGTTTTCAAACAAGTTAATGGGGCTCATCTTTCTGGTGTCAGTCCCCAGGGCCAGGGTGCCTAATGTGGGGCTCAAACTCCTCACTCCCTATTGAGGATCCCTGAATCTGTGTTATCCCCCTCTTCTTCTGAGTCACCCACTAGGGATGTGGGCCCTGACTAGATAGCTTCTCCTCCCCACCTACCAAACTCTGTGCAGTTCTTTCTTTATAGCCTTGGTTGTAGTAGAGCAGTTCTTCTAATCTTCAGGTCATTCTCAGCCAGAGTTGCTCTATATATAGTTGTAGTATTGACGTATTCATGGTGAGCTCAGGGTCTTCCTACTCTACCACTTTGATACTGCCCCTCAAGTTGCACTAATTTAAATGTCACTAACAGTGTACAATTATGCCTAATCCTTACTTTTGAGAATAAGCATTTTTCACATCTTTGCTAATGAAAGGTAAAACATTAATTTTATTGCTAGAGCAATTTTTGTTTTTATTTCATTTTTGTGACTTGTCTTTGTGTGTGTGTGTGTGTGTGTGTGTGTATACACACATACATATTTATATATAAAGCTTTATTATTGTTTCATTTACTATACTTACGCAATATGGACACTCCAACCACATAGACCTGGACTTGAATTCCTACTGTGCCATTTATCATTATGCTGGGAATTAAACATAGTTTCTGTCTCACAAAGTTGTGGGAATTAAACACAAAATTCTGTATTGAGTGCTTAAACGAATAAGAATAAGAACAGCTAACAATGAATAGCACTTAAAAACGTGCAGGCACCTTGCTAAGTGCTTTATAATATTACCTATTTAATTCTTAAAACAACTCTAGGAACTAGGTAAGGTAGATGTAGTTTACAAAGATTTAGTAACTTGCCCAAAATGACAATGTAAAGAAATAGCAAAGCCCAGAGCCTGCCCTTCTATTCTCTGTAATTAATTATCTCCCTTGCAAAGTGAAAGTGACTTAGGCAAGAAACCACAAAGAAACACTGGTTTCTTAGGGAAAAGTTTCAATTAATTACCTGAGATTAACTCCCTCAGAGTGCTTGTTACAAATACACATTCCTGGGCACTACCCAAACCCCCTGAATCTGAATCTCCAGGTGAGTCCTGATAACCTATCAGTTTAACAAATAGCAAGATGCTTCTTATTATCAGGTAACTTTGGGAAACACTTTACTAGGTCAAATACTTGTGGTCATTACTCTTCACGATGTCATTTGTTGATTTGTTACTGCCTAGACATTGAATGGGATTGTACTACAACATAATCACTCATGTCCAGGCCGACTTTTCTTCTATATTTTATTGATTATAAACTGGTCAGTACTTCAGTCAGGCTGGTTCTATCTCTATTATATTGCATAAAAACTCTTAAATTTTTCTAAGCATGGATGGCAGTCTAATATTTTATATTGAAAATGAGATTTTAATCCTAGTTTTTATTTTATTGTTATAATTGAAATGAAGGATTTAAGAAATGTAGTATCAGATCAAAATCCTGAAGGAAGACCTCTTTTGTTTTCATTAATTCTTTCCTGTAGATTTCCATGAATTTTCTTTTTTTTTTAATGAAGTTTGAGTAAAGTTCTTATTTAATTTTACTGCTTCTCTTCCTCTGTCAAAGTTGAAAGAATTTTAGATATGAGCTTTCCTAATATTTCAGCTTTTGGTATATTCTTTTTCTTGTTATATCTATAGTCAGAACTTGCTTTCAACTTTCTGTTTATTTCAAGAATTATCTTGGACCATCTTTTTAAAATATGGTTTCCTTATGCCGGTTTGCTGAAGGTTTTAAAAATATATTTCTAGTTTTTTTTTTTTTTTTTTTTGAGCAGATATATGGCCTAGATAATTTCTGCTTCATGGAATTTCTGGAACCATTAAATTTACAATATTTTAATTATTTCAGTGGTGGTGATAAAAATGTTTACAAAGTATAGCAAATATTTCAACATGTTTATTAATCATAACATTTGAGTACGCTCTATCTGTATTTATGTTTGTGTTCACATGAGCTATTAAGAACTGAGAGAGGTACATTATTTTCTCCTATCTTTATTCTGCTCCTATCAACTTCTCCATGCATTATTAAGAGTTTTCCTCTATATATTCAAGTGCTGTATTACTCAGCACACACATTTTTATCCTCTTATCTTTTTGTAATGGATGGTAAACTTTATAAATATAAAATAATTATTTTCTTCCAGTTTAATGCTTTTTACTTCAAATTCTACATTGCCAAAGTCTAACAATGTGAACACTGCTTTGTTTATTTGTATACCTATTAAATAAAAATTTGTATACCTATAAAATAAAATTATTTTCTGAGATCTTAGTCCAAGTTGTTATTAATTATTTTTGTTTTGTTTTAAAAACATTTCTTTATAAACACGTGTTCCCAAAGTTGTATATATAACTTCAGTTTACATACAAAGGTCCAAAATTTAGTCAGATGGCTACATGTATCTGCAAGAGAGATTAGGCAATGATGTCTCTAACTATGTGTTCATATGCCCATCTAAAATGTTAGCAGGAGATGAGACTGGTGAGAATGGAGACTGGGCTACAATAAACAAAATTGACAATTGCATAAATTATACAACAGATAATTATTCTGCCACAAATAATACTCTGTGCTTTCTAGATGATCTTGCCTTTCCTTTGCTCCTATATATCCTTTATTTTTTAAAACTTATTCTTGAAAAAATATGAAATACATTCAGGTTTGGTTTTTGTCTATAGAAAGGAAGTAAAGATTGTTTTTGGCCTATAACTCAGTTCTTCTAAGTGGCTAGAATCTGGAACTCAGATATACAACTAGAAATAATACTCCCAATTTAAATTCTAGGTTTTAACATACACCTGATCATCTCTTCTCTAATGAGGCCACATACTCTTTGGTTCCCAAGAACAAGTTTTTTGACTTTGACGCAACTGAGTCCATGAAAACAATAATTCACAGCAACTACCGTTAAACAGTTCTGCTAGTAACTACTACTTATAAAACTACTACCATGCAGGATGCAACATCTCTGAGGAATTTGGAGAAATGATGGTAAAGTAAATTGTTTTTTGGTTGCCTTGAGTATCAGTGTTTCAGTTTTTCAGTCTCATTCTCTGAGACAGGAAGCAGATAGTGAAGGAAGCATGAAACAGAAAACATCATATGTCTTATGAAAATAATGACATTTTCATTTCTAATTCATACACTTGGACAAGTTATTTCATCTCTTTTAGTTTGAAGTTCTATGCGTGGATGACATAAGCTGTTACTCAAGCATAAACTCCAGTATTATTATTTGTGTGTTATTTGACGAGAAGTTTTAACAGATCAGAAACACTAAAACAATTGAATCACAATGGATAGTTCTAAGTTAATAGGTAGGGAGTCTAATAAAGGGTGTAAATTATCATTAGTAGGAGAAGTAATTCATATAATGAAAACCATAGAAAGATTTAATGAGAACCTACTCTGTGTCAAGTGATGCATTTGGCACTTTGTAATATATGAGTGTGAGTAAGACAGAGTATCTGCTCTCAAAGTGTTAATAATGGGGAAGGGCATATACTAAAAGAAAATAGAATTTAATAGAAGGGCTCTGCAATGTCTTGTGAGACAGTTTGCGATATATTCCTGAATTATTTCTCCACTCCAAAATCTCACTTATCTCACTTAGCATCTACTTGGTACAAGGCCTAACACATAGTAGGCTCTCAATAAGCATTTATCTTGACTTTGTAGATAATAAGACACATATATTAGCACAAGGTATTCACTGACTTCATCCCTTTTCCTTCCTGCCGAGGAAAATGTTGTTCATTTTCCCAAATTCCAATTTCTAGAGGAAAGAAGGCTAAATCATCTGTGTAATTAAAAGAGAAAAGAGAAATGAAGGAAGAAAATGAGAGAATAGACATATGGTAGGGGATGGCAGAGAAAGGATGGGAAATGACATATTTCAGGGTTGAGAAAGAGATGCAACAGACTAGTTTAAGAGAATATGTAATTAGGAGCTGAAAGGAAATATATATACTGGCTGTTTTGAAATATGTATTTAGATCTCTTTCATATCCTTTGAGAGAAATAAGTAAAACATCAAAAAAATTTAAGAAATACTCTTTAGAAAATGAGCTTTTAGAATACTGCAGTACTTCAGGATTGATCCCAAAAGACTTTTTAAGAATGTAAGAGATAACCATGAAACACCTGATTACATGAAGCAGTGGTTATTTCTTGTGGTGGAACTCAGCAGAAAGTTTGTGAAAAGCGTTTGAGCAAGTTGGGCAGGATTTGCATATACAGAGATGTAGACAAGAAGGCTCTTCAAGTACAGTGGCTACCTGGACTAGCACTAATTTTGAACACCTAGTAACCAATCATTTCTATTAGAGATGTAAATGTATTTACACATTAGCTATCTTGCCTTGAACAGTTGATTAGGTTTAATCAAGCCCTTTTTCTTTTCCTTTTCACTTCTAATTATATTTGTTATAATTAGACAAACGATCTTAATTGCTAGAGGCAATCTTTATTTCCAACAGACTGCAGACTTAAGTCAGACTACCAGACTAGAATTAGTTAGCACAAAATTGTTAAGTTTGTAGAGTAGTGTATTGATCAACTTAAAAAGCTTGTGAGTTCACTTACAGTTAAAGGGAGCAATTCCATTACCCAGTATATACATTTTATGGTGGTTTAACTGAACAAACACTTGCTAAAACAAGCATTTTATACAATTTTGTGGTTATCATAAACCTCAGAGTTGATATTTCCATTCCTGGGAGATTAAATCAAACATGTACAACTACTGACTATCACACTGATTGTAAACATAGTGGAAAGAACTGTAATTATGACAAACATGAACAGAAAATGTAACTTTAAAATTTCAAAAGTGCATTACCCTAACTGGATAGTTTCTGCATTTTATATTCCTATGTCTATTATACTCCTACGATCACAGAATAATATATGGTCTCCAAAGTGTTCCTTTTTATCTGATTGAGATATTTAATAAATAGCCCAGAATTTAAAGTCACAAAATAGATTTGTTCTTCAACATTACCAATAATTGGTTGACTAAATAATTAGAAAGGAATTAGAAGAAAAGAAAGGAAAGAAAGAAAAAGAAAGGAAAGGAAAGGAAAGGGAAAGAAGAAAGGAAGGAAAGAGGAAATGAAGAAAGACAGACAGATGGACCCTGCTATTTGGTTCACAGTAAACCTACATATAAAATAAAATTTATGCTTATAGGTATTTTATTTTTAACTAAGACTAAATAAAAAAATTTAGCCTTTAGCTTTTGCTAGATGTGCTCTATGTTTTACACAATATGAACAAAATTATATTCTTTTGACTTTCTCATGTTATGAGAAAGTTTCTCACGTTTCTCATATGTCTCAAGCAGAGACATAATAAGGTCTTTATTAAATTCCATTGCACTTTACAACTATGCCCTTTGTGTACATCACAATTGAAAGCCAATTATTTTTGGCAAGAAACAAACAGAACCTCTTCAGCACTGTATGTTATTTGTTCACTGAATTTACTGAGAAAAAGATAAGACATGGACTATATGCTTCTTTTATCTGATGCGCTCATTTACACTAAACATATAAATAAGTTTTTCTCAACTCTGTTTCTTTTTGTGAGCCTGTAACAAGGATCCCAGGCTCATAACAAGCAAACTGAACATTGGCTGAAAATATAGTACTGACCTTTGCTGAAGTAACCAATGACTAGATCTTAAATATGCTTTAGGGACACTAAAATGTGTGGCATTTTCATTGTAAAATGTGCTCATTATAGGTATAAAATGGTTTTGCCTGTGTATGGAGCATCTGTATCTGCTATTCAAATTTGATCTTTCAGGTGAATTAACAAAATAAAAATAAAACTCACTCTAACAAGTGGATGTATGAATAACTGCATGGATGTAAAATGGCTTCAGGATGTCATTCTTTTTAGTGAATTTATTTAAACTGTGTAGAGGTGAGGAAGATGCAGAAACTTTCTGTTGTGGAAAGTGATAAGATAAATTGTTTTGCTATGTTATCTATGTTTGTTCAAGAACATTTGGTAATAATGGAGTGGCATGATTTATTGGTATACAACAAAAGTTTTCTCTAGTGAACAGGCTGTGAAGCAATTTATGTGAGATTTTTTTTTTGAAGAAATTTAAATCAGGAACATTGACCATACTGACCAGAACTTAAAAAATATTACTGTAGTATGCTTACTAATGCACAATTAGAAACTGGTTGATGGTTATAGCATTTTGTAGTTTTGCTTGAAGAGGAGAGTTTATGCATTGTCATTGCTCATTCTTATTCTACTGAAGACAATTAGTCATCTGGCAAAGACCACACCTTAGGGTTTGCGGCAGCCATGAGAATGTGCCTCTGAGATCTCTCACTGCAGAAGGTATAATTGACTGATGGTCCCAGCTGCTGTGCTTTGAAATTCATCTCCACATTCATGCCAAGACCATGCTTCCTATGTGCCTCTCCTAGTCAATGGTTGAGAATGGCAGGGAAACTCTAAGTCTTTCTAGGAGACACAGAACTACTGTGATGGACAACTTTGACTCTAAAACACCTGGAAACCTTATTGAATCTTCTTTACAACTGCACTGCAGTCTCAGACACTTCTGCCCAGCTCTCCTTTTTTCTTTTTTCCTTCAGTCAGTCATACCTGAAGTGTTTTGCATTCTGATGGCCCTCTCAGGCTCTCACGGCCCCTTTCCTTCTTCTCTCTTGGGAGTTCCCTCTCAAAATTTTTTTCATGTTTAATCCTGTCTTTGTGTCTGCTTCCTAGAAAACCTGACTAACTCAAGGCAAACATAATATTTTACATGTCCCAGGTTATCATTGTTTAATAGAGGTTTCCCTGGGTCACACCAACTTGGTACCACTATAGCTAACAGAAATATAAGCAAAGCCATTATTCTCAGAGTTATTCTATCCACTAGTTCTTTCCTACTTCCTTCTGCCTTTGGTCAAGAAAAGGCCAAGAGGCAGTGCATTTGCTCAAAAACAGATCTCCTTTTCTAATGTAATTCCCAATGACAGCCATGAGTATGACCTGACTCTGATGCTATCGTGGCCTAGAATGATTGAGTCCTTCACTTCTGATTCTGAATCTAGCCATATTAAGGAAAATCAGAGAACAGTGATATTGTTTATTGCAACAATGGCAGAGGCTGAATGAACAAAGGCACAGAAGGTTTCATTTTAGTAGGTCTGAAGACCTTATGGAGGAAGAATTGTATAGCAACCTCATTCCAAATAATTTATTAACTGGGCCATCAAGTAACAACCTGCCTCGTTATTCAGAATATTCTGGTATTCAA
Source organism: Mesoplodon mirus (assembly GCF_964341445.2). Lineage (NCBI taxonomy): Eukaryota > Metazoa > Chordata > Mammalia > Artiodactyla > Ziphiidae > Mesoplodon > Mesoplodon mirus. Next base: position 29,462,467 of record NC_138976.1, on the reverse strand, counting down.
TAGATATACTGATGCTGGGTATACTGATGTTGAGCCACTCTTGAAATGGTTAGTAATGTTAGGATCCCTAAGTGCCTACTGCCAGATATTGAAAGATTTTCAAGAAATCAACATCTCAAAAGAAAACAGAGGGCACTATGAATTAGGGGGAATTTACTGATGTCTTTAGTATGTTTTTGCCATTTCTTGTCAAGTGATGAAAACAATCATAAGATAAGGTGGGCATGAAAATGTCTTCCTTAGAAAAAATACACACTTGATAATATCTTGAAATATTCTAGTGCTGGCCACTTATGGAACTGTGTTTCCATAAGGATTAAAATATTCTCATGTTTTTGCCAACCAGACTGATAGAGGAATTTATTCATTCATCAATGTATTTATTTATTAATCAATTCACTTGTAAATCATTCAAAATATTTATCGATTAGTATGTACTAAATAAGGGACTGTAACAGGTTAAGGGCTGTAGTAGACAACAAACTATGCCAGTCATTCTAGCAATCAAGACTCCTGAAGAGGAGTCCTAAAATGGTAACAAAATTAACAAAATCTGAAATGGCAGCGATGAACGCAATTTTAAAATTTCCTAGCCATTTTAGCAATGTATAAAATACATAATCAATAAATAATTGAATGTTATTTTGAATATATTTATTCAGTATAGATGGTTCACTAATGGCAACAACCAGTTGTGGCAAAGGTAAAGGCTTTTTAATACACTGATGGTGAATTTCTTTTTGGGATAAATAGAAAGCAATGCATCCAAAATTAAAATGGTCAAAACTTGAATATCACTTATACTTCAGAGTCCCATGTCTGGGAATCTATACTAAGAAAATGATATTAACTGTAAAATGAAACTTCATGTTCTACAGTGCAAATGTTCATTATTTTGAAAGACAGATTGGAAACATTCCAAATGAGTATTAATACAATAACTGTTATGGAACTTTAGTAAATGTGTAATTCTTCTGCCTTTGAAAAGAATGCTTATGGAGAATGTGTAATGTTTAGATTAAGTAAAAAATAGTTTAAAATTAAAGTAACATATTTAAATTAACTAGAAAAAATAAAATCCAAATGCGAAATGTATAACAGGATGAGCTTTAAATGTTTGAAAACATATGCTTAGAACAAGAGAAAAGAATTTAGAAACATGTTAACAATAACTGTTTCTGGGTGAAAAGTTATGCATGATTTACTTCTCTAACATATTTTGTGCTTTCCAATGTTATATATGGACACTATTTTCATATCTAAGTGAAATAACTTAAAATACAGAAAAATTATTCTCCAGAAGAAGAAAATTACATTATGTTACCTTTGTTAAGAGCTACAGACTAAACTGACCTGGAAATTATGCCAACATAGATCAAAAATGGTATAGAGATGATTAAATTTGCTTCTCCATGACTTATGTCTCAAAGAAAGAATTATCCATTTTTTCTTATTTGGGTAAATTACAAAGAAAAATTAATCAAATGTTTCCTAATTTAAGCAATATATGATAGATTTCTAAAACAATCAAATCTTTTAAACATTGAATTTGTTTACACACATGTAACATTTCAGGTTCACAGATCATTAGTGATACACATGAAAGATTTAATATGTCTCTTCCAATCTGCAATGCCATCCATCACGTTCATAGATCTAGGACCTCTAGCAATCTAGGCTGACTGCATTTTGATTCTGTCACATTTTCCTCCAGTTAACTTTATTAGTGTTGATCATGCCTGACTTTACTAAGATTCCTTTGGCTCCTTTAACCTAGGCTTTATTGACCTGGAATAGACAGCAGCCAGGTGACATCTTGGCTAACTATATTTTTAGACAATGTCTTATGTTCTTGAGAAAGAAAAAGTAAGGCATTACAGGCATAAGTTAAACTAATCTACCACAAGAAGAAAAATAAGGTAATATGAGTAATGCTTCAAATAATTAAATGTTTAGTTTAATATAAGATCAGATTTAGGGGAATTTGCCTTAGTATGTGATTATATTGGGCATAAAGGCAAACAGAAGGGAAAAATTTAGTAGACACACAGAGAGAGGAGCTGAATATATTTATAAGTTGGTGAAATTGATGAAACAAAGTCATGGAAGAGATAAGACGATACAGGAATCAGTGCACATGTAGAGAGATTGTCCTGGGACTAGAAAAGAGAAAGAATTGAAACAGAAGAGAAGGAATTAACAATACATTTAGATGCAGGCACATTTCTAAATGTGGTTGGGCAGCTGACTGAGTTCATAATTAGTTGCCTTTATTTTCCCTATGAAGAAGGAAGCCATTTAAGTAAAAAAGAAAACTAAATAGATTGAAAGCTTGAAGCTGCTGATGACATTATGAGAATGAAAATGGGTAAATAACGGAGCTGGTTAGGGAGAAGATAAGTGCTTTTTGAGCATACATTACTGATGTTTGAAAGGAATCAAGACACGATTTCTCTTTGATGTATGTCGGCACCTTGCATTCATGAAAGGCAATGAATTATTTCATTTAATTAAGCTAATGTTATTGTGCAATATATGATACTCTGCTAAACACTAAGAAGAAGAAAAAAATTACAAATAAGATTTGATCTCATATTTCAAGGACCTGCCTAAAAATACAAACGTTAGGCATATAGATAATTAAAATGAAAAGCAGAAGTGTTATGCATGCATGGCAGTTGTTAGGAGCATGGGCTTCACCATCAGAGTATCTGGATTGAATAAGAACTCCATTAGTTTATAGCTGAACATACTTAAACAGTCCCATTAACTCGTGTGCCCTTTGATTTCTTCATCTCTAAAATCTGGCTAATAGACCATATAGCTGGAGCATATATGTGAATCACTTTGTAATTTCTAAAGCTCTATGAAAATATAGTTTTCTTTATTATTGTATCCTATATGAATATTTCAAGTTGTAAAAGCCTTTAAAAAGAAAAGGAAGAGGGAAGGGAGAAAAGTGAAATAGAGGAAGGGAAGACAGGAGGCGGCGGATGCTCTGGTTAGAGTTTAGAGATGCTTCACAGAGGAGGTGCACTTTGCCCCAGGATTTGAAGAGTGTAGCTGCTGGTAGGCAGAATTAAGGTAACAAAGTTGTAACAAGTAGAGGAAACCACCTCAGCAACATTTTAGAGAAGAAAGGGTATAAATCACAATGAGGAATATAGCAGGCCAGATTACCTGAAAGCAGGGAAGTAAAAAGGCATAGAATGTATTCGTGGCCATATCTTAAGGTCTTTGAATTCTACATCAGAGTTGCCTCTTAAATTATGGTTAGAATAGAATCTAAAAATCAGATATTTCTAATGAGGCTTGCATTTTCTGCCCCTACCTGTGTGTATGGCCTCATTTCATGTCACTTTCCCCTTGCTTATGATGCTCCAACAACACTGTTTTTCTTTTGGTTTCCAAAACATGGCAAACTCTTTCATGCTTCTGGATTTTTGCCAATATAGTACTCTTTTTTTTTTTTTTTTCTAACCACTTTCATTTGGTAGACTCATGGCTCACTCTTATCATTCAGGTCTTAGTTTAAAGGTCTTGTTCTCTAGGACAGCAGTCCCCAACCTTTTTGGCACCAGGCACCAGTTTCGTGGAAGACAATTTTTCCACAGATGGGGGCGGGTCGGGGGGATGGTTCAGGTGGTAATGTGAGCGATGGGGAGCGATGGGGAGCGGCCGCTCACCTCCTGCTGTGTGGCCCGGTTCCTAACAGGCCGTGGACCGCTACCAGTCCATTGCCCGGGGGTTGGGAACCCCTCCTCTAGGAGGTATTCCTTGACTACCCTATATAAAGTAGAACACCTTCTATTATTCTGCATCTTCACCATGTTTTCCTTTATAACACTAGCTAAAATTTTAAATCACTCTGTTCTTGTCTGTTTACTTCATTCTCCATCCCCTGTTCTCCCCTGTACACCTCAGAATATAATCTATGATGCCAGGGATTGTGTTTATTTTGCTCACTGTTAATTGTCTAGCCTATTACTTAATATATAGAGGTGCTTAATATATATTTATTGAATAAATACATTAATGGGTTTTTCTTTAAGGAGATACTGAATAATTTTGAGCATGGAAGATATTTGGCTGTAAAAGATTGTGCCTTAGAAAAAGTAAACTAATACTAGATTACATAATGGATTATAAAATATGAGCCTGAACATAAATCAGTTAGTAGTTATTGAATTACTCATGCATTTGTTAATGAAAATCTGATCCACTGAGCACTGCAGAAGTGAAGGGAAGAAGAGTGAAGCTGTCCAGAGGTTGTGAAGAAAGAAGAAACAGGGGTAGAAATAGGGGAGAAGAAGATTGGATTCAAAGATGAAAAAAGCAGGGGAATGTAATTTTTCTCTGTTTTATCTAGTATGGAGTATTCCAGCTCTGTTTAACCTTCTTCTAGCTGGGAGAAAGTGATACTGAGCCATTTCAAGAGTCCTTGATAGTTAACTTGATTTAAGCCAGTATATTATGAAGAACTCTATAGAGCTGAAACACTGAAGTACATTGTTAAGGTATTACTTTGGAGAAATTTATTACAAAGTTTCCATTGTTATCATTTGAGGGTAAGGTCATTCTGAATTTCTGTTGTAAGTTTCATATGTCAGTACTCTATAGGTCAACCATTTCAAATGACAAGCAAATCATTCTTCCCTAGTTGTCAACACAAAGAATTTTATGTTTTAACTTGTAACAAAATAAGAGATTTTTCGTTGAAACACATTCAAGTTGCTTTTTAAAAACCTTTGGGAAATTTCCAAACCGTAACTGTAGGGTTTGACAAAATGATAAACACACAGAAGTCACATTTATTTTAACCAAGGATACTATTACAGCTAAGAATTATTTAAGCAAAACCTATTTCCTCAAGCATTCAAACATGAATGCATACAAGGGGCAAATATAATCTCAAGTAAGATTAATCAACATCAATATTGAAAAATAATAGTTTATGGAGTACATAACTCTCCTCTACCTAGCAACAAGTTAACCAACTAGTGATAGGTGACTCATAGTTCTAATGGTTTTGGTGGTACTAGTGATTTCTGTACTTTGTGGTTCTTGTGACTCCACAGGAAGGAGAACTAATATGTTATGTGATGTTTTCTTGTGTAATATTTGTTAATGTGATCTTTTGCAATATATATATATATATATTTTTAAAAATAGAATCCACTCACTATGATTTAAACAAATTTAGGTTGATTAGGATGTTTGTATTATATTTTTCATCTTTCAAGTGTTTCAAATGCATCACTTCATTTTCTCTTCACAGAAATCCTGTGCACTATATGATACCAATCAATCATTTCAAAGATGAAAAAATGGAGTTGTCCACAGTTATACAGCTTATACAGGCAGAGCGAGGATTAGAATTTAGCTCTGTAATCAGTGTGACTTTGTGCAAGTTATTTAATTTATTGAGCAGCATAATTTTTCTTATTGGCAGATGTATTTTTTTAACATCTTTACTGGAGCATAATTGTTTTACAATGGTGTGTAAGTTTCTGCTTTATAACAAAGTGAATCAGCTATACATATACATATATCCCCATATCTCCTCCCACTTGCATCTCCCTCCCTCCCTATCCCTCTCCTCTAGGTGGTCACAAAGCATCTAGCTAGTGCTATGTGGCTGGTTCCCACTAGCTATCTATTTTACATTTGGTAGTATATATAAATCCATGCAACTCTCTCACTTTGTCCCAGCTTACCCTTCCCCCTAGATAATATTACCTGCTCTCACTCTCTGTAAAAATACTGAAATTGTAATGAGCAGGTATATGTATCATTGTGTAGTCTCAAGAATTCTTTTTTTTTTTTTTTTTTTTTTTTGGTACGCAGGCTTCTCACTGCTGTGGCCTCTCCCGTTGCGGAGCACAGGCTCCGGACGTGCAGGCTCAGTGGCCATGGCTCACGGGCCCAGCCGCTCCGCGGCATGCGGGATCCTCCAGACCGGGGCACGAACCTGCCATCCCCTGCATCGGCAGGCGGACTCCCAACCACTGCGCCACCAGGGAAGCCCTCAAGCATTCTTGATATAACCCTTTTCCTTGGTTTTTTATGAGAATGATAAATTTGGGGAAAGAAGTTATCACTGCACTGGTCTTCGAAATTACTGTAGTCCTCACTTATATTCAGGTTAAAGAAATAAAAGTGGGGGGAGAAGAAATCCATATGCTACTTTCACTATGTTTATATTCTTTGAATTTTAAAATTGGAAAAGAAAATATAAATTAAGTGATTTTCACATTGAATAGGAGTTTGTGGATTTTTAATTTAAATCCACGTCCGTCCAACTCTATCAGTCTACAACTGTGGTACAGTGGATAAAAGTGTGAGCTCTGGATCCCAAGCCTGTGTGATTTTGAATCCTGCCTCCACTACTTACTCTTTATAGGATCACAGACAAGTTACTTAACCCACCGTTATCTTAACTTGTTCATCTATAAAAAGGATATAACAATACTTCTGCACAAGCTCGTAATGAGGATTAAAGGCAGAGTGTTTAAAACAGAGCCTGGCACATACTGAGAAAACCATAAATATTACTGGTGGCAGCTTGCTCTTCTTCTTTTAAGTATTGACAGCTTCCGTTTATCATTTTGGGATTAAAAAAATGTATACTTTTTTACTTTTCCAGATATACTTAACTGGTAGAAATTCAGATGTGTAATACATTATACAACATTTTAAAACTGTACAAACTACTTTTTTTAAAAAAGAATTAGCTGGATTTTAGAAATTAAAATATACTACAAATGTTCATTTACAATAACAGTAACTTATTTTTTCTTTCTGAGGTAATTTCTGGTGTCAGTGAAAATTTAAAATGACGATATTACTGTTACCCATTTGTGCTATTTTTGTTGAGGTATTACCATCTTAAAACAAAGGAATGATGGGAAATTGTCAATAGTTATTAATAAGAAATGATTGTAAGACAAAGTCATCCATCAATGATGTTGACAGATCCAGAAATAGATTATAACTCAATTACTATGAAATGATTGGAAGAATGATTTCTTGAATGATTCTTGGTAATATACAGCTTCACACACAAAAAAACAACAGAACACATTTAAAGAATTTTTTAGATGTAAGTGCAAGTATTATTGGTTCTTTTCTGCAATGTCTTATAATGATTCAAAATAATCCAAAATGGGGCTTCCCTGGTGGCGCAGTGGTTGAGAGTCCGCCTGCCGATGCAGGAGACACGGGTTCATGCCCCGGTCTGGGAAGATCCCACATGCCGCGGAGTGGCTAGGCCTGTGAGCCATGGCTGCTGAGCCTGCGCGTCCGGAGCCTGTGCTCCGCAACGGAAGAGGCCACAGCAGTGAGAGGCCCGTGTATCGCAAAAAAAAAAAAAAAAAAAAAAAATCTAAAATGTAGCAAATATTTTGCTTTCTAGCTTATCAAAACTGCAACATTTTTTGGCTTGTGAGTATATAAAAGTTTCAACTTCACGATTGCATTATACTATTCCATAATAGATGGACATTTTATTAGTCACTTTTTCTAGCAGACTTGCTATGTCCTTTTAAATGTTTTCTTCCATTCTGAAAGTTATTTATGTTCATTCTTGAGAACTAAGGATCAAGACTGTATGTATAATATTGAGTAAAACTTGGTGTAATATGTGAAGAGACTTTTATGGACAAATCTAATTTTGGGGTAAATTTATATGCATAAAAATTATATATCTCTTTCTATGTACTTATAATTTAGATAAATTATCCATATATATATAACAGTTTATTTACAGTTATTTCCTTCTTTTTTTTTTTTTTTTTTTGCAGTACGCGGGCCTCTCACTGCTGTGGCCTCTCCGGTTACAAAGCACAGGCTCCGGACGCACAGGCCCAGCGACCATGGATCATGGGCCCAGCCACTCAGCGGCATGTGGGATCCTCCCGGACCGGGGCATGAACCCGTGTCTCCTGCATCGGCAGGTGGACTCCCAACCACTGCACCACCAGGGAAGCCCAGTTATTTCCTTCTTTAAAGAAAGCGTTAACATTATAAAAAAAATTTTTTAAATTTGAAATATAGGGCTTCCCTGGTGGCGCAGTGGTTGAGAGTCCGCCTGCCGATGCAGGGGACACCAGTTCGTGCCCCGGTCTGGGAGGATCCCGCATGCCGCGGAGCGGCTGGGCCCGTGAGCCATGGCCGCTGAGCCTGCGCATCTGGAGCCTGTGCTCCACAACGGGAGAGGCCACAACAGTGAGAGGCCTGCATACGGGAAAAAAAAAAAAAATTGAAATATATACATTTAACAAATTGTTGTTAACCTTGTCTATCTACAAACTTGTAGATATGTGTAAGCATGATGCACACAATATATTTTCTATATTTCTTTATTTTTCTCTCAATATAATGACACATTTTTAAATACCTGTGAATAGTCTTCATAGTAACAATTTTAAAAGTGAGCATTATTTCTCACCCAGTGTTTGGTCATTAGAATCACTTGAGATGAGTGTTAAACATGTAAATTCTTGGTAACTTCCCAAGAGATTCTGATTCAGAAAGTCTAATAAGGGACCAGGAGTCTAATTTTTAACAAGTATCACATGTAACTCATATTAGTGGGCTTTTATGAGAAACAATTACTCTGGTTGAAGAACATCTTTTAATTAGCCATTCATCATTGTTAGGTAATCATACTATAGCTAAATATTTTCCCATTATTAAAAAAAGTCACAATGATCAACACTATAGGGAGATTATATTGTTTTATAATTATTTCCTTAAGATAAGTATCTATAATTTAAATGACAGGACTTAAGGTTTATGATCATTTTAGAACTTTTAATATCTATTGCAAATTTATTTTCCATAAACTCATAGTTTAAACTGCTTTAAAATTATATTTAATTATTTAGTTTCCCTGAAGCCTTATACCAATATTGAATATCATGTTTTGAAAAATTTATCAAAGTCAAATTATGCCTCTACAACTCCATTTCTTTGACTACTTGCAGTAGTTGGAAGAGTATCCATACACATCTTTTCTACATGTTCTCTTTGAAATTTTATTATTTTTAGTTTTAGTTTGTGGTAGTCACATTGCTATATACTTCATTGGTGTATTTTAGTTTTCATATAATTTAAAAAATATGTATAAAATGATTGAAACAGGTAGTATGCTTTCAGTATCAGATAATAGATACACATGAATCTCACTTAAATTATAAAGAGATCATGTTTTTCCCTTAAGAGTCCACAAGGTCAAAAGCTCCAGAAGTTAGAAAGGCACTAGATGCGTGAGGTCAGGTCTCTAGCTTGGCTTCTCTGTGATAATCCTGACTCCTCCCTCCTTAACATATTGGCTCAAGCTGGGAGCAGTTCTAGGTGTCACATTCAGAGGCAGTAACTTCCAGAAGAGAAGAGGCCAACACATTCAGTATGTATTTTTTGGGAGAGAACAAACCTTTGTCAGAATATCACCAATAGACTTCCTCTATGTCATTTGCAAGAATCAGATCCCCTTACTTATTTAAAATGAGGCACTGGTGAAAGAAACAGGATTATCATGATGGGTGAATCTAAATAGTATCTTCCTCTAAAGACAGGGATGGAATTAGGCAATTTATGGGATTTAGGAAGTAAAAATAAGGAAGTAGGCAACAAATAATGCTTACTATTAATAACCATTCATAGGTAAATTACCTGTTATTTTTTTTCTAGTTCCAAGTTTTGATATTATATTTTTGTGATTACTATGAAAGTGTGTCACTCAGATCTCATAGAGAACCTGCCGTGAGAGCCTAGTTGACTAATAGCCCACTGCCACCCCTTTGGATCTACTATCACTTTCCTTCAGACTATTCCAAGTCCATTACCGAGCCAGTGTGCTGGAGGTACTACTGCTGTATCCTTCCTGCCTAAGGCTGAAATTTTCCAGCAGGAAGCCTTTGCTCAGGGACATCAATGGCCTGGCTGAAACTTTTTCAGAACTTTATAAGAACATGAGACTCTTTCTATCCAATCCTTTCTTCCCTTTCTCCTTTCACAGGTATCTGACCTGCACTGGGGTCTGAAGGCTATTCCTCTCCTTCTTTATCCTTCACAGGATTTTTCCCCAATAAATTTATTACACTTCTAATTCTGCTTCTTGGAGCATCCAAGCTGACATGGTATTTAATCATTTGATCCATCCTATGATATATTCTGTAAGGTATTTCCACCTATACTAATTTATTTATTTAATTGTTGAATTTATTTAAATTATGTCTGCTTGGCACAAAGCTCTGTGTTTTTCAACATGGATATAAAAATTAATAGAAAAAGTTTACTTCTCTCAAGCACTCAGAGGTTTAAGAGATTCAGGCAGATGAATACATAATAATAATGCAAATTGGAAAACACTCTAAAAGAGGTATAAACAGAACTTGAAAACTCAGTGGAGAAGATACTAAATATCCATGCTTGTAGAAGTCAACATAGACTCTAAGCAACTTCCTATTAAAGTGGGATTCCCTGGTGGAACATGGAGGAATGGCCTTTTACGTTGTATTACTTAGGGCCGTGCTAGCTATAGCAAGATAGATCCAAATAGGCATAATGGCGCCAACCAAAATAGACATTTATTTTTCAATTACATAACTATTTAATTCTGATGTTCCTGGTTGATGGGGGCATTCATTTGGGAATTCACCTCTGGAGCTAGAGATGTGGGCATGTGATTTGGGGGCTACAGTAAGTAAGGAATAGAGGGGAAAAATGGAAATTGGGTTGGCAACAAATAGTATCCAATGCTACAACCATTTATGTGCAGTTAGCTAAATATCCTATTCCTGTTGCAATAGTGTGAAGATCTGATTTTATATATTTGGGGTGGCTATCAAAGTATGCCACTTATATATCCTTCAAGAGAGAACTTGATGTTTCCAGTCAGAGGGGAAGGGAAAAGCAAGAAAGACCATGTATGTGACAGTTTATGGGTGAGACCTAGAAATGACATGTCTCTTTTGCTTACATTCTATTGTCTGGAATCCAGTGACAAGGCATATCCAACTATGTGGGAAAGAGGGAGATAGTGTCTATGTGCCAAAGAAGAAAAGAAAACTCTTAGCAGTCCCTTCCACACAGGTAAGAACAATGTGCACAATGGTACTGAGTTGCTAGAAATTCTTGGGAGGTTTGCAGAAGTAAGAGTTCAATACACTTGGAATATAGGGTGCAGGGGAAAATGAAAGATAATGACGGTAGAGAAGCTAGTAGTTTTTCCAATGTTATTAATTAAATAACTCAAATTTATGCAAAGCTTTGTATGTTTACTAATTATTTTAGGAGCATTGCATTGCAAAGGGAGCTTGTTTGAGTAGGGCTAGCCAGTATAATTATTTCTTAATTATAAACAACTTTGTAAATTTAAACTAACGTTTACCAAAGTCTTTAGTTAATCTGGCCTTCATTTGTTCAGGGTTACTTGAAGTAGAAAATTTACATCCTAATGTTTTATTTATTCAGCAAGATGTGTCTCCAAAAAAGAGACTAAAATAGCAGAATAATAAAAGTTCTCTGGCAAAAAACAGGTTCCATTCTTCCTAGGATATGTGTTCACATAGATCCTCTCTAACATATTCCAATTATTTCACTAATGGAGGAGATTCAGAATACTATTTCATGCTTTTATATTTCTTTTAATTATTTAAAATTATTGAGATGTAAATGGACTTACAGATACTCTTATTCACCTATCGGTTTGGCAATAACAACAAAAAAAAAATCTGACAATAAAAAGTGCTGGTGAGACTGTGGAGAATGGGAATTCTCATAACCTCCTGGTGAGAGTATAAGTTGGTAAAATTTATTTTAGAGTCCAATTTTGCAGTACTTGGTAAAACTACAAATGCACAATCATAAACCCAATAATTCTGTCTATGTAATTCCCTAGAAAACATGTTGACAAGTGCAGACAGGAATTTCCTTTTAGCAGAGTTTAGAATGCAGAAGAAAAAATCAGCCCGAATGCCCTTCATCAAGGGGATGGATAAATAAAATGTGATATATCTATGAAATGGAATTCTACACTGAAGATAAAAGATTGAGCTAGAACTATGTATTGAACATGAGTAGATTTTTAAAAATGGAAACGGTGAGTGGGGGAAAAGCAAGGTATAGATTAATTTCTGTATCATATGTTATGCAAATTAAACAAAATACACTTCTAGTAAGGGAAGTGAATAATGGTTCTAGGGAAGGAAACAAAATATAATTCGACTTTATCTGTAATACTGACATTTACACTATTAATTTAAAATATAAAGCAAATATGACAATATGTGAGAAATTGTCAATCATAGGATATGTGTATTTATTCTATTATTATTTCTAATTTTCTATTATTTTAATTTCTTAGAAAAAAGATTTAAAATAAATAATGAAAAAGAATCTAAAAAAGAGTGGATATATGTATATGTATAACTGATTCACTTTGCTCTACAGTAGAAACTAACAAAACATTGTAAATCAACTATACTCCAATAAAAATTAATTTAAACATAAAATAAATAATGAAAATACATGTTTTTTCCTAAGTGGAGTTAAATTAGTGGGATAATAAGTTATTGGGCAAAAATATTGTCAGTCCTCCTTACAACCTTACATTTAGAGGGGTAGGCTATAGGACAATAACTGCTATAACATAGTTAGATATTTGTTTAATATTCTATATGAATCACATCTCAGAAAGACTGGTTTAAAACTAATCTATATATGTGCAAAATTAACTTGTAAACAGAGTGTTCCTCAGCTCCAGGAAGGAAGCTACATTTACAAAATAAATTCTCCGGAATTTCGGCCAATGAACATTTCAGGAAACGAAGTTATTAAGATACATAAGATTATATATATATATATATATATATATATATATATATATATATATATATATATATATATATATATATATATATATACACACACACACACACACAGGAATTCTTGCAGGGAAAGACTCCTTGTTCTTATGACAAATGACATGAAATTTAGTTTATAATATTTTAACATCTATTTTGGCTGCTCAGAGATCTATTTTGTTTGTCGATGTCCTATATTTACAACCATTGTTTCCAAAATAGATGGATGAGGTTATGTTTTTAAAAGGGATAATATACACACAGATCCTTACACAAAATCTGGAAAATATCAGAAGTAGCTATTATTATTATTAAAGCAGAATTCTATCCATGTAAGTTTTTAACTGAAGCTAAATTGTTTGTCATGAAATTCTTTCCTGTGTTTTTCCTTTTGAGGAAGCTAAATAAAAAAAAAACAGAATTCCAACTGGAGTATAAAAGGAGAATAATTAATCTACAGACAGACAAGAAAAGTTTTGTTAAAATTATTGACCATGATATTTCACCTGTAATGGCTCCCTATACTCACAATAACTTTAGCATATTAACAAGCTAGTTTAATAATCTACATATACAGTGTTTCTGTTTCTTATTCTTTCCCTGCAATATCCCATCTGGGCCCTAGTTGGAAATTTGAATATCTCAGTGAACTTAATGAGAATCCAGGACTTTGAGAAACTGAGACCATAGGCAAGTGTCAAAGTTTTCAATTTATATATTATCATTCATCTAAGCAGTCCAAAGGTTGTGAGGGGAATACCGTGAAGGCTTCACCTTCAGCCCCTCATTTAATAAGGAGGAAAAGATACCTGCAGGGTTCTGCTCCTCACTGGGGAGGCAAACACCCTTGCAGTGTACTTGCCCACCCAAACAAAGCAAAAGGAAAGAAAGGGAAGAGAATAAACAGCTCTACTTCAGCAACAGATGTTGCCTGCAGACAATGCTCTCATGTTAGGTGGCTGTCTTCTGAGCCTCCACAACAGGGAATTTTCCTCATCTCAGCACTTAGAGCACTGATCCATGTTGTCTGTTTTCCTGTTTGTTTCTCCCACTAGCTACAAATCTTAAGGCAAAATTGATGCTAGGTTCATCTCTGTATCCCCATTATCAAAGATGGTGATACAAGAATCTCACTAGGCACTTGATAGTTTTTGCCTGAATAAGTGAGTTAATGGTTAAAAATCTTACTCCCTCCCACCCCATTCCAAAGTTAACCCTGATTCTCCACTGTCTAAGTCCTTTGTTTATAATGATTCTTGAGCCAGTCTGGACTGAAACTGAAATAAGGACAGTAATAAACTCATCCTTTAGCTGTGACTTTGTGAGCTAAGATTTGACACAATCTTGGTCCCTAGAGTCAGAACCCCCTCCCTCCTTCCTCATGGGTCTTCAAGACTTCTTTGTTGCCTAGCAAGGATTCATTGTGATATGGGCTAAACCAGTCTTGCTTTGACCACACTTGCCTCCAAGCATTTGCACCAGTCATAGGGAAAAAAATATTAGGAACTAGCAGTATGAGACTTTCACATGGGGTGGAAGATTAAATAACAAAATACTAACCATAGGATTACAGGGCGCTTCTAAGAGAGTGAAGAAAAAGAATATTAAGAAAGCAGCATGACAGTGTATGGAGCTCCCTGACAAGAAAGTGGAATTTACTGTAAAGAAAGATATATGACTAAACCATTTTTTTAAATGGAGAATAAGACAAGACAGATAAAACTGTTAACATTTATTGAGATACTGCTCTGTTTTACATACATTGATTACATTCTTATAATAACTCTATGAAGCACTATCATGACTAATATTTTTATAGATAAGGAACCTAAGACACAGAGAGAATAAAACAATGAATTGCCTAATGATCACACAAACTGGACACACAGTTTGCCAGGACCCAGCAAAGCCAAGAGATTAGGGTCCAGAGACTGTGATTTCAACTTTTATCACCCTGCCTTGTGCAGGATTAATTCTGAGAAATGTATATTGCCAAAGGTAATGGTTTATGGTTTCCAGTCTGATCACAATCTCCAGTGATACTAACACCATTCCATTCTGTTCACTCAAGTTTGAGCCACTCCTCTGTTCCAGTGGCTTCCCTAAGCATACTGGTTAAGCATGGTATATAAGAATACCTCCTAAGCATCAGCATCACCTGCCACTTTGTCTACTCAACTTCTGTTCCAACCAACAGATAGATACTGATTTTGTCAGGCTATTTAACTATTTTGTTCTTTCCCAAAAGATACTACCTGTTTACTACAATGCCTTTTCTACCCTTTTTGTTCAGGTTATTCTTGATTTAATAGGCAGGTAGTCTTCTTAGAACTACCAATTCATATTCATTTTCATCTTATTATATACTCTTCATGTATCCAATAGACTGTATTCCTTGAAAGATTGTGTTCATTTTTGCATGTCCAAAGTTTATAGTAGGTTCTCAATAGTTATTAAGTACTAAATTAAAGAATGATTGGGAGATTAAGACTTAGATGCTTTACCTAATGTAAATCTTCCAGAATGTCATGAATCTCAAAAATTTAGGCAATCAGGTTTTGTACAATGAGGAATTATGGACAATTTCCTGTACTAGGACTTCAATGTGACTCCATTTTTGAATATGCTAAAGATATTTTTTAAAAATAAAGAGATTGTGCCAGTTTTACCCTATTATAGCACAACTTTGCACAATATTAAAATCTGGTTATAATATCAAACCAGATAACCAATTAATGAAATGAGAAAATAAATTAACTGGATTTAATTGACAAGGGATTTTTTAAAAATTAGCTGTTATTAGATAATTGTTTGACTGGATTTATTCAGATGGTCAGCTTGTGGGTTCCTGCATGCAGGCATAGGAATGTTCTGATGATGAATTGGTGCCCATAAATATACTTCACTCTCTAAAATAGGTGATATGTAAACATAAGGTATTACTTATACCTGTCAACAAAAGAAGGTACAGAATGAGATATTTTATTGTTCCCATTCTCATCTTATGTCTTTTCCCCCTTCAAACATGAAGAAAACCATAAAAATAAATCTATCCACAAAATGACTGTCTCACAGGATTCATTTTCATTGTAACCATAGTTCTCCATTTCAACACACTATACAAGGTAAACAAAACAATAGGATATAGAAATTCTTGTGTAATTGCATTCTCCTATTTTCTCTACCTCAAGCTTCAATAAATCTGGGATATATAAAATTCTTTCTGTAATCAACCAAAACAGCTAATATGGAACTTATATCTTTCTTTAAAAAATGGCTTGATTTTTCTGATTACAAAAGTAAAACGAAGTTGAAAAACTCAGATAATACAGAAAAGCCTACAGTTGAAAGTAAGGCTCACAAATAACCCAAAAGGCATAAACATCCACTGTTAATAGTATAATGTATCTACTTCCAAGTTCTTAATGTACACATATTATAAACACATAAAATTATTTAGTTTAAGAAGAAATGATTCGCTCTAGACCTATGCTCTGCAACTTGTTTCTTTTTAATATATTGGTACTACCCATGTCAATGCTAATGCATCTACTAGGTTCTTTTAACAGTTAAATGTGATTTCATTGTATAGATAAACCTATTTGTTGTAACCATTGTTTCCAGATTGGAATAATGTTGGAGTGTGTGTGTATGAACTCATGAAAAAAAAATTTAAAGGCTAAATCCCTACAACCAGATTAGTTAAATTATATTTTAAAAGTGATGGATTTTGCCAAATTGCCTTCAGAGAATTTTGTATGAATTTATACTCCTATCAGCACTCAATATTAATGTAATGTTCCTTATACCCCTCCGACTTCCAGAATTTTCCTGGCTGTTTATATGATTCTTTTAATTCCAAATAAATTTAACATTCAACTTCATAACAATTCTGTTGTTGCTTATTATTTTATTGTGATTAAATTAAATTCTTAAAAATAAAATACATAGTAGAGTTAATAGCCTTACATAACCAGAAATCAGGCATATGTCTATTATTCCAGGTTTCATTAATGTAGCACAGTTATAATTTTCTTTATATAAAAACTACACATATCTCATAATTCTACCATGTTGTGTTGATGTTATTGTGGCCATTATGCTACCATTAATGGAATCATTTTTTCTATTGTATGTTTATGTATTGCACAATATATGAAAAATGCATAATATATGGATATAAAGTATCATTTTCATTATATTCTATTTCTTCTATCATATTTATGTCACTGTTTCTTTATAGGGAAATGATTGGGTTGTATATTTATTGGTAACCAACAAACTTAACAAGCTCTTATGTTTTAAAAATATTTTCATATATTTCTTAACATTATTTCTAGGTATAAAAGTCCCCATGCTTCCTCCAAATAATGATACATTTGTTTCCTAATATTTATATGATAATATGTTATAATAATATGTACTATACCAACAAATAAACATATTATATATAACTTGATATATAACAATGAATTTTTGCTGTTTTGTGCTCTTCTTTAATGGGACGGACTAATGGTACATGGTATCACTGAAGATTTTTACTCTTCAATATTATATAATAAACTGATTGGTCTTATCTAATAAATTTTGAATTGTATTTAGCTGTGTCCAATATTAAGATTTTAATCTATGATATCTTTCTATTGGGCATTAGTCTCATATCTTTACCCATCTTTTTTGCTTCAGTATGTTCATGTGACATTTAAATATAAATACTTAAATATACATGTGTTTTGTCTGACGTTTTTCCATCTCCTCTAACCCCCATTCCTCCATAATTTAGAAGAATTGTAGTCTAGTTTTACCAGTGGTTACTTTTATAACATTAAGTAAAATTTTTCTCAGCATCTCAATTATAGGAATGAAGAAATAATCGAACCAGTCAGAGTTGAGGCAGCAAAGCAGAAGTTACTGTAAATGTTTGTAGTAGAAACAGTTCTAACACAGGAAACTAGAGTTTTACACAGCACAGGAAGGATGAGTAGGTGAGCAGGCTGAGGTGAAGCAACAGCAGGTCATCTCAGTTGCTAACAACACCACACTCTTAGTGGTGTCACCCTCCAGTATCCCAGCTGCCTGCAGAACAGAAGCAGCAAATGATAGTAACTTTCTTCCAAACTGCTGTGAATTTCAAGAATAGAAGGAAAGCTGCCACAAACTACTTCAGCTGCCCACAGCACTGATTCAGGTGACTGCAAGAGCTTTCTCTGTGCCTGTAACTATCAGTGAAAATAAGGGCTTTTGCCTCTTAAGCAAGTTCCTCTAATTGACAGACTCTAACCTAGAAGTAAACATGGAAAGTGATTCTGGGACATTTATTTCTAAGCTCCTCCCCAGTGATGGAAAGAAAAACGTAGAAGAGTCACGAATAAACAATGAACCACAGAGAGTAAGGAATACCTGATGTCACAAATCTGTTATGATGAAGAACAAAACTGATGCTAGATGCCTTTTTCCCCTATCTACCTGAAATTCCTCTTCTTCCTAGAAAGTTATGAAAAGATTTACCCAAGCTATTATCAACAAACTACTTTTACATTATCTATTTTATATTTCAGAAACTGTATTATAGTAAATAAATACATTGTTTTGCTACCACAACTAACTTTATTTTTTCAGTTTTTAATTCCATCTTTAATTTGATTGATTCTGTACTTACTGCCAGTATTTTATTATTTTACTTCTCCATTTCCAAGTAGTTTTTATTAAGGTTCAATTTGTGTTAAATGTGTTAAATGCATAGATTATTAAATGTGTTAAATGCATAGATTATTTTGTTAACGATATTGGTAAAGTTTACTCTAGATTTCTGTTGTCTGTTCTTCATGTCTATAATATTTTCTAATTACACTTCAGTCATTTTCTCTTTTTGCTCATTTTGCGTGATTTTCTCAAACTATCAATTTATATTATTAATTCAGATGTTTAGGATATTTATTGTAAACTGTTGCCTCTATTATTAATTTTAGGTAATTTTTTCCATTTTGTTCCTTATAGTAATTCTTCTTTTTAAATTAAACTTATTTTTGTTGCTTTATCATTTCTTCTTCAATAACATTGCATTTCTTATATTATTTTCAATTTTGTGAAATAAAACACACACGTAAAAGAACATACAACATGGATGTACTGCTTTAAATTATGTTTAATATGAATATTATTAACATTCCAGAAGGTCCTTGTATGTACAATTTTAGTTATAATACTTTCTTTTAACATAAAAGTTAGCTTAGGTAAACACTATCATCATTTTATGGTAAATAGTTCCTTGTATTATTTATACATAGTTTTATGATGCATTAATGAAATCTCTATACCATATAATATAGTATTGTCTGTTAAGGTCCTCAACATAAATGAAATAATTGTGGCTTTTTTCCCTTTCACCATTAGTTGTGTGAAGTTATCACATTTTAATTCTCATTGATGTGCAGTATTCACTTCTTTGAATACACCATAATTTATCAAATTCACTTTTGATGGGCACTGGTATGGATTTCAGTTTTTGTCTTTTATGAAAAATATAGACATAAATATTTTATATGTATCTTTGTACAAAATGTGCATTTTGTACAAAGGGCCTTGCAACTCAATGTGTGATATGTGTAGAAGTATCAGCATCACTTGGGCAGTTGGTAGAAATGTGCTATCTAAGAATCCACCCAGAATTAACCAATTTGAATCTCAATTTAAACAAGATCCCCAAGTAATTAATGAAATATGAGAAACACTGCCCTATGATACACTCATAGGAGTGCAACTGCTCACTGATAGAACATACATATTTTCTACAATGGTTGACAATACCAATCTGTTTCACAAAGAGGTTGGACTTAACACTCTTGCCAGAAGTGAATGAAATGCTCTTGTTTCACCTCCTCTTCAATATTTGTAATAGCAATAATTTTCAATTTTTGTTAGGTGGGTGAGAAATTGGTATCTCCCAGTGGTGTGTATTGATATTTGTTAAGTTTTTATGGTTTGGAGTCTGCAATCTTTTTAATTGCAAAGCAAATTTTGTTCAGATAGGTATTCTGTTTATGTTGTAATTCTATATTATTGTAATTTTATCCTTTTTGCATGCTATTATTTTGTTTCATTTCTTTTCAAAGATGTAAATTTAACTTAATTTATTAATTTTAGACCTCTTACCTGTGCTGATCTCTCTGTGATGGATATCTGCTTAATAAAACATACAAGTCTATAAAATCAAAGCTATAATATAGAGAAAGGATTGTATAAATATAACAAAATGTTTGCTTAGGCATGAAAAGGTTAATGTGAGTATTTGTTGACTCAACTTAGAAATACAGCTTTTCTAGACTTCAATTTTCCCATTTATTTTTTTCCATTTGAGAGGTAGGATAGTTAATGGAAATAGAAAATAAAATTGGCATTAGCTCACAGCTACTTATGGTTGAAAAGAGATAGCACAGGCAAGAATTTTACCTAGTAAAGGCCTTAAATCAAGCATATGTGTTATATGTAAAGCCATTCTGAGTTGTACTGGAGACAAAACCACTGAAAGACCTTTGGATCAAATTTAAAGTAAAACTGGATAATGTTATCTGCATTTAAAATTTTAATTACAAAACATAGCTTTTTTTTTTTAACACTTCAGAAATATTTAAAAGTGGAATCAAAGGTCCAAAGATTTGGTTTACTAAAGTGAAAAAATATTGTTAATCAATGGAAGTGATTTATTCTTTAATCTCCTGTTAAGAAGGATATGCTGACTGTTATAAAATCATTGACTGTGACTTCTTTAACTTAAAACATGAAATGGCATCTTAACTGATAAAACTTAACCAGAAACAGCAGGCTGCTCATCAAAAACACTATTCTCTGCCATTAATGAGTGAAATCTAGGGCAAGGACAATCACATAAATGTTAAAACAGATTATGCCAATTATACAGAAACCAAGAGGGCTCTTCCATGAATATTTAAATTGTGAAATACCTCAATTCTCAGGAACTCTCAACTTTCTGTTTTCTAACTGCTACCTACCTAGTACCTTTTTTATTTATGTAGGCAGTACATTTCTGATGTTTGCTGTTCCCACATAAATAGAGGAGACTGTTGGAAAGAGTATGCAGCAGAGAAAGCTGAGTGAGGAACATGATTAAATAAATTAAACCTTATAAATTTAAAAACTGTCTCACATGGAAATGGAGTTAAACACATTGTTTATCTCCTTGTGTGTACCTGTGGGATTAAAGAAAAAAATAGGGCTTCCCTGGTGGCGCAGTGGTTGAGAGTCCGCCTGCTGATGCAGGGGATATGGGTTCGTGCCCTGGTCTGGGAAGATCCCACATGCTGTGGAGCAGCTGGGCCTGTGAGCCATGGCCACTGAGCCTGCTCATCTGGAGCCTGTGCTCTGCAATGGGAGAGGCCACAGCAGTGAGAGGCCCACGTACCGCAAAAAAAAAAAAAAAGAAAAAAATAAAGGTCCAAGTGAATAAGTTTTAAATTTTCTTTCTAAGGTTGCATAAGTGGAATTCTCTCTTTAATAGCACTTAGTGAAAAAATGGACAGAAATGGACAGTTTTGATATTTTTGGTAAATACAAACCTATAATCCTCACATTAACATAAATGACCTCAATATGCCATCTAAAATCAGTGGCATAATAAAAATAATATGGTTCTTTCATTAATTTTCATTATGCCTACTTCCTAGCTGAATCTTAATTTCTTAGGCAATCTTATCTAAATACGGTTTGATATGTGGGGCACTTCTGTCCAGACAACTGCTTCTAAATGATGCTTCCAAAGTTTCTTCCTAGCACATCTATTGTGATATCTGACCTGCACTTGTTTCAACAGTCTCACATTAATGTAGAAAGAGGTTTCATATATCACTAAACTAGGAGACTCTTCCAGCATAACAGACTTCAAAAATGCCCACCTCATTGGAGTCTAAGATTCCAATCTTAATATCCTTGCTTTCCAGTCTTATAAATAAGAAAATTCCTGTTGATGCTTAGATTTTTGTTTTGATTTAAAATATTTTCTTATACAGTTTTGGCCTGATTCATTTTGCTACCTTTGACGATATTTACAGTGAAGATCTATTTCTCTTTCTATGGAGGAGATAAATTAGATTTGGGCATTATCTCTTACCAGAACCTAAAGAGCTGGCCAGATTTATTAATCCAAGAGCAGAGTCCAAAATTGAAACAAAGTTCAAGATACACATACACTGAGTCCACTAACCAAGCTGTTAATTCCAGAAGATTGTCAAAATGAAGTACGTGAATCATGTGAAAAGAGGAGTGGACTCAAAGACTGAGCCATCCAGTTTATAAAAAGTCAGAAGATTTAAAGAACAAACAAACAGAGATGAACAATACAATAACGGGAATGAAATATACACTAGAAGGAATCAATAGCAGAATAACTGAGGCAGAAGAATGGATAAGTGAGCTGGAAGACAGGATGGTGGAAATCACTGTCATGGAACAGAATAAAGAAAATAGAATGAAAAGAAATGAGGACAGTCTCAGAGACCTCTGGGACAACACTAAATGCACCAACATTCGAATTACAGGGGTCCCAGAAGGAGAAGAGACAGAGAAAGGGTCTGAGAAAATATGTGAAGAGATTATAACTGAAAACTTCCCTAACATGAGAAAGGAAACACTCACTCAAGTCCAGGAAGTGCAGAGTCCCAAACAGGATAAATCCAAGGAAGAACATGCCAAGACATATATAAATCAAACTGACAAAGATTAAAGACAAAGAAAAAATATTAAAAGCAACAAATAACATACAAGGAACCCCCCATAAGGTAATCAGCTGATTTTTCAGCAGAAACTCTGCAGGCCAGAAGGGAGTGGCACAACATATTTAAAGTGATGAAAGGGAGAAACCTACAACCAAGAATACTCTACCCAGCAAGGCTATCGTTCATATTCGATGGAGAAATCAAGTTTTAAAGGCAAGCAAAATCTAAAAGAATTCAGCACCACCAAACCAGCATTACAAAAAAATCCTAAAGGAACTTCTCTAGGCAGAAAAGGCCACAACTAGAATCAAGAAAATTATGAATAGGAAAGTTCACTAGTAAAGGCAAGCATAAAGTAAAGGTAGGATATCATCCACACACAAATATGATATCAAAATCTTCAATTCATCCTTTGATGAACACTTAAATTATTTCCAGTTTTTTTTTTTTTTGCTATTATCAGTAAAGATGTTATGAGCAATTGCTTACAAGTCTTTTTGTGGGCATATATTTGTCTTTAGCTTGCATAAATGCCTAGGAATGGAACCCTTGGGTTACATGTTTTGTGAATGCTTAAACTTTAAAATAAACTAGCAAATTGTTTGTCAAAGTAGTTGCACCACTTTACATTTCTATCAGCAATGTATTAGAGTTCCAGGTGCTCAGAAATCTCAACAATATTTAATATTCCAGTCTTTATTCTTTTAGCAATTCTTGTGGTAATGAAATATCTGTCATTTTAATTAGCTTTTTTTCTGATAATAATTGATATTAAGCATCTTTCCTTGTGCTTATTAGCCATTTGTATTTATTCTTTTGTGAAGTAACTACTGAAGTTTGGGGTGTTGTTTCCTTATTATTGGGTTCTAAGAATTCTTCGTATAATCTGGATATAAGTCCTCTGTCTGATACATGTAATGCAAATAATTACTTCTAGTCTATGGTTTGCCTTTTAACTTTCTTAAAAAATGTCTTTTTGAGGTGGCTTCCCTGGTGGTGCAGTGGTTGGGAGTCCCCCTACTGACGCAGGGGACGCGGTTCGTGCCCCAGTCCAGGAGGTTCCCACATGCCGCGGAGTGGCTGGGCCTGTGAGCCATGGCTGCTGGGCCTACGTGTCCGGAGCCTGTGCTCCACAGCAGGAGAGGCCACAGCAGTGAGGGGCCCGCATAACGCAAGAGGGAAAAAAAAAAAGTCTTTTTGAGAAGATAATATTTCCTTTTAATGAAATAAACTTCTTTGTGGGAAGGGTTTTAAATATGAATTTACTGTATTGAATAGATATAGGGTGAAACACATTTTCTATTTCACCTTCAGTCAGTTTTGGTAAGCTGTTTCTCAAAGATTTTGTTTATTATAGCTAAGTGTAGAATTTATTGACATAAAGTTGTTCATAATATTTCTTCATATTCTTTTAATGTCTGAAAAAATTGTAGTGATATACACACTTTCACTTCATAATGCAATTTCTTTCTTCCTTCCTTCCTTCCTTCCTTCCTCCTCTGTCCCGCCCTTCCTTTCCTTCCTTCCTTTCTTTCTCACTGTCTCTCCTCTCTCTCTCTCACTATGCTTTGTTATGAGATTATCACCTTCGTAAGCGTTCAAAGAACTAGCTTTTGTCTTAGTAATTTTCTTTATTGCTCATGTGTTTTTTATTTCATTGATTCCTAGTCTCATCTTTATTATTTTCTTCTACTTAAAAGAATTAAAGATTTTCTTCTTTTCTTGAATAGATATTTAAAGCTGTAATTTCCACACTAAGCAGTGCTTTAAATTCATTCCACAAATTAAAAAATGTTGTGTTTCCACTGTCATATAATTTGATATGTTGCATTGATTATATAATAATTAATCAACTCAAAGTATTTTTCAATTTATTTGTGGTTTCTTTTTTGACTCATGAGATATATAGAAGTGTGTTGTTTAACTCCAAATAGCGAATATTCCAAATTTATATTTGTGATTAATTTCCAATTAAATGTCTTTGTAGTCAAAAGTTATACTATGTAAGAGTGTAATAAAAACTTCCTTGGTGAAAGTTCTGTGTGCACTTAAAAATAATGTGTACTTGCCAGCTATTAGGTGTATTATCCTGTAAACATTAATTAGGGTAATTTGTTTGAGAGTATTTTTAACATAAATTGTATCCTTACTAATATTTTTCTACTTGTCCTGTCAATTATTGAGAAAGTTATGTTAAAATATATTGTGCATCTAGAATCGAGAACAACTGAGTCACATATAAATAGCCACGGATACAATTTAAAAGAATTGGGAACCATTAAATGACATCTGAATGTGTGCGTATTGAGTTTTAATTATAGCAAAACTATGATCAGATTTTCAAGTCAGATAAAGATAGCTTCAACTTAATTTGAGGAATGATTGGCTGGTGGAGATGGAGTTTCAACAGAAATTGGAACCAGAGGTATCTTAAGAAGGCTATGTTAGGGGCTTCCCTGGTGGCGCAGTGGTTGAGAGTCTGCCTGCCGATGCAGGGGACACGGGTTCGTGCCCCGGTCTGGGAAGATCCCACATGCCGCGGAGCAACTGGGCCCGTGAGCCAAAATTACTGAGCCTGCGCGTCTGGAGCCTGTGCTCCGCAACAAGAGGGGCTGCGATAGTGAGAGGCCCGCGCACCGTGATGAAGAGTGGCCCCCGCTCTCCACAACTAGAGAAAGCCCTCGCACAGAAATGAAGACCCAACACAGCCAAAAATAAATAAATAAATAAAGCAAACTGTCAACAAGTAAAAATAAAAAAAAAAAAAAGAAGGCTATGTTAATAGTCCAACAAAGGTAATAAAATGTTGAATTAAGGTAGGAAATGGACAAGGGAAACCATGTGAAACATGATATATTTGCAAAATAATATTGGATTGGGTTGATGACAAATTACTGAGAGGGATGTGTCTAAAATAATGATATTAATTAACAGGTTTTAATACATCCTATTGTAATAGGTGGTCAGGCTATTGAGCAGAGGAGAAAAAGCAGATTGTGGGGGAGGAGGAGTGCAGGGAAGATGATGGCATATTAACTTTTTGACATCTGTTGCACCTCATGGATAAGTTGCCAATTAGGCAACCCCTTCTCACTGAGTAGGGATTGTGGTGCTGCAAATATAGATTTGGACTAAAGAATGTATGAAAGTTGAGAAGACAAAGACTGAGGGCAGAACTCAGAAAGATTATATATACATATATATATATATATATATATATATATACACACACACACATATATACACATACACATATGTACATAAATATATACATACACATATATTAAATATATTTATCATACATCCTCAAAGTGCATATTTATGTATACAAACACACATATGCATGTTTATGTATATATACCTATATGTGTATATATGTATGCATATGTGTATATATACTCATATATGTACATACACATACACTGTGAGCATGCTGAGCTGACTCAGGAGTGGGAGTAAGGAAGAGTTTTTCAGAAAGATTGGGTAGAATTAGGACAGGTTTCAATTGTGAAATCTAAGGGAAGAGAACCTTCAAAATGAAGAGGGCCATTAAAAGAGAAAAATTCTACATTGTCAAGTAAGAATAAAGGTAAAAATGAGGTCTCTGGTTTTGAATTTGAAATCTGATTGGTTATCTCATAAAGCAGTGATCATTTGAAGAAATAAGTCTTCTTTACTATGTATTTCATCTTTCCTATTTCATTAGGTCTCTAGTCAATTAAAGGAGTAAGTTGCTCATGTAGAAAGGCCAACTGACCACTGTTCTTGAACTGTGATTAACAGTCCTTGGAAACTCTTTCAGACGGGGAATGTCTGCAAATCACAGAAAGGAATGAAACAAAAATAGGGGAATATGACATTTAGGTACTTTGCTTCTTTACTTGGTTTTCATGAACCGTAGTAAAATGGGTGCATAGTGTGTGTGTGTGTGTATTCTATAATCACAGAAGCATACAGCTTGCAATTTGTAAAAGCAGTTGTGATGTGACTTTGGCCTTCAGTCATTTCTCCCTGAACAAACTTTATCACCTAATATTTTAGGGGTAACACCTACTAGTGAAAAATTAATAAGCAGAAATCTGAATTAAATAGAGTTGGTAAACCAGAAGGGTGTGCTCTCATGCCCTGCAATGATAGCAGAGCCCAAAAGGAAGAAGAAAGATTCCTCTTCTTTCCTGGCAAGGACTCAGCCAATGCAAAGCCTTGGACTCTGTTTACTGTAGCCCTCTCAACTTCCTTTTCTCCTCTAAGAAAGTGTTCTCCTTCCCTTGCTATGTGGGGACTTGCACATGGCTTCCCATGGTTGCAGATCCCGAGATGCAATTCTGTACTGATCCCAAATAAATCCATCTTTGATGGAGAAATATCTGGCAGTTTATTTGTTTCAGGTCAACACACCCAAAACAATAGAGGCCATAGCTGACTGTTAATCAATAAAACCTGCTTCTCACAAATAAGAAACACAGAGGTTAGAAAACTTCATCAAGATAAGTTAGTTAATGAAATTTCAGGGCTAAGATGCTAGTTTTTGCATTTTATTTCATTGCTTTTATTTTAATTATGCTAAATATAGCCTAAGAGGAAGGCAACTGAGTCCCTGATGCCACTCCAAATATTTTTTGATAAACTAAACACTGCTAAGTAGCGTTTGAAAACATATGTAAAATGATATTTATATTTACTAAGTGACATCTGAGATCAGATAATTTGTTGGAAGGGAGAGCAGATTAGCCTAGCGGATAGTAGATATTTGTCTCTAAGGAAATATTAGCCACAGGAATGAAATTAGGAAATTAAACTGTGATTTTAATTGAAAGTGAGACAAGAGCATGCCTTTTTTTATGAGCTGTTATTTAATATGATTGAGCTACCTTGTTAGGTTTTTATTTCAGTCGCATAACTGTATCTGTGTTATAGAGTTTCGAACAAATTCAAAGGTAATTTATTTTCAGAAAAATTATATGTTGGAGATAATTACCTGGATATTTGGGGATGCTAAGCATTTCTGAACAAAAATCTTTTTTTCTCGAAACATCTAAAGTATGCATTCTTTGGGGCTTTCTGTTTAAATATGTGCATACATTAAATGAAAGGGCTTATATACATTCAACGCCATTTTACCTTGCTGTAATTATTAAATGCTAAATTTCAACATTCCAGATTTTGAAAATTGTTCATTCTAAAGAGAGGTCAATGTTAGATATCTAAATTGCATTTTGTATCATCCACAAAGTTGAGGGTCTCTTATCTAATTAATTCACTTTGTTTTTGTTGCTCCAAATTCTCCAAAAGTTATTTGAGTAGCTTACATTAGAGAAAATAGAACATGAAAAATACTTAATGCATTAAAAAATAGTAAAATGAAGCATAGGAAGAATGAAAGGGCTGACAAATAATATTCAGGTATAGCAGTGATGATGGCTATGCAAATACATAAAATCTTTAGGCATCCTATTAAGGATAAGGGGATTAATATTTTTAATACAGGTGTTGTTTCATTTGTGCATTTTCCCTTGTTTTACAGACAAGAAATGGAGGTACCCTGTAGTAGTGGTGATGGGAAAGGATTTAAATCACAGTCAGCATGACACCTATACTACTGCTCCTCCCACTGTAGTGTGATTAGTGTGATGATTGCTTCCTCCCCAATCCTTCTCAGTAGCCTTAATTTGACTTGCTTTAATATACAATTTGACTTGCTTAACTATACAGTGTCAGCTAATTAAGAGTGCCATGTTTTATAAACAAAGTGCCAGTTGTTGAAGACGTTTCTGGGAAGCTTATTTTTTTTTTTTTTTTTTTCTTTTTGCGGTATGCGGGCCTCTCACTGTTGTGGCCTCTCCCGTTGCGGAGCACAGGCTCCGGACGCACAGGCCCAGCGGCCATGGCTCACGGGCCCAGCCGCTCCGCAGCATATGGGATCCTCCCAGACCGGGGCACGAACCCGTATCCCCTGCATCGGCAGGCGGACTCTCAACCACTGCGCCACCAGGGAGGCCCTGGGAAGCTTATTTTAACCTCTCAATTATGTTGGAGTATTAGGTCCTCAGAAAATTGAAGTGTTGAGAACTTGAAAGTGACATGCTGAATGCCACATATCTTCAGAGTGACTATAGAATATTTCTTAAGTTCTGATCTTGAGGAAAATAGCTTATTAACCGAGTTAAAACTCAAATGGCATCAACTTGATAATAAGCTGGTATATTCTACATCAGGCCATTTAATCCTGTGGGTGTTCAGTGAAAGAACATGCAGGTGTATAGATCAAAAAAATGCCTACTTTTGGGAATTCCCAGTGCAAATGTTTATTGCATGATATAATGGCAGAAGAAGCAGAAAAAGGAGAAAGGCGGTCCCTAAAGTTGAACATAGCTAAGTCTAACTGTCTGCAGAATGGCATCTGAAATGAAAATGGCATCTTAATATGAAAAAAAAACTATTTATAACTATATAGCAATTCCCTACACCCCCTTAGTATAACCTCGCTTTCTTCCATTGTATAGAAAATCGCCAGACACTGCTCAGAACTTTTTATCGAGTCCTCAGGTTGATAAAAGTGAAAGAAATTGATTTAGTATTCACAGGTATAAACTAATAACTCTTCATATGTCCTGTACAAGATTGTCCAAATAATTTGTAGGGCCCAGTATAAAATGAAAATGCAAGATTCCTTCATTTAAAAATTAATAAGAATTTCAGAAAGTGACAGAAGAGCATTAAACTGATCACAGAGCCCTGAGTGATTGTACAGGTGCATGCCCATATAGCTGGCCCTGTTCTTGGATTAGGTTTTCTCTTATTAACCAGGTTTTCCATCACACACACACACTCCTTTCTTTACATATTACCTACCCTGAGGAAGAGCCATGTAAAAGGTACCGAATTAAGAAAGGGATTGTATGTTTCTATTTCCCCATCACTCTAATTCAACTTCCTAGACCACACATAGGTTGCCTTAATTTATTATCTTCTTACCACCCAGGCACTGAGATTTCCTTTGTTTGGATCTATCTTTTCCTCTAATATCACTGTTTTATTGGTAGGGCCCTTCTCATTTGCTGTCAGCAGAGATTACTGCTATCTTCAAATCTTCTGTCTCTAGAAACACACATCTTACTAATATTCTCTTCAAGAGAGCTTTTGACTCTATTCAGTGAGTATATTTTTGCGTATCTTGAGTGAAAGGCTTCTTGGGGAAGGAAATTCAAAGGGAAAAGAATCTACCATTAATACTTTTTGAAGTGGGGCACAGAACAGTACATGGAATACCTGCAATAATCCCTTTTGATTTTCATTTTGAAAGCTAATAGATATAGAAGGATAAAATTGTCCTAGCCTTCTGATGGGTTCTAATAAACTTAAAGAAAAAAAATAAAGACCATATCAAAAGCTATGAAAATAAGGACTCCATTGCCACTTAAGGTGCAGAAGGCTGGAAAGTTCATTGTTCCCATCATAATACCAAGACAAAGTCAAATAATAAAAACATCTGTATTCATAATGACAGTGTTTTCTATAGAAAAGAATCTCAATAAATACACAATAGAACTACTAGAAGTAATAGATTAGTTTATCAAGTTAGTAGGATACAGGGTTAATATACAAAAGTACTTTTTATATTAGTAATAAAAAATTGGAAATTGAAAAAAATTTAAACACTATTTATTATAGCCTTAAAAGACATAAAATACCTACGTATAAATCAAACAAAATATGTGTAATTTAAGATGTTGAAAATTAGAGCACACATATGAATCAAAGACCTTAGCAAAAATAAATATATAATGGTTTCATGGATTGCATATGATAATAAGATATCAAGTCTTCTCAAATTAATCTGTAATTTCAACTTTGGTGTTTCTCTATTGTTTTTCTATATACCTTTTCATTTAATTTACCTCTAATATAAATAATTTCCTTTCTTCTGCTTGTCTTGGGTTTGATTTGCTATTTTTTCTAATTTATAAGAGTAAAAAATTATGTTATTGTGAAATCATTTTTTCTTGTTTAATACAGGCATTTAGAGAGATATATTTCAGTATGTACTCATGTGTATTAATGTATATTTATTTTGTAATACAATGGTACTTTATTTATTTTGTCCCCCAATGAAATGTATGAGACATTCAAAGTAATAACACAGTATGGACTATGTACACAGAAAAAATAGGGAATCAACAGAAATTGACTCTGTAGAAACCGAGATATTGAACTCATTAAACAAAAACTTTAAATGAGCTATTATAAATATGTTCAAGGAAGTAAGAAAATTCAGAAATGATTTCTTATCAAATAGAGAATGCCAATAAAGAGATAGAAACTATAAAGACAGAAACTCTGGAGCTGAAAAGTGAAACAACTAAAATGAAATACTAACTAGAGGAGCTCAGAAACTGGCAGAAGAAAGAATCAGTGAACTTGAAAATTGGTCAGTTGTGGTTATCCAATCTGAGGAGCAGAATGAAAGAAAAATGAACAGAGCGTCAAAGATCTGTGGGATGCCATTAAGTACCCAACATACACATAATAGGAGTCGTCAAGGAGAGAAGATACAAAAGGAAAAATATTTGAAAAAATAGTGCCTGAAAACTACAAATTTGGAGAAGATACTGTCATCTATACATCCAGAAGCTCAAATAAGATAAGCCCAAAGAGATCTACTCTGAGACACATCATAATCAAACAGTCAAAAACTGAAGACAAAGAGAGAATCTTGAAAATAGGAAGAGGGAAATGTCTCATCATCATTTCAGACATACAAGTGATCCTCAGTAACATTAACAGCTGATTAATCATCAGAGAATCTGATCAGCTGAAGGCCAGAAGGCAGTGGGATGTCACATTCAGAGTTTTGAAAAGAAAACAATTGTCAACCATGGATTCTGTATCTGTCAGAACTCTCCTTCAAAAATAAAGGAGATATCAAGACATTTCTAAATACACCAAAACTGAGAGTTCATTGCTACCCTACCTGCCCTACACAAAATAATAAAAGGAATCCATAAAATGAAATCCTTAAAAATGAAATAAAATACAACAGTATCTTGAATCTACATGAAGAAATAAACAACACCAGTAAAGGTAAAATGGTAAATAGATAATAGGTAAATATAAAGGACAGTATAACTCATTTTTATGTGTAAATTTTTTATATCTGATTTAAAAGACAACTGCATAAGGTAATAAATACAGATCTATGTTTATGAACACAAAATGTATAAAAAAATATATAAATATGTAATTTGTGATCATATCAGCATAAAGGAAGGTGGGATATGGAGCTGTATAGGAGCAAAGAATTCATATGCTATTGAAATTAGTTTGGTGTTAATTTTAACTAGATAATTGTAAATTAAGATGGTAATTGTATTCCCTAGGGAAATCGCTAAGAAAACAATTCTTGAAAATATATAATAAAATAAATAGCAAAGGGGATTAAAACAGTAGATTAAAATCTATTTGTCAAAAAATAAGGCAGCAATGGAGGAAATAAGTAAAAGGACATTAAGATATATAGAAAAATACTAGTAAAATGGCAGAACTAATTCTTCTCTTTCCAGAAATTACAAGAAATATGACTGATTTAAACTCTTCAATTAAAATGCACAGATTGGCAGAACAGATTTTTTTTAATGTGCTGTTTAAAAGAGACATGCTTCATATTCAAAGACATAAATTAATTGTATGTGATACTTTCCCATAAAGTCTCAATATTCATTAAAGTTACTGAACAACTGCCAAGAAGAATGTTTTTAGTTTTCTGTAAAAATCTATTTTTTAAAAAAAGCACTTGCATTGGTGGGTAAGATCCATGAGTTTTCAAACTGTCACAAGCATAAAAACATACAAAGCTGTCTAGGAGAATACAGTCAGTTAAATTATTTATTAAGATTTTAGGGCTTCCCTGGTGGCGCAGTGGTTGAGAGTCCGCCTGCCGATGCAGGGGACACGGGTTCGTGCCCCGATCCCGGAAGATCCCACATGCCGCGGAGCGGCTGGGCCCGCGAGCCATGGCCGCGGAGCCTGTGTGTCCGGAGCCTGTGCTCCGCAACGGGAGAGGCCACAGCAGTGAGAGGCCCGCGTACAGCAAAAAAAAAAAAAAAAAAAAAAAAAAAAAAATTATTTATTAAGATTTTAATTTGCCCAGATTGTAGCTTAAATATCTGAGAATCAAGACAGCTGTATCACACTTTCATTCCTATGCCATAGAGAATTTTGAAGATTTTGATTAAGTGAAATAACTATGTTCTAGTATTAGAGAAATATATCTTCAATTGTTTGTTTAAATTAATATTGATAACTTAAAAAATATGTGTCAACTGTGATCATGATGGTCTGAGACTTTTTTGAAAAAAAGAATAAGGCACGGGTGCCAGCTCAGTCATAGTCTACATTTGCTAGAGACAAAGAATGAAAGACAAAAGGGAAAGAAAGTGAGAAATAACTTGATTCTATTAGGGTTTGATACAAAAGTAGCATTGAGAAGAACACAAGGAGGTAAAAAAAAAACGATAGAGGAAGTGTTCTCTTGCAACATAGCTTTATTTAAAAATGTCTGTTTATTTTTTCATAAGGCCACACTGGCACTGATCACTTACAAAAATATTAATAGTAGTTTAAAACCAGAGACTAGATTTTACATGTAAGACCCTAATAGAGATTTTACAAGTGAAGAAGAAACAACAGGGACAGACTTTCTTTTCAGGGCAAATGCTTGGTAATGTTGCTCAAGCTTCATTACATGTCATAAATACCTAAACAGGTATCAGTGTTGTTGGAAGTTTGGGGGGAAAGAGTTGAAGATAACAGTTGGTCAAGTGTTAGGGACACATGAGAAAGAATAGAAATACTTAATGAAAATAACTTAGAGTCTAATAATTATCTCTATAATATATGGTCGACCATGACAAATTCAGCATATTATGTTGTTGCCTTGGGGACAAGATGATGTCAATATTATTGATTTAGAAGAACTCAGTTTGAATTGTGGAGCTCTGAGGCTTTTGGTGAGTTTCTGTTCTTCACTGAGCCTTCTTTTCCTGGTTGGAGTGAGGTCATTAAATTAGGTGAGTGGGTCAATGCTCACCTCACTGAATAACATGATACTCAACTAATGCTGTTTTATTAACATTTTCCTTCTTAAATCTGGGATATGTCTTCAGGTTACAGGGAATTTGGAATCTCAGGGCTGAGATCCATGATAATTTTAGTTTTCCAATCAGTAACACTGCATGAACACACAGCAAAAATATAATCTTCTTTCTCAACCCTTTGAATTAATAACTTGTCCACTGCTCAGACTTATCCTAAGGATACTCTTCTTAAAACTCAGAACTAAACATTGTTTCTTCCAATTTCCCCGGTTCAGGTGTGACATTTCAGAAAATGTCTGTCATTCACTATGATCTGTTTTTGACTGTGGATATAAGGACCACTTAATTTTTTTAAATTATTATCCTTTTTAGAATCTATTTTATTTTATTATTTTGTAACATCTTTAATAGAGTATAATTGCTTTACAATGGTGTGTTATTTTCTGCTGTGTAACAAAGTGAATCAGCTACACATATACATATATCCCCGTATCTCCTCCCTCTTGCCTCTCCCTCCCACCCTCCCTACCCCACCCCTCTAGGTGGACACAAAGCACCAAGCTGAGCTCCCTGTGCTACGCAGGTGCTTCCAATTAGCTATCCATTTTACATTTGATAGTGTATATATGTCCATGCCATCTCTCACTTCCTCTCAGCTTACCCTTCCCCCTCCTCATGTCAAGTCCATTCTCTATGCCTGCGACATTATTCCTGTCCTGCCCCTAGGTACTTCAGAACCATTTTTGTTTGTTTTAGATTCCATATATATGTGTTAGCATACGGTATTTGTTTTTCTCTTTCTGACTTACTTCATTCTGTATGGCAGTCTCTAGGTCCATCCACCTCACTACAAATAACTCAATTTCATTTCTTTTTATGGTTGAGTAATATTCCATTGTATATATGTGCCACATCTTCTTTATCCATTCATGTGTCAATGGACACATAGGTTGCTTCGATGTCCTGGCTATTATAAATAGTGCTGCATTGAACATTGTGGTACATGACTCTTTTTGAATTATGGTTTTCTCAGGGTATAAGCCCAGAAGTGGGGATTGCTGGGTCGTATGGTAGTTCTATTTTTAGTTTTTTAAGGAACCTCCATACTGTTCTCCATAGTGGCTGTATCAATTTACATTTCCACCAAAAATGCAAGAGGGTTCCCTTTTCTGCACACCCTCTCCAGCATTTATTGTTTGTAGATTTTTTGATGATGGCCATTCTGACTGGTGTCAGGTGATACATCATTGTAGTTTTGATTTGCATTTCTCTAATTAGTGATTCTAATTCTGATTAGTGATGTTGAGCATTCTTTCATGTGGTTGTTGGCAATCTGTATATCTTTTTGGAGAAATGTCTATTTAGGTCTCCTGCCCATTTTTGGATTGGGTTTTTGCTTTTTTGATACTGAGCTGCATGAGCTGCATATATTTTGGAGATTAATCCTTTGTCAGTTGCTTCGTTTGCAAATATTTTCTCCAGTTCTGAGGGTTGTCTTTTCGTCTTGTTTATGGTTTCCTGTGCTGTGCAAAAGTTTTTAAGTTCCATTAGGTCCCATTTGTTTATTTCTGTTTTTATTTCCATTTCTTTAGGAGGTGCGTCAAAAAAGATCTTGCTGTGATTTATGTCATAGAGTGTTCTGCCTATGTATTCCTCTAAGAGTTTTAGAGTGTCTGGCCTTACATTTAGGTCTTTAATCAATTTTGAGATTCTTTTTGTGTATGGTGTTAGGGACTGTTCTAATTTCATTCTTTTACATGTAGATGTCTGGTTTTCCCAGCATTACTTATTGAAAAGGCTGTCTTTTCTCCATTTTATATTCTTGCCTCCTTTATCAAAGATAAGGTGACCACATGCGTGTGGGTTTATCTCTGGGCTTTCTATCTTGTTCCATTGACCTATATTTCTGTTTTTGTGCCAGTATCATACTGTCTTGATTACTGTAGCTTTGTTATAGTTTGAGGTCCGGGAGCCTGATTCCTCCAGCTCTGTTTTTCTTTCTCAAGATTGCTTTTGCTATTCGGGGTCTTCTATGTTTCCATACAAATTGTGAAATTTTGTGTTCTACTTCTGTGAAAAATGCCATTGGTAGTTTGATAGGGATTTCACTGAATCTGTAGATTGCTTTGGGTAGTACAGTCATTTCCACAGTGTTGATTCTTCCAGTCCAAGAACATGGTATATCTCTCCATCTGTTGGTATCATCTTTAATTTCTTTCATCAGGGTCTTATAGTTTCCTGTATATGAGTCTTTTGTCTCCTTAGGTAGGTTTATTCCTAGGTATTTTATTCTTTTTGCAGCAATGGTAAATGGGAGTGTTTCCTTAATTTCTCTTTCAGATTTTTTATCATTAGTGCATAGGAATGCAAGAGATTTCTGTGCATTAATTTTGTATCCTGCTACTTTACCAAATTCATTGATTAGCTCTAGTAGTTTTCTGGTAGCACCTTTAGGATTTTCTGTGTATAGTATCATGTCATCTGCAAACAATGACAGTTTTACTTCCTTTCTGATTTGGATTCCTTTTATTTCTTTTTCGTCCCTGATTGCTGAGGCTAAAACGTCCAAAACTATGTTGAATAACAGTGGTGGGAGTGGGCAACCCTCTCTCATTCCTGATCTTAGCGGAAATGGTTTCAGTTTTTCACCACTGAGAACAATGTTGGCTGTGGGCTTGTCATATATGGCCTTTATTATGTTGAGGTAAGTTCCCCCTATGCCTACTTTCTGGAGGTTTTTTATCATAAATGGGTATTGAATTTTGTCAAAAGTTTTTCTGCATCTATTGAGATGATCATATGGTTTTTCTCCTTCAGTTTGTTAACATGGTGTATCACATTGATTGATTTGCATATATTGAAGAATCCTTGCATCCCTGGGGTAAACCTCACTTGATCATGGTGTATGATCCTTTTAATGTGTTGCTGCATTCTGTTTGCTAGTATCTTGTTGAGGATTTTTGCATCTATGTTCATCAGTGATATTGGCCTGTAGTTTTCTTTATTTATGACATCTTTCTCTGGTTTTGGTATCACGGTGATGGTGGCCTTGTAGAAAGGGTTTGGGAGTGTTCCTCCCTCTGCTATATTTTGGAAGAGTTTGAGAAGGATAGGTGTTAGCTCTTCTCTAAATGTTTGATAGAATTCGCCTGTGAAGCCATCTGGTCCTGGGCTTTTGTTTGTTGGAAGATTTTTAATCACAGTTTCAATTTCAGTGCTTGTGATTGGTGTGTTTATATTTTCTATTTCTTCCTGGTTCTGTCCAGGACATTGTGTTTTTCTAAGAATTTGTCTATTTCTTCCAGGTTGTCCATTTTATTGGCCTATAGTTGCTTGTAGTAATCTTTCATGATCCTTTGTATTTCTGCAATGTCAGTTTTTACTTCTCAATTTTCATTTCTAATTTTGTTGATTTGAGTCTTCTCCCTTTTTTTCTTGATGAGTCTGACTAATGGTTTATAAATTTTGTTTATCTTCTCAAAGAACCATCTTTTAGTTTTATTGATCTTTGCTATTGTTTTCTTAATTTTTTCATTTATTTCTGATCTGATCTTTATGATTTCTTTCCATCTGCTAACTTTTTTTTATTCTTCTTTAATTGCTTTAGATGTAAAGTTAGGTTGTTTATTTGTAATGTTTCTTGTATCTTGAGATAGGATTGTATTGCTATAAACTTCCCTCTTAGAACTGCTTTTGCTGCATCCCATACGTTTTGGGTGGTCTTGTTTTCATTGTCATTCGTTTCTAGGTATTTTTTGATTTCCTCTTTGATTTCTTCAGTGATCTCTTGGTCATTTGGTAGTGTATTGTTTAGCCTCCATGTGTTTGTATATTTTACAGTTTTTTTTTCCTGTAATTGATATCTAGTCTCATAGCGTTGTGGTCAGAAATGATACTTGAAACAATTTCAATTTTGTTAAATTTACCAAGGCTTCATTTGTGACTCAAGATATGACGTATCATGGAGAATGTTCCAGGAACACTTGAGTAGAAAGTGTATTCTGTTGTTGTATGGAATGTCTTATAAATATCAATTAAGTCCACCTTGTTTAATGTGTCATTTAAAGCTTGTGTTTCCTTATTTATTTTCATTTTGGATGATCTGTCCATTGGTGAAAGTGGAGTGTTAAAGTCCCCTAGTATGATTGTGTTAGTGTTGATTTCCCCTTTTATGGCTGTTAGCATTTGCCTTATGTATTGAGGTGCCCCTATGTTGTCTGCATAAATATTTACAATTGTTATATCTTCTTCTTCGATTGATCCCTTGGTCATTATGTAGTGTCCTTCTTTGTCTCTGGTAATAGTCTTTATTTTATTTTATTTTTTTTTTTTTTTTTTTTTTTTTTTCCTTTTTGCGGTATGCGGGCCTCTCACTGTTGTGGCCTCCCCCGTTGCGGAGCACAGTCTCCGGACGCGCAGGCCCAGCGGCCATGGCTCACGGGCCCAGCCGCTCCGCGGCATATGGGATCCTCCCAGACCGGGGCACGAACCCGTATCCCCTGCATCGGCAGGCGGACTCTCAACCACTTGCGCCACCAGGGAGGCCCAATAGTCTTTATTTTAAAGTCTATTTTGTCTGATATGAGAATTGGTACTCCAGCTTTCTTTTAATTTCCATTTGCATGGAATCTTTTTCCATCACCTCACTTTCAGTCTGAATGTGTCCCTAAGTCTGAAGTGGGTCACTTGTAGACAACACATATATTGGTCTTGTTTCTGTATCCATTCAGCTAGTCTGTGGCTTTTTGTTGGAGCATTTAATACATTTACATTTAAGGTAGTTATCAATATGTATGTTCCAATTACCATTTTCTTAATTGTTTTTGGTTTGTTATTGTAGATCTTTTCCTTCTCTTGTGTGTCTTGCCTAGAGAAGTTCCTTTAGCATTTGTTGTAAAGCTGGTTTGGTGGTGCTGAATTCTCTTAGCTTTTTCTTGTCTGTAAGGTTTTAATTTGTCTGTTGAATCTGAATGAGATCCTTGCTGGGTAGAATAATCTTGATTGTAGGTTCTTCCCTATCATCACTTTAAATATGTTCTGCCACACCATCCTGGCTTATATAGTTTCTGCTAAGAAATCAGCTGTTAACCTTATGGGGATTCTCTTGTATGTTATTTGTTGCTTTTCCCTTGCTGCTTTTAATATTTTTTCTTTGTATTTAATTTTTGATAGTTTGATTAATATGTGTCTTAGCATGTTTCTCCTTGGATTTATCCTGTATGGGACTCTCTGTGCTTCCTGGACTTGATTGACTCCCATATTAGGGAAATTTTCAACTATAATCTCTTCAAATATTTTCTCAGTACCTTTCTTTTCCTCTTCTTCTTCTGGGACCCCTATAATTCGAATGTTGGTGAGTTTAATATTGTCTCAGAGGTCTCTGAGACTGTCCTCAATTATTTTCATTCTTTTTTCTTTATTCTGCTCTGTGGTAGTTATTTCCACTCTTTTATCTTCCAGGTCACTTATCTGTTCTTCTGCCTCAGTTATTCTGCTACTGATTCCTTCTAGAGAATTTTAAATTTCATTTATTGTGTTGTTCATCATTGTTTGTTTGCTCTTTAGTTCTTCTAGGTCCTTGTTATACGTTTCCTGTATTTTCTCCATTCTATTTCCAAGATTTTGGATCATCTTTACTATCATTAGTCTGAATTCTTTTTCAGTTAGGCTGCCTATATCCTCTTCATTTGTTTTATTTCGTGGGTTTTTACCTTTCTCCTTCATCTGCTGTGTATTTCTCTGTCTTCTCATTTTGTGTAAGTTTCTGCATTTGGGGTCTCCTTTTCCCAGGCTGCACGTTTGTAGCTCCTATTATGTTTGGTGTCTGCCCCCAGTGGTAATGTTGGTTCAGTGGGCTGTGTAGGCTTCCTGGTGGAGGGGACTGGTTCTTGTGTTCTGGTGAATGAGGCTGGATGTTTTCTTTCTGGTGGGCAGGACCGTGTCCGGTGGTGTGTTTTGGGGTGTCTGTCAACTTAGTATGATTTTAGGCAGCCTCTCTGCTAATGGGGTGGTGTTGTGTTCCTGTCTTGCTAGTTGTTTGGTATGGGGTGTCCAGCACTGTAGCTTGCTGGTGGTTGAGTGGAGCTGGGTCTTAGCAT
The DNA here is from genome assembly GCF_964341445.2 of Mesoplodon mirus. NCBI lineage: Eukaryota > Metazoa > Chordata > Mammalia > Artiodactyla > Ziphiidae > Mesoplodon > Mesoplodon mirus. The sequence goes on along the minus strand of NC_138976.1, from coordinate 29,422,679 downwards.
TGAGATGGAGGTCTCTGGGAGATCTTTCACCATTTGGTATTACTTGGAGCTGGGAGGTCTCTGGTGGACCAATGTCCTGAACTCAGTTCTCCCACCTCAGAGGCATAGGCCTGACACCCGGCCAGAGCACCAAGACCCTGTCAGCCTCATGGCTCAGAAGAAAAGGGAAGAAGAAGAAGAAAAAAATAAAGTTATTTAAATAGAAAATATTAAAAATGAAAAATAAGAATAAAAGAAAGAGGAGAGGAACCAAACCAAAAAAAAAATCCACCAATTATAACAAGCACTAAAACTATACTAAAAACAAAGAAACAAAAAAAATCGGATCTACAGGACCTTCGGACAAATGGTAAGAGCAAAGCTATACAGACAAAAGCACACAAAGAGGCATAAACATACACACTCACAAATGAGAAAAAGGAACGAAAAAATATATATATCAAAAAAAGGGAGCAACCAAATCAATAAATAAATCTACCAAAGATAGTAAGCTCTAAATATTAAACTAAGATAAACATAAAACTAGAAACAAATTAGATGCAGAGGCAAACCTCAAGTCTACAGTTGCTCCCAAAGTCCACCACCTCAATTTTGAGATGATTCATTATCTGTTCAGGTATTTCACAGATGCAGCATACATCAAGTTTATTGTGGAGATTTAATCCACTGCTCCTGAGGCTGCTGGGAGAAATTTCCCTTTCTCTTCTTTGTTTGCACAGCTCCTGGGGTTCAGCTTTGGATTGGCCCTGCCTCTGTTTGTAGGTCGCCTGAGGGCATCTGTTCCCCACTCAGATAGGATGGGGTTAAAGTAGCAGCCGAGTAGGGGTCTCTGGCTCACTCTGGCTGGGGGGAGGGAGGGGTACGGTATGTGGGGAGAGCCTGCGGTGGCAGAGTCTGGCATGATGTTGCAACAGCCTGAAGTGCGCCGTGTGTTCTCCTGAGGAAGTTGTCTCAGGATCACATGACCCTGGCTGTGGTGTGCTGCACAGGCTCCTGGGAGGGGAGGTGTGGTTAGTGACCTGTTTTTGCACACAGGCTTCTTGGTGGCTGCAGTAGCAGTCTTAGCATTTCATGCCCATCTCTGGTGTCCAGGCTGATAGCCGCAGCACGTGCCCATCTCTGGAGCCCATTTAGGCAGTACTCTGAATCCCCTCTCCTTGCACACCCTGAAACAATGGTCTCTTGCCTCTTAGGCAGTTCCAGACTTTTTCCCGGACTCCCTCCCGGCAAACTGTGGCACACTAGTTCCCTTCGTCTGTGTTCAAGCAGCCAACCCCAGTCCTCTCCCTGGTATCTGACCTCCGAAGTCTGAGCCTCAGCTCCCAGCCCCCATCTGACCCAGAAGGTGAGCAGACAAGCCTCTCAGTGTAGTGAGAGCTGGGCGGCACCAATCATCTGTGCAGGAATCTCTCCGCTTTGCCCTCTGCACGCCTGTTGCTGTGCTTTCCTCCATGGCTCCAAAGCTTCTCCCCCCGCCCACCCCCCATCTCCACCAGTGAAGGGGCTTCCTAGTGTGTGGAAACTTTTCCTCCTTCACAGCTCCCTCCCACTGGTGCAGGTCCCATCCCCATTCTTTTGCCTCTGTTTTTTCGTTTTTCTTTTGCCCTACCCAGGTACGTGGGAATTTCCTTGCCTTTTGGGAAGTCTGAGGTCTTCAGCCAGCATTCAGTAGGTGTTCTGTAAGACTGTTCCATAAGTAGATGTATTTTTGATGTATTTGTGGGGAGGAAGCTGATCTCCACGTCTTAGTCCTCCGCCATCTTGAAGGTCCTTTCCTGATTCTATCTTAATTGGTGTTTTGAAGGTAACTTGGAAACATCCAGGAGAAGTCTCATACACAGTGCTTCTTTCCCAGGACCACTTTAAAAAATGTGCTTAGCAGTAATTTACTGAGGATGTTCTATGTGCCAAACACCATGCTAGATACTCTAAATATAAGGCAAACATGACCTACACAGTTCCTGAGCAATTATAATTTAGACAAAGATACAGGCAAGTACACAGGCAAGTTTAATGTTGTCAACAAATGGACCTGATATAGATAATACAGGGAATAGGAGCATATAGAAGAGGCGTTTAACTAAACCACTGAGATGGGAGATGGAGAAATCTCGGCAGTTATGGAAGCTTCCTAGTGTAAATGACTTCTAAGTGAGGCCTGAAGTATGAATAGTAAGTAGCCAGATGGAATAAGTCATAAAAATACATAAACACAGGAAATAACATGCCTGAATGCCTGGAAGTAATAGAAAACATGAGATGCTAGAGGAACTGAATATAATTTTATATGCTGTAGCATTATGTGTGTGTGTGTGTGTGTGTGTGTGTGTGTGTGATGTCTAGCCAGGGAAATATAAAGGTAAACGGAGACCAAATCAAATTATTTCTTGATAAAAATCACTGTTTGACATTGCAACAAAATGTCTGATTGCTCACACACTCACTTTATGGTACACATTACAAATCTTTCTTCTTCAAATTGTAACTACCACATTTAGTCTTGTTCCTTAGCACCAGGATTCTAAGACAGTCCCATTCTCACTCCCTACAGAAGGCAAAGCTTGAAAAAGGAAACACCCAGATGTTCATGTAAAAAGAAAATAAAACAGAAAATTCTAAGTGCCCTCTGTTAACATAACTCACTATCTGCTCCTTATGTATTACTAACATGATTTCTCCAAACAGCAGACATAAAGGAATAAAAAATGTTTTTTCAGGGTTTTCTATCAAGTAAAGTCATAGATTAAATTTCCAACAAGTTCAAGGAATAGAATGTTGTGCTTAGTAAAAATAATTCTAGCAAAACATACACTTATACCCATAATACATTATGAAATCATACATAAGGTATCTCTTGTTCATTTATTTATTAGAAAATCACCTTCAGGTAATGTTACACTGTGAGTTGAGTTATGGAACTAAATAAATGTTCAGACACACTCTTCTGGGCGCCTTTATAAACTTGTCTGAATGAGCCTTGCTTTTGGTGGGAAGAGTCAGCCTTATTTGTTTGGATCTACTTCTTTCTAAGATGACTAACTCATTCTGAATTTATATATTCCAATAAATATATTTTCTTTCCACAACCCTGAAAAAGTCACATTTAAAAAATCCTTTATTGATTTCTGAGCATTCTGGAAAATGGTGGAAATTAACAGGCAAATTATTTTAAGTGCTTGTTTTGGGTTACTGCTGTTTCTTAAGAAATAATAGACTAATTATTTAGTAAACTTCTTAGAAAGACAACACTGCTTTTCAAGGAATAGTCTAGCTATTCAGTTATATAATTGAAATTACTGTAGAAGCATATGGTGTTGGTTAAGAAAAGTTTACATATATTATTTAATTAGTCCCCCAAATTTAAGGTGTGGATTTACTGATATAATTTTATTTCACTTTTCTATACATGATCATTAGGGTCTTAAATATTAGTTATTCAATTTTTAAACCCTGTGTTTAAGTAATGTTTAAGTAGTATTGGTGGCTAAAATGAAAGGTTTTTTTTTTCAAAAGTATTAGCTTCTGAAGTACAGAAATATGTACAGAGTTTAAAAAAATCTAAACCCTGTCAAAACCCATAAACTAATGCACCTCACCTTAAAAACATTGATAATTCATGGCCAATATGGACCTATCTTTTGTAGATGTCCTCCCTCCTCTGATTCCTTTATTGTTTACATTCTCTTCACTGGGGTAGCTTTTACACAGACAAAAAGTCTGTTCTCTAAGACAGTGCTCAGTACCTCAAGTCTTCTCCCTGAAGATTTAGAAATACCCATGATTTCAGAAAGAGATCAGAGATCACTTCCCAAAGTATTCACCAGACCAGTAATTTAAGTAAAACACTTTTCTCCTCTAAAATAGCTGGGAGGCAGTGCACTGTGGTAGGAAAACACTAGGCTAGTTGTCAAGGGACATAAGATTTTATTTCAGGTCACGAATAATAGAGTTTCTTTCTTCACCTCAATACTTTTTTCTGTCTTTACCCTCATGGGTTTTATTGGTGGAGGAGAATATTTCTAGCTTGTCAAAATAGATTTGAAAATGTTTTAGTAGGAATATCTGCAAATATTATACTTTCCATATAGGTAAATGTGAACACATAGATGCTGAGAGTTATAATCTTGTCCTGATTAACTTTTGGGCTTTCAGGATAACTATTTTCTACTGCTCTGAGGCATTCATTACAGGTTTAGCTTTTCTGGTCTAATCATCCATATATATATGAGGGCTGTGGTTAACAACTGCACTAAGTGCTTTAATTTGCAAATGATTAAGATACATTATTTTTGATTTAAGAAGGAATTTACTGAAAGGACATTTTAAAAATCACTCAACAGATGGTTTGATGGGCAAGCTCAGAAAATAGACAAAAGTACAGAAACACAAAAGTCATGTCACAAAACCAGTCCACTGAGGAAACCACTGTCACTAGGAGAGACTAAAACTGCAGGTTGTACCACTGTTACTGCTTTTCCTGGAAATTGGATGTGGTGCACTCTCCTGAATCCATTCTCTCTGCTTCTCCCATCACTAGCTCCTAATTTGGAGCCCTGGACAGATAGAGATGGGTATTTGGGTCTCAGTGATGCTTGAAGGGCTCCTGCTGAAATTATGATGCCTGAAAACTATGAAACTGACACTTTTTCTCAATAAAGCAGCAGTCCTGTTTGCATGATTGCCATCTGAAAATACATTTTGTCTTTAATTGTGGACTGCTAGTGATAGTTAGAGTCCAAACTACAAAGATATTGAAATGAAATAGTTTGTAAGTCACTGAATGGTATTTACATTATAGTCTGGCATATAATTTATATAATTAATATCAAGAAAATGTAAGTTCTATAAACAAATTTCTTATAGAATGTAAAATAGGAATGATACATTTTTATCTCAATAAAGGTAATAATACCATGAGCTAAAACATTCTTAGAAGAGAAAATACTGTTCAACCATTTACCATATTGAATAGATAACAATGTTATTTTGTCTTCCTCTTTCATTAATATTTGCCCTAATAATAAGCCACTTTAATATCCACTAGGGTTAAATATAACAACAGAGGTATTACTATATGCATTCTGAATATAATTCTAACTTGTTCATTTATATGGTGAAATATCTAAGTTTTAGGAAAAATTTATTTACCACTGGTTGCTTTTAATATCAATCAGATCATGATATGTGTTGTGTGCACAAGTAAAAATTAAGATGTGACATCAGTTAATGATACTTTTTTAATAAATCATATGGCATCTTTTCTACAGCGAAGTACTAAGGAAAGGAGCGGAGGGCTGAGGGACAGGGAGGACACTGGAGGATGCAATAGAGATAAAAAGAGACTTTCTGTCTTCCCAGATACAAGAGGAATGAAAAAAGATACAGGAAGGAATTATAGACAAAGATATTGAATTCCTCTCCCACTAATTTGAGAAAGACAGTGTGAATGAGGATGCAGCCTTGGTCAGAAATAGGCTAGATAGGTAATTGTTACCTTATAACATATATAGAAGTAAAGAAAACCAGTCAAAGACACAGCACTATTGCTAGGACTGGGAAGAAAGATCACGGTCCCTCAAATATTAAGATGAAAGGACTTCCCTGGTGGCACAGTGGTTAAGAATCCACCTGCCAATGCAGGGGACATGGGTTTGAGCTCTGGTCCGGGAAGATCCCACATGCCGTGGAGCAACTAAACCCGTGCACCACGACTACTGAGCCTGCACTCTAGAGCCCGTGAGCCACAACTACTGAGCCCATGTGCCACAAGTACTGAAGCCTGCGTGCCTAGAGCCCATGCTCCGCAACGAGAAGCCACTGCAGTGAGAAGCCTGCACATCGCAACGACAAGTAGCTCCCCCACTCGCCACAACTAGAGAAAGCTTGTGGGCAGCATCGAAGACCCAGTGCAGCCAAAGATAAATAAATAAATTTATACAAAAATAAGCAGATTAAAGAGAAGTCCTGATCATTTGATTTTTATTGATAGAGTCCTAGGGGAACTGAGAGACTGAAAAGAGGAGTAAGTTCTCATTGAGGTCATTTCTGCCCTACTATGGAAATAAAGTGCCAATGGATTAGTTAAATGGATTTTGCAGGATGAAGTCACTTAAAACTTTTCAATGTCCAGATATACAGCTGACTTTGACTTAGATATTTATTATACAGAATTTTCTGTTACTTAGAGTTTTAATATGTTTTTACAAAAAAATAAAAAAGGCTCATTGTATTTTCAACCCTTCCTGGAAATGCTAAGAAAAAGGAAATGCGAAAACTAAGGCAACAGAAATTCCACAAAATTAACTTGCTAGAATGTTTGTCAGAACTTTTAAGTATGGTTTTGTGGCCATTATTTTTATGGGTTAAGAGGAAACTTCAAACTAAAGTTAGAGCTCATTCACAACCGAAGAATAGTGAATGAAAGGCAATAAAACATGACCTATGTTATCAAAGAGCAGGACCTCCACAGGTAGAAAAGCAGGGATAGTAAGAACAGGAGAACAGACAAACCACAGGAAGGAGAATTAGGCCTTAATAAAGCAGCTGACATGCCCTAACCTGCGGAGGTCTGTTTTCTTGTGTTCTGCAGTGAGCAAACATTTTTATTTTCCTGGTATTCTTAGGCGGCCATTATTGCTGGTATACAATCTCTGGTTCCCAATGGGTAATAACAAAATGTTGGCCTTCAGGAAGCTCTCAGTGAAAACTAGATCAGATAAAAGATTTATCATGCAATGTGAATTTGCTCTTTCTTTTCTATTAGTGTTAATGTTAGACTCCATCTAATATCATTTGTTTGACCATGGAACTTAAAAGCACTCAGATATGAAGCCCTCAAATTCTCATCATCAGTATATTTTTATTGCCCCATTGAAGGATGTTGCTGTTTACGGGTTTTACTCTAGAGTAAGGAGTGAGGTGACACTCAAATTCAGCATTGTAAGTCCCTAAACCATTTTATAAATTTTCTGCAATCAAATAACCAACCAGAGAATTTCATTTTACCTAAATTTTTTATCTTGTTCCTTCTTTCTCACACTCTGAAAAAACAAAAACAAAAACCCCAAACAAAATTAATGGCCAAGTCGAACTGCCGCATTTCAAAGGGGACCATATCTTTATTGAAGTATGACCTACATACAGAAAGTTTAGAAATCAAATAAATGTGTTTCAAAATGACCACAGCTATGTAATTCCCACTTAGGTCAAGATAAAGAACATGTGTGGAATTCCAGAAATATTACTATGGATCATCCCAATGCCAACTACTCTCTGATTTCTATCATCATAGATTAGTTTTGACTAATCTTGAATTAAATTTAAGTGGAATTATACCAAATGTTCACTTTGACATCTGTTTTCTTTCACTTAAAATTATGCAGGTTAGATTTATTTATGTTTTATTTGTTGCAATAATTTGTTTTGTCATTGTTGTGTAGTATTCCAACAAATGAAAATATGAATATATTACATTATAATTATCCATTTTACCAAGGAATGACATTTGGGTAGTTTATAGTTTGAAACTATTACAGAAAATTCTTCCATAAACATTCTTGCACATGTTTTTTGCTGCACACATGTAATGTACATAGAGTATGTATATGTCAGGTTTAGTAGGTTTTAACAAACAGTTTTCCAAAGTAATTGTACCAACATAGATCATGCCATAATGGTAAGAGAGATCAATTTCTTTTCATTTTAACCTACACTTTATAGTTCAGTATTTTTTTGTGCTTCATACCCTCCCAAAACTTTATTTATTCTTTGATTAGAAGACTTTTTGATCAAAACATTTCTAAACAAACTGTACAGTATGAATGTGCATAAGTGGGTTACTAAAGGGAATGGCTCTTAAATAATACTGAACAAAAATAGAGTAATGGTCAAATACTGAAGAAATAGTACCTATTCTTTGATGAATTTGGTAATCAGGAATATCCCTAGTTGAAGAGCAGAAAAAAACCCAGAGAGTATAAGACTGCTCCAAGGTAAGTCACAGTGTATTCTCCCTCTGTCATAGAAAACAAGGGCCAGTACATCTCTCCATATGAGATTTAGACAGTAATTATGTCCTTTACTGTTATTTGTGGTATAATGAGATACAGAAGAATATTATCTACAACTTTATCAATGTATTTAAATCTATGAATTAGATATAAAAGTAGTCTCCTGTTACATTTTTTCATGAGGCCTAACTATTGTCCTTCTAAGAAAGGGCAAATAATGACTATTATATTTTAACAATGAACATCCTGAGATTTTCTAAAGTCAAAAAAATTAGAAATATTTGACAAAAGGGAAAATCTGAGTTTAACTCAAATTAACAGAAGATGAGCAGATGTTGGAATAAAACCACAATAATAGAAAAAAACCTGATATCTTAAGAAATATTGGAGTTTAACACCACATTAAACTTTGGCAATATACAACTAGGATTTTTAAAAAGATAAAATCAATCATTGGTATATAAAAAGTGGAACTATTTTTTCTACATACAAAATTGCAATATCATAATTCATCTCTTATTTAAGATAAGATTGACTAAGCTGAAAAAAGGAAAATATCCTCCAGTTTCAACATAATGATTTATGTTCTACTTAAAGATATTAGTGATGCAACATGATAGCACAAAGTATTTCCTTTGAGATAGGAGTAGGTAGGTAGGTGGATAGGATAGGATAGGTATACACAGTGACAGTAGTTAAAGGTTACAGTTATGTGTTGTATGGGCTGGAGCTTTTTAGACATGTCTCTGGGCTGGGCTTTGATGGATTGGGTTCTATTTGTATGTCAGAAACTATTTTATTTTGTGACCTTGAACAAGCTGCTTAGGGTCACTGTCTCATAATTTTCCATGAGCATAATGAGTTTGGTGTTACTTGTTCCTCCATTCTGAAGATTGATTGAAATGCTCTTTCAGAAGAATGATTGTATATTAATCTCATTAGTGTTATTTTTAATATTTCATGTCTTCTTCCTAGGATACTTGTGTGACAGTACTTCCATAAGGCTTTCAAAGAAAGATCTACACTAATATTCTGTGGTCATCATAAATGATAAGACTTGACGTTCACCTTGGAACTTGTATAACTAATAATACGATCAGTCATGAATAGTCTACACAGCAATTTTGCTCATTAAATTAAACAGTTCATTTCCCAAATTTTACGCTTCACAGAAATTGCTTTTCTGCCTAATCAATCCTGTCATCAAATGAGCAATTAACTTACCCATGGATATTCTGGGTGTTGATCTGTCATGAGCCTTAAGTTTCCTTCTGATAAATTAAATATTGTAGTTTAAAATAATCTATATTTCTGCAATCATGTTTCTTCATAAGGCATCATTAATGGTAATGACTTGTCCACTTAATTGTTTGGAGAACTTTCCATAAAGTATCTTATTTAATGTTATTTCCTTTTACAAAAGAATAAAATATTGCCTCATTAATATTATGAGTATCAGTCTTAGAATATTCTTAACATTAAACATGTTGAAAGATACAAGACTTGTGCAAGAAAGGGTGAGGATAAAAATTATCAACCCTGAAGCTTGATGGTTGGCAATGGGGACATCTCCAATCTTATTCATTATTACTTAAATTTCTTTGAAATGTTAATAGGTTAACAATGTTTATTTTCCTAGGACTCGACAACATTTATATACAAATTGTCTAACTTGTTCTAGGTGGGAAAATATGTTCCCTTTAAAATTCTAATTTCAGAATTTGAAGATTTCTCTACTTGTTAGATAAAGAGTCTGAAATGAAATTCAGTTCTATTCTTGATTTCTATATATCATTATGGTATTTAATGGCACTCATTTAATGCTTTTTTTGGAGGGGTTAGTACTCAGCTTTATTTCACCCATCTGTAACACATGATCTGAGAATAGATAACTAATAACTGTTTGAGTAGAGAATAATGGATGTATTTACAGGTTTGCTTACAACTTACATGTTCTAGAGCCACAAAGAACCAACATTCTTTCTTTACAATTTACCTATTATTGTCATATTTTAACATTCCTAGCATGGCTGACAGCATATTAAAGTAGGAGAAAAATGAATCATATACCATTTTTTAAAAGTTAAAAACATCCACAGGAGAATTATTTATCAATCTCCCCCCCACCCAAATTCTGGGTACTTATATTTCATGAGCACTTACTATATGCTAGACATTTTATAGATATCATTTCTTTTAATCCTCAAAGCAACCAAGTATATTGTACAAAAAGCCTTTTTTTGTTTGTTTGTTTGTTTGTTTTTGAGAAGAAGGAGGGGATTTGGCCAAATCACAAGTCACGTGGCAGATAAGTGGCATAGATCAAATTAAACATCAGGGCCATTTTACTCCAAACTCAAGGCTACTTTCAGTTTCCTCAATTATCTTTCTCTATCTTCTATTTTTAGGATTGTGAATTAAGCTCCACTATTGGACAGTGGTAATCTCTGAAACTTTGCCAAGTCATCTGTCTTTTAAAATCAGGAGAAAGACAAGAGGGGATAATTAAAAGACTGCAAAGGAGTATGGATAGAGCTAAATTGGATTATAAAAATTTACACATCAATCTTAACACATTTACTAGGACCTTAGAACTGAACTGAAAGTCTGACCAGCATGTACACTCTAAAAGCCCAGAGGCTTTGCACTTCAATGACTGCCAATATGGATCCAGATAAACAACAGTGAAAAAAAAATCAACATTGTATCCTGAATTTAGAGATCAGGGAAAAATCACACAGTGAACTACCCACCAGCTCCCATCCCACTTCCTATACCAATAACATTAAAATGAACAGTAAGAGAAACCTCATGTGTATGTCTGAGAAGTAAGAAATAGCATACTGGTTAAAAGCATGGTCTTTGGAGACACACAGTTAGCTACTGGGACACTAATCGAATCCCATTGTGTCACAGTACCCTCTTCTGTAAAATGAGGATAATAATAAAAACTTCAGAAGTGGCAAGTACTAAATTAATTGTAGTTTTTTTTCTCTTTCTGTCTTAATGCTCCTAACTTCTCCTCATGAGTTAAAAGTAAGTGACAAATATAGTCCAAAAGTATATGTAAGGAATGAGTGGGAAGGATATAGGTGACTAAGTAATGGCAAAAGGGTTTATGGACTTATTTTTGCTATATAACAAACATAGGAAAGAGAACTCCTTCTCTCTTCTTGACTTCCAACAATAATAGTATTTATACAGAGTTGTTAGGGGGTTAAATGAGTAATGCAGAGTGTTGAACAATATTAATATTACTATTTTAATAATCATCATCATATTATTAATATTATGATACATTATAGGATTGTTTGGAAATTCAAGGAGATAATATTAGTAAATCTTTTAGCATAGTGCCAGATAATAATAATTATAATAATAATGTTACTTCTGACATATGGACACTGTCAGACTAACAGTGTCTAAACATATACCAGTTCCTATATGTTTAACTCTTTTATGCCCTCAAATTAGTAGTTTGCTATTGATCAGTATCAAAATACCTACCTAATATTTCATGAAGCACTACCTGATAATTATGTTATGAAAGTAAAGTAATGAAAATGTTTATCTAACATTTAGTAAAGTGGTTCCAAAGTCCCCTTATTGGGGACATTTAGCTTATATGGATATAAAAATATATTTTGAACTCTACATTTAAAAGTAGAATTTTCAAGTGAAATTGAAATTTCCCTTTTCAAATGTTGTTGGCATTAGTATTAGCCTCAAAAGGTCAAACTGACTAGGTGCTGTTCTCAGTTGTAGCTGCCAGGCTGAGTCTCTGGTGCCTTCCTGCACACTCCTTCCTTGGAGATCTGCTGAGGATGGTTAGAGATCACGATGTCTCAGCATGGCTTCAACTCTGGCAAGATTTATTTCCCAAATCCCAGTGGAATAGCATGGCTAAGAACTTCATTTAAGAGCACTCTAAATAAACCCCCTGAGGAGTGAATTTTAAAGAGGAGAGCAAAAATAAACAAATGGGACCTAAATTAAACTTAAAAGCTTTTGCACTTAAAAGCAAAGGAAACCAATAATAAAATGAAAAGACAACCTACTGAATGGGAGAAAATATTTGCAAATGATATGACTGATAAAGTGTTAATACCCCAAATATATAAACAGCTCATACAACTCAATATCAAAGAAACAAACAACCTGATTAAAAAATGGGCAGATGGCCGGAATGGACATTTTCCCAAAGAAGACATACAGATGGCTAACAAACACACGAAAAGATGCTCAACATCATTAATAATCAGAGAAATGCAAATCAAAACCGCAATGAGATATCAGCTCACACCTGTCAGAATAGCTATCATCAAAAAAGTCTATAAATAAGAAATGTTGGGGAGGATGTGGAGAAAAGGGAACTCGTGTACACTGTTGGTGGGAATATAAATTGGTGCAGCCACTATGCGAAACAATATGGAGGTTCCTCCAAAAATTAAAAATAGAACTATCATATGATCCAGCAACCCTACTCCTGGGTATATATCCCCCTGCCAAAAAACCCCCAAATCACTAATTTGAAAAGATACATGCAACCCAATGTTCATAGCAGCAGTATTTACAATAGCCAGGATATGGAAGCAAACCAAGTGCCCATCAACAGAGGAATGGATAAAGAAGATGTGGTATATATGTACAATGGAATATTACTCAGCCATAAAAAAGAATGAAATTCTGCCATTTGCAACAACATGGATGGACCTAGAGAGTATTATGCTTAGTGAAATAAATCAGACAAAGACAAAATACTGCATGTTATCACTTATCTGTGGAATCTAAAAAACAAAACAAATGGATGTATATAACAGAACAGAAGCAGACTTACAGATGTAGAAAACAAACTAGTAGACACCAGTGGGGAAAGGGAAGGTGGAAAGGGCAAGATAGGGATATTGGATTAGGGGATACAAACTACCATGTATAAAATAGATAAGCAGCAAGTATGGCACAGGGAAATACAGCCATTGTTTTGTAATAACTTTAAATGGAGTATAATCTATAAAAATATTGAATCACTATGCTGTACAACTGAAACTAACAGAATATTGTACATCAATTATACTTCAATAAAATAAACAAATAAAGAGAATGGCAGTATGCCGAAAGTATACCAAATATCGCCCCTATGGCATTTACAGAGGCACACTGTCCGAATCTCCCTTCAAGAAGTAATTTGACATTATCTGCAAGGAGTGCAGTCAGTTATTAGTCTCCAGCTACAGTGCCTTCAAGATCCTCCTCAATTTGAGCTGAGGTTACACTCACCCAGGGGTAGCCCAGCCAACGCCCGAGCATGACAGTAATCCCTCATGGGCAACTTTTGCTTGGGAGTTCCTCATTGGATTGGCCAACACTTCATCAGATCTGCATCATGATCCAGTACATAGTCTGAAGCTCTCCCTGCTCAATCCTGCTTCTTCTACCATTCTCTATCAGATCTGCATCAGTCTGGAGGCTTTTTCTGCTTCTTCCCTCTTTTATGTTTCCCATGCAATGATTTACAGTAAGTCACTTGTATTCCTAATTCCTTCTCAGTGTCTGCTTCTGAGAGAACCAGTCAACATACCTTCTCTGCCCAGTCATTATTCCAAGGGTTTAACACTCAGTTCTCATCCCCACACTCAAAGGCAATGCCTTTTTGACACTGTTTATTACAGGGACTCTCCTGCTCACTGTTCTCCAGGCATGCAAGACCCCTTGCTTTTCTTCAAACGATCAAAGTCATTTCTGTTGCAGAACTTCACACTTCCCCCTGCTTGGAAAGCTCTTATACTATTAGTTCAGTTTTGTGTCATGTGGTTCCTTGTCATTATTCAGGTCTCTGGTCAAAGGTCATGTTCTTTATTTTTGTCTGGATCATTTTATGCAAAACATGCCCCCTCACTCCGTATCAAATATTTATAGGCTTTATAATATTATTAGCGTCTAAAATGTTATTATTGACGTTTGTTTATTGACTGTCTTGCTCCCAAGAGACTGGTCTTTGCGTATTTTGTCTGCCACTGTCTCTCCAGTGCTCTGGAGAATATTTGAACAGAAGCAAGTTGGGCCAGTCATGCTTGCTGACTTAATAATTAAATGAATGATTTTCAGCTTTGGGACTTACTTTCAAACAAGAAAAAAAAGCCATGTGTCTTAGAGAAGCTGCATAATGTCTTTAAGGTGTTTTTTCCTTTTATTAAGAACAATAACAACTACCCCACAGCAAGTTATGAGCATTACATGAAATTAAATGAAGTAATGTGAACTATAGTATTTGTCCATTAGTAGACCTTCAATAAATGTTTCTGTGGTCACATAGAGTATTTATTTAATAAAACAATTCAGTATAGACAATGTATTAAATACTCATTTATATGCAAATTTAAAAAGTAAATTAAGGCTAAAAGAAGGCAGTTAGTTGTTGATAATTATAAAGTCAAAATCTCAAACCCATGTTTCTAAGCTGAATCTCTTAACTTGCTTGCTAAGGCATAGGGGTGACTAGAGAACTGTTGAACTCTGCTAAACTCACCAGTTCATTTCACTTTGAACAGCAATAGTCATTAAACACAATGGATTTAACGTGGTGACCTAGAAATCAAAGATAGTGTATAACCTACTAACATCTCTTGAGCCATCCAGTATGCCACCATTTTTTTTCAAAGGAGTTGATTAATTTTTGAGCAGTATTAGACTACAGTAAACATATCAAGAGATCATTGCTCTTACTGTGGTTGAATTGTCAGTCCTTCGATAAACAGGTTCAAATACTCCATAATTATAACAAATTTCTAAAAATTCTATTTTATTGATTGAAGAAATAGGGTTATATAATTGCACTTAATGTCTAACTCCAGAGTCAGTAATATTTTAAAAAAAAAAAGAAAAGATATTATATAGCCTGAAGGGTTTGTTTTTTTTTTTAACATCTTTATTGGAGTATAATTGCTTTACAATGATGTGTTAGTTTCTGCTTTATAACAAAGTGAATCAGCTATACATATACATATATCCCCATATCTCCTCCCTCTTGCATCTCCCTCCCACCCTCCCTTTCCCACCCCTCTAGGTGGTCACAAAGCACCGAGCTGATCTCCCTGTGCTATATGGCTGCTTCTCACCATCTATTTTACATTTGGTAGTGTATATATGTCCATGCCACTCTCTCACT
Source organism: Mesoplodon mirus (assembly GCF_964341445.2). NCBI lineage: Eukaryota > Metazoa > Chordata > Mammalia > Artiodactyla > Ziphiidae > Mesoplodon > Mesoplodon mirus. The sequence continues at coordinate 29,407,505 of NC_138976.1, read as the reverse complement.
TCATCCCAGCTTACCCTTCCACCTCCCCGTGTCTTCAAGTCCATTCTCTACGTCTGCGTCTTTATTCCTGTCCTGCCTCTAGGTTCTTCAGAACCATTTTTATTTTATTCCATATATATGTGTTAGCATATGGTACCTGTTTTTCTCTTTCTGAATTACTTCACTCTGTATGACACACTCTAGGTCCATCCACCTCACTACAAATAACTCAATTTCGTTTGTTTTTATGGCTGAGTAATATTTCATTGTATATATGTGCCACATCTTCTTTATCCATTCATCTGTCAATGGACACTTAGGTTGCTTCCATGTCCTGGCTATTGTAAATAGAGCTGCAACGAACATTGTGGTTCATGACTCTTTTTGAATTATGGTTTTCTCATGGTATATGCCCAATAGTGGTATTGCTGGGTCGTATGGTAGTTCTATTTTTAGTTTTTTAAGGAACCTCCATACTGTTCTCCATAGTGGGTGTATCAATTTACATTCCCACCAACAGTGCAAGAGGGTTCCCTTTTCTCCACACCCTCTCCAGCATTTATTGTTTGTAGATTTTTTGATGATCAGCCTTCCACCAATTTTTAAAAACTCTTTTGATTTTGAAGTTGCTATGTGATTAAATAACATTTTTGAAATTTCAGATAAAAATAATGTAGAGTGTATATATGCTTCAAAACTTTAAATGTCACTGTAACTACTAGAGAAAGCAACAGTAATTTAGTAAAATCCGAACGCATTTTTTTTCAAGTCTGGGGATCAGAGAGACAGAAGTTGTAGTGAGAAAACTGTTTATTTGTGTCTTGCCTACAACTAAAATTTTCCTCTTTCCAAATCCTATTCTGATCCTTCTCCCATTCTACTTTTCAGTGCATATCATCATGTTTTATTACCAATTAACACATAAGTAATTGTATGGTGATGATAATGATATAGTGGCTTTCCATCTCTTTTCTCAAGTAGCTCTGCAGACAAATTATAAGTGATCGATTCCTGCTCAAGTGAATAGATGGCCTAGTTTTGCTGCAATATTCAAGTTCTTTACCTTTGCAGTCAATTCCCAGTGTCCCAGTGATTTATCTACCTTTGCTAAATTTCGTGTTCATGTTCTTTTTACCAGTGGCAGGGAATTTTAATTAGCTTTTGATAAAATGCATTAGGATACTCTCTAAACAAGGAATAGAGAAAAATTAAATTTTTTTCTAACTCTACATGTCAAGATTTCTGCAAGCTAGTAGAAGCTAAAATGCATTGATAGTTTGTGCATTTGTAACTAAAGATATATAGGGCTCAATATGTGAAAGTCCCTTGGTTAAGTTCTTTGAAATCTTAAGTTCTATTAGGTTTCTCAGTGTAAAACAATGTGTCAAAAAACACCTGAATGCCTGTTTACCATTATTTATGCCATTTTAAAATAATTTAAAAGAGAAAATTTGCAAAAAATTGTAAAAAATAACTGAATATTTTCTGCCGATTATTAATTTTAACACTTTCCCACATTTGCCTTATTATCCTCTTTCTTTATAAAATCATACAGTAGATTTATAAACTTATAATACTTCAGCATGCATTTCCTAAAACCAAAATTATTTAATTACATACATATAACACACGATATAGTAAAAAATTTAAGAAATTTAACATCAATACACCTCTTACATACTCTAACATTGAATATTCCAATTTCATCAACTGCCACAAAGATATGATTTATAGTTATTTATTTTCTAATATAAGATCCAGTCTAGGATCAGAAACCATATTTAGAAGATTCCAGTTGGACTTCCAGGTAAGATGGCGGAAGAGTAAGACGCAAGATCACCTTCCTCCCCACGGATACACCAGAAATACAGCTACACGTGGAACAACTCCTACAGAACACCTACAGAATGCTGGCAGAAGACCCCAGACCTCCCAAAAGGCAAGAAACTCCCCACATACCTGGGTAGGGCAAAGAGCAGAGATTCCCGCACAGAGGATCGGTGCCGAGCGGCACTCACCAGCCCGAGAGGCTTGTCTGCTTGCCCGCCGGGGCGGGCGGCACTGGAAGCTGAGTCTCGGGCTTCGGTCAGAGCGCAGGGAGAGGACTGGGGCTGGCGGCGAGAACTCAGCCTGAAGGGGGCTAATGTGTCACAGCTAGCCGGCAGGGAGTCCGGGAAAACTCTGGAGCTGCCGAAGAGGCAAGAGAGTTTTTCTTCCCTCTTGGTTTCCTGGTGCACGAGGAGAGGGGATTAAGAGCGCTGCTTAAAGGGGCTCCACAGACGGGCGCGAGTCACGACTGAAAGCGCGGAGCCCAGTGACGGGCGTGGGACGCTGGGGCTGCTGCTGCCGCCGCCAGGAGGCCTGTGTGCGAGCGCAGGTCACTGTCCACACCGCCCTTCCGGGAGCCTGTGCAGCCCGCCACTGCCGGGGTCCCGGGATCCAGGGGCGGCTTCCCTGGGAGAACGCACGGCGCGCCTCGGGCTGGTGCAACGTCACGCCGAACTCTGCCGCTGCAGGCTCACCCCGCACTCCGTGCCCCTCCCTCCTGCCCGGCCTGAGTGAGCCAGAGTCCCCGAAGAGGCTGCTCCTTTAACCCTGTCCTGTCTGAGCGAAGAACAGATGCCCTCCGGCAACCTACACGCAGAGGCAGGGCCAAATCCAAAGCTGAGACCCAGGAGCTGTGAGAACAAAGAAGAGAAAGGGAAACCTCTCCCAGCAGCCTCAGAAGCAGCGGATTAAAGCTCCACAATCAACTTGATGTACCCTGCATCTGTGGAATACATGAATAGACAACACATCATCCCAAATTGAGGAGCCAGGAGTCAGTGCTGTGCCTCTGAGGTGGGAGAGCCAACTTCAGGACACTGGTCCACAACAGACCTCCCAGCTCCACATAATATCAAATGGCGAAAATCTTCCAGAGATCTCCATCTCAACACCAGCACCCAGGTTCACTCAACGACCAGCAAGCTACAGTGCTGGACACCCTATGCCAAACAACTAGCAAGACAGGAACACAACGCCACCCATTAGCAGAGAGGTGGCCTAAAATCATAAAAAGTCCGCAGACATCCCAAAACACACCACCAGACGTGGACCTGCCCACCAGAAAGACAAGATCCAGCCTCATCCACCAGAACACAGGCACTAGTCCCCTCCACCAGGAAGCCTACACAACCTACTAAACCAACCTTAGCCACTGCGGACAGACACCAAAAACAACGGGAACTACGAACCTGCAGCCTGCAAAAAGGAGACCCCAAACACAGTAACATAAGCAAAATGAGAAGACAGAAAAACACACAGCAGGAGAAGGAGCAAGATAAAAACCCACCAGACCTAACAAATGAAGAGGAAATAGGCAGTCTACCTGAAAAAGAATTCAGAATAATGATGGTAAAGATGATCCAAGATTCTATTTCCAAGATCCAAAATCTTGGAAATAGAATAGACAAAATACAAGAAACAGATAACAAGGACCTAGAAGAACTAAAGATGAATCAAGCATCGATTAAAAACACAATAAATGAAATGAAAAATACTCTAGATGGGATCAATAGCAGAATAACTGAGGCAGAAGAACGGATAAGTGAGGTGGAAGATAAAATAGTGGAAATAACTGATGCAGAGCAAAATAAAGAAAAAAGAATGAAAAGAACAGAGGACAGTCTCAGAGACCTCTGGGACAACATTAAACGCACCAACATTCGAATTATAGGGGTCCCAGAAGAAGAAGAGAAAAAGAAAGGGACTGAGAAAATATTTGAAGAGATTATAGTTGAAAACTTCCCTAATATGGGAAAGGAAATAGTTAATCAAGTCCAGGAGGCACAGAGAGTCCCATATAGAATAAATCCAAGGAGAAATACGCCAAGACACATATTAATCAAACTGTCAAAAATTAAACACAAAGAAATCATATTAAAAGCAGCAAGGCAAAAACAACAAATAACACACAAGGGAATCCCCATCAGGATAACAGCTGATCTCTCAGCAGAAACTCTACAAGCCAGAAGGGAGTGGCAGGACATAATTAAAGTGATGAAGGAGAAAAACCTGCAACCAAGATTACTCTACCCAGCAAGGATCTCATTCAGATTTGATGGAGAAATTAAAACGTTTACAGACAAGCAAAAGCTGAGAGAGTTCAGCACCACCAACCCAGCTTTACAACAAATGCTAAAGGAACTTCTCTAGGCAAGAAACACAACAGAAGGAAAAGACCTACAATAACGAACCCAAAACAATTAAGAAAATGGGAATAGGAACATACATATCGATAATTACCTTAGATGTAAATGGACTAAATGCTCCCACCAAAAGACCCAGATTGGCTGAATGGATACAAAAATAAGACCCATATATATGCTGTCTACAAGAGACCCACTTCAGACCTAGAGACACATACAGACTGAAAGTAAGGGGATGGAAAAAGATATTCCATGCAAATGGAAACCAAAAGAAAGCTGGAGTAGCAATTCTCATATCAGACAAAATAGACTTTAAAATAAAGACTACTAGAAGAGACAAAGAAGGACACTACATAATGATCAAGGGATCGATCCAAGAAGAAGATATAACAATTGTAAATATTTATGCACCCAACATAGGAGCACCTCAATACATAAGGCAAATACTAACAGCCATAAAAGGGGAAATCGACAGTAACACAATCATAGTAGGGGACTTTAACACGCCACTTTCACCAATGGACAGATCATCCAAAATGAAAATAAATAAGGAAACACAAGCTTTAAATGATACATTAAACAAGATGGACTTAATTGATATTTATAGGACATTCCATCCAAAAACAACAGAATACACATTTTTCTCAAGTGCTCATGGAACATTCTCCAGGATAGATCATATCTTGGGTCACAAATCAAGCCTTGGTAAATTTAAGAAAATTGAAATTGTATCAAGTATCTTTTCTGACCACAATGCTATGAGACTAGATATCAATTACAGGAAAAGAGGTGTAAAAAATACAAACACATGGAGGCTAAACAATACACTACTTAATAACGAAGTGATCACTGAAGAAATCAAAGAGGAAATTAAAAAATACCTAGAAACAAATGACAATGGAGACACGACGACCCAAAACCTATGGGATGCAGCAAAAGCAGTTCTAAGAGGGAAGTTTATAGCAATACAATCCCACCTTAAGAAACAGGAAACATCTCGAATAAACAACCTAACCTTGCACCTAAAGCAATTAGAGAAAGAAGAACAAAAACATCCCAAAGTTAGCAGAAGGAAAGAAATCATAAAAATCAGATCAGAAATAAATGAAAAAGAAATGAAGGAAACGATAGCAAAGATCAATAAAACTAAAAGCTGGTTCTTTGAGAAGATAAACAAAATTGATAAACCATTAGCCAGACACATCAAGAAAAAAAGGGAGAAGACTCAAATCAATAGAATTAGAAATGAAAAAGGAGAAGTAACAACTGACACTGCAGAAATACAAAAGATCATGAGAGATTACTACAAGCAACTCTATGCCAATAAAATGGACAACCTGGAAGAAATGGACAAATTCTTAGAAATTCACAACCTGCCAAGACTGAATCAGGAAGAAATAGAAAATATGAACAGACCAATCACAAGCACTGAAATTGAAACTGTGATTAAAAATCTTCCAACAAACAAAAGCCCAGGACCAGATGGCTTCACAGGTGAATTCTATCAAGCATTTAGAGAAGAGCTAACACCTATCCTTCTCAAACTCTTCCAAAATATAGCAGAGGGGGGAACACTACCAAACTCATTCTACGAGACCACCATCACCTTGATACCAAAACCAGACAAGGATGTCACAAAGAAAGAAAACTACAGGCCAATATCACTGATGAACATAGATGCAAAAATCCTCAACAAAATACTAGCAAACAGAATCCAACAGCACATTAAAAGGATCATACACCATGATCAAGTGGGGTTTATTCCAGGAATGCAAGGATTCTTCAATATACGCAAATCAATCAGCGTGATACACCATATTAACAAATTGAAGGAGAAAAACCATATGATCATCTCAATAGATGCAGAGAAAGCTTTCGACAAAATTCAACACCCATTTATGATAAAAAACCTGCAGAAAGTAGGCATAGAGGGAACTTTCCTCAACATAATAAAGGCCATATATGACAAACCCACAGCCAGCGTCGTCCTCAATGGTGAAAAACTGAAACCATTTCCACTAAGATCAGGAACAAGACAAGGTTGCCCACTCTCACCACTCTTATTCAACATAGTTTTGGAAGTTTTAGCCACAGCAATCAGAGAAGAAAAGGAAATAAAAGGAATCCAAATCGGAAAAGAAGAAGTAAATCTGTCACTGTTTGCAGATGACATGATACTATACATAGAGAATCCTAAAGATGCTACCAGAAAACTACTAGAGCTAATCAATGAATTTGGTAAAGTTGCCGGATACAAAATTAATGCACAGAAATCTCTGGCATTCCTATATACTAATGATGAAAAATCTGAAAGTGAAATCAAGGAAACACTCCCATTTACCACTGCAACAAAAAGAATAAAATATCGAGGAATAAACCTACCTAAGGAGACAAAAGACCTGTATGCAGAAAATTATAAGACACTGATGAAAGATATTAAAGATGATACAAATAGATGGAGAGATGTACCATGTTCTTGGACTGGAAGAATCAACATTGTGAAAATGACTCTACTACCCAAAGCAATCTACAGATTCAATGCAATCCCTATCAAACTACCACTGGCATTTTTCACAGAACTAGAACAAAAAATTTCACAATTTGTATGGAAACACAAAAGACCCCGAATAGCCAAAGCAATCTTGAGAACGAAAAATGGAGCTGGAGGAATCAGGCTCCCTGACTTCAGACTATACTACAAAGCTACAGTAATCAAGACAGTATGGTACTGGCACAAAAACAGAAAGATAGATCAATGGAACAGGATAGAAAGCCCAGAGATAAACCCACGGACATATGGTCACCTTATCTTTGATAAAGGAGGCAGGAATGTACAGTGGAGAAAGGACAGTCTCTTCAATAAGTGGTGCTGGGAAAACTGGATAGGGACATGTAAAAGTATGAGATTAGATCACTCCCTAACACCATACACAAAAATAAGCTCAAAATGGATTAAAGACCTAAATGTAAGGCCAGAAACTATCAAACTCTTAGAGGAAAACATAGGCAGAACACTCTATGACATAAATCACAGCAAGATCCTTTTGGACCCACCTCCTAGAGAAATGGAAATAAAAACAAAGATAAACAAATGGGACCTAATGAAACTTCAAAGCTTTTGCACAGCAAAGGAAACCATAAACAAGACCAAAAGACAGCCCTCAGAATGGGAGAAAATATTTGCAAATGAAGCAACTGACAAAGGATTAATCTCCAAAATTTATAAGCAGCTCAGACAGCTCAATAACAAAAAAACAAACAACCCAATCCAAAAATGGGCAGAAGACCTAAATAGACATTTCTCCACAGAAGATATACAGACTGCCAACAAACACATGAAAGGATGCTCAACATCTTTACTCATTAGAGAAATGCACATCAAAACTACAATGAGATATCATCTCACACCACTCAGAATGGCCATCATCAAAAAATCTAGAAACAATAGATGCTGGAGAGGGTGTGGAAGAAAGGGAACACTCTTGCACTGCTGGTGGGAATGTGAATTGGTACAGCCACTATGGAGAACGGTATGGAGGTTCCTTAAAAAACTACAAATAGAACTACCATATGACCCAGCAATCCCACTACTGGGCATATACCCTGAGAAAACCATAATTCAAAAAGAGACATGTACCAAAATGTTCATAGCAGCCCTATTTACAATAGCCCGGAGATGGAAACAACCTAAGTGTCCATCATCGGATGAATGGGTAAAGAAGATGTGGCACATATATACAACGGAATATTACTCAGCCATAAAAAGAAATGAAATTGAGCTATTTGTAATGAGGTGGATGGACCTAGAGTCTGTCATACAGAGTGAAGTAAGTCAGAAAGAGAAAGACAAATACTGTATGCTGACACATATATATGGAATTTAAGAAAAAAAAAGTCATGAAGAACATAGGGGTAAGACAGGAATAAAGACACAGACCTACTAGAGAATGGAGTTGAGGATATGGGGAGGGGGAAGGGTAAGCTGTGAGAAAGTGAAAGAGCGGCATGGACATATATACACTACCAAACGTAAGGTAGATAGCTAGTGGGAAGCAGCCGCATAGCACAGGGAGATTAGCTCGGTGCTTTGTGACCGCCTGGAGGGGTGGGATAGGGAGGGTGGGAGGGAGACGCAAAAGGGAGGGGATATGGGAACATATGTATATGTATAACTGATTTAATTTGTTATAAAGCAAAAAAAAAAATCAAAAAAAAAACATATTTAGCTGTTATGTCTATTTAGTTGCTTTCAACCTAGAGCAGTTTCTTATATTTTCTTTCTTTTGTGCCATTAAAGAATACTAGTAATTTTATAAAATATTCATCAACTTGGGTATTGCTGATGTTCTGCTATGAAGAGATTCAAGTTATGCATTTTGGATTTGGACACTATATAAATGATGTGTCTTTTTCAGAGTCTCACGTCTGGTAGCATATAATTTTTATTTATCTCTTATTCATGAGGTTAATTTTGATTGCTTAGTGTATTAATTACCCATTGTTGTATAACAATAGGGCCACATAATTAGCCACATAATTAGCCACATTAGCCACATAATTAGCAGCTTAAAGTACACACATTTATTGTATGATAGTTTCACTGGGTCTGAAGACTAGACTGAACTGGGTCCTCTGCTTCAGAATCTTTGCTACAGTCAAGATCTCAATTGAGGCTGTGATGTCATTTCAACGATCAACTGTAAAAGGATCTCCTTCAAATCTCACTTGGTTATTAGGAGAATTCAGACGCTTGCAGGCCACAGGACTGAGGGCCTCAGTTTCTTGCTGGCTAATGGTCTGAAGATTCCCATATTTCCATGGATCTCTCAGTAGTGCAGCTCACAATACAGCAGCTTCTTTCATCAAAATCAGCAAGTGAAAGAGTTTACTAGCAAGATGAGCTACAGCCTTATCTAATGTTCTCTTATAAGTGGTATTCTACAATCATTGCTGTATTCTATTGATTTGAGTAGCAGTTTCTGCCCACACCCAAAGAAATGGGTTTAGGCAAGGCATTACTACCAGGAGGAGAGTATAATTGGTAGCCATCTAAGAGTCTGTCCAACACACCATAAGACGTGCTATAGTAATTTCTTATTCCTTCACCACTTAGTTACAATTTTTCCTTCTGTCATTAATGAATTTATGGGAGGTTGTATAAATATCCCATTCCACATCAATCCCTCCACTCTATGGTTTTAGTACCCATCAATGATTTTTACCAGAATACAATTTACTACATTACTTCTAAAACAGTAACTTTCCAATTCATAATCTATTCTATATTTGTTAGCATTCTATTATAAGAAAAGGATTTATTTATCTCATATTTGTTTGTCTGTTTATCTGTAGTCTATATGTGTCACATTTCTCTGACTGCCTTTAATATTTTCCCTTTATCTCTGATTTTCAGCTATTTAATTATTATGAGCTTTGATGTGATTTTCTTTATCCTAAATTTATTGTGGTTTCTTGAACTGTTTGAAGCTATCCATGTACAATTTTCTTCACATTTGGAACATTTTGGCCATTATTTCTTCAATTTTTTTTCTGTCCCAACTTCTGGCTTCAATGGCTTGAAGTGAATGTATGCTAGACTACGTGATATTGACCTACAGCTTACTGAGGTTTGCCTATTGAATTCCTTTGCTCTCTTATTCCATTTTGAATATTTCAAAACTTCACTGGTATTTTCTTCTGTTGTTTCAAATTTACTGTTTAACCTATCCAGTGTGTTTTTTTCTTTCTCAGCTATTGTATTTTTGATCTCCAGCATTCCATTTGAATTTTCAGTACATTTTTCTCATCATATTCAGTGTTTTCCTCTATATTTATTAAACAAATGAAATGTGTTTATAATAGATCAGAGCACTCCACCTCACTACCTATACATTCAGAGGTCTTTTCATTCTGAAAGGTGGAAACAAATCTATTCTCTGTAAACTACAAGAGTATTTTAGTATATTGCTCTCCAGTGATTCTTTTCCCTTTCTCACATAGTTTCTATCACTCATGTGTGGATTAGTTTTCAGCCAAAAATTTGAGGGGAATTTTTTTAGATCTTCAAAAATCTCTATGAAAATACCTCTCAGGATATTCTACTTTACAAATTCTAGCTACCATGTCTTTTCCAAATAATAATCTTTATCATCTCTATAGGTAAGACCATTGGTTCTCTTTGAATTACCACTCCTTTCACTGGGATCTGAATACTCTCCAAGTAGTATACTGGGACATTTAGGGAACTAAACTAATTTTTCTTCTTTTCACACACAGTTCTGCTGTCTAAGGCCAGAAGGTAAATCTGCTTCTTCTGACAAAATCATGGTCATAAGCACAAATCCTAGCATAATCTCTTTGTGTTTGTGTGTGTGTGTGTGTGTGTATCATAAATACCCATTTAATGTTTTATTTATTCAGCAGTAATGGTCAATATTTATTGAGCCAAGCACTTTTCTAACACTTCAGAGTCATAAACACTTTTAATCCTTTCAACATCCCAATGAGCTAAGCACTGTTTTTTGGATATTTATTTTTATTGATGTATAATTGACATACAATATTTTATTAGTATCACCTCAAGTTACCATCTCTAATCTGATTTATTTGATACTATTTTATTTTTGAAGTGCTATGTCAATATGCATAAATGATATCCATCCTGTTATTTTCATACTATTTTTGTCAGGTTTATTTATCAATTTAATACTTCGTTCATAAAATACATTTGAAATTTTTCGCTCTTTTTTTTTATGCTTTAAAGTTAGGTAGAATTAATATTATCTGTTATCAAAGAAAAACTACAATCCTGCAGCCTGTGGAATGAAAACCACATTCACAAAATGACAGACAAAATGAAAAGGTAGAGTACTATGTACTGGATGAAGGGCCAAGATAAAATCCCAGAAAAACAATGAAATGAAGTGGAGATAGGCAACCTTCCAGAAAAAAGAATTCAAAATAATGATAGTGAAGATGATCCAGGACCTCAGAAAAAGAATGGAGGCAAAGACCAAGAAGATACAAGAAATGTTTAACAAAGACCTAGAAGAATTAAAGAACACCTAGACTAATTAAAGAACAAACAAGCAGATATGAATAATACAATAACAGAAACAAAAAATACACTAGAAGGAATCAATAGCAGAATAACTGAGGCAGAAGAACAGATTAAGTGACCTCGAAGATGGAATGGTGGAATTCAATGCTGTGGAACAGAATAAAGAAAAAAAGAATGAAAAGAAAGGAAGACAGCCTAAGATACCTCTGGGACAACATTAAATGCACCAACATTTGCATTATAGGGGGTCCCAGAAAGAGAAGAGAGAGAGAAAGGACCCGAGAAAATATCTGAAGAGATTATAGTCGAAAACTTCCCTAACGTTGGAAAGGAAATAGCCACCCAAGTCCAGGAAGTGCAGAGAGTCCCAGGCAGGATAAACCCAAGGAGAAACATGTTGAGACACATATTACCCAAACTGACAAAAATTAAAGACAAAGAAAAATTACAGAAAGCAACAAGGGAAAAATGACAAATAACATATAAGGGAACTCCCATAGGTTAAAAGCTGATTTCTCAGCAGAAAGTCCACAAGCCAGAAGGGAGTGGCATGATATATTTAAGGTGATGAAAGGGAAGAACCTACAACCAAGATTACTCTAGCCAGCAAGGATCTCATTCAGATTTGACACAGAAATCAAAAGCTTTACAGGCAAGTAAAAGCTAAGAGAATTCAGCACCACCAAACCAGCTCTACAACAAATGCTAAAGGAACTTCTCAAAGTGGGAAACACAAGAGAAGAAAAGAACCAACAAAAACAAACCCAAAACAATTTAAAAAATGGTAATAGGAACATACATATTGATAATTACCTTAAATGTGAATGGATTAAATGCTCCAACCAAAAGACAGAGGCTCACTGAATGGATTAAAAACAAGACCCATGTATATGCTTCTACAAGAGACCCACTTCAGACCTAGGACACATACAGACTGAAAGTGAGGGGATTGAAAAACATATTCCATGTAAATGGAAATCAAAAGAAAGCTGGAGTAGCAATACTCATATCAGATAAAATAGACTTTAAAATAAAGAATGTTACAAGAGACAAGGAAGGATGCTACATATTGATCAAGGGTTCAATCCCAGAAGAAGGTATAACAATAATAAATATATATGCACCCAACATAGGAGCACCTCAATATATAAGGCAAATGCTAACAGCTATAAAGAGGAAATCGACAGTAACACAGTAATAGTGGGGAACTTTAACACCTCACTTACAACAATGGACAGATCATCCAGACTGAAAATTAAGAAGGAAACACAAGCTTTAAATGACACAATGGACCAGGTAAATTTAATTGATATTTATAGGACATTCCATCTGAAAACAGCAGATTACACTTTCTTCTCAAGTGCACATGGAACATTCTCCAGGATAGATCACATCTTGGGACACAAATCAAGTATTGGTAAATTTAAGAAAATTGAAATCATATCAAGCATCTTTTCCAACCACAATGGTATGAGATCAGAAATAAATTACAGGGAAAACAACGTAAAAAACACATACAGAGAGATTAAACAATACGTTACTAAATAACCAAGAGATCACTGAAGAAATCAAAGAGGAAACAAAAATTACCTAGAGACAAATGACAATGAAAACAGGACCAATCCAAAACCTATGGGATGCAGCAAAAGCAGTTTTAGAGGGAAGTTTATAGCAATACAATCCTACCTCAAGAAACAAGAAATATCTCAAGTAAACAATCTAACCTTACACCTAAAGGAACTATAGAAAGAACAAATAAAACCAGAAGTTAGTAGAAGGAAAGAAATCATAAAGATCAGAGCAGAAATAAGTGAAATAGAAACAAAGAAAACAGTAGCAAAGATTAATAAAACTAAAAGCTGGTTCTTTGAGAAGATAAACAAAATTCATAAACCTTTAGCCAGACTCACAAAGAAAAAGAGGGAGAGGACTCAAATCAATAAAATTAGAAATGAAAATGGAGAACTTACAATGGACACCACAGAAATACAAAGGATCATAAGAGACTACTATAAGCACCTCTATGCCCATAAAATGGACAACCTGGAAGAAATGGACAAATTCTTAGAAAGGTATAACCTTCCAAGACTGAACCAGGAAGAAACATAAAATACAAACAGAACCATCACAAGTAATAAAATTGAAACTGTAATTAGAAATCTTCCAACAAACAAAAATCCAGGACCAGATGGCTTCACAGGTGAATTCTATCAAACATTTAGAGAAGAGCTAACACCCATCCTTCTCAAACTCTTAAAAAAAACTGGAGAGAAAGGAACACTCCCAAACTCATTCTATGAGGCTACCATAACCCTGATACCAAAACCAGACAAAGATACTACAAAAAAAAGAAAATTACAGACCAATATCACTGATGAATATAGATGCAAAAATCCTCAGCAAAATACTAGCAAACAGAATCCAACAACACATTAAAAGGATAATACACCATGATCAAGTGGGATTTATCCCAGGGATGCAAGGATTCTTCAATATACGCAAATCAATCAATGTGATACACCATATTAACAAACTGAAGGAGAAAAACCATATGGTCATCTCAATAGATGCAGAAAAAGCTTTTGACAAAATTCAACACACATTTATGATAAAGCTCTCCAGAAAGTGGGTAAAGTGGCCTACCTCAACATAATAAAAGCCATATATGACAAACCCACAGCAAACATCATTCTCAATGGTGAAAAACTGAAAGCATTTCCTCTAAGATCAGGAACAAGACAAGGATGTCCACTCTTGCTACCATTATTCAACATAGTTTTGGAAGGCCTAGCCATGGCAGTCAGAGAAGAAAAAGAAATAAAAGGAATACAAATTGGAAAAGAAAAAGTAAAACTGTCACTGTTTGCAGATGACATGATACTATACATAGACAGTCCTAAAGATGCCACCAGCAAACTACTAGAGCCAATCAATGAATTTGGTAAAGTTGTAGGATACAAAATTAATGCACAGAAATCTTTTGCATTCCTATACACTAATGATAAAAAATCTGAAAGAGAAATTAAGGAAACACTCCCATTTACCAATGCAACAAAAAGAATAAAGTACCTAGGAATAAACCTACCTAGGGAGACAAAAGACCTGTATGCAGAAAACTATAAGACACTGATGAAGGAAATTAAAGATGATATAAACAGATGGAGAGAAATACCATGTTCTTGGATTGGAAGAATCAATACTGTGAAAATGACTATACTACCCAAAGCAATCTACAGATTTAATGCAATCCCTATCAAATTACCAATGGAATTTTTTACAGAACTGGAAGAAAAAATCTTAAAATTTGTATGGAGACACAAAAGACCCTGAATAGCCAAAGCAGTCTTGAGGGAAACAAACGGAGCTGGAGGAATCAGGCTTCCTGACCTCAGACTATACTACAAAGCTACAGTAATCAAGACAGTATGGTACTGGCACAAAAACAAAAATATAGATCAATAGAACAGGATAGAAAGCCCAGAGATAAACCTACAAATGGTCAGCTAATCTAGGACAAAGGAGGCAAGGATATACAATGGAGAAAAGACAGTCTCTTCAATAAGTGGTGCTGGGAAAACTGGACAGCTACATGTAAAAGAATGAAATTAGAACACTCCCTAACACCATACACAAAAATAAACTTAAAATGGATTAAAGACCTAAATGTAAGGCCAGACAGTATGAAACTCTTAGAGTAAAACATAGGAAGAACACTCTTTGACATAAATCACAGCAAGATCTTTTTTGACCCACCTCCTAAAGCAATGGAAATAAAAACAAAAATAAACAAATGGGACCTAATGAAACTTAAACACTTTTGCACAGCAAAGGAAACCATAAAAAAGATGAACAGACAACCCTCAGAATGGGAGACAATATTTGCAAATGAATCAACAGACAAAGGATAAATCTCCAAAATATATAAACAGCTCATGCAGGTCAATATTAAAAAAACAAACAACCCAATCAAAAAATGGGTAGAAGACCTAAATAGACATTTCTCCAAAGAAGACATACAGATGGCCAAGAGGCACATGAAAAGCTGTTTGACATCACTAACCATTAGAGAAATGCAAATCAAAACTACAATGAGGTATCATCTCACACTGATTACAATGGGCATAATCAGAAAATCTACAAACAACAAATGCTGGAGAGGGTGTGGAGAAAAGGGAACCCTCTTGCACTGTTGGTGGGTATGTAAATTGATACAGCTACTATGGAGAACAGTATCGAACTTCCTTAAAAAACTAAAAATAGAACTATCATATGACCCAGCAATCCCACTACTTTGCATATACCCAGAGAAAACCATAATTCAAAAAGACACATGCACCCTAATATTAATTGCAACACTATTTACAATAGCTAGGTCATGGAAACAACCCAAATGCCCATCAACAGACAAATGGATAAAGAAGATGTGGTACATATATACAATGGAATATTACTCAGCCCAGAAAGGAATGAAATTGGGTCATTTGTAGAGCCATGGATGGACCTAGAGACTGTCATACAGAGTGAAGTAAGTCAGAAAGAGAATAACAAATATTGTATATTAATGCATATATGTGGAATCTAGAAAAATGGTACAGATGAACTGGTTTGCAAGGCAGAAATAGAGACACAGATGTAGAGTACAAACATATGGACATGAAGGGGGGAAAGTGGGGTTGGTGGCGGTGAGATGAATTGGGTGATTGTGATTGACATATATACACCAATATGTATAAAATAGATAACTAATAAGAACCTGCTGTATAAAAAAAATACTATCTGTTCTCCAAAAAAATGTTGAATTTCCTTGTAAAACCATCTAGTACAGGTGCTTTTTAAATGGGATGTTCTCTTGATAACTTACCATGTGTCCATATATGTGCAAGTTGGTCTCTTTGATGCTTCAATCTCTGTTGTGATTCTTTTTGGTAAATTGTATCTGGCTAGGGAATTATCTAGTTTGTCTAGGTTGTTCTTCAAATTTATTGTATAGATATGTACTAAGTAGTAGGTAGAAAATTAAGATTTTAAAAATTTCTTATGTGTGGATATTTTCCATTTGTCATTTCTTATTTTCTACATCTGTGTTGTCTCTTTTCATTAATCAAATTATTTACTGATTTGTCAACTCTTTTCAAAAAACCATGATTTCATTTATTAATATGATCTACTACTTTTCTGTTATCTACATTTTCTGGTATCTACTATTTACTATTTTCTTTATTGTGCTTTCTTTTGGATTGCATTGTTGAACTTTCTCTAGCATTTTTAGTTAGGAATTTAAGATCACTGCTTAAAATACATACCATGGATTTGATGTGTATTGTTTTCAACATTATTTTTCAGAAATTCTCCATTTATTGTATTTTTTTTTGCCCAGTGTTGTTTAATAGGTTTTCTTTCTCATTTTAAATTAATTTAGATATTGATAAATTATTTTTAATTTAATTTCTAGTTTATTCCATTATCATCAGAGTATGTTGTTTTCAATTGTTGTACACTATGGAACTTATTGATCATTTTGTGACCTAATATCCATTTTTAATGACTATCATACATCCTTCAGAAGAACATATTTATTGGCTATCATCAGGGTATTATTTGATATATATCCCTAAGATCTTCCTTTTCTTTATTCTTACTTATTTTTTAACCTCTTGACATATCTTGCACTGGGAATCTTATGTTAAAGTATTTGGTATTTGATTATGAGAGTATTTCCTTTTCTTCCCCCATCCTCTGTAGTTTCTGCTCCATATAGGTAGTTGCTGGGTACATAGAAACTTATACATGTTATAAGTAAAACTTATACACATCTATATTATGAGCTTTGGCTCAATAATTTTACTAAACTGTGTCTTGCAGTGGATTGTTCCAGGCCAATTTTCCCAAGTCCATGTGGATTTTTTGGTAAGAACATTTTTCTTGTATTCTAATTTTAAGCATTATTCTGTTTCTTTGTTTTCTTTTTCTTCTGCATATCATCCAATTATATATGTTGGATTTTTTTGCCTGTCTTTCATTTCAGTCACTTTTGATCTGATCCTTTTTAGGATCTAATTTTTATTCTACTGGCTGTTTTTTCCTATCTTTCTTCAAAGGCCCTTACTAAATTATCATTCAAATCTACCTCTCTTGGGCATTTTGTAATTTATTTCTCATTTTAATGATGAGATTGACTTTTAATAATTTTTTTTTCTTGAGTTCAATCAAATCTTGTATTTCATGCTGTGTTTTTTAAAATGCAAATTCACTCTTAAGTTTTGAATTGCTGATTCCATTCCTGTTTAATATTTGTTCATGTTTGTTTGAAGATTTGGAACGTTATCATCTTTCATTTTGAAGGTCTTTTGTTGTGAGAAATTTTAATCATTTCATTTACATTCTCTCTAAGTTTACTTATTACAGGAGCTTCATATACAGTTGGTCTGACTTTTGCCTATTTCGGGGTATTCCATCCTGTCTTCTAACCCATCCTTGCCATTTCTATGAGAAGCACCACTTACCTCTATATAGCTCCTTTTCTCCTAGAAAAAACAATGCTTCTCTGATAGTGTCACTGTTGGCCTAGGTCTCTTTGAACCCCCTTCTATGTAGCTAGTGTTGAGAACTACCAACTCCCAGATGTGTGTTCAGTATTTTGACCTTGGTTTTAAGATTCTGTGGGTGAATTTATCTGTGCCTTGTCTAAGACCTCCACTCTCTTCTCCTCTTTTGAGAGTCTCTTAAGTCTCCTCTCCCTCATTCCCTGCACCCATAACATGCATTATTGAAGTCTGGTGGTTATTTCTTTATAAATAATTGCATTTGTGAAAAATCTCTGCCTTCTAGTGTAGCTAAGTGGTGAAACATGTGTTTTTATTTCATATTTCTTCTGTTTTATTTGTTCATACCATGCTCATCTGGAAGGACATGTTGAGAAATTCAGATTTAATCAGCTGCTATTATCCTAAAGCAACTTCTTCAAGTAATTCAGTAGTGTTAAATGGTGGGATAATAGTGCAACCATAAAAAAATAAGCAATGATGATTGATAGCATAACTTGTTCCAAATAATAAGAACTTTCCCTGTTTTTTTCCATTTAATTCTTGCTATACTCTAAGATAAATATAATTTATATTTTCATTTTAGAAATGAGAAAACTAAGTTTTCAATGGTAAGTGGCAGCGCTGATACTTCAACTAAGCTCTATTATTTCTACAATGTCTATGCTCTTTTCCCAACATTTTAATGTATAGACTTTTTTCTCAGTTCTGCTATGCATGTGCCTTGAGCAAGCTTCTGAAATTATCTCAGTATTTCAGCTTTCCGAAAATAATAGTTAAATCATAAATAATATATTCTACTTCATTAAGTTGTCAAAAGGGTTAAATGTATAAAATCAACTAGTTTGTGCCTGGTGAAACATAGGCACTTAAGAATAGCAGTTTCCTCTTACTCAACCACTGGATGTAATTAAGAATACAGTGATTTGTACCATGAGCTGAGTACATGTGCACATGTACGTGAGTACATGTGCTCAGTACATGTGCCATGTACTGAGATGAAGTGAGATGTGCCCACTGACAATGAAGGGTTCAGCTAAAGAGTCTGAAAAAGCTTAGAATCAGACAAAAACAGGTAGACTTAAAACAAATAATTTAACTGAAAGGGTAAGTTTGAGAGGTGCTTTTATAACATGAAACAAAGGAAAAACAAACAGGAATGAGGACTTCAGGTAGAACACAGAGAATGGAGTCTAGTTGCCTCTGCCTTTATGGGACATCTGAGTATGTGATAAAGGCTGGAGGTCAATAGTCAGCAGGCCTACCTGGTTCCAATATTAAAGAATGACTGAAAATTTTTCCTCTTTTATTTTTCAACTGAATCTCATGGAATTCATTGCTTTAGTTAAGGGACTGCATAGATTTCTGGGATTCCATTTAATATATTCACAATTATAATAAATCAATGTCTAGTGTATAGTGTATATCACATGTTAAAAATCCATGTAATATTTGGGCCAATGTGATCTGTATTCTCTTTAGATTTCTTGTGCTAAATTGTAGCTGATGTTTTTTAAAGATAGGGAATTACTTTTGACAATTCAATTTTAAAAAGACATTTTGTCTGTCTTTCACTATAAACACTAGCTAGAATTGTGTACACAGTGCACATTTGTAGAAGTTCAGCTTTATAATCAAGTTTCTAATTAAAAAAAAAACTTCTAAAAGGAATTTATAAGAAATTAAGATTTTGAAAGATACAATTTAGTTGACTATTCAAGTCTCACATTAATAAAGCTAGTGAGTTTTTAAATACACATCTGTATTCCTACACACACATTTTGATCATTCTAATTAAATATAATTAAGCTGAATAATGTGTATAGCTAGGCACCATCTGCCAATTCCTGATGTTGATTCACAACTTATTAACATTTCTTGAATAAAATCCAGAGGCAGTTTTAGTAGAGAGCAGAAAAGTCAGCAAAACTAGGGTCATATCCTGGCATGGCACCTTCTTCCTGAATAAAAAAGGGCAATTCACTAAATCTCTCTGAGCTTTATCTTGTTATTTGAGAGTAGTAATAATAATATGAATCCTATGCTATTGATATGAGAATCAAAAACAGAGTACATATCATGAAATCTATGGAGGAGGAGGGGGAGGGGAGGGGAGGGGGAGGAGAAGGAGGAGGAGGAGAGGAAGAAGAAACACCAAGTGTGCAAGTGTAAAGAGGGAGGACCACCTGCATGCTAAGGAGAGAGGCCTCAGGAGAAATCAAGCTTCCTGGCACCTTGATCTTGGACTTCCAGCCTCCAGAACTATAAAAAAAACAAATTTCTGTTTTTAAGCCACCCAGTTTGTAGTATTTTGTTATGGCAGCCCTAGCGAACTAATACAATATCCTATTGTCTCCCATTTATTTCCATATACTGAAACAAAACTGCACAGAACAAACAATATAGAAAAGATACATAGTTCTAAGACTGTAATACTTATTGATGTAACTTCAGTTACATAAAAGTGTTGTTCTACTGATAAGACTTCACTTTCCAATATTCCCTGAATCCCTTTGTTCCATCTTTCCCAGAAAAATCCCTGTAATTGTTCCTTAAGAGTTGTGTTAAAAGGGCAAATCAAAGCATCACTCTTACAAGAAGCTCTTGCTTTAGTTGAACACTGACCTGATGTAAAGTTCACATGTGCATCTGGGAAAAAAAAATTAATGGGAAGGAAAGCTGACAGATGCAAGCAACAAAAATCACTTTTTATTTTTCCGGTACTATCACTTGTTTATAATCATGTGGATGATTGCAACATATTACAAAGAGTAAAGGATGATTGCTTTCTTTTTGAGATGTATTTGTTCACTGCAATGCTTTTGCAGCATCTGTTTCACTGTGGCTTTCCTGTGTCTGTTATTTCTTAAACCATCTTTGACTATCTCAGAGTCTGCTGGACTTCAAGTTCTAACAGGTTAAAAGCATGACTAGTTAAAATCAATCATTGTCTCTTTTATGCTTTTCAGGTCTTCCATCAAATGTCTAGTGCTTCTCCTAAGAAGACCCTGTACCACTCATTTTAAAATAACTTGTATAATCATTTAAAGGTACCCATTTAGATACACAGAAATAATTTCATTTCATTTTTATTTTAAATTGATAGGATTGCAAACTTTAGAAAATAACACAAAATTATTTTTCTAAAATGCAATGCTTAAAATCTAAGTTATTGGCATGAAGTAAATTCTATAATAAGCTTATGTACAAAACTCTGTATTTCAGTCTCTCTTTCACACACTGCAAAGTCTCAAATTCAAGAATGATCCAAGGAACAAAGTTTCTTATTCACTATTCCAGTGCGTGCACCCCCCCACCCCACCCCCCACACACTCATATGGTCATTGCCACAGAACCTCTTCATTTAAATTTTAATTACCATGTTTTAGGGCTCCATTCTCACTTCCCAACAGCTTCTTATCCTCCTGTCTTACTTCGCTTTACATCCCATACATGGTGCTTACATGATCCAACTTCATTTATCAAATCTCTGATTCTATATTTTCCAAGTCTGTCACCTGAATGGTGAACAGTTTTTTCTTTCCTCCAAATTTTCTAATTCTTCAATACACAGAACATATCAATAGAGGACTTCTGTTTGTTTTGCTTAAAATAAATTTTGTTTATAATTATGTGAAAATAGGGCAATGAACATTGACAGATACTAATAACTTGAGCTCATAAAAGTATTACAGTCTTGTCTGCGTCAAACTGCCTAAACATGTGTCAACTCGGCTAAGCCAGTGCTACTTCTCTTTATGGTCCCATTGTGATTGTTTCCAATCATATTAACTTGGCTCATCTGAAACTAAATTTCGTAGAACACCAACTCTGATTCTAGGTTGACATTTGTCAAAAAAAGAAAAGAAAAAAAAGAAAACCATAATATTTAGGATGTGTAAGTGAAGCAGCGGACACTATACTTGGAATATGCCATTGTTGGAGGCAGAGTGAGACATGCCAGCAGCTTCCAGCTTATCTTTGTCCTTAGCCACTACATGTCCATCTCTCCTTCCCAACTTTTTGGCCCTGATGGCCAATAGCAACCCAAAGCCCATGTCCAAATACTTGGCTGTGAAATTATGGAGGCTTTCACTATGATAAGGCAACAACTGCCTATAGAAAGTGAATATTTGGGTGACCAAAAATTTGCTGCAATAGTGAAAATGACGGCATAAATGAACATAAGGAGTATAATGCATTTAATCTGTTACTTCTAATTGCATTGAAAAACTTGGAGAAATAAGATGATGAGCTTAGGTTTTTAATTATCTGCTCATAGTTTGGTAAGGATCCAAAAAGCTTCTATAACTGCCCTCAAAGAAACCATTGTCTGCTAACAACCACAGGACTGACCTTCTCAAAACCAAACACAAACTTTAATCCTAGAGGATGCTTTATTATTCTACAAATTATAGTCACGATCTTGCAGAGACCATTGTTAAAGTTAAGGTTTTGAATGGGAAGGAGCCCCTGAAACTTCTTCTGGTGTCATTTGGGCAACTGCCAGTGAAGCTGAGGATTTTGAAGCCTTACATTGTTTTGACCCTCCTTTGCCATTACAAGCAACCCTTTTTCCACATCTGAGGTGAATCTCTCCTTGAATGAAGAACGTGCAATGACCTCTTCTAAGGTAATCGTGTAAGGGCTGCTGATCTACCCACACCACTTTTAATTGTTTCTAAGGGAAAAAAGTGACCAGTGTTTTGTAATGGTGAAAAGTTAAGCCACAGTGATTCTTATCATGGTGTGGAAAATGAAAAATACACCTAATGGAATTGAGTATTTGGGTAAGGAGAATTCTGAGCAGAATTTTGAAAGTGCAATCAGTTTCGATAAGGCTATCTATCTGTCTATCTATCTATCTATCATCTGATACAGAATGATGAACTAATGAGAAACACAAGTTTTTAATAGAATCCAGAGAACACATTTCCATGTAAGATCCTGCTGGGTTTGAGGATAAAACTGTTTCACACAGGTCTCAAAATAAGAACTGGCTTGAGAGAAAAGATCAGATCCAGGGCTCTGTCAGTAAAATATGGTCTCAGGATTAAATCCCAAGGGTGTGGCCATAATGCTCTTTTGTAAGACCTCAGAAAGATTTAGGATGGTGCCTCATAAATCCTCTCAGCTAGACACAAAGATTTCTAAGAATTTTACGGGCATTCTTCTTAGACCAACTCTTCTGAATAAGAGGGCTCCTATAAGTCTTTTAAGATATTATCCTTCAACACCTTGACCCTCAGCCCAAGGCAGAGGGAAGTCTGTCTCAAAGAGATTTGTGAGTATGACTTTGGTCTAATGGAATAGATTATAATTTGATATACAGAAAGTCTACAAAGACTTCAAAGAAGTTACACAGCTTGAAAAGAGAAGTACAAACATCGTTCAAAATGCAAAGAGATCATTGACTCTCCAACTTCCTACAAGCAGGAACCAGGCTAGGAGAGCTAACCAAATGTAAACAATAGACCATTTTTCCTCAAAAGTGGAATAGTTAAGAGCCCAGTGGGCAAAGCTTAGTTGAGGAGAACCAGGGAATAGAAACAGAGCTAATCAATGGAGCAGGGGCAACTGTCAACCCATACCTGGCTGGATTTTAGCATTGCTAGGGACTACTTTGCGTGTCCCATTTTGACATCCCTCTTCTTCTGTTGTTGTTATTTGTTCAGTTCTCCTGAACCTGGTTTACAATTTTATGCTGTGTATGTGGAGGACAGAATAACTTGTCATTTTAGTTCACAGGTCTTTGGATCAGGAGGAGATGTACACACCCAAGGAAACTTATCCACACCTGACCTCATTTAAAGGTAAATATATTTAGACTCAAGATTGAGCCTTATGCCACAGCAGGATAAGGCTTTTGGGGTTCCTGGGTCTGAGTGCATTTTTTATGAAAGAAGACTATTAATACTTGGGGGCCAAGTCAACTATGGTAGCCAATCTCTAAGGACAGTCTGTAGCTTGCAATTACCAACAAATATGGTGGACACTGGCATTTTGCCAGTTCCATTCTTTGACTTTAAGAGGACTGACAGCTTCTGCTTCACCCTCACGTAGAACTCTTGCTTTTGGAAACTCTAACCCTCCATGATGACAGTCTATTTACTCTGCTGGAGAGACCATGTGTAGAGACCCATGTAAAAAGCTATGTGGGAAGGAGAGGCACTGTGATTACATGAAGAGGAAGAGAAATTCAATCATTCCAGCATCTCAGCTGAGCCTCAAGGTGACTCCAGCATCAGCTGGGGCCTTCATGCAGCTTCATGACTGTAACTGAGGCCACCAGAAGAACTGCCAAGCTGACACTATCAACCAAAAGAACCCAGACAGGTAATAAAATGAGTGATGTATTAATCCACTAAGTTTAATAGCATTTTGTTGTACAACAACAGATAACTGTGTCTTTTTATCTTACTTATTTTCTGATGAGATGATAAATAGAAGCTCCTGCATTTATATTTTATTTCTGAGGATGCATCAACATTCTTCCCTGATCCTAATTTATCCTAGTTGATAGATAACATTTCCTTCACAGTGGTCAGGATTAAGGTGAAATCTAGACATGAAAAATGTCTCTTGTCTCCATGGGGTATTCTGACCCTCTGAGACTCATGACCCTGGGTGAGCCAGTTCACTTGGTTAGAGATTTTCTCTGAGATCATCACCTTTGGATATTAATGTGTAAAATGATAATGTTACGTTTGTGCTCTGGTTTCTTGAACATAAAGAGTTTTTGTACTGTTTTCTCATCAAAAACTATTTCTTTAGCATATATTTTAAAAGTGTGAAATATCTGGAACATTTCAAAGCTTTTAATGCATCTAGTTTCAATTTTTCTACTAAAATGTATAATTAATGTTAAACACTAAAACAGGGGTGAAAAATATGTATCATTTTTGTTTCTTGTTTACCTCCATACACAAGACAGACATTGTTAACTAACCATGATATTAGTTTCCATTGAGCTCAGACATGACTTTAGAAACCTTCACAACATATTTCTCAAAGCAACTACTATTAGTAGATTGAATTCGGCATTATACTATAAAACAAATCTCCCATACTTACAATAGATGTATTTCCATTAATATCAGAAAAAAATTATGAAAGTTTTCAACAGTATTACTTCATACTGTTCTTGAAATTCCAGCAAATGCAAGGGAGTAAAAATAATTAAGAGGTAAGAAAAAAGGAATGCTAAAGAATCAATATTTAGAGATAATATGATTGAATACTTTATGCTCCAATATGTTAATTGAGAAAGAATAAAATTTGGGTAGAAATTCTAACTAGAGGGCATTATACAAATAAATCTTTAGATATAATCTTTAGATATCAATAGTTTGCTATATTCCTTTAATAAAATAAGTATATTAAAATGATATCAATATATAAGAACATTAATAGGAAATGCATTAAAAAAACCAAAGAAGAAAAATCCTAAACTTCACTATGATACAGAAGAATGGAATGCAGTCAAAGCGTACTAAATATCTAGATGGGAAGCTCAATATTGCAAAAATAACAATATTGTCAAATCAATTTTTATATTAATGTGAATATAATAAAATAATATTGACAATTATTTTTGGTACCTAAAACATACTCCAAAATATTTTCTGAAATAATCAAGAATTCTTGGTATTTTTAACAAGCTATGTAAATTAAGATAGTATAATATAGACATAATAATGGTCAGGCAGAGAAAAAAAAAGCAGAATAGAAAACCTAAAAACAAACCCAAGGATGATAAATATTTGTAGGGGAAATTTGGATTATTCAATAGCTAGCACAGGGATAACTGGTTAAGTATTAGAAAAAATAAAGTCGTGTTTACATTGGCACTACATATCAAAATAATATCATGTGAAGACTGTGAAACAAACAAAAAACCCCATGAAACGGAGAAGAGAACATATGGGAAAATGTATGCATGATCTTAAGCGTTGCTCAACATTTTATAAGTAAAAGCAGAGAAGAAACGTATTTATATACGTTACTTCTGTAGTAAGCACATTTTGGTGACTGTACTCAGCTCTTAACAAACTCTCCTTTCTCATGTAAGTGCCTTTCTGCACTGGGTTCACAGAAATGGGAACCTAGCCATCATATTTAAGGATGATGCCATTTTGGGGGGTCAGTTTCTAGAATGGTGCTTGGTAAATATAGGCGTGAACTTGATAGATATTTGTCAATTAATGCCTAAGCATGACTGTTATATAATATATTCCAGGAACCTGGAAATTCAACTCAGAGCCTGTTGACTGCTTCCTTCTTATGGCCAGAACACATAAAGAAAATGATAAGAAGAGGTCATATACTTCCCCGAAAACAGAAGAGATACTTCATCCTCAGAGATAAAGAAAATGTGGAGAGAAAATTCAGAGGCCATAGGTTTCATTGTCCAAAAATGGAGAAATTACAAAAATAATCTAGTATATTCATACAATATATTAGTGTGCATTCAATAAGGAGTACATACTCAAAGCATACTTAAGAACAAAGTGGGGAAAAGGTGTACTATATCAAAGCTAAGGACAAACAAATACACTAATGTTTATTTTATTTTTTGAAGGCAAAGTATATTATTATTAATTTATTAGATAACTGTTCAAATAATAATAGTAACAATGTACTTGCGATTATAGAATAAGGATAAGTGAAATGAATGACAGCAATCTTATAAAGGATAGAAGGGAGTAATTGGCAATATTCTGTTATAAAGTAACTGCACAATTAGTGAAATACTGTAATGTTAATTGAAAATGGACTTTTTTCTGATGTATCAATTAGTAATTCCAAATTTTGGTTTTTTCATCCTGAAGCAATACATTGCTCTACCTCACAATTTTCATGGAACTACACGTGTGAGTGTTCTATTTTAAACTGTGAAGTATGTTGCAAATTTGATTTTCTTATTAATTGACGTAGTAATATACATACTTGGCTTTTAGATTTTTAAAAAATATTTATTACCTTTTTGACCCATTTCTCCTGTCTCCTCAACCACCTGCCTCTAGCAACCAATCTGTTCAATGTATCTATGATCCTGGTTGGTTTTGCTTGTTTGTTTTTTGTTTTGTTTTGTTTAGATTCCACATATAAGAGAGATCATATGGTATGTGCCTTTCCCTGACTGACTTTCACTTAGTAAGATGCCTTCGAGGCATTTGGTAGTTCTGTTTTTAATTTTCTGAAGACCTCCATACAATTTTCCACAGTGGCTGAACCAATTAACATTCCCACCAACAGTGCACAAAGGTTCCGTTTCCTCCACACCTTTGCCAACACTTGTTATATCTTGTTTTTTTATTACAGCCATTCTAACAGGTGTGAGGTGGTATCTGTGGTTTTGATCTGCATTGCCCTGATGATTAGTGATGTTGAGCATCTTTTCATGTGTCTGCTGGCCATTTGCATGTCTTCTCTGGAAAAACTGTCTATTCAGATCTTCTGCCCATTTTTTAATTGGCTTGTTTGTTTGCTGCTATTCAGTTGTATGATTTCTTTTATATATTTTGGATATTAACCCCTTATCAGGCACATGATTTGCAAATATTTTCTCCCATTCAGTAGATGTCCTTTTTATTTGGTTGATGATTTGCCACTAATGTTTATTTTTATGATTGACAATATATGGGAGTACAGTAAAAACCCTGGGATATTATTCAATCAAAAACAATCTTTGGGGGGCTTCCCTGGTGGTGCAGTGGTTGAGAGTCCGCCTGCCGATGCAGGGGACACAGGCTCATGCCCCGGTCCAGGAAGATCCCACATGCTGTGGAGCGGCTAGGCCTGTGAGCCATGGCCGCTGAGCCTGCGCGTCCGGAGCCTGTGCTCCGCAATGGGAGAGGCCACAACAATGAGAGGCCCGCGTACCGCAAAAAAAACCAAAAAACCCCCCAAAAAACAAAAAACAATCTTTGGTTGGATAATTGAAAAGTCACATATAATTGGAAATATAACCTTAACTTTTACATACATACTTGCATGCACACACACACACATGCACAAGCATATAACTGAAGCCACATATTAATTCATTGACTAGGATATCATGTCTTTTTCAAAAACAAAACCTTCACTTAGAAAAAAAAATAATTGCCATCATTTAATGTACAGTAAGTTCTTTTCTTTAAGATGACTGTTTACAACTCTACATAATCTTTCCTACATAAACGGCAATTATAGTACATAACCTATGGCACAGACTTCGGTATTTCTTTAAAATATAACATTAATTTAAAAGCGCTTTCAAAGATATCTGAAAGAGGAATCATCTAGATTTTTACAAATGTTTTCCCTAATCATTTCATAAAATTAATGCTACAGGATTTTTGAAATAAACCTTTTCCAAAGCACTTCCTTAAATTCTCATACAAACCACCCCGTATTTTCACAGGTATATATATATATATATATATATATATATATATATATATATATATATATATATATAAATATATATATATATATATAAATTTATTTATTTATTTATGTATTTTTGGCTGCATTGGGTCTTCATTGGTGCACGTGGGCTTTCTCTAGTTGTGGTGAGCAGGGGCTACTCTTCGTTGCTGTGCACGGGCTTCTCATTGTGGTGGCTTCTCTTGCTGTGGATCATGGGCTCTAGGCATGCAGCCTTCAGTAATTGTGGAACACAGGCTACTGCACGGGCTCTAGAGCGCAGGCTCGGTAGTTGTGGTGCATGGACTTAGTTTCTCCATGGTATGTGGGATCTTCCGGAGCCAGGGATCGAACCCGTGTCCCCTGTATTGGCAGGCAGATTCTTAACCAGTGCACCACCAGGGAAGCCCAGGACACTAGTTTTTTAAGTAAGCATTTTATTTCAGAAGTTTTAGAATTATTGTGAAGATAGTACAGAGTTCCTGTATACCCCACAACCAGTTTTCTTCCCTATTAGTAACATCTTTCATTCGGATGGTGCATTGGTCATAATTATTTAACAAAAATTAACACTTTATTATTAACAAAAGTTGATATTTTATTCAAATTTCCTTGGATTTTCATTGATGTAATTTTTACGTTTCAGAATCCCATCCAGGAAATCATATTTCCTTTATTAGTCCTGTCTCTTAAGGTTCCTCTTGGTTTTGACAATTTCTCAGACTTTCCTTATTTTTGATGACCTTGATAGTCTGGTAACTTGTAAAATGTCCTGCAATTGGGATTTGTCTGCTGTTTATCTCATGACTAGTCTGGGGTAATATTTTGGTAAAAAAGGTAACAGAGGTCAAGTGCCATTCTCATCGTATCATGTCAAGGGCATGTACTATCAGTATGACTTTTCACTGTTGATGTTAATTTTGATCACCTGGCTTGAGTTAGTGTTTGTCCGATTTTTCCTTTGTAAAACTTATTTTCCCCTCCCTTTTTCATACTGTATTCTTTGGAAGAAGTCACTATGGACAGCTCCCATTTAAAAAGTGGAGAATTATACTTCACCTCCTTTAGAGTGGAGTATCTACATAAATTATTTGGAAAATTTCTGCATGGGAGATGTGTCTATTCTTCCCCATTTATTTACTTACAGCAGTATGGGCCCGTGAATATTTATTTTATAATTTGGATTATAATGCAATACTACATTACTTATTTTATTGCTCAAATTGTTCCAGCTTTAACCTTTGGGAGCTCTTTCAGTTGGCTCCTGGATCCATTTGATATAGTTTCATTATTTATTTATTTATTTATTTTTAGCACTTTCTTATTTTCCATCACTACAAGATACCTTAGGCTCATCTTGTAAAATTCCTGTCCCAATACCAATTCTAGAACAAATTATTCTTCCAAGGGTCTGTGGTTCCTTTTATTGGAGAATGGTATTTGAATCCAAGATCTGGGTGCTCAGGTATGTTCACTGTTACTGGGGCATCATTGCTTACAGGCCCTCTCAGCTGACAAAGCAAGGAGATATTTGTGTGTATATGAACACATGTACATACACACAATAACCCATCACCCCTCCACACATATTTCTATATGTAATCCTATATATCTATATTAAGTTACATGAGTTAATACTGATGTCTCCAACTCTAATCCATTACCACATGGAACATTCTAGACTACTCCTTTTTCTTATGTGTAACCTCTCATTACAATGAGTTCCCACCATTTGCATTCATTTAGTTAATTGTTTAATTATAATATAAATGTACAGTGGTTTCTGAACTATTAATACATACTCCCATGAGAAACAACTTTATCAACAACAGTACAGTGGTTATATATAGTTCCTTTGTCTGTAGCCTTATAGACACCACTAATTTCAAAAGTTACTTAAGTCAGCACCTCATTCCCCAGCTCCCATTAATAAGTTTGTTTTATACATTTGTACTACATTTAGATTTTTTTTTGGTAACATCCTGCATTCCATCCTGAGGTTCCCCAACCTCCTAATTCATTTTTAAAAATTTGCATACATCAAGGTTCACTCACAGTTGTAAAGTTCTGTGTAAAGTTCTTTGATTACTGACAAATGCCTAATGTCTTGTATTCACCATTACAGTATCATGTAGCACAGTGTCACTGCTCAAAAATCATGTGCTTCACCTATTCAGCCTCCTCCTCATCTCCAACTCCCTGGAAACCTCTGATTTGTTTATAATCTCTATAGGTTTGTCTTTTCCAGAATGTCATATAATTGGGATCACAGAGTAATGTAGCTTTTTCAGACTGGTCTCTTTTACTTAGTAACATGTAAATTCATCCATGTCTTTTTGTGCTTGACAGCCCCTTTTTTAATCAGTAAATAATACTATATTACATGGATATAGCACAGTTTATCCATTTACGTATTGAAAAATATCTTGGTTGCTTCCGGTTGTTGGCAATCATGAGTAAAGCTGCTAGAAACATGTATGCATATTTTAGAATGAACATAAAAATTTTCAAATGAGTTGAATAAACACCAAAGAGTGCAAATGCTGGATGTATGGTAAGACTACATTTAGCTTTGTAAGAAACTGTCAAACTCTTTCCAAGTGGATGTACCATTTTGCATTCCCACCAGCAATGAGAGTTCCTGTTGCTCCAAAGCCTTGCCAACAGTTGATATTGCCAATTTTTTGGATTTTAGCTATTCTAAAGATGTACTGGTATCTTACTGCTTTAATTTGTAATTCCACAGTGACAAAAGCTATTAAGTGTTTTTGTATCCTTATGTGCCATTTGACATAATCTTTGAATAAGAAGATATTTGAATGTCTGTTCAAATATTTTTTCTTTTTAAAAATACATGTGTGTGTGTCTGTATTCTATAATATTCCTTTATTTGTTGATCTTTTCTAAGAATAAGTTTTTGGTTTCATTGATTTTCTCTATTGCTTTTGAGTCTCTATTTAGTTAAGTTATTCTCTAATTTTTATTTTACTCTGCCTTCTGCTTGCTCTAGGTTTAATTTTCTCTTCTTTTGTAGAGAAGGTAGGTTATTAATTTGATATTTTTCTTTTGAAATACAAGCATTTGCAGCTTTAAATTTCTAAGCACTAAAGCTACATCTCAAATATTTTTGTGTGTTTTTTTTTTTACATTTTTTTTTACATTTCCCATTTGATTTCTTTTTTTACATTTTACATTTTTACATTTCCCATTTGATTTCTTTTTTGATCCATTGGCTATTTTTACATTTTTACATTTCCTATTTGATTTCTTTTTTGATCCATTGGCTATTTAGCACTACACTTTAAAAATTTTCACAAATCTTTGGGTTTCCCAAACTTTTCCCAAATTTTGTTATTATTTCTAATTTTATCCCACTGTGTTCAAGGAACAAAGTTTGTGTTTTTCCATTCTTTTAAATTAATTAAGGTTTGTTTAATGGTCTAGGATATTGCCTTTTTGGAAGAATGTTCCAAGTGCACTTGGGAAGAATGTGCATTCCACTATTCTTGAGTGAAGTGGTCTACAGATGTCTGTTAGGTCTAGTTGGTTTATAGTTAAGTCTTCTATTTCATTGTTGATTTTCTACCTAGTTCTATCAACTATTGAAAGTGGGTATTGAAGTCCCCATCTATTGTTGTCAAATTATTTACTTCTTTCACTTCAGTCAGTTTTTGCTTCATCATATTTTGGGGCTCTGTTGTTAGGTGAATATGTATTTACAATTGTTATAGCAGTCTGATGGATTTACCTTTATAGTTCTATAACTATCTTTATTTATAGTGACTTTAAAATTTTTGGTTTAAAGTTTGTCTCATATTAGTATAGCTACTCCAGCTTTCTTTAGGGTGGTGTTTGCATGACTTATCTTCTCCCAAACTTTTGAGGTTTAATTTACATTCCATATGTTTGTATCTTTGAATCTTAATTGTGTCTCCTGTAGATAGGATATAGTTGGAGCTTATTTTTTATCCAGTCTGACAACTGCCATTTGATTGGACTGTTTAGTCCATTCACATTTAGTGTTATCATTGACATAATTGTGTTTACATCTGTCATTTTATTTTTTTAACATCTTTATTGGAGTATAATTGCTTTACAATGGTGTGTTAGTTTCTGCTGTATAACAAAGTGAATCAGCTATACATATACATATATCCCCATATCTCCTCCCTCTTGTGTCTCCCTCCCACCTTCCCTATCCCACCCCTCTAGGTGGTCACAAAGCACCGAGCTGATCTCCCTGTGCTATGTGGCTGCTTCCCACTAGCTATCTATTTTACATTTGGTAGTGTATATATGTCCATGCCAATCTCTCACTTCATCCCAGCTTACCCTTCACCCTCCCCGTGTCCTCAGGTCCATTCTCTATGTCTGTGTCTTTATTCCTGTCCTGCCCCTAGGTTCTTCAGAACCATTTTTTTTTTGATTCCATATATATGTGTTAGCATACAGTATTTGTTTTTCTATTTGTGACTTACTTCACTCTGTATGACAGACTCCAGGTCCTTTTTTAAAAACTATGTCTCATGTCTCTTTTCTTCCTCTATTTACTCCTTACTGCCTTATATTATATGAATTCACCATAAAATTCTAACATAGCATGTTAAATTTTTAATTATTTTTCATTATATCTTTTGAGCTATTTCCTTACTTGTTGCTACAGGGCTTGTCATATTCATCTTAACTTATCAGAATCAGCTTCAGGTCTACAGAATTTCAGATATGCTATTTCTTACTTAGTCCTTTGTGGTAGCTCCATCTTTTTAGGAATTTCACCTGTTATCTAATTTGGTGACATAAAATTCATTTTTAAAAAATTTCAGTAAGATCTGTAGTGATATTTTCTCTTTCATCCCTGGTTAGTGACTACAATTGAGTCATTAATAGAAGGCAAGTTTGAGTTTATATTGATCTTTCTTTTTTGAAAAATTGCTAAAGACCCAAACTATAATTACTGAGTGAGAGAGAAAAAACGGAGTATACAGGTTAGAATCCTCTTTCAAGACTGAGATCATGCATTAGTTGGTTGGGCCAGGTGGGATAAGAAAAAAGCTCTTTTCAATGAATTGGTACTGAAGAACTCTATTTTACTATAAAATTGGAGACAGGTAAAGCAACATTATTGTATGTCTAAGGAAAATATGGAGAAAGGCTGTCTATACCTAGGTAATGCTTTTTTTTTAAATTGAAGTATAGTTGACTTACAATATTGTGTTAGTTTCAGGTGTACAGCAAAGTGATTAGGTTATATATGTGTGTGTGTGTGTGTGTGTATATATATATATACTTTTTTAAAGATTCTTTTTCATTATAGGTTATTGCAAGATATTGAATATAGTTCCCTACTATACAGTAAATCCTGTTGTTTACCTATTTAATATATCTAGTGTGTATCTGTTAATCTCATACTCCTAATTTATCACTCCCCCTTCCCCTTTGGTAACCATAGGTTTGTTTTGTATGTCTGTGAGTCTGTTTCTCATTTGTAAATAAGTTCATTTGTATTATTTCTTACATTCCATATTTAAATGATATCATATAATATTTGTCTTCATGTAGTATGCTAATCTCTAGCTCCATCCATGTTGTTGCAAATGGTACTATTTTATTCTTTTTTTTTTTATAGGGGATTAATGTTCTATTGTATATATATACCACATTCATTTATCCATTCATTTGTTGGACACTTAAGTTGCTTCCATGTCTTGGCTATTGTAAATAGTACAGGTAAGGCATTCTTAATAAAATGACAGTAAACACTTTCTAAGGAATGAGGAACATTTAAAAATGATTGTATTTATGACTTCTACCATAATAAATTGCAATAAATTGCATCAAAGTGCCAGTTAGTGAAATACACATAAGAAAATGGAAGCTTCTTCAAAACTGCAAGAAAAAAGTTAAAGCTTTGTGAAGATGTATATAGGCCTTCCCTAAAACTACTACATGTATATACACACACATACATACCACCCTGACTAAACAGAGGGTGGAAGAGCTGGTAGAAGTGGGTGTGATGTGTTTTTTTTTTTACAGTTTTTTTCCTGTAATTGATATCTAGTCTATTTTTTCTGATATGAGAATTGCTACTCCAGGTTTCTTTTGATTTCCATTTGCATGGAATATCTTTTTCCATCCCCACACTTTCAGTCTTTATGTGTCCCTAGGTCTGAAGTGGGTCTCTTGTAGACAGCATATATACAAGTCCTGTTTTTGTATCCATTCAGCCAGTCTGTGTCCTTTGGTTGGAGCATTAATGCATTTACATTTAAGGTAATTACCAATATGTATGCTCCTTTTACCATTTTCTTAATTGTTTTGGGTCTGTTATTGTAGGTCTTTTCCTTCTCTTGTGTTTCCTTCCTAGAGAAGTTCCTTTAGCATTTGTTGTAAAGCTGATTTGGTGGTGCTGAATTCTCTTAGCTTTTGCTTGTCTGTTAAGGTTTTAATTTCTCTGTCAAGTCTGAATGAGATCCTTGCTGGGCAGAGTAATCTTGGTTGTATTTTTTTCCCTTTCATCACTTTAAATATGTCCTGCCCTACCCTTCTGGCTTGCAGAGTTTCTGCTGAAAGATCAGCTGTTAATCTTATGGGGATTCACTTGTATGTTATTTGTTGCTTTTCCCTTTCTGCTTTTAATATTTTTTCTTTGTATGTAATTTTTGATAGTTTGATTAGTATGTGTCTTGGCCTGTTTCTCCCTGGATTTATCCGGTATGGGACTCTCTGTGCTTCCTGGACTTGACTATGTCCTCTCCCATATTAGGGAAGTTTTCAACTATAATCTCTTCAACTATTTTCTCAGTCCCTTTCTTTTCCTCTTCTTCTTCTGGGACCCCTATAATTCGAATGTTGGTGCTTTTAATATTGTCCCAGAGGTCTCTGAGACTGTCCTCAATCCTTTTCATTCTTCTTCTTTATTCTGCTCTGTGGCAGTTATTTACACTATTTTATCTTCCAGGTCGCTTACCCGTTCTTCTGCCCCAGTTATTCTGCTATTGATTCCTTCTAGAGAATTTTTAATTTCACTTATTGTGTTGTTCATCATTGTTTGTTTGCTGTTTAGTTCTTCTAGGTCCTTGTTAAATGTTTCTTGTATTTTCTCCATTGTATTTCCAAGATTTTGGATCATGATTACTATCATTACCCTGAATTCTTTTTCAGGTAGACTGCCTATTTCTTCTTCATTTGTTTCGTCTGGCGGGTTTCTTCCTTGCTCTTTAATCTGCTGCATATTTCTGTCTTCCCATTTTGCTTAACTTACTGTATTTGGGGTCTCGTTTTCTCAGGCTGCAGGTTTGTAGTTCCCGTTGTTTTTGGTATCTGCCCCCAGCAGGTGAGGTTCGTTCAGTTGGTTGTGTAGGCTTCTTGGTGGATGGGGCTGGTGCCTGTGTTCTGATGGATGAGGCTGGATCTTGTCTTTGTGGTGGGCAGGACTGCGTCCAGTAGTGTGTTTTGAGGTATCTGTGAACTTAGTGTGACTTTAGGCAGCCTCTCTGCTAATGGGTTGTGCTGTGTTCCTGTCTTGCTAGCTGTCTGGCATGGGGTGTCCAGCACTGGAGCTTGCTGGTCATTGAGTGGAGCTGGGTATTAGCGTTGAGACGGAGATCTCTGGGAGAACTCTTGCTGATTGATATTATGTGTGGCTGGGAGGTCTCTGGTGGCCCAATGTTCTGAACTTGGTTCTTCCACCTCAGAGGCTCAGGCCTGACACCTGGCCGGAGCACCAAGACCCTTTCAGCTGCATGGTGTCTATATGACTTTGAGCAAGTGGCTTAACCTCTGTGTGCCTCAGTGTCTGCTTCCTCATGTATAGACTGGTGTTTTGGTAGAGATGCTTTGCAGCTGTACTTTGAGAGATATACAGTGGTCAACCTTCCCGGAGCTGGCTCCCACTTCAGGAAAGGTATGTGTAGCACAGAGAGCTCGAGTCAACACACTGTAATCACCAGAGAGTGATATACAAGGCTGGTATGAAACTCTGACATGTTGACATTCAAATGGAAAAATCCTTTCTTTGTGTGAATAAAGGTGGCCTTCGAGGTCCAGGTTTCAGGTAAGTGGCCCACAGTGCCAAGGACAGTCGTGGCATCAGCTGGTGGGGTCCCTCCAAAGCAGGCAGCCTCAGTGAGGCCACCATCCCATTGTGCTCCAGAGCAGCTCAGTGACAGCGGAGGGAAGAGACCGCAAGCCTGGAGTTCCAGCTCTGTGGAAACATGGGCTCTGTTCTGGGTGGGGGTTATACTTTAAATTGAGGAACGCATATATCTTATATAGACTTTCAGAATTGTCATTTCTAAAATATAATAGAGTACTATAAAATTTATAGTAAGCTTATATAAACAAATTTAAAAAGTATAGAGACTTAAAGTGGAAAGGAATGTCATTTCAAGTTCGCATTTGTTTTAAATCAAATACCTATGCTTCCATACACAAAAATAACAATAAAAATATGGTGATGTTCCAAACACCAGAGATTGTATCAAATAGTATTTAAAATTTTATGTTTAGTTAGGCGGCAGATGGGAGTGACTAAAAATTGAGGTTAATATTCCTATTTTATATTCCCTCTTTAAAAGCTAAAAGCATGACATAACCTAATGGAAATTAGGTATTCAAAGGTAAAAATTATGAGTAAAGAGAGCAAATAAAACATGATTTTCTATATGGAATTAAATCAATTAGTCATGGTGACAGTCTCAATGAAAGAGATAAGATCAAATGACACAAGGGGAAAAGCATAGCATCTAGAATCAATTTCATCTAGATTCAGTAAGCTTTAATTTCTACATCTGTAAAATAGAATAATAATACCTATCTCATGTGCTTATTGTGTGGATTAGATTAGATAATACTTGTTAAGTCCCTTGCATTTAATATTCAGCATATGAGATAAAATTTTCTTCAACTTCTTGATATTCTGTTTTTCCAAATACTACCACAACTATTACTAATAGTAATAGTAGCAATAATATAATGCATCTTAAGATTTACTGAGTGCAACTATACATCTTACACTACTACTACTATATAGTAAATACATATACTACTGGTAGTATATACCTGATACTGGGGAAAAGTTATTCATTTATTACATATTGCCCTAATATCCCCAACTTTATAAGTGAGAAAACCTAACCGCTCCCCAGCTCAAAGCTAAGTAAATCATTTAAGGTTCTTCAGCTAGTAAGAAGTAAAGCCAAAATATGAACCCAGGCAGACTGGCACCAAAGAACCCACTTTTAGCCTCTCTTTGAAGGGCACAGGATAGGGAATGCTTTAAAATAGTCATCGTCCTTAAAACACAGATTTAAAATACAGTAGTTACATGCACTGTTATATTCCATATATACCACAATAAAGAAATAGAACTTGTAAAATAAGTTAAAATTAATTCAATAATACCTTTGAATATCTGAAGAGGCCTATTACAACCTCTATAGATGTCAAAAAAAATATAGCTGCAGGCTGAATTGTACTGTGTTAATTTTTTCTTTCTTTAGCAGAGTTGATATGTGCCATTGAGGCAATGCACAGTATCACCCTACCCCCACCTTTGGCCTTGAAAAAATATCTATAGGTATTTTTAAATATATTTAACAATCTCTTACTATTGTATTATTCAGATATGAGCTCTGCTAGTCAGTGTTTGGGGCATTATGAAAGTACTGTGGGATGACTTTCTAAATGAGATGTTCACTTGATCTGGATTACCACCAAGTATTATATTTAGTCCATACTAACTCTTTTTACATTACTGTGGCAGCTCCACAATAAAATTAAAATGCCCTTAAAGAAAAAAATGCATTTCATAAATATAAAATGGATATATCAATTACTGAAGAGTAGACCACCTGATATCCTGCTTTATGACTTAAACCACAGCAATAATATTAGTTTCCACATACTGAGCACCTATGATGTGTCAGTCATATTATGGTGTACTTCAGACTATTCAATCTCCATCCTCCTCTTCACTTCAATATGAAAACTACTTGGGGTTTATGGTCTCTAACACTACTCTCTTCCCTGTCTCTACTGTTGCCACCTGTCATCCTATGATTTACTTGCTTAGTTCTGGTTCTCAGCTAACTTTTGACATTAATTCTTTTTACAGTATCTTCAGTGACCTCAAGGTTAGCTTCTCCACAGCTCAGTCTCTGGTTTTCCACTTATTAATTCTTTAATTCTTATTTCCTCACAATAACATCCTCACCTTTCAACTTTATTTCTATTATTCCCTCTACCTATTCTTCAAATCCATTGAGACTTCTTTTTTTTAACTACAGTAATTTTAAAAAATGATTTCTATTTACTGCATCTTAGTAAAACATTTTCTGGATTTTAAAATGGACAATATTTTCAGTGTTCCAGGCACTTTGTTGTTTTTTGTTCTAACATTTATTCCTCTTTAAATACACAGAGATTTTTATGACTTTGATATCTGTCCAAAAGCAAGGGAAATGAGATTCTCTGCCAACACCACAGTGCACCTGGTTACCATTAGATTCTACCCAAGGTATGTTAGATTAAATGGTTAGTTGATATAAGCTTACATTACTATCTCAGCATTGTACTAAAATGAAGGGTGTTGGAGCTATAGGTGGTCTCAGCAGATGTCTGACAAGAGGTCTGTGCTTGATAAAGCTTATGTATACACGGTGTAGGAGCCAATTTTGCACATCCTGGATTTTTTGGCCGGGGCACCACATCAGTTACAAGTTGTGCCTGTGCCTAGCCTCATTTCCATTGTTACAGGATAGTTGTACTTCCAAATCAAGGACAATCTAATCACTGTTGTTTGCCTTAGAATAGCTGCTGCTGCATTACACTTCACCTTCTTAAAAACTGCTTTCAAAGGCTAGCGATCCAGGCAATAGCTTCTGTTGGCTTACTGTCTGCTTCAGTCTTTAAGGCTCACAATGTGGGGGACATTAGTGAGGTTTTGTATATCTACCATTTTTTCTCCATCTTTTTCAGGAGAAGTAACTACAAATCAGCATATTTCCTGCTTTTCTTTTCTACAAGTAAAATATTCTGGCATATGAATGAACAGTTTTCCAAGTTTCAGGGCCGTTTGGGGTCCTCCTTGATTTTTATATTTCTGTTATTAATTTCAATAGTGATCAGCGTATGGGGGGAGTGAATTTGTTTCCTATCAATGTCATAATGTATTGTTGAATTGGTTTGCTAATAGTGTTGATCCTTGAGCAACAAGGGTTTGAACTGCATGGGTCCATTTATACCCGGATTTTTTTCTATAGTAAATACTACAGTCCTACACAATCAGTGGTTGTTGAATCTGTAGATGTGAAACTGCAGATATGAAATAACTACAACCATGTATATGCAAGGCTGACTATAGGTTATACATCAATTTTCCATGGCACTGAGGGTCAGCACCCCAATTTCTGTGTTGTGCAAAAGTCAAATGTATTTTGTTGAGGATTTTTGCGTCTATGTTCATCAGTGATATAGATCTGTAAAATTTTTTTTTTTTGTAGTGTCTTTGTCTTCTTTTGGAATCAGTGTCAGCCAACCTCAGAGAATGAGTTTGGAAACATTCCTTCCTCTTCAGTTTTTTTGCAATAGTTTGAGAAGAATAGTGTAACTCTTAAGTGTTTGGTAGAATTAACTTGTGAAGTCACCTGGTCCTGAACTTCTGTTTGTTGGGAGTTTATTACTGACTCATATCATTACTGATAATTGGTCTATTCACACTTTCTATTTCTTCCTGATTCAGTCTTCAGAGATTGTACGTTTCTAGGAATGTATCCATTTATTTTATGTTGCTTATTTTGTTGGTGTATAATTGTTCATCGTAATTGTTTATGATTCTTTGCATTTCTGTGGTGTTGGTTATAATTTCTCTTTCATTTCTAATTTTATTTATTTGGGTTCTTTCT
Organism: Mesoplodon mirus; assembly: GCF_964341445.2. Lineage (NCBI taxonomy): Eukaryota > Metazoa > Chordata > Mammalia > Artiodactyla > Ziphiidae > Mesoplodon > Mesoplodon mirus. The sequence goes on along the minus strand of NC_138976.1, from coordinate 29,367,415 downwards.
CTTTTTTCTTGATGAGTCTGACAATTTTGTTTGTCTTTTCAAAGAACCAGCTCTTAATTTCATTGATCTTTTCTATCTGTTTTAGTCTCTAATTCATGTATCTCTGCTTGGATCTATATGATTTCTTTCCTTTTACTAACTTTGGATTTGTTTGCTTTTCTTTTCTAGTTCCTTTAGGTGTAAGGTTAGGTTGTTTATTTGAGTTTTTCTTGTTTCCTGAAGTAGGCTTGTATCATTATAAACTTCCCTCTTAGAACTGCTTTTATTGTGTCGATACATGTTGGATCATTGTGTTTCCATTTCCATTCGTCTCCAGGTATTCTTTGATTTCCTCTTTGATTTCTTAAGTGACCCATTGGCTGTTTAATAGCATATTGTTTAGCCTTCACATGCTTGTGTTTTCTGTATTTTTTTGCCTTTCTTGTAGTTGATTTCCAGTCTCATACTGTTGTGGTTGGGAAAGATGCATAATATGTTTTCAATCTTTTTAAGTTTACTGAGACTTGTTTTGTGGCCTGGCATGTGACCTATCCTGGAGAATGTTCCATGTGGACTTGAGTATGTATTCTGCTGCTTTTGGATAGAGTGTTCTGTAGATATCTATAAAGTCTACCATCTGGCCTAATGTGTCATTTAAGGCCAGTGTTTCCTTATTGATTTTCGGTCTGGATGATCTGTACCTTGATTTAAGTAAGATGTTAAAGTCCTCTATTACTGTGTTACTGTCAATTTCTCCCTTTATGTGTACTAATATATATTTTTTAGTCATTGCAAGTTTTCTTTCTTTCTTCCTTCCTTCCACCCTCCATCCCTCTCTCTCTCCCTTCCTCTCTTTCTTTTTCTTCGTTTCTTTCTTTTACAGTAGGTCCTTGTTGGTTATCTACTTTAAATATAGCAGTGTGTACATGTCAATTCCAAACTCCCAGTCTATCCCTCCCCACTACCCGCCTGGTAACCATAAGTTTATTCTCTAAGTCTATGAGTCTGTCTCAGTTTTGTAAATAAATTCATTTGTATCATCTTTAAAATATGTGCTTTATGTATTTAAGTGCTATATTGGGTGCATATATATTTACAATTATTGTATCTTCTTGTTGGATTGATCCTGTTATCATCAAGTAATGTCCTTCTTTGTTTCATATTACAGTCTTTGTTTTAAAGTCTATTTTGTCTGATATAAGTATTGCTAGCCCAGCTTTCTTTTTCTCTTTTCATTTGGATGAAATACCTTTTTCTATCTTTTCACTTTCAGTCTGCATGTGACTTTAGATCTGAAATGAGTCTCTTGTAGGCAGCATCTATATGGGTCTTGTTTTTTAATCCATTCACTGACCCTAATTTTTTGATTAGACCATTTAGTCCATTTACATTTAAAGTAATTAGTGATAGGCATGCACTTATTGCTATTGTTTTCTGGTTGTTTTGTAGTTCTTTTCTCTTCCTTTCTTCTTTTATTCTTTTCTCTTGTAATCTGATGACTATGTTTATTGTTATATTTAGATTCCTTTCTCTTTTTTGTGTCTATCTACTATAGAATTTTGGTTTGTGGTTACCATGAGGGGTGTGTGTATATATATATATACATGTATATATATGAATGATTAAGTTGATATTTTTTGTGTGTATTCCTTTGCAACTTCTTGCAACCTTCATACTAGCTTTATAAAGTTGTCTTGCAACTTTTATACTAGCTTTATAAAGTTGTTGATCTACTACCTTTACTGTACATTTGCCTTTATCAATGAGATTTTTCCCTCTGTAATTTTCATATTTCTAGCTGTGGTCTTTTCTGCCTTTTTTTTAACATTTTTAAAAATTGTTATTTTATATTGGAGTATAGTTGATTAACAGTGTTGTGTTAGTTTCAGGTGTACAGCAAAGTGATTCAGTTACACATTTCTTGTAAAGCCTGTTTAGTGGTGCTGAACTCTTAGCTCCTGCTTGTCTATAAAACTCTTTATCTCTCCTTCAAATCTGAATGATAGCCTTGCTGAGTAGCATATTCTTGGTTACAGATTTTTCCTTTCATCACTTTGACTATATCATGCCACTCCTTTCTGGCCTGCAAAATTTCTGCTGAAAATTCAGCTTATAGTTTTATAGGAGTTTCCTTATATGTAACTAGTTGCTTTTCCCTTATTGCTTTTAATATTCTCTCTTTAACTTTTGGAATTTTAAATATAGTGTTTCTTGGGTGGATCTCTTTGGGTTCATATTGTTTGGGACTTTCTGTGATTCCTGGACCTGAATGTCTGTTTCCCTCCTCGGGTTAGGGAAAGTTTTTAGCTATTTTCAGCTTATTTCTTCAAAGAAGTTCTCCACCACTTTCACTCTCTCTTCTCCTGGGACCCTTATAATGTGAACATTAGTACACTTCATTTTGTCCCAGAGATCTCTTAAAATGTCCTCATTGTTTTAAAATTCTTTTTTCTGTTCAGCTTGAGTGATTTCCACTAATCTTGTTTTCCAGTTCATAGTTCCATTCCTCTGTAACATGTAATCTACTGTTATACACTTTCTAGTGTATTTTTAAATTTTGGTTATTGCATTATTCAGCTCTGTCTGGTTCTTCTTTATGTCTTCTAACTCTTTGTTAAACTTCTCACTGTATTCATCCATTCTTCTCCTTAGTTCCTTAAACATCTTTAAGATCATGGCCTTGAACTCTTTATCAGTTAGACTGCTTATTTGCACTGTGCTTAGTTCTTCCTCTGGGACTTTACCTTCTTCCTTCATTTGCAACACATTCCTCTGCCATTTCATTTTGCCTAATTCTCAGTTTTTATTTCTATGTATTAGGTAAGTTGGTTATGTTTTCTGATATTGGAGAAGTGGCCTTATATAGGATACATCCTCTGGGGCCCAGCAGCACACTCCCCTCTAGTCACCAGAGCTATATGGTCTAGGGGTATCCCCTATGTGGGCTGCATAGGCCCTTCTGTTTTGGTGGGGGCAACTACTGTGGGTGTGCTGGTAGGTGGAGCTAGCTTCTGGTTTGGTTAGCTCCTGGGCCCTGCATTGTGCTGAGGCTGCTGGCCTACTGGTGGGCAGGGCTGGGTCCTGGCACAGCTGGTATAGTGCTGGGGAATTCCAGGGCTGATGCTGCCCCACTGGTGGGGCAGAGCCAGGTCATGGGGTAGCTGGCTGCAGGACCCCAAACAATATGTTTTTACTTTTTCAAATAAATTGTCATTCATTCAAGGACTTTTATTCCAATAGCCTTTCATCTCTAAAATTTTCATATTGCATTTAGTCTGAGTATAATTTAAAAGTGACAGAAGAACCCTGGAGGAAATGATGATTTTTAAATTCAGATACACTCACACACATAAAATTAAACTAGGGAAACTGGAATAAGATGTGGATTGAATCAATTTCAATATCCTGGTTGTGATATTACACTGTATTTTTTCAATTTGGTACTACTGGGAAAAACTAGGTAAAGAATACATGGAATATATTTGTTTTAATTCTTATAACTGTATATGGATTTATACATAACTGTATATGTATAATATATACATAATTTATTTTGAGATAACTTAGAGTTATCTCAAATAAATGTTTAACTAAATTTTTAAAATCTAAATAAAACATGTTCTAATGTGAAAAAATGAATAACACATCTAAATTACGATTTTCTTTATAACGATCTATATGTCTGTGTATATATATATATATATACATATACTGTTATAGAAATGGTTCATAATTTTGATAAGAGATTTAATATCACTTTTTGGCCTAAGTACTAAACTTCCCAAGATAATTTCTCTTAAAAATTGTTAAGTAAATAATTTTCATTTTTATAAATAAATTTGTATAAATAAATTCACAATTTTTTACAAATAAATTTACAAATAAATGTATTTTTCATATATTTTAAGATATAGATAATTTGAAAACATTGAGCTTGAGTGTCATGAATCATATGCTTATTGAATCTGGAATAGTTTACACACCTTATTCTCTCTATTAAACTCATTTATAAATGTCTATTCATGAAACTGAATGGCATTGCTTTCAGAGTTATTTCCATTTAGGTATATTTCTATTCTCACATAATCCATGTTATTGTTTACATGTATCTGGATGTTTTGATAGATTGTTAGCCATCAAATGAAGAATTTAAATAAAGGGATGAGACAAGAGACTCTAAAAGTAAAAATATACCATAACTTTAATGACCCTATTTGTGTATGTTTTAAAACAGATGAATTACAAATATATTGAATATCCTACAACTAATGTCAAATTAGATATATTAGATTAATATTAATTATTATGTATATATAGAGAGGGCCTGACAAGAAGTGAATGTCAAAGTAAAATTGAATAGTTTTCAGAGAGTATAATAAAGCATCTCTGTAGGATCTAGAGAAGTCACAACGATATTGCAGTAATTTGGGGCTAGTAATAATGAGGTTATGTATCCCCCTTAGGCATGAAAAGACAAGGGACTGAAAAGAAGTATGCGCTGACGCAGCCCCCTAACAGGAATGCAGCCAGTCCTACATGACTTTCGGGGAAGGTGCCAGAGGTACATGTACCCTGACCTATCTTCCTTCCCTTACTGACATTTCTCTGCGGTACGCGGGCCTCTCACTGTTGTGGTCTCTCCCATTGCGGAGCACAGGCTCCGGATGCGCAGGCCCAGTGGCCATGGCTCACGGGCCTAGTCACTCCGCGGCATGTGGGATCTTCCCGACCGGGGCATGAACCCTCATCCCCCCTGCATTGGCAGGCAGATTCTTAACCACTGCGCCACCAGGGAAGCCCCCTTACTGACAATTCTTAATGGTGCCTCCCTTTGGCCAAATCCAATAGGAAGCCAGAAGACAAGAGAACCAGCCAGTTCAATCAATATGGGTCAGTTTCCTGAGGCAGTGTGGGATGAGAAAGAAGCAGCCTGAGTCTTGAGATGCAAAGGAAAGATAGAACGCATAGCATGTTTTGTATCTAAGAGAATATCTAGAAACCTAAAGCCATTTGATAAAGACCACTTAAACTTATGTGCAATACTCACAGCAAAACAAAACCAAAACTGTCCAACCAGGTTGGACAACTCCAATTTCGTTAAACTTGCAGTACCTACTCTCTCTGTCTTTCCCTTCCCCCACAACAAATAAAAAATGATGCAGTCACACGAATGTGCTTGGGGTTCATTCAGTATGCTACAGAGCATTACTAATTCATTCATTCAATGGACCTTTACTGAGCACCTTTTATGTGCCTGGAATTATGTTAGGTATTGGGATATAAAGATGAATAAACCTAGGTCTCCATGTACATGTATCTCAACTAGAGCAATATTTCTTATTTTTTCACAGGTTTTCTGTGAAAGGTTTCCCCACTTTCCATGACATTCAATCTATTTTTATAAGAGTACTGATTTGTACCTCCCTTGATCCTTAAGTTGCACTTTTAATCTACTCCCTTTACAAAGGGCATTTGTATTGAGTGCTCTCCTCTTTTCTATTTCTGCAAATTAGACTCAGTGACAGTGGAACACATTGAAACAAATTCATATGGTAGACCAATGAATAATGGGTAAAGCTGAGTGTATTGCCTTTCAAGTATAAAAGCAAGAGAGAAGCAAAAGTCCAGGGCCTTGCTGATTTTGTCAGTTATAGCTTACCTCACTTCTTCTAACCTTTCCTTCTCAGACTGTGGTCACTAGTGCAGTTGCCCTATTAGTGTCACCCTTTCTTTATGTTTGTTCTTATGATTTCTATTATTTTGATAGAACTTTGTTACACTTTTTATTAAAGTCCATCACTCCTACATGTGACATTTGTCCAAGTACCTGTGTGTAGTGGTCCCCAGTAAAACCATCATGGCCTGAGGGAAATAGTTTTAGAAAGTAGCAATTAGGTGGGAGTGCTGGCACCTAGTAAAATTACTTTCTATGGTCCTGTTCCTTGTGTACAGGGGTAAATGAACTGTTTTAATGGCAGTGTCAGCAGGATAGTTCCAGATGAGAGAGTTGATCATTCTGCCACTTGCAAAGCCTAGGACACAAGTTGGGAAGATGAGCTCTAAATCTTACCTTCTATGATAATTTACCTACCTATTTATTATGGATGCTACCTTCACCAACTACTGGCCATCATGATCTTACAAAAATTCCAAGTAAACACATTATATTCCTTTATTTTGATATCCCATTCTTCTTCAGGCTACAATCCAGACTGGCCAAAGACAATCCCTCTAAACTCATTCCTTGTTTGTCCTCAAAGAAGGGACAAATTACCAAATTAACTGTTAAGATTCTAAGATTTCTATCCTGTTCATATTCGTGACTTTTCACATGTCCTTTGCCTTAGCTAGAATATTTTCCCCTCTAAGACCAAGTGCCTAAAACCAACATCAATTTCAAAAATGAGTCAAGTCTTGCCTCCTCTCTAAGAATCCCCTCTGTTTTGTAAACATGTTGTGACACCTTCTCCCTTTAGTGTCGTCATTGTAATCTTTACATATATCTTCTTGCAGTACTTTTTCTTTTTTGCATGGGTATTTGTATCTCTCTTATACCAGTCTCTGTATTATAATTTGCACAGCCTTATTCTTTTAGCTTGGTATTTTTTCCATAAAGTTGCAAATTATCTTTTTATCTTTATGGCTCTCATAGGAATTTGAAATTACTAGGCACCAAATAAATATTTGTTGAATAATTATATTTGCTAGGAAGTTTCTGGAAAATCCAGAAAAATGGTATTGCTAAAAAGTGTAATAATTCTGGCTTCCCATCACTATTCATAGAGGAAGTATGTGCATAGTTTATAGATTCCAGTTATTTTGTTGAAAAATTAGCTGAGGTAGGAAAAGCATGAATAATTTAGTTTCAATTATTCTAGTATATTTTGCCTTCTCAAGAAAGGAAATGGAAGAGAATGTAACAGAAACAAAGCAAACCTCCTTGGGAATTTTGTATTGATTCCTCTTTTTGTGGAAGATTATTAACATGACTATTTTATGAAGTTTATCTACAAATAAATCTGGTCTTAGAAAGAATAATAATTTAAACACAAAGTTTCAGATCTTTGTTCTAATCGTGAAAGTATAATGAAAGTCATAAATCAGTAGTTTGCCAGCTATGAGATACCCTTACTTCCCGTTAGTACTTTTCAAACATTTTCTGCCTCTTGCTTAAATCAATAACAAACACCTTTAAAGCTCACAGAACTTTCATTTCAGAGATATCTCCAGTTTACTCTTAAGAGATAATCGTGATTGGTAAAATGGACATACAGTCATCAGATTAAGGAATACAGTTCTTAAAGTAAAAGAGCCCACTTTTATGAATAATTTTCCTGTAGTTGATCCTTGGAGAAATCACAATACTACTGAGCTAAAAATAAAGATGAGAAACATGAAAAAAATGAAAAAATATAACTTCCTATGTTGGCTTATCTATATAATATTCAATATACAAAAACTTATTAAAAATCATAACATCTATTTCCCATTATGTTCTAATACTGAGAGCTGAATAACACATTAACTCAATAAAAATTTGAGCAGTGTGTATAAAACATATTAAGCAATAAAACAAAAACAAGTTACTTTTTATACTATGTGGGTTAATAGAAATATGAAATGGCAAGTCACAAAATGGGAGAAAATATCTGAAAATTCTTATTCAAAACATACAAATAACAAGTACAAATCAATAAGAAAAGATAAAATTGGCATGCAATTTTATAATTGGTTAAAAAACTTGAATAGATACTTCACAGATGAGAACATTCAAATGGACAATAAGTATATATAAAAATGCTTAACATCATTTTTCATATAGAAAATACAATTTAAAACCACAGTGAGATAAAACTATAGCCCTGCATACTGGTTTATACATCTAATCTTCAATATATAGGTAAAAGCATGGATATATACATAAGTAAAATTAATTCAGGCATATCTTTTAACAGTGGGCATTTTAATAGTCAAAATTATACCTCAATTCAAGAAGGCAAAAAAAAAGAAGCAAATCGAAAGACTTAGATCATCAGAGAAATAAATATGTACTATGGATTTGGGACTCATTCTGAGAGGTTTTTCAATAATTTATAGGGGAGCAAGCCATATGTATTGAAATTCATATGCCCTTCAATGCCTCCCTTGTATTTTTCAGTTTTAAATAAAAAATTTCCTTTTGATGTCAGGGAAACATGCTTGGTTACAGGTTGGGCACAGAGTTAAAGGAAAGAGAATGACAGTTTAGCTGCAGATTTCCTTAAACAAGGAGGGAAGAAGGCAAATAGGGAGGAAGGAAGGGATAAAAGGATGAAATAGAGAGAGGGAGAGACGGAAAAGAAAACAGAAAAGATATCAATTCTTTCCAGTTTGCTAAATCTATGTTAATGAGTGTTTTGAGTTTGGATTTAATCATCTGTAATAATATACAACTTGGACACAAAATCAAATTCAGTTACTATTTGTTTGAAGCAATGTTATATTCTAAATAATTGGTTCTCTATTTAGATACTAATAAATCAATTGTATTATATCTATTTTAAGATATAAGATTTTAAGATCTGTTTATTAATGTAAGATTTTAGGGTAAGAAATTTATGCATATTTTCTTAAAGAAAAAGGGAGCAAACTGTATTAATGCCTAAAGTCTTCATAGTTCATCTTCAGAAATTTATTTAAAATAACAGCAAAGTGAAAAGCATTTTAATAATTATTGTACAAATAAAAATAAACAGCAATGTTTGACAGTTTTTGAAAAGTAAAATACCACATTCAAAAATTCCACATTCTACATTTTTTCTTTTTGTGTTCTCTGATCACTTATTAATCAGACATTAAAATAAGGATTAAAAACACACTGGGCCACAGAAGAACACTCACTTATGTATCACTGTGTTAAGTTTCTGTGGTGACTATGTTGGAAAATAATTACAGAAATCAAGAGCCAAGATACACACATGAAACCAAAATTATGCTACAAAAAGCAGATATATTTGAAACTATTAAAGGTTCTCTCTGACAATAGATAACTTTGAAATGTCATTAGTAACTTTGACTACTCTATTATCAATTTTTAAAAAAAATCAGATTTAGATATGTAACTATCTCAAGAGATTATTGGATGTAATTATTGAGGTTCCTTTACTTTCAAAGTGTTCCAATTACCCATAATCTGTCATTAATATTATACCATCTGTTCCAAGTGGCTAGCTTTTCTTTTCCTTTATGTTCTTGATCTAAAACTCCCTTTTTTATCCAGAATATATTGTGTCCTTTAGTATGAGCTCTATCCTTCCAGACACTAGCCTTGTCAATTGGTGGCATCCTGTCCTGTTTGTTATGGGAATGGGGCTGTTTAGAGACTTCTGGGAACATTAAATTTCTCCTTTTAACAATATCCCAACCCTTTGCTTTCACATTTGGATCAGTTATGATTGCAGCCAAATTATGCAGTCTAAAGTCTCTCAACTCTTACAGGCTGTCATCTTTCGAGTCTTACATTATGGATCTTTTCCTGGAACTATTAAACTCTGCCCTTTTCAGGTGACCTATTTGACTCTGGCTCTTCCCATATTATCAGCACAAGCTGATTTGTCAATTTCTGTGAGGATGCCTGTAATTTCTGTTTAACCCACTTTATCCATCTTGATTTCATTTAAACACAAGGTATGAACACCTCTACTGGATTCTTCTATCTTCTGGGAAGTATCTTTTTTTTAACACATTTTCTGGGTTAGTTTTTTTTCTTTCTTTTTTCTTCCATAGACCTGGGCAATATATTCCAATTTATACATCATTGGCACTACTATATATATATATTATTATGTTTTATTATGTTCTGCTGTACTTCAGTGATATGGAACTACTATTAATTTTATAAGTACACAGTGCTCTGTTTGGTTTCTGTTACTTTCCATACCATTACCCCCCGCCCCGCTTTTGGAATGACTTTTCTATTTTTTTCTACCTAGTAATTACCTGCTCTACTTCTATAACTCATATCCAATGTCATCTAACTTTTGACTTTCCTTGACCAAAACACCTGATACCTGAGTTGTTTCTAAAATACTTACATAAGGTGTTTGACAGCTAATATAAGGTGCTTTAAGTGTTGTCTACATTGATATCCCTCACTAGACTACTAGCTCATTGAAGGAAAGGGTATGGATTCTTTACCGATTTTTCTCAAAAATCCAGCATTCTCTAGTCTGATGAAAAATGGCTGATTTTATTATTTCTATTTTTGCAAATCAACACTATATTCTTTAATGCATACAATATTCTCTGTTCAGTATCTAATATTTATCTTGAAGCCATACTGGAATTAATGAGATGCAAAGAGAGGAGAGCATGGTCTCTGACCCTACATTTCAAGCTTCATTTCATGGCATCTATAAATGGTAGATGAGGAAGTAATTTGACTGAATATCACTGCAAAAGCAATTCAGGCTACTATGCATCGTATGTTTCTCTAAAAGGAAAAGACACAATTTTAGAACAATCCTTTTAGAACAATCAGGATGATTGTCTCTCTTGGAGAGATTATGAATGTTCTGTTACACATATAATTTGAATAGTTTAAAATATAATTTGTTTTCAGGTTGAGGATTTAGTAGCATGGTGATCCTTAGAAAATCAACTGATATTTCTGAACATTTTTCAGTTGTAAAGTATGCATTTTTATAAAATTGCTAATTATAGGGCTGATGTACATTTTCAGAGCCAAAGCACTGATAAATTCCTTTTAATCCTGAATAAGATACATTAAAAAAAAATCACTTAACTGACAATGAGTTAGGTTCAAATTTGAGTAATCTGAAGAGACAAATATTCCTGCTTTTTTCAAAGATTTCCACCAAAATATATTTTCTTGCTTTGCTTTCTTATTGTCCAGTGTGGCTAATTGTATCTCATACAGGCCCATGAAATTATGATCCTTCATGTCCCTCATATCAAGAACAGAGCCTTTCAGGTCATCCTCATTTGTCTTCCACTATTAAATCCATTCTTCCCCGTTGTAGGTCATGAGAATCACCACACTGGTTTCACCCTACCCTTGTACAATGATGTGTTGCAGAAAAACTGAAGATTCTAACTGCTTTAAAAGTTGTGTACTGATTTGGTTGAGATTGTTCTTTCAGATTCAAAGTGAATCATTGGACATAACTTCAAAGTGAGTCATGCATTCAAAGCTTTATTTTAACATAAGCTGTATGGAGAGGTCAGTAATTGAAATTTTTAGTAAGTGAAGAATTTTCTGAAATGTACCTCTCAAGGACTAAAATTCCTTTTTGGAACGTGACTGATTATGATACACAATGGAAAGATACCTATTATTATTAGCTTTTCTTATGTTTTTTATTTTAATTTTATTTTAAAATTGTGTTAAAATACACGTAAGATGTACCATCTTACCAATTTTTAAGTGCACTGTTTGGTGGCATTAAGTACATTGACATTTATTTTTTTTTTTTTCTTTTTTTTTTTTTTTTTTTTTTTTTTTTTTGCGGTATGCGGGCCTCTCACTGTTGTGGCCTCTCCCGTTGCGGAGCACAGGCTCCGGACGCGCAGGCCCAGCGGCCATGGCTCACGGGCCCAGCCGCTCCACGGTATATGGGATCCTCCCAGACCGGGGCACGAACCCGTATCCCCTGCATCGGCAGGCGGACTCTCAACCACTGCGCCACCAGGGAGGCCCACATTGACATTTATTGAATCATCACCATCCATCTCCAGAACTCTTTCCATCTTGCAAAACTGAAACCCCATAACCATAAAAACAACAACTTCCCATTCACCCTTCTCTTCAGTCCCTGGCAACCACGATGCTTCTGTCTCTATGAATTTGACTACTCTCAGTGTCTCATATAAGTGGTATCTGTCCTTTTGTGACTGGCTTATTTCACTTAGCATAATATCCTTAAGCTTCATACATGTATGTATGATTCTATGATTATAGATATGTATTTGCACTGTTAATATGAGAGGCGCCAGTCACATGTGACTTCTGAACACCTGAAATATGGCTAGTGTGACTTAGGACCTGAAATTTAAATTTATTTTAATTAATTTAAGCTTGAATTGCCACATATGACTGACTAGTGGCTATTCCATTAGATAGCACAACTCTATATAATAATCTGCATCAATTTTTTCCCATTTTATCAACTTTAGATATGATTTTTATGGATATGATATATTATTGTTTAGCTCATACACATCTTCCTCCCATTCAACCACTATCACGTTTAAAGATAAGTCTCTCTTTCGGTTATCTTTGTAACTTAAAAATAATGCGCCCATCTTTTATGTCCTTCTTTTAACTATAAACAAAACTGTTGAATGGTATAAGCTCCCTTGACTTTTCTTATAGCTTTCTGTACTTTTATTTTTGCATGTCATAAAAGTTTATAACAATTATGCTATCTTCTATAATCATAATTCAGGTTCCATTGTTTTGAGTTGGCAAATATTATTTACTATAAATCCTAATAATCATTCCTTTTATCTCTCCTTTCTTGTAGTGAGTTTTGTTTTGTTTCTCTATATTTTTAAATCAATATTTTTTCTGGCACTATTTAAACATTATTTTAAAAGTTTTCCAACTTCATTTAATCAAATACAAGGTTTTTGTTTCAGAGATCTCCCTGCAGTAGCCTGCTCTTCTTCAGCTTCAGTCTATACTGGTTGATCTCTGCATCTGCTGAACAGTAACGACTTGGCCCTTCCATTCTTTGCTTTGCAGAATTCTTTACACAGCTCTCCATAGCCTATGTTTCTACCTTTTGCTTCTTAATTTTGAGCAGTTTATCAAGTAACTTCCCAAGATAGAATGAGTATGCCATAGGTAAACTTTCTGAGTCACTGCCTATTTTATTTTATTTTATTATTTTTTTCACTGCTTATTTTAAAATGTTGTGGGGTTTTTTTGTTTTGTTTTTTCACTAAAACATACACACTTGGTTGCAAAGCTGGCTTGATACAGAATTTTGGGCTGAAATAGTTTCCCCTCAGAACACTGAAGCCATTAATTGATTGTAGTCTTGTCTCACTATGGTTTTTGAAAAACCAAATGCCAAGTATATACTGTCTTTTTAGGTAACCATAGGTTCTACCTGAAAGTTTTCAGTATCTTTTTTTTATACTTGGCTTTGTTCTGAATGACAGTAGACTTCATATTAGAATTTATTAATTCTTTTTTTAATTGTTGCAAGGAATTTCTTTTTTTAATTGAAGTATAGTTGATTTACAATGTTGTGCCAAGAACTTATTAATTCTTTGAGATATAGATTTAGGAAGAAATTCAAAATTCTTTGGGATATATATTTTTTGTTTTTTGTTTATGAGGCTTTATTCTATTTATTTGGAATCCTTTTCACACTCAACGAGAGACCATGCTTTTTAACATATGTTACATCAAATCAAGCTTCCTGGACTTTAACTTCCCTGGAACAATCTGTCCATAAACTGTGGCATCTTTTTGGACATTTCATGCATATTAGGGTAAATCTTAATATGTGATATAGGTATTACTGAAAAGTGCAGCCTCTCTAAAATTCTACTTCTGATAATTAAATGGTATTAACAAGTTTTTTGAGATGTTTTCACTAAATAAATATACATTCCAAAGGAACTAAAGTTGTATCCAACATTACAATACACTTTAATCGATTTGCTAATTATATAGTCCTCTCTCTCTGCTTGAGGTGTGGCAATGTCTCATATCCAACAAAGAAATGTAGAAATTAAAGTATTTAAATTTTGGATGCTAGAATAATGGAATTTCGGATTTGCAGGCCATACCAAGATCCAGGCAATATTTCTCTCATATATTAAGTTTAAATTACCATCAGTCTAGTGAAAGTATTTTATGGAAATCCCCAGGAAGACATTCAGAGTAATTAATTTGACGACTTAATGGTACCTAATAATTTCCCTCTCTCATGCTTCAGCTGAGAGGCTATATCCTGTTAATACCAACTCCCAAAGTGGCAATCCCACTGTTGATACTCATCAGCAATAAAAAAAAAGATATGTACAATTATTTAATTACTTGATTCTTTTTTTTTTTCTTCCATTGCAATGTCTTAACCTTTGGACACAGGCATATTTTCTTCAGATAAGGCTTATGACAATACATGATTAATAAATGGCTCTATGCTTACCTTAGCCTCAGAGAATAACCCAATTATCCCATGTAGTATTTTACTAAAATAGTTAGGAAATTTTCACAAAGAATAGAATCTAGGGCTACTAGGTCACAATTTTAATTTTTGCTTCTTCCATTAAAATGCTCTACCACAAAAAGAGTGTAGGTTCCTTCTCTCATAAACTAAATGAGCAAAGGATCCCAGAGAGATAAGAAAACTGAGCTATTTTTCTTATATTAGAAAATTCATCAAGTCTCAATTTAGAAAAAAAGGTCAATAAAGAGCAACCACATCAGCATTCTCCCTAGGGCATTTTGTCAAATTCTTAAAACAGTGAGCTTAAAGTTTTTCAGGTAATTTTAAACTTTTAAGGTAATAGTCTTCTTCACCTATGGTAATTTATTCTAGCTATTTCTATCTCATCTCATCAGCAGCTCACAACTGATTCAAAACTGAAATGCTCTTCTAGATGTGTCTCTTTTGATTTTCATGTCTGTCAATAGAATTTTCATAAGGCAAAAATCCTGTTGGGAAAGGAAGCACACATGACAATAATCTGACAATCTAGCTAAATTTGAATTTGCTCAAAACAAAATTACAGTGACAACTAATTCTTTAGTTGTAACTGGAGGGATCTAACCATTTATTTTCCCCCTGGGTCCAGGTGTTAATCAGGTTCAACATATCAAATATCTCCTAAAGTTTCTTTAATTTTTATTTTGAAATTTCTCATCAAAGGCATAAAGTAATTCCTTATTAGAGAAGTTATATTTTCCTCAAACTCTTAGTTTCAAGTTTGCAAGTTTCCATTGAAAGCATAGATTTTTTAAAATGAGAAACTTAACTTGTACTTCAGAATGTGTCCTGAAATTTTATTTTTTTATTTTATTTTTTTTTTGCGGTACGCGGGCCTCTCACTGCTGTGGCCTCTACCGCTGCGGAGCACAGGCTCCGGACGCGCAGGCTCAGCGGCCATGGCTCACGGGCCCAGCAGCTCCACGGCATGTGGGATCCTCCCGGACCAGGGCACGAACCCATATCCCCTGCATCGGCAGGCGGACTCTCAACCACTGCGCCACCAGGGAAGCCCAATGTGTCCTGAAATTTTAAAATGTTTATCCTACTCCTTCCTGTTCACCCATATGTCACTACAAATCATATTTCTATTCTTTATATTGATTAGGTTTCTTTCCCTGCTTCATTTTGATGGCCAATAGGGACTGAGCTTTCATCCTTTCATTATTTTCTCAAGCATTTATTCCCTTGTGATTGATTAGCTCTGAATTATGTCTGAATCTCTTTCCATGTGCATCAGACTGATGGAATTTCTTTCCTGTAGAAGCTTCTTTTGGGAAACAAGACCTGAGCTCAGAATAAAACTCCAAAATTAATTAAGATGTATGGCTTACCTCAGGGGCAATAGCAGCGTGGTATACCCAAGCAGATTTCCCTATTATATTTCTATTTTTCTTTCCCTAGACTATTGGTGGTCAAAATGATTAAGGAAGATACAAATAATTCTGCCAGTTTTTGAGACACCTAAATAAGTTTGTTACTATTGTAAAAAGAAATAAACTAAGAATGGCATGTTTTCCCAGTTGTTTTGGAAGATGTGATTTTGTTATCCATTTAGCTTTTGTAATCTTTGTTTCTAAAACTAAGGAAAACAACTTGATAATAGTTAGCTGATGACAAACACTTAACTAACAAGTACCTCTAGACCACCATCAAAAAAATGAATACTTTTCCAGGCATCTTGTAAAGCAAAGCCAGTGCTACCTGTAAAATGTGCTGGTGTGTGAGTGCAAGTGTTTCCCTTTATGCTAAAGAGCAAAACTGAACCCTACGTGCATCCTAATCACTCACTGCTTTCAACATACGCTGCTCTCCAGAGTAGCATGATTGAATCATTGCTGTAATGATTCGTGGATGTAAGTGTGTCAAGTGTGCTGTGACAGCAATAATGTTGGGAAATACCCTTCAGGTGAATGAACAGATTTTTAAGTGTTGGGAAACAGCAGTATGATAGAAAACAACCCCTCAAATGTGTTGGGACTTCAAGGTATTTTATTCTAACTAAGGGAATATCAAGTTATAGAACAGCCCCATAACCAAAGAAGAGGTAAAGCCTAAGAAATCAATTGTTCAGATCAGAGATGTGTAATTACTGGTTTTCCTTCTTTTTTAATAGTCCAGGACTCTTGTCTAGCAATTATGGTGCCACTGCAAAATTATATAAGCAGGATTACTCTATTCATAAGCACTAACTGCATTTCTTTTTAAAATTTATTTTGCTTTTATTTATTTAAAAAAATTTTAAACTGATGTATAGTCAATTAACAATGTTGTGTTAGTTTCTGGTGTACAGCAAAGTGATTTATTTATATTCAGTTTCATATTCTTTTCCATTATGGTTAATTACAAGATATTGAATATAGTATCCTATGCTATACAGTAGGACCTTGTTGTTTATTTCTTTATATATAGTAGTTTGTATTTGCTAGTCTCAAACTCCTAATTTATCCCTCCCCAACCCTTTCTCCTTTGGTAACCATAAGTTTGTTTTCTATGTCTGTGAGTCTGTTTCTATTTTGTAAATAAGTTCATTTGCATCATAGTTTAGATTCCATATATAAGTGATATCATATGATATTTGTCTCTTCCTGTTTGACTTACTTCACTTAGTATGATTATATCTAGGTCAATCCATGTTGCTACAAATGGCATTATTTTATTCTTTTTCATGCCTAATGTTCCATTGTGTATATATACTACATCTTCTTTATCCATTCATCTGCTGATGGACATTTAAGTTTCTAATTTGAAAAGATACATGCACCCCAATGTTCATAGCAGCACTATTTACAATAGCCAAGTCATGGAAGCAACTGGACTGCATTTCTAATAAAGGTCTCCTTTTAGAATAAATCTAAATGGCTTTCTATCTCTCTATTGAGAGTTTCTATTGACCAGAAGATGCTCTAGGAACTAAGCTCTGTGATATATTCTAGGCCCTAATCAAATCTAGGCCCTAGTCTTTCAACTGCAAAGAACCCCCCAAACTGTGTCTCAAGTGTTTTTTTTTTCCTAGAACTACCAAAACAAGATATTCCCGGGCCCAACTACATGACTGTTTTATAAAATATATCTTCTTTTCATTAGATAAATAAACTCAAAGCTATGTATACTCAAAAACAAACAAAAACAAATGCACATGCACACACACAAAATAAAATAAAGACCAAATGAAAAATTCTGCCTCATTTATTAGCCTTATATCAAAAAAGCTGTATCATGAAGTCTTGAGACATACATGTTGGGATGCTGTGTGAGTAACAAGAGGATATTTGTTAGCCCATTAACCCCTTCCATTCTGGTTACGTGAGTCTGATACATTTACTAAGCATCACTAGTAATTCTATCTCCTATACTAGTCAAAGGAAAAAGTCAGGTACTTGTTATTTCTGTTTTAAGTTTTTCTCAAGAGGTAAATATTATATGAACCTCAGACACACTGAGATGAGTGTGATGGGATATGATTTAAAATTTTCAATAAGGTCACCATTTAAAAAAAAGTGAATTGAAAATTAAAAGTAAATTTAAAAAGGGATAGAAAAATTTGAAAATGTGATGCGATAAAATATTAAGCGATGCTTTTAGATAGGGAAACTTTTGTTAACTTCTTTTGGTTTCATTCTAATATTTTAATAGTACCCATGTGTCATTTTAAATATAAAAATATTTTTGAAGTAATATCCCTTGCTTGATAATAACAGAAAATATTTTTGACAATGTCATCATATCAAAAGAGACACAGAGGAAAAGTATTAAATGTTTCAGAGTTTTGAAGTGTTAAATTTTTATTTATAATCAGTTTCATTCATTTACTTGTCAAAAGTCAACTGGAGCTAAGTTCTGCAAGGAACATGATACTGCATGGAGCCATTCTTTTAAAGATAGGTATTAAATATTTAACAGCATATGAAAACTGCCATTGCAATAGGATTCTTACAGCAAGATTAATCTGAGGCTGGAGTACAATATGCCTGAACATATTTCTTCAATAATAAAAATTTTACTTGTATTGTGATTAGAAAATCATCCTGCTTGGTTAAATCTGCAACACAGAAGCTCATAGGCTGTTTTGTTATTTAGAGAAACTGAATATACTTTGTTTTTGAAAGTAAATTTTTGAATTTTTTTTTTTTTTTTTGGTACGCGGGCCTCTCACCGCTGCGGCCCCTCCCGCTGCGGAGCACAGGCTCCGGACGTGCAGGCCCAGTGGCCATGGTTCACAGGCTCAGCCGCTCCGCGGCACGTGGGATCCTCCTGGACTGGGGCACGAACCCATGTCCCCTGCATCGGCAGGCGAACTCTCAACCACTGCGCCACCAGGGAAGCCCAATTTTTGAATTTTTGAAACTCACCATTTCAATATGCTCAGTTCTATTTCTTTTGAACAATTTTGAGGATGGACAGTGTGAGAGTTATCAAGAACAGACTCTCATGTAGCATGGCCCCTAGGGACTTAAGATCACAGAAAGACACTGATGGAAGGCAGAATTTAAGGGATTTTATTGACTTCATCTTGTTCCTAATAACTACCATTATCAGGAATTTTCAAGTTCACTCTTGACTCTGTGATTCCTGTATAAAGATTTCATGAGCCAGTCTTCACTTCTTCAGTACTCTACCACTCTAGCCTAACCAAATATAAGTTATAGGACTTGAGAAGTGAGGATGGAGATGGGGGTAAACAGAGAGAATATTATCAGTGAAGGAGAAATAAATCAATTGTTCTGAGAACAATCCTTTATAAGTCTCCTTAAATCTATGCATTTTTATCATTATTGACATCTATTCACAAATCCTTGGAAGTCTAGGCTTTACTACATAGCTTGGGCTTTTTGAACTTTCTTCTTGATCACCATCATTAGGTCAGGAAGCAAATGCAAAGGTTGTATATGCCAAACACATGACCTGTGGACTTTGATAAATCACAGGTTTTTCCAAGTAATTCAGTTTTCTTGGTAAGGAAATGCAAGTTGAAGACTATACATTACCTAATTCTGTACATATATGACTCCCAATCCCTACTGTTCATATGAAGAACCCTAAATATTTCCCCCAATCCAGCAAAGCTATTTTAAAAATTTTATCTCTTATATTTCACTCCTCTTACAAATCCTGTACTGCTCTGCCTTATAAACAGTTCCCAATCTACTCTAAATTTACCAATTCCCTATTTAAGGCAGAATATCCATAATCAAAGGGAAAGATGAAAAGAATAGGGTAAAAAGGAGGGCATGGTGCTGGTTAATTTTTTGTCACCTCCTTCCCCAGGAATCCATTATTCATTTTCTCTTCCCCACTTTGTGAAATGAAGACCAAGCCCTATGGAGTATTAATTCATTCAGACTTCCTTTACAGTCAGCTTCAGATTGGGTTCAGCACATGGAAATTATATGCAAAGAACAGAAGGTGGGAGGAGAGAGAAGTCAAGATATTTCTTACATGCTCCCTCCCTGTCCTGACATTAGTTGTATCTCTGTAGGGCTACTATGACTACCAGGAGGTCCCTCTGTCAAAATTCCATGTCTCACTTAGCTTTAGTAACCCCATTTGTTCTTTTGTTCCTTCACCCCAGGCATAGTAATAATGACTTATCCCTTACTATGAGTGTCTGAATCCACCCTAATGGATTTATGACTTTCACTCTTGAAATAAACTTACTATATTTTTAAAGTTGATTTATTGGATTATATGCATTTGTTCAACAAAATAACATGTTTTCTTGCATTTTTAGTTTTCAGTGTTATGAATTGTCTTAGCTTTCTGTGCCTTCATGGGTAGTTGTATTATTGAAACTGTTTTAGGAGATGTTGGCCAGGTACCAATTTAAATCTTACATATTTAATTTGAAAAGAATATATTTTAGTATTATAAGAGTTTTTCTCAAAGTTTAGAAACAGTGTTTGAGATATAATTATGCCTACACCATTCCTCTGCTTAAAATATTTAAATGGCCTGCATTGCTCATAGGATAAAGTTAAAGTTCCTTTACAACTGCGATTCTCAAAGTGTGGTTCATAGACTTCCCAAATATCCTTCCAGGAGATCTGAGCAGTCAAACCTGTTTTCATAATAATGCAAAGACAGTATTTGCCTTTTTCATTGCCCTGACATTTACAATGACGGTTCAACCACTTGAACGTATAAACTGCTTGTGCTTTAGCATGAATCCCAATAGCAGTGACAAACTAGAGTAAGTAGTCTATGAATTCTTCATCACATGAATTTGCCAAAAAAATTAAAAAGCAGCAAATTTCACTTCAGAATGTATGTAATGATGTATAATAGTACAAATTATTAATTTTATTAAATCTCAACCCTTGAGTATATGTCATTTTCTATGTGATGAGACTGGAAATTCATATAAAGCAGTTCTAATATATACCAAAATGTGACGGTTATCTCAAGAAAAGGTATTTGTGCAATGGTACAGGTTTTGTAGTGAATTAATGGCTGTTTTTTATGGAATGCTATTTTTACGTGGCTTTTTTACGAAACATCATTTTTTACTTGGATGAATGACTAAGAGAAAAACTATCATTATTTAACCCTGAGTAGGATTCTCAAAAATGGCAGATGTGCTTTCAAAAATGGACTAAGCAAAGCTACCACTTCAAAGAAAACAACTGCCAGTATGTGTTTCCAGTGATAAAATTTTGAGCTTTCAGACAAAAAAAAAAAGAATGTTTTGGAAAATGTGTATTTACCATAAGCTTCACACTTTTTAAATAATAAAGGCTTTTCTTAGGAGACTGGTGATGCTATTAATGAATATCATTTTTTAAGATATTGTGGAGTGAAATGAGTCACCATTTGAAAGAGCTGCATAATGAGTCAGTGAACCAATATTTTCCAAATAACCAATGTACAATGTTATGAAATTATGCATGGGCAAAAGGTTAGGTTCATTCAAGATGCAAGACAGAAATGTATTTTAATGTAACCTTGCAAAAAGTTAATTTACATGATTTTAGATTTTATACTGCTAACCTTATGAAACTACTCATCAAATTTTGTATCAAAGAATATCCAAAATTATTTGAAATATCTATTAAAATACTCTTCCTTTTCCCAACTACAAATCTGTGTGAGATCAAATTCTCTTCAACTACATCAACCAAAAAATACTGTAACAAATAAAATGCAGAAGACTATATGAGCATGTAGTTGTTTTCTATTAAGCCAGACATTTTAAAGAGATTTTTAAAAATGTAAAATAATGCCATTCCTTAAACTAAGCTGGGGGTTTGGAAAATACAACTATTTTTTTCATAAAACCATTATTTATGCTAACTCTGCTGTGTTTATTATTGTTATTTTCAAATTAACTAATAACTATTTGTAACTTTTGCCTTAATTTCTAATAAGGCAATACATATAGATACGGCCCACATAATCAAAAGTTGTTGGAGTTCTCAATGATTTTTAAAATTTCAAAATACTCTAGGTTTAACACGTTTGAGGAGTAAAAAATGTAATATTTCATCCATATCTATTTTTCCAGCCTTATTTATTACCACCAATACCACCTCTCTAAACATCCAAAGTATCAGTTTTCATATTGCCTGAACAAACAAGTTTCCCTCTGCTTAAAGTGCTCTACCAGACCTTCTTGCCTCTGAAATGTGGGGCTGAGTATACCAAGATTAATGTCCTTGATTATTGCTGATTTCTGTGGTTCATTTAATACAGTGCAATTGTAGTATGAGTATATATTTGGGATCTATGGAAGTGTTGAGAGCACAGATATCTACTATTCTTATTTCTTCTTTATTAAACGTTGTGGGTTTGGGTTGGGGAAGGATAATGGAAATGAATAGTTGGCTTAATTAAAAAAAAATCAAGTGTGATTTGATTTATCTATATGAGACCAGACTTCTCAAAAAGGATAGAGACATGAGCAGCATGTATCTTATGAATTTTTATGGAAATTAGAATTAGTGGATTTGTAAAGTGCTGAATACTATATCTGGGAGGCTAAAAATGACATTTAATAATGGCAAAAATATCTATGTAGAACTAAAATTTTATGATAATAAACAAAACAGATGTCTGAAAATTCTTAGGAGTGAAATGGCTGAAAAGAAGTTCAGAAGTCAAACTGAAAGTATCCTGTATCTATGCATCCATGCACAGAGAAGCATATAAACCTGAAGATTTAACAAAAATTGCCAAAAGTCATACTATAGGTATCAGCAGTCTTAATGGAATGAAAATCATTATTATGGCAGGGAAATAACATGCCTTATCCACAGGAAATGAAGAAAGGATGAAAGATATCAAGAGTAGACCAAGCAATAATTCATTTGTATAAAGGTACACAAAACTTACATAAGAAATTGATGAAAATTTTCAGGATGAGGATAAATTAGAGGGGCATAGATATGGTATTTTGATGGATAATTTGGAATATTTGAAAATTCTTACAAGGAATAATTAAACTAAGAGAGATCCAACAGGGTAAAATTATTTAATTGTAGTAACTTTGAAATGATAACTTTGAAATAAACCAAATTTTTATAAAAACAAATGAAAAAGTGTTTATAAATATATCCACCGTAATGTAATTATGAATATCATGATGATGTAGTCCTTTAGTATTTCTCCCATTCTCTATTAAAAGAGAGGCTTTTAGTCCAACCAGCCAGACTTTTCAATAGTCCACTATCATATAAAGGACATTTCAAGAGTAAAAAATATCAAGCATTATAACAACTAGACAGAATATACGCTGGATAGTATACTAGACTGGTTTCAGTCAAGCTTTTCCTAATGGAAAAGAGTACATGAGTGCAGCCTTATTTTGCACAAGATACTTTGCATTTTGATTTTTACCTATTTTTATATCTTTATTATATAACCAATGTCAATTAATATTTGAAACTATAGAAACTATAAAGATGTAAGAAAAACTCACCACCAATTTCACCACCTATTAAATAATAACTAACATTAAGCATATTTATTTTTAATATTTATGTTTTTAAACTTACTAAATTTTACTTAAAACTTACTATTTTATATTTATTTACTTATTAGTTTGATATAGGTTTAGACTTAATGTTGAGTTTCAAAGACACTAGAGAGAATTTCTGTATACACTTCACCCAGATTCCCCTAAGGTTAACATCTTAAGGTACAGTGATCAAAACTATGAAATTAACATTGTTTTGATGCTGTTAACTAAACTATAGACTTCATTCAGATGTCATCAATTTTTCTGCTAATGTTGTATTATGGTTCCAGGATTTTATCTAGGATACATTGTATTTAGTTGTTATTTCCTCTTAATCTTCTGCAGTTTGTAATATGCTTCAGTCTTGTATTTCATAACTTTTGAAGAGTATTGGTCAAGTATTTTGATGAATGTCTCTCAATTTGGTTTTATCTGATGTTTTATCATAATTATATTGAGCTATAAATTATTGGGAAGACAATCACAGATATATTTAAACAAAATTGAAAGTATTCCCCTTAAACAATTTTGAAACTTTATTTTCTCAAGACATTATGTCATATGTTTTCTGGCCATATCAATGACACTTTTCATGGGCATTATTTTTTCATTGAGAAAATTATAGGGCAGTAATAATAGATTACATATACTAATAATAAACCAGTACAGTAATAGGATGGCAAGATTTAGATAATGTAAAAAGGCAGTTACAAATCATTAATGATGTCTAGTATCATCAGGGATGATTAACTGGGTAAGCAGAATTTGAGATGGGTTTTGCAAGGTAGGGGAAATGTTGCTAATTAGGCAGGTTGAAACTAAATATCAGGCAAAAAAAGTGAGTTAGAGATATAATGGAAGTGGGGACACATAAGATGGCATGAAGATGCTATAAAGAGATTAGCCAGCTGATTTTCAAAACCTTTCACAACTCTTACTATATTCTAAAAGCATAACTATGAAATATCTGTCATTACCTATTTTAATTAATGAAATTGAGACAAAAAGAAATTGAATTATTCTTTACTAGATCGCCTTCTGTAGATAGGGCAAGAAGAACCAAACCCAGACAAGTTGGATTTCTAATTTTATTGTCTTTCTATCACATTTTTTGGGTTTTCTAGCATTAACTTGGTATAAATTGGTGATGCAATAAAAAAATCATTCCATCTAAATCATGTCTTCCCTCTTTTTAAATTCCTGTTTTATCTCTTAAACAGCTGAGATAGTTAACTTTTCTTTCTCAGAAATCATATTTTTAAGCCTTTGAATACCTTTGAGTATTTCCTTTCTGTTGCCTTTACATGTAAGGGAACACTTGTATCAGGAAACATTTGGGGTTCAACATCTTTCATCAAAATGCTACAGAAAGTGCTTTTATGGAATTCAGTATTACTGAGAAGACTGACAAAACCCTGACATTTATCATAATTTTTAGATAACTTAGTAAGACAACAAAACGTAAAACAAATTTAAAAAAATAGGTTTGATGCATAGTGGTTTTACTTAATTTCAATAGGTAATGCAGTCAGATTTTCCATAAAATTATATGCACACTTGTTTGTTTAATATTTTCTTTCAGGCCCACTATCATCTATTTGCCTAGGTCTCCCCCATGCCATCCATAAGTAATCCCTGTTATCAGTTTCTTATGTACCTTTCCAGCATTTCTTTATATGTGTATATGTGTGGAACATATATGATATTTCCATACACAGTATGCATTCTTATTTAATACCAAATGGAGTCTAGTATTTATACTGTTCTATATCTAACATTTTCATATAGAATAAATATTGGATATTTTTCCACAGAGAATTTATTATTATTTTTATAACTACATAGTAGTCTATTATCTTGCATGCAGAATTTAGCATATATTAAGCCAGGAAAAATATTTAGTAATTATGTACGTTAGGATAAGAGCTCAGATAATTATTAACAGTTTGCCTTCATCTAATTGAATGTCCAGTGGGACACTGAAAAACTGTGTGGAACATGGGTCAATTCTTCCAAGTATAGGAGGAATATTCTGCCTTTTGCATCTGTCTAATATCCTTGGCATGTAATCACAAAATGTCATTAAGGCACCAAAATCACTGGGAAAAATAGCAAGTACCCTAAGGATTTCTAAAATAATTCTAGAGGGAGCTGTTGTCCCAGTTGACAACCATTATAATCACAGAATAACTAATACTAAAGTTTCTGCCTCATGAACGTTTGACAATTAATTAAAAAAACAAATAAAATGGCCTAAGACTAGAATAGTTACAAAGAGCAATTTTGGTTTGTATCTAACTACTTTTTGATGATTAGTCCTGTCCAACAGTTGAATGGCCTTTTGCCAAGGCTCTGGTCCATGGAGAGAATGTTAGAGAAGGTTGTGAGTCAGCTAGGTCTTTTTATGATATAACTTCTGAGGTTGGAGTAATGCTGTGTTTAAGGTTCCCTGAAAAATGTGCCATCTGGTACATTCTCAGATTGATCTAGACGAGTAAGATGTTATACTAGATGACCTTCTAACACTCAAATGTTACAATTTCTAACATAAGATATTCCCTAAATATTTATAAAAACCCTGAGAATGACTGAAGAAAACAAATCCCGATTATAATGTACTTCCCATGCTGCTATTTCAATCATTTGCTTTCATATATATGACATTTTTGGGAGAACTAAAAGGTTTGAAGATTTTGGGTTGTCATTCTTTTACTCAGATTTCACAACTAATTTTAAGAAATAAAAGGACATGTTATATTAACTTTGCTTGTATTGAGTGATGTAACTGTAGTTTCAATAACTAAGCACAGCCCAATTAAAGTCATGCATTCAGTGCTGAAATGTAACATTAAATCAAACACTAGACATTTTAATTCATGTTTTAGTACTTTCAGGTGGTTGTATGAAAACATTAGTCATCATAAGCTGCTCACTGTGCTCAATAATGTAAGATCACCTGTCTGTCTTTTCAACTCACACCTGGAAATCACATTCATTCTGCCTACTGCTCTCATCATACAGTTTGGAAAAACAGAAATACAAGATCATAATTTAATTTCACATCACCTCCTAATCTTCCAAAAATTTTTTTCTTTTGAGATACAGATATATAAATAAATGCATTCTCATTATGAAATCAGTGATTTTAGAAAGTTTTATGAACCAAATAATCCTTGGGTTATTTTATAAATTAACCATATTTTAATTATAAATATATACACATTTTTTAAACCCTGACTTTATGGAATATTGGTATTTTATATTGGGTTCATTTGCCAGCACCCTGATGGAAATGTCATCTCATTATATATTAAAAATCTTAAAATATATGACTTTGGAATAAATAATACTTGGGAAATATTCTATTTTTGCTATCTATTAACTGAGGAAACTTGGTCGTGTTATTTAAACTTGCTACACTTCTGTTTCCTCATCTGTAAGGTATAAATACAAGCATCTTTCTTCCATGGCTACTGAAAGGAATCATCATTATATATATATATATTTATATATATATATATATATATATATTTATATATATATAGTAAATATAAGCCCTTGGTAAATAGCATCTCTTATAATCAACCACTTCTCTTCAATATTTTTTTTTAATGCCAGCCATAATGATTCCTCTCTTCCCATCCCACTTTATCCAATCATTGTCAGTTGATATCTTTCCACCTTTAGGCAGAAAGTGAAATTACTAAAATAAAATTCACAGAATAGGGGTCTAAATGTAGCATATTCTAAGTGGATTCTTTAGTCCAAATTTCTAAAGTGTTTCATGTGAGACCACTGCTGTTAGCAGTATATACTGAGAAAAAGAATTTTCCACATATTCTAAGGTTTTAAAATGTTAGAGAGATTTAACATGCAAGTTAGCTCCTGAAGAGATAATGAAAATCTTCTACAAACCTAAGGCCTGGGAAGTAAACTCTAACCTAACTACCATCTGAGAAGAAAATCTGAAATAGTCATGTAAACATTGTAGAATAAGAAAAATCATAAATCCTGTTTGAATGAAAATACAGAATCCAGCAAGATTCCTTGCTTAATGCCTAGTAATGAGAAGAAAATACAATCTTACTTGAAGACTACTAAATAATACTTCAGATGAAATAAAGGGATCATTAACTTATAGATTCAAAGAAATAATATACATTCAAAAATTATAGGAGCTGGGGCTTCCCTGGTGGCGCAGTGGTTGAGAGTCTGCCTGCTGATGCAGGGGACACGGGTTCGTGCCCCGGTCTGGGAAGATCCCACATGCCGTGGGGCGGCTGGGCCCGTGAGCCATGGCCGCTGAGCCTGCGTGTCCGGAGCCTGTGCTCCGCAACGGGAGAGGCCACAACAGTGAGAGGCCCGCATAACGCAAAAAATAAATAAATAAATAAATAAATAAATTATAGGAGCTGTAAGAAGATATATGTTTGGCATAATAAAAATACAATATTAATATGTGACTTTTTCATACTATTTCCATAGTTATATCATAAAGAGGCATGTATGTAGGCAGAATTGCTGAAGCCATTTTTGTAAAACAAGCTACCATAATGGAATACCATATTTACCTATGAAATTTTCCCCTAAAATAGAAAAAATGGAAAATGCCAAGTATTGGTGTGGATATAGAACAACTGCAACTCTTCTCACTGCTAGTGAGAGTATAAGTTAGCACAGCATTTTGGTAAACCGTTTTATATTATGTACTAAAGCTGGATATATGCATACTCCATTACCTAAAATTCCATGTCCAATTATGTATCCAATATAAATGTACATAGAAATAATTTTATCTAAAAGAATTAAAATATTCATGGCAGCATTATTAATAGTAGTCAAAAAACTGAAAACATCACAAATGCTCATCAGCAATAAATGTTTTTAAAATTATGGTATATTCACAAAATGAAATACTGTACAGCCAGCGCCAGTGTCACTTGAGTGCCACCTGGGAAGTCACATAGAGCCCTTCACTCAAAAGGGCCTTGTGCTTGTTTGGTTTACTATTACATTGTCACCATCTCAAATTCTTAATAAATTTTAAAAGGGTTTCTGAAAATTACATAGCTGGTCTTGCATACATCAATGAGAACATATAACCTACAAGTATATGCAAAGATATGTATGAATATCCCAAGCAAAATATCACATAAAAATACATATTTTATTATTCCAACCAGGTAAAGTAAAACAGACAAGATGAATTAATTCTGTTAGAAGTCAGGGGAGAGTTTAGTAGCTAGAATTGGATGATGAGGGAGATGATTCTGGGATAATGGTGTACCACATTTCATAATCTGAGTCTCAGTTACACGTGTGTTCACTTTGTGAAAATTCATTGAGCCATATTCATAATACCTGTTCACATTGCTTTATGCATACTACACTTCAGTACAAAAATAAAGTGAAGATCACTGAAACCTTGGTGTGTGAAAATAAGTAAAAGTAGGAGTAGGAAGAGAAGGAGGAGGAGTAGAAGAAAGAAATGAAGAATAATCTACAAAATTTAAATACAACATAATAATAAGCCAGTCATTATTTAATATACTCTGATGATGGTATAGTGCTCTCGGACCACCAATTCTTAGTCTACCTTCCTTGGCTTGTATCTCTTAATGAGACTCAGGATTGGGCATTTATAAATGCATGGCCCTGTTCTTTGTTTTGTAGTTTTTAATGTTTAATCAACTTTATAGAATTAACTTACATACAATAAAATTCACTTATTTTACTTTTACAATTCAATAGGTTTTGATGAATGTGGATGACCAGGAAACCATCATCACAGAGTGTTGAACGCTCCCACCACCCCAAAAAGGTCCTTCAAGCTCCTTGGAAGGCAATCCCCATCTACCACCACTAGCCTGAGCAACCACCAATCTTTTTTCTATTACCATAGTTTTGTCTTTTCGAGAATATGAAATATGTGGAGTAATATATTAGGTAGGCTTCTGAATTTGGCCTCTTTAACACAGCATAAAGCTTTTGAGATTCACCCATGTTGTTTTGTGTATTAGTAGGATTCTTTCCTTTAAATTGCCAAGTACTATTTCATTGTATGTGCCACAATTTGTTAATTTTCACAGTTAATTTATCTGTGAGAATTTTGGCTGTTACCACTGTTTGGTAATTGGGAATAAAGCTGCTGTGAACATTAGTGTACAAGTTTGTATGGATCTGTATTTTCATTTCCTTTTGGTAAATACACAGGAGTGTGATTGCTAGGTTATACAGTAAGTATATACTTTAAAAAAGTGCCAAATGTGACTCAAAGTGGTCATACCATATCGTATTCACACCAGCAATGTATGAGAGGATGAGTTGTTCCACATCCTCTATGACATTTGTTATTGTCAATCCGTTTGATTTTAGCAAATTTAGTTGATGTGTAGTAGTAACTTCTTGTGACTTTACTTGTACTTATCTAATGATGAGTACATTTTAGATATCTTTTAATGTGCTTGTTATTCATGTATCTTTATTGACAAAGTTTCTTTTCAAGATATTTTTTCCTATTTTTAAAAATTTATATGGTTTATCTTCTCATTTTTATTTGCAAGAGTTCTTTACATATTCTGGATATGAGACCCCTATCAAATACATGTTTTGTAAATATTGTCTCCCAGTTTGTGGTTCACCTTTTCATTTCTTAAGTATCTTTCAAATAGGAAAAAGGAAATTTATTACTGATGGTGTTCAATTTATCACTTTTTTCTTTTACAGTTCATTTTTAAAGAATATCTAAGAAATCTTTCCCTAACACAAAGACATAAAGATTATCTCCTATATTTTTTTGAAAAGTATTATAGCTTAAAGTTCTTATATTAGGCCTATAATCCATGCCAAGCTTCTTTATCTTTTTCTTTTCTTTTCTTCTTTTTTTTTTTTTTTTTTTGGTACATGGTGTGAGGTGAGTTTTGAGGTTTACTTATTTATTTTCAAATGAACATCCAGTTATTTTAGCACTATTTCTTGAGAAGATGATCACAGATACATTTGCAGAAGATCAGTTTACCAGCCAATCTCTGGCTCTGGCCCTTTCTCCCCATACAATCCCATAAGAATAAGTTCCTGTATTCTTATTCTTCCACTATGGGCCTAGACCCTGCCAAGTTTGTTCTCCTCCTCTTGCATGGGCACTTCCAGAAACCTTAACTGGGGCCCCAAGGCAAACTCCACCCTCCACTCCCCTCCCTCCACCACCAACCTTGGCCTGCCAAAAGAAGGGAGAAACAACACCTGAATTATGATAAGCTCAGCCATTACCATTCTGGTGATCCACCCGGCCCTCCTTCAGGCTGAAGCTGACCTAGATTATCTCTTAAATCTAAGTCATGTACTCTGTCTTCAATAATGTATTTGGGGCCTCCCTGGTGGCGCAGTGGTTGAGAGTCCGCCTGCCGATGCAGGGGATACGGGTTCGTGCCCCGGTCTGGGAGGATCCCATATGCCGTGGAGCGGCTGGGCCCGTGAGCCATGGCCGCTGGGCCTGCGCATCCGGAGCCTGTGCTCCACAACGGGAGAGGCCACAACAGTGAGAGGCCCGCATACCGCAAAAAAAAAAAAAAAAAAAAAATAATGTATTTGTTTTGGAAACACTTCACTGCCATACCTTCACCTCTATCTGATGCTGTGCCAAGATGCCCAAGGTTACAGAGAAAGACCAGACAAAGGGCAATCAATGGTCAGTTGACATGAGCCTAATCACAGCCCACACACAGATACAGAAAGGGCAGGGGTACACATCATCACTGCCAAGATTCTGGGAATCTCATCCTACAGTATTAATCTAACTGGTGGCCTAGGTTGCAACCACTGCCCACTGAGAACTTCAGCATCAAAGATGTGCCAGGGAAAGGGGTATCTGGAGTGGTCTGCTGCCCATCCACAAGCCTAGCTCTGGATAGCATGGGGATGGGGTGGAAGCAGTTCCCCTGCAGCCCTTGCTATCCTGTGAGAAGGATCTAAGTCCTCTCCACCTCCTCCCCATTCTGTTGGACAGCTTCAGTTTCAGGGAAAATGAAGGAGAATTCTGGGTCCATACCCCTCTCAACCTTGAGCCCTGGGCCAGGCCAGTACAAAATGCTTCAGGGTATAATGGGCAGACGTTTGATAGGTAGGCACAGGGCTTTGCCTACTTCCAACTAGCCCATTACACTTTCAACACAGCAATGACCCTAGTCACTAGCCATGCCCTCCATGGCCTTTGCACCCACCCAGCTCCAGCACACTGGGGTTGCCCAGTGCTTATATGTCTCTCTTTCTCCACTACTCTGGAACCTAGATGTCCTCTTCCAGAGGGTACCACTCAATAAAGGCATTTGTGAGTTAGCCATTCTCAGACCTGGCCTTGTCAGGGTAATATTTGCCCCAAAACCCAGTTGACTGATCCCCTGAGACATTCTGTAATTGCCTCCCAGGGAGGGCATGTCCTCCCTTTCCATCCCTTTCCCACCAATCCAAGTCCTCGCCCAAGGGTTTGTGGACAAGAATACCAAGACCAATACAGTGTCTACAGACACACAGCACCCTCTCAAAATAAGGCAGCAAACAGGCTAAGCATCCAAAATAGTTATTGGGCTACTTCATGGCTAATATTCTGGTCTAGTTGGGTAAAACCTTGACCTTGATGGACAGTCATTCCTTTTCTTAATGCCCAAGAGGCTAGGATGGAAAGAGGAAGATGTATCTAGAGTAGCTCTTCCTGGTTCCTTCCCATTCTGATCTTCTCAACTTATCCATGTATCTCTCCATTCATGATCATCTGTCACCACACTCTCCCTGACTCCAGGCTGAGTGAAGGGGAAGCTAATTACAGTCCTAACTAAATTATCTGGGAAGACAGAGACAGCACCTATTTTTTGGTAGGTGGGTAGTGGTGGAAGGCTGAGGAATTAAGACTGGATCACATATTGTCTTCATGGATGTGAGGAAAATAACAATAAAAGAACTTGCATCAAAAACAAAACAAAATATCAATGACCATATATGTGTGAATCTATTTCTAACCTCTCTATTTATCTGTATATATCTTTTTACCCTAACCCAACATTTTCTTGATTACTGTAGCTTTATAGAAAGTCTTAAAATCAGCTAATATAAATCTTCCAATACTGTATTTCGGTTTGAAAATTTTCTATTCTAGATCCCTTTGAATTTTCACATAAATCTTGAATTTCAATTAGGTTTGCATTGAATCTATAGATCAATTTAGGAAAATCTGACATCTTAACATCTCTTGACTCATTAAAATGATGAATCTCTCCACTTATTTAAGTCTTCTTTGATTACTCTCCTTGAGGTTTTATAGTTTTCTTGCACAGAATTGAATAAATTCGTTCCTCAGTATTTCATGACTTTCTTGAATATGGTATTTTTAAAATTAAATTTCCAATTGCTTGTTACTAATATATATAAAAACAATTTATTTTTACAAAGTAGTCTTGTATTTTGTGACCTTGCTAAATTCACTTATTCTAGTAGCATTTTTGTAGATTCCACAGGAATTGCTGTATAGATAATCATACCATTTGTTACATGTTTTACTTTTTCCTTTCTAATATTTTTTCATTTTATTCCCTTTTACTGCTCATTACTAGGAAGGACCTAGATTATAAAAGAGAATACAGACAATATCTCTGCCTTACCCTAATTTTAAGGGGGAACTGTTCAATTTGTCACTGTTAAGTTTGGCATTAGCTGTAGGTTGTTCATGAATAATCTTTACTGGGATGTGAAACTTTTCTTATAGTCCTACTTTGCTGAGAGTTTTTGTTATGAATTGGTATTGAATACTGTCAAATATTTGATATACACCAATTGAAAAAATCATATGGTTTTTCCTTTATTTTCTTAATATAGTGAAATATATTGTTTGGTTTTCTAATGGCAAACCAATTTTGCAATTCTGGGATAAATCATACTTAGTCATCAAGTATTTTCTGTTTTAAATAATTCTGGAGAGGATTTGCTAATATTTGTTAATGATTTTGGTGTCTACAT
Organism: Mesoplodon mirus; assembly: GCF_964341445.2. Classification (NCBI taxonomy): domain Eukaryota; kingdom Metazoa; phylum Chordata; class Mammalia; order Artiodactyla; family Ziphiidae; genus Mesoplodon; species Mesoplodon mirus. Next base: position 29,334,253 of record NC_138976.1, on the reverse strand, counting down.
TCTTAGGGTATATTGATTAGTACTATTCTTTTCTTGGTAATGTTTTTAGTATCAGGTTAATGTTGATTTCATAAAATAAGTTGGGGATGGTCACTTTTGGGAAAAATTCATATAGACTTTTTTTTTTTTTTTTTTTGGCTTACGCGGGCCTCTCACTGTTGTGGCCTCTCCCGTTGCGGAGCACAGGCTCCGGACGCGCAGGCCCAGCGGCCATGGCTCACGGGCCCAGCCGCTCCGTGTCATGTGGGATCCTCCCAGACCGGGGCACGATCCCACGTCCCCTGCATCGGCAGGCGGACTCTCAACCACTGCACCACCAGGGAAGCCCTCATATAGACTTTTATTATTTCTTCCTAAAGTGTTTAAGAGAAACCACCAGTAAAGGCATCTGGACTTGATGTTTTCTTTCAGGAAAATTTACTGTTCATTAATTACATTTTCTTTATAAATATAAGGCTTTTCACATTATTTATTCTTGAGTAAGCCTTGGTTGTTTATATCTTTTAAATAATTTTTAAATTTCATCTATGTTGTATAATATGTTGAGATAAAATTTTAATAACATCCCACTCATTATCTTTCTAATGTCAGTATTCTATACAGTGATATCTCATTTTTCATTCCTGTTATTAGTAACTTATGTCTTTATTTTTCTTTATCACTCCATTCAGATGTCTACCAATTTTAGTGACCATTCCAATAACCCTTACTTAGCATCAGTGGTTTTCTCTATTATTTTGTTTTTCTATTCCATTGATTTCTGTTCACATTTTTATTATTACTTTCATTCTGCTTACTTTATGCTTACTTTGCTTTTCTTTGCCTACATTCTCAATCACTTTGGACTTTTATTCTTTACTACAATAAGCATTATAAACAACCTTTTATGCATTGCTTTAACAATTGCCCACATACTTTGATATCTCCTGTTTCCCTTTTAATTCACTTCAAAATAATTCTAACTTCCTTTAGATCTCTTCTTTAATTAATGTCATTTAAAAAATGTTTTTAAATTTTGAATTATGTGAAATTTTCTAGATCTTTCTATCAATTTCTAGCTTAACTACATTTTGGCTAGAGACCATACTTTATAATTTCAATATTTTTAAACTTGAGATTTATTTTTATGGGCCAGAATACTGTCTGTCTTCATGAGCTATCCATGTGATCTTGAAAAAAATACATATTCTGCTGCTGTTGAGTGGAGAGTTCTATAAAGCTCAAGTGGGTTGACTTATTCACAGTGTTACTAAGTCTATTAAATCCTTACTGACTCATCTATTCTTCTATCAATTTCTAAAAAAGGAGTGCAGAAATATGGTCTAAATTCCAATTTAGTGTCTTTTTCTCTGCCTGAAGAATTTCTGTTAACATCAAGTGCAAGTCCGACAGATTTTTTTCCAACTTTTAAACACTTTAGAGATGCAATTTCATTGTCTTCTTGATGGCATAAGTTTTCATGAGAAGTCTGCAAAACTTTCATTCTTCTGTAATGTGTCTCTTAGGTTGCTTTTATAATCTTTTTCTTTATTACCATTATTTACAATTTGATTATGTTTCGCCTGGAATGCATTCTGGGGTTTTTCTGTTTGTTCTGTGTTTCCCACATGGGATTTGTTGAGCTTCTTTGTTGAGTTAGAGTTTTCATAAAAATTGGAGCATTTCCAGTCATTCTTTCTGGTTTGTTTTGTCTTGATTCCTTTCTATTTTCTGGACTCAAATTATATAAATATCGAACCACTTGAAATTTTCCCACAGGTCACTGAGTCTAGGTTTATTTCTCTCTCTGTGCATCATTTTGGATAGTTTCTATTTTTACATCTCCAAAGTCTCTGAACTTTTCCCCCACAGTCTCTAATAGTCAATTATTTTTACCCAGGCATTTTTCATTTCAGATGGTGTATTTTTCATCTCTACAAGTTTCATTGTTGTTGTTGCCTTTGCAATTGTCCTTCCATTTTTTACTAACTCCCCCACCCGACAATTTGTTCATAGCTTGCTTTGTATTATTGTGTATATTTATAACAAATATGTAATGTAATTATTCAAAATATTTATAAAGTTTTATAGTTCTTGTTTGCTTTTTCTTTGTAATGATTCTTTTTTTTTTTTTTTTTTTTTTTTTTTTTTTGTGGTATGCGGGCCTCTCACTGTTGTGGCCTCTCCCGTTGCGGAGCACAGGCTCCGGATGCGCAGGCCCAGCGGCCATGGCTCACGGGCCCAGCCGCTCCGCGGCATATGGGATCCTCCCAGACCGGGGCACGAACCCGTATCCCCTGCATCGGCAGGCGGACTCTCAACCACTGCGCCACCAGGGAGGCCCTGTAATGATTCTTATTTTTCCTATTTCTTTGCATGCCTAGGAATTTTTCATTTGATTACAGATTGAAGTTGAGACTGTTGAGTGCTAGATTTTCTTGTATTCATTCAGTGTGCATTGGACTTTGTCATGGCACACTGACAAATGCCTTGGGATTAGTGTGATCCCATCAAAGCTGTTAAAATAGACTCAGAGCAGCATTTACTCTCCCACTGACTTAGGCCCATTATTAAGTTGTGACAGTTCTGAGGACTTACAAAGGTATTTTTCTACCTGGTAGGAACATAAATCCCTCCCAACACTTGGGAAAACAGGAAATTTTTCAGCCTTTCTGGAACTTATTTTCCTGGCATTATGGAGTTTTAGCTCATGTGGGTGCAAGTCGGTACTTATCCAAAAATTTAAAGGAATTACTCTGGAGTTGCTCTATATTCCTGTATATATCCCCTTTATGCAGGAGCCGTGGGGCTGACAGGGTCTTGGTGCTCCGGCCGGGTGTCAGGCCAGTGCGTCTGAGGTCGGAGAGCCGAGTTCAGGACATGGGCCCAGCAGAGACTTCCTATCTCCACGTAATAGCAAATGGTGAAAGCTCTCCCAGAGATCTCCATCTCAATGCTGAGACACAGCTCCACTCAACGAACAGCAAGTTACAGTGCTGGACACCGTATACTAAACAACTAGCAAGACAGGAACACAACCCCACCCATTAGCAGAGAGGATGCCTAAAGTCATAATAGGGTCACAAACACCCCAAAAACACACGACCACACACGGTCCTGCCCACCATAAAGACAAGATCCATCCTCATCCACCAGAACACAGGCACTACTCCCCTCCACCAGGAAGCCTACACAACCCACTGAACCAACCTTAGCCACTGGGGGCAGGAACCAGAAACAACGGGAACTACGAACCAGCAGACTGTGAAAAGGAGACCCCCAACACAGTAAGTTAAGAAGAGAAACACACAACAGATGAAGGAGCAACGTAGAAACCCACCAGACCAAACAAATGAAGAAGAAATAGGCAGTCTACCTGAAAAGAATTCAGAATAATGGTAGTAAAGATGATCCAAAATCTTGGAGATAGAATGGAGAAAATACAAGAAACGTTTAACAAGTACCTAGAAGACCTAAAGAGCAAACAAACAATCAGGAACAACACAATAAATGAAATTAAAAATTCTCTAGAAGGAATCAATAGCAGAATACCTGAGGTACAAGAACACATAAGTGACCTGGAAGATAAAATAGTGGAAATAACTACTGGAGAGCAAAATAAAGAAAAAAGAATGAAAAGAATTGAGGACAGTCTCAGACGCCTCTGGGACAACATTAAACACACCAACATTTGAATTACAGGGGACCCAGAGGAAGAGAGAAAAAGAAAGGGACTGAGAAAATATTTGAAGAGATTATAGTTGAAAACTTCCCTAATATGGAAAAGGAAATAGTTAATCAAGTCCAGGAAGTGCAGAGTCCCATACAGGATAAATCCAAGGAGAAACATGTGAAGACACATATTAATCAAACTATCAAAAATTAAATACAAGAAAAAATATTAAAAGTAGCAAGGGAAACACATAAATAACACACAAGGGAATCCCCATAAAGTTAACAGCTGATCTTTCAGCAGAAACTCTGCAAGCCAGAAGGGTAGGGCAGGATATATTTAAAGTGATGAAAGGGAAAGAACTACAACCAAGATTATTCTACCCAGCAAATATCTCATTCAGACTTGACGGAGAAATTAAAACCTTAACAGACAAGAAAAAGCTAAGAGAATTCAGCACCACCAAACCAGCTTTACAACAAATGCTAAAGGAACTTCTCTAGGCAGGAAACACAAGAGAAGGAAAAGACCTACAGTAACAAACCCAAAGCAATTAAGAAAATGGCAATAGGAATATACATATTGGTAATTACCTTAAATGTAAATGGATTAAATGCTCCCACCAAAGGACACAGACTGGCTGAATGGATACAAAAACAGGACTCATATACTTGCTGTCTACAAGAGACCCACTTCAGACCTAGGGACACATACAGACTGAAAGTGCGGGTATGGAAAAAGATATTCCATACAAATGGAAATCAAAAGAAAGCAGGAGTAGCAATTCTCATATCAGACAAAATTACTTTAAAATAAAGACTATTATAAGAGACAAAGAAGGACACGACATAATGATAAAGGGATTGATCCAAGAAGATATAACAATTGTAAATATTTATGTACCCAACATAGGAGCACCTCAATAGATAAAGCAAATGATAACAGCCATAAAAGGGGAAATCTACAGTGACACCATCATAGTAGGGGACTTTAACATCCTACTTTCACCAATGAACAGATCATCCAAAATGAAAAAAAAAAAGGAAACACAAGCTTTAAATGATACATTAAACAAGATGGACTTAATTGATATTTATATGACATTCCATCCAGATACAACAGAAAACACTTTCTTCTCAAGTGCTCATGGAACTATCTCCAGGATACATCATATCTTGGGTCACAAATCAAGCCTTGGTAAATTTAAGAAAACTGAAATCATATCAAGTATCTTTTCCGAGCACAACGCTATGAGACTAGATATCAATTTCCAGAAAAAAATGTGTAAAAAATATAAACACAGGGAGGCTAAACAATACACTACTTAATAACCAACAGATCACTGAAGAAATCCAAGAGAAAATCCAAAAATACCTAAAAACAAATGACAATGACAACACGACGACCCAAAATCTATGAGATACAGCAAAAGAAGTTCTAAGAGGGAAGTTTATATCAATACAATCCTACTTCAAAACACAAAAATACATCTCAAATAAACAACCTAACCTTACACCTAAAGCAATTAGAGAAAGAAGAACAAAAAACCCCCAAAGTTAGCGGAAGGAAAGAAATCCTAAAAATCAGATCAGAAATGAGTGAAAAAGAAATGAACGAAACAATAGCAAAGATCAATAAAACTAAAAGCTGGTTCTTTGAGAAGATAAAAAAAATTAATAAACCATTAGCCGGACACATCAAGAAAAAAAGGGAGAAGACTCAAATCAATAGAATTAGAAATGAAAAAGAAGTAATAACTGACACTGCAGAAATACAAAGGATCATGAGAGATTACTACAATCAAATATATGCCAATAAAATGGACAAATTCTTAGAAAAGCACAACCTTCCAAGACAGAACCAGGAAGAAATAAAAAATATATACAGACCAATCACAAGCACTGAAATTGAAACTGCTATTAAAAGTCTTCAAACAAACAAAAGCCCAGGAGCAGATTGCTTCACAGGTGAATTCTATCAATCATTTAGGGAAGGGCTAACACCTATCCTTCTCAAACTCTTCCAAAATATAGCAGCAGGAGGTACACTCCTAAACTCATTCTATGAGGGCACCATCACCCTGATACCAAAACCAGACAAAGATGTCACAAAGAAAGAAAACTACAGGCCAATATCACTGATGAACATAGATGCAAAAATCCTCAAGAAAATACTAGCAAACAGAATCCAACAGCACGTTAACAGGATCATACACTATGATCAAGTGAAGTTTAACCCAGGAATGCAAGGATCCTTCAATATATGCAAATCAATCAATGTGCTATACCATATAACAAACTGAAGGAGAAAAACCATATGATCATCTCAATAGATGCAGAAAAAGCTTTTGACAAAATTCAACACCCATTTATGATAAAAACCTTCCAGAAAGTAGGCATAGAAGGAATTTACCTCAACATAATAAAGGCCATATATGACAAACCCACAGCCAACATCGTTCTCAATGGTGAAAAACTAAAACCATTTCCAGTAGGATCAGGAACAAGACAATGTTGCCCACTCTCACCACTATTATTCAACATAGTCTTGGAAGTTTTAGCCACAGCAATCAGAGAAGAAAAAGAAATAAAAGGAATCCAAATCGGAAAAGAAGAAATAAAGCTGCCACTGTTTGCAGATGACATGATGCTATACACACAGAATCCTAAAGATGCAGAAAACTACTAGAGCTAATTAATGAATTTGGTAAAGTAGCAGGATACAATATTAATGCACAGAAATCTCTTGCATTCCTATAGAGTAATGACGAAGAATCTGAAAGATAAATTAAGGAAACACTCCCATTTGCCGTGACAACAAAAAGAATAAAATACCTAGGAATAAATCTACCTAAGGAGACAAAATACGTGTATGCAGAGAACTATAAGACACTGATGACAGAAATTAAAGATGATACAAATAGATGGAGAGATATGCCATGTTCTTGGATTGGAAGAATCAACATTTTGAAAATGACTCTACTACCCAAAGCAATCTACAGATTCAATGCCATCTCTACCAAAGTACCAATGGCATTTTTCACAGAACTAGAACAAAAAAATTTCACAATTTGTATGGAAACACAAAAGACCCCAAATAGCCAAAGCAATCTTGAGAAAGAAAAACTGAGCTGGAGGAATCAGTCTCCCTGACCTCAGACTATACTACAAAGCTACAGTAATCAAGACATTATGGTACTGGCACAAAAACAGAAATATAGATCAAGGAACAGGATAGAAAGCACAGAGATAAACCCATGCACATATGGTCACCTTATTTTTGATAGAGGACGCAAAAATATACAATGGAGAAAAGACAGCCTCTTCAATAGTGGTGCTGGGAAAACTGGACACCTACATATAAAAGAATGAAATTAGCACAGTCCCTAACACCATCCACAAAAATAAACTCCAAATGGATTAAAGACCTAAACGTAAGGCCAGACACTATAAAACTCTTAGAGGAAAACATAGGCAGAACGTTCTGTGACATAAATCACAGTAAGATCCTTTTTGACTCACGTCCTAAAGAAGTGGAAATAAAAACAAAAATGAACAAATGGGACCTAATGAAACTTAAAAGCTTTTGCACAACAAAGGAAAACATAAACAAGACGAAAAGACCACCCTCAGAATGGGAGAAAATATTTGCAAGTGAAGCAGCTGACAAAAGATAATCTCCAAAATATACAAGCAGCTCATGTAGCTCAGTATCAAAAAAACAACCCACTTAATCCAAAAATGGGCAGAAGACCTAAATAGACATTTCTCCAAAGAAGATATAGAGAATGCCAACAAATACATAAAGGATGCCCAACATCACTAAATCATTAGAGATATGCAAATCAAAAGTACAATGAGGTATCACCTCACACCAGTCAGAATGGCCATCATCAAAAAATCTACAAACAAAAAATGTTGGAGAGGGTGTGGAGAAAAGGGAACACTCTTGCACTGTTGGTGGGAATGTAAATTGATACAGCCACTATGGAGAACAGTATGGATGTTCCCTAAAAAACTAAAAATAGAACTACCATATTACCCAGCAATCCCATTACTGGGCATATACCCTGAGAAAACCATAATTCAAATAAAGTCATGTACCACAATGTTCATTGCAGGTCTATTTACAATAGCAAGGCATGGAAGCAACCTAAATGTCCAATGACAGATGAATGGATAAAGAAGATGTGGCACATATATACAATGGAATATTACTCAGCCATAAAAAGAAACGAAATTGAGTTATTTGTAGTGAGGTGGATGGATCTAGAGTCTGCCATACGGAGTGAAGTCAGAAAAACAAATAGTGCATGCTAGTACATATATATGGAATCTAAAAAAAAAATTTTTAAAAGGGTCTTGAAGAGCCTAGGGGTACGACAGGAATAAAGACGCAGACGTAGAGAATGGACTTGAGGACACAGGGCGGGGGAAGGGTAAACTGGGATGAAGTGAGAGAGTGCCATGGAGATATATACACTACCAAATTTAAAATAGATAGGTAGTGGGAAGCAGCTGCATAGCATAGGGAGATCAGCTCAGTGCTTTGTGACCATCTAGAGAGGTGGGATAGGGAGGGTTGGAGGGAGAAGCAAGAGGGAGGAGATATGGGGATATATGTATATGTATAGCTGATTCACTTTGTTATAAAGCAGAAACTAACACACCATTGTAAAGCAATTATACTCCAATAAAGACGTTAAGAAAAAAAAAAAGGAATTACTCTGCATATGTTAAGAGTTGCCATTTTGTTTAGCACTCTGCTCCCCAACTTTTCACTACCTCTTCCTCCTTGAACTCTGGTCTCTGTCTTCTCAAATTCACATGACTGACACTATTTTGGTATTCTCTCTCCCTGCTCTAGAACCTGGAAAGCTCCTTCAGCTAATAATCTAAAGGCGATCATTTATTTCTCTTTTGTCTGAAATCACAATCCTGTGCTTCCTGTTTTCCAGTGTCTGAAAAAAATGTGGTTTCACATATTTTTCCATTTTTCCTGTTGTTTAAAGTAGAATGGCAATTATCACTGCAGTTAATTTATACATAAAAGTAGAAGTTCAATAATCCTGTCTTTTAAAACAAGCAATAAACTTACAATCTGTTTGATAAATTCTCATTTGTATCTAGAAGACCTTGAGTCCTCTCTTTTGGAAATTAGTGTAAGTAAAAATAAAATTATTTCAGTGTATTATTGGCTTCTAAGTATGGCTGCAGGTGACTGAATGGTACTAGTCAATCTTTAATCCAGATTTCCAAAACAGGGACAGTAAATTGATGGCATGTATCTGAATAAAAAACTATTGCTAGTATATTGTTGAGCAAATTGTCAGAAACAGAAATTTAGTAAAAGGAATAAAATGATGTTCTATTTATTGTTTTCCTGATCTGCATAAATTTTGAGACCAAGGTTGTTCCGTTTCTCTTCAAATCAAGAATGGTAATTTAACACCCGGCTCTTATATTCCTTGTATAATAAGGCTTCTTATAAATCAAATGACACATGTATGGAATGAAGTGATTTCTCATGGTAGTTCTGTATGTCTTAATTATAATAACTTGTTTCTCCATTTGTCACTGATAAGATTCTTTTATTAAAAGGATTAAAATGTTCCCATTGTCTGGGAAGTTTTAATACATATGGTCTCAAAGTAGCATACATTCTCCATAAATCTAGAAGTCTGTTTTGTCACTGTTCTCTTTTTCCCCCCTTTTAGAATGTATGATTCATGTGTACTGGATGCACTCATTTCAGTTGAGACTTAAAAGCATTAGACTTACCTGAACATTTAGAATTAACAATCAGATAGCTATGCATACGACATGTATAAAGACATTCTCAGAGCAGCATTTCTATACGTATAAGAATACACTCTAGTCAGTAATTAAACTTGCCAAGGTACAAGATACAGATATGCTGATCTAGGAGTAACTCCAAAAGGGCTCGTGTGATTAACTCTAGCCGTCCTCCCTCCAAATCTTGCAAGCACTGTCCTCGGTTCCTTCCCTTTTGAAACATTTCATGATTCCTCTGGTATTATTTCTCCCTTGCTAAAGCACATTAATCAAACTCTCTCCAGAACCTGACCATGATGGCACCTTGATATCAGACATCCAGCCTCCAAACTATGGGACAGTAAATTTCTGTTAAGTCACTCAGCTCACGGTATTTTGTTATGGAAGACTGAGCTTACTACAACAATGTTTATGATACAATTTAAGTGAAAAGAGCTGTTTATAAGCCTATCTAAATAGCATGACCACAAATTTATTTTTAATATATTTATATGTATACATGATTTTATATAAATGTATCTACATGAAAAATAGGTAGTAAGATTATGTGTGTGGTCTTTATTTTGTGGTTTTACTTTCACTATTGTCCTATTATCTGCAATGTAGAAAACTCTACAAACATTTTGAGATTAAACTTTATCATGTACTCCATCAACCCTCTTCCCCATGCTGTGTGCTCTTTCTCATGTATAAATAATAAGCAAAGCAAGACTTAGGGCTTACTATGGGCTTTTGCTTCCCTGTTACCACCCAGGCATTCTCAAATCCATCCCACTCTTTCCATTCCCAATACACGACTTCCTCAGTCTGGACCTCAATTTCTTTTTCTTTTATCCATGATTGGCCTCCTTACTTGTGTCTTACATCACCCAAATTTGTTCTCCACAATGCAGCCAAACTGACTTACTTCTCTAAAACATAAACCTTTGCTGTTTTCTTATCTTCCTTAAATTTCCTTTAAAGGTTTCCCACTCATACACAAAATAAAAATAAAAATTTTAGTTAGCATGGTTTACATACTGCAGTCAAACAAATTCCTGACGAGGAATGAGTTTGTGGCTTTTCTAGCTCTAGCTTATTGTGACTTCTCCATTGGGATGCCAGCAAATTGCATTCCTGTGACTTAGGAAAGAAGACATGGATATGGTTAAGTGCCACCTGAGGCAACGAACTCATTGCAGAGTATGTTTTGGCACAATCATGATGGTTTTTTTTCCTCTTGAGAGAGGTAGGCCAAGGAAATTAGGTGTTTAATGACTGATTATCTGTATAGGATAATCTGTGCAGGATTATATATCATTAATTAATATCATTATGCTCTGGGGCTCTTTAGAAAATCTAGCTTAAAAGCATAAATATAATAAACAAAAGATGGGTATTTCAAGAAATAAGGTAATATCATTTTTTCTAAAATTTCAAAAAGTTTATCTAAGTGTTTTATTAAAAAAATTATGTATTGAGCACTTCCTATTTACCAGGGACTCTGGTCTTTGGGACAAGAATATTAGTCAGAAAAATGAGACAGACATTGTATTGATAATATGTATAGCTTTAAATAATTAATATCACTGTGTACAATACACTGCTGTATGATAATACCAAGTTTAGCAAATCCAAATTATCTCAAGTTGCTGAGTTAGGAAAAAAACTTTCTGCATACCATTTATTATATCTGCCTACCTGGTATAGGAATAAGCATTTTGCAACGTACTGTTCAGGTTGAAAATGCTCCTGATATCAGAGTAGGGGAAATAATTGCTTCACCAATGATAATTGAAAAGATAGCACACAAGTAAACCTTAAAGGTGAGGGGTTATACCTTGTAATTTTTTATTCATTAAGCTTTAGCTATTTTCTAAGGAGGGACGCTTTTGCCAGCTACAGAGACCTTAGACATTAACTAGACTCTGAGATTCCTGGAGGAGGGTAAGCGCTGGGAAAGAGGAGATAAACATATAAAGATGGAAACAGTAATTTTGCAAAATCATCTTTGTCAACAGGTTTTATTTCCTAGTTGCTGAGTGGCACCACAGGTCACATAGCCATACATAAGCTTCATTTTTTAGGAATTTAAAAGCAGTTTAAAAAATACACTACCCTTTTTATTATTTCAGGATCATATTAATATAAAGTGAAACTTTGTCTCAATATTGGCTAATTTTTATATTTAAATGTTAATGCAGTTGCAAAAGACTTTTGACTCATACCAAAGAAAGCTTGAAATTATTCATTTTGAGATTAAACATGTAAAAGTTCCTTAAAGATATATTTTTTAAGGATAAAATTTTTAAGACAAAATTTCATTGTTAATATATTTTAATTATTTAATGTCTTTTTTATTTTTAATTAAATTCAACCTATATCCACTACAACTTGTACTTTGTTTATCAATAACAAAGGTAGTAAATAAATACAGGGTAAGATATCAACAGATAAACATTCTTAATGGAAAATCATCCACATAATTCTTTGTCTTTTCCCTTCAAAAAAAGTGTTACATGTGGAAAAGGAAAGGACAGACAGATGAAACTATTTAAACAAAGAAAAACCATTAACCTGGGCTACAGGTGCACATTCCAAGAGAGTAAGTAAAATAAACCCTACTACAAATGCATGATATTCCTTTTCATTACCCTTCCATAACTTTTCTGCTTGATCTGATTACAGAGAGGGAATTATAATTTAGTGTTGTCAGCATTCATTACTAGTGATATGAGAAGAAAAAAAAAAGAAAAATATTTAGTCACATCAATAATAGTGATAACTAACATCTAAAGAGCGCTCTGAAATTCACAAAGCACTTTTTATACACATTGTTTCTTTAATTATCAAATTAATGTTTAATTAATGACCTTCTCAAAAAAGCTTTTCCAATTAATCACCCACCCACTGTTCTCTCCTTGTGGTATTATGAAAGTAACATTTAAAAAAGAGAGAGTCTATTGTAACTATTACTAAGCCAGTGAAGCTAGAAGATGAATTAATATGTAAAAACTATATGAAAATGAAACCACTGAAATCTAATACATTAGAAAGGCATTATTTCTTTGGCATTGACTTAGGATATACCTTTTCATATATACAATCAAAGGAAGAAGTCTTTCTTAAAAAAGTATAATGTTAGTCACAACTATATAAATAAAAAGAAACTTTTTACCATTTAATACCACAAACAGAATTGAAGGTAAACAATAAACTAAGATAGAATACATGCAACATATATAAAAAGAGTTACAATTTGTAATACTATATTTTAGCTGTATTATGTTTTAATTTATGCCTGATTTTGTCCTCAAAATGGGGTGTGGTGGACTTAATATACAAGTAACTTCAACATAAAACAAAACTAATGATCCAGGGGGGAAATATGTTGGACATGAATAAGAAATATAAAGAAAATAATAGAAATGGCTGATAATATACAAAAAACTGTTCAATCATAGCAATAATTAAACATGCAAATAAATAATAATATACAGATTTCTCCTATCATCATGAAAAATTCTCATTACAGCATTATTTTTTAATAGCAATATATGGGATAAATCAAAATGCCCTTACAAGGACACTGTTAGTTTAAAATGATGAAATAAATCAGGATTTGAAATGTTTTGTAACTTATGATACTGATGTGAGAAAGTGAACATAGCATTAAATAAAATGTAAATAGCACATTTTATGTATGTTCATATATATATGTAGAGACTTTAATATGTAGTATCTCAGATGAATACATATATATCAAATACTGGAAAGGAATCAAATCATAAATGTTTGTATTAATCCAAAGACTTCGCTTGGAGAGTCCAGACATGCTTATTATGAAAATATTCATTTTAAAGTAAGTTTTGGACAGTCTCTATAACTACAGAGGAAAATAAAATTTATTAATTTTAACTTCAAAAGTATAAAAATACTTTTCAATGAGAATTCTGATTAAGATAACCCTTTTGAAACTTTTATTTTTTATTTGATGTTAAATAAACAAGATTGGAACAGAAATGCCACAATGTTAACAATTATCTTTTCAAAACACAGAGCAGAACCTTAAATCTAAGAGCAGCTTTTTCTCATGCTATATGTTAATTTTAAATAGGGAAGACAGAGAAAATGCTAAGTAGGTGGCTCACTGGGAAACTGACAAGATAAATAGAAGAACAGATCAGAGCATTTAATTTACACATCTGCAGCTGCTTTAAATGCTATTTGACAAGTATTGCATTTAAATCTGTTGGGAAAAACTGATTATCCAAAAGAACACACACACACGTGTGTGTGTGTGTGTGTGTGTGTGTGTGTGTGTATATATATATTTCTGTTAAACAGAATAGCTATAGGGTATTTGTGGTTTACAGCAAAGATGTTTAAATCCTCCATGTCACTATTTTACCTTCAAAGATATTCTTAGAAAACTGTATTTATTTCCCGTACCAAGCTCCAACAGCAAAATGCTGCCACAATTCAGACTGCATATTTTAAATATAATTCCACAAATAAGCCCAAAATGAGCCTTTCACAAAAAGTTTTTTCTTGGCTGCAGCACTAAATCCACTGAACTAAAGTCTTTTCTCAAACACAATTTATATCCACACTGATTATTCAGAAATGGATTACCTAGTTTATGGGTTTTCTAGGTGTTTGACTTCTTTCCTCTTTCAGCTTTTCTTGCCTTTCAGGTTGGTCAATAGCTATGCTACTAACCTTAGAATGCAGCTCAAACCAAGCATAAATTCTGAGGTTCAAATAGACCTTATTGAAAATGTTAACTAGGTCACATATTAGATGTGAAACCTGCAACAAATAATTTTGAAAAACACAGAGGCTAGGAAATAAAAATAGTGACTATTGACTACTTCTTATGTACTGGTCACTCCTCTAAGCTACCTTAACTCCTTTAGTCTTCACAATTAATAATAAGAGATGAGGACAGTGAAACAGAGAGGTCAATATATTGCCAAAAGTCAAGGGTTGTGGGTGTTGGTCTACTTCAAAGTGAGGAAGTCTGAGTGAGAACATGATCTCTTTACCACTCAATCCCTTTAATTAACATTTGCATTGCTGAATTAGATAGTCATGACAGCTACCTCACTTTTATTTTTATTTTTTTACAATTTAAGAAGATACTGTTTTATTAGTTACATCTTGCTGATTCTTCCCTTTAAAAATTGGGCTATGGTCCTAGAAAATAAATGGATAGACATCTACCCAAACAAGATATACAAATGGCCAATAAGCACGTGAAAAGATGCTCAACATCATTAGTCATTAGTGAAGTGCAGATCAAAACCACGGGGAGATATCACTTCATACCTATTATGCTAGCTATTATAAAACAAACAATAAACAAACAAACAGAAAATAGTAAGTGTTGGCAAGGATGTAGAGAAATAAGAACACTTGTGCATTGCTGGTAGGAATGCAAAATGATAGAGCTGCCACAGAATACAGTTTGGCAGTCCTTCAAGAAGTTAAAAATAGAATTACCATATAATCCAGCAACTCCACTTCTGGATATATATACAGAAAAGAATTGAAAGGAGGAACTCAAACAGATGCTTCTATATTAATGACCACAGCAACATTATTTACAATAGACAAAAGGTGGTAACAAACCAAACATCCCTCAACAGATGAATGTATAATTAAAATGTGGTATGTACATATAATGGGATATTATTTAGCCATAAAAATAAATTCTGATTTGTGTTCCTGAGGCAGGAAAGACAGGGCTAGGTCCAAGGACAGTCTCCTCATGTATAGGCGTTAGGCAGAAGGCAAAGCCACCTCCTTGTTTTGCACTTAATGAGGCCATGATGCATGTAGGAATGGCATCTAAAACAGAAACTTTGTAACAGCTGAGCAAGAAACTGACCATGAAAACTGTGGAGTGCACAGCACATAAAAATGCACAGGTTGCTGATGACCCTTTACAACCTTCCATGTGTGGCCCTCGACTAGTAAGGGAAAATTTAAGGGAAAACAGCTCTTAAGAGCTCATGTACAGTGGCTTCAGGAGACAAATGCACAGGACCAGAAGTTGATGCAACCTGGTGCAATCCAGGCCATACCTCAACCCAACCCCCAATGAATATTCCGCCCCTAATCAAAAAGACCCCCACCCATTCAAAGGGCTAAAAATAAGATAAAAAGTGGGGATCAACAACCCTGCAGGGGGCGCTCCTCACTCCCTCCCACACTCTTCTATGGAGTGTGTAACTTTCGTTTCTGCCCTAAATAGACTGCTTCCTTGTTCTCTATGTTCCTCAGCCTCAGTGTGCGTGTGTGTGTATTTATTTTTCCTTGGTGCCTTTTGGATAAGTTGAACAAGAGCCTGGACTTTTGACAAAGCTCTTCCAGTATTACTACAATATGAACGAACCTTGAAAACATTATGCTAACTAAAATAAACCAGACACAGAAGGACAAATATTGTATGGTTCCACTTACATAAGCGGCCAAGAATAGCGAATTCATAGAGGTATGTAGCACAGTAGATATTATCAGGGACTGGTCGGGGGGGGATGGGAATTACTATTTAATGGTTACAGAACTTCTGATTATGAAAAAGTTCTGGAAATGGATAGTGGTGATGATTGCAAAACACTGAGAATGTAGTACTGGTAATAAATTGTACACTTAGAAATACTTAAAATGGTAATTTTTGTGTTATCTATATGTTACCACAAAATAATTGCCCCCTCTAAAGCCACCTTATGAATTCCATTCTACAAAACAGATCTAAAAACACCACTTCTCCCTGTTTCATCATTTGCCACCTTACCCCAAGCCACTATCATCTTTAATACAAAATTTTGCAATTGTCCCAAATTGATTTTTCTATTTCTATCCTTGTCCATTTCATTCTATTCTCCACACAATATCTAGCACCAGCCTTTTAAAATGTAAGACAGATCATGTTACTCTTCTGCTTGAAACCTTCCAGTGACTGTCTATTTTATATGGTTCTTTACATAGTTTTTAAGAACTTACATGATCTGATTTCCCCATTAACTTTTTGATCTCACCAAGGTCAAATCAAAGTAAGAATGATGGAAATGGTCTGCCCTGGGGAGAGGTTAAGTTTTACCACTGACATTGCATATAATCGCCAGATTATATGTGACAATTGAAAGCAAAATTATTTTTAGTCAGTTTTATTACAAGTTATAAATTTTCTGCAGAAAATACATCCCTTCTGCCTTCATCCAGGATTGGGCAGCTGCCACAGACTCCTTGCTATCCCATTGACTCCTAGCACTTTTACTTTCTTCACTCCACTCTCCAATTTGATCTCCTAACCTGTTGAATCAATTGACTAAGCAAGTGTATGACTCAGGGCCTTTGCATTTGCTGTTCTCTCAGGTTGGAACACCAGTTATCTGAGAGGCCAGCTCTGTTATCTACATCAGACATTATCTCATACATCACTTTCTCTATGTGGTCTTCCCTGACTACTCTTCTGCAAAGTACACTGTCACCATCATATCCTAAATTCTTTCCATCTTCATTTCTTAGCAGTTTTTACCATCTAACATATATTTTCCACTTATTTACTGTGCTTATTGCTTGTCTCTTCCACAGGAATAAATGCTTCCTGAGTGCAAGGATTTTTCACCTGATTGTTCAATATTGTAAATCCAGCAAAGAGAGCACAACCTGGCTCACACAGAACATTTAATAAATTCTTGTTCAATGAATGAGTGAAGGAAGGAAGGAAGGAAACAAGTCATTGGTGCTTAATTATATACCCATTAGATCCAAATACCACTATCTGCCTATCCAGAACACATATGAAAATGTTTATCACTAGTAATTGAAACAAAATAAAGTTAAATGATAAGCATCCATTTTATCAATTATCAAATTGAGAAACATATGTAATTGCAAATGGGTTAGCAAAGGAAAGTGAAACAGGTCTCTTTATACTACTTGAGACAATGCTAAATGGTATATCTTTTGAGGGCAAATTGGATAAACATAAAAACAGTTTTAAGATGGCCAAAATTCTCACTCAATACTTAATAATACTTCTTTTAAAATTTAAAGGAGGGCTTCCCTGGTGGCGCAGTGGTTGAGAGTCTGCCTGCCGATGCAGGGGACACGGGTTCGTGCCCCGGTCCGGGAAGATCCCACATACCGTGGAGCGGCTGGGCCCGTGAGCCATGGCCGCTGAGCCTGCATATCCGGAGCCTGTGCTCCGCAGCGGGAGAGGCCACAACAGTGAGAGGCCCGCGTACCACAAAAAAAAAAAAAAAAAAAAAAAAAAAAAATTTAAAGGAAATATCCATGAATGCTATATTTATTTTTAATATGTTCATATATATATATTTGGGTGTGTATGTATGTACCTGTGGGCCATGAAGATATTTCCTTCCCAAGAGACCCTTCAGAGGTACTCTATTCATCTTTTAGTATATTTCTGTGAATGGAGGCCACCATTAGTTCCTATGAAAAATAGATGCTGTATTCAAGAGTAATTTGATTACCTACAAAGGACTCTATGGCTGACTAAATTGGACCTCTGAGGAACGAACTATTTGGTTTAGTTGCAAAACAGGAACGTATGAATGATGACATCAAAGGGAAGTTGGACATTTGGAATATTGTAGTATAAATTTGCCTACTGCAATATTCTAGCCACCTACCAAGACCTGATTTACAAATATATTTGAATCTGTCAAACTGTTTGAGAGGTTCATATCATGTTGGCATATTTCCCCACGTTATTAGGGTATGCACATCTTTTAGTCACTTAGTAGTGTTTTCTAAAAGCACTGCTTTTGCTTATCTGGGAAGCAGGAAGTAAACCTGTAAAATAATTTATTTATAAATTCAAATAATATATGTGAATGAGCTTTGGGACTACTAGAAAGCTTATGTGAAAGTGAAAATCATCGTTCTAGAAGAAACAGTAAAAATATTCCAAGTGTCATCTAGATAAGTATTAAGTAAAACAGGCATAAAATATGTATTAATTCCAGTGAAAGATTTCCTTCCAATTAAATACTCTTCGCTTAAAAGGTATCTGACAACAGTAGAGGTCCCTGATCTATGAAATCATCCACACACACTAAATCTGAGCCTAACTAAGTAAAGCACCATGCAGGAGAAGAATATTCTATAAATTAGTGAAAAAGCATTCTGATTCATACTGTATCTATAATTATCACTATATAGTAGGATTAATTCATAATTATAAATGGTGCCCACATACTATCATAAAGCTCAAGGAATGTGATCAGCCTCCTTCAACCTTCAACTAATTTTTAGATAGCATTTTTGTGGCTTCAAGAAGATTGACAATACTGACATGCCATTAAGTTTGACCTAATTTTGCAAAATTTCACTTAGAAGCAAATGGTGAACTCAAGTTGAATGAGTGAATTGATGAATGAATGAATTCATTAATAATCCAATAACACTTACCTCACCTATTTTGGCTGTTAGAACAGAAATATTATAGATTGGGTGGTTCATAAACAAAAAAATTTATTTCTCACAGTTTTGCAGGGTGGAAGTCCAATATCAAGGCACCCACATGGCTGCGTGAGGGACCGCTTCTGGGTTGCACACTTCTCATTGTATCCTCAAATGACAGAAGGGCAAGCTAACTCTCTGGGGTCTCTTTTATAAGGGCACTAATCCCAATCACCAGAACTTTGCTCTCATGACCTAATCATCCCCAAAGGTCCCACCTACTAATACTATCATCTTTGGGGATTAGGATTTCAACATATGAATTTTGAGAAAAAAATATTCAGACCCTAGCAGTACTTAAAAAAAAACATTTTTTTTAAACAAAGAACTTTTCTTTTGTCCTGTAACATATAATGTCACCAGCCTATTAAAGACTCATCCTCTTTTTCTTCTGAAGAAATGGAGGCTCAGAAACGCATCTCAAAAGTATCTCCCAGATATTTAAAGTATTTTATTGTCATTATCCTTTTAAATTATTATGATTATTATATTTCATCATCTATCCCTACATTACTGACTTCACCATTAACATAATACATAATCTTTTAAGTTGTTGAAAACTATTTCTAGTCTAAAACATCATCTTGCTAGGAAATTATGGCATTGTCTCTCAAACTCTTAGCAAACTATTTGAAAATAAGAAACAAATTAGAACTCCAAAGGGGAAGTCTGAAAACTGGCATAATGCCTGAATATGAGTGGTATTTTCAGTAACTACAGGACAGTGGTATTGAAGTCAGAATTCTCAGTGATGAACACAGGCTTTACCACCATAAACGTTTGCTAGACTGAAAGGAAAATGGGTGCCTCTTTATCTTTCTGCCTCTACCTGTATCTAGTTCAGGCACTCAGAGTCTGTACCAAAGAGATAACTGGGCAGTCAACCATCGATTTCTCAACCATTGATTCCCCTAGTGCTAGAGCTTTGTCCCTATATCCTAACAAATATTTCTATTTCTACATTAATTTACTGCCTGAAGTTCTTAGGAAACAACTGCACAGAAAGTGAATGAAAGAACCAAAGGGAGCAAAGTGGATCCTAAGTTGCTCATGCACAGTGACGTGTAGTTCTAGCAAGTATATCATTTAGGTAGGGTTGAAATTAGGAACACATCTGTTGTTGAATGAAGCTTAAAAGTTTCAAGTGTTAGTCACACTTTCTACAAAAACTATTTATTAGTTTTAATAATTACTTTTAAGTCATACATACTTTCCAGTAAGACATGTTCCAAGGTGCTGGTTCCCAAGAGAAAAACTTTATAACTCCACTACATTCCCTTCTCTCAGCACAATGAGTAAAGGTGTGGTTAATCACCTATCTACTTCCTAGTACTTGACATGTTCAAAAATTAATTGTTTCTACTTTGAAAATGATATGTCCCACATCCAGTGTGGTGTTTGGCATTTTTATAGTAGTGGCAAAAAAGTATGAGCATTTAAAGCCAGTAGCAAATTTTTTTAATGGGGTAAAAGTAAGGAAGGTGGACCATGAGACATGGGGTGGGTATGTGTGCTGGAGCCAAGAAAAAACAGTCACAATTCTCAGCAGGACAAAATGAGAGATTTGGTTTCCTCATGAGAAAGATAAAGAAGAACTGAAAAGGAGAGAAAAGAGAAGCATGAAAATATCCAGAGAATTCCAGGCTACAGAAGTTTAAGTAGGTATTAAAAGTCCTCAGTGGCCAAAGGCTCTTCATGAAACAGGGTTGCTAATATTCAATTTGAAGGTGTTTATATTGCTCTGATATCACATTCCCCTTCCCATCTTTTCCCAAATCTTCAGTAACATCTAACAAACAACTGCATTTCTTGGATCAAAGTGGTATGTGTGTTTATGTGCATATTGGGGGGGGACGGGTGGTGTTATGTTTTATTTTTCCTCAAAAGCAAGGGCTTGGCTCATTTTCAAGTCTACGTTGACATTATGTAGGTCAGATGTTGCACATATAGAATGGCAAGAAAGCATATCAACCAAGGAAGTAAGTGAACCATGAGAATATGAATCATTTTTACCATCTTCCAAGACACTTCAGAATACTTGGGGACAATTCTGGAATTCCAGAGCATGAAAATTTCCATTTTAGCCAATCATATCTAGACCTCAAGTGGGAAGAAGAATCTGAGACCCATGTAGCATGTGAGTTACAATGAATAAATTGATAAATATTTATAGCATTGAGGAGACCAGTGAAATCAATAGACCATTCCCTCATTTACATATAGGAAGGAAAAGCGAAAAGAGGTGAAGTGATCTGATTAACTACATCAGCAAGAAGGTGGAAACATCAAAAGTATAACCCAGGATCTCTGCTTCATAGCATTCAACAATACCAGAGCTCTTTGTAATATTCTAAGATTCTATGACTCACATCTCTCTGGTTTAATAAGGCTATACACTCTGAATTTAGATAATGAACATTCTTTAGATAAGGAACATTCTTTAGACAAGGAACATTCCTTCAGATTTTCTATCTGAATGCATTTGAATGTATAAATGGATTTGAATGTAAGGTCACATTTCAAAAATCATGCTTAGAGTACAGTGTTTTTTCTATCCATTTATCCTGGTTTATATGATACATGCTTAACCGTCATATTACCTTGGATAGAAATGTTCTTCCCTGGGTCTCTTAATATTAGTAGATATTTTTGAGCTATATTGTTAAATAAAACATATAAAACCAAAACAGCTTTTCTAATCTACTGCTTCCTAAATTTTAACTTAATGCCTTCCTTAGGCAGGAAAGTTACAAGTAGCTGAAAAAAGGGAACTACAGTATAAATGCTATTACTGGAAATGCTGAAATACATATAGAACTGTGTTTGATTCTTTCAGAATTACTCATTTTATATTGTCTGTTTCCATTCTTTTTCCAAGCATTAGAATCAGGGATGCTAAGAATAGCAGTTACAGCATTCTCCATAAGTAAAAATGGACTGGGTTTCTATAAATAATGTATTTTAAATTAACTAGCTGCAACATCCCTGACATGCAAAATCCTTCCTGGATCTGAGTTTCACAGATATAAAATGTGTATACAAAATATACTCAACACCATGCATTACTACTATAGACATTTATTCTTTCGCAATTGATTGTTACCCAGCTTATACTAAGAAATTGTTCAGCTGTGGAATTTGAAGTGTGTTCATATTTATGTTTTCAAACTTCATAAATATTACAGAATATTAATAATTGTTCCCTGGAGAAAAAAATATGGTGCCTGTTTCTGAAATTATTATACAATCCATTTGAACATTTTTGAAGCACTGGAAAAGTGAAATAATTAAGATAAGAGTAATGATATAACTGTTTATACCTCAAATTTAAAATAATAAATTCAGGAATTTATAGATGATAAATATTTTGGATATATTTACTAGAAACTAAATTCTCAGAGACAAGAGCCCAGATGACTTCATTATCTCTTAACTGCTTCCTTCCTAAGGCATCCAACCATTTTCTTTATACTTCCTATCTGTACTAACATTATTAAATTATTTGTAATTCTGACTGAGTTCCATATTTTTCTGTAAAAAGTGTTTTAAACGTGCCTTGATAAATAATATCCAATCTAATCATTATTATGATACGTGCAGGTATGATATCATGATTCATAATAAGAAATATATAGCTGGTCTTTGTTCCTTCTCTGGCATAGAGTTCCTAAATTGAAATTTGAAATTTCCTAAGTGATGAGAGCAATAAAGTTGTCTTTTGCTATGTTAATGAGATGACTCTTGAACAGCACTTAAGGTTGAAGGTTGGTTGCCAGGAGAACCAATCTAATGGTTAGAGGGTTAGACTTTCCAGTCCCACCCACCCTGACCTTTCAGGGAGGGGAGAGGAGCTGGAGGTTGCATCTGTTGCCAATGGACAATGATTTAATCAATTGATTCCTATGTAATGAAGTCTACAGACACCCAAAAGAACTGGGTTCAGAGAACTTCTGGGTTGGTAAACATGTGGAGATTTGGGAAGAGTGGAAGAATTAGAACATGGAAGCTCCGTGCTCTTTTCCATATACCATGCTCCAGGCATCTCTTCCATCTGGCTGTTTCTGAGTTATTCATATATACTTTTATAATAAACTGGTGATCTAGAAAGTAAAATGTTTCTCTGAGTTCTGTGAGCCGCCACTCTAGCAAATTAATCTAACCCAGGGTCTTGGAACCTCCAATCTGTAGCTGGTCAGTCAGAAGCACTAGTAATACCTGGAGTTGTGACTGGCAGTGGAAGTGGGGGTCGGAGAGGCAGAAGTCTTGTAGGACTGAGCCTTCAACCTGTGGAATTTGATGTTATCTCTGGTTAGATAGTTTCAGAATTGAGTTTAATAGTATGGCACTCTGCTGGTATCTGAGAATTGCTTATTGGTGTGGGGACCCTCCCTGCCCCCTAATACACACACTGGAATTTCAGGAACCCAAAAGAGTAAGACACTATTTCATAAATGAGTAAACAGTTTCTGAATTTGTCAGTAAAATTTTCATTACCTTAGAATCTTCTGTTCTTGCTGCTCCATAGAAAGAAAGAGAGAAATTTCTGTGATTCTGAATCATCAAATCCCAACCAGTTTGTCCGGCCTCCCCAGGTTCCTAAAAGAAACATGTGGAAGACAAACTCAGGGCAAAGGGCCTTTTTACTTCTATAAGGCTTTGGGAACTCATAACCATGTTATATTGGGCCGAATTACATATAAGCACAATAACTGATTTTAAGATTCATCTTGACAAAAACTGGCTATTCACTTTGTCCTTCTCCCTTGAGGCCATAGTAGAGTTTAAGGGTAAGTATTCTGAAGGCAGATGGTCTGTGTTCAAATCCTACCTCAGATACTTACTGGCTCTATGGCCTTGAGCCTGCTACAAACTTCTCTAGATTTCCGTTTGATGTATATAACTCAAGAATTTGATGTCAAGGTTTAAGGAGATAAGGCTTAGGAAGTGCCTACCACAGAGCAAGACACAGAATTAGGATTCAGTAATAATACTTGTTATTATCATTTTCATTTTTATGAGTTCATGAGCTCTTAGTATTTCAATAGTAGAATAAAAGTAGAAATAGAAAACCTAAAAAAAAAGGTCCAAGACTTCTTAAGACTCGAGCACAGATGAAATAAAATACCATTCTCCAGCCATTTTTAGGACAGGTCTACATACAAGCAAGAAATAGCCCCAAACAGTCCCACCACTCCATATGGTGGAGAGCTGTTTGACCTCACATGGTACAACCAAGCTAGTTTGTTCAAATATGGTTCATGGTCCTGTCTCCAAATCACTTGTGATGTTTGTTAAAAATATTAAGTAGCAAGTATAATATTATTAAGCCCACAAATGCAAAAATTTGGACTAGATAAGGAATATTTCAGATTTTTATTCTGACTAAATAAATGGAATATATAAATTTGAAACTTACTTATGCCATAACTTTCAACTTCAGACTGGGGACAAACTGACAATACATACACACACACACACACACACACACACACACTTACTCTCTCACACACATACACTTAAATAAATTTAATCATTGTAATTCCAGTTAATCTCAGTTACATCTGTTACATTATGGATGTATGTCTTAGTTATTTAAGGTATGAATCTAACTTACTCCCTCTCCTTACCCCACTTTTGTTCAGACTGATTTTATATTCCAATACTAAAGTTCCACTGGGTAAGGACTGTAGAGTACTAGTTTGTATTCTTCTGCTAGGCTGTAGTCAGATGAAATGCATGTCATCATTTTGGGCCATGATACGCCCATATTTCATAACATTTAGTGACTCCCAATTTTCTACACAATTACATCTAAGCTCCTTAGTAAGACACACAAGACCCAACACTGACCTGCTTTCTTCTACCTTCTCATTTTCTTTATCTCCCTGTTTCAATTTCTATCCAGAAACATTGAACTGTTCCAAGCTAAAGACACAATATTTTATTGAATTTGTCTTTGCTGATTTTTCTCTTTCTACTTGGAATATTTTTGTCTTGCTTCTTCAGTTGGCCCATTCTTTTTCATTTCTAAGATTCAGCTCAGAAGTCACACTTCTTAAGAAAATTTCCCTCACTGCCCATCCGAATACACACACACACACACAAAGGCATACCCTTATTGAGATGGGTATTCCTCTTCTGGGTCTCCATAATATTCTGCCACTGACTCATCACAACACATTTTAATTATCTATTTACGCTCTCCTGCTTGCTTCACAGGAATATGATTAGTGTAGTTGTATAGTGCCCAATTCTCAGAAGGGTTCCACACTTGGGTTTCAATGATATACAATCACTGTCTTGAAATTTTTAATAATTTCATCTTGAATTTCTGTTCCATAAATGAAGTCTCATAGGACAATGGAGGCGGGGGGAGAGGTGGGGGAGAGAGGGAGAGAGAGGGAGAGGGAGAGAGAGAGAGGTGGAGAGGGGGCTTGGAGCCTTGGTTAACAGGTATCTGACCTCCTATTGCCTTCTACCTCCCTGAATGGGTTCTCTGTCACCCATTCCTCTGCCACCTGGTGCCCTGGGCCCCACTCCATCTCCTCGTCCTGTTCAGTGACCACTGCAACTCTGTGCTCCAGCTGGGGCTGGAGAGTCTGGGTGTATGGCTCTAGGGTGTCTCAGTAGGGGAGTATAGTGGCTGTCTCCACCCTGGGCTGGCACATGACTGTGCATTCAGAGAGTGATTTGCCCATTCCTGGTCCCGAAATCAAACAATGCCTGAATAGACTGCAAGCTCCTGAGTGTAGGCTATCCATTGGGGGTTAGGTCAGTGATCCAGGGGAAACAAGGCCATATGAAATATTAAATCTGGATGTTTAATGATATGTCTAGCATGTTTAATGAAATATTAAGTCTGGATGTTTAATGATATGTCTAGCATGTTTAATGATTTGTTGTTAAATATGTTTATGACTGTGTAAGAAACCAGAGTTTATATATGAAAATTTTAAAGACAAAAAATTCCAAGTTATGGGATTAGGGACCATTTTATTTTCCTGGTGCTTTTTGTTTGTTTGTTTGTTTTACATTTTCTAAAATGAGCATTACTGAATTACTCCTGAAATAATTTTTAATAAATGCTTGAGAGATAAAATGGAGAAACTTTTTTCTGTGGTTAAAGCTTTTAAGCACCAATTAAGGAAGTTGCATGAGGGCGGGGGGTGGGGTGGGGGGAAGTAACGGTAATGAGGAAAATTTGTTTTAGAAAATGGCAACACTACATGTTCTCAAGAATTCATGAGAAAGGAAAGTTGTATTGGAAACTGATAAGCTCAACTTAGAAAATAGTGAGGGAAACTTTGGACTTAGAAGTTAGTAATAATTAACTGGAAGCTGGAAGTTTAGGTATGAATTTCAAAAATGTTACAGCTAGAAATACAGATTGGGGAATATCAGCAGATAAATGCAATATAGCAATAAAGGGCATAGCTTAAAAATCTGTTTACGGAAAGCTAATTTGTTTAAATGGCTGAGTATATATCATGGAGTTTTACATTCTGAAGCAGTGGCACCAGGAGATTTATTACTAGCATTAAGTGGGTAAGGTACATGTTACATCCTAAGGGCAGTGGTGTTAATATGCATATTTATAAGAACAAGAACTTCCTTCTCTATATTTTACTACTTAAATACACCTCTGATTGTTATAGTAATTTAACCTTCACCTAATTTCACTAAATTAGTTTAAACATCAGCTAGTAAAAGTTAATTGAAGAAAATGTAATTGGATACTTTGAGTACTGCCCTACTATGCAATTAAGCAATCCTTTGTGACTGATAGTTTTTTTTTTTTTTTTTTTTTTTTTTCCTTTTTTTTTTTTTTTTTTTTAATTTATTTATTTTTGCTGTGTTGCGTCTTCGTTTCTGTGTGAGGGCTTTCTCTAGTTGTGGCAAGCGGGGGCCACTCTTCATCGCGGTGCGCGGGCCTCTCACTATCGCGGCCTCTTGTTGCAGAGCACAGGCTCCAGATGCGCAGGCTCAGCAGCCGTGGCCCACGGGCCCAGTTGCTCCGCAGCATGTGGGATCCTCCCAGACCAGGGCTCGAACCCGTGTCCCCTGCATTAGCAGGCAGACTCCCAACCACTGCGCCACCAGGGAAGCCCCACTGATAGTTTTAATAAGACATCAGTTCAAAGTAAAAGCTTGGAAATATATACTACTGACTTTTGTTACTGGGCTTCAGATTAAGCAAATCCTGATGGGCAAAATAGCTTCATTTTTTAGTCAAGAAATACTTACTGAGTGCCTGCAAGGAAAACAGCAACATTAATTGGTGGCCTCCATATTTTTTAATATTCATTCAATTACCATTGCTAGTTCAAAATAAATACCAGTACTTAAAAAGTTAATTGACTATGGAGGGGTCAAAAAATTGCTTATATCAGGAAATACCATTTTTACTTAATTGTGTAATTTTGGAGTAGGTCAAGGATGACAAGTGAAGGAATAAGACTAGAGTAAAGGCCAGCCATGGAAGGAACATATAGCACAAAGAAATACAATCAATGCAGGTGCTATATTTAAAGTCTTATATTTGAGCAATTTCAACCAGAGGGCTTGATGTCAAACCCTAAACACAAGGAAACAGCCATTCCAATTTATATCTATGAACTCTAAACTAAATGGCTTTCATAGTAGGACCTACAGAATATATTGATACTGTAGGGGAGCAAAATTTACCACCCCAACTTTTGTCTCTTTGGCATGAGAATTTAGGTTGATTATTTTTAAAAATAGAGGACTCAGGAAGTCTTTCTTTTAACCTATTAGCTGTCTAAAGAATTTAAATAAAGAGCCTGTTCCTGGAACACAGCTATCACCAAAGATATCTGCCAAGATAGGAACTAAGTGTGGTGAGGGAAACTCAGCAGGCCCTAGGGATCAAAGTGTACTCTGTGTCACTGTCTCTGCATGGCCTAGCAAACATTTGCTTTTCCATCTCCGTGTGAATTGCCTTCCTCTCAAGTCCCAAAACACTACCCCAACATCCTCTTTTGTCTTTAGCTGAATAGGATATTTAATGTGAGGGTTTCAGCCATTTTGGTGAGTTATTCAGTTTTCCTGGGTCTCTCCCAGGTTTACATGTTATTAAACTTTTGTTTGACTTTCTCTTGTTAATCTGTCTCAGGTCAATTAAGTTCTTAGGCCAGCCAGAAGAAACTAGAAGAGTAGAAGAAAATTTCTTCCTTCCTGACAACATGAAGCACACAAAATAAGAACTGGTTCCAGGTTGGATCAAACACTTATTTTTGGTCATAAGTGAAAGATGGTTTCACTATTTCCCAGTGAGGGAGGAGTAAAATCACACTCTATATTATTTGCTGTTTGATATGTTAACATTTTGGTTAAATAAATGTGGCTTTCATTACTTACTACTGTTAGAATTAACAAAATGGAGTCATTTGCTCCCCACGACAGCAAACCAAGACCTAATCGCATATCCAGAAATGTGACCTTTAAAACTGTCAATCTGTGGCTTCCCTGGTGGCGCAGTCGTTGAGAGTCAGCCTGCCGATGCAGGGGACATGGGTTCGAGCCCCGGTCCGGGAGGATCCCACATGCTGCGGAGCGGCTGGGCCCGTGAGCCATGGCCGCTGGGCCTGCGCTTCCGGGGCCTGTGCTCCGCAGCGGGAGAGGCCACAACAGTGAGAGGCCCGCATACCGCAAAAAAAAAAAAAGTCAATCTGAAATTCCTTAATCAACACTAGTGAGGTAATCTGCAAGATAAAGACCCCTGACATTCCCTTCCACCAAAAGAACAACCTGGCTGGAAACAACCTTTTCTTTTCTTTTGCCAATACTTTCTTGTCCCACCCTCCTTCTGCCTATAAAACCTCCCATTTTGTACAGCTTCTCTGCGGACCTATTTTACTACATGAGATGCTGCCGATTCATGAATTTTTGAATAAAGCCAATTAGATCTTCAAATTTACTCGGTTGAATCTTGTTTTTTAATATTACAAATAGATTATGGTATGATTTATTATAAAGTCCAATATTTATTTTTATTTTTTGACTTAAATATTTATGCATTTATTAAAACTGTCCACATCAAATATTTATGAATTCAAAGTAATGAAACATACTGATTAATATAAAGGCATTTTATTTATTTTTAAAATAAATTATAATTGACATAATGTTATATTAGTTTCAGATGTACAATATTTGATATTTTTATAAATTATGAAATGACTACCACAATAATCTAGTTACCATCTGTCACCATACAAAGCTGTTACAATATTATTGACTATATTCCCTATGCTGTACTTCCTTGTGACTTTATTTTATAGTGGGAAGTTTGTACCTCTTAATCCCTGTCACCTATTTCTTCAGTCCCCCACCCCTCTCCACTCTGGCAACCACCAGTATGTTCTCTCTATAAGCCTATTCCTGTTTGGTTTCTTTTGTATTTTAGTGAAACATGTAAGTGAAATCATACAGTGTTTTTTCTCTAATTTCACTTACTATAACACCCTCTAGATCCAATCATGCTGCTGCAAATAGCAAGATTTCCTTCTCATTTATGGCTGATTAACATTCCATTATACATGTATTAATATTCCGTTATACATATATATGTGTGCGTGTGTGTGTGTGTGTATATATATATATGTATGTATGTCACATCTTCTTCATCCATTCACCTATTGAAAGACACTTAGGTTGTTTCCATATCTTGGCTATTGTAAATAATGCTGCAATGAACATAGGTGTACATATATCTTTTTGAACAGTATTTTCATTTTCTTTGGATAAATACCCAGAAGTGGAATTGCGGGATTGTATGATACTTTTATTTTCAGTTTTATGAGGAATTTCTATACTGTTTTCTATAGTGGCTGCACCAATTTACATTCCTACCAACAGTGCAAAAGGGTTCCCTTTTCTCCACATCCTAGCCAACATTTATTGTTTCTTGTATTTTAGATAAGAGACATTCTGACCAGTGTGAGGTGGTATGTCAATATGGCTGTGATTTGCATTTGCATTTGATTACTGATATTGAGCATCTTTCTATGTGTCTGTTGGCCATCCCTATCACTTCTTTTTTTTTTTTTTTTTCTATCACTTCTTTAGAAAAACGTCTATTCAGGTCCGCTGACCATTTTTTAATCAGACTTTTTTTTTTTTTTTTACTTTGAGTTGTATGAGTTCTTTATACATTTTGGATATTAACCCCTTATCAGATATATAATTTGCAAATATCTTCTCCAATTCATTTTTTTGTGGTTTCCTTCACTGTGCAAAAGATTTTTTTAGCTTAATGTATTCCCATTTGTTTATTTTGCTCTTTTTGCCCTTGCCTGAGGAGACAGATCCAAAAAAAAAAAAAAAGAAAAAATACATTGCTTAGACTGATGTCCAAGAGATTACTACCTATGTTTTCTTATAGGAGTTTTATGGTTTCAAGTCTAAATAAAGGCCTTTTAATTTAAAAATGAAACTGGCTTGTAACCACAAGTCTTTCTGTATTAAATTTACTTCAAATTATTACCGAAGACAAAAAAAGAAAAAGCAGTAAACTTATACCAGAAAAAAAAGATGGAATTAAAAAAATCACACTTTACATATGTGAACAAAATTCTAAGTATAAATTTAAAGAAAATATCCTTTAAGAACCTAGCCTGCAAAGTTTTATCACCAAAAGCTAGGCTAAGACTTTTCTTCTGTAATTCTAAATTACTGAATAAAAGGGAAATTTCCAATGGATTATGAGGGAGAAATACTGCACATCTAGAATTTTATATTAGCCAATTGTCTTTTCTCTATAAGAGCAGCAGATTGATAGTTTTGGATATAAACCAGCTTATTCCTCTTAAATTGTTGTCATTCAGCAGAGTGAGTTATTAATTGAAAAAGAAAATCTAGTCTGTGAGAGTCATAATATAACATATTTGGTAATCTCTTAAACCAGTATCAAATACTGCCAAGTATAAACAGTATATCATGATTAACAAAAGTCAAAGAATTGATTACAACTCTGTAATTTTGAACAAGTTACTTATCTTCACTTAATTTAATGATTTATGCAATCAGTATATCAGTAAGTCAGCCCTCTGTATCCACAGGTTGTGCATTCACAGGTTCAACCTATCTTGGATTGAACTGAATCCACGGATGGTGAACCTAGGTGGATACAGAAGGCCAACTGCACTACTCCATTTTATGTAAGGGACTTTAGCCCCCACCAACTTTGATATCCATGGGGGTCCTGAAACCAATAACCTCTGATACTGAGGGATGACTGTACCAACTCTTCCAAGTCCTAGTTCAGTGTGAAAGGGATTTTCAAAATGCTGTAAAAGATGATAATTATAAGTTTAAAATGTCACTTAATAAGCAGCAACTACTCTTCTAAGTAATTCATATAATTAACTTATTTCATCCTGGGAACAGTACTGTAAGGTATGTAGTATTATTATTGACTATTTTGCAGGTAATGAAAACTCTGGTACAGAAATGTTAAGTTTTTTGCTCAAAGTCAGAGGGCATTAAAGTGGCAGAGGCAATATTCAGGCCCAGGCATTCTGGACCTGGATTCTGTGTTTTGAGCCATTATATAAAGAGATTTTTAATACTTACTCAGGAATTTGCAAATTATAAAGTAGAAAAAGAGGAATTTTTTGCCGTTTTTTAACATAGATTTTACACATTTATTTACTTCTTTATAAATGTAGTTGACATAGTATAAGCTTCCCTATCTATTAAACTACTCTATTAGGTTAAACTAATAAAACTATATTTCATATTTATGAAAAACTAAACTTTGTTTTTCTCTCAAATTTTGACACCTTTCAGAATGTGACCACAAAACACCTCTAATTTCCTTCTCTCTGTAATATAGAAGAGGTAGGCTTCCATTCCCTTCTATGTTTCCTGTATGTGGTAGATAGAATTCTAAATTGAACACTAAAACTCCCATCCTCTGATGTACAAACTCTGGTAATCTCTTTCCCTTGAGTTCAGGAAGAAACTGCAAATATTATGGGATATTGCGCCTGTGATTCGGTAAACTTATATAGCAAAGGTGTATCAATATTGCAGATATAATTAAAGTTCCTAATATACTGACTTTAGGTTAATCAAAAGGGGCATTTCCTGAGTGGGCCTGACCTAATCAGGTGAGTCCTTTAAAAGATAATCTAGAGGTTAGCAATGGAAAGAGTCAGGGAGAATTCAAATGAGAGATTCTCCTGCTGAATTTGAATAAATAACCTGCCAGGTTTTGAGAAAACCATGTGACTAGAATCCAAGGGCAATCTCCAGGCTCTGAGAGTGAGCTCCAGCTAACAACCTGTAAGAAAATGTTGACTTCAGACCTTCAACTGCAAGGAAATGAATTCTGCTAACAACCAAGATCAGCTTGCAAACAGATCTTTCCCCAGTAATGCCTTCTGATGAGAAGGCTGACACTCTGATATCAGCCTTGTGAGACCCTGAATGAAGGATCCAGCTAAACTGTGCCCAGACTCCTGACCTACAGAAATTATATGGTAATAAAATTGTGTTCTTTTAAGATGCTAAATTTGTGGTAATTTGATATTCAGCAAATAAAAAGCCAATACATCCTATATTCAAGTTTGCTTTTTTGAAGCCCTTTTACAAATTCAACTGTTTTTTGGCATTGATTATCTACTATCTGTATAAAAAATGGCTATTTTATACCTACTGTTAGGCTTCTCTTATTTTCCCCCACTCAAAAGCCTTTCCTGATGATTTCATATCACTGATCTTCCATAATCTTCTTGAAACTTATCAATCTGACATATACAATTATATTATGTAATGCTAGTCCTATTACATACTTTTCTCTATTGCAAAATCAAGAAATTTTCTATGTTGTATGAATGGTATTGACCATTCCTCTCAATCTGGGTAAGGTTGGTGTTCATCTAACATTTTAATAGCATAGACGTTTTTACTATAAAGTGTTTTAGTGAACTTCACTATATAAAACATATGTAGTGCATTTTAAAAAGAAGTAGCTATTAAAATTATGTGTAATTCAGTTTATGAAAAATTATAGAAGGGTGTGTGTATGCATATACATGAATAAAAGATCTCTGAATGAACATCAAACTGTTGCTGATGGTTATCAGTATAATGAGATTTTAGGTGATTTTTATTTTCTTCCAGATGACAGTATGTAAAGTTCAAATTATTTACAGTAAATCATACATTATTTTATAATCAAAACAGTTCCCTGTGAAAAAATAGAAGGGAAATTGTGAGAAAATATATACTAAAATATTGACAGTGATTATCTTTGATTGATGGGAAAATGAAAAGTGTTGTTTTCTATTTTTATTCTTGTAATTTAAAATTATAATTTGAGTATATACCCTATGAAAATAGTTTAAACAACATAGGGTCCATAGAGAAATTAAAAATATTTATACTAACACTTGTATCTCTGTACTCAATCCCAATGTGATTCTTCTTTCAATTAAAACACACTTTTTTAACAGTTTGATTGTCCTATACCTTCACATACATAGTTGTAGGGGAAAGAATGAAAAGCTGTCTATATCCTGAGAGGCAGAGAAACAATTTAGTACTACCTTTACATGTGTGATGTGTGATCAGTTTCTTCTTTTTCCTCTAGGTCCCAAAAGGAGGGAAGAAGGGAAAGAAACTCTTGGCTAAAGTGTGTAATTTGATGCATTTTGACATGTATATACACTTGTAAAATCACTGCTGATATGAAGGTACAGAATATTTTCATCACCAAGTGTTTCTTTGTACCACTTTGCAATCTCTGCACACTGGTACTGTCACTATAGATTGGTTTTCTTTTTCTAAAATATATATAAATAGAATCAGCCATCATAGACACTTTTATTTCTGGCATCTTTAACTCGGCATAATGATTTTAAGATTCATCATTTTTTAAAAAAATTTTTATCAGCGGTATGTTCATCTTTACTGCTGAGTCACAATCTTTTGCATGGATATTTCACATTTTGCTTAGCCATTCACCAGTTGATGAGCAAGTGTTGTTTTCAGTTTTTCACTAGTATGAATTAAAGCTACTATGAATATACTTATACAGTTCTTTGTGCAGACTGTTTTCATTTCTTTAGGGTATACCTACGAGTGGAAAGGCTGAATTTCATGATACGTGAATATTTAACTTTTAAAGAAATCACTAGACAGATTTCCAAAGTGGTTGTACCATTTCATATTCCCACCAGCAGCGTATGAGAAGTTGCTCCCCATTTCACCAACTGTGAACTTAAATCTTTTTAATTTCAGCCATTCTAAGAGTTGTGCCTTAGCATCACATTGTGTTCTAAGATTGTAATTCCCTCATGATTAATGATGCTGAGAATGTGTGCTTATTAGACATTTGTATATGCTCTTTTGTTAATCATCTGTTCATATCATTTGCCAATTTTTTTATTGGATTGATTCTTTTCTTACTGTTGCGTTTTAAGAGTTCTTTATATAGTATGGATACAGGTCCAGTCTTTGTCAGATTTATTAAGAATATTTTATTCCAATCTGTGTCTTGCTATTTATTTTCTTCATGGTATCCTTCAAAGATCAAATGTTTTCAACTATGATAAATTCCAATTTATAACTTATTGTTTTAATTTTATGCTTCTTCCCTTACAGTACTACCTAATAAATATTTGACAATGTTAAAATCATAAACATTTTTATAGAAATTTTATAATTTTGGCCTTTATATTTAGATCCATGGCTCATTTTAAGTTTATTTTTGGGTATGGTATGAGGTAAAGTTTGAGGTTCTTTTTTATTCATACAGCTTTCCAATTCTTCAGGCACTAATTGTTTATAAATCTTTCCATTCTCCATTTAGTTACCTTGGAAACTTTAGGGAAAATCAATGAAAGCTACATGGTGATTCTATTGCTTTACTTTTTATTCTGTTCTTTTGATCTAGTATCTATCATTTTGCCAACACCACCTCCTCTTATATACTGTAGCTTTATAATAAGACTTGAAATCAGGTAATATAAGTTCTCCACCCTTTTCTTCTTTCTAAAAATTTCTTTGAGAGACTTCTAGTCTGGACAAGACAGTGCAGAACCATTTTTTTCCCTCTGCTCATCATCAAGCGCAACTATAAATCCTAGAAATGACACAAGAAACAAACATAAGAGAATTCTAAAGGTAGTAAGAGAAAGGTAAGGAGTTGACCACAGGAATGGAGGAATAGCATTATGTCAGGGGTCTGGTATCCTCCCATCCAATAGAGGAAAGCCATATAGAGGTTTCCCACCTCCAGCTCTCCCAGCTGGGGATACGAGGGCAACCAGGGGGCACTAATAAGACAGACCATTTCCACACATGCTTTCCCCACCAAGAGACACTCCTGGCGGTTCTGGAAAACCTGTTCTGCCTACTCATGCAACATCAGCAGAGACCAGAAGGAGTCCAAGCAGTACCAGATAAAGTGAGCAGACCAAAATAAAATTTCAAAGGCTTTCAAAATTAAACTGCCATTGGAAACACAGCCCCCTCTCCTCAAATACATAATGTTAAAAGACCCTAAAGAAAAGGATGATATAATGATTCTAAATGTATACACACCAAACAACAGAGACTCAAACTGCATGAAGCAAAAACTGATAGAGCTGAAAGAAAACAGAGACAAATCTGAACTTATAGTTGGGGACTTCAACACACCTACCCCCCTCAAAAACTGAAGGAACTCTTAGAAAATCAGACACATATAGGATCTGAACAATGCCATTATCCAAAAGAATATATTTTACACATATAGAATATTACACTTAACAACATAAGATTGCAAATTTTTTCAAGTACCCTTGGGACATTCAACAAGATTGGCCACATCCCAGGCCATAAAATAAATTTCAATGCATTTAAAAGAACTGAAATCATACAAAATGTGTTTTCTAACCATAATCAAATCAAATTAAAATCAATAAAAGAAAGACAACTGTCAGACGGTTTTGCATTTTGATTACACTGGTGGTTAAAATAACCTACACGGGTAATAAAATTGCATATTTTTTATGCACATGGTTCAAATGTAAATACTTGAGTACAGTGTTAAATAAATGTGAGAACAGGCATTATTGTCTTGTTTTTAATCTTACAGGAAAAGCATTAAATATTTCAACATCAAGTGTATATTAGCCTTATGTTTCTCCTAGGTGACTTACAAATTGAGAGTCTCTTTCTTGTTTGCTGAGATTTTTTTTTTTAATGAATAAGGAGTGTTGAATTTTACCAAATTCCTTTTCTGCATCTATCAAAATGATATGTTTTACCTCCTTTGTTAATATGATGAATTAAACTGATTAATTTAAGCATGTTCAAATATGCTTCTATTCCAGGAACTGAACCTATTTGTTCATAAGGTACTACCCTCTTAAATACTGTTGTATTCAATTTGACAATACTGTTAACGATTTTTGTGTTTATGTTTATGTTCATGGTGGCTATATGTCTGCAATTTTTTTTTCTAATTTCATTGTCAGGATACATATTTAGAGTTAGCTGGTCTCAAAAGGTGTCTCACAGAGGGAGAGTTCCATCCTCCTCTGCTTTATCTGAAAAACTTCAGGATTGAATGTTTGATGGAACTCTCAGTGAACGCACCTAACCATGAAGAGTTTTTTGTGAGATTTTTTTTGGATAATTAATTCCTTTTTTATTTGTGATATATATATATATATGGGGAAGGGAGAGAGAGGGGCAGAGAGAGGGGGGAGAGGGAGAGAGAGAGAGAGAGAGAGAGAGAGAGAGAAAAGAGAGAGAGGGAGGTGTGTGTGGAGGTCAAAGATCTCCAATAGTCAGAATTTGAGCTAGAGAAGATCGATGGCTTGGTAACCATCTGTTGGTGAGAACATAACTCTGCTCTTTCAGCAGCTCCTGGAGCAGGTGCAGCCACTGATTCGCTGGGACTGCCCTACAGCAACCTGGAGACGATTAGGCGCGAGTCTTGCTGGGGTGAGGAAACCAACTTCTGGAAGATTCCCGAGCCCACCATCGTAAAAAGCAGTCTCCCAGTAGTTTCAAAAGGGCCACAAAACAACCCAGCCCCCCAAGTCTCGGCAGCCGAGAGCAGCGAACCAGGCGTGCAGGAAGACCGCTGCAAGGGATGCTCAGTCAGAGAGACAGAGAAAATACTGCCAGTAACTACTTCCAGTCCAAGCCGGCCAGCCAGATCCCGGCCAACGACCCTCTGAAGAGCCTCACGCATCACAACCCACCGCCTGGCCTCCACGCCCGCCTCAGCAACAGCTCTGCCGTCCTGCCCACTCAGGCCCCTGAAAGGCGCCAGCCTCTGCCCTTCAGCCTCCAGCCCTCGACATCGCCTTCACCGAGGCCAAGCGTAAGAAAAGCAAAGACAATTCTGGCTTCTGGCAGCTGCCTCGGTTGGCACAGCTGCCTTGGGGCTTCTGTGAGGCTGCAGGCCTCGGCCCCTCCCCCACCCCGTGACCCGGAAGC
This sequence comes from Mesoplodon mirus, assembly GCF_964341445.2. NCBI lineage: Eukaryota > Metazoa > Chordata > Mammalia > Artiodactyla > Ziphiidae > Mesoplodon > Mesoplodon mirus. The sequence goes on along the minus strand of NC_138976.1, from coordinate 29,296,867 downwards.
CCGAGGAGACACAGGCTTTAGGAAGAAACATTCCTTCCTTCTTCCCCAGAGAGCCCACCTCTGCCTGGGCTGCGAGCCCCTGGGAGGCTGGCCCGTGCTCCTTGGAGAGGCTCGCCTCGCTCTCCACGCCAGGGCGGTGTTCCCTTCTGCTCACCTGCCTGGGAGCCTGCCTGCGGTCAGTGCCGACCCGCGACGTTGTGAGCCTCGGTGAGGCTCGGTGGGCTCGGAGCCTCAGCTCTGCCTCAGGGCCTCCGACGGAGTGGGAGCAACTTCCACGTGGCTCAAGCGCAGCATCTAGGCGCCTGGGAATGGTATCCCCAGCTGACGGGCCCCAAGTCCTGAGGTAAGCCCTGTGGAGGTACTGGAGGCGGCTTGGAGCAGAGGGCCGGTGCAGCCGGCTCCTGGCTGGTCTGCGCCTTGAGGAGACCGCTCCACAGTCAGCAGCTCAGTCAGCTGCCGTGTGGGGGTGGGGAGGACGCACAGCGTCGTCTGTAGCCCTGCCTCAGATTTTCTGAGTCATAAAGACAGCTTTCCCCTTTGTTAATTTTGTACACTGCTTGCCTCATTTCTGTTTTATTGATATATACTTTTATCTTTTTCTCATTTCTTTTAGTTTCCTTTGCGTTTTTAATTTTTGTTACTTATTCAATGCAGAATTTGGGGTCATTAATTTTAGACCTTTAAATGTATTTTTAATATGAGCACTTTAAAAATTTCCCTCTAATAATTTTCAGTGGTCTCTCAAATTTTAAATTTTTTTTTGCCCGCATAGCAAGGCATCATAGTTCCCCCACCAGGGATCGAACTCGTGTTCCCTGCAGTGGAAGCTGGGGAATTCCAGCCACTGGGCTGCTGGGGAATTCCGGCCACTGGGGAATTCCGGCCAGCTGGGGAATTCCGGCCACTGGGACGCTGGGGAACTCCCCTGCCTATGCAAATTTTGTATGCTGTATTTTGTGTACCATAAAGTTTAAATTATTCTATAATTTCTACTTTGATTTTTTGTTTGATGGAATTTTTCAAAGTGGGTTTGATTGAAAATACTTAGTTTTCCTAGATACGGTTATTGATGTCTAATTTAATTATAGTGTGATCAGAGAGAGTTTATTCCATACGGTTTCAATTCTGTTAAGTTGATTTAGACTTCTAGCGCAGTTTATGGGCCATCTTGGTGAATATAATATGAGTGCTTAAAGAATGTATTCTGACATTATCATATGTAGTATTTTGTAATTATCCATTAGATCTAGGTTGTGCATGCTGATTCCATTAGTTTTTTGGTCTAGTTCTATCAGTTGTTCAAGGGAACTGTTAATTCCACAATCATAGGAGATTTTATCTAATTCTTTCTTTAATACTGTAGTTTTGCATCATGTGTTTTGAACGTTGGTTCTCAGGTCATACACACTTACGATTGTTAGATCATCCTGATGAATTTAGCCTTTTACCTTTGTTAAATATCCTGCTTTATCTCTGGCAATAGACTTCTTGACGCTTACCTTATCTTGTATTAAAATAGGTAATCCAGCCTTCTTATCCTTAGGGTTTGTATTATATATAATTTCTATACATCTGCTCTCAATCTATCTGAGCTTTACATTTAAATTTCATCTCATATTTAACATACAGTTAGGTCCTGCTTTTATTAATTATTCTGTTAATCTCTGCCTTTTAGTTAGAGGGTTTCATCCATAAACATTCTGTCATTATTGATATCATTTGATTTAGGTTCACCATTTTATTATGGTGAATATCCTCTCTATTTCTACCCTTTTCTGATTTTCTAGTTCTTTCTTTGAATGAATTTTAGAATTCTATTAGAAATTATCTATTGGATTTTTTTTGTTAGTAGTTGCTCTAGGATTAAGTCTTTACAGTCTATATAGGGTTAATATTTTAGTACCTCACATGATATATTGAAAACCTGCAACCATGTGGATCCATCCATGTGTTACCATAACCTCATCATTCTATGTATGTTAATTATTATCTCGTGCTAAAAATGTTATACACCAAAAAGACACCATTATAATTTTTGCTTTAGTCATGTGTGTGTTAACTACACTAAGAGATAAATTTGTATTTATGAATATATTTATTATTTAATCTATTCTTTCCAGATGGTACATATTTTCCTCTGGTACTATTTTTTTTTTTCCGACTGCAAGAAATTGTTTTAGCATTTCTTTTAGGTGCAGTGCTGGTGATAAAATTTCTTACTCTTTTATCTAAAAATGTCCTTATTTACCATTTATTCTGATATTGATTGATATTTTCACTTCATATAGAATTCTGTGCTTAACCATTCTTCCCTCTTCTTCTTGCCTCCATAGTTTCTGATATGGAGTCTATGGTGATATGAATTATTCTTTCCCTGTGTATAATATTCCATTTTCTCTAGCTAATTTTAAGATTTTCTTTTTCTCTTTGATTTTTAGCAAGTTAACTTTTCTTTGCTGGGATTTAGTTTTATTTATATTATTCCTAGTCCAGGTTTATTGAGCCTCTTGTTTGTGTAAAAATATGTCTTCCATACATTTGGAAAGTTTTTTGGCCTTTATTTCTTCAAACTTTTTTTGTCTCATTCTCTCTTGCCAAACCTTCTTGAGTTCATATTACGTGTACTTTATACTTTTGACATGTTCCACAGGTTCCTGAAGCTCTATTAATTTTTCTTCCAAATTTATGTCATGGTGTTCTGAAGACTGCATTATTTCTGTTGATCTACCTTTAAGCTTACTGATTCTGTCCTCTATCATCTGCATTCTGCATATCCAAAGAATGTTTTGTTTAGATATGTATTTTTCTTGAATTTCTATTGAGTTTCTATTTATTTTTTTATTCTGCTGAGATTTCCTAGATTTTTATATGAGTGTTTCTTCTTCACACTCCCTCAGCACACAAACACACACACACAAGCTGCTTTAAAAGTCCTTCTATGATGATTCCAACATCTGGATAATTTAAGGGTTCAAATCTGTTGATAATTTTCCCTGTAAGAATGAGTAACAATTTTTTCTGGTTCTTCATACAAGATTAATTTTGACTATATCCCACTGATTCTGAATGTGATATTATATATGTGATATATTTGCATTTGGTTATATTCTTAAGAATGGTGATTTTCTTGGTTTTGTTTTAATAGGCATTCAATTTGGTTACATTTAAATTTCAAACCTTTTATTACATCTCAAATCTCTGTTCAGTTATTTTAGAACCATTGGAAGCTACCTTGAGTCTTCCCTATGAATTTATGGGTCAGGAGCAAGCCAGAGACTTGGGTAGAGCTTATAATTCGGGTCTCCTCTGTGGCTTTCTCCTTTCTGGAGGTCTCCTCTCAGTTTTTAGAAATGCAGTTGCTTTGAGATATGTCTTCTGGTTTTTCAGGCCAGGAAGTCTGGAGGATTTCTCTAAGAATTATAGTCACTTCACACATCGAAAATGTTGGTCTAACTTCAAACTAAAAGCCAGGAGAAAAAAACCACATACTCACACAGTACCATTCTTTTTTAACAAGTGTCAATTCAGCTCCTTAATGTACCTTCATTTGATTATTCTCCATTGCCTTCTAGTCATTCCTTTTTTGTAGTTTGTCTGGAGTTTATAGTTGTTTTACACAGGAGGATTGGGTCCAGTAGGAGCTACTTGATCATGCTGGAAGTGATAGTCCTTGTCTGTTTTTTTTATTCTTTCTTATTTTGTACCTCCATGCAAGGAAGCAGGAGAAGAGGAGCCAGAAGCTGCAGGGCTGGGGCTGGCGTGGGTTTCCTTCTCCCCAGTGAATGATATGTGTCTTCAATTTTAGGCAATGCTACGATACATTTGCACAGATTTCACAATTTGCATTATGTGTGTGTATGTGTGTATATATATATATATATATATATATATATATATATAGGAGTTCTGAATCATATCTTACAACATCTCTTTATAGCTTTTTATCCTCAATATATATTACCTCCTGTTCTAAGCAGGATTCATAGAAGGGTTGTAACTTGAATATATTTAAATGCTCAGGAAATAGCAAGTCTTCAAATGAGTCATGTTCTTTGTCTCATATTTTATTTCCATTACAATTGATAAGTTAATGGTTAACTTTATTGAAATTAATGTTATTGTTGCATTATGTAGTTTTCAAACTTCACTAAGCTCTTCAAATATCTTCAGTGACAGCATATTCTGGATATGTTCAGAAACAATAGCCTGGATTAATTTAGATGTGTAGAATCATCAACAGAAAATTCAAAATTGCTTTTATAAGTATTTGAGGGGAATTAAAAATCTATATATAATCTTTATATTGCCATTTTATTCTTCAGAAATACCATATGCTTACTAATTTAAGATAAAGTAGACACCTTAAACTTGTTTGTAAGGGAAAATACAGTCTGGGTGTCAGTTTCCATGGTGCTTGATTGACTAGCACAAATTAAAGCACATATCTGTTTTAATTAATTACTTGCAATGAATCAATCAAAGACGAATAGGTGAACCAAATAAATTTTGCTAAATATATTGCCATGGGTATGTCATTAGGAAAAAATTCATAGCTATCATAAAAAAATACTGGTTCAGATTCCAACATGCTTATTGGGGCATTAAATATTCTACATACATGCTCGTTTTCAATTCTTGGGTGATACAGTGAGGCAACTCCCTAAAATTTGAAAATGAGGGAATTAATTTTTACTGATCTCTGACAGTTAAACAGGGAGCAAACATTTAATAGGGGAATTTGGTAAATTCTTAAATCACAGACTTTTACAGTAAGTTTTAAGAAAAGTTTACGGATTTCTCCTAGTCAAGTTATCTGAGTATAACTTAAGACCAGGTTGCTCTGTAGAAGCAAGACAAATTTAGGCCACAAAAAATGACATTAATACTCGCAGAGGGAAAATTAAAGATAGCCAGAGAAGATAAAATAACCCAAAGGAAAAGGGGTCTATTTAATAAATATTGAAATATTCTAATAAATATTGAAAATAAATGTTTTTAATTGCATTGGAATTGCAATGTTCAGTGCATATTGAACATGGCCAATGTGCAATCAGAAATTCAAAGAAACTATAGTCACTTTGATTCTTATGTAACTGGGCAATAAGGAGTAAAACAGATAATAACTGATATGTGTATATTAAGTGCTCACTACGTTTCAGGCTTCACATGCATTATCTCTTTGACTGCTAATGGCAGTGCGTTTAAGTTCAATAGCTTTGTATAAGTTAATAAATTGAATTTATGTCGTCTACTCTGGTATTGTCTACATCTGTTAGTTTATATTTGTTAGATTAGGCATGTAAGGACAGATTTTTTTCTGGGCATCGAGCAGCAAGCCTGAACTTTCAAATAACTTTTATATTAGTGAACACATCCAAACTAGTTGAGATAATATTTAGTGTTGCTATTTAAATTCATCATTCTATCCCTTGTTCTTTAATTCAGTGACATTGAAGTTCATGTAAAAAATATATACAAGATATATAAAGCTTAAAATTGTGTATTACTAGCATGCATAGTACATAAATCTAGAATCATGATTATAATAAAATATAATTTGCCACTCATAGAATAAGCTAAATGGTGAGTTATAGAACAGCAGTAATTGCTAAAATCATCAGCAGTACCGTACAGAATAAGCAAATTGAAATCAGTGGAGGACAGAGAATGTCACACTGTTGGAACAGGGAACACAATGAGAAGAAAACATAAGACAAAAAACTGAACATGTTCTGAGCAGTTAGCCCAAGAAAGGGATTATGATATGCAAGGGGGCAAGCTTAACTGGTTCATGATGGGAGATAGAGAAAAAGAGCTTGAGTAGAAAAAAGGGTAAGATTTTGGGCATTGTATTCAGGTTAAGGACTTATTTCCTTTAGCAAAGACAAACTATTTTACTTTCTGGGTAAATTTAGGATTAATTTTTGTCATAAGGAATGAAGAATTTTCCAATTAGTGGAATATATCAATACTATACCAGACAGATTTTTTATTCATGTATAAGGAAGAAGCTTACCTGTATTTTTATATGGATTCTGCTAGAAGCAGTACAAACTTCTGTTACTGCTGCTAGATAATTTTAAAATTCATCGGTGATTTTTCATATTTTATGTATATGCAGGTGTGTCTATTTATGCGCTCTAAGAGAGATTGATTTGTCCCAGGTCACACACTTATCCAGGATTCATATTGAGAGTTTCTGACCTTTGTCTGCTTTCCACTCCCTTATAATGCACTTGCAGTGTTAGGTTGGGTGGTCCTTGATTAGGAGTTAAGGTGTATGTCCCTTCCAGGCTTGAATTCTTAATTTTTATATATATCCTGACAGAGGGCTTTAGTATTCATAAGATAATTTTGTCATCTGCAGTGAGCAGGTGCTGTTATTTCTAATCCTTTGAACATTTGAGAAAACTTTGTTTTCTTCATGCAGGAAAAATATAGTTGGATTTACATTATTGGTTTGTAATATATTCATATCAAAATTTATTAACATTATTTATTTATTTCATCTTATTTTTGACTTTAGTGTTGAATTTAATGTTATAGAGGCAAATTCTGAAGCCAGTTTAACAGCTGTTGTTTTTTTGCTTGTGACTTGTTAGGACATCTTTAGTGATACTGTTGGTTGTTTGGTTGTTTGCTTTGTGGGTTTTTTTTTTTTACTATTTATTTATTTGCCTTCATGAGTCTTAGTTGCAGCACATGAGCTCTTTTAGTTGTGGCAAGTGGGATCTAGTTCCCTGGCCAGGGATCAAACCCGGGCCCCCTGCACTGGGAGCAGGAAGTCTTAACCACTGGACCACCAAGAGAAGTCCCGACCTTGCTTTGTTTTTGTTTGTTTGTTTGTTTTCTTGTGTTTATTTGTTTTGTTGATTTTGCCCTCATTTCTCCTTAAGATTCTAGTGCTTGTATTAAGCCCTCATAAATTTCAGGACAAGTTTCAGGTGGTGCTCAAGTGCAAGTGGATACATTCTTTTCTTGCATTTAGAGTTCTGCCATAAAATCATCCCTCTAAACCAAAAGCCCACAAAAATTATTGTTTTAAAATTCCTTGATATATAGCAACATTTATATCCCTGTTTTGTTTACTATGTGTACATCTTTATTCAGTAACCTTGATATTTGAAACTGAAACTGAAATTTTGTCTTCCAAGCTCAGGACAGTCTTGCAGTTTGTCTTCGAGCATTCTGACAATTTGTGCACACTAATAGAGGTATCTAACATATGTGTATTAAATTAAGTAAAACAGGGAATTCCCTGGTGGTCCAGTGGTTAGGACTCTGCATTTTCACTGCCGAGGGCCCGAGTTCGATCCCTGATCTGGTCAGGGAACTAAGATCCCACAAGCCATGTGGCATGGCCAAAAAAAAACCCTCCAAAACAAAGAAAACTAAATTAAGTAACACAAACCTTTCTGAAATTAAATTGTTTGCAGTTAACATATGGATTCTTTGCACTTTGTCCCAAATAGAAAGTTGTTGATAATCAGGAATTATACCAAATCATTTTAAATATCTTTAGAGCATTGTTCTTAATTAATCTATTTGTGTACCTATGCATGCATACATCATCTAATTTAAAATAAATGAAAATGTAAAAATATTTAAAAATACATCAGGAATTGTGGTATTGAGAGACATTAGCTGAATCTTTGGTGATTCAAAGTGAGAGAGGAATAGAAAGTGGGCAGAGATTTAACAGTAAGTTTTTAACAGAGGTGCAAGTAAAGAATTATGAGGCTTCCCTGGTGGCACAGTGGTTGAGAGTCTGCCTGCCGATGCAGGGGACACGGGTTCATGCCCCGGTCCGGGAAGATCCCACATGCCGCGGAGCGGCTAGTCCCGTGAGCCATGGCCTCTGAGCCTGCGCGTCTGGAGCCTGTGCTCTGCAACGGGAGAGGCCACAACAGTGAGAGGCCCGCGTACAGCAAAAAAAAAAAAAAAATTATGGATGCCTAGAGGAGGGATTGTCATTTGCTTGAAATGAGCAGTTGTTTGCATGTCTCAAATACTATTTTAACTTTAATATTCCCCAAGCAAAAGATTCTTCATAGGAAATCCATATAATCCATTTACCTACTATAGAACTCACTAGTGATTTTTATTTGTATGCCTCAATTAATGACTTAGGTTAATTTCTATAATCTAAGTTATTTATATTTTTGGTTGAGAATAAAGAAAAATGATGTATGTGTTATTTTAATGTTTTTAAACTGAAATAAATTTTCACATAATGCTATAGAGGAGGAATATATATATTAAAAGCTTCTTCCTTCAGAATAAATTCTCCTATAAAGAGAGGAGAGGGAAGGAAAGGAGGAAATATTTTCTTCTTTTCTTATTTAAGGTCCTCAATCTAGTCATAGTAACCTGGTCTTCTTACAAGATGCTATTGTTTATATGTAGGCAGAAGTATCATCTTTTTTTTTTTTTTTTTACATTTTATTTAGTTATTTATTTTTGGCTGCGTTGGGTCTTCGTTGCTGCGCGTGGGCTTTCTCTAGTTGTCGCGAGCAGGGGCTACTCTTCATTGCAGTGAGTGGGCTTCTCATTGCGGTGGCTTCTCTTGTTGCAGAGCACGGGCTCTAGGCGTGTGGGCTTCAGTAGTTGCAGCGCCTGGGCTCAGTAGTTGTGGCTTGCAGGCTTAGTTGCTCTGTGGCATGCGGAATCTTCTCAGACCAGGGATCAAACCTGTGTCCCCTTCATTGGCAGGTGGATTCTTAACTACTTAACTACTACATCGCCACCAGGGATGTCCCAGAAGTATCATCTTATTGGTAGTAATAACTCAGAATATAATGCAAATGCACGTGTTTATTACTTTATACATTTTTCTCATTTCTTTAATCATTTGTTATCATCAGTTTATGTAAGAAATCACATTGAAGTGTATGATGAATATAAACCTGATGCTTTCTTTGTCCCTAATACATTAAGCCAGATAGTTAAGATAAAATGTGTATGCCGACTAGAATTCAATGAAAAACAAACTATTAAAAAATGTTATATAGTACTTGAATGGATGTTCTGAACCCCAGTTTCTGTTGTGGGAATGTCTCCCCACAACAAGCAATGCTCTGACACCAGCTGGGTATCCTACAATACAGCTCAATTCTGACATTGCATCCCAGAGATAGCATCAGATCCCACAGGTTAAAGGCTGCCCCCCAGGTTGTCACCCATCCTGACCAATCAACTCTAAATCAGAGGTTCCCACAACTCCCTCCGTGGAGCGATTAATTTGCTAGAGTGGCACATGAAACTCAGAAACATTTTACTTACTAGGTCTTCGGTTTATTATAAAAGCATATAATTCAGAAGCAGATAGATGAAAGAGATGCATAGGGCAAGGTATGTGGGAAAGAATACAGAGCTTCTGTGCCCTCTCAGAGAGCATCATTCTCCCCAAATCTCCAAGTGTTCACCAACACTGAGATTCTCAAAACCCAGTCCTTTTGGGTTTTTATGGAGACTTCATTACATAGACATTTTTGATTAAATCACTGGCCATTGGCAATTGATTCAACCTCTAGCCCCTTTCCCCTCCCAGGAGATGGGGGTGGTGGTGGGGAGACTGAAAGTCCAAGCCCTCTGACCACATGGTCTGCTGTCCTGGCAGCCAGCCCCATCCTCATTGACATAACTAAAGACGCCTTTCTGGCTCTCATCACTTAGGAAGCAGGAGTTTTAGGAGCTCTGTGCCAGAAATGGGGCTGAAAGCCAAGTACATTTTTCTTACTGTAAATCACAATATTACAGTACTGTTTCAGCATTCTGGCTACAGATGTGTTGTAGTAAGAGCATATGTCAGGAGCTAGGCAAACTGTGGTTTAAAGTTATTTTACTTCTGTGACCTTTAGCTTTCTTATTTGTGAAGAGTACCTTTCTGAATATGCTGTTGTGTTGATTAAAAACATTAAAAATAAAGTGATTAGGAGAATGAATTAGTAGTATTACAGATGCTTCAATTATAGAGCAAGGCCAGATCCACTGAGAAAAATGTATTTTTAGACGTTAAAAAAAGAAAGTATTTATAGATAATTGGTACTAATTACTTGTTCCCTTCTGGAGCATTTTAAAAGCTTTTGTGGAGTCAGTTAGCTTGTATTTGTTTAGGTGGGACTCTTGTCACGAAAAGAAAAATCTACTGTAAATAGTGCAACTAACTTCCTGTGCTTCCATGCTTCCCTTTTGGAAAATCTGAGCCAAATCTGTCACTCACTTCTGGCAGCTATAAAGGATATTAGGTTATGGTTTATAACCTAATAAACCAGGCAGGTTTATGCCTGAAGCTTCACTCCTGGCATCATCTGCTAATCCTCTGTGGTGGTGGGATTTTACATCACACAGACTCCGCTCCAATTCAGCTGTGCCATTTAGCAGCTGTGTGAACTTGTTACCTCATATCCGTAGGCCTGAATTTTCTATGTGGTAAAATAGGGTTAACAATACCTACTTGAAGAGATTTGTGAGGAATATATGATGCATACAGAGTACATGATAAAGTGTCTAGAAAGTCCTCAATAATTAGGTAATTATTACTGTAACAAGCAAAGGTTTGCTGCTCAACAGGCATGGAAGCCAATACCATGGCACCAGCTTTTGAGAAAAGGAAAAGCTTTATTGTGAGGTCAACCAGCAAGGAGATGGGGAGGCAGGGCTGAAATCTGTCTCCCTGATCTGGCTTTTGGTCAAACTTTTATGATTTAGGGCAAGAGGGTTGAGGTGCGGCAGCACTGGCAGGGCAGGTTTCCATTGCAGGGCTTTGGAACTCGGCCATTTATGGTAAAGTATGGTAATAGGGCTTCAATAGTGGATCTTTCTGGACAGTAGACCCTTCCCTTGTGAAAGGATTCCCTGCGTTCAGTTTCCAGTCATGTCATGGTCCTTTTGTTACATGGAGGGGAGAAACGTTGGTTCAGGGTGTTGTATGAGGTCAAAATTTTCTCCTCTGAGCATGCTTTGGCTGCATGACTTGTGGTTTTGTTCTGTTGCCTCTGAAAGTCAACTCATTATCTTGTTAGAAACAGGATGGGCCCAGTTTGGGGCTAGCTTTGTGCTTATATACAATAATTATATATATTTTAGTGACCTATTACTTTATTTCCATATCTTATTTTTGTGTAAGAAACCCTATTTTCAAGAACTAGATAGGACATAAATGAATAAGTAAGCTCAATGTTACAATGGTTTTATTTCCTTCACTTTGATGTTACTCATAATTTTAAGTAAAGTTAGTCATTTCTCTTTTACCCTCCCTACATTAATGTTCCTAATCTCAGATAAAAACATCAGTGATCAGTTATTTAGCTCAGCATCCAAGCCTTCCCTGATCCCTCTGCTCTCTAAACTTGAATAAGGCAAAAATTCCCTTTTCTTTTCCTTCTAAGTATTGAAAGCTAAGTCTCTGAATGAAAGGAAATAGAAACTAAATGAAAAGCCAAACAAATTTTACTTAAGCAGTTACAGCTTTCACTGTGAATGATTTGGAACTCTTCAGTGTTACTTAGTGAATGTAATCACATGTATTTGTCTTGTTGAGAATTATATTGTGACATATGCATGGTAAGCAGGACTGCTGTTATATAAATTATGCAAGATTTATTGCTCAGAGTCACAGAGTACAAAATGAAAGCCTGTTTGAAGTTTTCTTGACAAAAATATTTTCATTATTTAAAGAAACCTTATGTATGTAAGTTACTAACCAATAAGACTAATCATAATTTCATTGATATTTATACATTATTTGAGTTCAGTGACAGAAATACCTAAAATGGCTAGTAAGTGGAATGGGAGGGAAAAATGGGTTGGTATTCTGAAGAGCAGGACAGGGTTCAAAGTTCACTGGTGGCAAAATATAATAATCTATGATATACTTTCCCCTCCTTTTATTTCCCTAGGTGTTTTAGTTTATCTATTTTTTTCCAGCGTACATTTCTTCTTATATTTTCTTCTTATTGCATTTTTCTTGTTAGGATTACATTTCCCCTCAGGTGATGCTTCAGTATTATTCCTTTTTTCTTGTTTTCTTGAAATGGCAACTTGGTATGCAAACAGAATGAGAGGAATTTCATGGGGTGGTGGTGAATTGAGAAAAATGATTTGGGTTAGAGTAGACATATAAGGAAAAAAATTCTGCTCAGTTCCATGTTTGATAGAAACCCTAGGGTATATAACTCAGGAAAAAAGCAGTGGTGAAAGGAGGTCTCTATGGTCTTTCAACTGATATTTTCCTCCAATGGTTAAATATGTGCCATCACTATTCACCAATGGCACAGATGGTTCTATAATTATTTGAAGAATATCCAGAATTCAGGTAAGCAGTGAGCAGTACTTTTATATTTGTTTAAACTAATATCATGATTAAAGAAAAAAACCATTTTCTGTTTTGTTTTACTCCCAAATAATTTAAATGAGTAACTGAGAGTCAATAAATATTTAACTAACAGTAAGATATTATCATGAAACTGAGCTTACCTATCCACTTTAGCTAGTCAATTCTTGAGTTCATTCATCCCATATAAATTCAGTTTTATCTCCATATTTTAATAAGTGGGTAGCTTTAGGATATCTAGTGCTTAGAGGAAACACTTCCATTCTTAATATTACCTTAGTTCTATTCTAAGGTAGATTCTATTCTAAGGTAGATTCTAACTATGTACAGAGAAACTGTCAATTCCTGAAAAATCCTCTGGAATAGGGTCAATGTTATTTCCACAGTTGAAGCTTTAATTACTGCTTTGTTTGTCATTTAACCTATTTTGTTAGTAAAACTCACTGTATGTAAGAGTTGAATGATTATAACATTTTAGTATTCTTTATTTCATCGTCATAGGAACCCTATGATTCAGGTAGGCCAGTAATATTATTTCTACATTTAATATGAGCAAAGATTATCCTACTAGCCCACTAGCATAAATCTAAAATGTTGGTAGGCTATAAATAAAACATAGGTCTTATGACATCAAATGGTATGTATGCCTTTCCTAGCAAAACATACTTTGTCTATTACTAGGAATTAGTTTTTATTTTAGAAGACAAATTTCTCAGCACTGTGTTCAAGCAATCAATTTATGGTTGAATTTGTACACGTTCTGCAAACCAGTTGGAATTATATCAAATGATCACTTGTAAATGTGAAATTATTTTTTAAAAGGTTCACCTTTTTTATTTTGCCACTTACTAGCTACATGACCTTGAACATGTTACTTAACAGCTCAGTATCAGTTTTCCCATCTAAAAAGAAAAAAAAAAAGGAAGTAATAATTTTACCAACCTCAGACAGTTGCTTTGTAGGTTACATGAACCAATATGTTTAAAATATTAAGCATAGGGCCTGACACACAGTAAGTACTATATAAATGTTAGCTGTTATTAATATCATCATCATCACTAATCCTTTTTAAAGTATGATATCAATACTTGGATGAAGAATAAAGGTTGCCAGTGGGTTTACATGGTCTTTTAAGACAAAGGATAAATGACAAAGTTATGTAGGAAGTGAACAAAATTGGTTCCAGGAAAAAAGGAATAAGAAAAATTATAATTAAGGATTAAATCTAGAGCTCAGCTTTCTGTCAGTAAATCAGAAGTAGGAAACATAAATTGCATGTTTATTGATAACTGAAAAATGGAACAAAGTCTAGATTTAGAATATAGCTATAAAAGAAATTATGTGAGGACCATTACACAGTAAATATTAAAGATTTTCCTGTGTATGTTTAATATTGGTTGTCTTCAAATGTCACCCAATTGTTAATTATAGCAATTATTAATTGGGAAATTAATAGGAAAATGATTACTCAACATGGTACTCAAACACTGATTCTCATTATGATGTAGCTAGAGAAATAGAAAGTGATATAGTTGATCTTAAATCTATAAAATAAAGATTAGCACAGTTAGTTGAATTTGAAAATGAATAAGGGGGATTACAGACTTCAGTGTTTGGAATGCAGTCATAATCACAGTTGTGGCTTTTTTCAGCTGCAGCTGCAAAGTGGCCTTGAAGGTTTATTTCTTGGGTGCATTGCAGTGATAACCAAAATTCACAGTACATTAAGTTCTGTGGCAATACTTGGATTAGGAGTAAACCTTTACAACTTCGGTAGTTTTGGGGAAAGGACATTAGAGCTACTGTCTGCAACTGTTCAAGAAATTCCCATCTTAAGGAGCAGTATAGAAGAACCTAAGTGAATGAAGAAGAGTTACAATAAAGAAAATAATTAAAGTTGAGCAGAACTCAGTAGGGAATCTCAAATTATAAAAAACAGAATTGTACATGAATAGTTCTTAACCCTGAGTTTCCAGAACAAAAAAATCTTGGTTCTAGATGTGGGTTGGTTTAACAGTTAATTTATTTTTCAGATATTTTCTCTAAATATTCCAGAGAGATCTCTAGGGACGTGGGTACAATGAATTTTCTCTGAGAGTTGCACATGTACCTCCTCTAGAGTTCAAGAAAATACCTTGTATTCCTATCTATTGATTTATGATCTTCCCAATTTTGATTCCTCCTCTAGTGACCAGATCAAATATTTTAGTGATATTATTCAGAGTTCTGGTAAATTTTTAACTATGACATACAGAACTCTGTGAACTTTATATGTTCCTCTTATGAATTAAAGTGAGACATAAGTAGGGCAGAGAACAGTATTCCAGTATTCTGTGGATGGGGGTGACCAGGTTGTCTAGGTTTATATATAGTGTTTAATCTTCTTCTTCCAAATTTTGATAGTTTTAATAAAGAGAAGTCTGTCTGTCTTGCTGTAATCTTATCTCTGACATTGACATTGTAGCAAGAGGTCTGTGAATCTTTAAGAAAACTTTCTGAGATACTGAGAACATAATATTGGTTGGAATGAACAAACAGAAAAAAACCCTGCAGTTTCCCTTGAAAAAGTTTGAGTAGTTATTTCTTTAACTTGTGGCCACATAGAATGTTCCAGCTGTGGTAAAGGTGGCCTGAAAAATATATGTTTTAGAAAGGAGGATTTTTTTTTTTTTTTTTTTTTTGCTGTACGCGGGCCTCTCACTGCTGTGGCCTCTCCCGTTGCGGAGCACAGGCTCCGGACACACAGGCTCCGCGGCCATGGCTCGCGGGCCCAGCCGCTCCGCGGCATGTGGGATCTTCCGGGATCGGGGCACGAACCCGTGTCCCCTGCATCGGCAGGCGGACTCTCAACCACTGCGCCACCAGGGAAGCCCAGAAAGGAGGATTTTAAGATAGTATAAGAAAGTACAATTTTTATATTCAAGAAGTTAATTAATATTTTTCAGAAGTATTTGCCTTTATTACACATTATTTCTCCAGATGTGTACTCAAAGGTAAAAAACATTTTTGGTTCTTGTTCTCCATCTGCACATGGCTTTGCTAACATTTTAGTAATTTATGTTTTCCTTATCATGAGTGAGATTGAAAACTTTCCTTCAGTAACTCTACTGTCTTTAGTTCCAGTTTTCCATATATTTCCAGTTGATTAATTGATTTAAGAAGTTTGCCACCTCTCCAAACAAATGGATTTTCAGATGTATCAATGTGTATGGCATCAATTTCCCAGACAATATCAGACATGGAAAATACACAAAGCATGTTTAGCAAATGATGCATACATATACACATAATCATATATTTATGTTATATATATTATGCATATATATGTATATTTTACACATAATTCAACAGGGTAAATATTCCTTACTGTATAGGTGTTTTCTTTATAAATCTTGACTAAACACTTACACTTAGCTGCATTCAAAACCATTTATAATTGTTCTTTCACATTGGTTGTTGGAACATTATATTGGTCTGTGGAAGGGCATATGTATTTCATACATATGGCTCATTTTTCTCTTTATCTATTAATAACAAGTACAAAGATATAAACCCAATCACATTAGTAGTACAAATTCCGTTAAAATAATTATTTATTCATCATGCATTCTTGTCTATGCCTGTGACCATTCATTACTGGAAAGGAAGGAGTTAGCATTAGGCCAGTAATCTCTTTATCCTCTATTTGGAATACCCAGAAAAGAGAGATAAATGAGTTCTAAAATCCACCTGAATCATTCTGATTACCAAAATTCTGATAAACACACTAATAGGGCTTAGTAGAAGGAATGACCTTTCCTATGAAATGCTCTTAGCAGTATGCACCTGTCTGCATATTTGTTACCTGTCGAACTTTGAAATCCTTCTGGGTTAGGAAGGAGAAGAAGCATTAGCAAGTATGCTGTTATTGCTCAGCCTGTGGGTGACCCATATATCTGAGCTAGAGAAACCCCACCATGGTGGGAAGTATGTGGGTCCAAAGAAGTGATACATAGAAATAGGGGAAATTGTGGCAAACAAAGGATGCTCATTCGTGAATCATGATCTCAAGTAAGAATACAATCAAATTATTTCCACAGGAGTAGCTCAGAGCAAGAAAAGAAGACCATTAGCTATCTCTGTCAAATCTAGCATTCAGTAGTGGCAGATGGCTCAGAGAAACCTCTGGATCTGTTTTCTCCAGAAAAGCAGAATTGGACTCTTGATGATTTATGGGCTTTGCCCCAAAACTCTGCCTAGATAATTTGGTGAAAAGCTGTGACACAGTACCCTTGATAACTCAACTTATCACTAGCCACCTACTACCATTTGATTCATGGTTTATAGTCTATATTTACCATTCTGGTTATTTTTCTGATTACCTGAGAAAAATACTACCAATGAATTATAGAGGGTGAAGAATGCTGAACAACAGAGCTTCTGTCACTCTGTGTGGCTGTTAATCAAAGTGATGCATTGCTAAGACAGCTGCCTGGGTGTGACAGAAAGCAGATTGCTTCTACCATCCCAGCATGTCAGAAATTTATTCGCTACTTTAAATATATAGAATGTCAGTGTCGACAGAATGCATTTAAAGAAGGTACAAATGGAACCTAAAGAGCCTCAAGGGAGTTCACATGTGATATGGTGTCCTAATTTTACCAATAATACCCCTCTGGAGATATGTAAGGAATATTTATGTGAGACCTTATATCACACCCAGATGGGGATATACTAGGGGATTGAATATACCTAAGTGACAGTTTCACGGGGCACATAATGTTTTAGGGTGCAAGTACTTTCCAAAATTGCACAGAAACAATAAAATATCAATAGCGGTAATGTATATTGTGGCTTGATCAGAACTGGCCATGCAGCCTAAGATAATCTGTGAAAGATTTAGGGAGTTGGTCTTGGAATACTGAATGTGGCCAAAATAACACGACTAAAGCTTTGTCATTAGGCTCCAAAGACTTGCTAACCCAAATTAGGAATACTAGCGAGAACCAGAGGGATCTCTGTCGAAGGAGAATGACCATGGCTGGAATCAACCTGGAAGATTTAATAAAGGTATAAGCAAATGGACAAATTGAATAATAATTCTCATGGAAAATCATTACCGATGTTGGGAGAAGTCTTGTACTTTCATAGAAAGGACTAGTGGATATTCTAATATTTATTAGAATTCAGTATTT
Organism: Mesoplodon mirus; assembly: GCF_964341445.2. Classification (NCBI taxonomy): domain Eukaryota; kingdom Metazoa; phylum Chordata; class Mammalia; order Artiodactyla; family Ziphiidae; genus Mesoplodon; species Mesoplodon mirus. The sequence goes on along the minus strand of NC_138976.1, from coordinate 29,279,359 downwards.
TTAAAGGTCAGTGGTTGAGAGTGCTAGAAGGGGAAACAGGAGGTTGTATTGATGGGATCTGTTGCAAGTCTAAATTAAGTCATGTTGTCCATGGAAAATGTGGCGAATATTGTTCTTTGATGCCCTTGGTCACAAAATAACATGGAACTTTTCTTCTCTATGATGAGTTGATTGGGATTGGGTAGATCAAAGAATGGCACGTTTCACTGTTACAATATTACATAATGGCACTTTGAAGCCAGTACCTGTAAAACCTGTATGAGGATATGTGGAATATGGTTATGACCACAAAGCAGATCAAATCCAGAATTTACTGAAATATCAATGTACCAGTCAGTGAGGGAAGTGATATATAAGAAAATAATTTCTGTTGGAAAGAATAATTATACTATATATTTTTTTCTTTTAATGAAACCACTGGGGAAAGGGCAGTAAGACCTGTAAACTCCAGTATACAGTATCACCTCTCTGTTCAATGGAGAGAAGAAGGCAACCATCTGTGTTCATATCATTAGATATCTCCTACCATTGGGGAAAGGTTAGGATCTATGAAAAAGCCCAATCCCTGAGACCCAGGGAGATAATGTTTTTTAAACCTGTTTGCCATTACCATCTTAGCAAATCTGAAGCAACTGTCGAGAGCTTAGCTGAGCCTGATAGAGTTGAACTGCCAAGAGTCAGAGTGAGCAACTGAGACAACAAGCCAGAATGAAAGTAACAGTGAAGTCCTTAGTCAGTTACTGCAATAGTATAGAAAGAGGTTAAACTGGAGAAAACATCAAAACCTCCCTGTTCCATATCCCCATATGGAATGGCTCACTTGCTGATAAGATGAATCAGCACAGATATGGTGGTCATCTCACTGTGGTGGGGGGGGAACCAGAACAAACACTGCTTGAGTTTAATGAACCTGGATGCTGGAAGAGGGCTAGAGAGAAGGGCTAGAAGTGGACAAGTACTGAGTCAGAGTAGTGTCTTTAACATCTCCCTTCTTTCCCCAAGTAGAGGTCTCGACAGAGGCCTGAGGAAGGCATTTGCCAAATGGCCCAGGTAAAGAGGTTTCTAAATGGAGATCCCTGGGCTAGGAATGCGGCTTTGTGTAAGAGCCTGGTGGACAAGGAGGTCCTGAATCATTGACTGTAACTCCCTTCAGACATTGAAGGGCATTGGCTGTGTACCAAGTCTTGTGTGGGGAGGGCAGCTTTCCCCCATGAGACCTGCAGGTAAAGCCTTTGTAAATTCCTATGACTGAGCTTGAAAAATCACTCATTGGCTTTTTGGCCAGGAGACAAACTCCTCACTAACAAGAAATGGCAGTCTACCACTAGTAGAAGGACAATCGTGTAAAGAGAGACCTCTTCCAAGACACATGTACAAAGTGAAAACTGAATGTGGAGCAAAAATATGAGAAAAACTCTCTAGGAACCTAGCCCCTGCCTTAAACACAAGGTTAAACTAGAAGAATTTGAAGACGTTAGTGCAATAATGATAACCAGAGCAACAACAAAACCCAAATGTAGCCCAGCTTCTGACTAGTTTTACCAACCTACATACTAATGACTTAGCACAAGAACAGGCATGCCCATTTTCAGAGGTAATTACTATTTACGTTTTTACTGTATTAATCGTCATGTTTGACCTCTAATTAAAAATAAGGCAAGTGAAATAAAGCAAGAAAAAGCAATCCACTGTCAATAGACAAAGCAATGAACAGAATGAGACTGAGGTAACCCGTGTGTTAATACTAGCAGACAGAGAATATTAAATATCCATGACTGATATCTTAAAAAATCTGCTAAAATAGGAAGACAGCATGCACTAACAAGTGGGGAACCTCAGCAGAGAGGGGAAGACCATAAGAAACATTCAATTGGAGATGCTATAAAGAACAGGACAAAAAGATGATGAGTATGTTTGATGGACTCATCAGTAGACTTGACACAGCCAAGTAAAGAATCAGTGTACTTTTCATCTTGTTTATGGTACATTAATTCTTTACTTGGCTGTATCAAGTCCACTGATGAGGCCATCAATCATACTGTTCATCAGAATGGGAGAAGATATTTGCAAATGAAACAATGTACAAGGGATTAATCTCCAAAATATACAAACAGCTCATGGAGCTCAACATCAAAAAAACAATCAACCCAATTAAAAAATGGGCAGAAGACCTAAATAGACATTTCACCAAAGAAGACATACAGATGGCCAAGAGGCACATGAAAAGATGCTCAACATCACTAATTATTAGAGAAATGCAAATCAAAACTACAATGAGGTATAACCTCACACTGGTCAGAATGGCCATTATCAAAAAATCTAAAACAATAAATGCTGGAGAGGGTGTGGTGAAAAGGGAACCCTCCTGCACTGTTGGTGGGAATGTAAATTGATACAACCACTATGGAGAACAGTATGGAGGTTCCTTAAGAAACTAAAAATAGAACTACCATATGACCCAGCAATCCCACTCCTGGGCATATACCCTGAGAAAACCATAATTCAAAAAGAGTCAAGTACCAAAATGTTCATTACAACAGTATTTACAATAGCCAGGACATGGAAGCAACCTAAATGTCCATCGACAGATGAATGGATAAAGAAGATGTGGCACATATGTACAATGGAATATTACTCAGCCATAAAAATAAACAAAATTGAGTTATTTGTTGTGAGGTGGATGGACCTAGAGTTTGTCATACAGAGTGAAGTAAGTCAGAAAGAGAAAAACAAATACCGTATACTAACATATATATATGGAATCTAAAAAAAAAAATGGTACTAATGAACCCAGTGGCAGGGTAGGAATAAAGACGCAGACATAGAGAATGGACTTGAGGACATGGGGCAGAGGGGGAAGCTGGGGCAAAGTGAGAGTAGCATCGACATATGTACACTACCGAATGTGAAATAGTTAGCTAGTGGGGAGCAGCAGCATAGCACAAGGAGATCAGGTCAGTGCTTTTCCATGACCTATAGCCGTTGGATAGGGAGTGTGGGAGGGAGGTGATATGGGGATATATGTATTCATGTGACTGATTCACTTTGTTGTACAACAGCAACTAACACAGTATTGTGAAGCAATTATACTCCAGTAAAGATCTATGAAAAAAAAAGGTCTGTAACTACTGATAGAAGGGAATTTGCTTAATCTGATAAAAAAAAGTATGTACAAAAAAAAATAAAATAATGTATATACTTGCTTTTAAGTGGAATGTTCTATATGTGTCTATTAAGTTCATCTGATCTAATGTGTCTTAAGGCCATTGTTTCCTTATTGATTTTTTGTCTGGATTATTTGTCCATTGATATAAATGGGGTGCTAAAGTCCCCTAGTGTTACAGTGTTAGTATGAATTTTCCCCTTTATTTCTGTTAATATTTGCTTTATGTTTTCAGTGTTCCTATGTTGGTTGCTTATATATATTTACCATTGGCATATATTCTTGATGGATTGATCTCTTTATCATTATATGAAGTGCTGCTTTGTTTCTTGTTACAATCTTTGTTTTAAAGAGTATTTTGTTTCATTTAAGTACTGCCACTCTGACTTTCATTTCTTTTCAAGTTGCATGTAATCCCTTTTTCCTTCCCCTCACTTTCAGTCTGTGCATGTTTTTAGATCTGAAGTCTCTTGTAGGCAGCATCTTTATGGATCTAATTTTTTATCCATTCACTCAGTCTTTTGAGTGGATCATTTAGTACATTTACACTTAAAGTTATTGATAGGTATGTACTTATTGCCATTTTTAAATTGTTTTCTATGATTTGCTGCTTGTCTTTCGTGTTTATGATTTGATGACTATTGTTAGTATTATGTTTGGATTGCTTTCTCTTATTTTATGTTGATGATCTCTTGAGTTTGAATGTATTCTAACCATCCTGCATTCCCCTCTGCCCTCCCACCCCAGCACTTTTAATTTTGTGATGTCCTATTTTATATCTTTCTGTTTTGTGTATTCCTGTACTATTTATTGTGGATACAGATGATTAACTATTGTCTTTTAACCTTGTTACTAGCTTTGTAAGTGGTTGGTCTGCTACATTTACTGTATGTTTGCCTTCACCAATGACATTTTTCCTTTCATAATTTTCATGTTTCTAGCTGTGGTCTTTTCTTTTTTGCTTAGAGAAGTCCCTTTAACCTTTCTTGTCAGCTAGTTTAGTGGTGCTAAACTCTTATATATTTTGCTTGTCTGTGAAGATCTTTATCTCTTTTTCAAACCTGAATGATAGCCTTGCTGGGTAGAGTGTTCTTGGTTGTCAGATTTTACTTTCATCACTTTGAATACATTTCCTCTGGCTTGCACATTTCTGCTGAAAAGTTAGTTCATAGTCTCAAAGGCGTTCCCTTGTACCTAACCTGGGAAAGCTGCTTCTTTTGCTGCTTTTAATATTCTCTCTTTTTTTGCTGTGTTGATTACAAATATGTGTTTGGGTGGACCTCTTTGGGCTCATCTTGTTTGGGACTCTCTATACATCCTGGACATGCATGTCTGTTCCTTTCCTAGGTTAGGGAAGTTTTCAGCTATTATTTTTTCAAATGAGTTCTTTACCCTTTCTCTCACGTCCTTCTGGGACTCCTATCATGTGAATATTAGTATGTTTGATGTTGTCTCAGATGTCATTTAAACTATCCTTATATTTTAAGGTTTTTAAAGTTGTTTTCTCTTCAGCTTGGATGATTTACACTACTGTGGCGTCTAGTTCACCGATCTGTTCCTTTGTATCATCTAGTTTACTGTTGATTCCTTCTATTTTATTTTTAAAATTTCATTATTATATTCGTCAGCTCTATTTTGTTCTTTATATTTTCTACCTCTTAATTAAACTTCTCTTTATGTTCATTCATTCCTTTCCCAAGTTCATTGAGTATGTTCATGATCTAAACCTTGAACTCTTTTTCAAATAGATTGCTTATCTCCACTTCACTTATTTCTTTTCTTCTTTGGGGTTTTTTGTTCCTTCATTTGGAGCATATTCCTCTGTTGCCTCATTTTGCTGCAGTTCTCTGTTTTATTTCTACGTATTAAGTAGGTCAGTTACATTTCCTGATCATGAATAAGTAGCCTTATGTAGTAGGTGTTCTGTGGGGCCCAACAGCACAGTGCTCTCTGGTCGCCAGAGTCATATGCTCTAGGATGCCCTCTATGTGGGCTGCAAGGGCCCTTCTGTTGTGGTGGGGCTGACTAATGTGGGCATTCTGTTAAGCAGAACTATCCCTTGGTCTGGTTGGCTGCCAGGCCCTGCCTTGTGCTGAGAGTCCTGGCCTGCTGGTGAGCATGGCCTGGTCTTGGTGTGACAGTCTCTGGGGTCAAGGTCAGGGGGCTTGTGACTGGTGCCGACCCACTGGTGTGTAGGTAAGGCCTCGGCTATTATATGCTATAGGGAGTACTACAAAATGGTGCTTCCAGCACCAGTGTCCTTTTGTTAGAATGAGCTCCCAAATATTGATGCTGCCAGCATCTGTGTCCCCTGGAGGAGAGCCAGTTTCCTCCTGCTTCTCCAGAAGGCTCTCCGAGATCAGCAAGTGAGTCTGAACCAGGCCTCTTTCAAATTACTGCCTGGGCATTGGGACTCAGAGCATGTGAGATTTTGTGCTCGCCCTTTAAGTGCCAAGTCTCTATTTCTCCAGTCCTCTGGCTCTCCTGTATGCAAGCCCTGCTGACCTTCAAAGCCAGACATTCTGGGGTCTTGTCTTCCTGGTGCAGGAACCCTGGGCTGGGATGCCTGATGTGGGGCTCAAACCATCACTTTTTGGGTAGAAGGAACCTCTGCAGTTGTGATTATCCTCCCATTTTGTGGGTTGTCTGACTGTGGGTGTGGGCCTTGTCTATACCATGTCTCCACCTCTCCTAGGCTTCTCATTACATATCCTTTTTATGTTTATTTATGGAAAATATTTTCTGCTAGTCTTCAAGTGTTCTCAAATATAGTTGCTGTGTAAAGAGATGTATTTGGTGTGCGTATGGGGGGAAGTGAACTCAGGATTTTGTACTTTGCCATCTTGGCTACATCTCTCTTATCTGGAAAATCCTTAATTATTTGGAAATAAAACTCGTGTTTCTAATAACCCCAGTTAAGATAGTTCCCCACAACAAACAATTATTTATCCCCAAATGTAATCAGTGCTGAGGTTGGGTATAATGGAAACACTCAGATTTTTTCCTTCCTGAGTAGGGGAAATCCCAGTTCTTCCCTACTATGTGTTTCTTTCCTGAGCGTCTCAGTTACTATTCACACAAAACACTTCACTTCTGACATTTCTGGTCACTTAATATATGGAGGTTTTTCCCTACATCAGCAAGTAATTCTGGGACACCAGAAGGGCATCCAAGAATTCAGCTCAATTCTGGCATTATCTACCCAGAGACAGCATCCGATCTCACAGGTAAGGGCTAAGTCCCATAAGACTGCCTGTCCCTCCTCCAGCCCCACCTCCCTTCAGATACCAGTAGCAAACCCAGGTTATCGTCTTGTGCTTTTGACCAACCAGCTCTAGATTAGGGGTTCCAATGACCTTATCTTTGGGTTTGATTAATTTGCTAGAGTATCTCATAGAACTCAAGCATTTACTTACATTTACCACTTTATTAAAAAGATACAATGAATGATACAGATGAACATCCAGGTTGAAGAGATGTGTAGGGCAAGGTATGAGTGAAGGAGCACAGAGCTTCTGTATCCTCTCTAGGAGTGTCATTCTTCCAGCACCCCCATGTGTTCATCAACCCTAAACTTCTCTGAACAGCCAACTCTTGGGATTTTATGGAGGCTTACTTGTGCAGGCATGATCAATTATAAACTTCATTCCCAACCCCTCTCCTCTCTCTGGAGGGTGGGGGTTGGGCCTGAAAGTTCCACGCTTGATCTTCTTGGTGACCAGACTCCATCCAGGAACCATCCAGGAGCCACTCAGAGTCACCTTCTAGGAACAAAAGATGTACCTAATGCTCTTAATACTTGGGAATTTATAAAGGTTTGTGGAATTCTGTGCCAGGAACTGGGGGCAGAGACCAATATATATATTTTCTATTATCTCACATTGAGAAACCCTCTTTCAGAAAATAGAAGAGGAGGAAATAATGTAAAATTAATATTTTATGTTAACTATAAAAAATTAATGCCATCATTACTACCAAAACCCTAGGAAGAAGAAGAACCTTATAGAAGAATCAGTAACCTTAAGAAGAACATAAGTGAATGGATGCTCAATAAAATTATACAAACTTTAATCCAGCAGTATGGAGAAAAAATAATAATTATGTCAATGCAGAGTTTATGCCAGGAATACAAGATTAATATTTGAAAATAAAGCCATATAATTTTCCATAAACATAAAGTAAAATATTAAAAACTATATGATTATTTTGGATGTTTTATTGGTAATATGACATTTAATTGGGTATCTTAGGAACCATCCAGGAGGGGAAAATATCCTCTACCTCTCTTGGTTCTTTTGGCTGGTCTAATAATTAAATTGACACATGCAGTTTAATAGACAAAAAATTAATATTGTATGTACAGAGGTCTGACAGATATGGAATCCATGAAGTGACCAAAGCAGGCTGTTTATATACCTTTTAGATGAGGAAACAATACATTTGTGAAGAACTGACAAGACAAAGGAGTTTGGGCTTGGGGTAGTAAGTTGGTGAGGAATAACAAGGTTTGTTTATATAGCCTTCTCAGCCCAAAGTTCTCTCTATCTCTGGTGATGAGGATGACTCTACCTCCTGGTATGGGGGTGGGGGAGTGGGGTGGTATCTTTCACATGGGAAATTTATTTCCTGCTTTCAGGGGGACAAAGGAAGTTCAGAATGTCCTTCTTGCCCTGGCTGTTTCCTAAGTAACTTTCATTCAAAATAAAATAATGTATAGATCAAAGTGGCATATTTTGGGGCAGCCTGCTCTGAACCGCACAGAGTTAAGACACAAGGCATTCTAGTTTCCAAATGGAAATTTTGAGCAAGGCTTACAAAAAAGAGGACAAAATGTCCTTATCTATTTTAAGACCTCCATGTTGAATTTCAGCTGGGAGTCCAGATTCAGTTTTTTAGGGTAGCTTTATTTCAGGCAACTATTGCTCTTCTCTGCCTTTGCGCTCTGGTCAGGGACACTTTGGTCCACCATGATAGGCCTCCCTAACTTCAAACCTGGAGGGCACATTCTGGAGCTTTTTTTCCTTACCTCTAGAAAGGCCTGTGTCTGTGAAAGATGTTGCAGATTTTACACTCCTGCCCCCAGGCTCCACAGCCAGCTTTGAATGTCGGGAATATTTTTACATCTCAGTATGTCCTTGATGAAGCCATCAAAGTTTCTTCTACATCCTTCTCTGTAGGTCAGTGGATGCTGACTCACCCAACATTTACATAATTAAGGGGGATCATTCAAGTGGATATTTGCAGAATACATACAATCTGCTTCAAGGTGATGTCTAGCCTTTCCAAAAGGCAGAAGCTCCTGACAACATGTAGATAGCAGTTTCATTACCATTATCTTGTGTGCTGTTGAAGGTACTCTGTTATAGATTGGAGAGTTCTGGAAGAGAAGGTGGTGGTCTCAATGAATTCAACATATGTTTGTTGAGCCCCTCGTATGTACCAGGCAGTGGTGATATGAAATTAATGTATCAGTTCCACATTTTAGAAACATCACTCTGGAGAGAGAATAGAAAATGAGTGGTAGAAAGAGAAAGGAGAAAATGGGAAGCCCTTTGCAGGTATCCAAGTAAGAGATGATAACAGCTTAGACTAAGGGTAATTTAGTCTTATTTTTTTTAAACTAGTCTTGATGGTATAAAAATTATAGTTTGGACCCATTTTGGTAAATAGAATGAACATGACATAGGAATTGATGTGAATTTTGTGGGAAACAGTGGAGTCAATATAATCATATATAGTTGGATGATGCAATTATCTTGGTTACAGAATACAGAAGAAAGAACAAATTTGGGAAGAGAAGATATATTTTAAACAAGCTGAAATTTACATATCTAAAAAGAAATTTGGAACAAGTGCTGAGATTTTAGCGATACAGAATTAAGAGTAAGAATTAAGGCAGCAGATTATTACAGTCAAGCCATAAGAATGCAGAAAATTTCAAAGGCAGAGATTATGAAAAGAATAGGAGGGTCAGCCACAGACCTCTGGGGCAGTATAATCCTTCACAGGACAGGGTAGATGAAGGGACATCCACAGAAGTACTAACAAATGAGGTTTAATGAGAGTGGGATCATCAAATCCAAGAGAGGAAAGAGATTTTTTTAAAGAAGTGATGTAAGGAATAAAAGTGTGAAATGCCTTTGAAAATTGGGAAGTATATAATGAATATAGTGAGTGCAGTTTTATTGGATTTGAGGGTACCAACAGTGAAAATTTGGTTAAATAATTAAACAGCAGAAGTTTCTTTTTTTTGCTCTCTCTTGGATCTGAAGTTGTCAAGGTTTGCTCTTACTTTAGGAATAAAATGACTTTTGAAAAATCAAAAGGTGAAGAACAATATAAGTAATCTAAATCAATAAAACTACCGAGAAAATGCATTCAAAGTAAAAAATTAACTTATATGAATTTTCCAGGTTTAAAGGGTTAAACTATAGTGTTGACAGGAATGGTGCTGAACATCTTAAAAGTACATTAGGGATCTCAGTTTCACTATTGTAGCCATTATAACCCTCAACTTGTGAAAATTTGCCAGCAAAAATACTTCATGTATTTAAAATCATAGTTACAGACAATCACCTCTGATTTCTTTTCTTAAGCTACAATTTTAAGAGTGTGAAACACTACTCAAAGAACATTTTATTTTATTTATGACACTTTAAAAGCATTTTATTTTCCTGTAAAGATAATTACATGAGCAGATCGCTCAAGCCTTTTCTATAACCAAAATTTAGAAGTTGGTATATGTAATGTCACCCTACTAATTTTAGCATGATGGAAAAGTTGATTTACATTGATAGTATTGATTAGTGTGGTCCTGAGAATTTACTTAAACTTTACTTTATTTAAAGTTTTTCTTTAACAAGGAAGAATAGGAATTAGTCACATGCCATAATAAGCCTCATGAAAGTTAATCTTCCTATCAGTGTTTGCTTCCCAGGAAACTCAACCTAAGATAATTGATATCAGAAGTGGACCAAGAAAGTAGATGATAAGGTGTTGTGTTATGGCTGGATTACTTGCTGCCAGACTGGCAATAAGGACCTCTCACTGATGATTCCTATTGGTGGAACACAGATCTTGACACAAGATAAAAGTGCAATTGTTAAAATTTTTACTTTTGGTGAACTAGGATGGTATACTGCTGGGAAGAAATGTGCTAGTTGGTATGAAGTAGGCAGCATTTGAAAATATGAGAAAAATAGTAACTATGACATCAGTGGTAATGGGTAGCTATTACTAAGCACTGTTGATGGTTGGGGTGGCTATTAGTAAGCAGTCTTGGTGGTTGTACCGTGATCAAATGATGAGAGAAATTAATAGGCAAGTGAAATGTAAGTGCAAAAGCCAGAGAGTCTCCTTAGTTGTATTTTATAAGTCCATCATCCCTTTCAAGGGAGAGCAGAGAAAACTGAGGACTTGGCCCAGGAATAAACCATCAGATTAGCTGAGCTCCCAAGGAGTTAGGTCTGATATGCCAAGTTCAGGGTCCTGTTTAGGAAAGAATGGGACCTTGATCCAGGAGATGAGAAATTTGTATTGGTGCACTGAAAAGTCTCAGAAGTCCGTGTTCTTCAGAACCCTCTGATCCTGTGTAAATGGCCCAATAATTCCGGTTAAATGATGTCACTAAGGCTTGGTTGAAGAGGATGAAGAAACTTCTCCCCAAGACAAAATTTATCTCTCAGAGCATGTACTCAATTTCCCTCCCTGCCCAAATCCCAGTGAACAGGGTTAAGTTACAGCTGTCCTATTTAAGGATAAGCAGGGTGTGATAAGAAATGAAAGGAGCTATAACCCCCCCAAAATTAGACTTAGCTAGTGGATACCAGCAGAAGCTGGGAGAGTAGGCAAGGGATATATTTCTGAGTGTGTTTGATCAAGGGATGTTGAACCAAAATTAGATTAGAGGTGATTTAGTCTTTGGGTGTCTTCTGGGATACAAGATTTAATATGCTAAAAGAACCCTAGAAGATTCTGTGAGCATGCTACTAGGGTGGCTTTTAAAAGCATGAGAAAAATGGCCCTGTAACCTAATTCAATTATTAGTTTTAACAGGTTATTTTATAGATTACCTTGGATGTTCTACATCTACATTGTCTCTAAAAATAATAATAATTGTTACTATTATTATTTGATATCCAGCGTATATTTCATGATACATCAAGTTAATCATGATCTTGTCAAGACTAAATTCTCTTTACCCTCACTCTAAATTATTTATCTTGTTAATTTGTTTGAATTGGGGATTCCTAATGTCCTAATTCTTCTGTCTCATTTAACTCCTCCTATCTTATCTTTCTTCCTTACTTAACTTCTCTTATCTAAGGCTAAATCATATCATGTGCCTTGGAACATAATGCCTCCAGCATGAACGTTACCCCCTCCTCAGTCTTCTGAATATTCAACTATTCTTTCTGAAATGAATATTTCCCATTGGATTTTTTTTTTTTTTTTTTTTGCAGTACGCGGGCCTCTCACTGTCATGGCCTCTCCCGTTGCGGAGCACAGGCTCCGGACGTGCAGGCTCAGCGGCCATGGCTCACGGGCCCAGCCGCTCCACGGCATGTGGGATCCTCCTGGACCGGGGCACGAACCCGCGTCCCCTGCATCGGCAGGCGGACTCTCAACCACTGCGCCACCTCCCATTGGATTTTAAGTACCCTTAACACTCTGACCTTTGAAAAGAAAATTTAAAAATAAGGAAAAGAGGGCCTCCCTGGTGGCGCAGTGGTTGAGAGTCCGCCTGCCGATGCAGGGGATACGGGTTCGTGCCCCGGTCTGGGAGGATCCCATATGCCGCGGAGCGGCTGGGCCCGTGAGCCATGGCCGCTGGGCCTGAGCATCCGGAGCCTGTGCTCCGCAATGGGGGAGGCCACAACAGTGAGAGGCCCGCATACCGCAAAAAAAAAAAAAAAAAAAAAAAAAAAAAAAAAATAAGGAAAAGATTTTTTCTTCTACCATCCTTATATCTCAAGATGATATCCTATTTTTTATATCTTTTCCCTTCTAGCAAAACTTTTAAAAAGTATTTTTAGCATTACCTTCATTTATTTTCTATTTAGTCACTCTTAAAACAGCTATAATTCTAAACCCTATCATCTACCCAAATTGTTCATCCCAAGTCAGCAGTAAACTCTTATGTAGCGAAATACAGTAGACATGCTTTATTATTTATCTTGATACAGCCTTGATACTTGAAACTCTTTCTTCCTTGACTTAAATAACAAAGCAATCTCCTACTTTTCCTCATCTCTCTAGCAAATCATTTGCTGTCTTTTTAGAGGTGTGCAGTTCTTTTTTCAAATATAAAATACTTGAGTGCCTCAATACCAGTTTTCTGTTCTACCCCTTTTCCCATATGTGATATCCCTGGGAAATCTTATTCATCTCTAAGATGAAATTGCCTCTTGTACAAAGAAGACATCCTAACTTTCATTCCCAGCATCTATCTCTTCTCTGAGCTTGAGTGTTATATTTAGTTGTTTTCTTGAGTTCTCCTTCTAATTCCTTAAAAGGCAACTAAAATTTGACATGTCCAAAACTGAATTTTTGAGTTTTTCCACCCAATTAATAGAGTTATTTTTATTGTTCCCAAAGTTCATTACTGGCACTGTCATCCAACCAGTAATGTATAGAAATTATGCAAATATAGGCATCATTCTGTCTACCTACCTGCCCCTGTAACCTACCTACCCATAACCACTGTATTGTCTATAAAACTTTGGTAGATTGGATTATAGTTCAAATTCTTCAGTCCCCTAGAATAGGATCATTTATCTATGCCATTTCCCATGTTATTTACAATACTTCCCTCATACTTCCCCACTCTACTGATGGGATTGTTTTCCCTCATGCACTTCTGTGACACCATTAAAACAGCATGTCACAGGTAGCTGTACCTCTTTATCACAATTGTGCCTCAGAGGAAAGGCACATGGAGCAGACCTGAACCAAACCAGTAGCCTGCTGTCCCTTAAGTCTCAGAGAAGTCCAGTCAGGATAAAATAAATGGTAATTGATTTGCATGCCTGCACATCTGTAACCTGTGAGCATGAAAATGTTTATTGTTGTAAGCCAGAAGGCTTACATTTTTAATATGCCACAGAACCTGGTGATTAAGATAATCAGTCTTATTAATTGTACCTCTTCAATATCTCTTGAACTGGTTGGCTTTTCTGCATTTCTTTCCTCTAATCAGAGTTACTATTATCTCTTAAATACTGAAATAATTGTGTAATGACTCTACCTATGTTTATTGTCTCATTATGTATTTTCTCAACATTGTTCCCAGCGCCATGCTTTGGAGATATGAATTTGATCAAAATACCTTCATTTTCTTCTAACACTTCTTTATACTTACACACTTCAAATGGTGTTCTTTCCTTTTAATAAAAGAGACAAAATTTTCAAAAGCCTTTTATAATTGGGCTTGTTGGTCTCATTTTCTCCCATGCTGCCCCATCCCCTTTACTTCAATCAAACTGACTTTGTTTGGTTCCTTTACACTTGTGTTTTCCTGGCGTTGGAATTGTACCCATGCTATTTCTCCTGACTGGCATATTTATCCAGTTTTTGTATTTTCTAGTTAACTCTTTACTGCTGTTCAGATCTCAGGTCAATTATCCCTTTCTCAAAAAATATTTCACATATTTTCTGACCAGGTCAAACTATATCATACTCTCTCATTACACTTTGGTTTTGTAGTACCTATAGCACTTGAAAATGTATATCTATTTATGTATTTTGTTACTACTTCTACTTTATATGAAAATGTAAATTCTTGAGAGCATGACTTATGTCTACTTTTGGTGACCATTATATCCTCAGTCAATAGGACAATGCCTGGTGTATAGAAGTTCCTCATTGAATAGGAATAAGTAGATTTTATTTCAACCATTGCCTCCAGAAGCAGTCAGACCAAAACTTGCTGCTGCTAAAAACTTTTGCACTGATGTCTCAGTCAGCCTCATCACACTCATTTTGCACTGAGACAACATCTTTGTTGAAATTGTTGCTTGGTTTGCAGGCATATGGATTTGCTACATCTCATCTTGCATATATGCAATCAAAGGTTTTTACACTTTGCAGATCAGCCAATTATGTTTTATTGTTGCCATTGATTGCATTGGATTACTGTTATTCATTTTAAAAGAATATTTTTTTCTGCATCTCTTAAAATATGGCACAGAGTGGAATGCTAAAACTTGAAGTTAAAAGCTGGCTGGCTCATTCTATTTTATTTCCATACTTGTTGACTCTAAATAAGCTGTCTCACTTCTAAAATGAGGAGTTGTTTAACTTTATTATTTTGGACATTTTTGAGCCTTATGTAACTTTGTTCATTCATAAGAGAAAAAATTTAAAAAGAAACTAAGAAGAAAATTTGTGAAAAATATGCTATTAAGTATGACTATTCACTAAGCATATATATATATATTTTTTTAATGAAATACATTCAATATTTAATTATATACCCTACACATTTTTTTCTTTGGTCTTTCTACTTGTTAAAACAATGGTTAATCCTTCCAGAGAAGGATTGATGTATACCAGAATAAAGATGTAACCATTTAGCTTTGACTGTCATTTAAAATTATTTTTTAGTTTCCAGCAAAATATAAATGTCCTTTTTTTGAGATAAGAGGTTTTTAATTACTTTAGCTCACTTGAGCATGAGTCCATCTTCTCATTCTTGCATACTTGAAAAATCACTGTCATTATAAACTATAGGATAGGGAAAACAATATATGACATAAAATATCCCATTCAAACCAAAAGAGGAAGGAGAAATTCCATTATTTTTCTGATCCAATAAGAATGGGCAAGAAGGAAAGGAAACAGAGCTGGGGCAAAGAAATAGAGCATGGATATACCCATGTCTTTGAGCCAAAGTCCAACGTGGGAAATACATTAGAAACGTTAGGAGGAAAACTGAAAGTAGGGACGATTCTCCCTTGTTCCTGTTTGGAACCCTGAGAAGGAAATCACTGCACAAGGAAGTCTCTTCCCTACATAATATTGATGAAGGGTCATAAGAGAGCAACAGCAGAAGAGGGAAATTGGGTTATAGATGTCACTTTTTGGTGTTTAGGGGATCGAAACATCTCTCTTCACTCCAGTGAGAGGAAAGAGAGATGCAAAGAACGCCATTAGACAGTCAAAGTTGTAGTGTACATCCAGGTACAGATTATAATCAGGTTTACAAGCTGAGCACTTTTATTATTAGCAATAGACTTGATAAATAATTTGAATAGTTTGCATTTAAAATGTAGTAAGACTTCCAGTTTCAGTCTGACACATAAATAATGTAGACTTCAGCACTCCCTTCATCACAAGAAAGAGCTGAACAAACTGAAAATCAAAAACTCTTCTTGGAAAAAAAAAAAAAAAACACCTCTTCTTGGATCCATCAGAGAATTGAAGTCACAAGGAAAATCGCTATCCCCCAAACTGAAAAGATAGATGAATACGGAAAATCACATCTTAAGTTGAGCAGCTGCTGGATCCAGCAACTGGCAGGAACACTTAAAGGTAATTACTAATGGCTAGAAACTGAGCCCTATGAAGTTTGAAAGAGAAAACTCCTGAAAGCCCAACTTTAGGAGGAGTCCAACACTTTTCATGAGTTTTACCTCCCAAAGCCCCACCAGGCTCTCAGAGTGAAGGCTGGAGAAAAATCCTCTCTATCCTCCAAGAAAAGAAGGAGAAAGATAAACTTTTGAAATACACCCAGATTCTTCTGTTCTCCTAAACACTAACAGACTGCCATTAAGAGAAACTGTTACCAGGGCCCAACTATCCTGGGAGAAAGGAAATAGCCAACTACAGCCTCATCTTGCTTTCAATATAGGGAAAGGGAAAACCCAGCTCCAACTTCACCAAACATTCCTGTTACAACTGAAGGGAGGATAAAAAAATGCTGAGAAGCATTTGTGAAGGTCATAGCCCAGTGGCACAAACTCACTAGAAGACTAAGATTTAATTATAGAATTTTAGAATGCTTCACCTGTTCCATACCTTACCATCACACCAATAATTCTCCTTTAACAGAGATTACAAAGGAAATAACTGCAAAGCTCAGATCTTATTTAACCAGGAGTCTCTTGGAAAATCAAAGACCATAGGGAAGACAAAAATAAGGACATTAGAGAAATTTTAGTGTCTGATACTATAGCTACAGCAAATACTAGACACGGCCTAACTTCTAGGCAGATAAACATAAAACATCACACTTAAAGACCTATTTATCTAAGTTTTTTTTTAAACCAATACATCATGTCCAGCTTTCAATGAAAAATTACAAGACATACTAAAAGGCAAAAACACAGTCTGAAGAAACAAAATAAGCAACAGCACGGAATACATATATGGCAGAAATTTTGGAATTATCACAACAGGAATTTAAAGCAACTGTGATTAAAATATGAAGGGCTATAATGGAAAAAGTAGATGTACAAGAACAAATAGGTAATGTAAGCAGAGAGATGAAAACTCTAAAGAAAGAATCAAATCGTGAGAAGACCTTCAAGATGGCGGAGGAGTAAGACGTGGAGATCACCTTCCTCCCCACAAATACATCAAGAATACATGTGGAACAGCTGCTACAGAACATGTACTGAATGCTGGCAGAAGACCTCAGACTTCCCAAAGGGCAAGAAACCACCCATGTACTTGGGTGGGGCAAAAGAAAAAAAAAAACAAACAGACAAAAGAATAAGGAGGGGACCTGCACCTCTGGAAGGGAGCTGTGAAGGAGGAAAAGTTTCCATACACTAGGAAGCCCCTTCACTTGCAGAGATGGGGGGTGGGGGTGGGGGAAGCTTCAGAGCCACGGAGGAGAGCGCAGCAATAGGGGTGCAGAGGGCAAAGCGGAGAGACTTCTGCACAGAGGATGGGTGCCGACCAACACTCACCAGCCTGAGAGGCTTGTTTGTTCACCTGCTGGGATGGGTGGGGGCTGGGAGCTGAGGCTCCAGCTTCAGAGGTCAGATCCCAGGGAGAGGACTGGGGTTGGCTGCATGAAGAAAGCCTGAAGGGTGATAATGTGCCACAGCTAGCCAGGAGGGAGTCCGGGAAAAACTCTGGACCTGCCGAAGAGGCAAGAGTCCATTGTTCCGGGGTGTGCAAAGAGAGGAGATTCCTTCTCTGTCTGCACACAGAAGGCAGAGCACCACTAAATAAGCTCCAGAGATGGGCATGAGCCATGGCTATCAGTGCAGACACCAGAGACGGGCATAAAACACTAAGGCTGCTGCTGCAGCCACCAAGAAGCCGGTGTGCAAGCACAGGTCAATATCCACACCCCTGCACCCCCCCATCTGGGAGCCTGTGCAGCCCTCCACTGCCAGGGTCCTGTGATCTAGGGACAACTTCCCCGGGAGAACACACGGCATGCCTCAGGCTGTTGCAATGTCATTTTGGCCCCTGCTGCCGCAGGCTCGCCCACATTCCATTCCCCTCCTTTTTCCCCCTGGCCAGAGCCCTCTAATCAGCTGCTCCTTTAACCCGCTCCTGTCTGGGCAAAGAGCAGACACCAGAAGGCGACCTACATGCAGAGGCGGGGCCAAATCCAAAGCTGAACCCCTGGAGCTATACGAACAAAGAAGAGAAAGGGAAATTTAGCCATGCAGCCTTAGGAGCAGTGGATTAAATCTCCACAGTCAACTTGATGTATCCTGCATCTGTGGAATACATGAATAGACAGCGAATCATCCCAAAATTGAGGCAGTGGACTTTGGGAGCAACTGTAGACTTGGGGTTTCCTGTATGTGACTGGCCAGCTTCTGATTTTTATGTTTATCTTAGTTTAGTTTTTAATACTTCTTAGCATTGGTGGATTTGTTTATGGGTTTGGTTGCTCTTTCCTTTTTTATTTTTATCACTTTTTAAATTTTAATTATTTTTTAATTTTAATAACATTCTTTTATTTTTTTCTTTCTTTGTTTTATTTTCTCCCTTTTTTTCTGAGCCATGTGGCTGACGGGGTCTTGGTGCTCTGGTCAGCTGTCAGGCCTGAGCCTCTGAGGTGGGAGAGCTGAGTTCAGGACATTGGACCACCAGAGACCTCCCGGCCCCATGTAATATCAATCGGTGAGAGCTCCGCCATATGGTCACCTTATCTTTGATAAAGGAGGCAAGAATATACAATGGAGAAAAGACAGCCTCTTCAATAAGTGGTGCTGGGAAAACTGGACAAGCTACATGTAAAAGAATGAACTTAGAACACTTCCTAACACCGTACAAAAAAATAAACTCAAAATGGATTAAAGACCTAAATGTAAGGCCAGACACTATAAAACTCTTAGAGGAAAACATAGGCAGAACACTCTATGACATAAATAACAGCAAGGTCCTTTTTGACCCACCTCCTAGAGAAATGGAAATAAAACCAAAAATAAACAAATGGGACCTAATGAAATTTAAAAGCTTTTGTACAACAAAGGAAAACATAAACAAGATGAAAAGACAACCCTCAGAATGGGAGAAAATATTTGCAAGCGAAGCAACTGACAAAGGATTAATCTCCAAAATATTCAAGCAGGTCATACAGCTCAATACCAAAAAGCAAACAACCTACTCCAAAAATGGGCAGAAGGCCTAAATAGACATTTCTCCAAAGAAGACATACAGACTGCCAACAAACACATGAAAGGATGCTCAACATCACTAATCATAAGAGAAATGAAAATCAAAACTACAATGAGGTATCACCTCACACCAGTCAGAATGGCCATCATCAAAAAATGTAGAAACAATAAATGCTGGAGAGGGTGTGGAGGAAAGGGAACCCTCCTACACTGTTGCTGGGAATGTAAATTGATATACCCACTATGGAGAACAGTATGGAGGTTCCTTAAAAATTTAAAAATAGAACTACCATATGACCCAGCAATCCCACTACTGGGCATATACCCTGAGAAAACCATAATTCAAAAAGAGTTATGTACCACAATGTTCATTGCAGCACTATTTACAATAGCCAGGACATGGAGGCAACCTAAGTGTCCATCGACAGATGAACAGATAAAGATGTGGCACATATATACAATGGAATATTACTCAGCCATAAAAATAAACGAAATTGAGTTATTTGTAGTGAGGTGGATGGACCTAGAGTCTGCCGTACGGAGTGAAGTAAGAAAGAGAAAAACAAATACTGTATGCTAACACACATACATGGAATCTAAAAAAAAAGTTGGTTCTGAGGAACCTAGGGGCAGGACAGGAATAAAGATGCAGATGTAGAGAATGGACTTGAGGACATGGGAGGGGGAAGGGTTAGCTGGGACGAAGTGAGAGAGTGGCATTGACATATATATACTACCAAATGTAAAACAGATAGCTAGTGGGAAGCCGTTGCATAGCACAGGGAGATCAGCTCAATGCTTTGTGACCACCTAGATGGGTGGGATAGGGAGGGTGAGAGGGAGATGCAAGAGGGAGGGGATATGGGGATCTAAGTATACATATAGCTGATTCACTTTTTTATACAGTAGAAACTAAACACAACAATGTAAAGCAATTATACCCCAATAAAGATGTTAAAAAAAATGTTAATAGTCCCTTCAGGAATCCAACTGGGATGTTAACTTGAAGTGAGAAAATCAACTTATGGGATAAAAATATCCAAAAACAAAACAGGAAGAAAAATAAATAAATTTTGGACTAGATTCTGGAGTAACACACTTAATGATATAAGTAAAGAGAAAACAGTAGCATGTACGATACTCTGTATTTTGTGTTATTCTGAGAACTCTTCACGTATTATGTCATTTGATGCTAATAACCTGTAAAGAGGGAAAGAAAGAAAAGAAAAAAAGAATCAAATCGTAAATGTTAGGAATCAGAAAGCTGTAACAAAAATGACAAATGCCTTTGATGGTTTCATCAGTAGACTGGACGACTCATAGAGCTTGAACATATGTCAACCGAAACTTCCAAACTGAAAATAGAAGAGAAAAAAGTATGAAAAAAATGCAACAGAATATTCAGGAGCTGTGGGACAGTAACAAAATGTGTAACATGTGCATAGTGAGAACACAAGGGGAAGAAAGAAACAGAAGAAATATTTGAACTTTTAATGGTTGACAGAATTAATTCTTAATCATTTTCTTTGACGATTAATGACAGACAACAAACCACAGATGCAAGAAGCTGAAAGAACCCAAAGTAAGATAAATTCCCAAAAAATCTAAAGCTAGGCATATCATATTCTAACTGTAGATAATCAAAGACAAAAAATATTGAAGGAAGGCAGTAAAAAGCAACACCTTACCCTATAGAGAAACAAAGATAAGAATTGTCAAATTTCTCCTGAGAAACCATACAAGCAAGAAAAGAGTGGAGTGAAATATTTAAGTATTGAAAGAAAAAAATCAACCTAGAGTTCTAGGTGAAATTAGCCTTCAAAAGTGAAGAAGAAATAAAGGCTATATCAGAAAAATAAAAACAAAAATAAAAATCGAGAGAATTTGTTTGAGAACATGTGTGTAATGAGTTATATCTGCCTTGTGAGTTATATCTGCTGATAATCTACAGCACAGAGAATATAGCCAATATTTTACAGTAACTATAAATGGAATATAATCTTTAAAATTTTTGAATCACTATGTTGTACACCTGAAACATATAATATTGTACATCAACCGTACCTCAATTAAAAAAAATTTTTTTAAAGGAACAAGCATGGAATATCATCTTTTAAATTTGTGTGTGGCAGGCCTATGAATTTGGGTCTGAGACCATGTCCTGTGATTGATTTAGATGAATCCTCTCATAACCGTGTTCAATACTTAAAAGGCCTTCTCTCTTCCCTGGAAACTCTGAGACATAAAACATAATAAGAACCTGGAAGGACCTTCCAGAAGAAGTCTGCTACCTCAACTAACCAAAAGATCTCACCTACATAAAAGTGATGTGCAGGAAGGACAGGCTGTCACTGCACTGGGAGAGACCCCTTCAAGTGCTGCTGATCGCCCATATGGCTATCAAAGTGGAGAAAACAACATCTGGCTTCATGCTCCTCCTGTGAAGTAAGCACCTCAGGAGAACTCGACTGTGTTTCCTACTAAAGTCTTAAAATATAAGTTTCCTAGAGTAACTAAAATTGGTAGTAAACTAAACTAAAAGGAGGTATTCTACAGATATAACTCAACTGATAATCTACAGACTTGCCTTGCAAGAAATATTAAGAGCTTACTCAGAGAGAAAGAAAATGACATAGCTTAGAAACTGAAAGCTACATAAACAAAAGGAAAGTGTTAGAGAAGGAATATGTGAAGGTAAAATAAAATCTTTTATTTTCTTATTCTTAATTTATCTACAATTAAGTTGAAAATAATAATAGCAACGATGTATTTGGTTTTTATAACCTATTGATAAGTGAAATGTATGACAATGTTACAAAGGCGTAGGAGAAAGGAATCAAGAATAATTTTTTATAAGGTACCTGCATTACCTATGAAGTGATATACTATTAAATTTTAGGTGTATATTATAAACTCTATGGTACTACTAAGGGGAAAAAAAAGAGTTGGAGAAAAATTATGTGCTAACAGAGGAAAAAAATGGAATTATGTAAAATGTTCAATTAAAACCAGAGAATGCATATAAAGAGCCAAAACAAATAAAAAGAAATAAAAAACAAGAGCAGTGAATAGAAAACAGTTACAAACATAATAAGTATTAATTCAGCTGTATCAGTAATCACTTTAAATGTGAATGGTCTAAATATAAAAATTACAAGTCACTCTCTGGATGGATAAAAAAACAAACTCAATTATGTCTATAAGAAACTCATTTAAAATATAAAGACACAAAGATTAAAAGCAAAGGGATAGGGCTTCCCTGGTGGTGCAGTGGTTGAGAGTCCACCTGCCGATGCAGGGGACATGGGTTCGTGCCCCAGTCTGGGAAGATCCCACATGCTGCAGAGTGGCTGGGCCCATGAGCCATGGCCGCTGAGCCTGCGTGTCCGGAGCCTGTGCTCCGCAACAATGAGAGGCACGCGTATCGAAAAAAAAAAAAAAAAAAGCAAAGGGATAAAGATATACCATTCTAACACTAATCAAAAGCAAACTGGGGGCTTCCCTGGTGGCGCAGTGGTTGAGAGTCCGCCTGCCGATGCAGGGGACACAGGTTCGTGCCCCGGTCCGGGAAGATCCCACATGCTGTGGAGCGGCTGGGCCCGTGAGCCATGGCCGCTGAGCCTGCACATCTGGAGCCTGTGCTCCGCAACGGGAGAGGCCACAACAGTGAGAAGCCACGTACCACAAAAAAAAAAAGTAAACTGGACTATTAGTTTCAGGTAAAACTGATTTCAGAACAAGACAAATTATCAGGGATGAAGATGACATTAAATAATGATAAAGGGTACTTTCCATGAAAACATATCAATCCGTAATGTGTATGGGTCTAACAAGAAAGCGTCAAGATACATAAAAACCGATAGAGAAGGCAAAAACCGATAGAGAAGAAGTAAGGAGAAACAGAAGAATTCACTTTTATTGTTCGTGACTTCAATACATCAGCAACTGACAGATCCATCAGGCAGTACTAATTCAGGATATAGTTGGTAAACAGCACCATGAATTTACTGGATATTATTGACATTTGTAGAATACTTTATCCAAAAGCAGCAGAATACACATGCTTCTTAAGGTCACAGAAAACATTTGCCAAGATAAACCACAATCTGAAACACAAAACACACTAACAAATTTAAAGGAATAGAAAGTATTGTAAAGTATGCCCTCAGACTACAATGGAATTAAACTAGAAATCAAGAACAGGAAGATAGTTAGAAAACCTCAAAATATTTAAAGAATAAGTAAAAGCCTTTAAAATAACATGTGGGATAAGGAAGAAGCCTTAAGCGAAATTTAAAACATTTTTACCTAATTAAAAATGAAAAGTTAATTTATCAAGATTTGTAAGATTAAACAAAATCAGTGCATAGATGAAAAATTAGAGCATTCAATTAATTTATTAGGGGGAAAAAAGGTTCTAAAATAATTTGTGCCTCTACTTTATAAAAGAAGAGCAAATTAAATTGAAAGTAAGCAGAAGAAAAGAAAAACCACGAAGAAGAAATCCAGGAAATTGATAATAGGAAATCATTAGAGAAAATCAACAAAACCAAACAGTGGTTCTTTGAAAAGATCAGTAAAACTAATAAACCACCAACCAAGCTAACCAAGAATAAAAAGAGGAAAGACATAAATTAGTAACATTGGAAATGAAAAGGGGCCCATGACTACTGATCTGATGGACACTAAAGGGTAATACAAGAATAATATGACCATCTCTATGCCCATAAATTTGATATCTTAGTTGAAATGTACTAATTCCTTGATAGATACAGCACCACAACTCACACAAGGAGAAATAAGGTACTCTCAATAGGCCTATATTACTAAAAAAAAAGAATCATTAACTAGTAACTTTCCCAAACAGAAAGCATGAAGACCCAGATAGTTTCACTGGAGAAGTATACCAAACATTTAAGGAAAGAATGTTACCAATTCCTTATGATTTCTTCCAGAAATAGAAAATAGAGAGTACTCCCTAACTCATTTTATTAGGCCAGCAACACCGATTCCAAAGTCAGACAAGGCACCACAAGAAACTACAGGCCAGTATCTCTGAATGTAAGATGCAAAAATCCTCAAATATTAGCAAGTCATATCCAACAAGGTATAAAAATAATTATACATCATGGCCTGGTGGAACTTACTCCATGCATGAAGGATGAGTTCAACTCTCAAAAACCAAGTAATGTAATCCATCACATCAATAGGGTAAAAACCCTGATCTACAGATCAATATTCATCCTAAACATATTTTTTTACAAAAGCAATTAGAAATATGACTGATAGTCACGAGAACAAAAAGCAATAGATAAAGAAGCACAGATGATCTAGATGTTAAAAATAACCAATATGAATGTTGAAAAAAGAGAAAAATACGATGACAATAGGAAAAAAGGATGATTTTCAATACAGAATTATAATTTAGACGTGAATAAAGCAATGTGCATGAATTGGAAGAATCAATATTGTAAAGATAATTTCCCCCCAATTGATAACATAAGTTCATTGCAATTACATCAAACTCCAAGTAAATTTACTCTGATATTTTCTCTGGTCACTGATACATTTTGATTTATATTTTTTGTTTGAATATTATGTGCTTAAGCCTGTTGTGGAAATACAGTTAAAACCCAGACCTCATCCCAACCCGGAAAACCTCTTCACAAAGGTAGAAGAGAAAACACAATTTTATTGTTGAATAAGTGTTATATCAGAATGTAGTATGCATCACAGGCAACCCACTAAGAGATGCAAAGACAGAAATTTTACCCCTTTATATAGTCAAGCAGATATAACTCATTACACACATGTTCTCAAATAAACAATAAATAGCTCACAAGTAAGAGAGAGGACTTAATAGCACCATGTGTCACATATAATTCATCCTAAATATACTTGGGGATTAGCCAATTTTCTTTATCCAAGAAAGAGGTCTTTTTGCAGCTTGTAGTGAGACCCACTGAAGTTAGGCCCCTGAACTCCCATAGGAACTGGGAGATAGGGGCAGTATCCTTGATGATTGCATTTCAAAGATGGTTCCTAGATTATTAAGAAAAATAATACTGGGTCTCATAGCTAGCAAGAGGCTTATTTGGCTTTTTAAAAGCTTTATAAGATTTCAAAAAGACAGAGGACGAATTTAAGTTTTCTGAAGTAACTGCTGTAAGAAAGGCAGGGGGTAGATGGGGAAGGAGGTGAGTCTCTTCCCTTGTTTTCAAGGGAAAAATTAGCTTCTTATTTTTAAATTGTATTTGCCCTTAAAATATCCTCCCTGCATTAGTGTAAAATAGTAGCATTGCAATTTTCTAACCATCTCCATTGCTGTTTCTACCTTCCTCTGGGTAATTCTCAGTCGTCTAAATATCCAGCAAGTCCATAATAAAGAAAAGCAACTATCAGAATTACCATAGAATTACTGAAAAATTTAAAAGTCAGTACATTATTTGCCTGGGGGAATAACCTTTGAGTATGTCATACCAGTGGTGAAAAGTTAAATCAGATTCTTGATTAGCATTGTGCAGCATTTTTCTTAGTCATACATTAATTTTACAAATTGCTGTGATGCTCTATTGCTTGTGTTTTCAAATGGTTAACTCTCTGAGTATTATTTGGCAATTCCTTGTGAAGTCTTATGCAGTTCAAACCTAAGGAGTAGCTTAACTCTGAAGACTGATAATCTACATTTTTAGTTGAGTTTTTGTTTGTTTGTTTTTGGGAAGCTCAATAAATTTCACCTGAGTAACATAAGTACCATAACATTTATGTGACAGTTTGGACTGTCACTTAATAATTGTTCTCTTACCAGTAATTTTTCCCAGATGTGATACACAAAGACATTCATGGCCATCATCTAGTGTCAAAATGTTATTATGTGGCACCCAGTGAAATTTGTTTAATGCATATTGCTCTGTTTCAAATCTTGCGTCAGGTATAAATCAATAGTTATACTTTTATAGTAGTCAACTAAATCTCCATAAATAACACAGTTCATCTTTGTTTATCTGTTTATACTGGGTCCAGAGAAAACTCGCATCCCAAAGTTCATCTAATGACATTAGACCTGTTTTTTTTTTTTTCAGTCTCTATGTAAATGCCAGATTTCTGTTTGTCTATTACATGGATGCCGTTTTCTTTTCTACATCATCCTTCCAGTCAAATGTTTTTGTGTCATATTTAGGGCATAAGTACTTGGATATGCATATCAATTAGTTTTACTTTGTAATTATCAAAAATTACTAATGAATATTTTCCCACCTTTACTCTGTCAATAATTAATCTGTTGGATGTAGTCCAGACCGTGTTTGAACTGGAAGTATAATTTAGAGTTACTTGGAGATGAGGTTATGGGAGCTGTAAGTGGGAGCACAGAACCAAAAAATAAGGTAGCAAAAATCATGTTTATTTTCTAATAAAATTTGATTTTTAAAGTGATTAAAAAACCCTACTGTGAATAGGACAGCAGTGTGTCTATGAGAATAGTAAAGAGCCTGTAGAATACCTCCTTTTAGTTTAGTTTACTACCAATTTTAGTTACTCTAGGAAACTTATATTTTAAGACTTTAGTAGGAAACACAGTCGAGTTCTCCTGAGGTGCTTACTTCACAGGAGGAGCATGAAGCCAGATGTTGTTTTCTCCACTTTGATAGCCATATGGGCGATCAGCAGCACTTGAAGGGGTCTCTCCCAGTGCAGTGACAGCCTGTCCTTCCTGCACATCACTTTTATGTAGGTGAGATCTTTTGGTTAGTTGAGGTAGCAGACTTCTTCTGGAAGGTCCTTCCAGGTTCTTATTATGTTTTATGTCTCAGAGTTTCCAGGGAAGAGAGAAGCCCTTTTAAGTATTGAACACGGTTATGAGAGGATTCATCTAAATCAATCACAGGACATGGTCTCAGACCCAAATTCAAAGGCCTGCCACACACAAATTTAAAAGATGATATTCCATGCTTGTTCCTTTAAAAAAAATTTTTTTTATTGAGGTATGGTTGATGTACAATATTATATGTTTCAGGTGTACAACATAGTGATTCAAAAATTTTAAAGATTATATTCCATTTATAGTTACTGTAAAATATTGGCTATATTCTCTGTGCTGTATAATATATCCTGTAGCTTATTTTTTTTTATGCATAGTAGCTTGTACCTTTTCATCTCCTACTCCTATCTTGTCCTTCCCTCCCTCCCTCTTCCCACTGATAACCACTAGTTTGTTCTCTATATCTGTGAGTCTGTTTCTTTTTTGTTATATTCACTAGTGTGTTTTACTTTTTAGATTCCACATGTAAGTGATATCATACAGTATTTGTCTTTCTCTGTCTGACTTGTTTAACTAAGCATAATACCCTCCAAGTGCATCAATGTTGTTACAAATGGCAAAGTTTCATTCGTTTTTATGACTGAGTGGTATTCCATTGTGTGTATTTATGTATCTTCTTTTCCATTCATCTGATGATGGATGCTTAGGTTGCTTCCATATCTTGGCAGTTGTAAATAATGCTGCTGTGAACATTGAGGTGCATGCATCTTTTCAAATTAGTGTTTTCATATTTTGCAGATGTATACCCAGGAGTGGAATTGTTGGATCATAGGATAGTGCAATTCTTACTTTTTGAGGAACCTCCACACTGTGTGCACAGTGGCTGCACCAGTTTACATTCCCACCAACAGTGTACAAGGGTTCCCCTTTCTTTACATCCTCGCCAACGTTTGTTATTTGTGGTCCTTTTGATTATAGCTATTGTGACAGGTGTGAGCTGATCTCTCATTGTGGTTTTAATTTGCACTTCTCTGATGATTAAGAGCATTGCACTTCTCTGATGTTGAGCATTTTTTCATTGTCTGTTGCCATCTGTATATCCTCTTTGAAAAATGTCTATTCAGGTCTTCTCATTTTTTATTGGGTTTTTTTTTTGATGTTGAGTTGTATGAGATGTTTATATATGTTGGATATTAACTCCTTATTGGTCACATCATTTCATATCATTTGCAAATATTTTCTCCTATTCAGTAGGTTGTTTTTTCATTTTGCTGAAGGTTTCCTTTGCTGTGCCAAAGTTTTTAAGTTTAATTAAGTCCCATTTGTTTGGTTTTGCTTTTATTCCTTTGCTTTAGGAGACAAATCCAAGAAAATAATACTACGATTTATATCAAAGAGGGTTCCATCTGTGTTTTTCTAGGAGTTTTATGGTTTCCACTCTTACATTTAGGTCTTTAATCCATTTTTGGTTTATTTAGAATTGCAAAGTTTCTTTCATCTCCCTACCTTCGACACGAGTGGGGAAAATGTAGCCACAGAATGTTTTTTTCTGTTACAGTGATTCCTCTTGTGGTCCCAGAATTTTAGTTACCCCCAAAACAATTCAGTTTCCTTTGTCTGTATCTCTTCATCAGAAATATAAATTCAGACCCATACTATGGGAGTCTCAGGTTTACATTCCACACTGAAGACACACTGGATTTCTGAGCTGTGACAAGTTTCCCCAATATTTTCTAAGCCAGTGGAGGTGTTTGGTTTTGGTTTTGGTTTTGGTTTTTTTAAATTATTCCTTTCCAAAGTCAAGTCAGCCTTTTAAAAAAGCTTTAGTTGAGGATCTTCAGTTACAGCAATATACTTCATATGAGTTTAATTCCACCTTTTCTATCTTCTAATGCAGCGGTCCCCAACCTTTTTGGCACCAGGGACCGGTTTCGTGGAAGACAGTTTTTCCACAGACTGGGGTGGGGTGGGGGTGGTTTCGGGATGATTCAAGCACATTACATTTATTGTGCACTTTATTTCTGTTATTTTTGCATTGTAATATATAATGAAATAATTCTACAACTCATCATAATGCAGCGTCAGTGGGAGGCCTGAGCTTGCTTTCACTTGCCACTCACTGATAGGGTTTTGATATGAGTCTGCAAGCAGTTGATTTATTATGGTCTCTGTGCCGTCAAACCTCTCTGCTAATGATAATCTGTATTTGCAGCCGCTCCCCAGCACTAGCATCACCACCTCAGCTCCACCTCAGATCATCAGGCATTAGATTCTCATAAGGAGCACGCAACCTAGATTGCTCCCAGTAGGGTCCACAATAGGGTTCGAACTCCTATGAGAATCTAATGCCACCACTGATCTGACAGGAGGTGGAGCTCAGGCGGTAATGCAAGCGATGGGGAGTGGCTGTAAATACAGATGAAGCTTTGCTTGCTCGCCCACTGCTCATACCCTGCTGTCCAGCCTGGGGGTTGGGGACCCCTGTTCTAATAGAAATTATGGTCTAGCTCCTAGTGTCATTGTTTGAGCTTCCTGGGCCACCACAGAATCAAATTATATGTTTACCACTGCCTTTCAGCTCTCTTCATTTATGGTAACTTGAGATGTCCATTTTTTTCCTTCCCAAACACAATTGTGGGTTACATTTTTTACCTTTAATTTATGATTTAAATATGTATGTTGTTTACAGTGACGATAGTAGGAGAAAAAGGGGAGGGATGTCTATAAACATTTTGATAGGTCATGGAGTCCGAAGAAACTGTAAGCCATTTTCTGTGTAATATGAGATAAAGCTTAAGAAATCCTGTGGAGGGGACTGTTTTCTAATACTTGAAGGATAAGTAAAAGACTGGTATGCAAATATAACAGAGACTATAATTGAAAGGGGATGAGGGACTATGATTGTAAGGAGTTAAAGTGCTTTGCATAATAATGGAATGGCTTGAATATGTTCTGTTAGTGTTCTTTCTTTCTATACTGTAGCATCACCAGGAGCATGTGCCCTACCTCAGACTTACTGTGCAATCTGCGTTTAAATAAGGTCCCCAGATGATTTATAATGAACATTCAAGTTTGAGAAGCCCTGTTGTAATGAATTGAATAAGATGTGTCAGGGCTGTGTATTTTAATTTCTGTCATGTCTGCTAATTTTAATTATTTGCATAATCTATTTAATACTGTCCATTTATTATCCTTGAATCTCTGGTAAAGAGCTATTAAACTATTTCAACCTAGTCTCAGTACAAAAGAAAATTGAGTCATGCATGTGCATCTGCTTTGGGTCAGAGTGACAAAAGAGAGATAAGTGTCCTAAGAGATCACTGTGGTAAGAAACAGGAACTTCAACACATTAGGTGTTAAGTATTCCAACCTGCAGAAGATATTGAGAAGCTGCACAGTCAGTAGCCTATAGATAAAATAGCCCTTGAGATCCAAAGGTAGTGGCACAGACAGCTATCTGAATTGATTCTACACTGTGCCAGTGGTTGGAACTGGATAAATATTTGTTGAATTAAATTGAAATACAGTGAATAAAAGCTTCTTGTCGTGTGGATTATTTCATTATTTATTCATTTTGTTCTCCCGTGTAACTATACTAAGCCTACCTCTCTGGATCTTCTACAAATTAATCTTCATTTCGCCCTCTGAAACTTTACACAATAAGCCTATGTTCTTATGTAAAAAGCAGCCCATCAATATTTGAAGCTGTCTGTTATGATATCCCAAGCTCAAGTGCCCAACACCTTATTTCTTCTACATGCTAACCACACTGACATTTTTCACATATCTTCCCTGGGATTCATTTATCCAGACTGTTCATCTTTGTGACCACAGTACTGTTATCAAGCATAAATGTGTTAGTGTCTCTTTTGAAAGAGAGAGACACGAATTAGAGAGGCACAGGAGAGACTGTTTTCCTCTTCATATCGCAAAGGATATTCTGAGGATTTCAAAGCTGTAAAGAGTTGAAAGAATTAAGCTGAAGAAAACTCATCTGAAGTGTTTGAATAGACAAGATCAATGACTGCTGGTTAAATGAGAGGCGCATAGAAACTCCACTGTAAAATGAGTTAAATGGTAATTGAAAATACCTGCAGAAAATTTGATTTGAATCTGGGGAAACTACAAAGGTAGCCAGATAATAAGAAATGCGTTTCCTAAGCCCGTTTGATACTGTCAATGTACCTTAGTCAGTAGATGTTCAGTTAGTCTCATTAAAAGAATTAATTTAAATGCATCAAACTTTTCATATTAAAGGTAGTGTTGTGGAAAACTTTGTGTGCACCTGGAGTTATTTTCCAAGTGGATCTACAGGGATAGGTCATTTAAACTAATTTTTAGAAGTTTTTAAAATATTTTATTAAACTCTGCTATATTTTGCAAAATTGATAAACTTAGAATGTCATTTATTTTACATGAATTCAAATCATAAACTTACAGATGTTTCAAGTATACTCTACTGTCTCTTGTACCTATGGCAAATATTCCAAAATATTATCTTGAAGCCTCATGTTATTGAGGATTATATCATTGTACTCTGTCAAAATGAAGACATCAGTGCTTGGAAAATATAAATTCAAGTGTGTATATAAATAAATAGAAAAATTTCAAATATTTAGAGATGATATAAGAAAGTCAAGGATTGGAGAAGTAGCTGAGAACTTCAAATATACTTGGGTGTAAGCTAAAATCAACTAACCAATACATGGTAGCCAAGCCACTTTTATATACTCAGACAGTGAGAATATTATTAAGGTCTCAAATGGTCACAAAATGAAACAGTTATTTCCAGCTTAATGAAGTTAAAGCCTGTGATGTAGATCCTCAAGGACAGGGGCAAAACGAGCAGAATAAGCTAAGAATCAGGGATCCAGAGAAAGAATCAAAATTATAATCTTAAGAGATAACATAAAGCAATGTAGTAATAACATAGAAGCTTCAGGTAGACAGTTTTTTATTAATGGTCATTTTAGATGGATTCGGAGACCTGGAAATCTAATAGCAAAGACTCAAAGGAATAAAAAAAGGAGGCTCAGACAGGCTAATGTATGGATTAAGATCTACAGTTGAATTGGGATCAGGGTTAGTAGCCAGGAAATCAGGTTTTAAGCAGCAATACATAGAGGTCAACATTTAGATTCTAAATATGGACACACCTGGTTTAGTTGTGAGCTATGCCTTTATAGAATACAGGAATATGGATTAAAGAAATCAGTGACTTTGCTTATATAGTATCACATTGTTCCTGTCTTTGTATGGAAGAGGAGGGTAAAGCATACAGAACAATGAGAATGCTATTTATGTTAAATAAATTGCTATAGATTTTAATTGTAACAAATATAGAAAGAGACCAATGTAAGCAGTTGCTACTGAAAAAAGATAAAAGTTGACTTGGTCATTCAGAGATCTTTTGAAGAATGCACTGTCAAGCTGTGTGTGTGTTCTAGAAGCTCTGGAGTAAATCTTGGCTTGGCCATCTAATACCTGTGTGGCCTAGGACATGTTACTTAATTTCTCTGTGTCTTTGATTGTGCAATTGCAGAATAAGAATAGGAATATAAGTTGCTTTGTTGTTGTGCTGTAGTTTTCTCAGGTCTTTCACTGAAGAATTAAAATGTTACATGGAAATGAACTCGGAAATAGTTTTATTTCTTTAAGATATGTTCTGTTATGCACCTGGTTTCCAGCCGCAGTCTTTAATTCAGCTCTGTAATGATATCAGAGGGAATATGACGTAATGGGTGCAGGGAGCTGTAAAAATGAAATACCACCATTAATCTTCATCTTGAAACTCCAGATTTCTTATGAATCATATTGTCATCAATAGTCTCCTGCAAAGTCGAAAAATGTATTCTACAGTAAGAGACAATAAATCGAAGAGACTTGCTGAAGGTCAATGAAGACTAAGGCTTTTAGCATCTAAGAGGCTAGAATTAAAAAAGATTTGAGGGCTTCCCTGGTGGCGCAGTGGTTGAGAGTCCACCTGTCGATGCAGGGGACTCGGGTTCGTGCCCCGGTGTGGGAAGATCCCACATGCCGCGGAGCAGCCGGGCCCGTGAGCCATGGCTGCTGAGCCTGCGCATCCGGAGCCTGTGCCCCACAACGGGAGAGGCCACAACAGTGAGAGGCCTGCGTACCGCAAAAAAAAAAAAAAAAGATTTTTTTGACACCTACTTTGAACTCAGATGAAGTATGGTTTACTCTTTGGGAAGAATCTTATATACTTATGGGCCTGAGATAGAATGTAAACATATGGTTGAGCATGAAATAGATCAGACTTATCTTAAGAGGAAGATGTTTCCTTACTTGGGAGAGAGAAAACAATGTGATGGATCAGGATATGGTATGTATTTGAACATGTGAGTGAGAATGAGAATGAGGGAATAATATTTTCTGTGATTATGTCAAATTATTATTTTCTATAGAAAGAATGCTGCAGCATAAACCAAAGCCAGTAGGAACAGCTTAAGTCTCACAAGAGTATTAGAGTAAGCAAATAATTAAAGTTTTGTTTTTACTTATGGGGGAAATTCTGAGACTTCAAGCTTGGAAAAAGCTAGCATAGAAATAATCCAAAAAAAGGAAAAACATCAATAAGCCCAAGGTATCATATAGTAGTGGAGAGTCTAGAGTCTAAAGGTGACAATATCATGGGGCAGTTAATAGGACAGTAAATAGGATGAGTGTGAAAACAGGAGTCATAAGTTTAGAAGTGAAAATTTGGGAAGATATATCACAACATAGAAATTCTTGCATGAGAAAAAGTATATTGATAGTCCATACTATAATTTCCAGCATGTTAGGTACTGTAACAGTAACAGTCTTAGTAAAGAACATGCATTTCTGAAGTTAAAATTTGATTCCTTGTATGCAATCTGCATGGGATATATATCTGATTCTTTTAATATGAAGATAGAGGCTATTTAAGTTTCTCAATCTGCTTTTTTAAATTCCGTCTTGACTTCTTTATAGTAATTCATGGATTCTACATTGATTTAACTAGCATTGCTTGTTATACTAAACTATATTAACATGCAGTTTTATTTCATACGTTCAACTGATAAACATCCTAGGGTAGGAAGTGCCTTTTGGAGGCAGGCCTATCAGGGGCAGTGTTCATTTTTATGTTATTTGTGACAAAAATTATTTTTTAATGTTGATCGAAATGTCTGTGTTTTTCACTGAAAACATTAGAGGTAAAACATATATAAAATATGATATGTTTCCAGCTGGTCACATTGTAATTTTCTTTTAGCCCCTGTATTTAAGACTTCAAGTTCTGGTGTTAAACTTACTTTGTTTAAATTCCAGCTCCAATATGTACTAGCTATGAGGCCTTAATTGAATTATTTCTTTTCTCTGTGCCTCTGTTTTCTAAACTGTAAAGTTGGGTATCTACTTCAAATGGTTCTTATGAGAATTAAATGGGATATTATTGTAAATTGACTAGAAGAATGCCTGGCACATAATATGCATACAACAAATATTTGATAACATTATCATGTTGGCAATCAAAAGGACAAAATTCTCATGAAGTGACATTAAATATTTTTCACAATTATCTCATTGCCCTGTAATAAAATTTAAGGAGCCATAGCACAGTGAATATTGATTAAACTCTATGGCTTACTAAGATTTTTCTTAAATTTTATTTAGAAATTTACACTTTATAATTGCTGTTGTCATGTTACTGAGTATCCATAAAATGTTTTTAATTTTTATATCCCACCTTTACCAGTTACAAATAGTGAAAGGATCATTTCACCTGTGCAGCAGAAGCAAAACAAAAAAAATTTAGATCATGTTTAATAATTTATCTTAATTAAAAATTCTGTGACTGTGAAGATAGAGCCTTTCAGTATTTTCAGTGCTGTAGAACTCCAGGTAGACAATTTAAAATAAAGAGCAGTAGCTAGGAATACAATTAAGCACAAGTATTACATTTAACACAGTCTTGCTCTCTCTGAGAAAGCTCATGTGCTCACGCATGTGTGCGCACACACACACACACACATTTCCTGTATATCTTTCTCCCTTCTCACCTCTTCTAAATATTATCAAGGGAAATAAGTACTGAAATAATTAAGTATTTTTTCAGGTGATTTTTTAATTTACAGTTTTCTTTCCACAACTATAGTTCATTGGCATATATAGAGCTGTTCACTAATGAAACGTTTCCCTCAGGTTATCTGTGTGTTCATGTATAAGCAGCAGTGCATGTCATTTTTCTTTTTGGGTGTCAGTGAATGTTTTGTGAATTCTCTAGTGTGCAGTACCAAACAAAAGTAATTATCATATTTAGCAATATTCATTAAGGGATATAGTACATTTAAACCTGGTTAAGTTCTGACATGCAACAATACTAATTTACATTTGAAATTGAATCTTTATATATGTATTAAGAGTCATAACCAAACACAAGTGATTCTTATTGTTGTGATTCCTATTTTAGTTTTTCTTAAATTAATAAACTTTATAGGAGTTTTAGGTTGACAGAAGAATTAAGCAGAAAGTACAGAGTTTCCATATACCCCCTGTCCACACACACACGATTAACATCCTACACCACACTGGTACATTTGTTACAATCAGTAAACCTACATTGACACATCATTATCACCCAAAGTCCATAGTTTACATTAGGGTTCACTGTTAATCTTGTACATTTTATGAGTTTGACATCATATATATATGATAAATATATGGTACCTATATATGAGATATATATGTGATCTATATCATGACATTATATATATATATATATATATATATATCCACCATTGTAGCATTTTAGTTTTGATCAATAAAATTAACTTTGTAAGTTTACATCTCTATGTTTATCCATCTTCTCAGGATTTTCTCTGTGCACTGAAAATTCACCCTTCTCCTGCCACTTTAGAGAACAAGTGTTGAAATCTTATGAATACTTCTCAGGCCAAAGGGACTCCAACAGGATTACAGTTTTAATTAATCCCAGAACATAAATAAGTAAAAGTAGTAACTATTCAAAGTTTTATAAATTCAGTAAAGTATGTTTTAGATATTTAATGCATTACTTCACAGAGGAAGCTCTCAATTTAGTTATCTTTCTCAAGGTGGACAAAACGTACACATTGGGACACTTCACAGAAGATGCTTTTCAAAATAAAATACCTCATGTAATATGAGATGCCATCAAAACTGGCTTAAAACATGTTATTAAGATGATCTAAAATGTTACATCTTTTGAAATGTTAATATATGTTCATTTAAACTTCATAATATAATATTTCTAAAATTTACTTTATCTTGAATCAGTAATGAATGTATTGGTAGTTAGTTATGTAGAGAAATTACTATATTTAAGACCTTTAACAACTTAAAAAAATATATGGTTATTAAGAGTGTAAGGTCTAGGGTAAGACTATCTGTTTTGGACTCTCAGCCAAACATTTAATATTTGTATGATTTGGGGGCAAGTTGTTTTTCACCTTTAAGCTCAGATTGCTCATCTGGAAAACTGGAATAACCTTGGCTACCACAACACAGAGTATGCTCAGGGAATAAACCAGGTATCTGACCATAGTGACTAGAACATAAGTAGTCATTTTTTCCTGATTTTTATTATTATATTTGTATTATTAACTCTCACTTTAAAGACAATCGGTAAATTCTGTGGATCTCTAAAGTGATAAAAAGATAGGTGAATCTCTAATACCAGATGTAAAAATAATTTAAAATGTGCACATATATGTATATATATAGTATATATATATGTATATAGTTTTTTTTCTTCCATATCCTATTTGAAAAACTGTCCAATGATTATAGTGCTAAACTAATTATTTGGATTAGCAGTAGTACTTGGCAGGCACTGCATTTTTGAATGATAACAGCATGCCTCAGGTGGCATTAAACATACCAAGCTGAAGGCTATCAATTTTACCACCTGAGAAGTGTTCTAATTAACCAAAAATGCAGAAGCTAAAGTGGCTGCTCCATTACTGCCAATAAGAGAAACAATTGGATCCTTAGATTTATTAGCCTGCAAATTGCTGACTGTCAGTTCCAAAACACCAACTGTGCTTTCCATTTGCAAGTTTTTTCAGTGTTCAGTTGAAGTGTAAGGTCAGTTAATGTAGAAGCAAATATATTAAGTGGTAATAGAAGTGCCTGGGCATCAGGGGCAAACTTATCTGCCTGGAAACCCAGCTCCACCACATTTTGCTATGTGACCTTTGAGAATTAATTAATTACAGCATATTTCCCTATCTATACATTGAAGATGGATATTTTTTTTTATATATTGTAGTGAAGTTTAGTGAAGGTACACTTAATATACCTAGAATAGTTTTGACCTGTAATAATCATGGATGTTGGTTTTTCCTACTTCTGCCTCTCATCCTTCATAATATACAGAGGACTTTAGTCAAACGAATGATCCCATGTTAGGCAGCTGCATGTATTAGTATTATTTTATTAACTTATTATGGAATAAAATTGTCCAGTCTGCAATAGTACAATGTTATTTATTCTCTGTAAAGGATAACTATTTTCTCAAATTCACATTTTTTCTCCTAAGAGTATTAACAGGTTAATGGTATATCTATTCAGGGCTAAGGAGTTCATAGTGTTCTGCAGACAGAGCCCTTTGCTTTTATAGTAAAACTTATATTTTATTGGGCACACAAGATGAATAAATATGATTTTAACCCTACTACTGCATCTAAAATGTTTACAGTTACACAGTGGCGTCTTTACTTCATTGCTATTTTCAATGATCCATACTATGGAACTATTTTATGGAAGAGTATGTTTTAAAATGTTTCCAAGTCGATAACTAAATCCTTTCATTTGAATGGAAAGCAAAGTGCATCTACTTCTGTGCTGGATTATTCAGTGTAATGAAGGCAGTTTTATGAAGTGTTTTAAGTTTATTTGATGGTCAGGAAAACCTGGAAATTATAGTATTGAGTGTAAATCTCAGAAATAAGTAAACTTATGTTAGGTACATGGTTACCATAGCCTTGGGATAAAATAATCAGAAATGTATAAGGGTTTTTATCAACCCTTTGCTGTGATGATATTGTATAGCTTTAGGTCTGCATTCATAGTTCCACTATATAATTTTCCTCTGGCTGCAGCATGAAGTTATGCACGAGCAGCCATGTGAAAGCTACCCACTCTTTCTTCTGAGACAGAATACAGGTCCTTACCCTCCTGAACTCTTGTCCTGTCCTAAGGATGTGGCTTTGCAGCAGGTCAAATGAAAAGACCAGTAGTTCTGTTTCAGGATAAAGTATAGTGTTTTTTGTTTGTTTGTTTTTGTCTTGTGTGTCTGTGTGCCTGTGTATGTGCGTTTTAGCAAATCTGTTGTAATTCTACTCCCAAGGTGGGACAGTAGTGAAGAAGAAAATTATTGCCTTATGGTAATATAAAATGCATGCTTATTCTAGATTTCATTGTGCTGTAAAATACATTCATCACTAGCTTATCTGACCATTGAGCACTTAACATGTAGATACAAATTGAGATGTGATATTAGTTTTAAAATAACACACTTGATTTCAAGGATCTATTATTAAAAAATTGTTAAAAATATCTCAAATGATTTTCTGTTGATGC
Source organism: Mesoplodon mirus (assembly GCF_964341445.2). Lineage (NCBI taxonomy): Eukaryota > Metazoa > Chordata > Mammalia > Artiodactyla > Ziphiidae > Mesoplodon > Mesoplodon mirus. The sequence goes on along the minus strand of NC_138976.1, from coordinate 29,241,246 downwards.
CATAATATTTCAGATAAATAAAAAATGTTATTAAAATGAGTTTTGCCCATTTCTATTTACTTTTTAAAGTGCGGCTTCCAGAAAAATTAAAATTATATATGTGGTACTCATGATTTATGTGTGTATATATATATATATATATATAGCTTATTTACAGGGTTTAGTTTGTAGCATCTGTGGGATACCAACTAAAAAACTAAATGTTTAAAATCTGTAAGATATATGAATAAAACATGCTTCTTATGTATAGAATTGATGCTGCAGGTCACATGCAGTTATGTGAATACCATATTCAAATTATTATCAGAAATGGCCCAAGGATGTGTTTCATTAACCTAAAACAATAAAACGGCCAGTTATTTTTACTAGCAAAGTGGACTTATTTGTGAGCAGCAAAGAACTGCAGATCATGGCATACCACTATGGTGAACCACATGCATGTCTGGTAAAGCCAAGAAGAGGAAGCTCTTTCATAGAGGAGAAGGTGAAGTTGGGAGGGGCTGTTATAAACAAAATGTCCATTGGAGCAAACTGAGAGTTCAAAGTGTAGTAGCTTTTCATTGGCTGAGTTCTGACAGTCTCTCATTGGTTAAGCTGTTGCCAAGCAAAGGGAAGATCTTTTTTTCTTCTGATAGTGGGAATAAAATAGTGTCACTTCCTAAAGGAGATGCAATGTACATCTCTTCCTGTTGAAATCTGTATTGATGTTGAGTGATATCTGCATAACAGCTTTCCCTTCTGACCTCCCAACTCCATTTAGGTTTCCCTTTATTAATTTTCAGTTTCTTGACCAAGTGAATTTTTCGTATAGTCTATTCTTATGGATTGCATGAAGCATTTGTAGATTAACATATAAATGTCTAAATACGCTCTGAAGAATGTATTAAAAAAGGAAATATTGCTAGAACTCAGAAATCACCAAAAAACCATACACTTAGAAGACTGTGCTGTGAATGGAATCTTCAGGAATGGATTTGACAATTATTTTGAATCTAGGAGAAGGATAAGAAATTATAGTCAACATTGGAAATTGCTATGACACGAATTCATTTTTTTAAAATGATTTACAAAAAAAAGTACAAACGAAAACAAGACACATGCACACACATAGAATTAGACATTATTTCTTGACTTTCCAGTATCATCTGTATGTCAAGTTAATAACAAATTGATAAGGGAAAGAATTAAAGTATTCCAAGTAATAAATTCAGAGGAAATGGTAAAATAAGAGTAATAACTGTGATGGGCTACAGACATTTCCACAATTATCTTCCATGTCCATGGGGATATAAGTATACATATAACTGACTCACTTTGTTATACAGCAGAAACTAACACACCATTGTATAGCAATTATACTCCAATACAGATGTTTAAAAAATTAAAAAATAAAATAAAATAATTTAGCGATTACTGCCTAGACCTTTTATCTCATTAGAGGTTTCAAAATGGTTTTGAATCAGTCACCTTTTGCTGCTTAACAAGCTACCTCAAAACCAAATGGCTTAAAACAATAACCATTTATTACTGCTCATGAGCCTCTGGTCAGTTATGTGATTCTGTTGAGATACGCACAACTGATCTCTGCTGGGCTAGCTCGTGTATTTGAACTCAGCTGGCAGTTTAGCTACAGCTGGCTGCTCTAAAATGACATCCAACAGGGTAGCCAGGGCTTGATCACATGGCAGGTACAGAAGTGAGAAGGGTTACAGAAGTGAGAAGAAAAGCATGCAAAGCCTCTTGAGCTTTAGATTTAGAACTGGCACAACATCATATTCTTTGAACTCTTATTCAAAGCAAGTTATATAGCTCGATACAAAGAGTGGGGAAACAGACTCCACTTCTTGAGATGAAAGCCTGTAAGGTATCACTGCAAATGACATGGTAGATCTATCTCCCCTGCTCTACTGTGACCTCTTAATGTCAGTCTTTTTATTTCCAGTGTTCAGCTAAGCACCTGGAACACAGCTGATTATTCAGTAAATGTTCGCTCAAAAAATAAAGGAATTAATAATGCATTTAGAGTGACAAAAGAAAAAATATACAGAAAATGGATCACCTATGTTAAATGACTGTCCATTTTGGGAATAAATCTGATGGAGAAAAAAAATTATGTTGAAGATGAGCCTTTTATAAGGATATGAATAACAAGCATTGGGAAGAATGCTTTTACAAAATTAAAGAAAATGAAATTCACGTTCTTTAAGAACACGGAGTAAGACAATCTGACTGCTATGTTAGTTCAACTCAATTAAATTCTGTAAAATTTAATTGATCTCCCAGTATATATATCACACTGTGTTGGTGTTGTGATATTTTCAAAGTTGAATAAAACCCACGTCTTAAAATTTCTCCTAGTTAGGTAAAACATGTAAATGTAGAAAACAATAAAGAAAAACAAAGTACATTACTTCATCATTCTTTTCTATTTATTGGAACACAAATTTATCTGGGAATACAGAGAAAATCAGGCATAGACATTTCCCTTAAGTGACATTTTACTACATCTTTTGACAATTCCTTAGGGGAAGTGGGATTAAAGGGATTACTTTATCCCTCCCCCCCCACCAAGTAATAAATAAATAAATTGCAAAGCTTCTACCCAAGATAGTTCTGTCAAGAATGAAAAGGATTCTCACACAGGAATTCATCAGAATATGCAGGCTCTACAGCCATCTGATTACAGCAGCTGAAGCAATCCCTCTAATGCCACTACTTTCAGATTGTTTTTGTTTTGCCTCGAAGCCTCCCCAGTACATTATATAAATTAATCTATTCAGAGGCTACTCACTTAACCCTTTCCCACTTAGGTATCTTCAGTGCCTTACTATGTAGGCATTTTATTTACGAACAGGAAGTAGATATACTTTCAGCTGGATCTTGAATGATAGATCAAGTTATTAAAGATAAAGTAACTGTATGTCTTAACTTGCCCAGAAAGATTCTAATATATGCCTGTCAACCTGATATAATTATTAATAACACCCCTTTTTATTCTACAAAGTATCTCAGTTTGGACAATAAATTATATGGTCACTACCCTTACAGACAGACCTACTGGCTGTTTCAGCACTTCTGAAATATGTTTTTAGAGGTGAGAGAGGCTTCATATATCATGACTTGACTAACTCAGAGTCATCCTTTCTTGTCTGATTCCAAAGATTCCTACTCAAAATATTTTTACACATTGTTACAAAATTAGTATTTCCGAATCAAAATCTGATCATGCCACTCTCCTGCTTATAAAGTGTAAAAAGCTCCACAAAACCCACAGTGTAAAAGTTAAATCTGTTCTCTGCATATGAAGTTATGAATAATATCAAAATGTTTCCTGCTCCATTCCTAATACTTACCCACACATACCCTGAACTCTAGACCTGTTAAATTTCTTGTGGTTTGTCAAGCGTGCCTATTTCTGATGCCTCTGTGATTTTACTCTTGTTGATCCCTATATCTGGAATTGATTTCAGTCTTTATTTAAGTTCTTTCTCATTCTCATCAACTTAGCTGTAAGCTCACCACTTTTGTCCTGAGTCAGGCATCTCCTCCTCCTTAAACATAGTGGCATCATGTACATATTTCTAAATCTAGTATTATAATATCATTGAATTTAAAATTTATGCTTTTTTCATTCAAACTGGGTGACTTGAAGGACTGTATATTATTTGTTAATGTTTTACTTTTCCAGAACTCACTATTATTTTTGACATACCAAGTGCTTAATAAACAGTTCCAGAGAGTGGTTAATTCTCTTTCTGTATTCCATATTATTAATCATGATGAGTTAACAAGGGCAAACCTACAAATGGTGGCTATACATGTATAGCTGGGGGATTGTTTCACTTTCAGTGAGTTTAGTTAAAATATAAAATAAAATAAAACAAAAAAAAAGAAAACTTTATACTTTTTTTGATGTTCTTTCTGTTGATGGTAATTTGGGTCTATTTTTATATTTTATCATAAATTTCATATTAAATTATTTTAGACAATAAATATGAGTGAATAAGCTATCTTCATAATGAAATGAAAGTGAAATGAATTTGTTCCTTTAAAATCCACTCTGTAATCAAAGAATGAAGAATGGACCATTACTAACAAAAATTGTAAGTAATGAAAATATCCTTGAAGTTAATTCACAAGAAGCAGATATGAACAGTTTGAAAATAGCAAGGGACATCTGTAGGAAACTTGGGAAAGAACTGTTAAGTCCATAAAAATTTATATGAAAATATGACAGCCTCACTACTTATTGCAGAAAAGTAAATTATCAGAACTTTAAATAAGTACCATTTTATGCCTACTAAATTTGCAAAATTAATCAATGGTGTTAATATACTTTCAAGTATGTGGTAAAACTAATAAAGGGTGCTAGTGGTAGGAATAATTGGTACAGTCCTCTTTGAAAATATTTTGGTAATGTACTTCCAGAATCATATAAAATTTTATAGTTTGTTAATAATCCTACCTTTGCAAATGTATTTAAAGAATACAGGAGCAAATGAAGCTTAAAGTATGAATAAAGATTCTCTCTACAGTGTTATTTATAAAGTGTGCTGTATCAAAATATCCCCATAAGAGACAATTAATTGTGGAAAACCATTTTTATAGGATGTACCAAAGCCATTAAACTGTTAATTAAGACTATTTCAAGTTGATTTCAGGAGATAAAGAAAGTTAGAAATATAGAACTAATAATTTAGGCATGGGTTTAACATTAATTTACCTTAAAAATCTATGTATTAGTGTTCTATTGCTGCTGTAACAAATTACCACAAAGTTAGTGATTAAAACGGATTATTATTTTACAGTTCTAGAAAGCGAAGTCCAAGATGAGTCTCAATGGTCTAAATTATTAAAACATCTTGATTTTAGAAGAACATGGTGAATTTAGCCCATTCATGCTATGAAGAAGATATATTTGTGTTGACAGAGAATGTAAAGTAATGAGGAGTAGGATTAGAAGGAGTAGAGAGAATGAGCTCTAATTAGTGATGTCAAAAAATCCTTTATGAGAGGTTTATAGCTGAGGTGAAACCGGAGGGAACAGCAGGAACCTGTCAGTCTAGAGAGGAGGGAAATGCCTCCCAAGTAGAGGGAACGAGGGAACAGGATGTACAGTGGCTTGATGTGGGAAAGTACATGATGGTCCAAGGATATACTGGGGTGTACTTTGGCAGGAATATAGGCAACCCTAGCTAACCACTAAAGTCTGTGACTAAAGTACTGGTTCAGGGGTACAGTCTTGATTTTATTGTGACATTTCAGTAGCTCAACTAAGATTCTATTTATGGAGGTTTTTAACTTACCTATTTTTACATATCACTTAGCGCAGCATTTTTCATGCCATGGTTATTGAACCATTAGTAGATCATAAAATCAATTTATTTGTTGCAGATATCATGTTTTTAATAAAATAGAATATACTGAAATAGTGTAAACATAATTATTTTTTCTTAAAATTTCTCTTGGGTGGACATGTACGTATATGTTTTTACTGAATCATAATACAAAATATATTTCTCATATTTGGCATTGTCTAAAAGACTTTAAGAGCCATTACTTTAGCATCTATATATGTACAGTGGTGCATTGGAAAAGAAGAAGTAAAGCTGTCACTGTTTGCAGATGACATGATACTATACATAGAGAAACCTAAAGATGCTACCAGAATACTACTAGTGCTGGTCAGTGAATTTGGTAAAGTAGCAGGATACAAAATTAATGCACAGAAATCTCTGGCATTGCTATACACTAATGATGAAAAATCTGAAAGAGAAATTAAGGAAACATTTCCATTTACCATTGCAACAAAAAGAATAAAATACCTAGGAATAAACCTACCTAAGGAGACAAGAGACCTAAATGCAGAACACTATAAGACACTGATGGAAGAAATTAAAAACGATACAAACAGATGGGGAGATATACCATGTTCTTGGACTGGAAGAATCAACATTGTGAAAATGACTATACTACGCAAAGCAATCTACAGATTCAGTGCCATCGCTATGAAACTGTCAATGGCATTTTTCACAGAACTAGAATAAAGAATTTCACAATTTGTACGGAAACACAAAAGACCCCGAATGCCCAAAGCAATCTTGAGAAAGAAAAATGGAGCTGGAGGAATCAAGGCTCCTTGACTTCATACTATACTACAACTACAGTAATCAAGACAGTATGGTACTGGCACAAAAACAGAAATATAGATCAATGGAACAGGTTAGAAAGCCCAGAGATAAACCCACACAGATATCATCACCTTATCTTTGATAAAGGAGGCCAGAATATACAGTGGAGAAAAGACAGCCTCTTCAATAAGTGGTGCTGGGTAAACTGGACAGCCACATGTAAAAGAATGAAATTAGAACACTCCCTAACACCATACACAATAATAAACTCCAAGTGGATTAAAGACCTAAATGTAAGGCCAGACACTATAAAAATCTTAGAGGAAAACATAGGAAGAACTCTCTTTTACATAAATCACAGCAAGATCCTTTTTAACTCACCTCCTAGAGAGATGGAAGTCAAAACAAAAATAAAGAAATGGGATCTAATGAAACTGAGAAACTTTTGCACAGCAAAGGAAACCATAAACAAGATGAAGAGACAACCCTAAGAATGGAAGAAAATATCTGCAAACAAAGCAGCTGAGAAAGAATTAATCTCCAAAATATACAGGCAGCTCATGCAGCTCCATTTCAAAAAAACAACCCCATCCAAAAAAGGACAGAAGACTTAAATAGACATTTCTCCAAAGAAGATACACAGATGGCTAACAAACACATGAAAGGATGTTCAACATCATTAATTATTAGAGAAATGCAAATCAAAACTTCAGTGAGGTATCACCTCACACCAGTCAGAATGGCCATCATCAAAAAATGTAGAAACAATAAATGCTGGAGAGGGTATGGAGAAAAGGGAACCCTCTTGCACTGTTGGTGGGCATATAAATTGATACAGCTGCTATGGAGAACAGTATGGAGGTTCCTTAAAAAACTAAGAATAGAACTGCCATATGACCCAGCAATCCCAATACTTGGTGAATGCCTTGAGAAAACGATAATTCAAAGTGTCATGTACCACAGTGTTCATTACAGCACTATTTACCATAGCCAGGACATGGAAGCAACCTAAATGTCCATCAGCAGATGAATGGATAAAGAAGATGTGGCACATATATACAGTGGAATATTACTCAGCCATAAGAAGAAACAAAATTTGAGTTATTTGTAGTGAGGTAGATGGACCTAGAATCTGTCATACGGAGTGAAGTTAAATCAAAATGCAAAAGAAGAATACCGTATGCTAACACATATATATGGAATCTAAAAACAAAACAAAAAAATGGTTCTCATGAACCTAGGGGTGGGACAGGAATAAAGACTCAACCGTAGAGAATCAACTTGAGGACGCAGGAGGGGGAAGGGTAAGCTGGGACGAAGTGAGAGAGTAGCATTGACATATATACACTACCAATTTTAAAATAGCTAGTGGGAAACAGCTGCGTATAACTGGGAGATCAGCTCAGTGCTTTGTGACCACCTAGATGGGTGGGATAGGTAGTGTGGGAGGGAGATGCAAGAGGGAGGTGATAACGGGGATATATGTGTACATAAAGCTGATTCACTTTGTTATACAGCAGAAACTAACACAACATTGTAAAGCCATTATGCTCTAATAAAGGTGTTAAAAAAAATAGTGAGAATTATAAACCTATGTTAATGAGCACACAGTGTATAAAGCTGTAATTCATGACAAAGTAGTTGATGGAACTGGATAAAAAAAAGTTTTCATGTTAACAAGTTATTCTTGTTGCCAGAATTATTATTTAAATGGTACGAAAAATATGAATCAAATTTCCTTTTCTGGGCAGAAGTGTATTACATATACATTGTAACTTCATTGTTTCATAAATGCAATATTAAAGTCATGCTGAAGTTATGATGTAATTTTTGTGTAAGAAAGAGAAACTGGCCACTTCCAAACAGGGATTGGATGATAAACAGTTCTCTTTGGTTGCCATGCATGAGTGTTCTGGACATATTTTATCTTTTATTTTATTTTATTTTATTTATTTATTTATTTATTTTTGCGGTACGCGGGGCTGTCACTGCTGTGGCCTCTCCCGTTGCGGAGCACAGGCTCCGGACGCGCAGGCTCAGCGGCATGGCTCACAGGCCCAGCCACTCCGCGGCACGTGGGATCTTCCTGGACCAGGGCACGAACCCATGTCCCCTGCATCGGCAGGTGGACTCTCAACCACTGCGCCACCAGGGAAGCCCCATATTTTATCTTTAAAATGAGAAATATATTTTCATGTATTTGCAAATTGTGCCAACTTATTTTCAAAGTAATAATGCTGTAACTTGATATAAGTTAGCTACAGAGAGACATGTTTGGACATCTTATCCATCTCTGGGACTGTAATATGTAGCATATGCTTTGCAAATGTAGATTCTCAATAACAATTTGTTAAATGTGTGATGGGATATAGGAACATGATTTTTATTTACCTATAGTTGAGAAGCACAACAATTGAATAGTTTGATAACATTTTCTTCATGGGAATTTTATGAGAGTGGAATTGTAGTAGGGGGAAATCAATGAGATTAAGACATCAAGAAGGCTTTTGAAATAATGTAAATGCTAGATGAAGAGGATCTGGACTAGAGAGGCTGTCCAGAAATGGACATGGATGCTCAAAATATGGCAAGGGAATTACAGTGAGTTGGATACGAAAACCAAAAATAAGTCATTAAATATAAATTGAACATAACAAAGATGGACAAGCATTATTTTCTACTCTACAATAAATCTGAGGACTATGGAATTTTTCTCCATTACCCAAATCACAAACTGTTTGAGTGCAGAGACTTTGTTTTTCAGTTGTCTCATAATAGTTGCTCAGTTATTTTTCAATAAATGCATAAATATAAAGTAAAAAAAAAAAACAATGTCTCAGGGACAAGAATAGAATTCACAACAATTATGTTTTAATTTTTGAGAAGATCCTTAAAAAAGCAGAGAAGTATCACTTTTATATAGGCATAAAGTTTCTATGCCAATGGTGTTAAAAATAGCTTTGTTTGGGGGCTTCCCTGGTGGCGCAGTGGTTGCGAGTCCGCCTGCCGATGCAGGGGACACGGGTTCGTGCCCCGGTCTGGGAAGATTCCACATGCCGCGGAGCGGCTGGGCCCGTGAGCCATGGCCGCTGAGCCTGCGCGTCCGGAGCCTGTGCTCCGCAACGGGAGAGGCCACAACAGTGAGAGGCCCGTGTACCGCAAAAAGAAAAAAAAAAAAAAATAGCTTTGTTTGTATACTTCAAAATGTTCAGCAATCGGTATCCAGTGATGGTGGAACTATTCTTCCTCATTCCTTCTTGGCACATGTCATACCTGTGGAGTTATGAAAGAAAAATCAGCAACATTCCATTTTAATTAGTAGCTGAATATAATTGTCTTGCAGAAACTCAGAATGTTGCACTGTTCCTGAATTTTGAAAAGTGCCCATACCTGAACAAGAATAATAAATATTCTTGTGAGGCCCCTACACAATCCTTAGCTGATTAGTCGACTTAGAGTTTGAGACAGCTGTGCAGGCAAATCGTTTTGCATCTGGATATAGGTTTTTATGAGACTACATATTTTTTGGTAAATAAACTTGAAGAAATGCTACACCTGTGCTCTACAAGTGTTTTCGAGATTCTTAGGTGGCGGTTCTTTTTGATTAAATGTGTCATCACAAACTTGTTTTGAGACCAGTTGTTGCCTTGGCATTGTCCCGTGTGTTTGGGAAGGGTAAAACACTCAAAGGAAGTGTTCAGCAAGTGTTGAAAATGATAATGACAGAAAAGAAGCATCACAAAATTTGGGGAGCAAGGTAGGAAGATATTGTGTTGGGGAAAAAAAAATTCAGTATACAGAGTAAAAATGCAGCTTTTGTAGTATTGTGAGTTTGTTAAATTAACATTTGTTAAGTAGAGCCTCAGGGTGTCTGCAGTTCAACAAAAGACCAGGGAATTGAAATAAAGAAGTTTATTACTCACAGGTCCTGGAAGAGGTACACACATCACAGCCTGAAGGGTCACATGGGAAGGTTAAGGCAGAATATAAGCAGAGAGAGCAGCAGGACCTGTAGACTTTATTAAGGTCCGTGGGTAGAGTCCTTTGGGTTCCTAAGCTAAGGCTGGATTGGTCAATACAAACCAAAGAGCAGGTTTTGCTAAGCTACAAAGGGACATACAAGAGGAAGAGCCTGGGAGGTGGGGGAGACTGCTTATCACAAGGACTATTGTTGGAGTCCTATCAGGAACTTAGGTTAATTGTGACTGAGGACTATTATCTAGAGCATGTGCTTGCAGGGGAGGCTAGTGTCATTACAAGGCCCCTGCAGGCTTCTTGTCCACACAAAATGGGTGTGCTGAGGCAAAAATGTTATGGAATAATTCAGGTAAACTGTTTATTTTATTTATTAGGTAAATAAGTAGTCTTAAGCAAGTATTGTAGATTGAAAGGGGGTAAAGTGGTGTGGTTCTAGGAAGTGTGCCTGGGTTCAGGAGTTAACTAGGTTCAAACACCCACCATGCACTATCTTCCTTTGTGACCTTGACCATGTTCATTTACCTTTTTTCTAAACTTTTGCTTTTTGTCACTAGTACTATGAATATAATGGTTGTGAAGATTTTATGTTGTATTAAATAAAACAATGTGTGTTAAGTCTCTGACTTAGTGTGGTCCAAGTAGGCCTAACATAATCTCTTAAGCCCTTTAAAAACAGAGAGATTTCTTTAGTTGGTTGCAGGAGAGGAATTCAGATTCAAATTATGAGAAGGATTTACGTGAAGGAGGTTCTCCACTGGAGGCTTTGATCAGGAGGATGCCGCAAAGCAAGGACCTAGGAGCGGAGAGCGGTCCCTGATCAACAGAAAACAGGGACTTCAGTGCTAAAATAGCAAAGAATTGAATTCTGCTAGTAATAGAAATGGGCATGGAAGTGGCTTCTCCCATAGAGCCTAGCCCTGCTCTGACACCTTGATTTCAACTTTGTAGACCCAGGCAGAGAAATCAGTCAAGCCTGCTTGTACTTCTGACCTGCCCTGCTGTGAGATAATAAATAGGGGTTGTTTTCAACATCTACCTTTGTGGTAATTTATCATGAATCAAGAGAAAACTAACAAAGCTTTAGTGAGGTTCTGTTAGTGTTAAATTCTCAGCTTTTCTGTACTTATCTTTAGATAATTATTTTCCTCTAAATTTTGAAGATGTCATTTCGTTTTGTGTTTTGTTTTTTGGGGGGAGGGGTTTGTTCATTTGCCTTCTGTTTTAAGAGGTGAGTTTGGACTTAATTTTTTTTTTCATGATAAGTGTATGATTTTATTGACATGACCTTATGATTTTGATGTCCTCTTTTATATCTTCATGCTCTTCCTTTTGCTGTTCATTGTGGTTATCTTCACTTTCACAGACATTTTTTGATTTTTTAAAATGCATGTACTCGCTTATTTAAATGATTTGCTTTCCAATTGTGATTTTCTCCTTCCTATAGATTCTTCTTTTCTATTTAGAGAAGACCTTTCAATATTTCTTTTAGGATAGGTTTAGTATTGCTGTATTGTTTTAGTTTTTGCTTGTCCGAGAAATTCTCTCTCTCTTTCTATTCTAAATGATAATCTTGCTGGATAGAGTATCCTAGGTTGCAGATTTTTCCATTTCAGGGCTTTCAGTATATCTTTCCACTCTCTTCTGGCCTGCAGTGTTTCTGTAGAGCAGAAAAATAAGCAGATGGCCTTATGGGGATTCCCTTATAATTAACTCTTTTGTTTTTCTCTTGCTGCCTTTAGAATCTTCTCTTTAACTTTTGCCATTTTTATTATAATATGTCTTGGCGTAGGTCTGTTTGGGACCCTCTTTGCTTCCTTGTACCTGCATATCTGTTTCCTTCTTTAGGTTTGGGAAGTTTTCAGCCATAATTTCTTCAAATACATTTTTGATCCCCTTTTCTCTTTCTTCCCCTTCTGGAATCCCTATTATGCATAGATTGGCACTCTTTATATAATTCGATAGGTCTCATATTGCTTTCGTTTTTTTGTTTTTGTTTTTGTTTTGTTTTATTTGGCTTTCTGTCTGCTGTCCTGATTGGGTGATTTCCATTATTCTATCTTCCAGGTCACTTATTCATTATTCTGCATTATTTATTCTGCTATTCATTGCCTTTAGCTCAGCTTTCACCTCTGCAAATGAGTTTTCTAATTTTTCTTGGTTCCTCTTTCTAGTTTCTTTTTACAGTACTCTGCATTTCTGTAGATAGCCTTTCTTAATTCCTTCAGTATTTTCATTATCTCCTTTTTGAAATCCATGTCTGTTAGACTGAAGAGGTCTGTTTCATTGTTCTTTCAGGGGAATTCTCTTGGTCTTTTAACTGGGAGTGGTTCCTCTGCTTCATTTTACTTATATTTCTCTTATTCTGTGAGTTTAGGAGAAACAATTATCTACTATGGTCTTAGAGGACTATTTATATGTGGGGGTGTCCCCATGTAGCTTGTGTGGATTTAATATATTTGGTGTGAGGGCTGTTTTTAGTATGGATACCTGTCGCTTCTTTCCTCAGTGTGTGCTGGTTGTTATCCCCTTGATGGAGGTGTGCAGATGCAGTGGCTGGTGCCTAGTCCTGGGGTTCTTGGTGGCGGTGGCAGTTCATGTGGCGGTGGCAGCTCAGGCACATCCCCAGAGCACTCAGTGGGAGCCATGGCAGCTTGCAACCACTCCTGGAGTCTGGGTGGGCAGCTGCGGTGACTAGTGACCGCAGGGCAGTAGTGATGGTTCATGACTGCCCCTGGACTCATGTAGGCAGTACTGGCACAGGGAAAAAGGCTATAATTCAGGTCCTGTCTCTCCCTTCGTGCATCCCCCCAAAAATGGTGACTGGCCTCTAAGGCGGTCCAGGCTTCCTCCATGTACAACCTCAGCTGTGGTCACATTGGATTCTAGCCCCCCTCAGGCTGTTTCCACACAGCCAATCCCAGTCCTCTCCCCAGTTCTGAGCTCTGAAGCCTGAGTTCCAGCTGCCAGCCCCCACTAGCACAGGTGGCCGTGTGTCTCAGGTTGAGAAGTGCAGGGTGGTGGCACTGACCATCTGTGCAGTTTTCCCTCCACTTTGGCTGCCACAAACTGGCAGCTGTGTTCTCCTCCAAGGCTCTGAAGCCCCCCTCTGTCCCAGCCAATCTCCCCACAGGTGTGGGGGCATCCAGGATGCAGGAACCTTTCCTCTTTCACAGCTCCCTCCCAGGGGCACAGGTCCTGTCCCAATTCCTTTCTCCCTTTTTTTTTTCTTTTGTCCTACCCAGTTATGTGGAGATATTCTTGCCTTTTCAGCAGTCTGAGGTCTTCTGCCAGCGTTCAGTAGATTTTCTGTGAGATTTGTTCCACACGTAGATATATTTTTGATGTATTTGTGGGAGAAGGTGAGTTTCACTTCCTACTACTCCGTCATCTTGATTGCTTGCCTGGACTTAATTTTGGATTCTTTATAAATAATCTTTTTTTTTTCTTAGCTGCTTAATAGTCCTGTTTAAAAAACTTAAACTCTTTTAAAAACTCTTTAAAACACAACAGTATGTCTAAGTGTGGACCTTTCTTCCTTCCTTCCTTCCTTCCTCCCTCCCTCCCTCCCTCTCTCTCTCTCTCTCTCTTTCTTTCTTCCTTCCTTCCTTCCTCCCTCCCTCCCTTCCTTTCTTTCTTTCTTCCTTTCTCCCCTCCCTTCCCCCCCTTCCCTCGCTTCCCTTCCTACCTTCCCTCCTTCCCTTCCTTTGGCATTTTTACACTTCAGCTTGGGAATTTCTCTGTCACAACATAACTAAAGAGCTGTATTGTCTCGAAATCCTGGCTTAATAAAGGAAGGGGAGTTTCCAAACTGAACTTAGTTTCATGCTCATTTCCAAGGTTTTGTTTATTGTTCATTTTACAGACAAAAGAAATGAAGAATCAGATCAGTAGTGATTTGTAGATGTCCATAAGGCAGCTCCATCCTTCCTGCTATATGCCTCTACAAATCTGTCTTAATATTCATTTTTGGTGTCTGAGGAAGTCACTTATTTTCTTGGCAGTTCTGTAATAATTTTATAAAAGCGATTTTCTAAAATTTTGTTTCAATAACTTTGTGTTGTTTCCACATGGAGAGTTTTTCAAGGTATACAGTTTTCTGAGCAAATATATAAGTAGAAGAGGTCTTGAATGCCATTTAGTTTGTAAGGTAGGTGATGCAGAAGCAATGAAGACTGTCACATTTACATTTTTTAAGTCACACAGTCAGTAGTGTGGGGAGTAAGTTGAAGGGTGTAGAGCACTGAGGTAGGAATGAAAACCTCAGTTAGAAAAACAGTATTGTAGACAGAAAAGAAAGGAAGATGCAGGAGAATCTCTAGTGGTAAGCTCAAAAAGAATTTGTAAATTGTTGGACTTAAAGGGTAACAAAAAAGAATGAGGTTAGTTTTTAAACAATTTATTACTTGCATTAAAGTTTTGATAGAGTTATTGCTAACCAACCCAGAAAAGAATCAGAAAAGGGGGAGGTAGCTTGAGGGATGGTAGTAGCACAAAAGTAACTATTTGAGTATGAATGTTTTGAGATGGATTATATGGAGACAAAACTGTCCCACTAGACGTTCAGTGTTACTGATTTGAAGTTCAAAAGAGAGATGACAGGCAGAGATATATGTATTTTTAAAGAAATATCAACAAATAGAAAAACTTAGCTTTATTACTGGGTGATATTGAACAGGCAGAGTTGACAGCAAACAGAGAAGGGGCACACCATGGGTCAGGACAGTTAATTGTTGTATTACAGAGCAGGGATTTGACCTGGGGAAAATGAGAACTTTCAATAATTTGTTCATTTCATTTCTGCCTACCTGTTTCTCTTTTCTAAATGCCACTGATGATAAAGGAAAGGCTATGTTAATTCCCTACATTGCTATGCCATTATTAATTGAATAAAAACACATTCCAAAAGTTAATTTCAAAAAATCTCACTGCACTTCCTGGAAAAACCTGAGGTTGTGGGTTTTAAAAGTTGCAACCTGATCTCCCTCAAGAACATTTTAAACCTAAACAATCTTTTGGAAATGTATTCTACCTCGTTACTCAAATGCTCGGTTCTTTTTCTCACAATGAAATTAAATTGTGCGTTTCTATGGACAGTTATATTCAACATGTATCTCCAATCAAAAAAAAAAATAACACACTAAATGCAGGATGTTTTTCACAGAAGCACTTTGACTCCATGCTTGTTATGAATTCCGTGATACAGAATTACTGGAGATTGTGGACAAGAAGCAGAATAATTCATCCAAGTGCTATAAATACTTTGAAAGCATCTTCCCCATCCATAATTCATTAGAAATAGTATTCAGAGAACATTGAAGCTATGAAATGAAGTAAATCTTATAAAGTTATGATAAAACTGCAGATGGTGACCTAATTCAGAGAGAAATATCAAGGGTTTCTCTTATAACATATGTTTTTCTGCTACAACTTATTTGCAGTATTGCCTGGAGGATACTTTAGGATAAAAGTGTAAAAGTTGCCTTCTGCTGTGATCTCCAGATTTTCCTTGCATTTACCCTTTGTGAGCCTTAGCTATTCACATATTTTCACAGAACTTCCTCTACTTATCAGCTTCCAACTGAAGAACTTTTATACTAATGAATAAAAGCTTCTTTCACAAGTAAGAATGCTCAACTCACCATAAACAGTGTGGTGAAAAAATATATGTTTCATTTTAAACGAAGAACAGTTGCATTTATAAATGTCTTTTACAAAACAAGTCTTTTATCACTATACTTTTTTTTGGTATTCAATATGATTTGGGGGGCGTATTTCCCACTTGCCTTGCAGTTAGTTAGAATTAATTTCTGTTTTTTGACTGCACTGAGTTTCTCCAGAAGGAGATCCTCAAGACAAAGATGAGAGTGCAAGTTACGTATTTGATTCCAGGTACACTGTTAGAGATATGGGCAAGTAAGACAGGAACAAGAAAGAAGTCAATAAAGGGTGACTATCAAGTCAGTTACCAGTAGAGAAAAAAAAAATCAGTTCCACTTTGAACTTCTGAGAAACAGTGAAGAACATGTCCTGAAGTTACCAGGAATAGAGAACATTTGGGAATTTGTGTGTATCAGACAACTCTCTTTCTGTCATTGGTTGAGACATGCTTCCAAAAAAAAATTAATATTCCTGTACTTCCAGGTTACCCTGCTCTGGCTTAGTGTGCTCCTACAACAAGAAAAAAAATCCTCAGTTGGAGAGTCTCAGGTTTCATAATAAACCTCAGGACTATGTAGAGGTGAATGATGAGATGATCTGGGCAAGGTACTCTCAGTATTTCCTGTACTTGCAAACATTATGCATCTTTTTTATTAAATATTCAGTCATTTTGAAATTTAACAAATCAAAAATAAAATCAATACTATCAGTAATTGCTGGAACAAGTAATATAATACATCAAAATTATACCTTAATAAATAGACATATATTTGTAAGTCATCACTACTTGCATGGTTCTGATACACAAAAGTTTAGTTACTATGGCATATTAGCCATGCTTTAGTACAAATTTTGCTGCTAGCTCTTCAGTCTAGAAATCACTATATAAATAACAGATATGCACCATGGCCAGTGACCAGTCATCTTACTTCTTCCAAAGTCTGTCAGTTATTGGTCACTGTACACCTATTCAGTTCACACACAGACAGCAATCAGGCTGCCTCCTTGCATTCAGTGATAAACCCATGTGACATTTTACAGAAGTGGGTTATTGAAAGAAGGATTGGCCGACAACGGTGAAAATGCAGCAAGAAACAAAAAGGGATAAAGCTGGAAGTGAAGTTGGAATTGAACATAAATGGATTCAATCGATGAAATAGGTGACCATGAGAATATTGGCCCTGCCATAGTTTGAGAGGCTCGGGATATGCAGCTAGAGGCTCTGGATATGCAGCTAGAGGAACTTAATAAAGGGAATAAATGATGAAGTGCTTCTGTGAAAAAGGAAGACGACGTCACAGAGGAAGTGATGTCAATAGAAAACTTCACATTAAAATAATTCTTGGAGATATTTCTTGACATTCAAAGTACAAAGAATAAAATGTTGGAAGCTGATAGAAAGTTAGAAAGAATATCACAATTCCCCGAGACATAGAAAAGATGCTCACTTTTATCACAAGTTATACAATAAGAAGGAGGCAAGCACTCCTCAAATTATTCTTAATAAGTTTTTACAAAGAAATAAAACTTGAATTATCAATGTTTCTAATATTTGAAATTGCAATGTATAAGATAAATATTTGTGTTACTACTTGTAATTTTTCTATACATTTATAACTGACAAAAGAGTTTTTAATGTGTTGGCAAACAGTTTTAAAGATCATGAAATAAGTATAATTTTTTCCATTTGCTATTAAGATCTTTTCACATGACTAAACTTTGCATGGTTATTTTTGTGGTCCTGCACTAATGTGCAGTAATGTACAAGATTGCCTAAGTATCAATATATTGCTGTATATTTGTTTTCTGTGCCTATATCAATATGCCTATATAAATGCATGTAAAGAGAAATCTAATTATTTCCCATCTAAATAACTTGCAAACTAAATCTCTCTTGTAACCAGTTTTTAATGGCTTAGTGTATATTGTTGCACATATATTTTCATGTTCATATAAATATATAAGCATATATTCAAATACATTATGGCTTATATTATTGGTTTTTTACTAGTAAAAATTCTAATAATCAATAAAGTATGCATTAAAATCTAAGTTGCCTTTTAATCACTTACTGGAATATCATAAACATCAGTGTATCCCATAACTTGCTTCGTGTTAGCAAACAAAGGCACACACAGATACATGCACACAAGCTGAATTTTTAATGGTTATCATTAGAAAATGGAAGTATATACACATTTTACAGTTCCTAAATTAATCAAAATAATAAAAAAGAAATAGCAAGTTTGAGAATAAATTAAGGAAAGAAAAATAGTGTTTACTATGTTCCTAGTTGGCAATTATATTACTTTTTAAATTGTGAATGAAACTTATGTCACTGAAACTTCTCTTTTTGTATTTATTTAGGTTTTCTTAAAATTTTCACTTTAAGATGTTAATATGGTGGCTTGCATTAATTGATTTTCTAAGGTTAAAAAAGCTTATGTTCTTCTTATAAATCAAGCCTACACATGATTTTTATCTTTTTAATTTTCTTTAGCATACTTTAGACTTGATTTGATAATATTTTAGTTTTGATTTTTGCAACAACACTTAGTTGTTTGCCTTAAGGCTTTCCTTCCTTATATTGTCCTTGCTGGTTTAATATCAAGGCTTTTTATTTTTTTATTTTTTAAATTTTATTGGCGTATAGTTGCTTTACAATGTTGTGTTAGTTTCTACTGTGCAGCAAAGTGAATCAGCTATACATATACATATATCCCCTCTTTTTTGGATTTTCTTCCCATTTAGGTGCATTAAGTAGAGTTCCCTGTGCTATACAGTAAGCTCTTGTTAGTTATCTATTTTATACATAGTATCAATAGTGTATATGCATCAATCCCAATCTCCCAATTCCTCCCACCCCACCTCCCTTTCCCTTGGTATCCATACATTTGTTGTCTACGACTGTGTCTCCATTTCTGCTTTGCAAATAAGATCACGTATACCATTTTTCTAAATTCCACATTTATGTGTTAATATATGATACTTGTTTTTCTCTTTCTGACTTACTTCACTCCGTACGACAGACTCTAGATCCATCCACATCTCTACAAATAACCCAATTTTGTTCCTTTTTATGGATGAGTAATATTCCATTGTATATATGTACCACATCTTTATCCATTCCTCTGTTGATGGACATTAAGGTGGATTCCATGTCCTGGCTCTTGTAAATAGTGTTGCTGTGAACATTAGGATGCATGTGTCTTTTTGAATTATGGTTTTCTACAGGTGTGTGCTCAGTAGTGGGACTGCTGGGTCATACGTTTCCTTAAAAACCAATATGGGGGCCTCCCTGGTGGCGCAGTGGTTGAGAGTCCGCCTGCCGATGCAGGGGATACGGGTTCGTGCCCCGGTCTGGGAGGATCCCATATGCCGCGGAGCGGCTGGGCCCGTGAGCCATGGCCGCTGGGCCTGCGCATCCGGAGCCTGTGCTCCGCAACGGGAGAGGCCACAACAGTGAGAGGCCCGCATACCGCAAAAAGAAAAAAAAAAAAAAAAAAAAAAAAAAAAACCAATATGGTTCCTTAAAAACCATATTGAGGTTCCTTAAAAAACCAAAAATAAAACCTCAATAATGTTTTTCATAGTGGCTGTATGAATTTGCATTCCCACCAACAGTGCATGAGTGTTCCCTTTTCTCCACCCCCTCTCCAGCCTTTACTGTTTGTAGATTTTTTGATGATGTCCAAAATGGTGTGAGGTGTGAGGTGATATCTCATTCTACTTTTGATTTTTATTTCTCTAATAATGATGTTGAGCATCTTTTTCATGTGTTTGTTGGCCATCTGTATGTCTTTGGAGATTTGTCTATTTAGGTCTTCTGCCCGTTTGTTGATTGGGTTGTTTGTTTTTTTGATATTGAGCTGCATGAACTGCTTGTATATTTTGGAGATTAATCCTTCATCAGTTGCTTCATTTGCAGATATTTTCTCCCATTCTGAGGGTTGTCTTTTCATCTGGTTTAGATTTTCCTTTGCTGTGCAAAAGCTTTTAAGTTTCATTAGGTCCCATTTGTTTATTTTTGACCACCTAGAGGTGGGTCAGAAAAGGTCTTGCTTCGATTTATGTCAAAGAGTGTTCTGCCTATGTGTTCCTCTAGGAGTTTTATAGTGTCTGGCCTTACATTTAGGTCTTTAATGTATTTTGAGTGTATGGTGTTAGGGAGTATTCTAATTTCATTCTTTTACATGTAGCTGTCCAGTTTTCCCAACACCACTTATTAAAGAGGCTGTCTTTTCTCCATTGTATATTCTTGCCTCCTTTATCAAAAATAAGGTGACTATATGTGCGTGGATTTATCTCTAGGCTTTCTATCCTGTTCCACTGATCTATATTTCTGTTTTTGTGCCAGTACCATACTGTCTTTACTACTGTAGCTTTGTAGTATAGTCTGAAATCCAGGAGCCTAATTCCTCCAGCTCCATTTTTATTTCTCAATATTGCTTTGGCTATTCGGGGTCTTTTGTGTTTCCATACAGGTTGTGAAATTTTTTGTTCTAGTTCTGTGAAAAATGCCATTGGTAATTTGATAGGGATTGCATTGAATCTGTAGATTGCTTCGGGTAGTATAGTCATTTTCAGAATATTGATTCTTGCAATCCAAGAGCATGGTATATCTCTCCATTCATTTGTGTTGTCTTTGATTTCTTTCATCAGTATCTATAGTTTTTTGTGTACGGGTCATTTGCCTCTTTAGGTAGGTTTATTCCTAGGTATTTTATTATTTTTTTTGTTGCAATGGTAAATGGGATTGTTTCCTTAATTTCTCTTCCTCATCTTTTGTTGTTAGTGTATAGGAATGCAAGAGATTTTGTGCATTAATTTTATATCCTGTGACTTTACAAAACTCATTGATTAGCTCTAGTAGTTTTCTGGTGGCATCTTTAGGATTTTCTATGTAGAGTATCATCTTATCTGCAAACAGTGACAGTTTTACTTCTTTTCCAATTTGGATTCCTTTTATTTCTTTTTCTACTCTGATTGTCGTGGCTAGGACTTCCAAAACTATGTGGAATGTGTGTGGGGGTTTATTTCTGGCTCTCTTTTCTGTTCCATGCATCTGTGCATCTGTTTTTATGCCAGTACCATATTCTTTTGATTACTATAGCTTTCTAGTAAAGTTTGAAATTAGGGAACATGATACCTCCAGCTTTGTTTTTTTTTTTTCTCAAGAATGCTTTGGCTATTCAGGATCTTTTCTGTTTCCATACAACTTTTAGGATTGTTTGTTCTTTTTCTGTGAAAAATGTCATTGGAATTTTGTAGGGATTTCATTGAATTTGTAGATTGCTTTGGGTATTATGGACAGGTTAACAATGTTATTTCTTGCTATCCATGACCATAGGATAGCTTTCCATTTATTTGTATCATCTTCAGTATTTTTCATCAGTGTCTTATAATTTTCAGTGTATAGGTCTTTCACTTCCTTGGTTAAATTTATTTCTACGTATTTTGTTCTTTTTGATGCATTTGTAAATGGGATTATTTTCTTACTTTCACTTTCTGGTAGTTTGTTATTAATGTAGAGAAATGCCACAGATACTGTATATTAATTTTGTATCTTGCTGCTTTACTGATTTCATTAATTAGTTCAAATGGTTTTTGTTGGAGTCTTCAGGGTTTTTTATATATATAGTATCATGCCATCTGCTAATGCTGACAGTTTTACATCTTTCTGATTTGGATACCTTTTATTTCTTTTTTCTGCCTAATCATTCTGGTTAAGACTTACAAGGCTGTGCTGACTAGAAGTGGCAAGAGTGGGCATCCTTGTCTTGTTCCTGATCTTAGGGGAAATATTTCAGCTTTTCACTGTTGAGTATGTTAGCTGTGGGTTTGTCATAGGTGGCCTCTTTTATGTTGAGGTATGTTCCCTCTGTACCCACTTTGTTGAGAGTTATTTTTCATCATAAATGGATTTTGAGTATTAAATGTTTTTTTCCATCTATTGAGATGATTATATGATTTTAATCATTTTTTTTAATGTAGTGTATTACGTTTTTCAATTTTTAGTTGTTAAACCACCTTTGCATCACTGGAATAAATCCCATTTGATCATGGTGTATGATACTTTTAATGTGTTGTTGAATTTGGTTTGCTACTATTTTATTGAGGATAGTTATTCTTATATTCATCAAGGTTATTTGCCTGTAACATTCTTTTTCTTTTTTCTTTGTGTGTGTGTTGTCCTTGTTTCATTTTGGTATCAGGGGTAATGTTTGGAAAAATTTGAGGATAGATCTTAAATCTTTGAGTGTTTGGCAGAATTCACCAGTAAAGCTGTCTGTTGCCAGACTTTTGTTTGTTGGGAGGTTGTGATTACTAAGTCAACCTCCTTACTAATAATCCATCTATTCAGATTTTCTACTTTTTCATGGTTCAGTGTTGGAAGATTATATTGTTCTAGGTATTTGTACCTTTCTTCTAGGTCCTCCTGTTTATTGGTGTATTATTGTTCATAGTAGTCCTTTTGATCCTCTATATTTCTGTGGTATGAGTTGTAATTTCTCCTCTTTAATTTCAATTTTATTTATTTGAACCCTCTCTGTTCATTCCTTGGTGAACCTAGCTAAAGCTTTGCCAATTTTGTTTATCTTGTCAAAGAACCAGCTCTTAGTTTGATTTTTTTTCTTTTGTCTTTTTAGTCTCTATTTATTTACTTACACTCTGATCTTTGTTATTTCCTTCCTTCTACTAACTTTAGGCTTTGTTATTCTATTTCTAGTTCCTTGAGGTGTACAGTTAGGTTGTTTACATGAGATTTTTCTTGTTTTTTGAGGTAGGCATTTATTTATTGCTATGAATTTCCCTCTTTGTACTGCTGTTGCTGCATCCCATAGATTTTGGTATGTTGTATTTTCATTTTCAGTTTTCTTTAGTATTTTTTAATTTCTCCTTTGATTTCTTTGGTGACCCATTGGTTATTCAGTAGCATGTTGTTTAATCTCCACATTTTCGTGATTTTTGCTGTTTTCTTCTTGTAATTGATTTCTAGTTTATATCATTATGGTTGGAAAAGACACTTGATATGATTTCAGCCTTGAATTTATTGAGACTTGTTTTGTGGCCTAACATGTGATCTATCCCAGAGAATGTTCCTTGTGCATTTGAGAAGAATGTATACTCTGTTGCTTTTGGATAAAATATTTTGTGTATATCAAGTCTTTCTGATCTAAATTATCATTTAAGTCTAATGCTTCCTTGTCGATTTTCTGTGGATGATCTATCTATAGGTTTAAGTGGGGTGTTAAATTTCCCTACTAGTATTATTTTGCTGTCAATTACTCCCTTTAAGTCTGTTTATTTTTGCTTTATGTATTTCAGTGCCCCCATGTTGAGTGCATATATATTTGTAACTCTTACATATTCCTCCTGGTTTGACTTATTTTTTAATATATAGTGCCATTCTTTGTCTTTATTACAGTTTTTGTTTTACAGTATATTTTGTCTCATTGAGAATAGCTACACCAGCTTTCTGTTTGTTTGCATTTGCACAGATTATCTTTTCCCTTTCTTCAGTCTGTGTGTGTTCTTATTTCTGAAGTGGGTCTCTGGTAGGCACATGTGGATGTCTTGATTTTTTTTTTTTTTCATTCAGCCACTCTATGTCATTTGATTGGAGAATTTAGTCCATACACATTTAAAGTACATTTAAAGTAACTATCGATAGGTATGTTCTTTTTGTGATTTTGTTCATTGTTTTCTGGCCATTTTTGTAGTTTCTGTTGGCTTTTTACTTTTTCTTTCCTCCCTTGTGGTTTGATGGCTTTTTTCAGTGTTATATTTAGGTTTCTGTCTCATTTTCTTTTGGGTATTTACTATATGTTTTTACTTTTTGGTTACCGTGAGGTTCACATGTGACATCTTATATATATATATATATATATATATATATATATATGTGTGTGTGTGTGTGTGTGTGTGTGTGTGTGTGTGTGTGTGTGTGTGTGTGTTTTAAGTTGATAGCAATGTAAATTTGAACAAATAACAGAACTTTATATTTTTACTCCTCCCCAAATGTTTTATATTTTTAATGTTACTTTTTACATATTTTTATTTTATGCATTCTTTTTTTTTTTTTTTTGCGGTATGTGGGCCTCTCACTGTTGTGGCCTCTCCCGTTGTGGAGCACAGGCTCCGGACGCGCAGGCTCAACGGCCATGGCTCACGGGCCCAGCCACTCCGCAGCATGTGGGATCTTCCCAGACTGGGACACGAACCCGTGTCCCCTGCATCGGCAGGCAGACTCTCAACCACTGCGCCAGCAGGGAAGCCCTATGCATTCTTTAAATAGTTATTTTGGTTTTAGTTAATTTTACTTTTATCTTTTAACTTAAATACTTGCTTTATAAGTGATTGATCCATTGTCTTTATTATACATTACCTTTTCCAATGAGATTTTACTTTGGTAAGTTGTCTTCTATTATTTAGTGCCATTTCTTTTCAGTTTAAAGAAGTCCCTGTAACATTTCTTATAAGGCCAATTTAGTGGTGATGAAATCCTTTAGCTTTTGCTCCTCTGGAAAACTGTTGATCTCTTCTCCAATTCTGAATGATAACCTTGCCAGGTAGAGGTTTTGTGTGTGTGTGTGTGTGTGTGTGTGTGTGTGTGTGTGTGTGTTTCTTTTCTTTTCTTTTCTTTTTTTCTTTTTTATTTCACTCTTGCCAGATATTGATGTATTTTTAACAATTTTCAAAGAATCATGTTTGGATTATATTGAACTTCTTTATTTTTCTCTTCTGTGAGTTTGTTCTCTTATATTTATATTTCATGCTTTCTAATATATTTAGCTGTATGGTTTTTTTATTTTTAAAATTTCCTGGGGTGGATACTTACCCTATAAATTTTCAGTGTTCTTTCTAATATATGCACGTTCAGCTATACATTTTGCTTTCTTTGCTATTTTAGCTGCATTAAAAGTGTGAATTTGTAATATTTTTATTTGGTTAAAATATTTTCTAAAATCCAGTATGTTTTGTCAGTCCATAGGTTACTTATGATTGTAATTTTAATTTTCCAAACATATGATGACTTTCTAGTTATCTTTGGATATTATCCCCAATATATTTGCATTGAAGATAGAAAGCACACCAACATTTAAACCATTTTTAAATCATGTTTATCTTGCTGTTTGTGTGAGCTCCTTCCAAGACAGTTTCTTTATCAACACATCTGACCTCAGGCAACTACTGACCTATCACTATCGATTTGGTTTTTTTTCAGAGTTTCACAAGAGTGGAATCACAAAATATGTATGTTTTGTGTCTGGCTTTTCTAGTTATTGAGTGGGAATGTTTATCTGCCACAAGTTACTTAATCAAAGTCAGAAGAAATGGTCCTCCTTGATAATTTTTAAATTAACTTTAAGGTCTAAATTACATGCAGTAAAATACTTTCATTTTAAGGGTACAACCTGGTTAGTATTAACAGTACTAATATTCATGTAACCAGTTAACTATTTAAGTAATAAACATTTTTCTTCACCTATAATGCCCCCTTGTAGTAAATCTCCCCATCCCTAAAAACAAGACACCGTGGGTCTGCTTTATGTCACTTTGGGCCAGTATTTATTTTTTTCATTTCATATAAGTTTCATTTCAAGTTATTTTTTTTCATAATGGAAATTATTTTTTATAATATGAGCATCCATTTGTTTAAATGCCATTGCCAAGAGACTATTTGTTCTCTGTTGGATTAACTTGGTGTTTTGTCAAAAATCTATTCTGAAGTAAACATTCTATTCCATGTGCTCTATAAATCTATATTTACATGAACACGAAACTCTTTTGAATGTCTCCTTTCTCCCCAGTCTTGAAACAAAGACCATTTAAAAAATAATTTCTTGGGCCTCCCTGGTGGCGCAGTGGTTGAGAGTCCGCCTGCCGATGCAGGGGATACGGGTTCGTGCCCCGGTCTGGGAGGATCCCATATGCCGCGGAGCGGCTGGGCCCGTGAGCCATGGCCGCTGGGCCTGCGCATCCGGAGCCTGTGCTCCGCAACGGGAGAGGCCACAACAGTGAGAGGCCCGCATACCGCAAAAAAAAAAATAATAATAATAATAATAATAATAATAATTTCTTGTAACTACAATTGTAGATTTTTCACAGATGCCTTTGAGCTTCCTTTTTTGGGGTGATGTGATGGAAAATGTTTAGCAATCAATTTTCTGGAAGTAGGGAGGAGGCCATGATTTGTAACAATTGCCAGTTTCCATGTTATCAATATGATATTAATTGAAATGCAGAATTACTGAAAGTTTAAGAGTCAGCTCTCTTGGGCTAGCTCCTGCATATCACTGATTCCTAGGTTACTGGATATTTTTATCACTCTCACTGAATGCATCTATATTTAGAAGTGATCTATCTTTTTAAAATAAATTGACCTCTTCTTATTATGCAATATCCCTCTTTATACTTTCAGATAATCACTTGCTTTTGTGATTCATTACCTCTGTCAATTTTCTGCAGTTCATTTTGGTTTCTACTTGTGTTTCTTGATTTCATTTCAAGTATGCTAAACATTTGTAAAGCTTGAAGATATTGGGAGTATTTATCAGATCATCTAAAAACAGATTATGCATAAAAAGAAGTATGACCATTTTTTATTCATTAATTTTTTAGTATATGCCTTTTAATAACTAAAGTGTTATGGCTATACATTTTCCTCTGAATATAGCTTTTACTGTTACCCATTTCTCACTATATACTCGGTAGTTTGTAATGTTTAGTTTTTATTTCCTCTTTGGGAGAATGTCTATATAACAACAAGTTTATAATCAGGGAATGTTGCCTGAATATATAAATCCTTATTAAATGTGTTTTATGTTTTCCTTATATCTACTTTGAACATTTTTGTATATTTTCCATATGCATAGTAAAGATTGTTTAGTTTACTCTCTAGTACAGGAGGATGTGAGTGGTTTATACATGGAAATATATATGATTGGCTCATTGATTATATTGGTAAGTTTCCTTTATCCAAACTTATATTTATTTATTAGATTTGATTGATTCTGATCAAGAGAAATTGATATATTTCATCCTAATTATTTTTAAATCAAGAACAATTTGTATTTATGGCATGTTTTGCTTAATATTTGCCTAATATATTGTTTGGTATATTCAGTTTTAAAATTTTAGAGTAGCTTCATGTCCATCTGAACAAAAACAAATGTACCTATTACACACTCAGCATGTATGTAATTTACAAAGAAAAATGATTTACTTTACAAATGTTTGTTAAACTACAGCCACATACTAATCTTAACTACAACCTAGAGTGTCTCTTCCTTTGATAGTGTATTTTAATCCTTTTAGGGTGGTGAGGATTGCCACCCAAGTTGTGGATTTGTCATGTAGTTGATGCTCTAAAATATTATTGTGTTAAGGGGGAAGAAAGTATGTAATATATTAATATAATCTTTTTGTAAAAGTATTGTCAGGAACTTCTGGATCCAAAATATGCCTAAATCACAATTTTATTTTCCTCTTTCCAGTATTTCCTAATGTTTTATTTTTCTCTAATTCTTCCTTCTGAATAATTTTGTTAATTTTTTCTTGATTTTCTATACTTATATCATCCTACCTCAAGTCTTGAAGATATTTTGAGTACAGGGATCTCTAAGTGAAATACTAAATTAAGGATCATTCTTTAAGTAGTTTGTGGTAAATTTTGGAAACATCAATTCCTTGTTACTTGGTATACAATGGATCTCCTTCTCAAGGACATAACTCCCATATTTGCCAGGGATTTTAGGGTAAAGAAAAATTTAATTTGATTGTCTATATCTATCTAATATTTATTTTTGGATGAGAAATATTTGATTATCATTTTTGGTAAATAATAATTTGCTCATATTTCAGGATCATTTTGAAACAGAGAGGAGAAGGAACTATTTATCTTACCATACCTGATTCCCTACAGGGTTAGCAGCACAGCTAAAATGTCCACTGAAGAAAATATTTTTTAAAATTACATTCTAAGTTTTCTTTCTTTAAAAGTGTTTAAGTTAAATTGTTAAGCAAGTACCATAATGATTCTTCTCTCTGTTGTTCAGAGAAAAGGCTGTTTTTGATGGGGAGAAGAGGTGTAAAATATCTAATCTACCACATTTATAAAATACTTTTATTCACTAAGCTTTATTAAGTTTACATTCCCCAGCACGTATGGAAGTACAAAATAACACTTCCAACCTTTAAGACCAAACACTTCAGTAAATACCACAGATGCCAAATTACTCTAGCAGGTACTAAATTGCTACTAGTGTATCACCTTGGGATATGATGAAGATAAACGGCGTACTATGCATTCCCAGTATTCCACAATTACTAGAACACCTGTGCTAAACGACCTGGTGCTAATACACCATAAACATCCTCACAATGCTCAAAGGACCTTCCAGTTTCACAATTCAACTTGCTTAGTAGGGCCTCAACTTAATGTAGGTGTTGGAAATGTTTCACCTATACTTGACACTGCAACCACATAGTGACATATTAGTATCATATCCCTGGAAGCTGACTTTGTAGTATTTTCTTCTATCCATTCTTATCTCATTTTTGCTGTAAGAGTATGTATATTTTTCTTTGCTTCAAATGAATTGTCTTCACACCTTTGCTTTAATATGAGAGCTGTATCATTGTCAGCAATGCTGGATGCCGTTATCACTGTAGTTCTAGCACCTGTGTTTTTTAGCAAATCACCTTTGGCTCATATAAGCCCTCACATGCAATATATAGGTTTTAAAGATGACAATAACATGTTAAAGGGAGATGCCTGCAAATATATGTATAGTTGTGGACCTGGGTCTATTTTTACCAAATTTAAACATTAAAAAACAAATATCTATGTGTATATGTATCAATGTATTTATGATAGCATTCATAGTTACTATGAATTAAGATTCTGCTATTCCTGTTAGATTATTTTTAACAGCTTTATTGAGATGTAGTTCACATACCATATAATTCAACATTTGAAAGTGTACAATACAGTGTTTTTAATATATTTACGGGGTTGTGTGATTATTACCACAATCTAATTTTAAAGTAGTTTTGTCCCATGAAAATGAAATTTCCTCCACCCACTAGCAGTTGCTCCCCATTCCCCCACACCCTACCTCCTCTAGTCTAGGCAGTCACTCATCTATTATGTGTCTCTATAAATCTGTTTTTCCTTTCACTGTTTTAAAGATTTTCTCTTTACTTTTCAGCAGTTTTAATTTTATGAGTTTAAATGTGGATTTCTTTGTTTTGACACCCCTCCAAATTTGGTTTCATAGAATTTTGTAATTCATAGTCTTAGATTTTTGTCATTTTGCAAAAACTATCTTCAATTATTATGTCTGCCCCATTTGCTCACTCTCCCTTTTAAGGTACACCTGCTTTGCCACCAGTGTATGTATACTTTCATATAGCTCGCCTTATAGATTGAGTTCTCCATGGTACATTTTGTATAGATCTTATAGCTACAGTTTATATTTCATGTTTCTGGCTTGAAACATGTCTTATGTCTAATATTCCATCAGGATTAGGAGCAGTAATGGGAAAAGCAAGGGAAATTCTGAGAAATATACATTTTATGTATGTTACAGTACAAACCATTTTTTATGGATTTATTTATTTTTTTTTATTTTTTATTTTTTTCCGGCATGCGGGCCTCTCACTGTTGTGGCCTCTCCCGCTGCAGAGCACAGGCTCCGGACGCGCAGGCTCAGCGGCCATGACTCATAGGCCCAGCCGCCCCGCGGCACGTGGGATCCTCCCGGACCGGGGCACGAACCCGTGTCCCCTGCATCAGCAGGCGGACTCCCAACCACTGCACCACCAGGGAAGCCCTATGGATTTATTTGAATAACTTTCACAGGTTTCAGCTTACTCTGAAATGAACAGAAAGGGATCTCTAATGAATCTAGAGCACATTGAGCTCTTATCTCTACAACTGTATATTTTGTTTTTTAGATCTTGTTTAGAAAATAAGCCCTTGTGACTTTCCATAAAAAATAAACATGCAGAAAGGCATGAAATGCTTTATCATAATGACTTTCATTGCCTTTGAAATCTGAATTAATTCTTGTAAAGGATTCAGAAGTTACCATGTAGGCTTATCCAGGAAATGATGATTCTTCAAAAATGATGATACAGGGACTTCCCTGATGGTCCAGCGGTTAAGACTCCGCACTCCCAATGCAGGGGGCCCGGGGGGTTTCATCCTTGGCCAGGGAACTAGATCCTGCATGCAGCAACTAAGACCTGGCACAGCCAAACAAACAAACAAATAAATAAATAAATATTTTTTTAAAAAATGATGCTACAGTGGTAAGATAAAAACAAAAATTGATAATCCCTAAATGTACAGTGCTACTCCAACCCCAACATTTTTAAACTTTAAAAATATCATGAATCCATAGGTGTGGACCAAACAGACCATAATATGTGGAATAATTGAAAAGCAACCTTTTTAATATTATTTTTTTAAATTTACTAATGAACTGCAGTATCTGAAACTTGCACTGTGAATTTACTGTTTAAAATGAATAATGCCGAGATGGGAAGTTTATTAGTATAGGAAAGGTTTTCTTCTTCATATACCTACATGGACATAAAATGGTGTGAAATGTTCATAAAAGTTTAATAGAATTCTGTTTGGATAAGGTATTTATTGATGTTTGCTTTAAAGCAAACACTATTCTCTTAGTAAATGAGTGATAAGGTCAGTGTCATCTCCTCAAGTTTAAAACATTAGATAAAGAGGACAACTTATAGTCCATTTCCCTCACCCATCCATTCACTCAATAAATGTTTATAGGCTAGGCCTAATGACTAACATTTTAGCAGCCAATCTATTATATGAAATTATTGGTTTGGGGGTCATGTAAAGGTCTATAAGTAAACAAATAGGACACTATGGTCTGAGTTGTCAGAACAAAACTGACAACTATCCTGTATTTTATCATCGTAGTGCTGCTTTTTGATCTGAAGAAAAATCCATTTTCTGAATGAACTTTAATGGCTTAATCATGCTAAAGAATGACATGAGTCAAAATAACCACCTCAGAAAGTTAAACATATTCAAGTAAAAAGGTAATGAAGTGAAAATAAGTGGAGGATTCACTTCTAGTCTGGGAAGTAAGCCCAATATTTTAATAAATGAATAATGGAAGTGTTTGCCTAATAATAATCAATTCTTCCAATAACAGGTTTGCTGTCAGTATATAATCATGTTGAGTAGTTAAATTCCAGTGAATTCAGTTGCTAACTCAGGCATATGCTTTGAGTTATCAGTATGGCCAGGGATTCTCCTAGGTGCCTGCCTTGAGCCACTTGCCTGGGTTAGGTTAGAAGAGTTTCTACACTAATTGCCACCGTTTCCTTCTGTAGGGGCTTTGCTTAATAGGTCAGTTATTAACCAGTGCCTGCTATGAGAAGGGAGGGAGGTATCAGCCAGAGAGACAGAATTTGTTTGTCTGGCCATATATGCCATGCTGCCAAATCACAGATCCCTGCCCAAATCTGGATTTATAGTTGTGGATCATGGTTCAGGATGAAATAAATACTGTCCTCTCACCATCTCCCTCTTCCCTCTACCAAGATCTCCTCAAGCTCTTACTTTCAGAGTAATTTAATGTTCTCTCTCTCCCTCCCTTCTCTTCCTCTCTCCTTTTTTCTCTCTCTCTCTCACACACACATCAGTTTTTCTCTTGTTAGCATTATAATTTAGCACAAGCTCTCAGATTGTCACTCTAGAATCACTGTGGAATAATATAATCAAAATATATTCCTAGACAAAATGGATCTCACCCAAGGAGGAATGCTGATAGAAGCTATCAAGGGTTCATATCTATTTGTATACAACTTTACTGTAAACATGTAAAGGCATGGGCTCAGGTGTCAGAACAGACCTGGGTTCAGTCACAGTCCTGGAATTTACTAGGTGTGTGGTTTGAAAAAGTCATTTACCAAACCCTCATTTTTATTAAATGCATTACTGAGAAAATCATACCATCAATCTTGTATAATCATTTTGAGAATTAAGAGTAATTATACATGAAAGTTCCTTGCACATTGCTTGGAATGAAGTGAATTCTCAAGTAGTCAATACATTTATTTATTTCCAATTATTTATCTAGAATGTAAACTTTTGAAAGTTACTCATTGAAATGTAATCAAATTTTATTTGGTATTCTTTCTTAGCAGTGGGTTGTTGAGGATATTTTCCAGCTGGAAATCATCATTAAAATATTTTAAGTCAATTTCTCCTCTCTGACCTAGGCAGCCATTGTTTGGCTTTTCAGTACTTGATTATGTTTGACTTTACTGGAATTTCCAAAAAAAAAGCTTTTACTGTATATATTCTTTTGCACCTGGAATCTTTTTCTTATCATATGGAAAAGGTCATGGAAGAACATCTTGGGCTGATGGAAATGTTCTATATGGTAATTTTGGGGTCATTAAATATAGGTACATACATTTGTAAAAATTCATCAAAATACATATTCAAAATCATTTCATTTAATTATATGTAAAATATATATCAATAACATTTACTTATAAAAAGTCTTAATAAAGTTTACTTAAAAAGAGTCCAGCAAAGAAAACTCTAGGCCAAAGTGCTTTCAGTGATAAAACTATTTAATATTTAAGGTAGAAATACTATAGAGACCTTTCCAAAACTAGAGAAAAAAAAAGAATTCCTGAGTAATTCTATAAAGCCAGCAAAATCTGGAAACCAAAAGCTCAACAAAATTATAAGAAAGGAAATTTATAAACAAATCTCACTCATGAACATAAGGTTCAAAAGTCCTAAAAATGTATTAGAAAATCAAATTCATCCAACAGTAAATTACATTTATATAAAGGTGTGTATACATGTGTGTTTATATATATACACACACATATATATAATAAAATTATCATCACAGAAGTGGCTTATTTTAGAAATGCAATTGCAGTATGACAATAGAATATATAACACTATAGCTCAACATTTTAAGGAAAAACAGAAATATTATTTGAACATATAGGTAGATTTAGAAAACGAGTGACAAATTATAATACATTCATTTTAAAATCTTAGCCAATTAGGAATATAAAGGACCTAGCTTAATTTGATAAGGAGTATCTAAAAAGAACTTACAGTGAACAGTATGTTTAATGGTATATTATTGAAACTTTCCCATTAATATCTGAAAAGCAAAAAAATATGCCTGTAATGCAACTGAAACTGATGTTCAACATTATGCTGGTGATTCTAGACAGTATATAATGAAAAAAAAATAAGGTATAATGATTGGGAAAAAGATATGAGTATCATATTTGTATATGATTATTATGTGTGTGCAAAAATATCAGTATGGTGCTTTTGAATAAAGTAAATATAATTAATTCAGTGTATACAAAGTCAAGATAGAAAAAATTATATCCCTGTATATCAGCAACAAACAAAATGAAGATTATTTTCACTAGTAATTTTTTCTGTTTTCCTGTTTTGTATTCTAGTAATTTTGGATTTTATCCTGGACATTGCAAATAATATGTTGTAAATATTTCCAATTCTATTGTATTCTTTATAATAGTTTTGATTTAGCAGAAATTGACTTGGCAAATTTAAACTATACACTCTTTCTCTCCTGTGGGGGCTGGCAGCTGAAATCTTTAGTTCTTTTATTCTTAGATGAACTGCTTGGATCTACTCTGTACATGCATAGATCCATGGTCAATCAGAGAATTAGGGAGAGTTTATATGCAGATCTTTTCATTGAAATTTAATTGACATAACATTGTATTAGTTTCAGGTGTAAAGCATTATTATCTAATATATAGGTATATATTGTGAAATGATCACTGCAATAGTCTAGTTAATATCCGTTACAACATATAGTTACATTTTTTTTCTTTTGATGAGAACTTTCAAGATCTACTTCCTTAGCAAATTTCAAATATACAATATAGTATTATTAAATATAATCACATGCTGTATATTATGTCCCAAGGACTTACTTATTTTATAACTGGAAATCTGTACATTTTGACCACCTTCAATCATTTTTTCTATTCCCTACCCCCTGCCTCTGGCAACCATCAATCTGTTCTCTGTATCTGTAAGTTCATTTTTTGTGTGTGTTTGACTCTACATATGTAAGCGAGATCTTACAGTATTTGTCTTTCTCTCTCTGACTCATTTCACTTAGAATGATGCACTCGAGGTCCATTTATACTGTCACAAATGGCAGAATTTTCTGCTTTTATATGGCCGAGTAATATTCCATTGTGTGTGTGCACGCACGTGCATGCATGCATGTGTGCGTATGTGCATGAGCGCATGCACATTTTCTTTATCCATTCATCTTTCAGTGGACAGTTAGGTTGTTTCTATGTCTTGGCTATTGTGAATATTGCTGCAATGAACATGGGGTGCAGATAATTTTTGAGTTAGTGTTTTTGTTTCCTTTGGATAAATACCCAGACATAGAATTGCTGGATCATATGGTAGTTCTATTATTAATTTTTTGAGGAACCTCTATACTGGTTTCCACCAATTTATATTTCTATATATACAGAATTTGATGCTCACTCTTTCTGGCTTTTTACGTTCCAGTATTTTTCTCCTTACTCTCTAATTGTGGGCCCACCCTAATCTGTGTTCTCTAGCAACTCAATCCAACATACTTCTATTTAAGTGTTGAGGGCCATGTATGATGCTGACTGAGGTCTGCCCTCATATTAAAAAGCCATAAAAACATGAAGCACATTCAATGTGTATTTCTTATTTCAAGAGAACATTTCTATTAATATCTGCTTGGTTTTGGTCACACTACATGTTTCACAGATGCGTAGTTTTTTTGTTGGCTTTTGTTGTTGTTGTTTTTAATACATAACTAGTTATTATTTGTGAG
This sequence comes from Mesoplodon mirus, assembly GCF_964341445.2. Classification (NCBI taxonomy): domain Eukaryota; kingdom Metazoa; phylum Chordata; class Mammalia; order Artiodactyla; family Ziphiidae; genus Mesoplodon; species Mesoplodon mirus. Next base: position 29,206,580 of record NC_138976.1, on the reverse strand, counting down.
AGGGTTGGTCTAATTTGGGCCTGTCTGCCATCAGAGGAAGTAGAAACATTTTCTATTAAAATTAAACATGTCTATAACCTATGACTGAATAATTTTATCCTCAGTTATATATTCAGTAAAAGTCTATATGTACATGCCCTAAGCGAGAGGAACAGAAATGCTCATAGGAGCTTCATCTTATAGTTAAAAATTGTAATCCATTCAAACTCAATCAACAATAGAATGAATGAGCATATTTTGATATATTCATACAATGAAATCTTAATACAGTAAGAACAATGAAATAATTACAGATACACTTAACAACACAGAGTAATTTTTAAAAGACATTTTAATGGGAAAAAAACAGGATTCAAGAAAGTATACTGCATAATTCCATTTATAAAAATTCAAAAATAGAAAATCAAGAGAATATGGGCTGGAAGCCAGGGTTTTTGTCACTTTAGAGAAGTATGGACACTGATTCTGAGTGGCATGAGGGGTGCTTCATTTCTTAAACACTTTGTGATGACAAACTGACATCATGATGATTGAATTCTGAATTTTTAACTGAGCACATTTCTTATGTATGCCACATAAAAGTTAAAAATAAATGAAAACTTTTAGAAACACAAAGCAGCACAATATTATATAGAAAATAGAAATAAAAATATTAAATAGAAATAGATCCCCCAAACACATTGTTGGTTTAAAAAAAATCAAACACAGAACAATAAGTATGTATTATCCATTGTCTTAAAAATGTAAAATGTGCATATAAATGGATAATGAAAGCTTAAGTGATACACACTTATATAAGATGGATATTTGTTTTTATCCATATGTTTATCTACCTCTTAAATATTGTAAAATAATATTGAAAAATAGAAGAAAATAGATTGAATGATTCATGTGTACCAGAGAATGAGGATGAGAATGGGGGTGGGGTTGTGAGACTATTGGCAGATGGCATGAAGAAGTTCCTTTGTGGTGATGGAATTGTTCTGCATTTTGATTCTAGTGAGGACTGCGTGGGTCTATACATGGGATGAAATTGCATACAACTTCACACACACACACACACACACACACACACACACGAATGATTGTATGCAAAAACCAGTGAAAACTGAATAAGATGTAGTCTAGTTAACAGTACTGTACCAATGTCAGTTTCCTGGTTCTAATACTGTACTATAGTCATATACAACATGTCACCATTGGGGAGAAACTTCGTGAAGGGTTCATAGAACTCTTATGTACTCTTTCTGCAGCTCTCTTTAGTCTATAATTATTTCAAAGTAAAACATTAAAAACAAAGGCTTAATGGTATATATGTACTTTTAAGTTGTTTATTTTCTACACATGCTATTAGAGAATATATGACATCATTAAATTATTATAAGCCTTGGCATAAGTAAATGACAATATTGATTGGATAAAATAAGAAATAAGTGATGTGGAAAATTAAAGTTGATTAACAAATAATCATGGGTCATCTTTTTAAAGGAAAAATATATTGTATTAGAAGCCCAAGAGGAGCATTTTCTTTAATCTCTATTAACTAAAGTTTTCCCTCCTACTTCACCATATGCACATAGAAATACATTTTATTTCTATGATTTCAAATTCTTTTCATACTGAACAATTAATGGGACTTACCCACATGATTTTTTTTTTTTACTGCTTTATGATCTCTTATGCTTACTTTATGAGTGTTATTCCTGCCTTTATCTTTGATCATTTTAAACATAATTATCTGAACCTTTGAAACATTGATCTATTATTTTAAATACTCATATACAAATCTTTGCATTTTTGGCTTTTGTGTGTGTCTTTCACATCATGACACTTTTCTCTAATATTTTGTAACTATGTTTTAGTGCTCAAGTTTCCTGGGGATTTATTTTCTCTTTCTCTCCTCATTCTCATGTTAGGCTCTTCAGTGTATACACTCAGCCAATTTAGCATTAATGGCTTGGAAGGCTTGGAATGGCTTCCAGGCTCCTGGCACCTGGAAGACCTAAAGATCTCTAGCCCATAGGCTTTGCTCTGGTTTTCTCTTCCATTTCTGGCCCTCAACATTATTATTTTAATCAAGTTTGTGTATTTTATAATAAAATACCAAATGTATTTTTTATGGGGAGAACTTCATATTTCTTTCACTTCACTGAAGTACAATCAAAATCTTAAAGCCCTGAGACCAGGAAGCTATTCCCCTGCAGAATATGGTGGAAGATGAGGGCTAAAGATATTACTTGAGATTTTACTTGATACTTTATAAAATGTTAAGGAGTATTTTAAAATAAGAATTATATAGAAAGAAATCAAAAGAAGGTAACAAAAATCTTTAAATACATGTTTTTAAAAAAACCTTTATTATTTAATGTTAAAATTAAGTCACTATCATATAGATAATTTAAATTAACACATTGAATAGGAAGATCTCTATTGGCTACAACTGTCTGGATTCTCTTAGGAAAACAAAACAAAGCAAAGCAAACTAATGCTTATGTGTGTTACACTTATACATTGGTAAAATGTAATTATCATTTGCTTTATCTTTTTTTCTGGAGTAATACTAATATCCATAGGGTTTATCAAAATGTTTTGACAGTTGTATGCATGGAAAATGAATACTGTATTTATTAATATTTAAATTCTTTTAAAAGTTATGCAATTCAAGGATGGAGAAGCTTATATATTACTTTTCTCTACTGAAATACTTACTGTAGCAACCCACTTTTTTTCACCTTTTTCCTAAATGATACATTCTCAAATATCTGTGACATAAATATATTTACTGATTTAAGAAACATTCATTTGTGCTTTTTGAATATTTAAAACAATGTATTTTCACAGTTTTAAATAAATGTATCAAGTTATGTGTTAGGCTAAATGTAACCTTTCTTGAACAAGGTTAATATGCAATTAAATTGTAGTGTGTAGGAGGAAATTTGATATGCTTATTACAGTTTTTTAAAGAGATGTTTTAATCTATTATTATTCAGTCACTCCAAATCATTCTCATTACTACAGAAAAACAAGCAGAATTAAATTATGTACAAAGGTTTTGTAATCAATATTCTATTTTTACTTTTTTAAAAATGTAGCTTTTTTTTCTCTAACAATTTTTTTTAAGAAACCATCTACTACAATCTGATGCGATAACTAGGTTGCTTGCTATAAACAATGGTCCATGCCTAACTTTTTCCTTATATTGTACACACAAACTCACAAGCTGTATGCTGTTTGGTAAACCTGATATAGTATTTTAAGCTTTCTGAATTTTATTTTATTGTCCTTCGATATTTCTTGGTAGCAGCATTCTTTTTCATTTAGAAGAACTAAAAGTTGATTTCAATTCTTCCACTTCCACAGGAAGATGTAGTAGGTGTACTTTTCCCTATTTCTACCGGCTAAGTATATCCAAAAAACCTGGACATTATATACAAAGCAAACTTAAGGAGATCCTGAAAGGTGAAGAGAAGGCAGACTGGCTAGGGACTTGAGGACATGAGGAACAGCATGATGATGAGTTCTTTGGGCTTCCTTTTGGCCTCTTATACTGCAGACTTGGAGCTTAAGAAGCTGGAAACTGGAAATGCTGATGAGTGAAAGCATCCCTCCTTCCAAAAAATAAGTCCCAACAAAAAACTACAGTTATCTCAAAAACAAAATTTTTAAGTTTAATGTAAAAAATTAATTAGGCTCATTAAAATATATGACTGAAAAAAAGTTTTCTCATTTTATGTGTTTGTTTTCATAGATCTTATTAAAGTATTTAGTGTGTACAAAAACCAATGAATTTGTTCAACTAGTATATTTTATTGAAAATTGTATTGAGATAATTGTAGATTCACATGCAGTTGTAGGAATAATACATAGAGATGCCATGTACCCTTTACCAGTTTCCCCCAATGGTAAACATTTTGTAAAACTATAATATTACCAAAATATTAACACTGATAACATCCACTGATCTTTTTCAGATTTTCTCAATTTTATTTGTACTCGTGTGTGTGTGTGTGTTTAGTTTTCTATAATTACATAACGTTATATCACATGTCTACCACCACAATCAAGATATTGAGCAGTTCAGTTGTCGCAAGCATCCCGCATATTGCCCTTTTATAATCATAATCATCTTCTTTCTTCCCTTACCCAGATCCTAACACCTGGCAGTCACTTATTTCTTACCCATTTCTAAAATTTTGTCATTTTATAATGTTATATAAATGGAATCATACCATAGTAATCTTTGATATTGGCTTTTTTTCACTCAACGTAATTCCCTGAAGATTCATTCAAGTATTTATATGTATCAGTAGTGCATTCCTTTTTATTCCTCTGTAATATTCCATGTTATGTATGTATTAATATGTATTGAAGGTCATGTTGGTTCTTTCCAGTGTTGGGTTATTAAAAATAAAGCTGTTATGAACATTTGTGAATCTAAGTCTTATTTCTTTGGGGAAAATGCCCAGAATATGATTACTGAGTAATAGGATAGGTTCATATTTATTTTTATGAGAAGCTGCCCAAATATCTTCCTGAGTGGCTGTACAATATTACATCCCTATCAGCAATGTATCAGTGATTCAGTTTCTCTGCATTCCTGCCAGTATGTGATGTTTCACTTTTTTTTTTTTTAATTTTAGGCATTCTGATAGGTATGTAGTGATATCTTGTTGTAGTTTTAATTTGGATTTCCCGAATGGTGTTTATTTTTCATTTAAGTCTATGATCCATTTTGAGTTAAATTTTATGTAAATTTGTGGGGTTTAGGTCAAGATTCTTTTTCTTTCTTATGTATGTCCAATTGCCCCAACACCAGTTATTGGACAGATTATATTCCCTTCATTAAATTGCTTTTGTATCTTTGTCAAAAGTCACTTGAGCCTATTTGTGGGGGTATATTTCTGGGCTCTTTATTCCATAAATATTTTTAATGGTATTTAGAGTCATACAAGATGCACAGGATACTGAGGTGAGTCAGTCAGGATCCTTGTCTTCAAAGTACTCCAAGTGTTATAGGGGCAGAGAATTTAAACAGATGTGGTAGTATGTAAAAGAGACTGAGTTTGAAATTTGTATCACTATATTTTGGGGCAAAATGGAGGGAGAAGACAGTTCTATACAAAGAGGGAGTTATCAGGAAGGGCATTGAAGTGCCTGCTAAAAAAGAATGACCCATAAGTAGATAAGGAGAGAAATCATTTCAGGTACAAAAAGAAGCTAATATTTATAAAGGGTTTAATTGTGAACATTTATAGAGCTTTGAAATGATCTGGGGCATTAGGAGAACTGCAAATAGTTCAGCATGGCCAAAGCCTAGGGTCCAAGAGGACCTGATGAGATGTGAGGCTGGAAGAATAAGAAGACAGACTATGGAAGACCTGTTTAACATTCTAACAACCTTGGCAAAGGGGAGATACTAAATAATTTTAAGCTTGAGAATGATATAATCAGTATAAAGAAAGCTATTATAGGCTTCATATTCCTTTCTTAAAAATCAATTATACCATATATTTGTATTAGCCTCTGCACTTTCTCTTTCAGTTTTTACAAATGGATTTCTTTAGCTCCTGCACTTTCTGACTAAGTTCATACAAATGGAGTTCTGCCCATAGCTGTGAAAATGAAAGCCTTACAAATTATAAATAAGGGAAGAAAGGGCTGTTGATTTAGGTGCAAAAGGACAAGGAATTTAAAAATTATAACCATTTAAAAGAATATTTTAGGTAAAAACAGATGTGAAAGCATTTACAAAAAAAAGAAATCCTGTTCAGTAATTAGCAACCATGAAACTGTCTATGTAAAGTTACTCTGTGGTTCCATTTTATGGTATATGGATTAAAGTGTCTCCTTTATAAATTTCTTCCTTTCTTGCCTACTATATTAATTGATCTTCGTGAATATAACTAATCAAATCAATGCATGTAACTTCAGAAAATTTCTTTTGAAGACTCTTAGGACTCTATTTGTACCCTCATTGTGCATGAAGGTACATTTACTTGTTTGCCTTGGATATCTTACCATAAAATACTCACAAAGGAGTTTATTCTGAAATAAGTTTTAATAAAATATTCAATTTGCATAATTTTATATGTATATATTTGTTTTTGTGAGGCATAAAAACAGGTTAAATATAATGGGTGTACTTATCATTTAACAACATCTCTTCCAACATATGCAAATAAGTACAGATATTATAAGAATATCATGCTAAACCCTAGACCAGAATAAAATTAAAAGATCCCTGGAAAATTTTCATGATTAACAGGAGATAAATTCGTATAGAGTGATAGTATGGTAGATGTGTGAGTAACTGCACAGTGCATTCTAGTTACTCTCAGGGTGATGGTATAGTTTCTGACACTGATTACTTCCTTTCTTGTAGTATTGTGGTAAAAATCATACTAGACAACATGACTAAAATATATGGTATTTAATGTCTACTAAATAATTCATAACTTTGATTAAAGTGAATTTCTTATACCTGGATTCTAGATTGCCATTCTCACATGTATTTTTAACTTTGCCATTACTGCCTCCTTCCTTTTAGCTTTAGACATGTTCAAGAGCAGCAACTTTAACTGTTGACTCTGAATTTGCCTCATTTCCCCCATTTGGACCCTGATGACACACTGCTAATGTTTACCTACTTAGGTAGCTTTTCCTCCTCAGTATTTTCTACTGGGTCATCTTCCCCTATTTGCCATTTAAATCTTGGCATTTCTCCCAGCTGTATTCCTGGACAAATTTTCTTCTCACTTTATGCTCTCTCTCTCTAGGCACTTTCATCCATTCTCATTGTATTAACTGTCATAAATATCCTGATAGTTATATTCTCATCCATGAGCTCTAAAGCCATATATCCAACTGTTAATAAATATTTAAGAGATGATAGGTTAAAGCAATCCCATGGACAGCTTGAATTTTCCATTTACTAGCTGCTGCAGTATCATATGAATAAAATGGATAACAATAGTTTTGCGAAAATCAGCTTCTTGGAACAAAGACATAGCTATTAGTACTCTTATGAGCTCATTCTATGCCCCCAAAAGAGCTCGGTTATGTTTGTTGTTGTTTTCATTTTTGTTTAACCAAGAGAAGATTGAGATGTAGGCATGATGGTAGCAGGTAAGAAATCTTCAAGCACTTGGTTTCAATTTCATGAAGCTATCATACAAGTGGCCATTTAAAAAAAAATCTATTGCTGATATCATACATATAGAAAAGTGTACAAATTCTGAGCCACAACATAGACATCTATGTATAACCTTTTCTCAAATAAAGAAATGTAATAATATTATCAGCATCCCATAAGCTCCATTCTTGCCCCCTCACAATTATTACCCTTTTCTTCCTGTTACTGATTTTAAAAGAACATGTAGACATGTGGCAGCAGTTAGAAAAACCTCAAGCAATTGGTATCAAACTTCTGTGTGCTGCACATAGGCCATCATCAGTTTAGATGTGCTGAGTTCACAACACCACTGTAGGTTCAAGCTCAGTGGAGATAAAAGTAACTTGGGAAACAGGGTTATAATTTGTTCGCATCAAAATATATGGACCTTCCTCTTGAGAGGGTATATAGAGCAGCCAGGACAACTAAAATATATTACAAGGTCTCCATTAGATTTCTGTGCCTCTTGGCTAAGGGACCTGTAGGCTGAGTAATGATTTTGGACATGCTGTTTCTAATGAGAATACTAAGGTTGTCTCATAAATTCCTAAGCCCTAAGTACACAGTGTCGTCTGCAGAGGCCTCAAATATGTAACTAACCAGAAAACTTAAATTAAAATTTGGCTCTGGGGAATGATGCATATTAAAACCAAATTTTGTAAGTTGCAATTGATTTTGAAATGGTTCTTTTGCTGAAACTATACGGACAAAAGAAAAGCTCAATTAATGTGGTCTGGTTACCTGGTTGTCCCATGTGATGTTTATTTCATCCAGATAATAAAATATATTTTTATATTTTCTACTGGAGAAAAAGTATAAGTTTTGCTAATCCCTACAGGCCATTTCTTTCTATTGCATACTTGGTAAAGCATCATGCTTTACAGTTAAGCACAAGACAAAATCCAATCTTGAACCTCTGAATGTAGCAAGTCTAAAACTGTATCTCAGGTGGTGCTTAGAGATCTGAGAAGTTGTTCATGTGTCCATTGCAGTCAGACAAGTCTAGCCTGACAATGTCTACATGGAGACTTACAGATGTCAATATCCTGTGTAAGAAAAATATATACCCTGCGTAGGAGAAAGGTGTGCGAACACAAGGAAATTTTCAGTTTCGTAGCTGTCTGGACTCTTCAATGTCCAAGGAATAAAAATCTTCATCATGGTGACCAAAGCATTTTCAAATTTTGAATGAAAACTTTCTTCCTATCTTAACTGCCATTGCACCCTCATGCCCAAATAACACACTAACCATAAGAATCTGTACTTCCTGTAATCACTACTTTAGGGAGTACTCTGGCATAGATCCTGGATGATTTTGAATAGATAGCTGTAGTGGTTAAACTTTATTCTCTAGGCATTAGGGAGTATTAAGAAGCTCAGATTTATGAAGTTGTACAATCATTTGTGTGCTTAAGGAAATTTCATATGGCAAATGCTTGCGAGTTAACCATATATTATTATCTGACTTATTTTATTGATGAGAAAATTGGGGGTTGTGTAATATATACTTTGGTGATACGTATATAATTTCTATAAGAGAAACACATAATTTGTGAACCTGATGAAAGAAAATTCCTGGCCCTGATAGTAATAATAAAGTATTATGTTTCTGGAGAATATAATTCTGGCTTGGAGGGAGCCAGAATAAAGCTTTAGTCACATGGCATAGTAAAACCATGTAACAAATTACAGTAGTCTGTGTAGTCCTGCCAGACTTGCTGAATTAGGATCCCTGCAAAACATGTTTTCAAAAATACAGACTCATAGAACACAACAATGGATGGAACCTTAAAACATGTTTTTGAGAAACTTTGTTATTTGGGAACAGTTGTACACATTTCCAAAATCATTTAGTTAATTCATTAAAATACCAAATATAACAGTAGGAGTTCAGTATCACGAATTTTACTTGCACTTTTTTCCTGCATGTTTGAGGGGAGAAGTTAGGTTGATGGCAACTTGAACTTTGAAAATATGCAGTTGGCTCCTTTACCTTGATATAAATAGCTTGGAAAAGACACATTTGATTGCTCAGATTAAGAAAGATTAGGCGAGGTAAATTATGTATACTTTCTTTATTAAAATGAGGACTATGCAAATATTCCATTTGTCTTTTATTTTAGCCGAGTTAACTGGATGATTGATTGCTTTCTTTTCCAGCATATTAATGAACAGTGTGGTTTTTCTTTATAATTCTCCATAGTTCTTCTCAATAGTCAAGTAGGAATTATTCTTTTTCAAAATCTGTTATAGGGACAAAAATTGCAGCTCTACGACAAACTGAAAATAGAGCATCATTCACAGAAAAATTTATGTATTTAATCTTTATTTTTCTTTTGTCACCACTTTCCTATCTTTTGTATCTCACATAACTGTTGTCTAGTACATGACTCTTATTCATTCTTTCATTCAGTCAATCACTCATTAACTATCAAACAGTTATTGATAAGTTACTCTTTGACAGATTTTTGACCTGCTGTCTACATAAAGTGCATGACATTCTGTTGGAAATAATTCTTAGGAACCACCTCATTTTCCCTTGATTGGTACCTTCATTGTTGCAGTGCTACTTTCTTCTCACACTGCATCCAAAAGCTACAAGAGACATGCCCTGAGGATGCCAGGCCCTCCCCCTTGCTATCTGGCCCAAAGTGGCATAATCGGAAGTTCAAAATTTTCCCACATTTTCTGGATTTAGATGAAACAGCACACCACAAAACATGGGATCTGATATTCTGAGGGCCTTCAAGTGGGTCAGATGATAGAATTCAGAATAGAAAAGGAATCATCTCCCTATAAATTGAACTTTGAGCAGTTGGAATGAGGAGATAAACTTTTCCTCTTTCCTCTCTCCCATAGATTATACCAAAGACTCGTTTGCCCTCCTAGTCCAGTCAGACAAATCCTGTGTGTATAGTATGTAAATCTTCTGATCAACCATATCTCTCATTGTTCCTACTCATTAAGTGGTAGCAAGACTAGCAATACATCACTTTTTAATGCTTCCTATCTTTCTTTCCTCACGTCCTATGCCTGTCTTGTTTGCTACTGAAGTTTGAGTACCTAACACACTGTCAAGCACACGCTAAATAGTTACAATTTTCTCTATACTATACTGCCATATTTTATTAATTATTTTATAGTACCTTTCTTGGTATTAAAATTACATTGTTGAGGGCTTCCCTGGTGGCGCAGTGGTTGAGAGTCTGCCTGCCGGTGCAGGGCACACGGGTTCGTGCCCCGGACCGGGAAGATCCCACGTGCCGCGGAGCGGCTGGGCCCGTGAGCCATGGCCGCTGAGCCTGCGCGTCCGGAGCCTGTGCTCCGCGACGGGAGAGGCCGCAACGGTGAGAGGCCCGCGTACCGCAAAAAAAAAAAAAAAAAAAAATTACATTGTTGCTACACCTATAGAGATCAGTGTTTCCAGAAAAAGATAAAAACAACTCACGATTGGGTCATAGTGAAAACCTCTTGCTGTAAAACAGTGATGGTCAAAATAATTTTGAAAGAAAACTCAACAACTTGAAACTCCTGAGAAATATTTATTGACTTGATTTACAAAGGGTATACCCATCCAAACCTAAGGGCTAAAAGCAAACACCATATTTTCTTTACTCTTTCACATGATGCTTCCCTGTTCCACAGGACAAAACTCACAGTGGTAGCTGAACCATATAGAGACCAGCAAATTTCATCTGCTGAATTATCAGCATCGCTCATTCTTTTAATGAACTGTAACAACTGTGCAATGAATCAGTTGGATGAATCAATTGGCTACAGGGAGAGGATGCCCTGGGGGTGAGCAGCAGAGCCTGTGAGAGTGAAATCTTTCAATGAAGTGAAATCTGTCTTTAAAGCTTATTAATAATTTGAAAAAATAGCAGTGCAAAAAAATCAGAGAATACGTTCATGAGTAAAGTAAGCTTTTCATGAGTTTATAAGTGTACAAGCTGTATCTGGGATTTAAGTAAAGGGTGGGTTTTTCAGATTTGTATGCTTTTATATATATAGCAATACAGTATTTATAAGGTATGACTTGGAAAAATAAGTTCTTTACAAAATATGATGAAAGTATATTTTGAGTGCTTACGTAAGGTACTTTGCCCGAATCACTTCACAGATCTGTAAGATAACCACATGAGGCAGGTATATTTTGCCTTTTGGGAGTATTTCTAAGTTCCACACTTTAAAATTACTGAAGCCTGGATTCAGTACCACGTTTGTGTGAGTCCAGTATTTATGCTTTTCCCCCCATTATATCCCATAGCTTTAGCATCTGATTTTATCCTTACTTGCAATACTATGTATGTTTGCTAAGAATAGATGGAATTTTAAGTGAGACTGATTTAATATTTTTTTAAATGTAGTTAGTTACCTCTTTGATTGTTGCTAAATAAGTCTTCCATTTCCATTGACATAGTTGTTTCCTCTAAATAGAATTTTTTTTAATTAAAGAAAAAAACATGACAGGTCAAGAAATTTGCTGGATAGCTGATATTTCTGATATTAGAAAATATAGTCCTAGATGGCATCATTCCTTATGATTGTATCCTTTTCTGAGATACAGCATGTGGCTTCTCAGAACCAACAGAAATAAGAAGAGTATGCATTTACCTCTCATTCACTGTTACTGCATGAAATCCTAAATAGATGTTTTTGGCTTCCAATTTGTATCTCCGTTCTTGTCTTCCACCCTTCCCTTTCAATTGGGTGAAAACTTGTGAGGCCACATGATTTTCTTTATTATTCTTGGGTACCAAAAAGTTCTATGATCATTATAATTGTGAACATGATCTCAATTTAGATTAAAAATGTTTTATTTATATAATAAGAAAAACTCTGAACTCCTCCCTCCCAGCCAAGTCCTGCTGCAGACTAGATTCTTTATTAATTGACAGTATATCCTGTCAATTATTAAGGGTATGATTAGTACCCTTACTAGATAAGTATAAATTATATATTAGTAAGTATATAATATATTATATTTCTATTCTTTTTATTATTTATGGGAAACTGGGAGAAAGTAGAGGTCAGGAGGGGGAGGGAATTTCTTTATTAATATTATTGAACAGTGCTATTACCATGTCTAGGTTTAGAAATTGTTTAAATCTTACTGTTTCCTAAATGAGGAATTTTACTGGTACTTTGGAGAACCTTCACCCTCTCCAACATACACACACACGCACACACACACACTGTCTTGATGTTAGCAAATCCAGTCTAGTCCTGCAGTTGCTTACTCTTTTTTCATAGCCGTACACTCAAAAGGTCTCTTTTCAACTTCTAATTTCCATATCACTTTAGGCAGTCTGCATGAGTAGGTATCTCTCTCTCCTACATGGCCCACAACTGATCCGCAAGGTCCACTCAAACATTCTCTTCCTGAGATATCTCTGTGAATGGAGGTGGATCCCAAAGCAGCAGCCACTCCCTTTTGCTCTGCCACCAAAGCAGATAGTCAGCCCATCTCTCATCCTGTAGATTTCCCAAGAAGGCTTAAAATGCCTGTTCAGTATGCTTTTCCTAACTGTTGGGAAATACATCAAGCTCTCCAAATAATTCCATTAAACTCTTTAAAGAAGAGTGGGACTTACTGTAAAATAGCAGCTTTACCAAATAGATCTCCTTGAACAACTTTCTCAGTCTCCAGCCACATAGCACCATAAATAGTCACAAAAGTAAGTAATCTAATCCTCAGATATTTTTGTTTTACAGCCCCCAGGAAGGTCTAACTAAAAGTTACTTTGGTATTTGATATTTGCTCAATATTTATATCTTATTCAAAATTTCAAATTTTGACATCCTATTGTGTTAACATAGGTCTACCTAATGTCTCCATTTGGGTTGTGTTAGGCACGTCCAGATTAATGAAAACCAGGTGATTTACATTTCCTCTTTCTCCCCTGTATCAGTAAATGCCATGTCCATCCATCTAACTGTAAAGAAAATGACTTAGGGTACAGTCTATATTCTTCATTCCTACAACCCACCCTTATATATAACCAATCAGCAATTCTTATTCAGACTACCTTAAAAAAGATATCAGCATCTCCACCCTAGCCCTCTTTCATTGATTGCTTGACCAGATGACTACAATAACCTTTTTATTATTCCCCTGCTTCCTTTCTTGGCACAGCCCACCATGGCCCCTTATAATTGCCTTACATCATCCAGAATGGCCTTTAAAAATAGCTTATCATTTCTTTATTTTAAAAACTTTTGATGCATCCCATTGTCCTTGTGTGATAACATAACAAAATCAAAATTAAAAATATCTTCTATGACTACAGAGAACAGACTTGTGGTTACTAAGGAGGAGGGGGGCGGGGAAGGGATGGATTGGGAGTTTGGGATTAGTAGATGGAAACTACTGTATTTAGAATGGATAAACAACAAGGTCCTACTGTATAGCACAGAGAACTATATTAAATATCCTTTGATAAACCATAATGGAAAAGAATGTGGAAAAGTGTATGTGTGTATATATACATACATATATATTATATATTATAACTGAATCACTTTGCTGTACAGCAGAAATTCACATAACATTGTAAATCAACTATACCTCAATCAAATAAATTTTAAAAATATATGAGTAAACACACATATACCTCCTCAGCCTCATTTTCTACATTCCAATCACACTAGCTCCTTTTCACTTCCATAAACATGCCAAATTACTCCTATCTCAGGGCCTGTCACCAGCCATTTTATCATCCTGCGCACTTTCCTCCTGGATGACTGTGAGCCTGACTGCCATTTATCATTCAGATCTCAGTTAAAATGACACTGCTTCCAAGAGGACTCCTCTGATTATCTAAAACAAAACACCTTCTCAAAAAGCAAATACTGTCTGTTGTGTCACTCCTATTTCTTTATCCTTCATAAAACCTACTACACTTATAAGGAATTTTGTGTGTTTTGGGTTTACATTTTATTTCTTTTTCTCCCCATGAGTCAATAAGTTAAGATCCTCAAAGAAAAGAACTAGCTCTCTTGTTTACAACTGCATTTCCAATTGTAAACATTCCCCACTGCAAACATAAGTAATTCATCCACACTATAAAGCTTTTATCACTTTCCACAGGTATTTTCTATGGATACTTTAAAATACTTGTTACTTTAAAAATTTGACTCAGTAAATTCATTTATTTATGTACTCACAGACCTGTAGGGTCATGTATAGTTTGATATCTTACAAAGCATTTTATGTAGAAAGTAATTTGATAAGTGCAATGATAAAGATGATTGGATTATATGACAACAATAAATGCCTATGTAAATGGTACCAGGGTGGCAGAGAGAATAAAGCTTCTAGGACGTAGTTAACCAGAACTTATTTCTTTAGAATCAATAACAAAATAAGGATTGGTAAGGAGAATTAAGGGGAAAAGGAACACCATATACAAAGGCTTAGGACTGAATAAAAGCATGCAGGTATCTAAATATGAAAGATAATATTCAGAGTTATGGCAAAAAATGTATTTTAAGGATTTTAAATTTAAAATGACAAGTATAATAATTTATAGAATGCTTAAATGCAAATTACACCTGATCACATTTGCCTTTTAAAAAGATCTAACCTTGAGGTTTACTGAGAACTCATAGATAAGACCCACAATTGAAGTGTTTCAATAATCTAAGTAAGAAATGGTTAAGACACCAACTAAGGAGTAGACATGGATATAGATGGATTCAAGACAGAATTCTAATGGTAGAAATTTTAAGATGAGGTGACTGATAAACTACAAGAGGGAGGAAAAGGTCAAGGGTGACTCACTGGTTTGTGATTAGATGATAGAAAGATTCACTGTGAGAAAGGAACCTGTTTAAAATTTAAGTTTGATCAAGTTAATTTTGAAATGCCTGGGAGATTTCTAGATTGGGATGTGCACTGGGTGAGGGACTGAGAGATCAGTATTGGAGGTAGAGATTTTGCAGTCATTACAAACGATTATTCTGAAATCTTAGGTGTATTGTATTCGATAATCAAATAAAGCAGGGGTCTCTAACCCCCGAGCTGTGGCCTGGTACTGGTCCATGGCCTGGTACTGGTGTACGGCCTGTTAGGAGCCGGGCCGCACAGCAGGAGGTGAGCAGTGAGCAAGCAAAGCTTCATCTGCCGCTCCCCATGGCTTGAGTTACTGCCTGAAACATCTCCTCCCGCACCCCCCCTCCCCTGCCACCAGTCCATAGAAAAATTGTCTTCCACGAAACCAGGCCCTGGTGCCAAAAAGGTTGGGGACCACTGAAATAAAGTACAGTTGACCCTTGAACAACTCAGGGACTAGGGACACTGACCATCCATATAGTTGAAAATCCAAGATAACTTATAGTCAACCCACACTGTTACATAGTTCCTCTGTATCTGTGGTTGAATATATGCAGATTCAACTAACCTTGGATGGTATAGTAGTGTTGTATTTACTGTTGAAAAAAATCTGCATATAAATGGGCCCTTGCAGTTCAAACCCATGTCATTCAAGATTCAACTGTATGTTTAACTTCTATGTGGTAAATAACCACTTTGAAAATTTGAAGTTGAACTTACAAGTCACCAGAGATATGATAAAATTTGAATTGGACAGGAAAAAAACTGTGAGCAATTTGGCAATCTCTTTGATTAATGAGGAGTAACTATAAATCCTAAATCAATAGATGACCTAGATGAGAAATTTATAGTACAGATTGGATAAAACTTTTAAAAGAAAGATCAATATTATTGGAAACATTTTGAAAGTTAACAGTGAAAATAAACTCTGGTGTCTTAAGTATTTTATCTCTAATTTCCAAACTTGAATTATACAGGGTCACATTAGTGAGAATTTCCTTTTCAGAGGACTATAAAAGTAGAGTTTTCAGGAGAGGACCACTAGGTTTCACTCTGGCAAATTTGTATTTTCTAGGAATACTTTGAGGTTATAGGTGTGCTGTTCATAAAAAAAAAGAGAGCAGCGTGGCACAGGGTTAAGAATATGAGAATATTTCCATAAATTTGCCATAAGATAAACACAGAGTGAGGTCTGAAGAAATGATGATGAAGCTAGCAGCTATATCCATGTCTGAAAGCGCAAAGCTTTGATGCCAAAAACTTGGCCTCTGTGCACCAGTGCCAAATTGAATCTCGGAGACAGAGTTTTGGGTGAAGTAGAAAAAAATAGCTTGGGGCTTCCTTGGTGGTCCAGTGGTTAAGACTTTGCCTTCCAGTGCAGAGGGTGTGAGTTCAATCCCTGGTCCGGGAGCTAAGATCCCACATGCCTTGTGGCCAAAAAAACCAAATCATAAAACAGTAGAAATATTGTAACAAATTCAATAAAGACATTAAAAATGGTCCATTTAAAAAAATAGCTTTATTGCTTTGCCAAGCAAAGGGGGACACAGCGGGCCCCTCAAAACTGTGTGTCCCCACCCGGGAGGATTTGTGCTTTTCTCAGTTCTTTTAATCTGGCCTCAGGTGGTCTCTTGATGAGATTCTCAAGGTTCCTTTAATGTGTGATCTTCTCTGGAATGAAGAATGCTAACATCTTCCATTTGTTAGGTGTTTTAGTTCTGTAAAGAGCTCAAAGATATTGTTATGTGTATCCCTTGAGGAGGAACCAGGACCCTGCCCCAAGGCTGCACTGTTGTTTCTTGCCTGCTCCTCCCTTGTCTCTGCAACTGATTAGCAACTGTGTGAAAGGCTTTCATGCCCAGGAGCCCCACAGGGTTTGGTTTCAACTTCATGAGCCTAATTGATATTTAGATTTAGAGGCTTCAGAAACCCTACCCCATAGATTTAGTCTGTATTCTGTGCATAGAGATATATTTGGTTCTATAGGGTATTTTTTAAAAGTATACATTAATAGGAATCATAGCCTTAATTATAATACCAATAAAAATCATCACCAGTATAACACTTCCATTGTAATGAAAGAGGGTTAATCATTTTCTTATAATTTCATCTCATACTTAATGATTAAAGTCCCAGATAAAAGACATTGTCCAACTTTGTCATGTGGTTACACCCTTGGACAAAGGAGAAAAGAATGTCTGTTCTTTTTTTGGTAATCTTTTTATTTTTTTCAGTTGGGCTGAAATTCACATAACAACATTAATAAAAGAATTCAGAAGCATTTACATTCATGATGTTGTACAACCACCATTTCTATTTAGTTCTAAAACATTTTCATTGCCCCCATATAAAACCACATGCTTATCAAGCTGTTACTTCTCATTCTTCCTTTCCCTCAGCCCCTAACAACTGACAACTTGTTTTTTGTCTCCAAATCCATACAGACATCCTTGTTATAGCATGTGTCAGTGTTTCATTCTTTTCTATGGAATAATATTATAATATGGAATAATATTCCACTGCATATATATATATATATATATATATATATATATATATATACATATATAATACTACAGTTTGTTTATCCATTCATCTATTGATGGACATTTGGGTTGTCTCCATCTTTGGCTGTTGTGAGTAGCACTGCTGTGAATATCCATGTACAAATATTTATTTGAGTTTGTGTTTTCAGATCTTAGGGTTATATACCTAAGAGTGGGATTGCTGTGTCATGTGGTAGTTCTACGTTTAACTTTTTGAGAAATTACCAAACTCGTATCCACAGTAGCTGTACCATTTTAAATTCCCTTCAGCAATATACTATGATTCTAATATATATCCTGGCCAAGAATTTTTTTTTTAAGGTGTGAAGTAATATTGCATGACTTTGATTTACATGTCCCTGATGACTAATGATGTTAAGTATCTTATTGTGTGCCTGTGGGCCATTTCTATGTATTCCTTAAAGAAATGTCTGTTCAAGTCCTCTGCCCATATTTTAATTGGGTTGTTTATCTTTTTGTTGTTGAGAATAGGACATCTTGTGTGCAGCCAACAAAGGGAGACATATGAAGGAAAGTGAAATGTTATTACCTAAATAAAGGTAAATGGATTTTGAACAACCAAACAAATGTGTGTCATAATATCTTTAAGCTTTTCTACCTTGCACAAGACAGGATACATTTTGGCATTTATTGCATTTAATTTTTTTCTTTGAATTTGAAGGATGTTAAAGGTGAGGGCCAGATATCTTTCATGGTTGTACTGCATATAACACAATATTTGTTGATTTATTTTTTAATTTAACAATGACATGTTTACTCAATTTGGTGATCACTGAGGATATCTTCCATAAAGTTATTTTATCAAGTATCTGAAAATCTGAATGCACATACCCTTTTCTATAACATCTACTTTTAGATTGAAATACTAGTTACGTAGTAGGTCTGACGTGAACACTTTCAGCAGATTTATGCTTATACTTTAATTAGTAGGATGCACTTATTTGAAAGAGTCTTGTTGGAAAAAATATTGAGGTGTTAGGATGTGGTTTTTGCACAATCAACATAATAGGATTCAAGTGGACAGATCATTGAGTTAGGAGGACTCTAGTCACATAGCATAGTGAGTGGTTCATGTAACACTTAAAAGTGAATTATGAGGGCCTGTTTGAACAGGAAAATGCTTTAAGAATATGTATTTATATTGAATCATCAGGAAAGGCTTTGAAGTGTCCATCTGGGACAAGTATAGAAAATATAACACTGAAATGGACCCAAATAATTTTCACAATGTAATTTGCAGAGTTTGCAAAACTTTTGCATTTTAGTCACCCAAAGAAGAAAATCCTTAGTGCGTTAGGCCTGTCTTTTTATTTACACATATGTTTATTCTCTCGGTGTGGATAATTGAATGAAATAGACTTGCACATTTCTTCTGTGGCTGTCATTATTAGCCTGAATATAATCAGGTTAATGAAAGCAATTTCATTTTTTATTGGTAAAATATAACTCTTGATGTAGTTTTAATATGCTTGTGGCTATTTAAAACTGACATATCTCTCAATGAATCCTAAGATTCCAGCATGCAATTGAGGTAGAAAACCATTTGTTTTATTCCCAATTTCATGCCTGACTTTGTAAATGTTACAAATAAGCCCAGCAACTGGATAATGCCTGTGAACAAGGGGCTAATGTCACTTACCAGTTGGTGAATTAGTATAGTGTGCTTGTGAGAAAATTTTTGTTCTCCACCTACACGTTTGTTTGTTCAAAGAATTGCTTCTTAGTGATTATAAAGTGAAAAATCTTACTCCCTAAATGGAAAGGCAGCAATAAAAGAGCATGATTTCTTGAGTGTGAGAGGTCTACATTTGAATTACTTATCTTACAGTTTTGTAGCTTTGTAACTTTGACAAATTATGTAATTTCCTCAATCCTGTATTTTTTTTGTTTGTTTGATTAGTAACTTCCTACCTAAAAGATAGTTATAACTTCCATATTATTCATTATTTCTGCATGGGCTACTACATTGACCATAAAGGCAACTCTTTTAGAAGTAATTCTTGCCATTATGATGCTAGTGATTTAAATTATTTAGTCGGATAGTATTTTATCAGGTTTTTATTCTCTTCTATCTCAGTAGCAAGGGGCAATTCATGACCCTTTGGTTTACATTTATGACTCAGATATTTATTCTACCTGACTTTGTGGTTTCTTGTTCTAATGATGAGTATTTAATTGCCTTTGGTTTCATTTTTACAGCTGTAAGATGGTTTTGATATTAGATTACTGCTCAAATATAATTCATTAATTTCTCTTTGTAAATGTTTGTCATTTTAGTTGCTGAGTATAGGGTATTAGAGAGTCAATATGTTTTTGTTTTGTTTTTTAATGGGAGATTGAGGAAACAACTGTGTCCTGTGTACTGGAAACTCTTTCTCATTTTATATCTTAACAACCAGAATGTATTTATTAATTAATAATATTTTAAATTTATTTTGATAGCTAACATTTATTAAATGCTTTCTATATCAGGCCATGATTTAAGGGGTTTACCTATATGTCACTTAATCTTTACAACCCTATGAGATTAATACTAATATTATCTCAATTTTTTAGATGGTACAGAAAGGTAATGCATCCAAGTCATCGTATTAGTGAAAGGTTTTACTTTTCTGAGTAGTTATTACTCAGTAGTTAGTCAATTCCTAGTTCTTTAATAGCTGAAAACAGTATAAGAAAAACTCTCAAAATGTAAATAACAAACAGCTAAAAGAATTTCACTTTCATGCAAGTGGTGTATGGGAAATTTTTTTTTTTTTTTTTTTTTGGTTTATGGGAAATATTTTGATGTAATACTCTTCCCAATCACATAACACCACAACAGGAAAACTCTAAAGATAGGCAAGTTGATCAAGAGCCATATACAAAAATAAGAAAGACTTGGTATACTAATTATTTTTATTTGGTTTATCCATTATAGGTATACTAGGGAATGTAGATAACACCTGGAGGTACTTAAAATAACATATATTCATAGTTTGGATATTTGTATATGGTCTTACCAAACTAAAGTCAGTTTTGCATTTTCTAGCTTTTTGCTACCATAGGATCAAACACTTATTTGCTTGCTTTTTCACGTGGTATGATTTCATCAATATATACTTAAATGAATATCATAATTCTGGGAACTCTTTGCCTATTGCCCAGTCTATTCTGAAGATGAATATAGTTTAGCCTAAAATGTTTTATTTTACATAATTTTTTTAAAAAATTATTAAATTAGGCCAAGATTTAAAAAATCAAGACCTTCCCAATAACAATCTCTTCTCCTTTGTTTCTTGGAGAAAGTGACCAGAAGATTTGAAAACACTGGACCAGAACTCAGCTGGAGTTAAATTGCAGTTGCATAATTCAGACAGGATATACACTTTCCAGTTCAACAGAGTACCCATCAATTTATTGTCTCCTTGACAGAAAATCTGAAAGTCAACTACAGTTCATCATCATTTGCTGTTTTTCTTTTTAGAGTAAATAAATATTTCCCTGTTTCTATATCTTTAACAAAGATGCACAAGTGAAAAATAAATCTAGGAGAGCTAATATTTCAAGAAAGCAAGATATAAACAGTATTTCTTTGTGGAAATAAACATTATTCTTATCATTTACTGTAAAAACAAAGTATTTAGTATATAATCTGTATCTTTGGTCATATACCCACGTTGACTCCTATAGGTATTTGAGTTTGTGACCCCTGGTCTAGAGATATGCAACAGTGGAAATCCTTCTGAATCTCCGTTTCTATATTTCTATCAATTGTAGTGCTGTTTAACAGCACATGGGTGGTTCATCAGTTTAAGCCAGTTTTCACGGTAGGAATGTCAGAGGAATGCATCTGTCACAGAAAATTAAGAAACATCCATACAGTACCTAATGGCCTAAAAAATTTAATCTGTTTCCCAAATCACTTGACTTACTGTCTAGGGTTTTTTTTTTTCCCCCACTGAGGAATATCAAGTTCAATATCATTCCTGCAGACTTCAAATGAAATCAGATTGTCGGCTCTTTCAAACGTAAATCCAATAATTAATATCTAGTTGGCAGGCTCTTATATGGATTGTTTCTTAAAAACTAAAGATGATAATTGAATTTAAAATGCTGTGCTTAACATTTTAGGGTGATACATGGTGAATGCAGTGGAGAATCTTTTTCTGTCAGTGTGGATTTCTTAATGGAAATTCACTTAAATGAGGGCTTATCAATTTGTAATATATTATCTCACTCTGGTTCAGACCAAGCTTCATTGAACACATGCCCACCCCCTACATATAATAAATTGCATCTTGGCAGTGCAATTCTTTTAAATAAATATTTTCTCTCTTTTAATTTTAAGTAAGCCTTTACCATCTGTTCTGCCCTTTAGTTGCAAATGCCAAAGAACGTAACTTACTACTGTGTCATTTACAAACTTCAGACAGAGAAGTGACTTAGTGGTTGGCATGTCTTTATTCTTAATTCTACAGTCGGTAATTTTTTTCCCTTTCTTATGTTTCAGATATAATGGGGGATATTATTCTGTTCTGACGTGTTGAAATCTTTTCCAGCAAAAAGGGAACACAGGGAAGGAAAAGTGATTAATCAAAAGACTTAACCAAGGCCATATCTGTAGAAATGTGATGTACCTGTAGGATTATAATCATATAAAGAGGGTGTTAACCCTAATTGTATCAGGCAGATACAATACAGATTGCATCATAGCCAAGACCTTTGGTAAAGGATTCTGTTTGTCTCCTAAGAGGGACAAGGGATCTTTACAAAGAAACAGAGAATTAAAACTTGCATTCTTCCTGTCTACATCTTTTGAAAGGCTACACACTCTATGAACTTAGCAAAAATTAGCTGGACATTAGAAAGGCATCAAACACTAAAGAGGAAAGTGGTATATTAAGTCTGGTTAAAGTGTAAAAGTTATATTCAATTCAATTTATTGTTCATCAAGCCCTTTCTTTAAAGAAATAACATAGTGAGGCACCTAGCTGAATACATTCATAATGAAAATAAAAGCTGCTGATTAATTGAAAACAAAAACAGGGAACCCTTGTACAATGTTTATATTAGGAATTCATAAGGAACTAATGTCACTAACAGGAAAGTGTTGATATTCTTCAAAACCAGAGCACATGAGCCTTCATTCTTGGCTATTTGGTCAAAAAGCCTTCCCAGGTTGTGACTAAGCACTCCCTTGAGAGGTTTTTTCTGTATTGCTTTTTCGACTCTCCATGTTACAGCTGTCAGACAGTGGACTCAGCTGTCTAGAATACTGTACCCTGGCCAAGGCCAGACTTACCTTCGTCCCCTGGTCTATAATTCAGGACCAGACATTATTAGGGTGGTCAGTTTTGTAGAATTAAAAACATAGACATACCAAAGCCCTCTCAAGCATTGCTGCCCAGAAATGTGTCTAGTTTGTTTTAATCCTTCCTAGAGCTAAAATAGGTTCTTACCTTATGTTCTTTAAAGATGACCTGGTACTAATCATCACAGGTATCCCATCCATTCTACTTCTTCCCTCTGCCAAAACTGCTCCTCTCTTTCACAGCTGGTACAATAGGAAGAGAAATGTTGATCATTAAAACTAAATGAAATTAAAAAGGTACAGATGCCTCTGCCATTTAAGAGAAGTAATATAAATTACACAAATTTTTCTGTTTGATATCAGTATAGGTAGATTAGTAAGTAACTTTCCTTTATCTTGTAAAATTCCCCAAAGAAACAATGAATTAGAAATGGAATACAGAGAATAGAAATATTGTACCATCTATCTATACAATGAAGTAAAAACCTGGAAATTGAAAAGGAGCTAAAAAAAAAAAATTATATCATCTGGGTATGCTAACAGATGGACCAAGAAACCACTTTCTTTTTAAATTAATTATTGGATCAAAGATAAAACCTAAAATGAAACTGCAGTTTACCTAGAATATATATAATAATGAAACATTACATATTAGAATGCATAAGGTATAGAACTAAAACAACTCTCAAAGGAAAATTAAATATATACATTGATAAATGAGAAAAAGGAAAATTAATTAAACATGTGATTCAGAAAGTTAGTAAATGAACAATAAAATAAAATGGAAGCATAAAGTAAGAAATAATAAAGGTTAAGCAGGAAACAATGAATTAGAAAAAAGAGAACACACAAACAAAAAAAATCAGGTTCTTTGGCAAAATATAGTAGCTAATCACTAGCTAATGTGAATCTGCAGAAAATGAGAAAAGAATGAATGTGCAAAATAAATAATGATAAGGAAAATAACTACAAAAACAAACAAAATGAAAAGACTCATAAGAAACCGTCTTGCACAGCTCTATACAAATATGTTTGGAAACTGGGATATAATTTATTTTTAGAAAATGTAATTTATGAAAACTAATTTTAAAAGAAGAAGGTAGTCTAAATAGAATGATTCCCGTGGAATAAAGAGATAATAATCCTCTCCCAAGTATATGTAGCTCATATGATTTAAAGAAGAATTCCAACACAAAATTCTATAAAATAATTCCAGTGCTCCTTAAATAGTTTCAGAATATTGAGGGGTAAAAGAAGACTTTATAATTCTTATTTTAAGAAAATATAGTGAAACACCAATATAAATTACAAAGAAAACAAAGTCCAATCTAATTTATGAATATTAACACCAGAGTGTTAATTTTAGTAAATAAAAGCAAAATAGCAAAATAATACATCATGATGATGAATAATATAGTTTATCATATTAATGTATCTAACAAAAGTTCATATGATTCTTATAAGAGGTAAGCATTTGATAAAATATTTCTATTTGGGTGGGATTAATGCTTAATGATAAATAAAATAAATAATAAAATAGAGATTAGTCCTATTTAGTTTACAAAATATGTTCATTATCTGTATAGCATTTTAAGGAAATTAAGAAATATTCATTAACATGGCTATTACTTAACATTTTACTGAGAGTGGTAGTCAGTACAATTAGAAAAGATAAAGGAATCGGAGACATATGTAAATGTGTGAATAAAATATTACTACTCTCCTATGATCTGATTTTATACTCAGAAAAAATAAAATAAACTAGGAATTTTAAGTATATACTAATTCATAGAAATAACATAGTACAAAAATAATATTTAGAAACACTAGGTGCCACATATTTCAGTAGCAATTGCTTAGATAGAGGAAAAGACGCCTTTTAGATTAGCAAGAAAGAATACCTAGGGATAAATGTCTGTGGAAAGAACTATATTTAAAAAGCACTGTGTTAAATTTGAATTAAATAAAAACTTTTGAATTCTGCAAAGCAACAAACCAAAATAATAAATGGAAATGCATACTGTCTTACTGCTTAAAAAAATAACAAGAATGCCAGTATTAAGAATCTCATGTGGATATTTTATATACCTTACATGTAGTATCTCACATCATTGGGAGAAAAGATATGCATTTAATAAATGAACAACTGAAGAACCAGTTAGAAAAATCCTTTGGTATTCATACTGCATGCCAATTACGATAATATGTTTCAAATAAATGAAACACTTAAATATATACAAAAAAATGTAGTGTTACTAGAGAAAATATAATTCTTTACTAGCTTTGTGATACAAAGATCTAACTATAAAAAAGGAAAGATTCAGAAACTTGACAACGTAAAACATCTTTTTAAAAAAATAATCTCAGTCAAAAGATAATTGATGAATTGGAAAAAAATTATGAATTTTAAAGTAGAAAATCTGCACATAGAACATTTTTTATATAGATTTATAAAAGACAACTATAAAATTGGCAAAGACTGAACACAAAATTTCTAGAAAAATAAGTTTTAAAAAGTTTCTAAAACATAGGAATCACTAGAAAGTTGATTACAGCAGACAGTTCAATTAAAACAGTTCAATTAAAACTGAGGTACTATTTTTCATTTACCATATTATAAAATATATTCAAATTTTTATACTAAAACCCTATATGTATTCTTTGGGCAGTATAACATTTTTTAATTAATTTATTTTTTATATCTTTATTGGAGTATAATTGCTTTACAATGTTGTGTTAGTTTCTGTTGTACAACAAAGTGAATCAGCTATAAGTATACATACATCCCCATATCCCCTCCCTCTTGAGCCTCTCTCCCATCCTCCCTATCCCACTCCTCTAGGTCATCACAAAGCACTGATCTGATCTCCCTGTGCTATGCAGCAGCTTTCCACTAGCCATCCATTTTACATTTGGTAGTGTACATATGTCAGTGCTACTCTCTCACTTTGTTCCAGCTTCCCCTTCCCCACCATGTCCTCAAGTCCATTCTCTACGTGTGCATCTTTATTCCTGCCCTGCCACTAGGTTCATTAGTACCATTTTTTTAGATTCCATATGTGTGTGTTAGTGTACGGTATTTGTTTTACTCTTTCTGACTTCACTCTGTATGACAGACTCTAGGTCCATCCACCTCATTACAAATAACTCAGTTTCATTCCTTTTTATGCCTGAGTAATATTCCATTGTATATATGTGCCACATCTTCTTTATCCATTCATCTGTCAATGGACATTTAGGTTGCTTCCAATTCCTGGCAATTGTAAATAATGCTGCAGTGAACATTGTGGTACATATCTCTTTTAGAATTATGGTTTTCTCAGGGTGTATGCCCAGTATTGGGATTGCTGGGTCATATGGTAGTTCTATTTTTAGTTTTTTAAGAAACCTCCATACTGTTCTCCATAGTGCTGTATCAATTTACATTCTCACCAACAGTGCACGAGGGTTCCCTTTTCTCCACACCCTCTCCAGCATTTATTGTTTGTAGATTTTTTGATGATGGCCATTCTGACAGGTGTGAGGTGATACCTCATTATGGTGGGCAGTATAATTTGATACATTCTCTATGGAGGTCAATTTATCATCATTTAACACTTTATCAATTCATCTATCCTTTGACTCAGCAATTCCAGTTTGGGAATTTATCCTGGAGATAAACAGATGCAATGCATTGAAAATGACAAATGTTCTTGCAGTGTTGTTAGAAAACAGAAAACAAATAACCCCCACCCCCCCGCCAAAGTTGGGAAGTGCACATCCACAGCCTAAATGTCTGTCATCTGAAAACCAGTTGAATAAATGATATTTTAATCTATAAAATGGAACATGATAAAACTGGTGAGGGGGAGGGAGGGAGAGAGAGAGAGAGGAGCCTATCTGTACTGATATGAAGTGTTCCAAGATATATTTGATAAGTAATAAATCAATG
Organism: Mesoplodon mirus; assembly: GCF_964341445.2. Lineage (NCBI taxonomy): Eukaryota > Metazoa > Chordata > Mammalia > Artiodactyla > Ziphiidae > Mesoplodon > Mesoplodon mirus. Next base: position 29,179,784 of record NC_138976.1, on the reverse strand, counting down.
TGCATAACAGTGTGCATGACAATAAATTTCCATTTACAGAAAAAAAAAAGGAAAAATCAGTTTACATTCAATTTGCTTACATGTGCTTTAAAATATTTCCAACAGGGGACATACAACCCCAGTAACAGGAATTTCTTATGGGGAAACTTGCTTAGAGCAGAGGTGAAAGAGAATTTCCACTGCAAATTTTCTTTGACTTTTTTGACTTTGAATCATACGAATGTATTACGTACTGAAAAAGTGAAATAGTAATAAATTAATAAATATTTTATAGCTATCATTACCTTAATTTACTTATGAGGAAGAGATTTCTCCTTAAGATTTTTAGGAATTAAAAAAGGTATTATAATGTTAATATTTTACATTGCTCTGGGCTGAGAAAAGGAAATTCAGAGTAACTTTCTGTAGTTTTGGAAATGTGAAGGTTGACCTGAACAATTTGTGTGTAACTATAGTTGCTACTCTTTAAGATACAGAAGTAATATAATACTTACTTTTTGTACTTTTGGATTGATACGGAGCAAAGATAAATGAACAGTGATGGAAACAATGGGGTTAAGTAAGAAAAATGAGGATCATGAAAATGACTTTATAGCAGTTTATGGAATGATGGGTGTGTTGAATTTCTTATACATGTTATGGAGGTTCAAGGTAATTTATGTAAAATGTGATAATCATTCCTCTCTGACCCAAGCCTAGAGAACTTCTTCTCCCACACAAAAATTTATACACCACAAAATTTATCACCACAGTGATATATCACCTTCCTTCAGTCAGAATGACTATTATCAAAAAGATAACAAATAACTAGTGTGGGAGAGGATGTGGAGAAAAGGAAATTCTTGTGCACTGTTAGTAGGATTGTAAGTTGGTGCAACCACTGTGGAAACAGTATGGAGAGTCCTCAAAAAATTATAAATATAGCTATCATAAGATCCAGCAGTTCCACTTCTGCATATTTTTCCAAAGAGAACAAAAAACAAGCTAATTTGAAAAGATATATGCACCCCTCTATTCATTGCAGCATTATTTACAATATCCAAGATATTTAAGCAACCTAAGTGTCCACTGAAAGATGAATGGATTAAGGAGATGTGGTGTATATACACAATGGAATATCACTAAGGCATAAAAACTGATATCTTGCTATTTGCAGCATCACGGATGGAGGGTATTATGCCTGGTGAAATAAGTCAGGCATAGAAATACAAATACTGTATGATTTCACTTATATGTCAAACCTAAAAAAAAAAAGAAAATAGAAACAGATTTATAGACACAGAGAAAATGTGGTAGTTGCCAAAGAAGTGGGCCTGGTGGGATGAGTGAAATAGGTGAGGGAGATCAAGAGATATAGACTTCCAATTATAATGTAAATAATTCATGGGAAATATAGGGAATATAATCAATAATATTGTAATAACTTTGTGTGGTGACAAATGGTAACTTGACCTATTGTGGTGATCATTTTGTAACATGTATATATATCAAATCACTATTTTGCATACCTGGAACTAATATAATATTGTAAGTCAATTGTACTTCAATTTAAAAAAAGAAAAAAAGTACCTTTAATTGCAATGACAAATATAGTGTGGCTTCAGGTTCAAAAAGTAGCAGTGATTCTAACTGAAATGAATAATGGCATGGAACATGTCTCTCTCCTTTGTCAAACTCCCTATTGTGAGTGTGAAATCATAGGTACCAAGGGCAGTAAGATAAATGAATTTTGTTTCTGATAGATACTAAATGCTGCCAAACCCAGATAGAGGGTAAGTTATTGTGGCCATAATTTAAATGTTTTCTCAATTGCTTTATAGGCAGTCAGAAAACAATTCTTATTCTGACCTCTGAGACTGTTCATGAAATTAAATAAATGGCTAGTAAGTGGTGGAAATGGAGTTTTGAATATGGTTTGACTCTGAGCCTGCCAGCTTAACACTCTTATATGCAAATACTTCACATTTTTTTTGACATGGCTATCATTTAATCTTTGTAAGAGATGAAGACAATGGAGAAGTAGGAATCTTGCAGGGATAACAAGGAACCAAAATGATACATGGTGTCCAAACATGTAGTTTTTCTTTCCCATTTTAAAAAGTAGGAAATTAATGCTTAAAGAGATATAGTTACTTAACTATCACAAAAACATTTTTTCTTCTTCAGTGCTGTCCCCAACCCTCTATCTATACTTCCTTTAACTCCTTTCATCTCCTATCCTGATATTTTCCACAGGTTTCTTCTAAAACTATTTACTGAGCACTGGGATGTTTCTCATTCTAGGTCCCTTCTTTGATATATTTTAAAAATATTAACCACCAAACAGTTCTGTTTTTTCATGGTCAATAATACAACTTTAAATATTTATCAGCTTATCATTTCTTTTGAAAGCCAAAATATTAATCATATTTTCAACACAGGATAGCTCCCTGGAATGACAGGGTATATTTTATATCATCCTTCTCTCTCCCAGTTGACCTTATTCGAATTCTGTTTCATTCCAAACTGAAGATCCTGTGAAAAGTTGCCAAATATTTTTTTTCATTTTCATCCAAATGTATCATCTACCATATTTCTGGCAGATTAATTTAACTTTTACCTCAATAAGTTCTTTAGAAGGATCAACTCTGTACCCCAAACCATTTTAATTTGTTATTTTTAAGTAGTCTAGAAATATATATTGATATATTCATTTTAAATAATAAAGTACCTGTGTAACATGTATTCCTAGTGGAAATCAACATTGGATTTTTACCTGCATGTTTTATTCTAGCTTGCAAAGTAAAAGTAGTTGAGTAATTTTTAGAATAATTCTTCACAAGAAGAAGGAAGGAAGGAAAGAATTAGGAAAGAAGTGATGAAAAATACTCCTATTTACTTAGCCTCAACCCCATACTTTTAGATAAGTACTGCTTTTTATTGCTCTTGTTTTTAGATAGGCGTTAGTATTTTTTTTTTTTTTTTGCGGTACGTGGGCCTCTCCGTGCTGTGGCTTCTCCCGTTGCGGAGCACAGGCTCCGGATGCGCAGGCTCAGCGGCCATGGCTCACGGGCCTAGCTGCTCTGAGGCATGTGAGATCTTCCCGGACCGGGACACGAACCCGTGTCCCCTGCATCAGCAGGCGGACTCTCAACCACTGCGCCACCCAGGAAGCCCCATTGGCGTTAGTATTTATTGTCCTTATTTTTAGGTCATTATTGTTGAAAGAGAAATGTAAGAAGAAAATATATGAGAGTGAATGAAAAATTCTGAAGTAGGTCCAAAGGAAGGAAAAGCTACAGTGAACTCCAGTAAATGAAGTGAAGTTCCCTCCCTATTAGCAGAATCAGCAAATGATAGAAAGAGAGCGTGATAGGCACCAGGCACAATTGCAAGGTTATATGGTTTCCCAAAAGGTGGCAAATAGATAATAATTGTGTTGAAGGAAATTGGAAGCATGTTTTAGACTAGCTTTAATACTTGTGAATGTTGTTTTCAAGGTTAGTCCAGTGAAAACGTATACTTCTTTTTACTAGTAAGGTTGTGAGCCATCACAAACAAGTGACGTTTTAGGCATCTTTGAACTGAGAAAATCACAAAATCACACTGTCTATTTCAGACAATAAATGTTTGCCTGTGAATGAACGAATTCTGAATGCTGAGGCATCTCAGAAATTTCTAGTTTGTTCATTCCACATATTTCAAATTTGCTCAAATTTCAAATTGGTTATAAACATAACATTTGTTGTTGATTAAACTCAGTATAACTTGTATGTAATACTGATCACATATTTTACATATTCTCAAGAGCTCTGATAAATGGGAATAAGACATCCAGAAATATTCTACAATACTAGTTACTCTGGGAAATAATGCCATAAATTTCTACATTAATACAAAAATTTAGAACATAATTCCTAATTCAATGTTAAAAAGGCCTTCTTTCCTTGTATGAACTTTATTAATGATATGAAATCAATGGTTATTTTTAGTTAAATAACTTCTATTATCAGTTCTTTGTAAATGTTCTTAGTTTTGTTTTCTATGTTAATTTTAAATTTTGAAATGAAAGTTAAATTTACATTATTTACTTTTCATAAACATAGAATTGAATATTATTCATAATTCATAAAATCCTGAATTTACTCTGATGCTCTAAAACATTTTCTTCTCTCTGAGAATATAAAGAAGTCTGAATTATGAGATCCTGCCATTTTGTCTCTAGCTAATTGTCTCAGAGAGAGACATTTATCCTCAGAATGCCCACTTGAGAATACTCCTTCCTCCTATCCATAATCAGTTGCTTCTCTCTTGTTCTTGAACCAACACAGATCTATCAGAGTCCTTTACCAGGATGTTTAGACCAGGAACTGGAAAGAGAAAGTTCATTCTCTCAAGTGAGGTTAGGTACATAAGTGAAACTGAGAAGTCCATGGTGACCATGTGGAAAAAGCCTGCAGTGACCAAAAATAAAGCCAATTCACAGAAAGACTGAGCTACAAGATTGAAAAAGAGAGCAGTCTGAGTTGTTAAGTACTTTATTATGTTTCTTTTTTTTTTTTTTTTTTTTTTGTTTTTCAGTACGCGGGCCTCTCGCCGTTGTGGCCTCTCCCGTTGCGGAGCACAGGCTCCGGACGCGCAGGCTCAGCGGCCATGGCTCACGGGCCCAGCCACTCCGCGGTATGTGGAATCTTCCCGGACCGGGGCATGAACCCGTGTCCCCTGCATCGGCAGGCTGACTCTCAACCACTGCGCCACCAGGGAAGCCCTATTATGTTTCTTTATACTTGATCAATATTTATATGATGCAGGTTCCAATTTAAAATTATCTTTTCTAATCCTGAACACAATACATTCTCCTCTGTCCTCTAAGAGGCAGCATTACTTAGTATTTAAGAGCTTGAACGAAGACATTAGACAAACTTTGTCTCAAGGAATACAAATGGTGACCTTGTTTACACAAGTGACGTTGGGTCTTATGGGTTGAGGGTATGCCAGGGACACTGACTTGCTCAACAGTATTTCTTCAATGGTATTTTTGGAACAGTGGGTCCTGGTTTCATTCTTGGGGGGCTGAATGGATTTGCCTAGAGGGGACTTTTCTGTCTGTCAATCCTGTCAACTTCACCCTGCAGTTGCAAAGGTAAAGAAATTGTATTCAACCAGATTAGATCCTCTTTAATCCAAAAGCCTAGTTGGAAATATGAAGCAGCAAATTTGAAAGGTGGAATTCATATTGGGTCTTCATTGCTGTGCGCGGGCTTTCTCTAGTTGTGGCAAGCAGGGGCTACTCTTTGTTGTGGTGTGCGGGTGTCTCATTGCGGTGGCTTCTCTTGTTACAGAGCACGGGTTCTAGGCACGTGAGCTTCAGTAGTTGTGGCGCATGGGCTCAGTGGTTGTGGCTCGCGGGCTCTAGACCGCAAGCTCAGTAGTTGTGGCACAGGGGCTTAGTTGCTCCATGGCATGGGGGATCTTCCTGGACAAGGGCTCTAATCCATGTCCCCTGCATTGGCCGGTGGATTCTTAACCACTGTGCCACCAGGGAAGCACACTACTTAATTATTGCACTTAAACCCCCCCCCCAGTTTTTTTTTTTGTTATTAAAAAGAAGGCTGTGGGTATTATGAGAAAGAGTGAATGATAGGTTCTGAATTGGAGGATGAGACATGTAGCTTTATTTTTGTCATATTAACCTAGTTACTTAATATCCCTGAGTATCAGGTAAGTAGAAACAATAATATCTGCTCTACCAACAATATGGGTTTGTTGTAAAATATAATGAGAACAAATTTGGTGAAAGAATTTGTTAAACTATAAAGGATTATAGTGGAATCTAATTTTGCATGTTTTGCTAAAATATAAATTGGAATATATTATAAAATAAAAACATATCTCCCTCAACATATGTAATTCATACTGATATGTTATACAACCATGCCCTAAAATCATGAGTATAAACTGTTAACTAATACAGTTGCTGTTATTATAGACTTCAGTAGGAAGATTCTGCATATGCAGAATTTATTTTTCTTTCTAATTAAAAAATGATTTATAATGCCTATGTTCTTTTATCTGCTTTGCTATAAAAATTTCAAACCCAACTGTTTAGCTTATTAAAGGAATTAATTGCTTTTTCCATCTTTCATCTCTCATTTCTGCTACCAAGTAACAATTTGTAGGTTTTTGTTATTATGTTTATGGTCTCTCTTTAGCAATTGGGAAGGTTCCCAAAGACTACCTGAACCATGGCAAGTAAGAGTATTTTAAGCATCCATATATTTTAGGAATGACTTTTGGAGGTTTTGCACTTATTATAGACATTGCAAAAGCTAATTCAAAAAAAAAAAGAATCCACTTAATTTCAAATTTCTCAGAAGTTTTTAGACTATGAATCATGCAGGAAATCAAAATAATTCAAAATCTTGCCTTAAGTACTAAATATTTCTCACATTGTCCTTTGAATGTGCAAAGCACTGCAGAACATCTGAAGGAGACCAGGGAGTAAAGACCTTGGTCCAAAGGTTCTGATTATAGTTTTTGTTTTGTTATGTTTTGTTTTCTCCTGACTACAGAAGTTCAGTTCCTCAGTTCCTCTGATTTGGCATGCTGTCTCTTGAATGTGCTGCTTAGAAACTCTCAGTCCTACCACTACCTCTTAGTGCCCCTTGGATTTATTCATCTTCATTTCATAGCTAGATGACTTGTACAATGTCAGCTGAGGATTGTATCACTTCCTGTATTTCTTACCAGTGAGACCCCCAGCACTTATCACAATCCAGTGTTCAGAGAAGGCCCTCAAGTAATATTTTTCAGAAAAATCAAGTTGAACGCAATTCTGATTAAGTAGAAAAGAAAAAGAAATAAATCATAATCTTAGGGGAAAATTGTCAAAACTGACAAAAGTTAAAACAGTGTCTGGAAAACCATAAATATTTAAAAACCCATTGAAAGAACACAAGAATAAGTTAATAAATATTAGGGTTAGTATTGAGCACCCACTTTAAGTTTTAAAGAGGAAGCTGACAAATCAGATTACAAGTGAATTTGGTGACATGGATATCTGGAATATTGGAAGTTATTTCACAATTTTTCTGTTTCCTACAGAAGAAGCAAATACTTATTTAGTATAAAGCTGACCAAAAACTAGCTCTCAGACAAATTCCTTTACATATCAATGTGCTGCTGGTCAGAGGAAGAGAAAGTGTTGGGGAAATAGTACCTCTCCAGAAACATCACTTAAGCTGAAGCGTGATTGATTTGTACAATGGTATGTGAGGAGCACTTGTTACAGATTGGAGTATATTAAACTTATAAATATATGATCCAAGTATTGCACAGTGGTACGAATAATTTTTTTAAAAGAAGACTGAAAACCTCACCCCAAAACTGTCTGAAATGTCACTTAATTATTTTAAGTAATATAGCCTTAGTGAGTATCAGTATTTAGAAGTGTTATTTTTATTTTACAGTGAACGGAGAGTTTCATGCAAATGTAAGGAACATGATTTCAGAGAAACCTCCCTAGAGATTCATTGAGAATGATTGAAAGGGTATACATAAAAAGTGCTCTTTACAGTGTAGTCTACAAACAAGCCAGAAAATAAACATTTGAGAAAGATACCGTAATAGATCATATTTCTACCAAACATATTGAACAAAACCTAATTACAATAGATCCAAGGGTCTTTTATTTTTTTTTAAGTACTTCAACTTTTTTTAAAATAAATTTATTTGTTTATTTATATTTTATTTTTGGCTGCTTTGGGTCTTTGTTGCTGTGCGTGGGCTTTCCCTAGTTGCGGTGAGCAGGGACTATTCTTCGTTGTGGTGCTCAGGCTTCCCATTGCGATGGCTTCTCTTGTTGCAGAGCATGGGCTCTAGGCACGCAAACTTCAGTAGTTGTGGCACGCGGGCTCAGTAGTTGTGGCTCGCGGGCTCCAGAGCGCAGGCCCAGTAGTTGTGGTGCACGGGTTTAGTTGCTCCGCGGCATGTGGGATCTTCCTGGACCAGGGCTCGAACCCATATCCCTTGCACTGGCAGGTGGATTCTTAACCACTGCGCCACCAGGGAAGTCCCAAGCATCTTTTAATTTGTATTTCTAGATAAAGAAAAGTCATTGTCTTGTGCATTAATCAATGTGGGAAACTATAATCAGGAACTCATAGGATTTTGGAGAGGTGAGGAGGGGGACGTAAGATATTACATGCAAAGCCTTTAGAACTGGGTCTGGCACATAATAAGTATGAGTACATATTAGCTAGTAGTAGATGTAGTAATAGTGGTGGTGGTGTTAGTAACACTACTTTGCCTCTTTTAGTTATGCCTAGCATAGCTAAAAACTCATCCAATTTATATCATAAATCAAAGACTATCCCATGAAAAAAGCAAGAAGAAATAGGGATATATGAAGTAGCTCTTTACTACAGAATAAAGAAAGCCTAATTAATAGAAATCTTTTCTCAAAGACAAGAAGTGTTGACAAAGATACCATCACTATATGTATGCTTTGTGTACCATTTCTAATAATATATTTTGCTAACTGACCTTACAACATGCTACAATTCTCTATATTTTATCAGTTTCCATTTGTATCCAAAGTAGAACCCTGAAATAATCTGTGTACTATGGGAATCATTTTGCCTTAAGACAAAACCAAAAATGCAAATTTGATTCACTTTTACAATATGTTAACTGTGTGTAGATATCTTTCATAATCTTTAGTATTCTGTTTCTAAAGTGTGATACGACCTATAACTATAGGAAGTGAGTTTTTCATTTGAGCTTCTGGGGTGGGAGGGAGCACAACTTATAAACTCTGCAAGTAAAAATGGAATTCAGATCAGGGCAATATGTTTTGGAAATACATCACAATATGAGTCTTTCTGTGAGGCAGGGATCCACCACATTCTAGAACACTACTGTCAAAGCTAAAAAGGCCAGATAACATTATGCATTTGGGCAGAAACCTAAGCTTGGCCAATCTGATACCCTCACAAGACTTTAATGAATAAGTGTAAAAAAAAACCAGAAACAGTTTAAAATTCATTCTTCTGATGATAAAGTAATATTTCAGTAAACATGCTGTAGGTAGTGTCCAGTGGTGGGGCCACAGAACCAAGTTGTTCTTGAGTTATGTTCTTTCCTGTGAATTCAGTTGCCTAGATACCCTTGACTCTTGCTAGTATTCTGAGGTGAATTCTCTAGCATTTCCTTGTTTCTATGAGCCACCCATAGCTTTCTAATAAATTCCATTTCTATATAAGTTAGCCAGAGTCAGTTGAGAGTACTTGCATCTAAAAGTTTGGCTGTTACAGATAATGCCATCTAGATGTCAGGAGTTTAAGTGGGTTGGTTATCATGCATATTTGTAGCTAGAGGAAGCACAAATTTAATAATCAGAGTTTGCATAAAAGGACCCATAATACACAGTAGAAGAATAACCAAATGATCATATATATTTATCTGGAAATAATTGCCCAATAAAAATAAATGGTTAAGGATAGAATTGCCAGTATCATAGAACATTATGACAGGCGGAAGGAATGTCAGGGTGAGATCGGTGCTAATATTGAACTTGGATAGCTCATAAAAAAGAAATGACCATTTCAGACAACTAATAACCTGAGGCACCAAATGAATGCTTCGAGATTTCTATTTCTATACAAAATTGATCACTTATACTCTGGTGTTGCAAGGTGAAGTAACTGAAAACCTAATGTGAAGTTTTATTCTTCAGGTTACTGAATTTAAATGTTTTGCAGTCTTTCTCTGGTTCTTTTATAAAATTTAGGGCATGTTTGTGTGGGATACCAAGAATTGGACATAAGGTAGAGTTTAGAGATTTTTAAATCTCTCCAAATCTCTGAAGTGTTACTGAAAGCCCTAAGTAACCGAAGTACCATTTCCCCTTGCTGATGAGACTGATTTTTTCTTTATTAAATAAATTGTAATGTCCTTAATGTAGGGAATTACAAGGGGGATAAGACACATTCCTCTCTTTTTTTGGCCTCACATTTGTTCCTCTTTATCTCTGCAGTTATATCTAGAATCAGTTTCAGACATGTTGTCAGGAGTGGAGGAACAATTACAGAATTCAGAATAAGTAAAAGTAACTTATTTATGTTTTTTTTGTTAGCAAGATTTTTTCTAATTTATGTATGTAAAGTATGTTGAAAATATATGTGGGGATAGATTCTGGTGATGCTTGACTAAGAAGAGAAATATTATATTTTGAATAAAGCTGAATTGATTAACATTTTGATTAGTTTTGCCAACCCTAGCAATAGGGCATTGTTCAAATTTTCATTTCCTTCTTGTTTGAAAATTGGATTCAGCAGTAAACAAAGGTCAGGTACCAAGATTTCCTTGGTTTTGTATTTGGAAATGAATCCATTGATTTAGGGAAATAGAAATGATGCAGTGAACTTTAAATATTTAACTCACCCACTACCCCTCTTATCCTAGGGAATCCCATAAATAATTGCTCTACTAAAGTCTGAAAATATATATTGGTGTTTAGGGAGAGCCCAAGACCATTTCCAGATTCAGTGATTCACTAGGAGGACTCACAGGATGCAGCATGGAGTTGTACTCAGGGCTCTGATTTATTACAACAAAAGGATGCAAAGCAGAATTAGCAAAGGAAAAATGTACATGGGGGGGGGGATGCCCAGAGGAATCCAAGCTCAAGCTTCCAAGAATCCTCTCCCAGTGGAGTCACACAGGACATGTTTAATTCCTCCAGTAAGGAATCGTGACAACATGTGTGAAATGTTGTTTACCAGGGAAGCTCATTAGAGATTTGATGCTCAGTATTTTTATTGGGACCTGGTCACATAGGGCTCCTTCTTCTTAGCAAGTACTGACTTTCAGTATTTCAGACTTCCAGAAGTAAAGCAGATGTTCAATGTAAACCATATTCTTTATGCAAACAATCTAGGTACGGTGAGTCATTTTCATAAGTTCTAGGACTTGTGAGAACCCTTCTAAAATCTAAGTCCCCAGAAGCCATCCAAGTTCCAACCCTACAAGTAGGCCTTTCTAAGAAAAACAATTTCAGGCCTGCTACATTCACTCTTTTCTGCCCAACTGGTGGTGGTAGGAGAACAGCACCTTTGAAAAATGCTCAAATGTCTCTGCTATGTAGCCTTGCCTTCTGATGTGAAATTCTATAGTTGAAAAAGGACCCCTGATTTTAAATGGGGATGAAAGAGTAGCAGGGTGACAGATAAGAAGAGTAGGCACTTAACTTATACTTGTTCAGAGGCCAGATGAACATGGTTTATCTCGATAAGCAAAAGGATAAAGATAGTAAACAAAATAGTCTGACCCTAACGGATCTTCATCATGGCAATTGTTCATGGTGTCCTTAAGAATAACTGAGATGAACAGACAGGGTGCTACTTGGAATTCATAATCAAAAGAAACAAACACAAATTAATCAGTTCTAGTGAATCTGGTTACTTAATCTAACCATTAAAAGAGTGAGTTACAAACCCTCACCCAGTTATCAATCTAAGGAACCAAGTTTTTGTGAATGAAGGGAGACTGGGCTCACCTAAGGAAAGAGATTGTGATCAAATAATAGATAAGTACTATGATTTTTCCCTCTGACCCTGCCCTATATTGATCTGTACCTATCGTTGCAAGTAGCAGTGTGTAACATAAAGGAAAATATGGAGATTATGTAGGGGGTTATTGGAAACTTTTATGGTAGACTGGAAACCTAACATTCCCAGTTACTCCCTTATTCATGTATATTTTAAATTCCATATTAAAACCCTTACTTCTTTAAGCCTTGTAGTGGTTGTATGCGTGTATTTAATTGAACCCAGGCTGCTGAACATGTTCTGAAATTTTCATGGTTCTTTTGGTGCAAATTTGTCACTGAAGCCCACCAGGAAATGTGTAAGAGGCTTATAATGGGTAAAGTAACACCATTGTTAAACTAGTTAATCAATCTTACACTAGGCCCAATGGAACCCATCCATTGAAATGTCTCCCATCTGTGAGTGAAGAGTTGGGATATATCTTCTCAGCTAGAAATATTCTAATACTTGCTTTCTTACCTTGAGGAGACTCATGATTGTAGGAAAGACCAAATGGAAGTTCCTGGAATACTGCTCTATGTCAACACTGAATCAAAAGCAGCGTTACCTTGCTAGGGGAATCACACATCATAAAACTGTCATATTTCGGTAGTAATCATCCCTAATACATTCCTATGTAACTCTTCAGTTTGGCTGAGACAAAAGAGGGATTTTTCCTGAAGAATTATAGAGCTTTATCATGAACTTAATTAGGTGATTTTTGCAGTTGCAACTACTGTTCCAAATATGCTCTCCTTACTAAAGCAAATCAGTATAGCCCCTGGCATCTGGTATGCTGTTATTGATCCAGAGATAACCTTTTCCCTCTAAACCAATAAACAGCAAACATAAAAAGCATTCTGCTTTCACCTGGCAGGGGTAGCAGCTCAGCAAGGCACTTTCAATTTAAGCCTCCATCTATTTTTGAAATATCTTGGAAAAAAGGAAGTAAAAGTTATCTCCATAAAAGGTCTTGGTAAGAGAAATTCTTACCAAAGGACATGTGACAAAGTCCATCAAAATACAGAGATTTTTTCCCCCTTGATAAACTTTCTACAGTTATAGTGATTTGCAGCATATTGGAATATCCCCTTCAAAGGGGCCGATAAATGAATGCAATAGAACCAATTTTACTAAGAATGAGCTAAAACACCTAGTGAGTTTTAATAAGAATCTAGAGGCAAATCAAATTATATTTGAGTGTGCTATTCCAATTCATTTAGGTGTTATTGAATAGCTTTTTACTGAATAGTTATTAGTAGTTATTAATAGTTATTGAATAGTTATTGAATAACTTTTACATCATTTACCTAACCTTTAGATTTTAGTTGGAGCAGTTTGGTATTCAGTTTTATGACTCAGCAGATCCAATGATACTGAGAATTCCTGTAGTAGAAGTGGGTGTTTTATTTAAACCATGGTAAGATCTAATAGGCAACTCATAGTAAAGGCCCTGGTTTCTTCCTCCCTCCCTCCCTCCCTCCCTCCTTCCCTCCCTCCCTCCCTCCTTCCCTCCCTTTTTTCCTTCTTTCTTTCATTAAAGTCATTCCCTCTTTAATAAGTAGTGATTCTTTAAGGAAGGCCCTTCATGTGCTTCTAAGCCCTTATAAAGTTGGAACATCTAACCATGGGATGACAAGTGAACATGCTTCCTACCAAGCTGTCCATCATCAAATGGATGCTATCTATCCACTTAGCCTTAAAGGCAGTTTGCTCTGCAGCACTTTATCTTAAAGTGAGTGTATGTTTTATGACACCAGACCCAAGGATGCTCTGAAAGCATAAGTTAGCTGTGGGTAAAAACTTCTCATATCCTCAGTTCTTTGGTTTCATTTTTACTCTGTCCATTACTTACACTTAAGGATTCATGTAGAATGCCTTATAATTAATTGAATGAGCTGGAAAATATGAGCCTGATTTATAAAAGACTTTTCTGATTGCAACATACAAAAGCTCGTTGCTGTGCCATTAGAGCATCATTCAGAAATGTCCTGAACACTTAAAGGGAAGTCCTCTTATTGTGCAAAAAACTTCAAGCAGGAAATATTATTGCCTCTCTGTCTGGAAAATGAGATGACTTAAGACTTCAGGGATTCATGGGCACTGGGCAATACTTTGGTCTGATGATCAGAGATTTGGGAGGAGCAAAATTGGAGAATTAGTGATAAAGATGCTTCATGAAGAAGTATATGGGTGGACCTCACAGTATTTGTAAAATATGAGTTTCATATACATATTCAATAAATGTCCTGCTCTGGAAGAGGTTCTTAATGTCAGATGAAAAAGGGTATTTAGTTGTATGAATATCAGTAATCTCTAGATGAGTTAAAATCAGGAATTGATAGATATGACATATAACAGGACAAATAAAAGAGTCACAACTTTAAAAAGTTAGAAAGGTGGGCTTCCCTGGTGGCGCAGTGGTTGAGAGTCCGCCTGCCGATGCAGGGGACACGGGTTCGTGCCCCGATCCCGGAGGATCCCACATGCCGCGGAGCGGCTGGGCCCGCGAGCCATGGCCGCGGAGCCTGTGTGTCCGGAGCCTGTGCTCCGCAACAGGAGAGGCCACAGCAGTGAGAGGCCCGCGTACAGCAAAAAAAAAAAAAAAAAAAAAAAAAAAAGTTAGAAAGGTATTTTTTTTCTCATAGGAAACAACTTGGACTGTACAATCCATGACTGTTATGGTAGCTTCATGTTCATAACTGAACTAGTTTCCTTCTAATTTCTACCTCACTATTTTGTTATTATGTCTTTCACTTTCAAGTTCAGTTCATGATACAGAATTGTTGCTGGAGTTCCACCCATCCTTTTTGCATGTCAAGAAACAAGAATGAAGAAAAGCTGGAGTACAAAAGGATCCACATATCAGCTAAACTGGATCACTTTACACAAATGTTTTGGAAATCTTTCACAATATTTTTATTTTTGTATCACTGACCAGAACTTAGCCATGTGGTCTCACCTAGATGAGGAACAAAGAAATACAGTCTTTTACCTAGACACATTGCTGCTCTAGATAAAATTTGCTTTCTATTACTAAGGATGAAAAAGCAAAGGTATATTCAGTGGAAACTAGTCCTGCAACAACCTGTTTTACTTGCCATTGACATTTGATCAATGTCTTGATTGAAAAAAAAAGAGCTATTTTGGCAGAGATAAATACTATGTGTAGAATTAACAACGTGGATATCTATGCTGCAAAGTCATGCCTGGCCTCCACCACAGCTGAGCATCTTACTGCAGTTTGCAAGAATAGGGCGATTAGGGTGATAAGTAATAAATATGTACTCTTATTCAGCTATTAGTATATGGTTTATTTTTTTCCTTAGTGAAAGCTACAGGTCTGGGAACCATGAGGTTGGGATAACATCTGTGACCATCATACTCAATTACCTATACCTAGGAAAATCCCAACCCATAGTATCTTTCTTTTTTTTTAATTGAAGTATCGTTAATTTACAATGTTGTATTAGTTTCAGGTATAGAGCAAAGTGATTCAGATATATATATATATATATATACATTCTTTTTCAGAGTATTTTCCATTATAGGTTATTACACGATATTGAGTTTAGTTCCTTGTGCTATACTGTAGGTCTTTGTTGTTTATTTTATATATAGGAGTGTCCATATGTTAATTCCAGACTCCTAATTTATCTCCCCACATGCCCCCCAACCCCACTACCCCTTTGGTAACCATAAGTTTGTTTTCTATGTCTGTGAGTCTATTTCTGTTTTGAAAATAAGTTCATTTGTATCATATATATATATTTTTAGATTCCACATATAAGTGATATCATATGATATTTGTCTTTCTCTGTCTGACTTCCTTCACTTAATATGATAATCTCTAGGTCCTAGCCCATACTTTCTGGAGTCTGTTGATTTAGCCCAAAGGGATTAAATGATTCCATCAGAGGAGGCAAAAAAGGTGTCTATTAAATTGTAGATGTTACCTCTCTATATAAGACTCTCTATATGACTGGGCTACACAGTGGACCAAGAGAGGAAAATGGGTGGAACTAAGCAGATCATTCAATGGTTTCCTTCTTCTGTTACTACCACAACCAGGGGTAAATGATAACAGAAACTACTACAACTATTTTAAAATGAAGGGGCAAAATGCTTTTAGGTCACATGAGAATGAAGATTTGGTTTAACCAAAAGGTAGGCAGAGTAATGGCCCCCAAACATGTCTATATCTTCATTCCCAGACTCTGTGATTACCTGCAAAAATGGACACTTGCAGGGGCTATTAAAATAAGGATTGCCCAGATGGTTCCAATATAATCACAATGACCCTATAAGAGGGAGGCAGGAGGATGAGAGTTAGAGATTTAAAGATGTTACACACCTAGATTTAAGGTTGGCAAAAGGGAACATAGGCCAAGGAATCAGTTCTCTAGAAGACAGAAAAACAGAACTGAGTTCTCCCCTAAATCCTACAGAAGAAATGCAGCCCTTCTAACATATTTAATTATAGTGAGACACATTTTAGAACCATAAAATAATATATACGTGTGTTGTTTTAAATCACTAAGTTACAGCAACAGTAGGAAATTAAAGCACATTGCCAGGTCAGAACCTGGTGTTGACTGAAGGCATGGAATGCTAATTAAAAAAGGAGGAAACTTTTGGAGGTGATAGATATGTTTATGCTATTATATTTATTGTGGTGATGGTTTCATGTATGTATACATATCCCACATTCAAAAAGTTGTATACGTTAAATACGTACAGCTTTTTGTATGTCAATAAAAAGACCATTCAGAGGTTTTTTTTAAAAAGTATAAAATACCAGTTACGACCATGTGACCAGTTGTAGAAATGAATCCTACAGCCTCTACCAAGCTTTTTTTCTTTGCTGAGTCATGCATTTATTTATTTATTTTAATTAATTTTATCTTTAGTTTCCTGTTCTTGTGTTTGTCTTTTAAATAGAGGACTTATGTGGTTGTGATTTTTTTCCAGTCATCATAGTTATGGGATATGGAAACAGAAGAGTTCTGAACTAGGGGAGGAATTTGCTTTACCTGGAGATCTTGGCTTGGAAATCGTTGATTCAGTAACTCATGAGATTTTGGGTGAGGTCTTTTGGGAATGTAGATGATTACATTTTTTGTTTGAGCAATGGTCGTATTATGCTGACTGAGAACAGATTACTAAATCAATAGAGCCAAATACTTATGCCCTTGCAAATAGTGCAAAGACATATAAATTAAACTTGCTCAATCTGAACCTCCTATTTGGAATTTTGAATTTGGAGTGAATGACCCCAAAAGAGCAGGGATATTTTAGGGCTTATTCATGGTGGAGAAGGTAATGCTACCAGAGACAGTAGTATCTAGTTTGTGGCAGTAGTATCTTAACCAGACTATGTCCATGATATTGACTGTATTTCTGTCACCATACCATCCCTTGATTTTACACTTAATGTCAATTCTGTTTCCCCAGTCTTTCCATAGATGCTGTGAATTATCTGGTATCCTTTCAGTAAAATGGGTTTTGCTTAAATTATACAAGGTTGTCTTTTACAGGGGGGAGAAAGAACTTTAATTTAAAGAACATGACAATTACTAGAAGGTTATATTTTGTCAGTGATATTTCCAAAAGTTTTACCATGGCTTGAGTGAAGTATATCATAATATAACTCAGATCATTTTGCTCTAACACTGTGCATGTTAGATGAATGGCATGGCTAAGATCTTTCCAGATTCCTGAAAGTAGTAAAAGGAACACTTAAGATAAATGGTACAGTTAATGGACAGGGATGACCATCATAGTTTACATAAAAATTGACATTTTGTTTTATTCTTCTGTTTTATGCACCTTTATAGATAAGTACATTTGTCTGACCAACAAATGCTGTTCAGCTATGGATCTACTGAAAGCAGTCAGTTTCTATAAAAGCAAGAGTGAGACCAGAGATAGGTGAAACTAGTTCAACAAGATAATGCTATCCTGGAGGGTTTTTAGACAGCCAGTTTTTTGTCTAGTCTAAATGTTTGTTTTCAGACTTTAAGAATGGGAAGAATAAAATTACCAAGAATTTTTTTTTTTCTGAGCTCATTATGGTTTAAAATATTATGAAACTAAATATATCCCTAGGCCACAAGTTCTCAAGCTTTTGGTCTCAGGACACTGTTATATTTTTAAATTATTGACCACCATAAGAACTTTTGCTTGTGTGGATTACAGCTATTAATATTTAAATCAGAGAAATATTTAAAATATAATTATATACAAATAAACATTTCCCTAGTTTCTAGAGTGATGGTATCACATATCATTTAACCTCTGCAAATCTCTATTGTACATGCTTAAGAGAAAGAGTAGAAAAAGCAAACAATACCTTAGTATTATTATGAAAATAGTTTTAACCTTATAAACCCCTGGTCTGGGGGACTCCCAAGAGTCTACAGACCATATTTTGAAAAATGCTATTCTAAGCATTTGTAAATATAACAACTCTTTTGTATCCAATATTTTACAGAGGCTCAAATATAATTTTATTTAAATGTTGACACAAGCCTAAGAGCCCTTACCATGCCCCAGTTTTGTAATAAGTGCTTTTTGTATTATATTCACCCTTATTTTTACAGATAAGGAAATTGAAGCTCAGGGAGATGAGTAACTTGCCTGACATGACAGTTGTGGTGCATTTCTAATGCAAACCTAGTCTCTTCAATTTCTTCAAACAAAGGTGTTGCTTTTTTCACTATATCATCTTTTAACATTCCAAAACGAATAGAAGTTCAACAACACATATTGGAGGATAGTTTTAAAGGAGTTAAATTAATTTGAAAATATTATGTATTTACTCAGTGTAGAGTATTTGTGTTTAGCACCTCACTCTACCATTATGGTATATTTTTCTATTTTTCCTTGAGAATTTTGACTAATGCCCCAAAACATCCAATGGAAAATTTTTGGATTTGTGTTACATAGAATGATCTTTCTATGAATGATAAAATGAACTTCCGAAGGTATGGTTTTCATTTTCTTATTTTACAATAAAATATGGAGTTTATCTTTTAAAAAGGATCATCTCTCATAAAAAAGAAGAAAGCTATTTTGTCCTTTAAATTTTTTGTACAGTTAAGAGTTATATAATCACCAAAGGTTTTGTCAAGAGAGACAATTTCATACAATTGGCCATACACAAGGTATGCTAACAGTGTGTGGGGTTTCTTGCTAAAAAATCACTTTAATTGCCTTTATTTTTTGTCAGCCCAATAAATAAATTCACACTGGAAATATCTTGAATTCAATCAGAGCTTTAGTTAGAATTCCAGTTGTGTTGCTTAATGGCTAGGTTATCTTGGTTGTGTTAGTCTTTATAAAATTCAAGTCAACTCAACAAACACCTATTGGAGTGTTATCAAGCACCTGGCATTAGTGTGAGCACTAGAGATAGAGACAAGCTAAGACTGTCTCATTGTTGCCGTTGTGGGTTCATGGAAAGGTTATATATAGAAAGTGTTGCACCACAATTGCCTCATAGCATATTTTCATTTAAACCTCTGTAAATGTTGCTCCCCCTCTTCCTTTAATGGCTAACACATATTTCAGTGGCTAACACATTTGGTTTGGAGAACATTAGGTAAGAGACTAGATATGATTATCTCTAAAGTCTACTTTAACCTTACTATTTCATTTATCTTGAAAATTATTATATGAAAATTCAAGATCAAAATGGATGTTTTATGCATATAACATACCACTATGATTTTGTATATCAACCTATTAACAAAGTTTTAACTGTGAAGAAAACATGAGTGACTCATGGCAGGTAACATAGTTGGAAACATCTGGCTTTTTGTATTTGGTTCTGTGATAATTGTAAACATCCCTGTCAAGTTGTCTTCAATTTCTGTTTTGTTACTTCTATGGTAAGATGTGTGTTAACTACTAAGGTAACATAGTAGTTTTAGAAAAATTTTAAATCTATTGTTTTGTATGATAATAATAGAATCATACTAATGGTTTCAATTTGGGAACTATAATGACTGAGAGACCATAGGTAAAAAATTACATATCATAATTTATGTATCAATAAATGCTCATATCTATTTATTATCTATGTATCTATCTATCTGGGAGAAAAAAAAAACTTACTCATATTTACATGTTCTGCTATTATTGTGTTTTCAGCCTGGGAACCATCTCTGCTTCTTTTACCAATCTACATCCAGTCCTTAGAAATGACACATAGTAAGGTTTCAAAAAATTTTTTGTTGAAAAAATGGACAGATGGATTAATGAGTGAATGTAGCTAGGCAAAAAAAAAAAAAAAGAATGTTATGGAGAGCACAGAAGAGGCAGCAATTAATTCTTGCTGGGTACTTTTTCTTAGAATAAGTGTTATTTGAACTGATCCTTAAAGAATAAGCTGGGATGAAGTGAGAGAGTGGCATGGACATATATACATAGCTAGTGGAAAGCAGCCACATAGCGCAGGGAGATCAGCTCGGTGCTTTGTGACCACCTAGAGGGGTGGGATAGGGAGGGTGGGAGGGAGACGCAAGAGGGAGGAGATATGGGGATATATGTATATGTATAGCTGATTCACTCTGTTATAAAGCAGAAACTAACACACCATTGTAAAGCAATTATACTCCAATAAAGATGTTAAAAAAATTACAAAAACAAACAAACAAAAAGAATGAGTGGGAAGGCATACGTTAGAAAAAATTAAATGAAACCTTTCTTGGTAGAGGGAACAGAGCAAGCAGAATTATAAAAAGAAAGTGTGCTTTATTTTGAGGGGTAGCATGGAATCTAGTCAGGCAAGAACAGATAAAACACAAAAGGAAGAGTGATGGTTACATTTATAAAAGTAATATTGAGACATATCTGCAGGGGCCTTTGGGATCAATCCCCCACAGATACTGAGGGACGACTGTATTGAGACATGTTTCCTCATCTTTTGCCAATTTTTGTAAGGCTCTATTTTACCCTCACTATGCAGCCCTTAATGTGTTGATGTAGGAGTCTTGGATCAAACTTACTGTCTTGTAGAGACTAAGGCCTCATTTACTTTCCATATGCTATTATGATTTAGATTATAAAAATCTACAGTTGGCACCTTCTTCAATGTCTTAATGGCAGACACTGCCACAGCATCAGACCACGTGTCTTCTGCTCTAATTTTTAGTTTTGTCTTGCTTTTCAAAGCCTAGGTATTATTTATTACTTATTTTGATCACAACTTTGTAATCGTTATTTTATATAATGTTTTTAGCTATTTGGATACAAGAAGTCTGGTCAATCTTATTTTAGTATCTTGCCATAATTTTGTCTACCAAATTGTTTTGAGTTTTTTGTCATGTGCATTGGTTTTTGATTTTTGTTTTCTCATTTCTCTGCTGGATTGATGAAATGCTATTTAATTCTCCTTTCCTCTGCCCTTTTCATTTTATTTTTAAATTTTTTAAAAAAAATTTTATTGTAGTATGGTTGATTTACAGTGTTTTGTTACTTTCAAGTTTACAGCAAAGTGAATCAGTTATACATATACATATATCCAATCTTTTTTAAGATTCTTTTCCCATATATTGATTACAGAGTATTGAGTAGAGTTCCCTGTGCTATACAGTAGGTTCTTATTAGTTATCTACTTTATGTATAGTAGTGAGTATAAGTCAATCCCAATATCCCAATTTATCTCTCCTGCCCTTATCCCCTGGTAAGCATGAATCTGTTTTCTACATCTGTGACTCTACTTCTGTTTTGTAAATAAGTTCATTTGTACCCTTTTTTTAGATTCCACATATAAGTGATATCATGTGATATTTGTCTTTCTGTGTCTGACTTACTTCACTCAGTATGACAATCTCTAGGTCCATCCATGTTGCTGCAAATGGCATTATTTTGTTCTTTTTTACAGCTGAATAATATTCTATTGTATATATGTACATCTTCTTTATCCATTCCTCTGTTGATGGACATTTACGTTGCTTCCATGTCCTGGCTATTGTAAATAGTGCTGCAGTGAATATTGTGGTGCATGTATCTTTTCGAACTATGATTTTCTCTGGTTATATGCTTAGGAGTGGGATTTCTGCGTCATATGGTAGTTCTATTTTTAGTTTTTTAAGGAACCTCCATACTTTCCTCCATAGTGGCTATACCAATTTACATTCCCACCAACAGTGTAGGAGGGTTTCCTTTTCTCTACACCCTCCCCAGCATTTATTGTTTGTAGAGTTTTTGATGATGGCCGTTCTGACCAGTGTGAGGTGATACCTCATTGTAGTTTTGATTTGCATTTCTCTAGTAATTAATGATGTTGACCATCTTTTCATTTGCTTTTTGCCCATCTGTATGTCTTCTTTGGAGAAATGTCTATTCAGATCTTCTGCCCATTTTTCTATTAGGTTGTTTGTTTTTTTGATATTTAGCTGAATAAGCTGTTTGTATATTTTGGAGATCAATCCCTTGTCGGTTGCTTCATTTGCGACTATTTTCTCCCATTGTGAGGGTTGTCTTTTTGTCTTGTTTATGGTTTCCTTTGCTGTGCAAAAGCAAACCTAATTAAGTTTAATTAGGTCCCATTTGTTTAGTTCTGTTTTTATTTTCATTACCCTAGGAATTGGATTTAAAAAGATCTTGCTGCAATTTATGTCAATGAGTGTTCTGCCTCTGTTTTTCTCTAAGAGTTTTATAGTGTCTGGCCTTACATTTAGGTCTTTAATGTATACTGAGTTTATTTTTGTGTATGGTGTTAGAGAGTGTTCTACTATCATTCTTTTACATGTAGCTCTCCAATTTTCCCAGCACCGCTTATTAAAGAGATTGTCTTTTCTCCATTGTATATTGCTAGCCACAGAAATCAGAGAAGAAAAAGAAATAAAAGGAATCCACATTGGAAAAGAAGTGGTAAAACTGTCACTGTTTGCAGATGGCATGATACTATACATAGAAAATCCTAAAGATGCTACCAGAAAACTACTAGAGCTCTTCAGTGAACTTGGTAAAGTTGCAGGATACAAAATTACTACACAGAAATCTCTTGCATTCCTATACACTAACAATGAAAGACCAGAAAGATAAATTAAGGAAACAATCCCATTTACCATTGCAACAACAAAAAAATAAAATACCTAGGTATAAACTACCTAAGGAGACAAAAGACCTATACTCTGAAAACTGTAAGATACTGATGAAAGAAATCAAAGAAGACATAAACAGATGGAGAAATATACCATGTTCTTGGATTGGAAGAATCAATATTTTGAAAATGACTATACTACCCAAAGCAATCTACAGATTCAATGCAATCCCTATCAAATTACCAATGGCATTTTTCACAGAATTAGAACAAAAAATTGTACAATTTGTATGGAAACACAAAAGACCCTGAATAGCCAAAGCAAGATTGAAAAAGAAAAACGGAGCTGGAGGAATCATGGCACTTCAGACTATACCACAAAGCCACAGTAATCAAAACAATGGTACTGGCACAAAAACAGAAATATAGCTCAATGGAACAGGATAGAATGTTCAGAGGTAAACCCACACACCTATGGTCACCTAATCTATGACAAAGGAGGCAAGAATATGCAATGGAGAGAACACAGTCTCCTCTGCCCCTTTTAAATTTATTTTCCTGGTCTGGAATTATACAGGGTGTTTCTATTATTTAGGAGTTGATAATCCTAAATCCTGATGATAATCATCAGCCTTAGTCTCTTCTAGTACAGTACAAGAAACTTAGATTCTTTAACTCTTAATTTTCTCTTCCTATACGCCATGTCCTTTTGCCTATATCATGATACCACCTTATTTTCAACTACAGATTTACTCATTATTTAACTTTATTTGCCTTGTCTTCTGCAGTCTGTAATAGTTTTTATTTTTTCTTAATCATAAGTAATAATTTAACTAGATACGGAGTTCTAATCCCCTGGCATTATGTTTGTTTTGTTTTAGTTTAGTTTGATTTTCTATCTTCATTCTTCGATGATTAAGTTTAATACTTTCTTGCCTTTAGTGTTGCTGATAAAAAGTCTTTTTTATATGTACTTATCATTCCTTTATTTATGGTATCTATATTTTTCTTTCCAGTAATATTAATATTATCTGCTTTTTAAAATGGGGTTTTATTATGGTGGGTCTAACTGAATTTGTTCTTCTTTCTTCTACTTATGAAATTGATATGTTGCTTCAATTTGAGGATTTATATATTTTCTTAATTCTGGAAATTTCTCAGCCATTATCTCACATAATTATAAATCTGTCAATTTCCTCACAGTTTTCTCCTTGCAGAACTTTACTCCCTGGACGTTGACTTTAAAACTCCCTCTCATAAATCTTGTTCAGAGAGAAGTGAGAAATTTAACTTTAGCTTTCTATCTCACTAACTAGATGACTTTAGCAGACTCAGTTAACCATTATGAGAGTCAGTTTTCTCTTCTGTAAAATAAAAATAATAATGGTACCTGATTCCTTTTTGAGAACTAAATGATGTAAGACATTGTACAAATTTTCTATTTCTGCTGTCTGTAACAAATTGCCACAAACTTAGTGGCTTAAAACAACAAAAATGTATTATTTTATAATTCTGTAGGTCAGAAGTCAAGCATGGATCTCACTGGGCTAAAAGGAAGGCATTGATAGGACACTTCCTGGAGAATCTAGGGGAGGATATGTTTCCTGACCTTTTATAGCTTGTAGAAGCTGCCTGTATTGTATTCCTTGGTTGTGGCTCTATTTCACCTTTTTCAAATCCAGCAATAGCAGTTTCAGTCCTTCTTGTGGTGCCGTGTCTCTGACCCTGCTTCCATGATTACATCTCTCTGTCTCTCTCTGACCACAGCTTGGAAAGTTTCTATATTCTTAAAGACTCATGTGATTAGATTGGACCCACCTGGATAGTCTCAGGTACCCTCCCCATCTCAAGGCCTGTAATCTTAATCACATCTGTAAAGTCCTTTTTGCCATATCATGTAGTATATGCATTCCATCTTTGGAGGGGTTCATTATTTTTCCTACCACAATGTATAAAGGTCTTGACATCTAGTAAGCATTCAAAAAATGTTAGCCTCTATTTCTTTTTAATAGTTTTGAGATGATAAACCATTTGCTTTCTCTCTGAATCCCTATTAAATATTATAGAAATATATATGGATACTTAAGAGAATCCAGAAGATATCTGATATACTATATATTGAAATATTTATAATTCACTTACATATTTAGTTAAATTGTATTATATAACTTTCATTTTAGGAACAGCAAGGATGGTGGGTAGAGACTAGAGACAGGATGGATTTCAGTAGCCAGTTCTATGGCACACTAGTTAATTTATTGCAGAAGAGCGCTTGCTTGCTTGCTCGCTCTGAGTGTGTGTGTGTGTGTGTGTGTGTGTGTGTGTGTGTGTATAAATACATGTATATTCATCATGCTCAGTTATGGCAGGAATGAGAGCAATAACTGGTAGCTGGTAACTGTATAACAGATGTCAAGAGTAAAGGGGGCTAAATACACTGGGATTCTATCTGGAACCAATGGGTTCAATTACAAAGTTGTTTGACTGCTTGACTTTGTCAGCTGTTTCTTAGCTCAATAATTAAACAGAACCTAATGCCTTTGAGGGTATTTTTCAAAGTCCAATAAAAATGGAACCCTGTATCATTTGTAACCAAATTTCAATATTTAATGTTAGTATACCTCTAATAAAGTTTGCATTTGAAAGCATGCTTTGCCTATTCACCAGGCAAAATTTAATAATAATAGCAATAAAAGCCTAAGTTTCCATAATACTTCACAATTTCTCAAAGCACTTTAACATAGTCAGTGTGTTGGCAGTGAAAAGAGACAGAGCATTTGTGTTACAGAACATGAGATTCAGATATTGGCCAACCCTGAGCCAAGCACTAATGTGGCACAGGGGTTTGTATCCACTCTTTGATCATTTTGTGCCTGTGTCAGTCAGGTTTCAGTTAGAGAAGCAGAACCAGAACAGTCTGGATCCATAAGCACAAACTAGAGCACACAAATATGAATGAAAACACATCAGCTCTTGTTGCTCTGACCTTGATGGTATGGGTGTTTTGTAGGAGCCAGGACTTTCTTCATCGAGCTGAACCCTGAGGAAGGCTCTGAAACTGCCTCCTGCCAAAGAAGTGAGCCAGCAGGTAAGTGACATTGTGTGTGAGCTGTTTAACAGCTGTTGCTTCACTTTGTCTTCAGTAGAAATCTCTTATACACAGAAGCATACAAGAAAGTGAATTTGGGGAAATGTAGTTCAGCCCAGTCAAGTTGATACTTTACAAAGGTACCACACAGTACCTATGAATTCTTTGGCAATTCCTCCAGCTCCAATCTTTGTTCGCAAGATTGCTTTGGCTATTCAGGGTCTTTTGTGTTTCCATACAAATTGTGAAATTTTTTGTTCTAGTTCTGTGAAAAATGCCAGTGGTAGCTTGATAGGGATTGCATTGAATCTGTAGATTGCTTTGGGTACTAGACTCATTTTCACAATGTTGATTCTTCCAATCCAAGAACATGGTATATCTATCCATCTATTTGTATCATCTTTAATTTCTTTCATCAGTGTCTTATAATTTTCTGCATACAGGTCTTTTGTCCCCTTAGGTAGGTTTTTTCCTAGATATTTTATTCTTTTTGTTGCAAAGGTAAATGGGAGTGTTTTCTTAATTTCACTTTCAGATTTTTCATCAATAATATATAGGAATACCAGAGATTTTGCATTAATTTTATATCCTGCTACTTTACCAAATTCATTGATTAGTTCTAGTAATTTTCTGGTAGCATCTTTAGGATTCTCTATGTATAGTATCATGTCATCTGCAAACAGTGACAGATTTACTTCTTCTTTTCTAATTTGGATTCCTTTATTTCTTTTTCTTCTCTGATTGCTGTGGCTAAAACTTTCAAAACTATGTTGAATAAGAGTGGTGAGAGTGGGCAGCCTTGTCTTGTTCCTGATCTTAGTGGAAATGGTTTCAGTTTTTCACCATTGAGGACGATGCTGGCTGTGGGTTTGTCATATATGGCCTTTATTATGTTGAGGAAAGTTCCCTCTATGCCTACTTTCTGCAGGGTTTTTATCATAAATGGGTGTTGAATTTTGTCGAAAGCTTTCTCTGCATCTATTGAGATGATCATATGGTTTTTCTCCTTCAGTTTGTTAATATGGTGTATCACATTGATTGATTTGAGTATACTGAAAAATCCTTGCATTCCTGAAATAAACCCCACTTGATCATGGTGTATGATCCTTTTAATGTGCTGTTGGATTCTGTTTGCTAGTATTTTGTTGAGGATTTTTCATCTATGTTCATCAGTGATATTGACCTGCAGTTTTCTTTCTTTGTGACATGTTTGTCTGGTTTTGGTATCAGGGTGATGGTGGCCTCGTAGAATAAGTTTGGGAGTGTTCCTCACTCTGCTATATTTTGGAAGAGTTTGAGAAGGATAGGTGTTAGCTCTTCTCTAAATGTTTGGTAGAATTCGCGTGTGAAGCCATCTGGTCCTGGGCTTTTGTTTGTTGGAAGATTTTTAATCACAGTTTCAATTTCAGTGCTTGTGATTGGTCTGTTCATATTTTCTATTTCTTCCTGGTTCAGTCTCAGAAGGTTGTGCATTTCTAAGAATTTGCCCATTTCTTCCAGGTTGCCCATTTTATTGGCATAGAGTCGCTTATAGTAATCTCTCATAATTCTTTGTATTTCTGCAGGTCAGTTGTTACTTCTCCTTTTTCATTTCTAATTCTATTGATTTGAGTCTTCTCCCTTTTTTTCTTGATGAGTCTGGCTAATGGTTTATCAATTTTGTTTATCTTCTCAGAGAACCAGCTTTTAGTTTTATTGATCTTTGCTATTGTTTCCTTCATTTCTTTTTTATTTATTTCTGATCTGATCTTTATGATTTCTTTCCTTCTGCTAACTTTAGGATATTTTTGTTCTTCCTTCTCTAATGCTTTAGGTGCAAGGTTAGGTTGTTTATTTGAGACGTTTCCTGTTTCTTAAGGTAGGACTCTATTGCTATAAACTGCATCCCATAGGTTTTGGGTCATCGTGTCTCCATTGGCATTGGTTTCTAGGTATTTTTTGATTTCCTCCTTGATTTCTTCAGTGATCACTTGGTTATTAATTAGTGTATTGTTTAACCTCCATGTGTTTGTATTTTCTACAGATCTCTTCCTGTAATTGATATTTAGTCTCATAACATTGTGGTTGGGAAAGATACTTGATCCAATTTCAATTTTCTTAAATTTACCAAGGCTTGATTTGTGACCCAAGATATGATCTATCCTGGAAAATGTTCCATGAGCACTTTAGAAGAATGTGTATTCAGTTGTTTTGGGATGGAATGTCCTATAAATATCAATTAAGTCCATCTTGTTTAATGCATCATTTAAAGCTTTTGTTTCCTTATTTATTTTCATTTCGGATGATCTGTCCATTGGTGAAAGTGGGGTGTTAAAGTCCCCTACTATGATTGTGTTACTGTTGATTTCCCCTTTTATGGCTGTTAGTATTTGCCTTATGTAATGAGCTGCTCCTATGTTAGGTGCATACATATTTACAATTGTTATATCTTCTTCTTGGATCAATCCCCTGATCATTATGTAGTGTCCTTCTTTGTCTCTTGTAATAGTCTTTATTTTAAAGTCTATTTTGTCTGATATGAGAATTGCTGCTCTAGCTTTCTTTTGATTTCCATTTGCATGGAGTATCTTTTTCCATCCCCTCACTTTCAGTCTGTATGTGTCCCTAGGTCTGAAGTGGGTCTCTTGTAGACAGCATGTATATGGGTATTGTTTTTGTATCCATTCAGCGACTCTGTGTCTTTTGGTGGGAGCATTTAATCCGTTTACATTTAAGGTAATTATCGATATGTATGTTCCTTTTCCCATTTTCTTAATTGTTTTGGGTTTGTTATTGTAGGTCTTTTCCTTCTCTTGTGTTTCTTGCCTAGAGAAGTTTCTTTAGCATTTGTTGTAAAGCTGGTTTGGTGGTGCTGAACTCTCTGAGCTTTTGCTTGTCCGTAAAGGTTTTAATTTCTCCATCAAATCTGAATGAGATCCTTGCTGGGTAGAGTAATCTTTTTTGTAGGTTTTTCTTCTTCATCACTTTAAATATGTCCTGCCACTCCCTTCTGGCTTGCAGAGTTTCTGCTGAAAGATCAGCTGTTAACCTTTTGGGGATTCCCTTGTGTGTTATTTGTTGTTTTTCTCTTGCTGCTTTTAATATGCCTTTTTGTATATAATTTTTGATAGTTTGATTAATATGTGTCATGGCGTGTTTCTCCTTAGATTTATCCTGTATGGAACTCTCTCTGCTTCCTGGACTTGATTAACTATTTCCTTTCCCATATTAGGGAAGTTTTCAACTATAATCTCTTGAAATATTTTCTTAGTCCCTTTCTTTTTCTCTTCTTCTTCTTGGACCCTATAATTCGAAAGTTGGTGCATTGAATGTTGTCCCAGAGGTCTCTGAGACTGTCCTCAATTCTTTTCATTCTTTTTTCTTTATTCTGCTCTGCAGTAGTTATTTCCACTATTTTATCTTAACAGGTCGCTTATCTCTTCTTCTGACTCAGTTATTCTGCTTTTGATCCCTTCTAGAGAATTTTTACTTTCATTTATTGTGTTGTTCATCATTGTTTGTTTGCTCTTTAGTTCTTCTAGGTCCTTGTTAAATGTGTCTTGTATTTTGTCTATTCTATTTCCAAGATTTTGGATCATCTTTACTATCATTATTCTGAATTCTTTTCAGGTAGACTGCCTATTTCTTCCTCATTTGTTAGGTTTGGTGGGTTTTTACTTTGCTCCTTCATCTGCTGTGTGTTTTTCTGTCTTCTCATTTTGCTTATCTTACTGTGTTTGGGGTCTCCTTTTTGCAGGCTGCAGGTTCGTAGTTCCCATTGTTTTTGGTGTCTTTCCCCAGTGGCTAAGGTTGGTTCAGTGGTTTGTGTAGGCTTCCTGGTGGAGGGGACTTGTGCCTGTGTTCTGGTGGATGAGGCTGGATCTTGTCTTTCTGGTGGGCAGGTTCTCGTCTGGTGGTGTGTTTTGGGCTGTCTGTGGCCTTATTATGATTTTAGCTATCCTCTCTGCTAATGGATGGGGTTGTGTTCCTGTCTTTCTAGTTGTTTGGCATAGGGTGTCCAGCACTGTAACTTGCTGGTCATTGAGTGAAGCTGGGTCTTGGCGTTGAGATGGAGATCTCTGTGAGATTTTCACTGTTTGATATTACGTGGAGCTGGGAGGTCTCTTGTGGACCCATGTCCTGAAGTTGGCTCTCCCACCTTAGAGGTGCAGCACTGACTCCTGGCTGCAGCACCAAGAGCGTTTCATCCACATGGCTCAGAATAAAAGGGAGGAAAAAGAGAAAGAAAGAAAGGAAGGAAGGAAGGAAGGAAGGAAGGAAGGGAGGGAGAGGGGGTGGAGGGAGGGAGGGAAGGAGAGAGAGTGAGAAAGGAAAGAAGGAAGAAAGAAAGGGAGAAGATAAAATAAAATAAAGTAAAGTGAAATAAAGTTATTAAAATAAATAAATAAATAAATAAATAAATAAATATTAAGAAAACAGTTTTTTTAAGTAAAAAAACCCCAAAAATACGGACAGACAGACCCCTAGGACAAATGGTGAAAGCAAAGCTATACAGACAAAATCACACTCAAAAGCATACACATACACACTCACAAAAAGAGAAAAAGGGAAAAAATAATATATCTTTGCTCCCAAAGTTCACTTCCTCAATTTGAGATGGTTCATTGCCTGTTCAGGTATTCCTGAGATGCAGGGTACATCAAGTTGATTGTGGAGATTTAATCCGCTGCTCCTGAGGCTGCTCGGAGAGATTTCCCTTTCTCTTCTTTCTTCGCACAGCTCCCGGGGCTCAGCTTTGGATTTGGACCCGCTTCTGCATGTAGGTCGCCTGAGGGCGTCTGTTCTTCGCTCAGACAGGATGGGGTTAAAGGAGCAGCTGACTCGGGGGCTCTGGCTCACTCGGGCTCTGGGTACAGATGTGGGGCAAGCCTGTTGCGGCAGAGGCCAGTCGGACGTTGCAGCAGCCTGAGGCGTGCCATGTGTTCTCCCGAGGAAGTTGTCCCTGGATCACAGGACCCTGGCAGTGGCGGGCTGCACAGTGACCTGGGAGGGACGGTGTGGACAGTGACTTGTGCTTGCACACAGGCTTCTTGGTGGCTGCAGCAGCAGTCTTAGCATCTCATGCCTGTCTCTGGGGTCCGCGCTCTTAGCCGCGGCTCACGCCCGGCCTCCACCCGCCCCGGCGGGTGAGCAGACAAGCCTCTCCGGCTGGTGAATGCTGGTCGGCACCAATCCTCTGTGTGGAATCTCTCCGCTTGCCCTCCACACTGCTGTTGCTGCGCTCTCCTCCATGGTTCTGAAGCTTCCCCCCTCCGCCACCTGCAATCTCCGCCCGCGAAGGGGCTTCCTTGTGTGTGGAAACCTTTCCTCCTTCACAGCTCCCTCCCACTGGTGCAGGTCCCATCCCTATTTTTTGTCTCTGTTTTTTCTTTTTCCTTTTGCCCCACCCAGGTACGTGGGGAGTTTCTTGCCTTTGGGGAGGTCTCAGGTCTTCTCCTAGCGCTCAGTAGGTGTTCTATAGGAGAATTTCCACCTATAGATGTATTTCTGATGTATTTGTGGGGAGGAAGGTGATCTTTGTGTCTTACTCTTCCGCCATCTTGAAGCTGCCCCCAATAATGATTTTAAAATACTCAAAAATTCTACTTGATTCAGACAACTTTGAAATGCCACAAAAATATTTGTAAGCCAAGATGCTATAGACTAAAAAGATAAATATTAAAAAATGAAATCATAACTAGAGGAAACTCTAGTAAACATTTCTGTGATAGCAATATGTTAGTCTGGGTTCTCCAGAGAAATGGAACCCATAAGTGATACATATATTCTATTATATATGGAAGTATTATAAGGAATTGGCTCATGTGACTACAGAGGCTGAGAAGTTATAAGATCTGAAGTCAGCAAACTGGAGACCCAGGAGAGCCAATGTTGTAGTTATCAGTGTGAGTCTGAAGGCCTGAGATCCAGTAAAATTGATAGTATTAGTCCAGTCCAGGTTGTTGTTCGAAACTAACAAGTCTGTAGGAGAAGGGGATAAGCTGCACTCCTGGTATGTTGTCTCAGAGACTGTAGTGTATATCCTTTCCTTAGGAATAGCATGGACTAAATATTGTTAGAACTTTAAATCTCTTGACCCTATTAAATAGTGTATATATTTCACTTGGAAAAAATACCTAGCAGGGTCTATCTAGTGTTAGATTTTGAAAAAAAAACAAGGCATGATTTAAAGGAAAGCATAACCTAAAAGTCTTTTGAATTTAGATTATCTGGCATTTCAATTTGTTTTTAACCCTATTCTCAAGGTTACCATATTTAGTTAGTTCTCATATATCAGATTTATAGGGCAATCTGTCATTCTTATTATATAGTAGGTGAGGTCTTTTCTACCATTTTTTCTTACATTGTTTCAATAAAGAAATACACACTGAAATAATTTATTGACAAAGCACCTTGCATAATGCAGGATCTTTTATCATGTGAACAAGTTTAATTCTGTTCATTAGCATAACTGCCTGTTTTAGAGGTAAAATGAGTGATTAGTATTAATGTATGAAAAATAGTGTCTTAGGCCAGGAGTCCCCAACCCTCGGGCCACGGACCGATACTGGTCCTGGCCTATTAGGAACCTGGCTGCACAGGAGGAGGTGAGTGGCCAGCGAGCAAAGGAAGCTTCATCTGTATTTATAGCCACTCCCCATCACTCATTACTGAGCTCCACCTCCTGTCAGATCAGCAGCAGCATTAGATTCTCATAGGAGCGCGAACCCTACTGTGAACTGTGCACGTGAGGGATCTAGGTCG
Organism: Mesoplodon mirus; assembly: GCF_964341445.2. NCBI lineage: Eukaryota > Metazoa > Chordata > Mammalia > Artiodactyla > Ziphiidae > Mesoplodon > Mesoplodon mirus. The sequence goes on along the minus strand of NC_138976.1, from coordinate 29,147,332 downwards.
CACACTCCTTATGAGAATCTAATGCCTTTTGATTTGAGGTGGAGCTGAGGTGGTGATGCTAGTGCTGGGAAGTGGCTGCAAATACAGATTATCATTAGCAGAGGGGTTTGACTGCACAGAGACCATAATAAATCAGTTGCTTGCAGACTCATATCAAAACCCTGTCAGTGAGTGGCAAGTGAAAGCAAGCTCAGGCCTCCCACTGACGCTGCATTATGATGAGTTGTAGAATTATTTCATTATATATTACAATATAATAATAATAGAAATAAAGTGCACGATAAATGTAATGCACTTGAATCATCCCAAAGCCATCTCCCACCCTGGTCTGTGGAAAAACTGTCTTCCACGAAACTGGTCCCTGGTGCCAGAAAGGTTGGGAACTGCTGTCTTAGGCCATTCAGGCAGCTATAACAAAATGCCATAGACTGCGTGGCTTATAAACAGCAGAAATTTTTTGCTCACTGTGTTGGAGACAGGAAGTCCAAGATCAGGGTGCCAGCATGGTCAGGTTCTGGGGAGGACTTTCTTCCAGGTTGCAGACTACCAACTTCTCATTGTATCTTCACATGGTAGAAGTTGGTGAGGGAGTCTTAGACCTGTTTTATAAGGCTGCTATCCTCATTTATGAGGTTTCTTCCTCATGAAACTAATCACCTCCCAAAGGCTCCACCTCCAATACCATCATCTTGGGGATTAGTATTTCAACATATGAATTTGGGGAGAATGCAACATTCAGTATATAGCAACTGGTATGTTAATGTGTTCTCACATAATTATCTAAATAAATTGTTCTTGAACATAGAGACATTCCTATAGGCAGCCATGAAATCACTTGTTATTTTATGCAAGCTTGAAGAGTTGAAAAAGAAACTATTTTTATTGTAGATACATCTTGTTTCATTTAAAACATTTTTCTTTTAAGACAGTGAAATCATTAGCTTACTACTAAAGCTAAGTCTGCCTTAGAAAATATACCTTATGGCTATTTAATTTGTGGTAAAGTGTCTAATTTGTGGTAAAAATGCATATTCAAAATATATTTTGAGGTGCCTGTTTATTTTGCAATACAGAATACAGACATATCTTGTTTTAAGAGTAGTTCTTCCAATAAAACAGTTGAGCAGAATTTGAACCTTACTTAGCCCCAATCATTACCCCCTTCTATAGCATAGAGTTGTCACTGGATGGCTGCCCATTATGTATTTCTTTTGTACTTAGGAATTTTCATGTGACTGAGTTATAGTCAATGGAATATAAACAGTAGTGATGTGCATTAATTACAGGACTAGAACACTGAAATTCCTTTTTATTCTCCCATGGTCTTTTCCCTTCTGGCCAACTTCAGTGTGAACTCCCAGGCCGATCTTAAAATCCATGCATTGAAAATGGCAGAGTCTATCAACTTAGATCCCTGAATTAATGCGTGAATGTGGATAGTCCAAAACTTGGTTATTTTCCAAGTCAGTTTTTGTTATCAAGAAATGATTTTGTGTGCCTGTACATATGTGGATGTTAAGGCACTGAAATTCAGTGACTACACAAATTCTGCTTGTATTTCACAGGCCTCACTCAGTTAAACAGTATTTACTGCTATTGATTAGCTGAGCAAAAAACCTCTCCATTATGAGTACTTCTAATGGTGTGTGTGTGTGTGTGTGTGTGTGTGCATGCATGTGCACATGGGTACTTGAAATGGAAAATAACCAACAGAGTTGTTTCAAATCCCATCAAATCTGACTGAGAAAAAATTAGTTGTAAAAGCTAGGTAAATCTGCTGTAGAAGCAAATCCCAGAGACTTAGGCAGAGTAAGCATATGTGACCTGGTAGCCAGATAATTAAGCACTTGACTGCCTAGGATTTTAATTGTTATGTTATAGTGTATTATATTATATTATAATAAGCACTGGAGATACAACTAAGAATTCATCTCTGTGTGATGGAGAAATGAATACCATGTGGGAAAGGCTAAATAATGTAGGAACCAAAATATGGTGGCTAGTATTCTCAATAACAAAGATAGAGTGAAAGTTGTTTCGTAAATGGAGATTAAAACAAAGAAAGATAAGGAGACAGCCAAATGTGTGTTATGTTCATAGAATATTGCTTAGATGCCTTTGCAAATGTAAGCAGATTGGGTAAGGCCAATCTTGAAAGAGTAATTCCCATAAAATTATGGAGAACATTCTCCTTAAAAAAAATAGGTCTTTGACTAGATTTCATGTTATGAACATGCAAATTATCCTTTAGGAAACAGTTTTTAAAGTAAGATACACCACATTCTTGAGAGGTAAAGATGAATGTAGTTTAGGAGCAGAAATTACAGGAAGCATAACAAATTTATAAAGGAAACAACAGACAAGGAGTCCTTGTTATTCATAAGGATTTGAAGGTACCTTGGTTTAAAGGACACATATTTTTGCAGATTCTTTTTTAAATTTAAAATAACTGTTCTTCAGTAGTTAAAATTAACATTTTAATGAATTACATAATATATGAGTGACAATAGTTTCTTAGTCCTATCAAATAAATCCTAGATCCAAATATAGATTTACAGAGAACAGAAAATACACAAGTGAGAGACTGTATTTTCCAAAAAGTCTAAAGAAATATTTATGGTCCCACTTGTTTTTTAAGAACATTGCAGGCCCCCACCAGTGGATTGAGTCTATTTTCCTTCCGCATGAACTGGGTAGGCTTGTGACTGTTCTAAACAATGGAGCATGGTGAAAGTTGTGTTATGTGACTTACAAGGCTACGTTTTAAAAAGAACATAGCATGCAGCTTCTCCCTAGCATGATTCTGTTCTCCCTCATGCTCTCACACTCATACTCTCTTGATATTCACACTTGGAACTCAGCCTTCAGATCCCAAAGAAGCCCATAGTAGGCTATGTGGAGAGACAAGCTGGAAAAACGCATGTGTAAAAGAACTGAGGCCACCCATCTGATGTCCAGCATCATCTTTCCGTCAAGTAAGGGAATGAGTCTTCATGTTAATACAGCTCCTACCTTCTGAGACTTTTGAGTCTTTTGTCTGAGTCCGCAGACATTCTGAAGCAGAGTCAAGCCATCTCCGCTGTACTCAGTTTAAATGGCAGACCCATAGAATTCATAAATATAATAAATGGTGTTTTTACTCCACTAAAGTTCAGTAGGAATGCAGATGTCTCACTTTCTTCCTCTATTATGTGATCTGAAAGTTACAAATTAGACTTTCCTCTTTCCTTTCTTTCTCCGTCAGACTTTTAAATTAATAGAGGATTTGGGGGTTCAACAATGACTTCATGAATCCAAGCTTTTGTTTTTTAACTTAGCACATTCATTTATATATTTCAAATGCATAAAACTATTATAATTATAAAAATTCTTCTTTTCTTTCTCAACCCTGCCTTTCATTCATTATTATTTATTTACATAGGTACAGTAGTTATCTATGGCTATGTAACAATAACTACAAGTTTCAGAGCTTGAAATTACACCTATTTATTATCTCACATATTCTGTAGGTTAGAAATCTGGGTGCAGACTTATGTGGGTTTTCTGCGAAGAGTATCACAAGGCTGAAACCAAGGCATCGACCAGGCTGCATATTCATCTGGGAGCTTGACCAGGGAAAAATCTACTTCCAGGCATCCTAAGAGTACAGGACGAATCCATTTCTTTGCAGCTTGTTTATTCTAAGCCAGCAGCAAAGATAGTGTATCTCTGCTTAGTTGAGTCTCTGATACCTATACCCTGTTTTAAAGGGCTTCTCTGATTAGGTCAGGTCCACCAGGGACAATCTCCATTTTGGATAACTAGTTACATGTCCTACCTAAACTCAAGTGGAAGAGATTACACAAAGTCATGGATTCTAGGGTGTGTGAATCATGGGGACCACCCTAGAGTGTGTCTTCCATAATAGGTATATGAATTAATTCTCACCAATTCAATATTTTATTTTCAGCCAAGGTGAATATCTTGATTTATTTGACTGAATATATAAAACTTCATTATGACCATTTTCAATATTCTTTAACACTGTATCATCATCACGAAAAGTACTACTTTTAACTTTCATGAGCGCCAGAACTTGCCATTCACACTATGAAATTCAACAAACATTTAATAAAAATAATTGAATGATAGAAACTTCTCTAGCTCTAGAGGCAAAATAATTTTATTTCAAAGTCTAGCTTTAGTCCTACCTCCTGGGTTCTTTGTACAAAATATTTTACCTATCAGAAACTCAGATTTCTTATCTGCACTTAGCAAATTTTATTTCTCTGTTGGGTATGGGTGGATTCAAAATAATCTAAATTATAACTGTTGCCTTTAGTATTTGAAATATCTTTTTAAATATATAATGTATGGATGTATTATATATGTGGATATATATTATACATACATGTATGTTTGTATGCATGTAAGAATATACTGTGTGTTATGGGACCTATGCATATATAACTGGAAAATCAGAAAAGGCTTCCAACTTTATATGATACCTTTATTTAATTGAGTGATTACCTCATTTATTATACTGTTCTGCCAAAATGACATCACATTCTGTCTTCAGTTTTTATCACCATTACATACTGAAAAGTATAAATATAAACAATAAATCTTGTCGTCAGGCAGAACAAAATCACTTTTTCTTTTAAAAATTTTCCTCTCTAAAGATCAAAGCAAATTAGAAATTTTATAACTTCCATGGGCCCCTTGTCTACTTCATTATAAAACAAATATTGAGAAATCATAGATTCAGTGACCAATTCAGTATGAGTAAATACTATATTTTGAAATCCACTTATACAATAGACATAACCTATAATTTGTATTGAAAAAGTGGTGTGCTTTTTAATAATGATAGCAGTCTATAATTATAAAGGAATTTGCTTTGCTATTCCAAGAAGCAATCAGAGAATGAAATTTGCACAGAGAGATGTAATACCTTAGAAAAGCAAAAGGAATTATTGAGTGAAAATAAGATTTTCTTTTTATTAGATCTATTGTAACTGAGTACCAGAACTGTGTGATTGAATCAAAGGTGAGAAGGATGACTGAGCAGAGGGGGTAATTTGTTACTTCACAGCACTCTCCCCAGTAATGAAAGATGTTAACAGTGGCTTGATGTATAGTTCTGAGTTCAAGTCACTGTTACTTGTTTAGCTTTTTATTGTTTATTTTTTTTTCTGGTACGCGGACCTCTCACTGTTGTGGCCTCTCCCGTTGCGGAGCACAGGCTCCGGACGTGCAGGCTCGGTGGCCATGGCTCACAGGCCCAGCTGCTCCGTGGCATGTGGGATCTTCCCGGACCGGGGCACGAACCCGTGTCCCCTGCATCAGCAGGCGGACTCTCAACCACTGCGCCACTAGGGAAGCCCTGTTTAGCTTTTATCAGTAGAGACATGGCAGCTAAGTGGAAGGTTGATATCCTCATCCACAGGATTTGACTTCTTGAAGAGGATGGTTAACCCAAGGCAGAAGTAGAAGAAAGGATTTAAGGATGAAAATATAGGAATAACCAATGGGCTATCACTTTTTCTTTGAGATCACATTAGAAATTGGAAATCTTTTACTTCATAAGAAATAAATTCCTTCTAAGCAAATATTTAGATGTATATCATCTTCCAAATCTCCCCCCATCTGCATTTTTTAACAAATTCACTAGAATTTAGTGAAGTTCTGCTTGACACTTTGAGCCTTGTATTTACTGCAATATTTACTAAGAGTAATTATTTTGTTCATAATTTTGTAAAAATAACAAAGGGGAGAGATTTCTATTATCTACTGATGCGGACAACTTTATCAGGTTTTTATATTTCTTTCTGTGTAAATTAAAATAGACAATTTCAGTGAACTCTGGGGAAACCTAATTGTTTCGGGAACAGTTCTGCTGTCTTCATCATTGACCTTAGTTGTGACAAGTAGATACACTTTTTTCCTTAAAGCATAGCATCATTTTATTTGGCCTTGCTTCTATGAGCAAAAGAGGCAGAAATATATACCCCATAAAAATGCCCCAGGAATGTATAGAGCTGGTCTTAGGGTGCATGTGGTAAAACTTAATTAGAAGTCCAGAAACTTCCTAAGAGGAAAGGATGGAGAAATGGTAACAGGCAGACAGATTTCAGGTTAAAATAAGGAAGAACTTTCTGACAATGAAATATGCCTGGTCCTAGTAATCTGGAAAAGTTTCTATGTCACCTTGTGCTATGATAAAAATCCTATCATTGGTATCTTGGGGGAACAGTTGTTTCTATCCCAGAGTTCCTGGTTGTTTCTAAGATCTTTCATAAGTCAGAAAGCCAAGTTTCCTTTAGCCCTTTTGATAAGAATAAATCTTGTACTACCTTTTAAAAGAACAATCTACATAATTCAGAAAGCCTGCCTTAGTGTGTATTTTGTTCATCTCTAATAACTCTGACTTACATTCAGCCTACCATGGATGGTTTATAGAAACAAGCTATAAATGATATATGAAAGTTCATTATATATGCTTTGTATTGCCAATGTTATTTATTTGGTGTAATGTGGTAGTGTTCTATTATTTTATTCAATGCTCTTAGTATTGCTGGCTCTGAAGTCAAAAGTAGCTCTGGGGACTTCAGCTCAGCAGTTTGAAAACCTTCTTTCTGTGTTCTGCCACTGACATGATTCAGCTACACTTTCTGGCATGCTGCCAACAAGCAAGTCGTATCTCAATTCCCAGGTCAAATCCTGGAGAACATATTTCATTGTTTCAGCTAGTAAGTATTAGCTGAGTATTGCCTTTTATTCCAGGACACATCTTAGGTCACTGATCATCCTATAGCTCAATCACCCTTGGTCTACTCAGCTGACATGGTCCAGTGTCAATGTCCCCTTCCATACACTGATTTCTTCAGAAGGTGAGTAAAGCATTTTACCCGAGAAAATCATATAATAAATCATGATATATGTTTAGTAGAGTGAACTATCCTTTACCTTACATGATAATCATTTAATAAGCACTGAGTTCTACTGGTGCCAAGATCCATGTACGTGTCCCCTAAAATCTGTTTTACCCTTTAATATCATAGTAATAGAAATTTTATTCAATAAGCATATGACAGATATGACTCAGAGATGAATAAAGTACCTACAGTCTGTTTCAGTTCTCAGTTGTATCCTAAATATGTGTCTCAAAGCACTGGCCATAATTTCAGCAAGTAAAATAACATATTCCCTCTTTCTTATACTTGAACTCCATAAATGTAATTTGACTCAACAAGTAGAAAGGAAAATACTTGAGTTACATGCATAAAGAGGTAGTATGTTGATGCCCTTGTTGTGCATTCTTAAGGTAGAACTCAGTGTACTTATGACTAACCCAGAAACAAGGTGGTCCAGTATATTCTTTATTCAGGCACCTAGTACACTGCAGAATTTTTTTTTCATAGTGAGAAAAACTTCCAGCTGCTTATTTAACCAGATGGACATTGAAACTTACTCTGATTTTCCAGATGATTAAAGATCTATATGTGAAAAATAACTATTATAAAAATATAAGAGAATGATGTAAATGCCTTAAAGTAGAAAAACTTTTTAAAGGCATTTTATAGAAAGCATGGTTCACAAAATAAAATATTGATATATTTTGCTATATCAAAAGCAATTTTGGGGGGTGAAAGATACAATATAACAAGGCTAAAGGACAAGTCATAGAGTAGGACATGATATTATATATATGTGGATATATATATATATATATCCACATATATATGTATGAAATGGATGTACATTCAGAATTTTTTAAAAAACTACATGATAAAAATAAACTAACAGAAAAAGAAAAAGTATAAGAATTGCCAGCTGAGTAAGAGGAAATCATAAGAGTCAATAAGGATTTTTTAAAAATACTCAACTTTGCATGAAATAAATACAAGGAAAGTTAAAACAATAATCTATTTCAAATCTATCAGAGGGCAAAAATTAGTAAGTTTGGCAATACCAACTGAGGAAAAAAGCAATTCCCGTGAGTGCCTAAATTGGAAAAACCAGCTGAAGAGCAATTAACAATATTTTGTGAAGCTGAAAATATAAATTATTAATAACCCAATAAATCCACTTTTAGTTGGATACCATAGAGAAAGTCTTATACATATGCACCAGGATCCATTGCAGAACTAAATATCGAGAGTAATGGAGATAACCTATACACCATGGATAGTGAATTGACTAAGGATATTATGGAATTTTTGCAAATGGAGCATTGCATAAAGTTAAAATGAATTACATAATATCAAGTGACTGAGGCATATTGGAAAATGATACATTGTCATTCAAAATGATATATTTTTCATGACTATATATTTAATAGAAAAATTATGAAAATATAGACAGGAAAAAAGTACTTTGGAGAAGGGACAGTAATAGGAAGGTAAAATAGAACACAAGAGGCTTTCATCGTATCTGCCATGTTGGTGGTGGTGGCGGTGGTGTGTGTGTGATGTGAAGCACATGTGATAGCACTGAAACATTTGTTATTAGTGGTCTAACCATAGGTGATTTGGGATTTTCTCCCCTTTGTTGTCTCTAATTTCTGTATATTCAATTTAAAAAATTTCAAGAAATCATCTTTGTTCCAGTAAGAATTAAGTGGCCCTTCTCAGTTATAAAATATAGGGGAGACAGGTATTATCCCTCCTTGAATAAGTATACATAGGGTTTTTATATCCTTGTAAAGATGGTCCCGTAGTATACAGAGATCACCTTTAGGCAGCATATAGTCAAATTTATTTGGCGGTCAGGAAACTTCCTAGGAGGAAAAGATATAAGCAAACAATTTTTCCTTTTCTGAAAGGGTTTATGATCTTCCTAAAATAATTTCCACTGGTGAAAAGAAAATGAAAAAAATAGCAAAAGAAAGAAAAAAGAAATGTCACTATATTCCTTAGGAACGTACAATGTAGGGATTGGGAGACTAGACTGATGTCTCTACTCAACTGCTGGGAGTGGAGCTGTTCTGACCCAGCCTGTGGCTGACTAAGTTGCTCCACAAAAGAAGCATCTTGTATGTTGTCATAAGTTTGGAAAACTAGCTGGTTTATGAAGGTAAATATTACAGAGCTTTAAAAAATAAACTAAAACTAAGAAGAAGCATAAATATGAGGCACTTCTGCAACCAGCGTGGAGAGATTGAGATTGATTTAACCACTTTCTTACGCCAAAATGATGATATTCATTCTATTAGATTATAGATCTATACTGCTCTTCAGTTTACAGAAGAAATCTACTACTGTGAAACTATTTTAAATTCTTCACTGTCACTATCAGCTCATTTTAAAGACGTATGTGCTGTTTCTTAATCTAAGATTTGGAAATTTGATCACACATTCAAAGCAAAATAAGAATCTTATATTCATTTTGTTTGCCCTTTTACACTGACTATTAATACAGGTTTTACAGTCACCCTGGTTATAGATAATATTAACCATTTTTTTAAAGTAATGAAACAAAAGCTTAGAGAAGTTAAACAGTCTGCCTGTAGTTTTGCAACACAGTGCTTGAAGGTGGGGCATATTTGTTGAATAAATGAACAAAGATATATGAGCCAAAGTTGTGATTTAAAGCAAGGCCCAACTCTATACGATTCATGCTCTTCAACATAACTTACAGTTGACATTTTATATTCTAAAAAAATTGGCTGTGTTTCCTTAAGACTGATAATTAGCATTAGGATTGTTCTTCCATTTAATTCATAGGATCCTCAGATGTTGGTATTTTTTCTTAGAAGTTTTCTCCTCATATACAGTATGGGGAATTTTGCATGCATGAATAAAGTAATGAATTTTATTTCAAAACTGCTGCTAAAATTCTCAAGAATGTCTGAATTTTCAAAGTGCCAGAGAACATTTAGGATGAACATCAAAGTAAGCCTTTTGGAGCAATAACTTCATGAATAAGGAAAATATTTAAAAGCTTACTCTCTAATTTATGTATTATTAGAATTATCATGTGCTTCTCAAACTTGTTTTGCATATTATATAGCTATTTGAACAGAGCATTAATCATATCAAACAACTGGAGGTAATAGTGGGAACATTTGCTTTTGCTTTTGGTTCTATACCTACTAATCTTTAGTTTAGAGTTTATCTCTTGAATTAGTGATATTGAAATCACCTGACATTCGCAGAGATTAGAAACTGCAAGAGAGCTTTGTGCAAATTAATACACTAAAAATGTTTGTGTGATGATCAATATAGCCATATATCATCTCCCCTTTCTTGGCTGCACTTGAAGTTGGGATCCCAGACCCATTATGTCTGTGCAGCAGCAAAAGAGGAACTTTTCAGAGGGGACTTCTTGCATGCTGACTGGAGTCTGGCAATCTTTTTGCTAAGACCAAGCAGTATTTTTGTGTGTGTGTGTGGTTCTTTTTTATTTTGAAGCATTTTTTTCACTGTGATTAAGAGCAAAAGATCTCTGATTTTGTAATGGTGGTTTATTTCCTTCCAACAAGTCAATAAGAGTAAAATTGAACTCACATATACAGGAGAAAGAAAAGATAATTAAGATTTAATACTAAAACCAAATTCTTTGATATTTGGGCAGAAACTGTAAGTGGGAGATTATACTTGATGGGCACCCCCACACACACACACACACACACACATACCCCATGATAGATTCAGTTCTCAGTGAATATGTTACCAATTAGTTTACTAGATGATCACCAATCATTGTTCATATTCCTTGTGGGATTATAGCTAGTCTACATTTATCGTTTATCTTCCTTTCTTACATTTAAGAGAGACTATATGATTGGATTTCATCCAATGGAATATGAGTTGTCCTGGCCAACAAAATGGATTTTAGAAGAGTGGGAAGTGGAAAAGGTCCTAGGGGGTCCTCATTACTGAACAGATATGTCATAAATATCACTAAAATTTGATTCGTCTGTTGGTAGTGGATAAAAAGAAGGAGACCCACTGTACATAAAAGGAAGTAGAAAGAACCAAGGCTCCATGTAGTTGAGCTTGAGCTCAGATATGGGCACTATTGCTCCTCAGATTAAAGAGATGGTTTTCCATTATCTGAAGTGAAATGCTGCCTCAAGCAATTAGGCATTGAGAAAGCACATTCCAGCCCAGAGTTCTGGTCCCTTATCCCAGGGCTTTGAAACAATCACAAAGCATTCTTGAAGGTTAGAGATGAGGCAAAGAAGAAGGTGAATCTTTTCCTCCACCATCTTGCCAATAATTTTCTTCCACCAACACCTTTCCCTCCATCTTCTAATTCTCTCCTCTTTTCCCTGTGCTTTTTTGCTAAATCTACCTTTTCATTATGTCACAGATATAATTTTATTGTAGTTTTCTGTTTATTTCATTCTAGTGCAGCAGTATCTGGCAGCCACTCTACTGATTCAACAGTTTTATAGCTTTTGAAAATGTATATTTTTCCCAGAAGTTTTTGCTGAAACTGTTGATTTCCACCCGAAGCTGCTCTCAACTCTGGCTTCCCTGTATAATGCTTTCTTTTGATATGCCTCAGCTTAGATCAGTTTCTCAACATTGTCACTGTTGACATTTTGTGTCATATATTTCTTTTTGGTGCAGGGCTGTTTTGTGAATGTAGTAGGTTTAGCATCGTCTCTGGCTTCTACTCACTAGGTGACAGTCATACCTCCCTTCTATCTTATGACAACCAAAAGCCTCAAAATATTGTCAAATGTTCCCTGGGTAGCAAAATCATGCTGCTTCAGAATCACTGACTTAGATACAGACACCTGCCCTCTCTGCAATTCTCCCAAATAATTTATTTACACATCAATAATGTGAATTGTAGCTTTAAACAATTCTAAAATTGGTACTCTCTAGGCTGCTTTGTTTACTGCTGGCTTTCACCTAGCATAACCAGTTAGACAGCCTGGCTTGACTACATGAACTCAGGGCCATAAAAGACCCCATGAAAAGGTAATCCTGCTCTGAGGTCTCCTGAAGCCAAGGTTCATTTCATAGATCTTGGTGGTTCAACCTGGAGAAAAGAGAAAAGAGATACAAGGAGGAAGGTTAAGAGAATAAATGAGTGAAAATAAATATTGCAGCACTGCATACCCAAACCAGGAGACTAAAATTGTACCTATTTTCTGGTTTAGAAATTAGTAATAGAAGTAGTAGTAACAGCAGCAGCAACAGTAGCAGCAACAGCTGTATCAATACTGATAGTAAGAATAATAATAGGTTAAATTTCATTGTTTTTATTATTTTTTTTTATGTTCCAGGCACTTGGCTAAGCATTTACATGGATAATATAATTTAATCCTTACAGCAACCTTATTATATAGAAGAGGTAACTGATATTAAAAGAAGTTAAAAAATTTGCCCAAGTACAAGGAAGAATCCAATACAAATTCTAGACAGGATTAACTGAGAATGGGTACAGGCATGTAGACACCTGCATGAGTCAAAGTTTGAGAGATAATTGGAGAGAAGAAAAGATACAAGAATATAACTCCCTAACACTTTTTTGTATGTTTGAAGCTTAGCTAATTGACTGTATTGTTCAGATAAATTTGGAACTGACATAAAATAGATAATAAATACACTGGAATCTAACAAACTTATATCTAAAACTTTGGAATTCCTTGACACATTAAGATGGAACATTTAATGGAAAAGATGGTTCAGGTAAAAGTTTGGTACCAGAAAATTAGTGCAGTAAAATCTTTGCTAATTTCCATGTTCTATCATTCTTCCCTTATCTATCAAAGCATCTTACAATCAAATTTCAAATGTTTCTTCAGAAGGTTTTTAGTGATGATGCCATTCTTTGCACTGTGCTATGTTCTTGAGGGTGGTGCCTCATTAAACAAAATGAGGTCCCATCATCTACTGATCCATTGAAGGAGCCAAGCTTACATACAAATAACTACCATACAGAAACATAGAGAACATACATTTGAATGGTGTAACATAAGAGAGAAAAAAATGTATGAATTCTATCTTAGGAACTACAAATATTGTCAGAAGATTTTTCCAGGTGAATGTGATATTTACTCTGTTCAAATTGTACAGCTATACTCTATGCAGAAGGCAGGTATAAGAGAGCAATAATAAATTTGCACTCCCAGGGACTACCCCGGTGGTCCAGTGGTAAAGAATCTGCCTTACAATGCAGGGGATGTGGGTTTGATCCTTGGTCAAGAAACTAAGATCCCACATGCAGTGGGGCAACTAAGCCCACACGCCACAGCTACTGAGCTCACGCACCTCAACGAGAGAGCCCACGTGCCACAAACTACAGAGTCCTCGCGCTCTGGAGCCTGCGCACCACAACTACAGCGCCCACATGCCCTGGAGCCCCCACCCCACAACTAGAGAGAGAAAGCCCGAATGCCACAACTAGAGAGAAACCTGTGCGCCCGTGCACCACAAAGAAGAGCCCACGCACTGCAATGAAAAAGATCCCGCATGCCTCAACGAAGATCCCGTGTGCCGCAACTAAGACCCGATGCAGCCAAAACAACAACAAAACAACAAAAAACTTGCACTCCCGCTACTTTTAATAAATATACTTTCAACATCCTCTAAATATAATTTTTTCTCACTTAAATATCTTTAGGACATAGATGTGAGACTATACTTATTGATCAATTATAAGATTTAATTCCCTACAAGAAAGAGAAAACTTCCCTCATATGATTTATCAGCACAAAAAACCCGATCTACCTTTCTGGTCTTTCTTTTGTCAATGTCCTGATTTTCCTTCCCTTGTACTTTATCCCCTACTACCACCACTACCATTCTAAAAATAAATAAATAAACTATATATAGAAGTCACCAATGGGGCAAGCTATGTAACCTATGTATTCTCTTTGAGGTTTTCAAATCATTCCCTCTTACTTGGGTGGCAGCTGCCTCCCAAGGATTTTGGCTTTTTCTTTTTATCATCATCCTTATCTGTGTACCAAAATCTCTAGTTTTGAATGGGAGAGGAAAGCTGCGGTACTGTCCTGGCCCTAATGGATTAAAAGTTTTTATGAAAATTCCTCTGCTTTCATTGTTATATACAGAAACTATTCTAGAATCTTAACTGTTTTTCCTTAAAGTTATAATTGTTACAACTGTCATTCCTTATAATCAAGTATTCAATTCATGCTTCAGAAAGGTGGTTTAAGTAGGTAACCTTCAATGCTCCTTCCAACCCCAACACTATTTAATTCCATATGATTTTCTCTGAAAAGGAAGAACTCCAGGGGATTGGTGTGTGTGTGTGGCGGGGAGGGTGTTGGTGGGCGGGAAAGCTTTTACACTTAATTCCCCATAATTTTCTCTGGGTAAGTGCAATGTCAAAATATGATGACTGAACTATCTGTATCCTAAAGGAAGGAAAAAGAAGTAATGCTTTCATGCCTCAGTGAAAAATTATGACCCAGTTTTAAAATGGATATAATAGAATGTTACCAAGATAATCACAGTGTTTACAGTCAAAGTTCCCTTGTAAATATATTATTTGCATATATAGTTTTTTTTCCAAGACAGACTAATGTTAACTACTCACATGCTTTCTTGAATGCATATAAGTAATTTATTACTTAGGGAAAGTACAACAATTTAGGATTTGACCTGCTTTTAATGTAAAAGCAAACCATTGACTGAGATTGAAGATTTAGTATCGGTTCATTTGCTTCTGAGATCTGAGGAAAGCTATTTCCTTCCACCTACACCTTCTTCAATTTCCTAATCTTAAAAAAAAAAAGGATAATAATTAGAATGTTTATATTTCTCAGAAATGTTTGAAGGTTAGAGAGCTAGGTGTCCTTTCACATTCCATACACACAGACACACACACACACACACACACACACAAACCTAAAACTGTATATTGGGGTCAATTTTTAAAATTGCATGAAAGCATCAAAGAAAAAAGGTGCATTAAAATCTGATGTCATGTTCTTAAATCATTTGCATTTGAGAGAATTGGAGGACCAAGGCATAGTTCAGGTTTCTTGACAGAGAGTTCTTTAATAGGCTCTTGCATCTTCTGGGGCCTTGCTAACATGGACCAGCAGCCTAGGAATAGATAAACATAGATATATCCATCTCCACTGTCTCAACACAAATTCTGATTAAGCTCTGGAAAACAAGTTACCACTTTTTTCACACCATTGTAAGAATCACTGCTGTAATGTTCTGTTTTTGGTTTCATAGACAGTGCCCTCAGAAGTTTTAAAAGAAGTCTTATTAGTACAAATGTTTTTCTGTGGAGTATAGCTTTTGTCAGATCCTTATGTCATCTTGAAAACTCTTAAATATTTAAAAATCACTCCTCTAGTGAAAATTATATGGAATAGAGATCATACTTAGCTGGATTTATTTCCAGGACCTGCCATTTACTAACTATGCAGGTTTAGGAAAATTATTTAACGCACCTATGAGTGTTTTACATTAGACTGTGGTATAAACTAGATGGCAGAGCCTATGTAAAACCCACATACAACACCTTCCTCATCTGCCAGTTCCCCCATTTCAATTCTGCCCTTCTTCTATAGGTACAAAATGTATGTCCTTTACCTGAGCATGTAGTTGTCTGGAATAAAGACTTTATTTCCCAGGTTTCTTGACTGTGGTCATAGAAAAATTGGAACATTGTATATAGCATGGGGGAAGTTTCATTAATGCAAATAGCATTGTCCTCCTCTCTTCTTTTCCCCTTTCTCTTACCTTCTGATTATAGTATGGATATGATAGCTGGGGCTTGAATAGGAATCCTGAATCACAAGTTGAAAGATTCTTGATGAGAATCACAAGAGTGACAAGATGAAAGAAACTTGGCAGTCTTGTCATTGTTATCTCTCACTTCAGTCCTGGGGCAAATTTCTGACTTTATATGTAATTTTTTAAAGCTTTTATTTTGTGATTTTGGTCATTCAGAGCTGATATTAATCTTGACTAATATAACCACTTGATGAAGAGACTAATAAATATAATGGTTAGCAAGTCAAGAAAATATGGTTACAAATTCTAGATCTACTTTTTATTACCTGAATAACATTTTGCTCAATCAATCTATTCCTCAGTTTACTTATTTTAAATGAGGAATAAAAATATCTACTTCCTATAGGTGTGAAAATTAAGTGAGATAATGCACATGTAGTATCTAGTACCTGGGCCAGCAAACCAAGGTACCTGGACCATATCCAGCCTGAGAGTCATATCCCTCTCTCTGCTTGTTTATGTAAATACATTTTTATTGAAACACATTCATATTTACTTGTTTATGCATTGTCTTTGGCAGCTTTCAGTCTAGAATAATAGAGTTGATCAGTTACAACGGTTTCCTTTTGACTTAGCCTAAAATGTTTATTATGTGACTGTTTACTGAAAATAAATGTTTGCTGACTCCTTATTAAGAATATAGGAACTCATGCTATCATTATGTATTTCCTCTCTATGAAACCATTGTAGTAAAGTACTGTTTTGCTTGTAAAGCAATTACTTCACTGAATAAGCTTCAATTATGTGTGTGATTAGGAATGGTTTTTGAGTGATGAGTATGGTACTTTGCTAAGCTAGCAGTGTTTATTTATCTAGTCTTTTTGAGGCATATGGCATACATCTACCTCTAAGGGAAGATATGGATTACATCCTTAGTCTGAAACCTTAGAGCAGAGAATAACAGATTGGTCAATACAAGATGAAAACTATGATTCATTCATTGCTGCTGGTGCTTGGGGCCCATCTCAACCACTCAGATTCCAGTCATATCCCCTCTCTGCTAACATCCACAACTCCAGCAAAAATAACCCTTTTATCATAAATTACATTAACAGAATAAAATTATTTGGTTAAATAGGTACAGCTTATCTCAAGCCCTCAAGCTTATAGAAACATTCTTATCAAGTAGAATAATTCAAGGGCTCAGAGATTATCTCATAAGAGCTGATCAAAGGATAGTCCAGCTTTTAAATGTTCAGAGTTTGAGCAACCCAGGCATGCTGAGGCAACTGTTTCCTCCCCACCTCTAAATCTACAAATATACTTGTATCTACCCACCGGTTATTTTCTTCCTTATGGTACAGTGGATGTGATGCTTCTTGAGTTATCATCTAATTCTCCATCTATATCCTCTCTTGCTTTTACCTCATCACTGATTTCATTCATCTATGATATCTCTGTTTAAAACTTAGGAAAAGAAAAACAGTAATAACAAAATTCTATATCTCTTCCTTCAGTTACAGTACTGTTTCTGTCCTCCTTTTTTTATGGTCAAATAGCTTGAAATGTATTTCTATACTGGGTATATATAGTGCTTCATTTCTCATTCTTTCCTACTCATCTATTGCTCAATTGATGATTCTCTATAGACACTACCAATAACTTACTTGTTTCTTAATCCAAGAAAATAATATTTCAGGATTGTTCTTATATGGATGCATTTAAAAATCCTAGCCACTCTCTGTATCAGAAGTTTCTTTCCTTGGATTCTGTGATAGTAATTTGAGTAAGAACATTCATTTATTCAGAAACACTAATTAATAACTTACTATGTGTCAGGTACTATTCTAAGAACTAAGGAGGCCATGACCAATAGACAAGGCCCCCATGCATAGATAGCTCATAACAACAACCATCACCACTTTTATTCATCTAGTACTTACTCTGAGCAAGAAGCTGAGCATGAATTATATAATTCCCTTTAATTCCTGCAGTGCCCCAGGAGAAAGCAACTATTATTATCTCCATTTTACAGAGGAAAAAACTTAAGTTAATTAACTTGCCTAAGGCTTAACAATTAATTACTAAGTCTTAGGATTTGGACCATGATCTATCGAATACCAAAGTCCATGCATTTAATTTTCTTTTTGAAAAAGTACTCTACGTTCTTTATTCTCAGTTTTCTGGCATATAGAAAGATTTGCATGTAGCATGATCACTGTTAGTTTCTATACTTTGCACATGCTGTTTCTGCTATTTTGAATAATGTTTCCCAGCTATTTTAATGAGCTTGATCGTAACTTCCTTTATAACTTCTAAATGCCTCACAATGGTGACTATCCTGTGTGTTCCTATGTCCTTCAAAAAACTTACCCTTAATGTAGAATTTACTAGAGTACAATTTAATGGTCTGTTTATTAATCTATATTCCCCAATAAACTGTAGTTTATTTGATAACTGCAATGACTGGCACTTATTGAAATACCTATTTTTTCAGTGAGTCAATGAATGATTATAATTTTGTTTGTTTGGTTTTCCCCAAATAATACCACCCTCTCATATTTTCAAAATAACTTATTAGTTGACTTACGTTTCTTTCTAACCATTTCTTCAATAATATTCAAATACGTCTGTGTTCCTACATATATAACACAATGCTTTCTTTTTTCCCTTCCACAAAATGTTCTTCCCATACCTAGTCCAGCTCTTGAAATTCTTATCCTTCAAGACTTCTCTCAGACATGAACTCTGCTATGAATCCTTCAGTAACTCTCCATTGCTTATGCAGGCGATAACAATGTTAAGTCTTATGTTTTATTTCCTCTGGTTCCTTTTCTGAAGAGTGAGGTCTTATATCCACCCTTAAGTAATAACCAAAGTCCTTGACATAATCACTGAAATACTTTCTTAATAAATCATAGCTACTGTTATCTCTCAGAGCCTTTAAGACATAGATGTGTATAGTCTACATATTATTTATCTTTTAAAATGTATTTGTTAAGTATATTTAACAATTTATCAAGGACTACATTTTAAAAAGTTAAATACAAAACCAAGTAGACCTGAGATGCTTTTAATAAACCCAATTGACTCCTACTATATGTTTCATATAGCTCCCTATAGCTCATTGAGGACTCAACAATGTTTATATCCCTGAGATGTTTCCTTTGACAATCACACTCATATTATATTCTTATGCAGCTGTTTCTTATTTCATCAACCACAGGAATTAATTATTTGCTTATTATTTGATAGTTGAGGATTTGAAGCTCTTTTACAAACTCACCTTAATTTTGTTACTGAAAAAAAATATTTTCCCAAATATTTTTCAACACTCTCAGGCTCTAGCTTGCAAACCTACCAAAAATGTTTGTGATGGTTATTTTGCTCTCTGTGTTATTAAAGGGATGTTTTAAATTACTTATAGACAAATGGTAGAAAGACAATTTATCATGTTGCAGAAACCCATCACTAATTAGTAAAAATTAGCCACTTTTTCTGAAATTGATGAATTATTTCCAGTTGTTTACAGAGAAACAATACAGGTAGTTATGTCTGGGCAGATGAAATAAATGACCTGTATATATAAATGTTGTTTTCAGTTGTGGAAGATGTGGTCACTTCCAGCACAGGTGCACATACACTGAAATATTTTATAAAGAATTTTAAGTGTATTTAAAAAAGGAAAAGATAAATTCAAAATTAGGATCAAGGATAACCTGCTTGAACCACTTTTCTCTTTTAAGATCCATTATATAGAAAGTAGGCAATATTTAGTACCCACTGGATCACATTCTGCATTCATTTTGCTCATTTAAAATCCTTACTATTCAGTATTACGATATTATAATACTTTCACAAATTATAAAAATAAACACAGCCCAAAATAAAACAAATTAATTAAAAATAAATAAATAAATAAAATTTTAGTTCACTTTCTTCTTGTTATCAGAAGAGTAATTTAGGAAGTTTGGGGGGTTGGCACAAGGGAAAAAGTAAGCATAAATTTGTGGCTGTAGCATAATGGTTTTTAGAATCAGATAGTTTTGTTTCAAATCCCACTTCCATAGTGTACTAGCTGTATGTTGCTCAAGTTACTTAATCTTTGTGTCAGTTTCTTTATGTATAAAATAGAAATTCCAAAAGCTAACTCTTTATGATGTTAAGAGACTCAAATGAAGAAATGCATATAAAGTATATATCTGGTAACAAGTAAGTTCTCAAAAAAATTAGGTGTAATTATTATTAGCACTATTGTTATTTTTTATTACCATTATTACAAATGTTACAGTTTGTACTTATACTTTAATTAATGACCACTGATTATATTTTGTCTTAGCTAATTTAAGACTCTTAATACAATGGCATAAATAAATTATATTCAGTAATTGATTGAGTAATTGCACTAAAATGTATGAAAAGAGAGTTACCTGCTGATTTATTCATATAAATACCTTAAGAATGGTGTCATTGTTCCATGGCAGAGTGAGGCTGAAGTACATCCTTGCATAGGTAGATGTATAAGCAAAGCTATATCTGTAGAATTAATTTATTTTCAGAAATTCTAATTATACAAATCAGTAATAAAATGAACTTTAATAATGATATAACAATAATGGTTTATTAATTCTACCAAATGTACTATATCAATGCAAGATGATATTAGTAGGGGAAATGTGTATGAGGGAGAGACAGTCTCTGTACTATCTGCTCACTTTTTCTGTGAATTTAAAACTGTTCTAAATATAAAGTCTATTAATTCATTATAAAAAGATTGTTTCAGACGTGTATATTTAAATTTGATTATGTAAATGAAGAACCCTAAATGTATCCATATACTTCAAAACAAATAGACTTTTAATGAACCCTTCTTTTAGAAAATACTCAAAAATATGAAGAAAAATAATTCAGAATATTTATTATGTAATAATTTTAATAGATGTAGATTGAAAATATGTGGTCATTTGTATATTTAAGTACATTATTTTCAAAATAGAGACTGTTAGCCAGACAACCAAATCATATTTAAATAAAGTTTTTAATTGTCTTGGATGATACCTATGATGAAAAGATAAGTAAAGAGCTATTTTTTGCTGTAATAATAAATATATAATGCATTATAAAATAAGTTTAAGAGAAAAAACAAAACCCCTCTAGATAAATGGGTAGTCAATAAGAATAGCTGTGATCTACTATGAACCTGATGTTTGCTGGCTATTGTTCTAAAGCCCACTTAATATCCAATATTTCTTCTTTTTCTCAAATAATTCTTTGTGTATAAAATATAATATCCCTTATTTACAAATTGGATATTAAATAAAAATAAATTGATATTCAAAATCAGCGCTTTTAAGGGCCAGAACCAGGATTTAATCCTCTTGAATTACAATGCCCATGTTTTTAAAAACCATTAAATAATACAATTAAAATGTCTAGGTTACACTATTATTAGAAATCAAAAAAATTTTGAAGACAGGATACATTGAAATTTCTACAATAAGGAGATATTTAATACATACAGAAAAAGGGGATATCACAGAAGATGTACAGTTGATCTTCATTTCTCCTGTGTATGGTTGTTTCTGACAGAAATCCTTCAAATTTCATAAAAATATATCCTAAATTTTCTGATAGTGTTTAGATTTTATAATTTCTACTCATTGATACAAATTCTGGTTTCTGGGACTTCCCTGGTGGCCCAGTGGTAAAGAATCTGCCTTCTAATGCACGGACCACGGGTTTGACCCCTGGTCAGGGGACTAAGATCCCACATGCCATAGAGCAACTAAGCCCGCGCGCCACAGCTACTGAGCCCGTACACTTCAACTAGAGAGCTCACTTGCCACAAACTACAGAGCCCACGCACTCTGGAGCCCGCACACCACAACTAGAGAGAGAAAACGCACATGCCACAACTAGACAGAAGCCTGCGTGCCTCAGTGAAGAGCCCACACGCTGAAACAAAAGATCCCGTGTGCCAAAACAAAGATCCTGCATGCCGCAACTAAGACCCGATGCAGGCAAAAAAAAAAAAAAAGAAAAAGAAATTCTGATTTCTTTTCTAATTATCTCTGGTTTTGGAAAAATATGCTCACCAAACTGACAGGCAAATATAAGGTTCATTATCTAATTAATTATTACTAGGAACCCACAATTTCTAGTGTTTTAAATCTTTGACTTTTTAATTTTTTTTATTTCATTACCTTTCATTCATCAACCTTCATTTTTATCACATACCCATCCATCTATCACAAGTCTGCTGCTGTCAGAAGTAAAGTTTATGTCTACTACAAAGTTTCCAAAAATAAGTGGATAATAACAAGTGTCGATGAGGATGTGGAGAAATTGGAAACCTCAAGCATCGCCAGTGGTAATGCATTACAAAATGGCACAGGTGCTGTATGTGCCATACAGTATGGCAGTTCTTCAAAAGTTATACATAGAGTCACTCTATGACCCAGCAATTCCAATCCTAGGTATATACCCCAAAGAATTGAAAAGATATGTCTCCACAAAAATATACATTACAGCATTATTCATAATAGTCAAAAAGTGGAAATAGCACAAATGTTCATCATCTGATGAATGAATAAATACAATATGATATATGCATATAATGGAATATTAGTCAGAAATAAAAAATGAGTAAAATACTGATACATGCTAAACATGATTTAACTTTGAAAACATTATGCTAAGTAAAAGAAGTCACGTAATTTATTGAATGATTCCAATTGATGACATCTCCAGAATAGGTAAATTAATAGAGACAGAAAGTATATTAGTAGTTAGCAAGGGATGAAGAAATGGGGAAATGGGAAGTGACTGTTAATGGATGCAAGGTTTCTTTTTGGAGTGATGAAAAATATTCTGGAATTTAATAGTGGTGATGGTTGCACAACTTTGTGAGTATACTGAAAAAGCAAAATAAAATAAAACAAAATTTGCATTGTACATGTTAACATGGTGAATTTGCTGGTATATTAATTGTATCTCAATTAAAAATTTAAAAATTTCCATTTAGGACTAGTTTCTTTGGGGTGTATATACTGTACTTTTTCAAGAATGTTGAGTTGAAACTTTTTTTATCTTCTGTAATACAAACCTAATAGTTGATCACGGATCAGTGAAAACAATAGACCCATTCTAGATATTTTAAATAAAATCAGTGGAATGATTATAGAACCAGTTTATATGCTGGGCTTTTCATATGAGTCCCATAACAAACTAATCTTGAAATTTAGGGAAGCTCATAAGTCTGGGGCAACCACTGAATCTATTCTGATGTAGGAATAATGTTACCACCATCCCTGGCCACCTAGCAATACTAGAACACATTCTCATAACCCTTGTAACCAGTGGTAATAGCTAGAAAACAGGAAGATTACCTTCTCATTTCTTCTAAATCTCAAAAGAGTTCTTCCATTAGAGGAATATTCAGATTATTCGTTTCAAGGGAATCTGGGAAATGTAGTTTATAATGTTCTAAACTCTCCAACTAGATGCTACACTGGAATTTGAGAGAGTCTACTGAAGTGTCTAATATTAGCTATTAAAGAATTTTGAAACTTCAAAGTTGAAAGATTGAAATAATTCTTGAAATAGGGGTCGTGCCTATCACAATATGAAATAATAATATTAATAACAATAATTATAGTTGGAATTGATATTTTTATGAAGTTATGCTTGATAAAATGATATGAAAATCAGGACCTGATATTAATTACCAAACGTTTGGAAAATTCATCTCACTGTTCCATTCTAAAATTCTATTTATGAAAGTTCTTTGATCCATCCAGTCATCTGAATTCTAACTACTGCAATTTTATTAAGATTATTGTGAGAGTCTCCTAATTAATTTACTTGTTTCAGTTTCTCCTCTGCTATCAGTTTTGCAGGTTAAGTCACTTCCATCAAGACCCTAAAATTCCCCAGTGGGAAAAGGTTAAAATACTATAATATCCACACTGATCTTGCATTATTTGATGCAAACCTAATTCTCCTCCATCAAGTCTATCAGATTATATTTGTTTCTTCACAAAATTTATGTAGACTGTGCCTTCTTCTGTAACCACAGGGTAAATTTTTCCACTTCCGCATTTTTCTTTTGCCTGGCATTCTTTCCCTTACTTCAGAAATGTTAATCTACCCATTTTTCAAGGCCAACTAAAACATGTGCTTAATTATGAATCTCTCTCTTATGCCTCCAGAGAGTTGGTCCTCCCCATTTTCTGATTCTGTGGAACTATTTTACCAGCATTTCTAAAATGTCTTTAAGGCAAACATAACATAGTACTTATATTTTTATTTCCACTACCAATATTTAGCCTGGTACTCAACAGATACTCAATAAATTGTTTTAATAAAAGTATGTAAACATAATAAATGGTCATGTAATGTAACTGTCCCTTCATAAGTTTATAAGTACATCTATTTTTGAACTTTAGAGTACAATCCAATGTCATGCTTTCCATTTATAAATTTTGATAAAGCTCAAGTCCCAGTTTTCAAAGTTTATTTTAAGAGCACTGGATTGTCAGTTCTACTTAATTTGATTTGGATTTCAACCTAATTAAAAATAACAATACTACAATAATCAAGTTTCAACTGGATCTATGCACAGTGGTAGAAATATCAATAAAGGTACATTTAAAATATTGTGAAGGGTAATTAGCTTCTGAATTATATTATTCCAAATCAGTAGGTGATGATGTGAAATGGAAGGCAATTGACTGACACTGAAGATCATTTTTTTCTTCGTGTAACTTCTCTGACTTACTATGAGACATAAAAGGTAAAGAACTATTTCTTATTTAAAGAAACTTTACTAAATGAAAAATGCACACACATTCAAACATATATGCACAGGAACTCACTTGGCATTACTTAACTATTTATTTTAACCTCAGAAATGAGTCTTTGGTGACTTTGGTGACTTTTGGTGCCCTTGGTGACTTTACATCATCTTAAATGAGACTGTAAAGAAGGTGCCTACAGCAGGAACCTATAAATTAGTTCCAGGAGAGCCTACAGAAGCTCTGACTTTAAACATATTAAACTAGCAAGCTCAGACTTCATTAAGTTTCTGGTTATTAACTGCTAGTATTAACCAAAAAATGGAATCAAAATCCCATTATGCATCTTCAAGTTTTAACTGAGAAGCTCCATAACAGAGCTATTTAATGCTGAAAAATACAATATCTTCACAGTAAAAATTACTACAACTAGTAGCCTATATTAGAAATGGTCAGCCATACTAGTAAGTTGAGTGACTCAGAACTGAAGTCCCAGTTAAGCAATTTATATATAATGATCTTTAAAAAGGATTATCTCTTTTGACTTATTTACATGTATTTGGGACTTTTTCCTAAACAGGAGTTTTAAAGTAGAAGAATAAATAATCCAGGTGCATGGAAAATAAATGTGATGAATTTGTAATAGCAAAAATAAAAAATACCCAAATATTCGTCAATAGAGCAACAGTTAAGAAAATTCCACTCAATGGAATATTATACCTATACTTTTTTTAAAGATAATTTTTAAATAAGTAAAAATTACTACTATTCAAATATAAAATGAACTAATATCAATTATTTGGTTTGACCTATTAATTAACAAGGGATACAATAAGTTATTAAAAAGTGATTCAAAAGCAA
This sequence comes from Mesoplodon mirus, assembly GCF_964341445.2. Classification (NCBI taxonomy): domain Eukaryota; kingdom Metazoa; phylum Chordata; class Mammalia; order Artiodactyla; family Ziphiidae; genus Mesoplodon; species Mesoplodon mirus. Next base: position 29,122,014 of record NC_138976.1, on the reverse strand, counting down.
ATCCATAGAACTGGCACCTACATAGGCACAAATGCTGAAATGACTTTGTTAATAGATATAAAATTGGCTTCTTCCAAGGTGGTTAGAGTGGAATTGAATAAGTTGTACCTCTACCAGAAAAAAATTTTCTTTTTGCATCTGTAAGGTTGTACAGGCTTCCTGATTTGGAGTGGGGGTTGGGGGTGGGGTGATTTCTAGCTTACATTATAGAGATAAGGCCTGGCAGAATCCAGTGAACTCCTTAAGTTAAGGTAACAGTTGGGAATGCAATGAAGTCATGGCAGTTAGAGACTGCAAGGCAGAGTACCTGAGAGGAGAAAGCTTCTCAGAGAGAGAACTACAGAGACCTATTAGGAAGGACCCCTTCTAAGTTTTCAGCTGAATATGAATTAGCAGGTATAAGTAAGAAAACTGCCTGAGGCTGGGAAAAGAAGTGGGCAAAAGGAACAGACAAAACAATCCCGGGAGCTCAAACAGATCTGGGAAAACTTGATGTCCTACAAGCAAGGGTGGAAAACACCATTATTCATGGGACACTGGGTGGAATAATTGGAAGGATTTTATTTTAAATTAATCAAAAACTACTGGTCTCATCTAAGAAATTTTAAAAGCAAAACCTGAAAAGTATTTCTGAGAAATTTAACTGAATCCCAAAATAAAGGTAATGAATATTTATAAAAGTATGACATATCCAAGCATCAGGCATCCAATTTTAAAAAAGCCAAAAATGCAAATAAGCAGGAAAATATGACCTATGATAAGAATAAATGTTAACAAACTTTACAAGTATATTAATAATAGAACTAGTATACAAGGACACTAAAATGTTATAAAATCATATCCTCTATGTTTTCAAAGATTGCGAGAGGATTGTTTATAAATTATAGATATGGGAGAAATTAGAAAATCTCCTAGAGATGAAAACTACAATATTTGATATAAAAAAATAAAGTGACTGGAATTAGCAGCAGATTAAACATTGTAAAGGAAAAGTAAGTTAATTTGAATGTGTAGCAATAGCAACTACCCAAATTGAAACACAGAGAAAAAAAAAGCTCCAACAACCACAAAAATGAACTGAGTATCTGTGAGTTGTTGGACAATTTCAGATTATCTATTATTAGTGTTCCTGGAGTTTATAAAGAGAGGAAAGGAGACAAAAATTGAATAAATGATGAAAAACTTTACCCAGTTTGATTAAAACCATAAACCTACATCTATACAAAGGACAAAATACGCCAAGTACAAGAAACAGAAAGATTATTTAAATCTGTATTTAAAGAATCTTTTAAATATTAATGAGAATATTACCTCAAGCGTAAAAAGGCTTTAAGATCTCATCATCAGCAACATCTTTTTTATCTATTAATCTGTTGATGGGCATTTGGGTTGTTTCCATATTTTGGTTATTGTGAATAATGCTTTGATAAACATGCAAGTGCATATATCTAGTCAAAATCCTGTTTTCAGTTCCTTTTGATATATATCCAGAAGTGGAATTGCTGGATGGTATGGTGGATCTATTTTTAATATTTTGTGGAACCTCCATATTGTTTTCCATACTGGTCACACCAATTTGCATTCCCACCAATAATGTATGAAGTTTCCCTTTTCACAACATCCTTGATAGCACCTGTTATCTCGTCTTCATTTTTTTTTTTTTTTGCGGTACGCGGGCCTCTCACTGTTGTGGCCTCTCCCGTTGCGGAGCACAGGCTCCGGAGCAGGCCCAGCGGCCGTGGCTCACGGGTCCAGCCGCTCCGCGGCATGTGGGATCCTCCTGGACCGGGGTACGAACCCGTGTCCCCTGCATCGGCAGGCGTACTCCCAACCACTGCGCCACCAGGGAAGCCCCTATCTCTTGTCTTCTTGATGGTAGTCATTCATCATGTGTGAGGGGGATATCTCATTGTAGTTTTGATTTGAATTTTCCTGATGATTAGTGATGTTGAACATCTTCTTTTCATGTCTCTTGGCCATTTTGAAGTCCTTTATGAAGAAATGTCTATTTAATTCTTATGCCTATTTTTTAATTGGATTTTTTTTGTTATTGAGTTGATTAAGTTCTTTATATATTTTGGATATTAACCCCTTATCCAATATATGGTTTGCAAAAATTTTCTCCAATCTCTAGATTGTCCTTTCATTTTGTTAATTGTTGCATATGCTGCACAGAAGTTATGAAGTTGATGTAGTCCCATTTGTTGATTTTTTTTTCATTATTTGTACTTTTGGCATCATGCCCCAAAATTTATTACCAAAACCAATATTGATTAACTTTTCCCCACTGTTTTCTTCTAAGAACTTTGTGGTATCAGGTCTTATGCTTAAGTCTTTGGTCCATTTCCAGTTAATTTTTGTGAGTAGTGTGAGATAGGGCTCCAATTTCATTGTTTGCAGGTGTTTCTCCAGTTTTCTGAACACCATTCCTTGAAGAGACTATCCTTTCCCCATTGGTTATTCTTGGACCCCTTGTCAAAGGGACTGTGTATGCCTGAGTTTAATTTTCAGCTCTCTATCCTGCTCCAGTAGTTGATGTGTCTATTTTTGTGCCAATACTGTACTATTTTTTTTTTTTTTTTTGCTGTACGCGGGCCTCTCACTGCTGTGGCCTCTCCCGCTGCGGAGCACAGGCTCCGGACACACAGGCTCCGCGGCCATGGCTCGCGGGCCCAGCCGCTCCGCGGCATGTGGGATCCTCCGGGATCGGGGCACGAACCCGTGTCCCCTGCATCGGCAGGCGGACTCTCAACCACTGCGCCACCAGGGAAGCCCTGTACTATTTTTATTATTATGGCTTCGTAGTGTAGTTTAAAATCTAGAAATGTGATACCTCCGGCTTTGTTCTTTTTTCCTCAGGATTGCTTTGGCTATTTGGGATCTTTGGTGTTCCATACAAATTTTAGGATTGCTTCTTCTATTTCTATGAATAATGCCTTTGATATTTTGATAGGGATTACATTGAATCTGTAGATGGCTTTGGGTAGGATGGCCATTTTAACAATATTAATTCTTATAATCCATAAACATGGGGTATCTTTACATTTGTTTATGTCTTCAGTTTCTTTCAACAAAGTTTTGTAGTTATTTTGGTCATTATTTACTGATTATATGACCCTGTATGTAGAAAATCCCAAAGAATCAGTCAAAGAACTGTTGGAATTAATCAATTTTAGTAAAGTGGCAGTATAAAAAATCAACATACAGAAATCATTTACATTCCATTACACTAATGATAAAGCACCTGAAAAAGAAATCAAGAAAACCATCTCATTTATAATAGCATCAACAACAATAAAATACTTCAGAATAAATTTAACCATGGAAGTGAAAAATCTGTACCATGGAAACTACAAAAATATGTAAATCTTTTTAAAAAGCTTGCCAGAGACTCTGGATTTCATTGCTAAACCATACTGAGCTCCTACAGTGGGTAAACATCCTTACTTGATCTCTTCCTGCTTGGAGATGACATTCTCATAGCAACAGCTGTCTTTCTCCAGGACCTGAGAACCATCTCTTTGAAATGCATTCATCAAGGAAGATAGTGCACCTATCTCTCGTTTCTGTGGGAGGTTAGGAACCTAACTTAGGCAGGCACCTCACCCCAAGTTGCAAAACTGCTTCCTGTCATAAAAATATGAGCAGTTTGTTTTTCTTTAAATAAAGCCAGTTGGCAAACACAGGTGACCATCCCAATTGGTGAAATTAGGATGAACCATGTGTGACATATAGTGCTGTGAAGTCCTCTTGCCTGAGGACTAGTTATCATGTATTTTGAGAACATGTATGAAATGGATTGAATCTGGTTAAGTATAAAAAAGAGTGAGATTTGTGACTTCCCTGGTGGCGCAGTGGTTAAGACTCTGTGCTCCTAATGCAGGGGGCCCGGGTCCAATACCTTGTCAGGTAACTAGATCCCACATGCATGCCACAGCTAAGAGTTTGCATATCACAACTAAGGAGCCAGTGAGCTGCAACTAAGGAGCACACCTGCTGCAACTAAGACCAGGTGCAACCAAATAAATAAAATAAATCTACATGTAATAAAAAATAAAAATAAAAAAGGATGAGATTTATTTCTGTCTTTGCAGTCTCTTAGCAGATTGCCTGTGTTGTATATCACATTCTACTTTAATGTTAACTCAAAAATAAAACTTAGGGGAGGGATAAATTAGGATTATTGGATTAACAGATTCACACTACTATATATAAAATTGATAAACTACAAAATTTACTATATGGCACAGGGAACTATAGTCATTATATTATCATAATGTATAATGGAAAATGATCTGAAAAAGAATATATATATTTATATGTAACAGAATACATGTATACATATATGTATGTGTGTGTGTATATATATATATATATATATATATATATATATATATATATATATATATATATATATATATATATATATATATTCTTGGATAGGCAAAGATTTCTTAGGTACAACACCAAGTACATGACTCATAAAAGAGAAAAATAATGATAAATAGAACATCATCAAGGTTAAAACTTTCTGCTCTTTGAAAGTCACCGTTATTTAGAGAATGAAAGACAAGCAACAGGCTAGCAGATATTTACAAATCGTATATAGACGTACCTCATTTTATTGTATTTTGCTTTATTGAGTTTCATTAAATATTTCATTTTTTTACAAATTAAAGGTTTGTGGCAACCGTGTATCCAGCAAGTCTATTGATGCCATTTTTCCAATAGTATTTACTCACCTCGTGTCTCTGTGTCACGTTTTGGTAATGCTTGTACTATTTTAAACTTTTTCATTATTATTATATTTGTTATAGTGATCTGTGATCAATGATGTTTGATGTTACTACTGAAAAAAATTAGAGCTTTCTGAAGGCTAGATGATGTTGATCCTTTTTAGCAATAAACTATTTTTAATTAAGGTATGTACAGTGCTTGTTAGACATGAAACTACTGTACACTTAATAGGCTACAGTATAGTGTGAACATGAGTTTTATATGCACTGGGAACCAAAACATTTCTGACTCACTTTATTGTGATATTTGCTTTATTGCGGTGGTGTAGAACTGAAACCACAATATCTCCAAGGTATGCCTATGTATATGCATATGCCACTGTGGCCTCTAAGTGTCCAAGCGAAAAGAAAAGTTGCACATCTCTCTAAGTCAAAATCTAGAAATTATAAGCTTAGTGAGGAAGGTATATTGAAAACTGAAATAAGCTGAAAGCTGAGCCTCTTGTGCCTAACAGTTAGCTAAGTTGTGGATGCAAAGGAAAAGTTACTGAAGGAAATTAAAAGTGAAACAGCCTAATTGCTGATATGGAGAAAGTTTTAGCGGTCTGAATAGAAGATCAAACTAGAAACAGCATTCCCTTAAGCCAAAGTCTAATCCAGAGCAAGGCCCTAACTCTCTTTGATTTTGTGAAGGCTGAGAGAGGTGAGGAAACGGCAGAAGAAAAGTTTGAAGCTAGCAGAGGTTGATTCATGAGGTTTAGGGAAAGAAGCTGTCTCTATAATGTAAAAGTGCAGTGAGAAGCAGCAAGTGCTGAGGCAGAAGTTCAGCAAGTTATCCAGAATATCCAGCCAAGATAATTAATGAAAGTGGCTACACTAAACAACAGGTTTTCAGTGTAGATGGAGCTACCTTATATTGGAAGAAGACGCCATCTAGGACTTTCATAGTAAGAGAAGTCAATGCCTGGCTTCAGAGCTTCAGAGGACAGGCAGACTCTTTTTTAGGGGCTAATTCAGCTGGTGACTTTTAGTTGAGGCCAGTGCTCATTTACCATTCTGAAAATCCTAGGGCCATTAAGAACTATGCTAAATCTATTCTGCCTGTGATCTATAAAAAGAACAACAAAGCCTGGATGACAGCACATCTCTTTACAACATGGTTTACTGAATGTTTGAAGCCCACTGTGGAGAACTACTGCTGAGAAAAAAAAGATTCCTTTTGAAATATTACCATTCATTGATAACATACCTGGTTACCCAAGAACTCAGATGGAGACGTACAACGAGGTCAGTGTTGTTTTCATGCCTGCTGACACAATATCTGTTCTGCAGTCCATTGTTCAAGGAGTAATTTTGGGTTTCAAGCCTTATTAGTTCATAAATATATTTTGTAAGGCTATAGCTGCCATCTAGATGGTAATTCCTCTGATGGATCTGGGCAAAGTCAATTGAAAACCTTCTGGAAAGGATTCACCATTCTAGACATCAGTAAGAACAATCATGATTAATGGGAAGAGGTCAAAATATCAACATAAACAGGAGTTTGGAAAAAGTTGGTTCCTAGCCTCATGGATGATGCTAAGGGGTTCAAGTAAATGCAGATGTGGTGGAAATAGCAAGAGACCTCGAATTAAAAGTGGAGCCTGAAGGTGTGACTTAATTGCTACAATCTCATGATAAGACTTAAATGGATGAGTAGTTGCTTCTTATGCATGAGCAAAGAAGGTGGTTAATTGAGATGGAATCTATTCCTAGTGAAGATGCTATGAAGATTGTTGAAATCACAACAAAGTATTTAGAATATTACATAAACTTAGTTGATAAATCAGCTGTAGTTTTTGAGAGGATTGACTCCAGTTTTGAAAGAAGTTCTACTGTGGCTAACATACTATCAAATAACATTGCATGCTACAAAGCAACTGTTCATGAAAGGCAGGGTCCATTGATATGGCAAATTTTACTGTTGTCTTATTTTATGAAATTGCTACAGCCACCCCAACCTTGAGCAACACCACCCTGATCATGGTCAGTAGTAATCAGTATGAAGGCAAGACTCTCCACCAGCAAAAAGATCATGGCTCTCTGAAGCCTCGGATGATGTTTTGTTTGTTTTAGCAATAAAGTGTTTTTTAATGAAGGTATGTACATGTTTTTAGACATAGTGCTTTTGCACACTTAGCCTACAGTATGGTGGAAACGTAACTTTTATATGCATTGGAAAATAGGGAGGAGATTCAAGGTGTGCGGTTTATGAGAACTTTCTGAATCATCTTTGCGATTTTTTTGTATTTCTAAAGCTGTTTATTTTTTTAAAGATCTTTATATACCTTCCATATGATACAACCATTTTACTCCTAGATAACACATTCAATATAAATGAAAGCATATGCATATACCAAAAATTGTATACATATTTTAGCAGCTTTATTTGAAATAGGCAAAAATTGAAAACTATACAAATGTCCATTAACTAGTGAATAGATAAACAGTGTGGTCTATCCATACAATACAATACAACTCAGCCACACAAAGGAATAAACTATTAATACATACAACAATATAAATGAAACAAACTAATTATGCTGAAAGAGAGTTTAAAATATATATATACTGTTTTGGGGAAATTCTGTAAAATGCACACTAATCTCTAGAGACAAAGCAGATTAGTAGATACCAGAGGCCTGTGCATAGGGATAGGAAGTAAGAGGAACAAATTGCAAAAGGGTGAGTGGAAGTTTTGGGAGGTGGTAAATACGTTGTTTGTAGTAATGGTTTCACAGGTGTATAGATATATCAAACCTTATCAAACTATATCCTTTAAATACGTGAAATTTATTGCATGTCCATTATGCTGCCAATAAGTCTATAAAAGGTGAAACTAAGGAGCTGATAGAACTCAAAATTAGGGCTGAAAATATAATTGTGTAAATAACTAATAATGTCATCTCAACTACAAATTGCTTAAAATTTTATTCTCCCAAATTTTTACTTGTATGTTATTTTACCTAGATTAAATGGATAGTTTTTGCCTAGTTTTTTGGACCAACATTTTTATTAAAATGACTACACAAAGGAACTGATTTCCCTAAACATATTTTTGAAATAATTGTCAGTAACATTTTCCATTCAACAAACACAATCATATCTTTCCAGGGAACTTCATTTAAAGTGCATTAATATTCATAATCTATGTGAAATCGTGATGGTAGTCATTCCTTCTACTAAGACATCTTATTTTCCTGTTAAATGAAAATATATTTTCTGGGAGAATGAGCACATTAAGTCATTAGCAACCATTCGAAATATGGTTCAGTTAGCTCAGTAGTCTCCCTCTACTCCTGAAACAATTAGGATGGTAGAGTTGTTAGTCAGGAAAAGAAGTAATTAACTTAGAAGAATAAGCTCACCTTCAGTATCTCAGTAAACAGCCAAATGGCAGGCATCAAAGAACCTGATTATTTACCAGGATGGGTACCAAAGGAATTAGGAACTAATCAAAATCTTATATGAAGCATTATAGTCCTTGGTCTTAAATTGCTTTTGGTGTGCGAAGACATTTAGACATTCAGGCAGTTTCATGCTTAACCTTTTTAAAAGTATACATTTTCTTTAAACTATAGAATTTTTAAACATCTGAAAGCATAGTTGTCATATCAGATCTATAAAGTTTACACCAGTGACATTCATTTTTGGTCCTCTACCTGTGAATGTAAATGTTACAGTTGCCAGGCTAGAAACATTCGGAAGTTTTATATTATAGAGCTTAAAAAATTATCTTATGACATTTTGGGTTTGAGGCAATATCATCATTCACTTTTTTAGTCAATATACTTATGGAATTCCTATTCTGATCCAGGACTAGGGTAATAATAGGGAAATTTATTTAAAGCACTAAGTTTCTGTTTCAACTGTTATTTGATTTGGGGGTGTACAGTTTAGGAATTTTAATCACATGTCAGACCTGGATCACAAAATAACCTTAAAATGGATTTGTTATTGACATTTGAGTTGTGTTATTATGTTTTATTATATTTTAAAGCAAAGTTATATTTGATATAGAAAAATATAGTGTCTGATCACAAGATCCACAAAAACTAACAGAAGCAGTAACGATTAAAACCTCTAGCAAAAGAAATGTATTATTCATTTTTTTCTACCTCAGTTTTCTGCTCTTACTCTGGAATAGAAAATTGTGTCTTGAGAAACCTAAGAAACTGGTTTGTAGGAAGTGATATGCATTTCATTCATAAACAACAGATGGCTCTCTTGGACACAGTTCCTGCTAAGTATCGATATATTTCTAGTGAGATTTTTAAGATAGGGGTCTCAGAGATCACTAAGTTTATGTGTAAATTTCAAATAATGGCAGCAGAAGGGTTTATTTTAAATTGAATTAAGATGTTTTCTTAAAATTCCTAAATATTTTTTATGATAGCATGTGCCAAATTTATTTAGCCACTTAATTAATATGTAATTGCATAAGCTGAGTCACTAACAGCAGCATATTTCATTTGAAGCAAAGGAAGAAAAAATCTATACACATCTTGGTAATAGAAGATAAAGTGTGGAAAACAGGAATGGTTAACCAAGCTGAAGAATGTGTGTATATATATATATATGAATATGCCTCTAAAAATACATGTATGTGGATATACATTTGAATTTTGGTAAGAACAAATATGAGAGTAAGCGACTTAATTCTGCCTGTTGAAAACAAATTCATTTAGTTTTGTTTCATCACTGTAGATTATTTTCACTGGATATAGAATTCTGGTTTGCCAGTTCTTTTCTTTCAGTATTTAAAACATATGGTGCCGCTTTATTCTGGCCTCCATGGTTTCCTATGAGAAATCCGCTGTCTTTTAAATTGGTCCCAGGTTAGGTGTCAATTCTCTGGCTGCTTTCAAAGTATTTCCTTTACCTTTCATTTTCCCATCTATAACTATGATGTGCCTCTCAGTGAATCTTATTGTGTTTGCTCTATTTAAGGTTTAACTTCTTGAATCTGTAGATTCATCTCTTTTGCCAAATTTGGGAAGTTTTACCCCTTCTTTCCTTCAGGTACCTTTTCAGCTTCACTCTCTTTCTCTTATTGTTGCTGGAATCCAATAAAATAAGCGTTAGGTCTTTTGTTATACTTCCCACAGGTCCTTGAGGCTCTGTGTGTTTGTTTGTTTTTTCAGTCGATTTCCTGACTCTTGTTAGGATTGGGTAATTCATTGTTCTCTTTTTCCAGGTCTCTGATTTGTTCCTCTGCATGCCCCATTCTGCTGTTAAAGCCAACATTTAATTTGTATGAGTATGTGTGGAAGGATATTGCATTTTTCAGTTTTAAAATTTCTAATTGGCTCTTCATTATGTATTATATTTCTCTACTGACACTGTTTCTTTGCTGAAACTTTATATTTTTCATTTGTTTCATGTATGTTCATAATTGCTTGTTGAGCACTTCTGTGATGGCTTTTTAAAAAAAATTTGTTAGGTAATTCTAACATTTCTATTATCTAGGTCTTGGGTCTTTTTCATTGAAGTTATAATTTTCCTTAATTTCAGTAACATGGGTGATTTTCTTTTTGCACTGTGGTTATTATGTCATAAGACTCTGGAATCTATTTAAGTATTCTGTTTAATCTGGCTTTGTCTGACACTGTTTTGGCAGGGAGTGGGGGAGAAGTCCAGGTTCCTCACTCTGCCTCTGTTGACACTTGTTGAGTGTGAGGGAATCCTCATTACTGCTGTGCTGGGCAAGGGTGGAAGTTCTGGCTCATTCCTAGACCTCTACAGATACTACTGTGACTGGGAAGGATAGGAATGTCTTGTTACTTCTCCCCTTATAGCCTCTTCTGACACCATAGGGACCTTGTGACTGCTTGGTGATGATGAAAATTCCAATAGGCCTCCTCTGATGCCAAGTCAGCATGAAAGTGGAGGGGCATCTCCTTACTGCTGGGTGACAAGTCGAAATCCAAGTTCTCTACATGGTAGCAACTGAAACGGGGCCGGGGGGCAGAGAGGAGGTTATTATTTTCCAGTGACAATAAAAATTCCAGCTTCCTATCAGGCCTTCTCTGATACTACCCCAGTGGGGAAGTGGGTGGCTCAATATAGCTGGACAAAGGTGGAAGAAGTCCAGGCTCCCCACTTGGGCTTTACTGGCATTGGTGGAGTGGTGCCACGTTTGGTAGGTGTAGAGAAGTTATGGTCTAAACATTTTCTGTCTTGCTAGGTTATCTCTTTCCTGGTCTTTTAGCTAGAGAGAGAAGATTTTTACTGTTTTGTGTGTATGTGTGTGTGTACGTGTGTGTGTGCCCACTGGTGTTTCTGGTTTGCCAGCCAGCTTCTTCAGGTCTAAACCTAGGATAAATGAGGCAAAATAAAAATCCAGAAAACTCACCATTGTATTGTTTCTTAAGTCCCAAGGTTCTTAGCTGGTCTTCCTTCTTCTTTCCAACTTTCAGATCCTTATTATTATTGTTTTATTTATAATATGCAAGGATTTTAGTTGTCCTTAACTTGAAAAATAGAGGAACAGATGTCGATTTCACCTTTCTGTCAGAGGAAGTTGATTGTATTTTTTTGAAATAGAATTTGTACAAGCGTTTGGTGTTTTTATATATGCTGGCAGTTATTTCAATGCAGTTGACATTTACTCCCAATATAAACCTTTTCATAAACTTTAGAGTACTTTGCGTGTATGTATGTGTGTGTGCTGATGAGAAATAGAATCCAAATTTCTGACCAAATTACTTGCTGCCATCTAAAGACTATTTGATTCATCTAGAGAATTTATTTTTTCTTAACTATAAATGTACTACCATGATGTCAACTTTCAAAATCATATTGAACTGATGTCTAGATAAATATCTTTTTGATCAATATTTCTTTTAGACTGTGAGTTGAGATCATCTGAGTTAATTTTAATTTCGTTAATTTTATCATGCTTTTTCTATTCTTTTGTTCTTTTTGACACATTTGGCATACCAGTTACAGTGTAGAAACTCCCTGAAAGAGACTTGTTTTATTTGCTAACTAACTGGATGCCTCACGTGGTACAAGGTCATTTTCATTTATTTTTTTTAAGAATCAATATATGGTTTATGGTGCTTTTAATAGAGAGCAAATAAACTGAATGAGATTTTATAGTATTATAGTGTTATGGTATTTTCAATATTTTATGTCAGAAAATTTCATTGGTTATGTCTTTGAGTTGTAACTCAAATAAAATAAGTGTTTTCTGGATTATTTTTAAAGTTACTTCACTAAAAAAAAATAAATATATGAACAATCTTTGAATAAAGCTAGTTCTCCACAAGAGACATGCTTGCGCAGTGACCAAAAGTTTTCTCATTCAACCACTAATTCATTCAAAAAGCCATTTGCTGAGCACCAGGAATACACTCACTGTTAAGTTAAACATGGATAAACTCTTGGAAATTACAAGGTGATCTGCACACTGTTCAAATATGCAAAGGGAGTCGTGGCATCTTAAACAAAATAAGGAATAGCATTCATCTAACCACTGGTATTACACTTGATATCCCTATTTTAAAGATGTACAAAAATCTCAAGTAAATGCTTGGTATCATGAGGTTAAATTTCAGTTACATTCTATAAGATGAAATAAGAGCATTTTCTTTTTCAACTTCCATCCTTCTTATTTAATGGAACTGTTTTACTCTGAAATTCACTGTTTGCATGATTCTGTAATGAAATTTAAAGTGCTGTTATTGACTCTGTAGGAAGATGATTTAAAAAATAATTAAATGTGTTTAATGATTTTATGATATAATAAAATATGTATGGTCTGATTTAATAACACACATTTCTTGATCATTTTAATATATCAGTCATTTTCCTAAATGTCTTAAATATATTATCTCACTTAATTCTTATAACAATCCCATAATATAAGACCATTGGTTGTCTCGGTTTTACAGAAAATACATCAGATTTCTATAGATTAAGTAACTTGCCCAATATTAAACAACTAGTAAGTATCTAAACAGCCCAAACCATGTTTGTGTTATCCCAGAGTTTAAGTTTTTAAAAACCATAATATACTGCCTGAGTACCAATCCAAAGGAATTACCACTGGACTTTGTTAAGGCACTTATAAGGTATTCACTTCAGAGTGGGAAAGTGAAGTTCTGGGATATTATACATAGTTTTAGTTTGTCCTTCAGCACAGGTTAGAGTCTAATTTACCATGGGGTCATGTAAAATATCTAGATATAAAAACCAACCTAGAGCTATAAAGTAAAAAGTGACCTTTAAAATCCAATATTACAGACGAACAACTTTTGCCTCTAGAGGCTGTTGAAGGACAAAATAGGGATAGGAAAATTCACTCTTACATCCTCGTATACATATCACTTTTTCTAGCCAGGGCAGCAGCCGCTAGAATTAAGAGATTAGAGCTGCTGAAATTGGAATGTATTTTCTCCATTTCTGAGGCTTTGGAAAACCACCTAAACTTCTATACCTTGGAGCAAACAAACAGAAACCAGCAGCTTCTAAAACTGGTCTCACAATGGAGAAGGTCAGTAGAAGATTCCCTAATACACTCTTTGTACGTTCTTTCTGCAATCCTTCCACACTCTGAAATAAAACAAACAAAACACTAGGTTTCAAGAATAAAACCATTAGCATTACAAGAAGTCTAATTGGAGTAACTATTGATAGCAGCAAAATTAGGACACACAGAGAAGCTGCTCCCTGTACTTTGAATCCCAATTTAATTAATGCAGTTAATGGCATTTCCCATACAACCACTGAGATAAGAGAGGAACCAATACATATTTCTGTAAGTTATTTCAGCATACTGACAAGATTTCCAAATCGTCTTGCTCAGAAACTATCATATTAATGGGCCTTTGGAAATTATTGTACATGTAAATTTCAGGCATATATCTTGAAAAGTTTAGGTTCAGAAAGTCTGGGGTGAGGCCCAAGAATGAGAATTTTTTACAAGTATAATAGCTGGTTCTTATGCAGATGTTAGAGTACCATACTTTGAGAAACATTTTCCTGGAGCAGGGACTAAGAAGATCACTTTCCTTTGATTGGTTACGCATAGCCAGATATATTTTCATAAGGGTAACATTTGAATTTTTTAAATTAGGGGGTTTTTTTGCAATTAAATAAAATTTTATGTCATAATTATAAAACCCCATCTAAAGACCATCAGTATTACTTTCACCAAAATGGCTGCCCTATGTACCAGGCTGGTCAGACAATTAAGTTAAATAATCATAGACCCACTTGATAATTTCAACTAACTACATATATGTTTACAGAGTGTAGATGATAGAAAAGGGCTAGAAATTACTCCCCACACCCCTCATTAAAATGGAATACCAGTATTACAGACATGGGATTAATGTGTTCACCATACCTCCTACTCTGTCACTTGAAATAAAGGCAGTGCTAAATCAATGTATTAAAATATTTTACTGAAAGCTGCCAACAGACTGAGAAGAAGCATAAAGTTGCAGTACCTGGGTCCAAACAATGTTTGTGAAATATTTAAATATTCTACCATTTCTCCTGAAATACAGTGAAACTCTGCTCTGAAACACCTGACCACAGCCAAGCTTTCATCATAAGACTTATTTGCACTGTTTCCTTCTGAAATAGTGCCTGCTTATTTAACAACTATAACTGTAACCAGTTTTCTCTATCAAAACAATTGTAACTGATTTTATTTTGAGAGTATTTTGACATCCATTATTGTTGGCAAATGTCACAAACATAATATTTAGCAAAAACAGGCAAGTTAAAGAAGAATACATAGAGTATACAAAACCGAATCTTACGTTAAATATGGACAGTCGATTCTTGTTTATTCATGGTACTTGCAAATAGTGAATTAGTGACTACTGAACCATTGTTCCTAGGGGAAATACGGAGTTAGTTTTCTATGAGTCTCTGGCCACAACATTTTGTCAGCCAATCAATATGTAACCTTGTTTTATGTGTGCTTCTGCTTAAAAGCACCTTATTTAATGTATATTGTTGATTCATTAACATTGAGCTCATTGTTAACAGCGCTATAACTCATGTAGACAGAAGCTTATCTAACACACGTATTTTCTCCATAAGACACATCACCACCTTCTTATGCTTTGGAACAGCAAACAGCACTTCAGCGCTATTTTGGGGGGCCATTTTAAAAATTGAAATCACCAAGAGAAACCACAAAAATTTGAAAAAATGATACTAAGTAGATGGTGAAGAGGACTCATTTACAGTGTCCCCCTTTGGAACCCAAAGGCAGAAATCACCTTGTTCGACTTCACGTGGGAACACGTGCATCAGAAGACTCAAAATTTTTGCCACTCTTTGTTTGTCTGCGATTGACCACAAAAGTGCTGTGATATTTGATTTGGGGATTAAAAATAAATCTTAGCAGTTAGGTAAATTTGCAAATATGGAATCTGTGAATAATGAGGATCAACTGTGTATGTCAAACTGTCAAGGAATGCAAGGGAATTGTTATTAGAAAGTTAAGGATGTCTTTTCTCTAAGGAGGCTGTGAGATTTGAAAAGGCATTCAAGGGGCTGAGGTTATGGCAATACACTATTAAGCTGTGGGAAGTTATACAATTTCTTCTTTAGTATTATGTAAACTGTGTAAATATATTTTATACATCGGTTTATATGAGTTTCATAATAGAAAAGAATAAATCAAGTACATAAACATATATATATAGGCAAAATTTTATTTTCCTTTGTATTTTCTAAGCTTGTAAATTATTGCTATTATTGAAGTTTAAACAATTTCTATTTCTGTTTTTATATTTGATATGCCTGATATGAAGATATTTTAGCTGTTTAATTAATCTGCAGCATATCTTAGTGAAAGTTAAGGTGTAAGACTCTAAATTAAGTTCTATTTGCAAGCTGCTAACTACTTACCCCAACACATTTTATGGAATATCTCTTCCTTTTCCAGTTGGTTTATAATGATTTCTTTTTTAGACTTAAAATCCTTACATATATCTTAGTTCTGTTTTTGTGTTCTCTGTGTCTAGAGCACTGTAGCCACTTGTTTTAATATTTCTGTTTCACAATTTTTAATAGTGATCTTACTCCCACTATTGTCCAATTGTTCCCTTCCTGAGAAATATTTTCTAATTTGCTTTTTAACTATATTTGTATACCCTATCATATGAGATACTGTAATTTACAAGATTTTATATTATGTAAAACTAAGAAAAAATCTTATCATCTAAACTATGACATTCCATCGACGGTAAAACACAGTCCAATTTTAGACTTGTTAAGATATGAAAAGTATGCATCTTAAAATCAATAAAATACAATCTTTTTTACATGGACGTTAGAGTAAATTTGTGAGCTTTAAAATATATCCTATTAAGGATTGCTTAGATATGCATAAAACCTATAATTTCATTTTAGGAAAAAAGATAACAATTTTTAGGCTTCCTATCTTGAAATATAGTGTGCAACTCAATATATTCTAGTCATTCCTCTCACTAAATTTCTTAGAAATTCATCTAGGTTTAGCACATTTTTATTAAGATTATTCCTATGTATTTATATAACTTTCCCCCAGTACTGTGTTTTCACTATATTTTTCAAAATGTTTTTTTCTGGTGTATAAGGATACTATTGATTTTCTAATTTTATTTTATCATACTCCAATTCCTTGTGTTGTTTTTGTAATTCTGTTTCTCTTTATTCTCTTGGTTTTTATAAGTATATGATGCTATTATCTGAAAGTATTGATAATCTTATCTTTTTTTCTACATTGATGATCTTATTTTATTTTGTAATTTAATGCATTTGTTACCAGATAAATTCATTTAATTTTTTTCCTCTAAGAATCATTAGTTATTCTCTGGTGTTTATAAAATCAAGTGCTAGCACTTTCTGGCACTCAGAAACACTCAGATTTAGAATTATCAACTAGAAGAGATGGTGTATTTTTCATTGATATGTTTGCATTCTCTTACCCAATTCTATAGTGATAAAATATGTACTTTTGAAAGATATAGCCTATATTCTTCAGAAAAGTATATTTCAAAATTGTTAGAGGCTTGTGAGAATCCCTAAGAAACCTTGGCATTATAGACACTATTACTAATTCACTCTAAATTTTGATGCTTTATAATCACTAAAGAAATAATGAGTACCTGCAAAATTGGATAAAAATCCATAGGAATCATAAAGTTTGGGTACTAACTTTATAGACTACACTCTTCTTCCTTGGTGATATTTTTACTAGGTAGAAGGAATAGCTATAAAATCACGTTTATTGACATAGGTGGGAATTTTGCATTGAAATGAGTTTTGCGTAAGAAAAGGCCCAGCTAAGTAAGTGGACCAAAATTCTGAGTGAACAGCACAGCTCGATCTTTAAATTTATGTACATCCACACATTCCCCTAAAATGTTGTATCAAAATCATTATGAAATCATTAAAAAATTTTTCTACTAATGGGTTTTTAATTTTTTTTTCAAAATTTGAAATTAAGAAATAATTCTGGGCCCAGAATCCAACAAAAGTAATAAAAGGACCTGTAGTAATATTCACTTATGTTGTTCAGTATCTGTGATAACAGACAATAAATTTAGAAGTTGAAACATAAAAAAATTCTTTATACCATACTGAAATGCTCTCTTTTGAATCAAAGAATCATAGTGTGGTGTTGTTTTTGGCATTCTTATTTTCATACTTCTCTTTTCTTCTAAAAATTTTAATGTTTAATTAAGTAATAAATATCTCTCAAAAGTTTGATATGAATTACCCCACAGCCCTTCCATCATATTTTTGGCTATTTTATCTTTAGTGCCATGTTTCAAGTTTTTACTTAAATCCAGTTTAAAATTTGAAACATTTTTTACTGGGTAGAAATTTTTTTATTTAAATTCAGTTTATAATGTTTATTGAAATTCAATTTTATTTTAAAGTGCAAGACCTTGATTTCTTGGTTCTTGCTCTCAGCTAGTACCTAACATTCCTCGATGCTCCCGAGGGAAGCACATGCATATAAATAATGTTTAGACAAGGGAGCACTTTGAAATCTTAAGGGATTTGATTTCAAACTCTAACCAATCCCTCCTGAACTCTTGGACTACCATGAAGTACTAATGCTTCAAAATTATTTTTTGTTGGGCTCATTTGATGGTATGCTATGGCGGAGAGGTCAGCTGTGAAATTCCCCTTATTAGCTGTCTTCTGTTTTTTGTTGTTAGTGCTTTCCTTGAAGTAGTTGCTTCTCTTCACTGTCCAAAGAAGTTAACAGCCCATTCACAGTCAACCATGGATCCTTCTTTCTCTATCAAGTGACGGGTATCCAGGGGCTTCCCTGGTGGCGCAGTGGTTGAGAGTCCGCCTGCCGATGCAGGAGATACGGGTTCGTGCCCCGGTCCGGGAAGATCCCACATGCCACGGAGCGGCTGAGCCCGTGAGCCATGGCCGCTGAGCCTGCGCGTCTGGAGACTGTGCTCCGCAAGGGGAGAGGCCACAACAGTGAGAGGCCCGCGTACCGCAAAAAAAAAAAAAAAAAAGTGAAGCGTATCCAAAGAATTAGAAAATCTCTTCCCACATCTTTTCAAGCCATTACTCCAGTCTTTAGTCATGTTCTAGCTCATCCACATGGGACTACTGATGTAAATTGTTTAAAAAATATTGCCTGAAAGCTTTTACGGAGGAACTTTGATGTTTCCCGCAGAGTTACTGAAACTTGAAAACCATGCATTAATTCAGTGAAGACACATTATACCCTTGGTTGAGAATATTCAAACTAATTTATTACCCTTATTGATTGTTTTCAGTTTTGGTGAGTACAAATTTGGTGTCTGAACAAATTCAAGTAAATTTATGTAATGTGCATTAGAAACCAAAAACTACAACAGAAACACCAAAATAGGAGATGGTGAAACATCCTATGACTCAGTAATGAGTAGCATACAAACATCTTTCCATTTCCACACAGAGAAATTTAAAAACTTCAAAGCAATCACCATACACTTCATAAGTGAAATACCATAGCCCTAAAACAAATACCTGACATCTTCTCTGTACTTTACATTATTATGTTTAATTACAACAAAGAAATTTCAGTTTCTTATTTGGAGTCTAAGTTTTCTTTTTGTCAGTTGTGGTTGTCCTCCAGTAGAAACTGTGTAGTTCTTTCAATGATTTTCATGTTAGAATATTCTAGAAGAACAAGACACATAATATTATCAAAGCACAAGCTATATATCCATAAAATTTTGGAAGTACAACATATATCCAGAATCAAAATGGCCACTGTAGCTGTCTGTACATAAGGACCAAGTTTCTCATAAAATACTATTTCTTAAGTAAATATGTTTCCCTAGGGAAAACATATGAACGATAATCTAGGTTCACATTTCTTTTAACAATTAGGATTGATAATAAGGACTTTGCAAAATTTGGGGGGAAGATAGAGAAAATGGAAACTAAAAGATAAAATTTTCTTGTTTTGTGATTTCGATAGAATGCCTGCCAATTGCTGCTAGCTGTCTGGAGTTTACAACCTGCAAAATTAAAAGTAAATTGAGTTTGGGAGTTGTGGAGCTGTACTATTTAAAAGTTTAAAAAATACACATGCATTGTTTTTATTTAAAGCTATTCTACCTTTTAGAAGAATTTGTATTAGTGGGAATTGGACTATGTCACTGTGTCTTAACCATACTGACACAAACCACAACTGTATCAGTTAAGAGAATTACTGAGCACTTTTGGGTCTTCATTCCTCACGATAGTATCTTACTAGCCTAAAGATAAGGCATCAGCCCAGATATTCTCTTAATGACACTTCAAACTCTAAATTTAAAGGTTTAATAGCAGCATTGTTTATTCAGTAAAAATGGTATAGCTCAAATGTTTTCAAATATGAATTAATTTAATAACTCAACTTTGATAACTACAGTTATCAAAGTGAATGAACTTACTGTTATATACTTTAAATATCAGGAAGAAAACACTTCGAATTATTAATACTAGTTACCATTTAAGAGTGAGATTAGTTAGGAATGAGAAGGACTGTTTTTCTTTATAATTCTGGGTACTTTGCACGTACTTTAATAAAATGCATGTTGTAAAATATAAGATTGTATAATTAAAACATATGGTGAAATGATATAACATAAATGTAAAAGTTCAGTTGGAGGAAACTTACATTATCTTTTTTGTGCTTCTCTCCTAAGAACTTTATCATGAATGAAATGATGCTTTCATATAGCTTTTCCCATCATTTTGCCCTCAAAGAAAAACAAACAAACTTATAAACAGTAGGCACGTTTCCATTCATACCTTGCTTTTTCTTAGATTTTGCATTTAAGAAACTTCAGATTTGCCAGCCCCCACAATCACATAAGCCAATTCCTTCAAATAAATCTCTCTTCTATCTCCCACCACCTGGAGGACCCTGACTGCTACAATAATGTTACATCTTCAGAATGCTGTTAACCTTAAACATGAGATATTTTAAAGATTCTATTAGACTCACCTTGAAGTATTCTGTAGGGCCTCAAAGAAAGATATTCATAAATGATAATCTTTGGGAAAACTCCTTTTTCTGCTAATGTGAAGTAAGTTTTATAGGGGTGAACCTATAAAATATAAAAAGTTTTGCATCTCCTGGCATTTAGTTAACCATCATAATTTCAAAATAAGATGGCTTTGTTTAACTATTTTCCTGCTGCACTTGAAATTCACTGAGAAATATTTGTCAAATATGATCGAGAAACATTAAAGAGAAAAAAAAGAATCAGGGTAGGAAATATTTCTCACCTACCATGATTGACATCATTAAGGAAAGTCTGTAAGTCAAAGCTTTACCTATTTGGAGCAACTTCTATCCCAGTGCCCTGTCAAAACAAAACAAAACAAAACAAAACAAAAAAAAAAACACTGAAATCTCTCTAACCAGAAAAAGGAGTGATCAAGATTCAAGAGCTTTTTCCTCTAGGCACGGGCTTTTGCCCATCAAAGTATACCTGACTGTGCAGTCTGAGATTTTTCTAGGTAACCTGTACTGAGAAATCCTGAAACCAATATGACCAGTGTTGCCTACAGATCATTAACCATATAATAGTAGCCTTGCTCTTTCATAAGACTTCACAAATCTAAATTTAGCTGTTCTAGTAGTCTGACAAGCCTTATGTGGTCCTTAGGATTTATCATCAATCCCATTGATAGCAGCTGTACTTGCAGATGTAGGTATAAGCAACGTTGTTCTAAGTGACTTTCTTCTCTCTAGCTCCTGATGGGCTTTCTAAGGGTCTGCAGAAATGAGGAAACTTCTTAAGTAAGAAAGAGTCACTGAAAGGAAGAAAAAGAC
Organism: Mesoplodon mirus; assembly: GCF_964341445.2. Taxonomy (NCBI): domain Eukaryota; kingdom Metazoa; phylum Chordata; class Mammalia; order Artiodactyla; family Ziphiidae; genus Mesoplodon; species Mesoplodon mirus. Next base: position 29,100,939 of record NC_138976.1, on the reverse strand, counting down.
AGAAGAGTGCCAGATAGAAAGGTTGGTTGGCCTTCTTGACTGTGGCCTATTTTACCTTTACTAAGTTACTAAAAAGAAGTGAAATTTGTTTCAGTACCCTTTATAACATCTCCCATTCTGCTCTATTTTCTCAAAACATATCCTGATTAACATATTTTAGTTATAAACTGAGGATAGCTCTAATCTTTGAAAGTAGAAGTCCAAAGTTATTTAATTTATTTTTTTCTTTATTAAGTTAATATTTATTAAGGACCAAAACAATGTGCCAAATATTATTTTAGGTAGTGGGAGATAAGAGAGGAGCTGAACCTCTGCTCACAAATAACTTAATTTCCAAGAACAAGTCATGATATTAACATGATTTCTTGGTTGTATTTCCACTGATTTGTTTGGATGCCTGATTTTACTTTCCATCTAATTGTGTGGCAGATAACTCTTAAATTATAAGGAATTGTAATGTTGTGTTCTTCTATAATTTAGTTTCTGGGTGAAGCATTTTAAAACTATTATTTTGAGATGTGAAAGAGAAAACTTGGTATTAGGTTTTTATAATATTTCTGAAGATTTAAAAGCCCTTTATAGTAAAGCTTCTTCAAATATTAGTTTTAGCATAAATTAAAAGCTTTCCTAAAATGACTTTGAATTAGTAGAGACTGACAAAGTAAGAAGAACATTGAATAAGGACATGTACCATTTTATGGTCATTTAAAATGACTGGCACTAAAAATAGTTGTTTAAAAATACCAGTGTGGCCATGATTTGACACCTGATTAATTTACCTTTGAATTGTAAGGTCCAATTTTAACAAGAATAAGTGATGATGACTTAACATGAGAGATTATCAATCTTTTAATATAATGGATTTTACCTTATAGTTTTAGAAACAACTCTGGATTATTTATTTCTCTGAAGAGATAGATGCAGTTTGAAATTAATGAGTTGTCCAATATCTGACCTATTTGTGGGCACCAGGGGAGATGTATATTTGTCCCTTAGAAAAGAGCTGATTTTAAAGGGCTATATTTTAAGATTTGTCATTGGCTGGGGTTGGTTGGCAGATAAAAGAACCTAATCTTCAGTTAAAATTTTCATATGTGCAATTGCTTAGGTAATAACAATGGAAATTTATAGATTACAAGGTACTTTTTTATACATTATATTTTATCCTCACTATAACTGTGTGAGATAAGTGTCATTACTACCATGCAAATTAAGAAATGAGAAAAATGAGTATCATAAAGGTTAAATGACTTACCGAAGCACAGATAGATTGGTCTCAAGTATATGATTCAGAATCAGCTATTCTGACTCCAAATTCCAACTCTCTTTCTGTGAATGTGTGTGTGTGAGTTTTGCACAATAAATCACATCTTAGTTGTTCCTGTTCACCTGCTCAGCGACAGTAAAAACACATTTTGTGGAAATATGAAATATGGTGTTATTAAAATAATTTTATATGTCAATCAGAATATAATTAAGATCATTTTGGAAAATTAATGACTTTTAAAAATAGAATTTAATAATTATATAATAACATTTTAAAAACCACATTTGAGAAAATTTATTTATTGTTTGTCTAAACTGTACATAGTGGATGATACCAAAGAAGCATAGTCTTTGCTAATAGGAAACTGAAAACGTAGTCAAGAATGTTAAACCTAAACACATAAGAGACTGAAATAAACATTATTTAACAAAACGGTTTCATTTTTTTCATAGAAGGAAGAAAATGCAGACTGTAGAAATCAGAAATTTTTGTTTGTTCTTTATTTTTGTCTCCCTTTCCATTCTATTTAACCATGTGTTAGGATGTCTTAAGAGAGAACCAAAGGGATATGTAGATATCCTTCTTAAGAATCTTGGATTTATATTTCTTTATTGCATTAGGCTGATGCATATTACAGCTGTCCAGCTTGTGTTTTCTTACCTTTAAGCCTCCACCATGTCATGGTCTTCATACCATTTTCATAGATTTCATTTCCCATTTCCAATTTCTGCTTTAGGGTTTCCATAATGTCAACACTTTTCCGGACATTGGTGATAGGTACATAGATCCAGGTGTCATTTAAGTACATAATCCTATGCACTCCTTAATAATTATTGAAGATAATAAGATTATTGGGAGTATTTTACCAGAAAAGAAGGTAAAAATAGGCTTATTTATTTCATCTTATCTGATAGGTTTTCCTTTTCCACCTCCTTCTGATGCTCATCCCTCCCTACATCCATTCATCCTCTATCCCCCTGGTAAAGAGATGTGGATAATTATGAGGAAGCATTATAAGGGAGATAAAATTGGATGTCAAATGTATCTGGACTATGAGAAAAGTGTTTATGAGATAAAGACATATAATTATGAGAATAAGTTATATAAGTTTTGTTATTAGTTTAAGATATTAATTGTAACCCCCAAGGTAACCACTAAGAAGACAGCTTAAAAACAGACTGTAAAGGAAATGACAGGGAATCAAAACTGTACACTAAAAACTAAACACAAAAGGAAACAATAGTAGAACTGAGTAACAAAACTGATGTAATATATGTAGAAAACAAATAGCAAAATGGCAGGAGAAAATTTAAGAGTATATACAGTGCCTTGGGGCAGAGAATTGAGCATAGAGGCTTTTTCCCCTTCAGACTCCCTTTAATATTTTCTTTATATTTTTTATAATGAGCTAGCTTTTGTTCATTATGAGAATAATGTAGGTTTATATAAATAAATTAAAATGTTGGTAGGCTAAATACCAGTCTTGGTATCATGTATAGGTCTAAATGGGCAAAAGTATTAAACTGTTTCCTCCTTCTCCAGCTATGACAAAACTACCCCCAGTAGAATTTTATTTTTTCTAATTACAGCTGATCCTTGAACAACATGTGTTTAAACTGCACAGGTCCACTTATATGCAGATTTTTTTCAATAAATACTTACTGTAGTACTAGTCAATAGGAGGTTGGTTGAATCTGTGGATGGGAAACCAAAGATATGGAGGGTTATAAAGTTATATGTGGAATTTTTTACTACACAGTAGTAATTTTTTACCCTAACCCCACATTGTTCAAGGGTCAACTGTACTAAGTAAAAATAAATCTTGGTATAGAAATGAAATTTTACACAGAGTGGTAAAACTAAGGCACACTGATAATCTTTTCTAATAAAGGAAACTAATCACTTAGGTCCCAGAATACAAAACTATTGTTTTTCCAATGAAGATAGATTTTTTTAAAATTGATTAAAATTGTATCACTTATTTATTGTTTTTACAAATTCTAGAACATTAATGACATCTCTAATCATCTGCTAGGAAAATTTGTAAATAAAATTTAAACAGTGCTTAGAATAAAAATGAACAAAACTGTCTTATTACAGTAGTGTCTGTGTGTATTGTGTTTACTTACTAATAAGAAATTTGTTTTCCAAAGTTTGAATACCCATTATTAGGGATGATTGAGAATCTGTTAAAATGAGAAAACTAACCAAATATGTTTACATATCAAAATGGATTTGCTGACATCCAACAACTGAGTGCGCATCTCTTATCGGCTTTAGAGGTAAAGCAGTACCGTGTTTAATCTCCTTATTCAAAGATATGTTTGTGTACTTGTAACTCCCTATATTTGGCAAATAGGACAAATATATGTCAATGTATAGTTTTCCTCCCATTCCTGGCTTTGAACCCATTTCTTTTCTTAGACAAGTGGGAGAAAAGGGTTCTCAAACTGGTATGTTTGCATCATTCCCTCAAGCCATTCTTCTATTGTTAATAGTACTTCTAATGTTTTATTTACTTGGCCATATGTTAGTAACTGAGATATTGTGTAATTCCTATGACTAAATATTCTGTGATTCTGGATCTAGTCCTTTTCACTTGCCCATCCCTTGTCATCTGTGGGTCCTAGTCTCACATCTGGCTTGACAGTAGTGACTGAACCCTAATAAGGTCAGCGAGATGCTTTGATAAAGACTTCTAAAATTGCATTCTTGCTTTACCATGATTTTTTTAAATTGTGATAATAACATTAATATGAGATCTATGCTCTTAACACATTTTAAAGTATAAAACACAGTTTTGTTAGAAATAGGTACAGTGTTGTACACAAGACCTCTAGAAGCTATTCATCTTGTATAACTGAAAATTTATACCTGTTGTATAGCAACTTCCCATATCCTCCTTCCCCCAGCCTCTATCAACTTCTAAACTTCTACTCTCTGCTTCTATGAGCTTGACTATTTTAGGTACCTCATATTGGTGGAATTAGGCAGTATTCATCCTTCTATGACTGGCTTAATTTATTTGCCATAATGTCCTCACAGTTCATAGATATTGTCACATATGGCATGATTTCCTTCTAAAGCTGGATGATAATCCATTGTATCTACCACCTTTTCTTTATCCACTCAACTATCAATGGACATTTAGGTTGATTCTGCATCTTGGCTATTGTAAATAATGCTGCAATGAACATGGGAGTGCAAATATCTCTTTGAGATCCTGATTTCAATTCTTTTGGATAAATAAGTGGAATTGCTGGCTCATATAGTAGCTCAATAGCAAAACAAACAAACAAATAACCTGATTAAAAAATGAGCAAATGATTTGAATAGGCATTTCTCCAAAGAATATATACAAATGTCCAACAGTATATGAAAAGATGTTCACTAACACTAATCATCATGGAAATGCAGAACGGAACCATGATGAGATGTCACCTCACATCTGTTAGAATGGCTGTTACCAAAAAGACAAGTGAGAACAGGATGTGGAAAAATGGGAATGCTTGTGTATCATTGGTGGGAATGTAAATTGGTATAGTCACTATGGAAAACAGTATGGAGGATCCTCAAAATATTGAAAATAGAACTCTCGTGTGATCCAACAATCCCTCTTCTGGGTATATAGCCAAAGGAAATGAAAACAGCAACTCAAAGAGATATCTACCTCTCATGTTCATTGCAGCATTATTCATAATAGCCAAGATATGGAAACAACTGAAGTCTCTATCAATGAATAAATGGATAAAGAAAGTATGAAATACATATACAATGGAATATTATTCAAGCATGAGAAAGAAAGAAATCCTGCCAATCCAGCAACATTGGTGGACCTTGAGGACATTATGCTAAGTGAAATGTCAGACAGAGAAAGACTAATACTTTATGATATCAGTTATATGTGGAATCTAAAAAAAAGCCAAAAATCATAGAAACAAGGAGTAGAGTGGTGGTTACCAGTGACTGGCAGATGGGAGAAATGGAGGAGATATTGGTCAAAGGGTACAAACTTCCAGTTATAATATGAATAAGGATCTAAGTTACAGCATGGTGACTATGGACAATAATATTGTATTATATATTTGAAAGTTATTAAGAAAGTAGATCTTAAATGTTCACACTACAAAAATCAAACGTTAATTATGTGACAGAATGGAGGTGTTAGTTAATGCTATGGTGATAATCATTTTGCAAAATATAAATGTATCAAATCAACACATCTGACACCTTAAACTTATACAAAGCTATATGTCAATTATATCTCAAAAAGCTGGAGAAAATGTGTAAAATCCTAATACCAGAGATGTGGTTTAAACTTTAAAAATTATGGAAATATTTAACTTAGAATATGATTTTATAGCTTGATATGATAGAATAATATGATTTTATAGCTTGATATGGTAGAATTAACTATATTTCCTAGTATGCAAAATAGAATAGGATTTAAAATTACAATATCATATAGAAATTTCTTATATTTAAGCAGAAGTAAGTTCAATTTTTTCTTAATAATGCATCACATAAAATTTCTAAAACTTAACTGGTCTCCAAGAAGAAATAAGCCATTAAAGCCCTATAAAGGCACTCTTTTTCTTTGTATCTGTCATCTTAAGAGCAAATGCAGAGGAATGCTTAAGGCCAAAGTTTAGTGTCATAATGACTTTCTGGATATAAAACTAGATCTGAGCCTTTTTTACTCATCTCTATAAGATATATAAAATCAGTAATCCTAGGTTGTGTTGAATGAGGCGACACATGAAAGGAATTCTTTACATCACTAAATAGTGATATTATGACTGTCGCTATCATTGAAATAACTTTTTTTTTTTTTTTTTTTTTTTTTGCGGTACGCGGGCCTCTCGCCGTTGTGGCCTCTCCCATTGCGGAGCACAGGCTCCGGACGTGCAGGCTCAGCGGCCATGGCTCACGGGCCCAGCCGCTCCGCGGCATGTGGGATCTTCCCGGACCGGGGCATGAACCCATGTTCCCTGCATCGGCAGGCGGACTCTCAACCACTGCGCCACCAGGGAAGCCCCTGAAATACCTTTTAATGTTGAAGCCACGCTTATAGCCAAAAGTTAAAACATTTGCCAAGATCAATGCAAAGTATTAATATCATGTTATCTTTTTGTTTCATCTCTTACTATCACCTCTCCCTGTCATGCTTCTTTTAATGCCCCCTGAAGAATCTACACTTGCTTTTCTTCTATAAGCCTCAGTGCAAGTTAACCTGTGTAGCCTCTTTGACTCAGAAACCAGAACAATTCACTGCCCTATCGATGCTACAGTAACAATTTAAATGGCACCTCTAATAGCTCTGTATCATGTTAGTGATATTCGTTTATGTGTCTCTCCCTTGTACTGGTGGATTATCAGGGCAAGAACTATCCTGCTTATTTTTGCATATAGACATGAAAGCCAGTAAAAATGCTGAAAAATTATATTCAAGTATAATACTTTATTACTCACATCCATAAACATTTTAAGTGCCTAGGGTGCCAGGTATTATTCTAGGTCCTGGGATGTAGTAATCCACAAGGGCATTGCTTTCAAAGAGTTTTGCTTTCTAACAATAGGAGGCAGATACTAAGCACACCAACACATCAATATATTAGAATTAAAGATATTTTCAAGTCATATTAAAAAAATAAAACAGTATACATGTCTCCTATAGACAGGCTGTTCAAGGAAAACTTCTCTGAGATGATATTTGAACTGAGTTCTGGATAATGAGAAAAAGTCAACCAACCATTTGAAAGCTCTGGGGTAACATGGTCTTAGGCAAAGGCAACCACCAATGAAAAAGACTGAAATTTGGAATTAGTTTTTAGGTTTAAAGGAACTTAATTTTGAAGGGCTATTAAAAATATATTTTATTCAAAATTAATTAGTTTTAATTACTTCTCTAAATGAAATCTTCATAAATGCACATCTTTAATAGGAGAGTGCAATGAGTAAGTGAAGGTCTCCTAAGGATACATTATACTTCTCATTGTCAAAAAGAATGTTAAATAGTAATTAACATACAAAGATTTGGTGGCCATGATCTAAATTATGGTCACTAGGTTCAAGGACAGTAATAAGAAACAGTGATAGTACATTTGGAGCAGCTGTTCATTTAAAACTTGGAAATAAGTGGTAAGAAACCCTCAATTTGTTGTAATCTATCTAAAGTGGCACAGTAAAGCTGTGAAGAAGATAATGAAGAAAAGGGCATTCTTATAGGTAATCAAGGATGTGCTATAGAAATGTGGTAAAATTTTAGAGTAAGATACACAATTAAGACTTCTAATTTCTGCCTCAATAATGCAATAGATATTCTGAATGTCACCCCTATGTGAATTTGAATTATGAAGGGTGGCATTTGTATTGGAAATTTGCACCTATCTCAGGGGTTAGTTGCCTACCTAGCTTTTATATATTGGTTTAGATTTCTGCCTCTATATGAAGTTTTATCTTTCTCCTTTAAGTCCTTGAAAGAATTATTATTTGGAATATTGGAATATAACTATTTTGGAATAGTTTTCCAATCATTCCTTGTTTTTCATGTCCTTGAAAGCTTTGAGGACTACTGGTCAGCATTTTGTAGAAGGTTTCTCAATTTGGGTTTGTCTGATGTTTTTCTAATGATTAGACTTGGTTGATTAGTTTTAGAGAAGAACATCATAGAGGTAAAGTACCTTCTTCTTCATTTATATTTCTCATTATTTATATCATTTCTAGGGTTATTTGATATCCACATGACATCATCGGTAGTTTTAACCTTGATCATTTGGTTAAGGTAGTGGCTGCCAGGTTTCTCCACTATAAAATTAGTTTCCCCTTTTCAATATCCTGTTATTTGGAAGTAAATCACTATGTCCTGCCCACAGTTAATTGGCACGGGCTTAAACTCTACAACCCTGAGAAGGGAATATTTACATATAGTATTTGTAATTTTTTCTGGTGGATTATTTGTCTCTTCTCTTCTCTTTTATTTACTTATTTATTTTATAATCTATATCAATATGACCTCCTCAGTATTTATTTTATACTTACCTTGCTAATCTAATAGTATATTATTATTGAATATTTTGCTCAGATTATTCCAGTGGGGCATCTTTCCACTGGGGAATCTTTTAGGTTGGTTCCTGTGTCACCCTGACAATCCCATCCTTTTTGGTTTTTGAGCACTTTCTTACTTTTCAGTACTATAAGATGCATCTAAGTTCTCTAGAGAATAGAGCTAGGTGATATATGTATGATTAATGACTCATGCATATACATATATCTATAATTGTTTATTATCTGTCTATATGTATGTACACACACACACATCTAAAAATGAGTTTATATGGATGTCTCTAATTAACACAGGCTCCAGACTAGCTTTCCTTCTTGCCTATCTGTAACTTCCCTCTCTGGCAGTGAAAAACCTAGCTCCCAGTATTCACCATCCATTTACTTATGTGGTCAACTCCAGTTTACACATAAAGAAGAATTGTTCATCTATGACATCATGAAATATGAATGTACCAACCAGAGTACATTGAATACGTTGAGGAATTCCTTTTGTCTTTAGCCTTATATTTTGCAGTCAAAACACCACTTCCCAAAATTATGTAAGCTTTTGTATCCCCTCCAGCCCTTTCAATACAGTTAAGTAATATATCTGTAATACAGTTAGATTTATTTATAAGAGTGGCCTTCCATCCTAGGATTCCTCACCATTCTTTGCTTCCCTTTTGTTTTTTGTTTGCATACATTAAAGATCACGCTTCAGTATTAGGTGTTTCTCTGTGGAGGGGTACTAAGTTGTTTAGGACATCAGTTGTTTAAATTCAATGCCAAGTCTTTCATGAATATTACTTTTAAAGGATTCAACTAATATAAAATAAAATTTTTATAGCACCAAATATTTAAAAGTATTAAATATTTTTTATTTAAAAGTATTAAAATAGTAAATAAGCAAGCCACATACTAGTCCCAAACAGGTTTTCCAGGAAAATTTATGTTCCAGAACATAAATTCAGTGGTATTGAGAATCATATCAGAGACTCACAATTTTTTGATGAAAATATGAAGTCAAATAAAAGAATATGACTATGTTAATAAAGTCAGAGCAGGGAGAATAAAGAACAGAATGATGAAATGTATTTTTAAGCTAGTTCAGGAAGATTTATTAAGACAATTTAATCAGAGAAATAGAGTGATATTTCTGTGATAAGGCACATATTTCCTGAAACATAATAGGTAATAAACAAAAGAAAGAAAATTAATTTTTTTCTTTTTGTGTCAATGTTTTTATTTCCAGGCCATGCCCTGTGCGATATATTTTAGGAGCTAATTAGTAACTCAATGTGCTTTTCAGAGTTAATAATAGAAGTAACAAAGTAATTAAAATTTATTGAGCATCTATCAATATTTTATTTCAGGCATTTTTTAGGATTATAAAAATAAGAAAAAAAAGATATTTGGAAACCAAGTAATGTAGCAAGAACAAACATCTAGAAGATGGTAGGTCCAGAATCTGGACACATGTTCTGTGTATCACACTATGTTGAAATGTCCCTTTCTAACTTTTATATATAGACCTTTTTTTTCTAAAATTATACCTATATGTATTTTCTAATCATTCAGATACATACATATCTTACCTTTCAGAGCTGTCTTAAATTAACATGATAATAATGTGTATTGAAACCTTTCAAGAGAAGAAACATAATCAGTGGCTGTGGAATACCTTTTACACCTCTGTGTTGCTCTTGTTTAATTTTGAATGTTGAACTGTTTGAGTAGCAGGAAGAAAAGGAGCTTCACTTACCTAAGAATAATTGGTATAGAGTGGTTCTTTGCTTGTGGATTCATTGGAGGCACAATCTGCTACATAACTTGAGGGGCCCAGTGCAAAAGAAAATGCAGGGCCCTGGCTGGAGGCAGGAAATAAGTTTCCTTTTCCCCAGAGCCCACCACCTTGACCCTTGCTGGTTCCCAAAACATTGCAACATCCATGAGGGATGCACTCAATCTCTGGATGGGGAATGGGTGAGAAACCCCCACCAAGTCCCCCCTGGAAGGCACCATGGAGCTGCCTGCCTGAGTCAGGGTTGACCAACAACTTGCCCAACCCCAGATGCTGCAGTGCCCTCACTTAAATCTGACCCTACCCACTGCAATCCCGCATTGTTTGATAGGACTCATTTACAAAACACACAAAGATAAAAATTTCAAAACTATGACTACAGAATATTAAACCCCAAGTGCAGGATGCTTTTTAGTGCTAGACCCTATGCAACTTCACTGGCCCGTAAAGCCAAACCTGATGAGAGGAATTGATGGAGTTAAACACTGTGCTTTTGGACAAATTATACTGCTGTCCATACTTATCCTGATTTCTGCTTATGAAAATAAGGAGAGCAAAATATTTCTCTAGTATATACCCACCTGGAGCCTCAAGCTCAGATTATAGAAGATGGACGGGAAACTTGGCTGTGAAGCTAACTGCCTAAATAGGGACATTGGGGGATATAAAAAAATTTAACAGAAACAATGAAAGAAAATGATAGTCTAGGTCAAGTAAACAGCATGATAAAAACACCAAGAAAGGAAAGTGTAAAGCATATTTTGGAAAAAAAAGAACATTGACATATATTATTGAATTAAAGAAGAAAGGTATAATAATAGTGGGAGACAGAATGAAAAATAAGTTAGGACTAGATTGTAAATGGTTTACATTCAATTTGAAACTCAAAAGTCATCCATTACAGGGAATTATATGGCCTGATATTGATTGGTTGATATGGATTTTAGTTTTATTGACAAGATTTTTTGTTTTGTTTTGTGCCAATCCTAGCCTATTAATAGCTAACATTGTGGCTGAACCGGCCTTTGTGGTTCTTATTATGATTTCAAGATACCCTTCAACACCACTATCAAGAAACTTTGAAAAAAATAAAGGTTTATTACTTACAGGACCTAGAAATTACATAGCACATCTGGAACCACACAGCAGGGGGTTGGAAGTGGGGTGGGTAAGGGAGAATCAGAATGAGAGCTAGTGAAAGAGTGCACTGGCCTGAGGTTCTGCTTTTATTGGGGTTGAGGGTGGCAGCCTAGGAGTTGTGTGGGCTCACTCTTTATTGCTGAATTTAAAATAAAAGTGGAAATTTAAAGTGTGAGAAAAGAAAAAACAAGTGGCCCAAATGGTCAGCTACCGAAATCAACCAGGATTTGTGAAACAAAGAAGCCTCAGTGCAGAGAGATGGCCTGGTACTTTATCTAGTCCAGTTGTTGGGGATGTATTTATTCTAGATAGCCATCTTTGGAGTGGATGCCTCTTGAAGGGCTTGCCTCAGCAATCAAAGCTTAAGCTGGGCACTTGCATTACAAAAAAAAAAAAAAAGTCAGGTTTTACACTACACTAATAATGATTTTGAGTTAACTCTGAAGGGCTACATGTCACAAAGCTCATCTGCTGAATTTCAAACTGTCAGAGATATGTGTTAGGGGGGAGAAACTAGGAATTAGGGACCTGAATACTAGCATTTTGAGGGAGACGGAATCTTTAGAACATCCAGGTAGAAATAAGCCCGGTGGAGGGGGAATTTTGCAGAATAAGTGTAAATTTTCATACCCATACAGGAATTAACATAAATTACAAAAGTGGGAAAATAGAAAATGAAAGAGTGTTGAAATTAGAGAATAAAGTCAAACACGTAACTGCAAACATTGAGATCATTTTGAAATTCCTGACACAGGTATTATATGGTGAAGGAGAGAAGGGTCCCTCCATATCTCGGTCTTGAGGAGCAAATGCTGGAGGCAAAGTCAAGGTAGACCAGTAGAAAAAAATAGATGATTTTAAGTAAGCCTGTTTTAATAATTTGGCAAAACAGAAGCTGTATGTAAGTAACTGTGAGTTAGGTAAGAACACACAGGGGAATAGACACACATAGTACAGAGAGTAGATTTTTTTAAGCTGATCTTATCACCATTATGTTTAATGTGTTCATTCAGAATTAGAGCTGGCAAGCAACTTCCACAATAGGAAAATCAGCTACTGAATGGGGTAGCTTCCACATTCCTCCAGTGTGGTAGAACTTTCAATACATCTTCACCGTAGTCCTGAAATATTCAGACCAGAGTTAAGTAAGATACTAAAGTTTCTCTCCAGATGCAACAATTTCTACCAAAAGAATAAACACAAATTCCTCTACTGAAGTTGTAAATTCCAAACCCACAACCTTAGGAATTTGAGTGATTAAAACTATAAAATGAACTAGTCTCATATATCCCCTTTCATGGGCCAGATTGTGTCCTCCAAAATTCATGTGTTGAAATCCCAACCCCCAGTACCTCAGAATGTGATTTGGAGATAGGGGACATTAAATAGGTGATTATAGTTTTATGAGGTCGTTAAGGTGGCCCCAATCCAATATGACTGATGTCCCTGTAAGAAGAGATTAGGACACAGACACACAAAGGAAAGGAAGGAAGAGGGAGAAGGATATCTACAGGCCAAAGAGAGGTGGCTTAGAAGAAATCAACTCTGCAAGCACCTTGCTCTCAGACTTCTAGCTTCCAGAACTGTAAGAAAATAAATTTATATTGTCTAGGCTACCCAGTCAGTGGTACTTTATTATGGAAGCCCTAGAAAACAAATAAACCCCTCCTGCGTAAATTCTAAGAAAGATTTATCAACTATATCTGGAAAAAGTTAAAGAGGGTCCAATTGATATTTGGTTATGCCAGGGTTAGAAAAATACATGTTTTGAATATACTTACTTGCATTCAAATATGTATAAGTAAGGGGGAATTCCATAAAAGTTTCTGAAGAGATAAGCAGAACATATAGTTGATGGCCATACTTTTTTTAAGATCAATTCATTAATTAAATTGGAGGCAACAACTAAAACACTTTCCTTGAAAATTAAACATCCTTTTATGAAATAAATATATTTCAGATGACTCCAAACCTTCAGCAATCAGTGGATATCCTTTATGTCTAAATAAGAAAACTATAACTATAATCAAATGAACTTTGAGATTTTCCAACTCTTTAATATTAGTTTGAACTTCAGGTGTATTCAGTATTAATAGGATGCATTTTAATGGTTAGTTCTTTTTTTTTTTTTTTTTTTTTTGCGGTATGCGGGCCTCTCAATGTTGTGGCCTCTCCCGTTGCGGAGCACAGGCTCCGGACGCGCAGGCCCAGCGGCCATGGCTCACGGGCCCAGCCGCTCCGCGGCACATGGGATCCTCCCAGACTGGGGCATGAACCCGTATCCCCTGCATCGGCAGGCGGACTCTCAACCACTGCGCCACCAGGGAGGCCCGGTTAGTTCATTTTTAAAATTCTTTCACAGCTGCTGCCCACTTTAAATTTCATTTTAAAATTTCCTTCTTTGTCCTCCTTACTATTTCCTGACTAACTCTTCATTTATTCTCCATAAATACCATTAAAGTGAGAATAGTGGTGAAAATGGTTTTCATTGCAGGTATGGGACAGCAGATAACAGTAGATGTGGCAAGAAAAAAACTTATATACCAAACATGACTGTCTTAAAATTAGATGTTCATTACACATAAAGGGTAATTTATTCCTGGTCTTCTTATGCCTTTTTTTGCTATCTTACCCTTGCCATTTAGGATAACTTTCTTTAGCACCAACTGCCAGCTTCCCTTCCTCCCTCTCAAAAAAAAAAAAAAAAGTTTCCTCTTTACTTCCTATGTAGAGAAATTGACTTTTTTCTAATGTAAATGTCTCCTATCTGGGCTATGCTTAGAAGACCTCATCTTTCATGCTCATTTATCCCATTATTCCATTTCAAGGTAATTTGTCGAAGACAAAGAAAACATTTCTTCCTTAGAGGACGTTTCTTTTCCTGCTAATTCAACTGAATCATTTGGCAGGCATCTTTTTTTCTTGATCACAAGAAAATCACTTACAAGCAATGATTAATGAGAAGCTAAGACAGCAATTTGAAATTAACAGGAGACTGACAAAGATAGCAAAAGAATTTAAACCAAAAAAAAAAAAAAACAATCCTATACTACAATATAATGTCCTTAGAAGTAGTAAATAGCAGAAAGTATAACAATAATGGGGTAACTGACTTGCACACAAAAATTCTATTAAAATTCTGAAGGAAAGAATGAATGAATAGCATGAATGAAAAGAACATAATTGATTAACAAAAAATACAGTGGTTTAAGACTTCATACACTTCACCCACATGCAGTTCATGATAGGGCTCCTGATGCGTGGGAGACTTTTCACATGGTCATAGTTTTGATTACCTTTTTTTTCTTCACTCCCATTATGTGATTAAGGGAATCCCACTCATTAAGAGCTGTTCTCCTTGGTCCGCTATATAATCCTCGGGGGATTAAAGAACAGGAGGAGAAGAATCATCCTACACTGATTGCTACCTACAACTCACAATAACTCTGACGTTACTTTTGCACCATTTTTCTACCCAGAAGGAGCAGCAGCATGCAGTGATCTTCCCATGGCAATGTGCTAGAGAGGAAAGCTGTCCCATTCTTTGACCTATTCTCTGACTATGATGGTGAACTTCTGCTACCAGAGGTTGCTGCTTTCCCTCAATCTTAGGCCAATCTCTTTACCTATTTTGAGTTCTTTATCAGCTTTTATTTGACTTTCATTCATTCAGTCATTCACTTATATCTCCAGATATGAGCTTGAACTGGAAATCAGCAGTTGAGATTAGTCTCCATCTTTCCATTTTGTCTGGTTTCACACATATTTCAAGTTGAATAAATAAGGTTATTTGGGGGCAAAGCAAGAAATGAAACTAGAATATCAAAATATGCATAGGCACAGTTTATATCTAGATGTAAGGAGAACATCATTACATCTAGTTATAGAAGTCAAAGATAGTCAGAGACAGAAATGCCCTACACTGAAATGTAGTAATCCATATCACTTGACATGCTCACATAGATGTTCCAAGGAATACTTAAGAGACATATTTTAGAGATGATTCATGTTGAAAATGTCTCAGGGATTCTGTTATTCTCGATATATTATTAGATTTCCAAGCATATTACATGGTATTTAATCTTGGTATCAATAAAATCACACCTTTACCTTTTTCTCTAAAAAATGTATTTCCAATGTTTATGTATGTTTTTTTTTTTTTTTTTTTTTCTTTTTTTTGCGGTATGCGGGCCTCTCACTGTTGTGGCCTCTCCCGTTGCGGAGCACAGGCTCCAGACGCGCAGGCCCAGCGGCCATGGCTCACGGGCCCAGCCGCTCCGCGGCATATGGGATCCTCCCAGACTGGGGCACGAACCCGTATCCCCTGCATCGGCAGGCGGACTCTCAACCACTGCGCCACCAGGGAGGCCCTATGTATGTTTTTGATTTAACCTTCTTTATCCCAAGTTGAGTCACACAATTCAGTGTTCTGTCACTTTTACCCTCGCTACACACCATGAAATTTCTTTCTTTTATTATTGCTAACTATAAGAATCGCAAGTGTAATTACCATGGTAACTATTTCCTTTTGCATGCAAGAACTTAGGAAATGTAAAAATGTAGCACATATTATAACTTTTTGAAAACCATAAAATTAATTCTTGAACAGATTCAGCACCTTGAGATTTCCTATTATTTTTCTCTCCTATTACCTCAGTCTGTTAAGAAAACTAGGAGTCACTTTCCAGATATACTCCTCTTATACTTACCCATAGTAATATTTTTCATTCATAACATATTATACTTTGTTTCCACAGGCAATTTTATTTTTATAATGCATTAGGCTCCAGATTAGGCTGAGTGCAGGAGTTCTGTTTGAATCACTTAACAAGGAGAGACTTGAAATGGAAGCTATGCTTTCCTAGAAGTTATTAGATTTCTCCATATGCCACATTGAATGATGATCAAAACACAGAATTCTTCCATCTGGTGCACTTACTAATGAATTATTGTCCAATGAATAAATAAAATTGATCTGACAAAGCATGATGTAAAAATACTAAATTAACGAAAGAAGACCGTGGGAGACAGAAGGCAGATAGGCAGGTAGCTAGGTAGGTATGTCAGTAGATAGATAGATAGATAGATAGATAGATAGATAGATAGATATTCCTCATTAGTGATCTTTTGAGCAATTTGTTGTAACAATTATCTCTCCCCTCTCATTTTTACAGAGAATGATCCAGATTTTACCAAGTTATTCCTTCACTACTTGACAAAGATATATATCGCAAAGGGAATTTGAATAACACCTTTTTCAGAATTGCATTCATATTTTCCCTGAACTATCATTTTTTTGAAGAGGCCAAATTTTGTGTAAAAAAATAATGCATATCCACAAAACTTTCATGTAAGTTTTGGATACTTATGGGCTTTAGGTTAATACCTGCTTCCCTGTAGGTAAATTTTTTTGTATACTTCATGAAGAAACTTTAGAGAACTTTACTGTGTAAACCCACAGAGTAATGGTTTTGGGTTTTTGCCACCTCTTGTGTGAAACTGACCCCTAAGACCGTATTAATAATTCTTTATTCTCTTAACCATCCTTCATTTCCCTCCTTTTCAAAACCAGTTAGCTTCACATGGACCCCATTTTTGTCACTTATGTGGTTTCATCAGGTTTCAAGTACCATTACAAGATGACAGTCACCTTTTCTACAGAAATAACTTAAATTCCCTTAACCTGAAGTACCAAAATTCAATAATAAGTGACTTTTCATCAAACCTTTGCGACAGTGTCTGGCATGAAACATGTTTTGAGAAAAAGAATATAACTATTTACCATCTTGTAGTACTTGGAAAACCTAGATTATCAAAGTTATATAGAAACTTAAAACTTAAAAAGAAAAATAATTGAAGCAACTTTCAACTTTATAAAAGCAAAAAAATGTAGAAGAAATGTGTGTTCCCTTATTCGGCAAACACAATAAGGAAAAAATGCAAAATCCAGTCTATTAGTGTCTATTAGTTGTATGTATGGGTGTGTATGTGCATTTATGGATAGTTTTCGCATTAACTCTCAATCCATCAGTACCTGTATACAAAAGAAACCCTTATGTAGGAGAGTTAGAAAACATTCTGTCTTTATCATTAGCGGATAGTCTTATTGTTGTCCTTTCATCTTATGTGACCCAATGTGACAAACATATCCCTGTTCTGCATTGTTTCTGTTTCAGTAAGAGCTGTTCTATTCTTGATAGTCTTAGAGGCAATATTAACAAGGTTCCAAGGCTATATCCAAGGCTATAATTCCTCAAAGATGTCATTGTATTTTACATGGCATGATATAATGAGTGGATACCAACATAGCTGTCTTTTAGGTTTGCACTTTGTTTTATTAATTATTGTTGGATAGATCTGTTTGGTAACTCCAGGATGTTGAATTCTCTTATGTTGACTTTAAATGGCTTTGGAAATTTTTTTTTTTTTTTTTTTTTTCGCGGTATGCGGGCCTCTCACTGTTGTGGCCTCTCCCGTTGCGGAGCACAGGCTCCGGATGCACAGGCCCAGCGGCCATGGCTCACGGGCCCAGCCGCTCCGCGGCATATGGGATCCTCCCAGACCGGGGCACGAACCCGCATCCCCTGCATTGGCAGGCGGACTCTCAACCACTGCGCCACCAGGGAGGCCCTGGCTTTGGAAATTTTTGAAGGCTTATAAATACTTCCTGCTTTCTAGTCACTTCCATATGCCTCCAGCAGATATAGTTTATTATCTTTAGCCTGAAATCTCAAAGCATGGCTTTAGCTAAATTTTCCTCATAAAAGAATATCACATAAGATATATGATTTATATAGTGAGTTTTGCAGATATGTTTGATTTTTGGTCAGATAATGAATACCTATGATTTAAGCTCTGACTGGAGCTTATTACTCTACTAGCCATCTATTTCTAATTTATTCTTTTTATTGTATACTTATAAAAATGTCCTCTCAAATTCACTGAATAAGGATTAAAAATAGCTGTCGGAATGTGTTGTTTATTGCTAGTAAATGACATAGTTAACATTTATTTTGTAAAAAACAGAATAAGTAATGGTAGAAAATTCAGGCTTTAAGTATGACATATTTTTTGAACATTATCTGTTTGAATCTAGCAAAATACTCTAAACTTCAGATGAAATTTCCATGTGACCATTCACAAAGTTGAATAATAATCATTATTATAATTTATTTAATGGGTGATTATGAAGCTTAAGTAAAGCATTTATATTATAAGATATTTTGAATGGTGGTTGGTTCTGAGAAAGAAGTAAATATTGTTTGTTATTGTCATTGTCTTTTGTTTTATTGTTGGTAATGTTATTTCTCTATTCTTCTCAGATAATCCCTTGATTTTAGCCATAATAGAATTTAAATTGTTACCTAATTTCTTCCACCAAATTAAATTCGGTATAGACTTAAAGTTAAAAATGTAAAATTATAAAACTGTGAATAATATAGAAAATGATGTAGGTGAGTAATGATATAATATCAGGTATAGGGTAGTATATTGAAATTAACAATACACTTCTTTTGTCAATCATTTCCTCTCCATTCCTATACTACATCTTTATAAAGGAACCAAATTCTATCTCACAGGAATTTAGTATTTAGATTAAGAGACTCAAGATAGTCTATGTTGGACACTTGTACATGGAAATTATTTAAAATCATAATTAGCGAAGCTATGTTATTTCAGTATACTTTCAGAAACAGACCAAACTCATCTACTCCAAAGAAGAGAGTGAAATAAAGGATAAGCTCAGATACTGAGTGGAGATGAAAGTCTGTATAGCGCTAGATTGATGCATACCCTCAGTTCCCAACATTCTATTTCCTGATTCAGAGACTCATAGATTCCTGCTACGTTTCTTTCCTTGGGTTCTGAGAGAGATCTCTAAATCCTTCCAATAATTCTTATTTTTATTGACATAAAGTAATTTGAATATATGTCTATTTTATATTTCTTGACAATGATAGACTAGCCTTTCTTAAAATACCTCTAAAGGAAATGTTTAATTGATCAACAGATTCAGCTACATTAAAATTATGAAATTTTTACATGAGAAATATACTAATTTTATTTCATTAGAATCTTGTCAATTGCTCAAACTGAATTTTGGGGATAAAGGATTTTCATCTGAAGAGAATGGATTTTCCTGCTTTTAATAATCCTGGAAAATAGGACAGAATATGAGGCAAACATTTGAATGACAAGAGTAGACATTTTCTCCTATACCAAGTTCAGGTTTTATGGACGTATAAAGTCATAAGCAATTCCAAAGGGGAGAGAGTGAAATGTTCCTGAATACATATATCAAAATAGAAATTAGAAATTAGTTGTACTACTGTCCTTTTCTTTCCTCTAGTATCACTGGCAAAAGCAATTTCTGGCAGCATCACAAATCAATAAATCAGAAAAGCATCCTATTTTTTTTTAAAAATGCTAAATATGAGTTAGTGTTGGAGGAGTAGCCCAGCAGAGTTTAAGATGCCATCTTCCTGGTGAGAACCATAAGGAACCATGCCATTTCTTCAAGATAGGAATAGAGCAGGGGAGATAGCAGGGGTCACCAGCAGAGAGTTACTGAGCTTGCAAAGTGAATTTCTTTACGGGGACAATCAACAGTAATGATGGTGTCATGGCCAGAGGAGAGGTGGAAAAAATTTTTTTCAGGAGTACATTTTTCAGAATTAATGTATTCTACCACCAAACTTTCCTCTTCCACAGGATTATGACCAGTAAGCATTACATGCATAGATCACTAGTTATGGAAAACAAGTATCAATTTTAATTAATTTTGGCAAGAATTTTATGAAAAAATGTGGATAGAGAACATGACAGGGCCTCCCTGGTGGCGCAGTGGTTGGGAGTCCGCCTGCCGATGCAGGGGATACGGGTTCGTGCCCCGGTCTGGGAGGATCCCATGTGCCGCGGAGCGGCTGGGCCCGTGAGCCATGGCCGCTGGGCCTGCGCATCCGGAGCCTGTGCTCCGCAACGGGAGGGGCCACAGCGGTGAGAGGCCCGTGTACCGCAAAAAAAAAAAAAAAAAAAAGAGAACATGACAAAGGCTGATGTCAAAAGAGAAGCTTCCTTCTTTTTACCTCAAACCTAAACTTCACAACCCCTTTCTACCCAAGCTTTGTGTTCACTTAACCACTAGGCTCTTTCTGCAGCAATTCCAAGGGAATTGATTCTCATTAAGCAACTCCATAGTTACAGAGCAGCAATATTATATTTACAAGAAACAGAGATATATAAGCAGATGTTCAATAGTGCAGCATTTATTCTGTAAGTATGATTCAGTTACAGTTTTCACATTCCCTAAGCCTGCAGAATTTACGAAGTGTGTTCTATGCTCTTCCTCACAATTCTTATCCTCCTTCATATTTTTCATAAACTGGGCCTTCGTTAAACTTCACTGCTCCAAAAACAACTAGAATCTTTTTTTCCTGTTTTCATGTTGCAGCCCTAAATAACAGACCCCTAGCATTTCATGAGAGAAAGAATAAAAGGGAAAACAATCTAGAAAATTAATTTAAATTTATCAATACCTAATACTTCAAAAGGAATCTGACACAATAGACCTGCTGTACCTTTTCTACTCCTTAATGCCTGAAGCCAATTGTGACTTGTGATTTGAGATACAACTAACTTGGCCCTAGAAAATGCCTGGATTCTCAAAATAAAACTTTGAAATTTCTGGGGAAAAAAAGTCCCTCTTTATTCTCATTTCTCCAGGAGAGAATTTCTTTATCTCAGGAAAGTAAACTATGGACTGCTATCCATAAATAGGCCCTTTGACTTTTCAGATAAGCACATTTTGATTCCCACTGTGAATTCCTATTCTTTTTAACCCCAGTTGTGGTCCTGTGACTGAACACACTAGTCAAAATTATGTTAATCTTAACTGTGTATATAAGCAAGGAGAGAAAATGATTCAAATAACTGTACAAAATTTGATTAACAGAGTCCTTAATCTTCCCATGTGACATTTAGGTACCAAATATTAAAAATATTGCATATACTTATTGGACTTTAGCCATAGCACATCTGTGTTAAGGGTACAGGGTGTTCTACTTATTCTCTCTTCTCATTAGGATTTGTTGAATGTATAGTGTACACACACACACACACACACAAACACACACAGTTGTTGTGAGTTTATGCACATATATAGACATATGTGTTTAATTTGAGCAATCTTCCTGTATCACCAGTGAAACACTCTGGCAGAACCTGCAGTGAGAAATACATCTTGTACCATAGACTAAAATAGGACAACCTCAACTTTTCCTGAGCCAAAATTGTTGCCATAAGAATGTAGTATTAAAGAAGTGTAACATATTACTAAAAGTCAGAGAAAGGCCTAGTTTTTTGTTGGGTTTTGTTTTTATTTTCTAATTGTTAGAATTAACTATATATTTTATCAGCTTTCTTTCTCATCATTTCTTATTTTCATAATTCTTCATTGATTAATTTATTGTTGTACAAAAATACATTTAATAGTATTTCACTCTTAGAAAGTCATTGTGTGGTAAACTTTGCTTGCATTTCTGAAAATGTTTTTATTCTACCCTCCTTGTATATGCTACTTTGGTTGAGTATAAAAGTCTAGGTTCTGACTATTTTGGTTAATATTTCTTCATTGACTGCTGTAATTCCCCTAGATGATAAGTCTGATGTCAATTAGTTTTTTATTCCTTTGTAGATACTCCTGTGATGCTATTGTGTTTGTTATGATTGGAGCTGTTTATTCTCTCTGGAAACTTTTTATATTGCGTTCTGTCCTTTTTACTTTCTTTTTATAACTTACCGTGATATTCCTTAAATTATGCACTTTTATATGAAATATATCATAAAGACAAATATATGAAACATATATGTGATGCATAAGGGATAAGAATAAAATAAAGGCCCATGAGCTTGCCAGTCAGCTTCAGCAGAACTTTCCCATCCTCATGGAGTCCCTGGTGGCCTTTTCCTGACTACAACTTCTCCCTCTCAGAGGCCTGCTAGCCTCAATTTTCTTTTATTTCTTTTACTTGTCTTTCTTTAGCATTTCATCACATGTGTGAATTCCTAAAAATTATATTTTAAGGTGGGTGTTTCTGCCATTTAAATACATGATATCATTCTGTAATTTATTGGGCTTTCATATTTCTTTCTCTTAAATTGCCTCTCTAAGCATGTGTCCATTTATCTTCTGGATACTTTGTGATTTTATCCTAAATTCTGCAGTCATATATGTTGAAAATACCATTGATTAGCTTATGTCACTGTCATATGACACTGCCATAATTATGGCATCTTTAAAAATAATACTTAATAGTTATCTGGCTGATAAGTCTTGTTCTTTAGGAGTTCCTTGACTATTTTTGGCCCTTTGCTCAACCACTTAAATATTGTACTCTGTTAATTTTGACCAAATCCTATTGGGATTTTGACTGAAATTAAATTGAATTTATATTTCATTTTTGATAAATGTGGCATCTTGTGTTTTCTAATTTATATGTTATCTCTTGATTTAATATCTCCTATAATATATCAGTAGATTTTATGTATAGCAAACATATATATTACATATAAAATATACAAATTTTGTTATGGATAAATATTATAAATATATATACACTTTTTTCTGTAAAAATGTTGCCCACAATTTCTTAGATTTTACCTCTTAAGTACATTAGAATTTTTTGTGCTATGTTAAGTGATGTATTTTAATTAGATATTCAAAATGCTTATAGCTGTAATATGAAAGTGTAATTAAATTTCCAATATAAATTTTGTATACAGACATTCTACTATGTTCCATTATGAATTTTAACAGTATGCTTGTAAATTATTTTCTCTACATCATCTGTAAAAATAAAGGATCTGACTTGACTTTTCCTATCCCCTTATCTATTTTCTTTACTGGACTTATTGCACCGGTCAGTTACTTAAGCAAAATTTGAAATAACTCCAGTAAGAATGGATGCCTTTTATTAGTTTCTGGTCATAGAACAAGCACTTTAAATGTTGCACATTATGTGTAATGTTTGCTTTAAGTTTTATAATAGTTAAGAATTATCAGTTAACATTCCATTTTCTGCTTGTTGGGATAAGATTTTTTTAAAAATAATCTTTTTTTGTGTGTAACTTTTGGGATGATTACTTATTTTGTCATATACAAGTTAATTTATGTTATTTTATTTTATTTTTTTATCTTTGTTGGAGTATAATTGCTTTACAATGTTGTGTTAGTTTCTGCTGTACAACACAGTGAATCAGCTATATGTATACATATATCCCCACATCCCCTCCCTCTTGAGCCTCCCTCCCACGTTCCCTATCCCACCCCTCTAGGCTGTCACAAAGCATCGAGCTGATCTCCCTGTGCTGTGCAGCAGCTTCCCACTAGCCATCCATTTTACGTTTGGTAGTGTATATATGTCAATGCTACTCAAAAATAATACATTCCTGGGAATTCGCTGGTAGCCCAGTGGTTAGGATGCGACATTTTTCAGTGCCCTGGGCCCAGGTTTGATCCCTGATCAGGGAACTAAGATCCCGCAAGCCGTGCAGCATGGCCAAAAACAAACAACCAACCAAAAAAATACATTCCTGCAATAAGTTCAAATTGTTCAAGATGTATTATCACCTTTATTTATTCTTGATTTGGTTTAAGTATATTTGTTTTAAGATATTTGTACCTATGTTTATGTTTGAGAATTGTTTGTAATTAATTTAGATTTAAGATTGTCTAAAAGAGTTGATACCAACGTTATGAGATTTGGTTAAAGTGATGTGAATGTGTTTGTTCTCTTTCCATTCTTTGTCATAGTTGTGTTAACTTTGATTTTATTTTTCCCTCAATTGTTAGTAGGTAAAAACTTCTTGCACCTGCTTGGACCGGATCTTTTTCGTGGGATGATTTTTAGAAACCATTTTGGGGCTTCCCTGGTGGCGCAGTGGTTGGGAGTCCGCTTGCCGATGCAGGGGACGCGGGTTCGTGCCCCGGTCTGGGAGGATCCCGCATGCCGTGGAGCGGCTGGGCCTGTGAGCCATGGCCGCTGGGCCTGCGCGTCCGGAGCCCGTGCTCCGTGACGGGAGAGGCCACGGCAGTGAGAGGCCCGCGTACCGCAAAAAAAAAAAAAACAAAACCATTTTGGCTTTTGTAATGGTCACAGTAATATTTAGATTTTTGGTATTGAGTCAGCTCTGAAAAATAGTATGCTTTCTTGAAAGTGTAAGTTTTCAGATTTATTAAGATAAAGATTCCAGTTTTCTATCTGTTATTTTCTAAATGTTGTTGTCCTCTGTTTTCATACATGTTTTACTTTCCTGATCTGGTCTATTTTTTGCCTTCTCTCTTACTTCTTAATTTAATTTTTAAATTTGAAAGGCTATGAATTAGTTTTTTTTTCCAAAAAGCTCACTTTTGTTGCTACATTGATCTTCCCTTTTTGTTCATTTCCTATTTTTATAATTTTCCCTTTTCTCTTTTGATATTTAATTTCATTCTACTTTAGTTTTTCTAATTTAACGTCCATCATAGAAAGTTCTCTACTGTAATTTTAATTAGATACACAGATTTTATTATACTACAGTTTTGTTATTACGTTTGTTTTTTTTTCGCGGTATGCAGGCCTCTCACCGTTGTGGCCTCTCCCATTGCGGAGCACAGGCTCCGGACGCGCAGGCTCAGCGGCCGTGGCTCACGGGTCCAGCCGCTCCGCGGCATGTGGGATCTTCCCGGACCGGGGCACGAACCCGTGTCCCCTTCATCGGCAGGTGGACTTTCAACCACTGCGCCACCAGGGAAGCCCTGTTATTACTTTCTATTTCTGATTTTATTAAAGCTGTTTTATTCCTTGAGTTACTTAGGAATGTTCATTAACTTCCAAATAATTGAAATGTTGGAATGTTCCTAAATTTTGTGTGTTCTTAATTTTTAAATTAATTAATTTGTGGACAGTGATTTTTGACACTTACCTCAGAGCCTCGAATAAGATAAATTTTTATGAGTGGACCTTGCATGCTGGGGAAATGGTATATATTTTCTTTGTTATTAACTGCAAAGTTACATATTTGTCCGGTATATTCAGGTGTTAAGTTTTCAAAATTCTTACTGATGTTTAATGTCTATCACTAACAGAGAGAGATGAGTTAACTTCTCCCAATAGTAGATCTGTCTCCATTTAACTGTTCAATTTTTGCTTTATAGCTTTGAGATGATAGTATTGGGTGCGTAAAAGATTAGAATCATATTTTCCAGGTGAACTGAAACACATGTTATTGGTAGTGACTCTCATTTCAAAGCTTTTATTTTCTCAATTAGTGATTCTTCTGATTTATTTTAAAATATGAATACCAGTGATCTTTTGGTATTACCCTACAGTTTTCTTTTTGTTTGTTTTTGTTTTTTGCGGTACACGGGCCTCTCACTGTTGTGGCCTCTCCCATTGCGTAGCACAGGCTCTGGACGCGCAGGCTCAGTGACCATGGCTCACGGGCCTAGCCGCTCCACGGCATGTGGGATCTTCCCGGACCAGGGCACGAACCCATGTCCCCTGCATCGGCAGGCAGACTCTCAACCACTGCGCTACCAGGGAAGCCCTACCCTACAGTTTTTTTAATCTGTTATTGTTGTATGATTAGTTTATATTGATACTGAAAATACCTGTAATAAGGTGCTTATTGTTTAGTGTGAAATGTAATATTTATATTATTATGTAGATACACTGTATCTGTCTTTTATTATTTTTGGAATATTTCTTTACATCAAACTACACTTGACAATAGTAGGGAAAAACAATGCACTACTGGGATTCAGATGTGTCTCTCTTGTTCTCTGAGAATTCAAGGTCCTAATTTTGCTAGATAAAGCAAACTACCCAAAGGCACTGCCCTGTCTTTGCCAACAGGTAACAATTGTTATAAATATTGAGAAAAAATGGGAAAGAGAGAGATAGGCAGACAGATAGACACACACACACACCCCCACACACAAATTTAGAAGTTTGTCAAACTTCCCAGTTTGTCACTTACACTGAATTTTCCTTACACAAACAGGGGTCCTGAGAATAATAACTATATTACAAAACACATGTGATTAAATTTGCCACATCATGGACTTCTAAAGAAGTAAATGGATAGTACTTAAACAATTATTATTCTAAGTAGTTACATCTTATTTTGGAGGGAGAGGTTATCTAATCTGTAAGTGCTTACTAGCTTACTAGAAATTTCTCTAGAAAAGCCTTTACCTTTGCCAGGATTTACCCCCAGATTCAGTGATTGCTACCTACTTTTTACATTAACAGTACTTGATACCTCATGGAAATGAGATTGGATAAGTATATATCAAGTACTGATATATATTTTAAATATATATGTAATAATATTTTTAATTTGAACATTTTTATTTTATTATTATTGATGTTTCTGATATGGAATGTGGACCATAGATTTCTTAAATTTTTTCTACTATTCAGATAATAAATAAAGGAAAAAAATGGGCTCTTCAACCAACTATATTCTCATGCTTATTCACACTTTCAAAATGTGAAATGACATTTTTCAAACGTAATGATAGATTTTTTAATGATTCACATTAAGTTCAATATTGAATATACGTAGAAGAAATATTTTGTTATTTTATCACCAACTGTAGTCTTTTGACAGTTTAATACTTACTGAATAGTAAGTATAGTAATAGTAAGTATAGTAATATGAGGTATAGAATATTAAAGTTAAGACTAACAGTCAAGTCTAAGTAATATCTGTTTTTTCTCTGCATGACCTAAGTCTTGCCAGGAAGCACAAATAAAGTTTAATTTGTACTTGGGTGGATAGGGGGGATTCGTGCATTTATTTTCTTTTAGGAAGTGTGATTGTATATACAATTCAAGAATGGCTGAAAGTATGAGTCAGTCCTTTTCCATTAGTGAAAGATAAATTCTGACAATTGCCTAATAATAAAATATAGATTTAGTAATATCCTTGCTGCTTCTATTTACTCTAGAATATACAGGAAGATATTTATAGGGAAAATGATGTGAATACCTCCTACTATAAATAGTTATATAAATTAATTACAATCATAATGGAAAATATATTAACATTTTCCATGTAAGTAAGTTCACTATTTTAAATTCACTTTTGTACAGCTATAATAAGAAATGTTCCTTAATCTATAAAACTGAACTTATGATCATTTAAAGAGATTTTAACTTGTTACAAAAGTAAATGCATAGTTCACAAAGATTGGATGGAGGATGTTTTGATGAGATTTGAATGCCCAGCAGACAAGGATCACATATGAGCTAAGTGATGGTCTCACATACATCATCCCGCCATTAAACATTATTAAAATTCAGCAAAATTAAAATTCAGTACATACCATAGACCTTGAATAATAAAACCTTGAAAAGTCTTCATTGCCAAAGTTCTGTTGTACTTCTAGTAGGACCTTTATAAATTTCCTTTTTCTGTGTATCTTTTCTCCTTGGTTTTCCCATGCTCATGTTCTCAATTATCTCTATGCTGTTTAGCATCGTCTTTTCTAAGAACATTCTGTAAATGATAAAATAGTGTAGAAACATGATTAATATTTGTGGCTGGGGCTAAACTCATAGCCAGTGTCAATGGAAGAAAAATTTACATTTCCAAAACTACACCTGTATTTCCAAATTTAGAACTTATACCTGGGGTGTTTACTATTTCTTCACTCTTCCTAAATATTGTCTCTACTTTCAAATGTTCTTGATCATAGCAGTGTTTATTTAATACAAACTTCATTTCAATTTATTGAAAAGGAAATAAATTACTGACTGTAGGACTTAAAATTCAAAACCCATTGTATTCCAATAATTATTCTCTATGAAAAAAATATGACATACATAATGAAAGTCAGTGGATTTAGAACATGGACCAGTAAACATACATTTTTTAAAAAAAATTAATAGGCTTGTCATAGGATACCCATAAGTGGTGAATATTTTATAGATATCTGCCAAAATTCACAAAATGTCTTCTTTGGTGAAATGTCTATTTAGGTCTGCTCATTTATTGCTTTTTATTATTATTATTATTGATTTGTATGAGCTGTTTGTATATTTTGGATATTAACCCCTTGTTGGTACATCATTTGCAAATATTTTCTCCCATTCTGTAGGTTGTCTTTTCATTTTGTTGATGGTTTCCTTTGTTGTGCAAAAGCTTTTGAGTTTGATTAAGTCCCATTTGTTTATTTTTGCTTTTATTTCTTTTGCCTTTGGAGACTGATCTAAGAAAATACTGCTATGATTTATGTCAGAGAATGTTTTGCCTATGTTCTCATCTGGGAGTTTTATGGTGTCATGACTTATGTTCAGGTGTTTAAGTCATTTTGAGTTTATTTTTTTATGTGGTGTGAGGGAGTGTTGTAATTTCATTTCTTTACATATAGCTGTCCAACTTTCCTAACACCACTTTTTGAAAAGACTGTCTTTTCTCCATTGTATATTCTTGCCTCCTTTGTCATAGATTAATTGACCTTAGGTGTGTGTGTTTATTTTGGGGCTCTCTCTTCTGTTCCTTTGATCTGTATGTCTATTTTTGTGCCAGTACCATGCTGTTTTCATTACAGTAGCTTTGTAGTATGGTCTGAAGTCTGGAAGGGTTATGCTTCCATCTTTGTTCTTTTTCTTCAGGATTGCTTTGGCAATTCTGGGCTCTTTGTGCCTCCATATAAATTTTATTTCCTTATTTTTTAGAATTTTATTTATTTATTTATTTATGGCTGTGTTGGGTCTCCGTTGCTGTGCGCGTGCTTTCTCTAGTTGCGGCAAGCAGGGGCTACTCTTCATTGCGGTGCACAGGCTTCTCATTGCTGTGGCTTCCCTTGTTGTGGAGCATGGGCTCTAGGCACACAGGCTTCAGTAGTTGTGGCATGCGAGCTCAGTAGTTGTGGCTCGTGACCTCTAGAGCGCAGGCTCAGTAGTTGTGGCACATGGGCTTAGTTGTTCCACAGCATGTGGAATCTTCACGGGCCAAGGATTGAACCTGTGTCCCCTGCATTGGCAGGCGGATTCTTAACCATTGCGCCACCAGGGAAGTCCCGATATAAAATTCTAAATTTTAGAATTATTTGTTCTAGTTCTGTGAAGAATGTCATGGGTATTTTGATAGGGACTGCCTTAAATCTCTGTATTTCTTTGGGTAGTCTGGCCATTTTAACAATATTAATTCTTCCAATCCAGGAGCATGCGATATCTTGCCATTTCTTTGAATCATCTTCAGTTTCCTTTATCAATGTTTTATAGTTTTCAGCATATACTTCTTTCACCTCCTTGGGTAAATTTATTCCTAGGTATTTTATGTATTTTGACATAATTTTAAATGGGATTTTTTTTCTTCCTCTATCTGATATTTCATTATTAGTATAAAGAAATGCAAAAGATTTCTGTATATTAATCTTATATCCTGCTACCTTGCTGAATTCCTTTATTAGTTCTAATAGCTTTTGTGTGGACATTTTAGAGTTCTTTATATTGAGTATCATATCAGTCCAACTGATATATTGTGTCATTTAGAACCTTTGTTACATTATTGACTTTCCATCTGGATGATCTGTCCATTGATCTCAGTGGGATGTTAAAGTTTCCTACTACTGTTGTGTTATTTTTAGTTTCTCCTTTTATGTCTGTTCACATTTGTTTTCTATATTTAGGAGCTCCTATATTGTGTGCCTGTATGTTAGTGTGTGTAAAATCCTCTTTTTGTATTGAGCCCTTTATCATTATATAGTGTCCTTCTTTGTCTTTCTTTATGGCCTTTGTTTACAGTCCATTTTGTCTGATATGTGTTTTGCTACCCCTGCTTTTTTGTCATTTCCATTGGCATGAAATATCTTTTTCCATTCCCTTACTTTCAGTCTCTGTGTATCTTTTCCTCTGAAATGAGTCTCTTGTAGGCAGCATATTGTAGGTTCTTGTTTTCTCTATGTCTTTTTTTTTTTTTTTCGGTATGTGGGCCTCTCACTGCTGTGGCCTCTCCTGTTGCGGAGCACAGGCTCCGGACGTGCAGGCTCAGCGGCCATGGCTCACAGGCCCAGCCGCTCCGCGGCATGTGGGATCTTCCTGGACCAGGGCACGAACCCGTGTCCCCTGCATTGGCAGGTGGACTCTCAACCACTGTGCCACCAGGGAAGCCCTTCTCTATGTCTTTTGATCAGAACATTTAGTCCATTGACATTTAAAGTAATTATTGATAGGTATGTACTTATTGCCATTTTAAACCCGGTGTTCCTGTTGTTTTTGTGGTTCTTCTTTGTTCATTTCTTCTTGTTTTTGTTTTTCCTCTTGTGGTTTGATGATTTTCTTTTGTAATATAGTTTTCAGTTTCTTTCACTTGGGTTTTTATGACTCTATAGTATGTTTTTGATTTGTGGATACTATGGCATTCAAGGACAATATGTTGACCCATAACTATATCTACTTGCTTTAAACTGATAGTTATTCAAGTTCAAACAAATTGTAAAAGGTGTACATTTTTATACTCCCTTTCCCCATATTTTGTTATTTTGATGTTCTATTTTATATCTTACTACTTATCCTTTTACTGTTATAGTTATAATCACTTTTACAATTTTTTATTGTTTTTAAATCTATGTACTGACTTATTTAAGTGATCTTCAATCCTTTTACATACTTCCCTTTGCTATTGTGGTTTTCCCTTTCCTATAGATTTTTGTGTCATTTCTATTTATAGAAGACCTTTCATTATTTCTTTAGGGTGGGTTTGGTATTGCTGGATTCTTTTAGTTTGCCTGTCTTAGAAATTCTTTATCTGTACTTCTATTGTAAATGATAATCTTGGTGGGTAGGGTATCCTAGGTTTCAGGTTTTTCCCTTTCAGGACTTTAACTATATCATTCCATTCCCTTCTGGTCCACAGAGTTTATGCAGAGAAATTAGCTGATAGCCTTATGGGGGTTCCCTTGTAACTTGACTTTTTTTTTTATCTTGCTGCCTTTAGAATCCTCTCTTTTTCTTTAGCTTTTGCCATTTTAATTATGATATGTCTTGGTGTGAGTCTGTTTAGGTTCATCTTGTTTAGGACCCTCTGTGCTTTCATTTGTCTTTCTATCTGCTGTTCTGATTGGGTGATTTCCATTATTATGTCTTCCAGACCACTTATTCATTTTTGTCTGTTTTTAATCTGCTGGTCATTGTTTCTAGATTGGTTTTTATCTCATCTATTGAATTGTCTATTTTTGATTGCTTCATCTTTATAGTTTCTAATTACTTGTTACAGTGATCTGCATTTCTATCTATAATCTTTTTTAATTTTTTAAGCATTTTTTTAATAATGGGTCTCAATAGTGTCAGGGACAGGTGTCTCTGACATAGCTACCTAAACTCTTCTCTGGGCTGAGGCCAAGCTTCTCCAAGAATGGCGACGAGTCACCAAACAGCCTCCTTTAGCATTTTTATTACCTCCTTTTTGAACTGAGGGTCTAGTAGACTGGTGAAGACTGTTTCATTATTTGATATTTCAGGGGATTTTTCTTATTTTTCTTAATTTGGTATAGTTTCTCTGCCTTTTCATTTTACTTATATTACTTATATTTCTCTTTCTCCATGAATTTAGGAGAAACAGTTATCTACTGTGGTCTTGAAGGGCTGTTTTTATGTGAGAGCATCCCTGTATAGACTGTGTGTGTCCAATATTTTTGATGCAGGGGCTCATTTTGGTACGGTCACCTGTGTTTCCTCAGGGTGTGCTATCCATTATCCCCTTGATAGAGGGTGTGGTTGGTGCTGATATACCTAGAGCCTGTGCAGGATATGAGTCAGGGCTTCCTCTCTGCTCCATGTCTGTCATTGCCCTGTTGGGGACAAGGTCTGACCCCCAGTTGTTGGATTAGAAGCTTTGAGGGTCAAGTTCAATCAGGCTTTGTTGCCCATGAGTGTATACCTTGCCCCAAAGGAGGTGATTGCTAATGCAGATGAGGCCTACGGTCACAAAGGACCTATAAGCCACCTCTGTAGGTGTCCCTGGTTCTGCTCAGAAGCAGCCCAAGGTCGCATCCCTTTCTCTCTTGTTTTCATCCCAGATCTAGTTAGTGCAAAGCTGTCCTGTGTAGTAATCTGCAGCTGGGGCTGGAGGTTGGGAGTTGTGGCTGCACAGGAATTGAGGTGACTGCACTGCTGCCTGAGATCTTGGCTGCCTCTGTGGCAGTCTTCTGCCAGGACCTGTCTGCCTCAGATCCAGCACTAAGCTGAAGTGTGGAATGGGCAGAGCTTGGGCACTCTCAGTGGGAGACAAACTGCTTTGTACTTCTGAGCCTGCTGACAACGGCTGTCGCCATCCCAGTGGGACCACACCCCAGATCCTCTGGGCTGTCTCTCTGTAGCTAAATGAGTCCTATCCCAGGAACTCTTTGCCCCAGATTTACTGGTTAGCCTTTGCATACTGTTGTGCCACCATCCCCCTCTTTGCACACACTGACAATGGCCAGTTTTGGTTGTATAGGAGTTCTGCCGGTTTCCAGTTAGTTTTCCATGAGAATTGTTCCACATGTATTTATACATATAGATATATGTATCTATATGTATAAATACATATATATATATATATATATATATATTTTTACTGTGATTGCATTGAAATGGAAATAAGTATATGTAGATTAGCTGTAGTGGTTTTGGAAGAACCTGATGATACTTTTGACTCATATGCATTATTGGAGATGAGAACTGAGGACTACTTAGGAATAACCACAGAACTTGAAATCAATTTGTACTGCAACAGTACAAGTTAAGATATTTAATACTGTACTTATTCTTGGAGTCTGCAGTTCAAATCATGTCCCAGGGTAAATGGTGATATTTTCCTCATTAAGATATTATGACAGATGAATTACACTTTTTTGCCCACTTGACTTAATTATTCTTTTTTCTCTAAGGCTTTTTTTTTTTCAGTTTGAGGTATAATTGACAAATAAAATTACACATCATGGTGATTTGATATACACATACATTGTGAAAGGATTCCTCCCATGAGTTAATTAACATATCCACAGTTGTTAACACTGTATTGTTTAATGAAATTTTCTAAGAGAACTTAAATATTATCACCACCTCCCCCAAGAAAAATTACTCTTCTCCCAACATTGGCAGTATGACTAAGCATTGACACTATTGAACACTGTCTTTCTTTGATCCCTTTTGTATCTTCCGGTTAATATTATGAGTATTTTTTGTGTATCAGTGAGAAAAAATTAGCATGTTTACTTGAAACATGTAGCAGAATGACAAAGGTAACTCCTATAACTGCTGTGCCTTTGAAATTTATCCCAGTCTTATTCATAACATTAATTGAATTATTCACCCATTAACCAAAGACATCTCACATGCTGTGCATTTTGAAAGGTCAAATCTGTGGAAAAATTTATTAAAGAAATCTCACTCAGTGCTGATATTAATAAAAATAGTCTTCACGTTAAAGCAGGGTGGCAAATACATGGCCTACATGCTCGCCCTCTGTCCTTCCATTTCCGTGTCTGGGATGCTAATTGATAAAGATATGATTTCCTACTGAGCCTTTTGCGAATCCTCCTCAACACAACACGTTATGCAGCCAGTTGATCAGAGCTGGCATGAGAGTTGGAACTCATTTGTCATCCCCACTTTAACACTAAGTAAATCCTTTGTTACCCCCAAATACTCACTTTAAGTGCATATTTACTTAGGTTTTTCTCCCACCACAAATATGGTTTTCTGGTTTTTGTCAACAAGATCTGCTGCTCCTTATCTTTTCAGCTCACCTGAGCTCACAGGCAACTGTGGATGTTTCCAGCAAACTGACAGTCCTGCCTTAAGCACCAGAGTCTCTTATTCTCTGCCTCAGAACTTTCTGTGTCACTACAGGTGCTTCCTAAACAGGGACAACCCAGAACTGTGGGAAGGTTCTCAGTTTGTATTGCAATACTCAGTGAAGACCAATCCGTTTCTCACAGTGGGAGAGGAGAGTCAGTGTAAATGCCCTGGCCTTGCCATTCCACAGTAGGAAGGTTCTGATGTGTGTTCTCTGTGGCTTCTCAGAAGATCCACAGGGGGACTGAGTGATTATCTGCTCATTAGTGTTTTGCTTCCCTGATTCACTTTTCTCATTCTTCATTTGTGCTTCCTAGGGTCACTGAAGTCCTTATGTCAGGGTCTGCTTTTAGAACTAAAGCTAAAATGGTGTCTTTTGTCTTCATGTTATGTAAAACATTGATTCACAAACTTCAGTCAGTGAAGTTTCTCCTGATGATCCACAGACTGAGCTGTGAGCTCTGACTCACCACTCCACAGCAGATCCAGTAAAACCATTTTTCCTTCCTCTGTGGAAAGTCCCACAGGAGAACTACCTTAGAGCACTGTAGGTCAGAAATCCAACATGGGTCTCACTGGCTAAAATCAACATGTCAGCACAGCAGCATTCTTTTTCTGGAGCTTCTAGAGGATAATCTGTTTCTTGCCTTTTCCAGTTTCTGGAACTGGCCACTACTTGCCATCTCTATCACTATAGATGTATTTTTGATATGTTTGTTGTGGAGAGGTGAGCTCCACGTCCTCCTACCCTGCCATATTAATCCTCCTCCTTTTTACTAATGATCTTTATTTCTGTATTAGAATTATTGATAACAGTGGTTTTATTAAAATTAGAGAAAACCAGTAGTATCTAAAATATATAATTTCAGAAAATTAGTGTATATTTTATATGGGGCATAATGTGATGTTTGCTCTCTCTTACATAAAACATTTCTTACAAAGAATTAAAGTCAATGAGTTATTTCATCTTTAATGACACTCACTTTTAACATTTTTTTCTTACGTGCTCTGTGATGTTGACAATGTTACATTAACACAGATAGACACATATACGCACACATTCATAAGAGAAAAGAAAACCAAAAACACCTTGTAAATATTCATACCACTGCAGGTGCTGAAGCATATTGTGGAGTATTTATAGAATTCTATAATATCAAACATGACTAAATGATGATTTATTGTACTACCTTAACTTTCCATTTAAGGAGGCCAGAGAACTTACATATTTCTTTCAGGACATATACATTTATAAAGACAAGATTTCTTTCTTTTTTTTTTTTTTTTTAATGGCATTGCTTCTGTGATTTTAGTCACACTGAAAATCTTTAACCACCACTGCAAGCCATTGCAATGATTTAGTCATATATCCACTGATCAACAAGCTTACAAAAGTAGCAATTCTTTAACATCTGTATTTCAGTTTTATAGCTCTAAGCTTTACTCAGGGAAAATTAATCAGTAAAAGAGGGAAAATTAATCAGCAAATGAGGAAAAATATCTTCCACATATAAATTGTGTGATGAAAGGTCTAAATTGAGAATTGAAGCATATGGCAAGATTATTGAGTAGAAGGCTGTCCTGTACATGGAGCTCTCCCTTCAAATTGATCTCCCAGACTGGTTCACCTCCCGTTTAGCCTTAGTAGGAGACCAGGCGAATAAGGGTTAGAGAAACAATCTATAGTTAAACAACCAATCATCTCTGCTGCTTATTGTTAGGAATAAAGAAAAAGTTAGCAAATAACTAAAAGTTAGAAAACTGGATATTACTTACAGACATGTATAATTCTCATTGACTGAATGATTTTTGTAATATTTTATTATAATTTTTAATTTTAAGACCAAAAGCCTTTTTTTGCATATGAGTTACAGTTTTAAATTTTTTCTTTAATCATTTTCATATATTTCTAACAGAACTCATAGCCCATATTTAGGTCATAAAATATAGCTTTAGAAAAAACCCAAGAGCCTCTGCCATAGGTCAAAGTCTAAACTGATAAGTAAATTCATTTTTAGGTGATACTAGTAGTCCTTATGGAAGAATTAGTAAGTACATAGGTTAGAAATCAGAGCTACATGTAAAGACTGAAAAACTGTGCCTGTATTTCCCCCCCCCCACTGTATTTGAAGGGGGTAAAATCCTTAATTGCCCTTATGTAGTTCAAACATTTTTTAAAATTCTACTTTGTTGTGCCAGTCTATAAATAGGAAGGGTATGAAGCTAGGTAACATAACTTCTAAGTTAAGCTAACCATTTGAGAGGGAGTATAGTTACATTGAGAGGAATCTTATCAAATGAGATTAAGCCATATCCTTGTGAGCAAAATAGCAATTGAAGAATTAGTTTGACTTTGCTAAGACTTGTATGTTTCAATTTAGGATTTTGGAGAAGCCTACCCCAAGTAAATCATTTCAGTTAGGTGCTCCAAACTGACATATTCATTTACCTGACATGTGGTTTGAGTGTATACTACATGTCTGAGATAGTTTTTTACACTGAAGATACAGCAGTAAATAAGTCACATAATTTCTTTCCTTGGTGGAGTTTTTATTCTTGTTGGGGAGATAGACAACATGCAATAAATGATTTTGACTAGAGAGATAGGTAAATAGATTAAAGATAAATTAGATTAGAAAACAGATAAGATAGATTGATTGATAGACATAGACAGAAAACAGGTGGTCATGTATGTTACATAGAAGAATAAAGCATGTTAGCGGATAGAAGCAGCTGGGTGATAGGAAAGTGAATGACAAAAGGATGGGCAGAGAAACATGTTTGGATCAAAATGGATCACAGACCTAAATGTAAAATGCAGAACTCTGAAAGTCTTAGAATATAATATGAGAGAAAATCTAAACGATCTTGGGTTTGGCAGTAACTTTTTAGATACAAAACCAAAGAAATTCATGAAAGAATTGATAAGCCAGACTTCATTAAAACAAAATAAAAAATTCTGCTTTGTGTAAACATTGACTAGAGAATAAAAAGACAAGCCACAGACTGGGAGAAAATATTTGAAAAAGACGTATCTGATAAAGGACTGTTATCCAAAGTATTCACGGAACTCTTAAAAATCAACAATAAGTAAACAAACAATCTGGTTAAAAAATGAGTCAAAACCTTAACAGACACCTCACCAAAGAAGATAAACAGATTGCAAATAAGCATATGAAAGTGTGTGCCACTTATGTGTCTTGGAAGAAATGCAGATCAAAATGAGATACCCCACCAATTAGAATGGCCAAAATCCAAAACACTGATAATGCCAAATCTGGGAAGGGTGTAGAGCAACAGGAACTCTCATTCATTGCTGGTGGGACTGCAAAATTGTACAGCCCACTATAAAAGACAGTTTTCAGGTTCCTTTTGTGTGTGTGTGTGTGTTTATGGGCAAGTGTGTGTGTAATATCTATATGTGTATATATATATAATATATAATACATATATACATATATATATACACACACACACCTTTTTTGACATACAAAAAGCTGTACATATTTAATGTATACACGTTGATGACTTCATGAGTTTGGAGATAAGTATACACCTGTGAAATCATCACCACAATCTATGCCATAAACCTATTCATAACCTCCAAAAGTTTCCTCCCACCTTCTTTATATAGTTACCATTTTTATATGATAAAAAACATCTACCCTCTTAGCAAATTTCTAAGTATATAATATAGTATTGTTACAAAACTAAACATATTCTTATCATACAATGCAGCAATTGTGCTCCATGGTATTTACCCGAAGGGGTTGAAAATTTATGTCCATGAAAATATCTATGTATGAATGTTTATAGTAGCTTTATTCATAATATCCAAAGTTTAGAACCAACTAATATACTTTTCAGTAGGTAAATGGATAAATAAACAGTCTTACATCTAGGTAATGGAATATTTTTCAACGCTATAAAGAAATGAGCCATGAAAAGACATGGAGGAATCTTAAATGCATATTACTAAATGAAAGAAGCCAGTTTGAAAAGGCTACTAACTATATTATTACAGCAATATGATATTCTTGAAAAGGAAAAATTCTGGAGACAGTAAAAAGATCGGTGGTTGCTAGGGGTAGGGGGAAAGGGTGGGATGAATCAGCAGAGCACAGAGGAGTTTTAGAACAGTGAAACTACTATATATGTCATTATGAATTTTTTTAAAAAACCATAAAATGTATACCACCGAGAGTGTACCCTGATGTAAACTGTGGGCTTTGGATGATAATGATATATAAATGTAGGTTCATCAGTAGTAACATGTGCTACTCTGGTGGGGGATGTTGATAATGGGGGAAGCTATGCATGTGTGGGTACAGGGCATATATGCGAAATCTCTGTACCTTCTGATTAATTTTTCTGTAAACCTAAAACTGTTCTAAAAAATAAAACCTTTTAAAAAATATCCAGAAAGAAAATTTAAGGTGAAAATTGTTAATTTGAAGATGTCAACAATGTGAAGTTCGTGGAGAATTGTGTTATAAGCAGAGGGAACAAGTGTGAAGCCTAGAAACCTTAATGGTCTATATAGTTAAATACAGAAAGAAATCCAGTGTGACAAGAGCATGCTAGGCAGTTTTGGTACCACATGAGGGCAGAGAAATAGTCAGCAGCCAGATCATTAAAGGCTTTATAATCTAGAGTAGAAGAAAATTTATGCTAAATGTGACTTAGATACACTAGAAAGTTTAAAGTAATGGAGAAACATGATTTTTGTGTTGAGAATGGTTTGTGGCAAAGTGGTGAGAAATGATGTAGGGGGCTTCCCCTGCATTTTGGTAGGGTTTGGGGGGAGGTTTCCAATTGAGATATACTGACTAATTGGACTTCTAGTGTGGAAATGGTAAAAATGCAGTGAAGTAAACCAATTCAGTTATCTTGGAGGTAGTCAGGAAGGACTTACTGACTGATAAGCAGGGTAAAGAAAAAAGACTAATTATGCATGACCCATCAATTTTGGATTGAGTCATCAGGTTAGATATCACTGTCACTTACTGGGTTGGTGAAACTTTGGAGAACCACAGGTTTTGGTGGAGGGATATCAAGAGTTCTATTTGGGACATGTTAATTTTGAGGTGCCTGGAAGACAGTCATGTAGATGCTTTAATTTAATATTTGGATATATGAATTTGCAGTTGAGTGGAGAAATCAATACTACGTTTAAATGTGGGATTCAACAGCATAAGAATGTTGTTTAAATCCATGGGAATGGATGGAATAACTCGGGGAAATATACAGATAGAAAAGAGAAGAGGGACCAGGATAAAAAGATACTGCTATTGGATTTGGCTACATGGAGGTTCCTGGTGGCCTTGGTGCATTTCAGTAGAATGGTAAAGGCAGACACTCAGTTGTTCTTTCACTGTACATTAAATTTGAATCTAAAATTTGGCTTTTGAATACTGTGTTAGAAAATGATCTTAAAAGCATTTTTAGAGGTAAGAGGGGGTTTTAAAATGATTTCCTAAACTAACACAACATTGTTGTGTTATCAACTATACTCCAATAAAAAATGAAAAAAATAAACGATTTCCTAAATTCCCAGAGTGATGCTAACATTTTCAGAAAAGGTTGAACACCTAAACATAGAATTTTACTCTAAGCAGAGGGAGAATGAGGAGTTTCCTAGAAGGGGGAGAGGAGAACAGTGGGGCAGGATTTGATTCTCTTTGTCATTGCAGCTGATCCAGATCAGCAAGGTAGGACCATCTGGAAGACCATGAATTACAATAGCCATTAATCCTTGAGCAGTTGATGTAGGGGGCCAGGGGCCAATATTTAAAGAACAGGCAAAACAGTTATACTTCACTATTATCAGAAAGTTAGCTCTTGAGGGCATATGGAATAGGAGACCCTTCCTTTAATATCAAGGAGAAGCTTTAACTTGGATCTAGAGTTTATACTGCAAAGAATAAAGGGGAGAGAAAATCACTTAGTGAGTTCTGCAACGATGCTGAGTTTATCTGAGAGAGAATGATTTAAATCAGAATATATTTAATTGGCACTAATTGGCAGGTCCAAGATTTTACCTTTTGCTTTATATTCCTTTTTATTTTTCTTCACATTAATAAGATTCATGGGTCACAGGAGAGTTTAATATAGTTATAAAGATATAAAGTTAATTATTTCCACATCAAAATAATATCATATAGGTATTTTCACTCTGCTAGATTCTGTTGAATTCTGGTTAATTTGGTTTTATATATGTATTTATCAGATTATCAAGAATCAATATGTCTTATTTAAATTTACTCACATTTGTAATTTGGACAATTTTGATTTTCATCCTTCCTTAAATGGAGAGAAGTTGGCCACTATTTTCTGTTAAAACAATCAAACGAAACTTTTGTTAAGTAATTGTTAAAATTATTAAAGTTCTGTATCATAAGCCAGTCTCTTCTCCCTCACCTTAAATCATTCTACTTCCCTTAACCTTTTCATTGACACTTTTAAAATCTTCATTCATGTGGTGTTTCCCTCCATATTCTTAAATATTTCTTATTATGAAAAAGTCCAAACTTGCTGAAAGTCTAGTAAAAATCTAGTGAGCAGATTACAGAGATTTTATAAGAATGGTAAATTTCAATTCAAACCTTTAAGTCAGTTTAATTGTTTTTTAATCTTATTTGACTTAAAAGAAAACAAAACTAACTTACCAAGTATGTTTATCTTGTCTTGGAAGCAGAGTATTCAAAATCCATCAACCTGGTTGTGGCTGTTTATACTTCAGAGATGGTACAGGCTCACAAAAAAGCAGTAATTTTTTTCCTCTTTTTCTTTTTCTTTTTTTTCTTTTGAGGAATGCTACCTTTAATTTGTATTTGTACTTATTTGAAAGTAGACTTTATGAAATTCGTTTGACTTCTTCTCATGACTCCTATGGTTCTTTATTTAAATCTGTGGGTGTAATTTCAGGTTGTTTAAATCTATGGTTTCAATATCTGCATCCTTGAATTTTTTTGACGCCTTTGTTGATTTTTTTCTTCTTTGTATCCACAGATTCAACATCATTAACTTCTGAATATTCTTTATGAATCTTTCTAGGGATCTTTCATTGAATTCTTCATATCCCCAAATTTAGCATAAGTATCCTCCAAGTCCTTTTAACGTCTTTCTTATATTTTTAATGAAGGTTTTCTGAGACCATCTTTGTGTTCTTCTTTCCCCCTTTTAAAAAATTATTTCATTAATTCTTTGAATCCCCCTTTTCATATATTCAGTTTCAGACTACTAAAATTGTTCCATCAAATACTCTTCTGAATTATCATCCAAGGCCTACTTGCCCTTCTTGGCATCTTTCTTTGCATCCTTCTTGGCATCTTTCTTTGATTCAGCAGATTTTGTGTCAGTCTCTTTCTTGGCATCTTTCTTCTCTTTCTTGGCAGCATCTTTTGACTCACTATCTGCCTCACTGGGCTTCTTTTCATCTTTCTTATCTTTTTTACTCTGCTTCTTCTTTGAATCTTTCTTGTCCTTTGATTCATCTCCTTTCTCACCAGGTTTCTTTGAATCCTTGTTCCCTTTCTTATCCTTCTTTCCATCCTTCTTTTCACCTTCTGGTTCTGTAATGGACTCCTTGCCCTTCTTTGAACCTTTCTTATCTTTTTTGGAATCTTTCTTTGCATCTCCTTTTCCACCTTCTGATTCTGTAGCAGACTCCCTGCCCTTCTTTGAACCTTTCTTATCTTTTTTGGAATCTTTCTTTGCATCTCCTTTGTCACCTTCTGGTTCTGTAATGGACTCCCTGCCCTTCTTTGAACCTTTCTTATCTTTTTTGGAATCTTTCTTTGCATCTCCTTTTTCACCTTCTGATTCTTTAATGGACTCCTTGCCCTTCTTTGAACATTTCTTATCTTTTTTTGAATCTTTCTTTGCATCTCCCTTTTCACCTTCTGTTTCTGTATCAGACTCCTTGCCCTTCTTTGACCCTTTCTTATTTTTTTTAGAGTCTTTCTTTGCATCTCCTTTTTCACCTTCTGATTCTGTAGCTGAGTCTTTGTCCTTCTTTGAACCTTTCTTGTATTTTTTAGAACCTTTT
This sequence comes from Mesoplodon mirus, assembly GCF_964341445.2. Lineage (NCBI taxonomy): Eukaryota > Metazoa > Chordata > Mammalia > Artiodactyla > Ziphiidae > Mesoplodon > Mesoplodon mirus. Next base: position 29,058,805 of record NC_138976.1, on the reverse strand, counting down.
TTTGCACCTGCTTTTTCATCTTCACATTCTGTAACTGGCTCCTTGCCCTTCTTTGAACCTTTTTTCTCTATTTTGGCATCTTTCTTTGCATCTGCTTTCTCTTCTTTAGCTTCTGGTTCTTTCTTTGAACCTTTCCTAAGTTTTTCCTCTGAAACTGTGGACTCTGCTTCTGAATCTGATTTGTCCTTCTTGTCTTCCTTACTTTTCTTAATTATTGATGGAGATAAAAGTTTTGCTACATCTTTAGCATCCTCCCTGGAGTGTTGAGCTGGTTTCTGTGGAGGCTGCCTCCTAGCAGCTAAATAAACAGATGGTCTCTCAGAAATTCTCATTAAAGAACGGTGCATCCATAATGGTGGTTTATGAGATCCCTTTAATTTGTCTTCATCATATCTCTGAAATATTGGTTAGAATAATAATGAACAACTTGTGTGTGAGTTACACAGCCTTTATTACCAGATATTGAATACATTTAACTTCAACCATGAAAAGATTTTAGATTTTGATAAATAGTGGGTAAATGGTAGGTTGCATAGTTTATTATGCTTTTTCAACTTTGTTCCTTTTTTGTACTAAAGCACAGCCATGCCTCATTTAAGGCCTAATTTTAATTTAGAGGATCTTCATAATTCCCTCAAGATTTTATGTTAAAATTCTCACAGAACTACACTGACTAATGACAAATCAGAGCCTCTCTTCACAATCATGAGAAATTTAGGTTTTGTTTTTGTTTTTTGTTTTTTTACTCTGTGTTCTTGAGATTTCTTGGAATGTCTTCCCCACCTTCCATTTCTATGCTAACTCAGAAACTAATTATTCTCTAATATCTAAGAGTTTCATGTTCAGGCATATCCTGGTCTCTATTGTCACATTCAGAGTCTCTGGAATTTAGAATGCTACCTGTGGTTAAAAGTAAAAGCCTAATACTCCTCTGCCTGACAAGATATAATTTGAGTATCAGATAGGAAACTGCAATAATGAAAGCTATAACATTCAGTGGACATTAGTTTGAGCAGAATGGTACATTCTGTTTTCAACTCCTAATCAAATATTTTTAAAAGCTTAATTGCAAAAATAGCAAATTTTGGAAAGAATGTTAATGGCTGGAAAAATAAATTTAATAAAGAAAGAAAGGAAAATTTAAAAAATATGAGAAAACAGAAGAAACCTAGGTTACTACTGATTAAATATATTCCCTAAAATAAACAAGAGTTGATGATATGTTATTTTGTGAAAACTTTTCTTGGAACATTTTCATATTCCTTGATGATTCCAGAAACATTGGGAAATACTAATCTTCTAATATTCAAAATCTGGAATTCTATATTATAGGAAATGAGAAAGCATTGAAACTTCTTAGTGTATAATGTAACTCCATGATTCTCATGAGGGGGTTTCTCCAACTGGGGAATATTTTCTGAATGTTCATACTAACTGTAGCCTTAGGATCTCCAGATTTCTGTGCTTCTTGGATACATATTTTCTATAATGTGGGATTGCTGAGCAAATATTTAATATGAAATAAGGGAATAATTTTTAAACACTGAAGTGCAAATTAAATATATCTACTTTCTCCAAGTAGTAGAATTGAGTTACCTTTAACTGTGCTGTACAATATGACATTTAAAAGCCACATGTGAACTGAATCAAATTGAATGTAAAATTCAACTGCTCAGTTGCACTAGCCTCATTTCAAGTGTTCAGTAGCCATATTGGAATTGGACTGCAAAGATATAAAATACTTCCATCATCACAGAAATCCCATTGGTCAATGATGATATGTAACATATATAGCTATACATGATTTCACAAGATTATTACCAGTAAAATTATGTGATCTTTTCAATACTCACAGGAACTGTTTTGTCTTGTAGTTGGGAAGGTTTTGATCTCCTTTTTGTTCCTGGCCGTGGTGGTTTGGGAAATACCAGGGCAAAATGTTGTTGATTCCATGATTTTTTACTTAATTCACTGTCTAAGAATACATTAAGCATACACTTTAGAATAAATAGAATTTTATCAGATCTAAAATGGCAGTAAGTTTCTCTTGCCCATTCTTTCCCATTGCCCGTATACTGTAAAGAGGTTAATAATTCATAAATAAATTTGGTTTAGAAAAAATAAATAAATAAAATGGCAGTAAGTAATCATATGTAAATTAATAAATGATTCAAATTATGGCTTCATGTATTTGGTAATGTTTGAAATTCTGTACTATTAATATGAGAAAATAAAATTTGATTTTTTAAAATTTTAACTAGTTTTGTAGTTAATTATATAGTCATTGTGAAACTAATATAGTCTGTAATGTAAATGGAAAAAAACAGTTTTACTGTTTCCTTTTAATCTTTCTATCTCTTCCAATCTAGATTTTTGCTTTATACTCTTTTGGTTAGAATACAATTCTACTGAGAACAGAAATTATGGTAGCTACTTCTGTAGCTCCCAAAGTACTTAGCACAGTTCCTATTTAAAATATTCAGTAAATATATGACTGAATATAAAGGCTAACACTTAAGATCCCCTTAGTAACCATATTCTAAGCTACAAGAGTAAATGTCATACACCCAAGAACTGCATTGTCATCAGTGGCATACTAATGAAGAAAATTGATAAATAACGAGTACCTACAGAATTGTGATTGTGAGGGTCGAGTTACATGGAAACTATAATATAACTGGTTAAAAATATTTAGGTTACCAATAAGACCTGTGAGAGAGATATCCTCATCTATTTAAGTATGTACAAAAATGCTATATATAAGAGAAAATAGACTTGTCCTGTGAGTCTCCTAAAGATAGAATCAGGATCAATGAGAAAATATGCAGAATGAAAGATACATTTAAGTTTAATATATGAGAGAAAGTTGATTACTTGATATAAGAAGTCCTTCACCATCAGATTGACTGGCCTTGTCAAGTAATCAATTTTGCCAATTATATGTCCGATAGAGAATATCAGCAATGTAGCAGAAGACATTCCTGACACAGGTAAGAAGTTATTTATCCATTTTTTTACACTGCCTCTCAACTGTAAGATTATCTAACTGTTTGAGTTCTAACCTGTAAATATGTCCACCTTTATGTTGCTGAACATATTCACTTAATCTTCTGTGGATATTAAGACAAAATATCTTTAGAAGGTATTCACTGAGACCATGAGAAAGGTGCTTAGGAAAATTAAAAGCTGATTTTTAGTAATACTCCATGACAGCTGTTGTTTACCACTTATCCCTAAAATTAATCATACCTGTTTAAAAAAATTGAACTTTCTTACCTGGGATGTAATTATCATATGTCCCAAAGTTCACTTTTTGGCTATTAAAATAAGAGGGGAAAGTTTTAATTAATTTATACAAAATCATTCTATTTAATGATCATTACTGTACATAAACACTTGCCATGACCAACTAGAGAAATATTTTACATTCTTAGATCTCTATTATTATGTAAGATTACTTCATCCTAGAAAAATAGAAATGAGCAAATATGTGTTTTTAACACAAACTCAACATAACTAGAACAAGATGGATAAAAACATTAAAAATAAAAGCCTCACCAAAATGCATATCTGAAATATGGACATTTATGGGCTTTTTTTTTTTTTTTTTTTTGCTGTACGCGGGCCTCTCACTGTTGTGGCCTCTCCCGTTGCGGAGCACAGGCTCCGGACGCACAGGCTCAGCGGCCATGGCTCACGGGCCCAGCCGCTCCGCGGCATATGGGATCCTCCCAGACCGGGGCACGAACCCGTATCCCCTGCATCGGCAGGCGGACTCTCAACCACTGCGCCACCAGGGAGGCCCTATGGGCTTTTTAATGTGACACCATGATTGAATTTTTCCCCACTTTATGCTCCAAATTCTCTTAAAATTGAACTATAAGACATTGAAAGAATTATAAGACATCATCTTAAAAACACTATGCCTAGGTGAGATCAGATCCTCAAAATAATCTCAGAATTTAACCAAATCCAAATCACTCAATGGCATGCATGTCTGTCTGTGAATGTGTACGTGTGTGTGTGTGTGTGTGTCAGTGTATATCACAAGCATTGATATGGATTTTGACTTTTTTTCTTCTCTAGGAGAATATGAGAAATAAAACTCTGTTGCAAAGTAGTTTCTATTTATAAATTTCCATTTGTCTTAGTACTATATGAGCATGTTTATTCTCACAAAGGGGAGTTTTATATCTAATTCTTACTTATTTGTAATGGGGGTACATATTAAGATCTGTTAAAGAAATATTATTATACATCATCCCATTATATTACAGAAATAATGTCATTGTTGATCATGAGTGAGTTTGGGGCTTACACACATGTGCATACACACACACATAAAAACACACATGCTCATACAGTGTTTTCCTATTTCAACATTACATAAATATTAAGAATAAAGTGCAGTACAAAAATATCTTGGTACCTTCATTAAAATTTTTGTTCCCAGTAAAAAACCTGGCACATTTTTGCCACTCTACAAAAATTTGAATGAATTAATTGAATAAAATTCAAGATGTGTTGACTAATAAGTTACCTGGTCTAGTGATCTCTTAACTGAGGGTGTGCATTAAAATTACTCACCCTACTATATCTCTAGGTTTAAACCTAGCCAATCTACATTTATACACTGCTGAATAAATTTTGATTTTCAACCATGGTTATGAACTTCTCTTTTCTAAATGCTCTGAAAGAGGAACAATGTCATGAAACAATATTATTAAATCTGAGATTTAAAAAGTGGTACATACGCATGGTCCATTAATTTCTGTGTAATCTCTGAGGAATATTCTTTGATCATAAAGCAATTGAATTAAAAATCAATAACAAAATTACAGTTGACCCTTGAACAGCAAGCATTTGAACTTCATGGGTCCACTTATATGTGGATATTTTTCAATAATACTACCATACTACAAGATCTGTGGTTGGTTGAATCCCTGAATGTAATACCACAGATTTGGAGGGCCAACTATTAAGTTCTGTGTGGATTTTTGACTTTGTGGGGATTGGCTCCCTTAGAGCCCATGTTATTCATGGGTCAACAGTATATTGAAAGTACATAAACATTTGAAACATAAACATCTCCTTCTAAATAACCAGCAGTCAAACAATTTACAATGCACACTTATGAAAAAGAAGCAAATGGACAATAATTTATAATAAAAATTGTGGAACACGGCAGACAGTACATAGAGAAAACTTTATAGCTTTAAATAACTATATTGCTCAAGGCAATCTGCAGATTCATTGCAATCCCTATCAAATTACCAGTGGCATTTTTCACAGAACTAGAACAAAAAAATTTTTAATTTGTATGGAGACACAAAAGACCCTGAATAGCCAAGTCAATCTTTTTTTTTTTTTTTTGGCCACACCACATAGCATGTGGGGTCTTAGTTCCCCCACAAGGGATCAAACCCGTGCCCCCTGCATTGGAAGTGTGGATTCTTTTCTTAACCACTGGACTGCCAGGGAAGTCCCAAAATCAATCTTGAGAAAGAAAAACATAGCTGTAGGAATCAGGCTCCCTGACTTCAGACTATACTACTAACCTATGGTAATCAAAACAATATAGTACTGGCACAAAAACAGAAATATAGATCAATGGAACAGAATAGAAAGCCCAGAAATAAACCCACGCACCTATGGTCAATTACTCTATGGCAAAGGAGGGCATGACTATACGGTGGAGAAAGGACAGTCTCTTCAATAAATGGTACTGAGAAAACTAGACAGCTACATGTAAAATAATGAAATTAAAACATTCTCTAACACCATACACAAGAACAAACTCAAAATGGACTATAAACCTAAATGTAAGACTGGATACTATAAAACTCTTCAAGGAAAACATAGGCAAAACACTCTTTGACATAAATTGTAGCAATATCTTTTTCAGTGCATCTCCTAGAGTAATAGAAATAAAAATAAAAAGAATCAAATGGGACCTAATTAAACTCAAAAGCTTTTGCACAGTAAAGCAAACCATAAGCAAAAAGAAAAAACAACCCACAGAATGGGAGAAATATTTGCAAACATTGTGACCAAGAAGGGATTAATCTCCAAAATTTACAAACAGCACATGCAGCTCAATATCAAAAAAAGACCCAATCAGAAAGTGGGCAGAAGGCCTAAATAGACATTTCTCTGAAGAAGACATACAGATGGCCAAGAGGGATGTGAAAATATGCTCAACATCACTAATTAGTAGAGAAAAGCAAATCAAAACTACAATGGGATATCACCTCACACCAGTCAGAATGGCCATCATCAAAAAGTCTACAAACAGTAAATGCTGGATAGAGTGTGGAGAAAAGGGAACCCTCCTACCATGTTGGTGGGAATATAAATTGGTATAGCCACTATGGATAACAGTATGGAGGTTCCTGAAAAAACTAAAAATAGAGCTACCATATGATCCAGAGTCCCACTCCTGGGCATATATCTAGAGAAAAGCATGGTTCAAAAGGATACATGCACCCCAGTGTTCATTGCAGCACTGTTTATAATAGGCAAGACATGGAAGCAACCTAAATGTCTATTGACAGATGAATGGATAAAGAAAATGTGGTACACATATGCAGTGGAATATTACTCAGCCATTAAAAAGAATGAAATTATGCCATTTGCAGGAACATGGATGGGCCTGGAGATTATCATACTAAGTGAAGTAAGTCAGACAGAAAAAGACAAATATCATATGATATCACTTATATGTGGAATCTAAAAAAATGATAAAAATGAACTTATTTACAAAACAGAAACAGACACACAGACATAGTAAACAAACTTATGGTTACCAAAAAGGAAAGGTGAGGCATATGGATAAATTGGGAATTTGGAATTGACATATACACACTGCTATATTTAAAAGTATATAACCAAGAAGGACCTACTGTATAGCACAGAGAACCATGCTCAATATTCTGTAATAACCTAAATGGGATAAGAATTTGAAAAAGAATACATATATGTATATGTATAACTGAATCACTTTGCTGTACACCTGAAATTAACACAATGTTGTAATCAGCTATACTCCAATATAAAATAAAAATTAAAAAAAACAAATTAGAGCAAATATAAAAATCCAAAATTTGTTTTTGAAAACATTATTAAAATTTATTAACTTTTAGGAAAACTGATGAAGAAAAACAGAGAGAACACACAAATTACCAATATCTGGAGAGATGAAGGTTTTGTAATTATATAGATTTTAAAGGATAATGAGGAATATCAGTAACAATGTTATTATAATAAACTGAGCAACTCAAGTGAAATAGATGAGCTCCTTGTAAAACTCAGTTTATTTACCAATACTGACACAAGATGAAACAACAAAAATATGAAGAGCCCTATAATTATTAAGTAAATTTAATTCACTATAATGCACAGGACCCCCATTCCTCCCGGCCCCCCACCCAGTCCTCAACTCCAATAAAGAGTTATCCCCCCTAAAATGTCAATAGTGCCAAATTCAGTAAATCCTGTTTTATATCAAGGTGAATCCCTAGGCCAAGATAGTAAGAGAGGGCTTATTAATGCAGCACAAGGGAGAGAAAGATAAAATGTACAGTGGATATGAGATCTGGAAGCTAATGCTGGAGGTTTTTAAAGTTCAGATTTTTAGATACCTATTTGATGCCAAATCTTTGGGCAAACCTCTTGCACTTCCCTCAGAAGTCATAGACCTATTCAGTATTAATAATGGAAGGATTTAGTTGACTGACACAACCTGGATTGAAGACAAAGGCAAGAAGAGGTGAAACTCTTGGGTTGTTGCAGTTTGGATGAATAAAGGTATTAAAGAAGATTAAGTGGGCGGGGGGTGTACTGAGCTCAAAGAGGAGAATTTTCTTTATCAGGTACAAAGTTGGTAGTCATGGCACAGAAATGTAAGTCTAATATTAAGTTCCTATCATTGTTAGAAGAGTTCAGAGGAAAGACAAGAAGAAAATTATTTTCTGCATCTCAAATTCTCTGTTAAGAGAATGGGAAGTTGCCACTTGAGCCTAAGGAAATATGATAAATATGATAATTAAGGATTTTTATGTGGGCTTCATTGGCTAACAATGAAGCCATTTGATTATGAATTCAACCACACTTTTATTCAACAATAGCACAAGAGTTTGGGGATTACAGTAGAAAACAACATAAAGAAATAGTCATAAAACCAAAAATAGGTTTTAACCATTATGGTGAAGTCCTTTGAAAGCTACACAATCCTCATGATAGTAGTAATGAAATCAATATTTTATTGTGCTTAAACATTTTAAAGTAAGTACAATATGATGTTATTCTGTCATGGTATATTCCCAAGCAGAGATTACTGTGTAATAGTGAGCAAGTCACTCAACATCTAAAGTAATCAGGACAAATACAGTCAAACATTTTACTAAAGATTGTCCTTTAAAGTAGTGATTGTATTATAACGAGGTAGGCACAGGGAAGCCTGTTTTATTTTCAAGATTTGTGTTTTATCTTTTCTTTAACAGTAGAGTCCAAAGAAAACCCAGTTACACTTTCCTTTATATTTCCAGAGTTACATGCCTTTGCCTTTGTTCCATGTCTTCACAGTAAAAAGGTATACATAATTGAAAGGTTTTATTTTCCTACCTCACTTTAACACAAGATAAATTAAGAATAAGGACACTATTATCATCAAACTTCCCATGTCTGCACAGTCTGCTTTTCATTGCAAAGTACTTTTGCATACTCAATATTTCTCAAGGGGATACAATTAGTGTTTAGTTGTTCTTCTTTGTGTTGGGCTGCCCCACTTACTACCAAAGGTTTAACACCCTTGACCCATGCTCTGTAAAGTTCAGCAGCACTCCTTAGTCACTGTGACAAAAAAAAAGTTCTTATAAATTTCCAAATGGCCTCTAAGGAGATGATAGTTATCTGAATGTCAATCATGAATTCTTTCATTCTATATGATCCAAAATACAATATGATAAAAAAAATGAAGAATCACATGGAAAAAGAATTATCCATAACCATGTATATATTTTATCCAAGTGAATGAATTAGTTAAGTCTGGGATCAGAACAAGACTTATGATATTGCTTGAGAACATAAGTGTCTGTTAAACACACACTCTCTTGTTTGTCGGTGACATAATAATAATAATATAACAAACATCTCTTTACATTAAAAAGAATAAATGTAAAGTTAACTAGAGCATTTCAGTTATTTTAAAACATAAAATTTGACAAGAGGACTTACGATCTTGGTACAGACATTTCCCCCACCTATGATTTGCCAGGACTTAAGGACTGTGAGTTCCAATTAGTGATGTTGAGAGGTGACATCATAAAGAGGCCAAGAGCACTGAGAATTAAAGGGGAAAACAAGAAGAGCCACTATTACTTGTGTTTTATGTTCTCTAATATTCAGTCTAATATTGGTGTTTACTTTCATTATTACTGACTAAATACAACTGGTAGTTTCAAAATAACCAATTGATTTTACATCTTAATAAACAGATTGTATCAATTTTTCATATAGTTTTAATTTATTGATGAAAAGGATGAATCTAAACATTTATCTATTAAGCTTGGTTGTAATCCTAACTTCCCTGACATTCATGTATCTTTTGTTAAATCATTTGCATAACTTAACATTGCCTTTTCCCATTGTAACCTTATGGGTTGCTCATAGATACAAGGTTTTAAAGAAGGCTAGGTGATTATTAAAATTACCAACTTACTGACAGAGCTGAGTTAGATAATTTTAATTCTACCTACCACTCCACCCCACTAATAGATGAATAAAAATACTACTAGAGTAATATTTGAAAATGTTGCCATTATTTAGCTCCTTTTGGAGAATTTCAACTGACATTTTTTCCCCTAAAGAGTAGTTTGTTTGTTTTTTTTAATTTTATTGAAGTTTAGTTGATGTACAATGTTGTGTTAATTTCTGCTATACAACAAAGTGATTCAGTTATATATATGTATATCCTTTTTCACATTCTTTTCCATTATGGTTTATCACAAAATATTGAATGTAGTTTCCTATGCTATACAGTAGAACCTTGTTTTTTATCCATCCTATATATAATAGCTTGAATCTGCTAATCCCAAACTCCCAATCCTTCCCTCCCCCATCCCCCTTGGCAACCACAAGTCTGCTGTCTATATCTTTGAGTCTGTTTCTGTTTCATAGATAAGTTCATTTGTGGTGTACTTTAGATTCCACATATAAGTCATATCATATAGTATTTGTCTTTCTCTTTCTGACTTACTTCACTTAGTATGATCATCTCTAGGTTCATCCATGTTGCTGCAAATGGCATTATTTCAATCTTTTTATGGCTGAGTAATATTCCATTGTGTGTGTGTGGGTATATCACATCTCCTTTATACATTCATCTGTTGATGGACATTTAGGTTGTTTCCATGTCTTGACTATTATAAATAGTGCTGCGATGAATATAGGGGTGCATGTATCTTTTTGAATTATAGTTTTGTCTGGATATATGTCCAAAACTGGAATTGCTAGATCATATGGCAACTATATTTTTAGTTTTTTGAGGAACCTCCGTACTATTTTCCATAGTGGCTGCACCAATTTACATTCCCACCAACAGTACAGGAGGGTTCTCTTTACTCCACATCCCCTCCAACATCACAGCCTCACACCATACACAAAAATAAACTCAAAATGGCTTACAGACTTAAATATAAGACATGACACCATAAAACTCCTAGAAGAGAACATAGGCAAAACATTCTCTGGCATAAATTGAACCAGTGTTTTCTTAGGTCAGTCTCTCAAGGCAATAGAAATAAAAGCAGTGATAAATAAATGGAACCTAATCAAACTTAGAAGATTTTGCACAGCAAAGGAAACCATAAACAAAACGAAAAGACAACCTATGGACTGGGAGAAAATATTTGCAAATGATATGTCTGTTAAGGGCTTAATTTTCAAAATATACAAGCAGCTCATACCACTCAATAACAACAACAAAAAAACAGGCAAACAACCCTGTCGAAAATGGGCAGAAGACCTAAATAGATATTTCTCCAAAGAAGACTTACAGGTAGCCAATAGGCACATGAAAAAATGCTCATCATTGCTAATTATTACAGAAACGCAAGTCAAAACTACAATGAGGTACCACCTCACAGCAGTCAGAATGGCCATCATTAAAAAGTCTACAGGGGCTTCCCTGGTGGCGCAGTGGTTGAGAGTCCACCTGCCAATGCACGGGACACATGTTTGTGCCTCAGTCCGGGAAGATCCCACATGCCACAGAGCGGCTAGGCCCGTGAGCCATGGCCGCTGAGCCTGCGCTTCCGGAGCCTGTGTTCCACAACGGGAGAGGCCACAACAGCGAGAGGCCCGCATATGGCAAAAAATAATAATAATAATGCTCTAAAAATTTATAACAATCCACTTTTCATAATCTATGGTAAAGGCATCATCAAGAAAGGTAGAAGAGATGATTTTGCAAATACTATCAAAACTCACCTTCTCAGTAGTATGCCCACTTGTGTAATGTCCTGGGGTCTCATCATCCCTTCATATACATCAGACAATCAACACTTGAAAGCTTCTTTAAAATCCAGTGGTCTGTTGGTACGAGGGATAAGGCCCAGGACCTCAACATTCCTCTTAAACACCAAACTCCCATAGATAAACTTGAATATCCAATATAGACTCTAGCACTGTACACATAAATATATCTGAATAACAAAGGTGATTATAAAACTGCAAAAGATAAATGTAATATGATGAGAATACTACAGTGTAGAATTTAGCTAGGAATAAAATCACTTCCAGAGAAGCAAAGTGAAGAGACGTTACAGATTAAAATAAGTTTGAAATATTTACTGATTAATGATGTTTCTCACATAAACCAAAGTTCTGAGTATAAAAAATAAGATCTTTCTAAAAAAATCAAACAAAAAACCAAAATCAGATCTTTCTAATATTATAGTTACTTTTTTCAAAATGAACAATATGGAACACACACACTGTTACACTTGTTATTTCTTATATTTTTTCCTTTAATTTAATTAGTGATTCTTTTTGAATTTACCAGTCTCGAGGTATCAATATGTCTGCCTAGGTCCTGTAGGATAGAACTCCCTATCAGTCCTTATGTAGCTATCTCGGCTTGGTTTCCTAACATCAGGGTTGACAAACGTCGTTTTATTTTATTCTGGATTTGGTTTATTTCAACCCTAGTTCTCCACCATCGGTAATTTCAACCATAAAACTGGACGGTGGCACCATTTCAACTCCATTTCATATCTGGATAGTGTATTTCTGGCTTTGGCTTTATTTTGGTGCCAAGTTTTAAACCACTTACAATGTGTGAACTATATAGTGGCACCAACTCACATCAATGTATTTATATTTGTGGCCTTCTTTTGGTAAGGTATTTATTTCTGAATTATAAATCCTTCTTTGGTGTCAACATGACTTAAGTATTTATTACATTTAAGTGTATCTAATATTTCTATGTGTTGAGAAGTTATTAGAGATTTTGTCATGTACTCAGTTCACTGCCTACCACAAGGAATCTTTTCAAAAAGTGTCACTGGATTAGAAAGTAGAACTTTATTTAACTATTGAAGCAAACTTTGAATTTCCACATCAAATATGAACATGCAAATATGGAGGGATTATCAGTAAGAAGCAACTGAAGTATGACTCTGCTTCATATAATGACTGATGCCAAAAGCAAACTTCAGAGCTCTCACTCCTCCACATCTGTCTCTCTCTCTCTCCCTCTCTCTCTCTCTCTCTCTCTCTCTCTCTCTCTCTATATATATATATATATATATATATATATATATATATACATACACACACACCAACAGTAGCTCTGTATTTAAAAAGTGACAGTAACCAGTACCCTTTTAGAAACTACCTGCTGACAGTCCACATGGATCAAAGAAATTCAAGAAGTGGGCCTCTCTGTAGCTCTCAAGAATTTCCTTTTTAAAGCTGATGTCATCTGTTTATGAAGCATCAGGAGAGATATTCCTCTTACTTAGTGCCTGGATAAATTAAATGCTCAATAAACATTTGTTGAATAAATTAATAAATTTGAAATTGAACATGCAATTGAATAAGAAATCACATAAATAAGTGTCAGGGTTTTCACCCAGTGTCTTCCTAGAAACACAATTTAGAATTTGAAAGAGGCAGTCAATTTGGGCTTGCCCACACCCTTGTCCAAATGTTTACAAAGTTAAGTGTTAAACTAGTCTCATGAAGCAGTTGTTTTAATAGTAAAGTTAGATTGTTTTCAGGCATTGCAACTTTTGACATATTGAAGAAATAAAGATGTTGCCACACAAAAAGCTATTTCCAAAATGTTGATTAACTTAAATCAGTATAGAAGAGACCTAACCATTCTTGCCCTTGATTTTTTATGTGCCATAGGCAAAATTGATTATCTCTAAGAACTTTAGATGTCTAAAACAGTGGTTTAGTGTGCCCCATTATACTCGGCTTATTACCATGTATCTACTCTCCTCCATTTAATTCTGTTATCAATATGCATCTTTTTATTTGAGAATATTTCTTTAGTATGTGTCAGAACCACCTGGAGGACTTGTTAAATACTGATTGTTGGGACCCAACTCTAGAGTGTCTGATTTAATGGTTCTCTGGTAGGGCTTGAGAATTTACAGTTCTAACAAGTTCCCAGGTGAAAATAATACTTCTGGTAAAGAGACCACACATGGAAAATTATTGCTTTAGGCCTGTTGCTATGATTTGATAAATTTAAAAATAATTATTTAATCTTGTTATTAGAGTTAGTTGGAGGAAAGGGAGTCATCATTGCTATATATAAACATGTATCAGTAATGACAAATGACATTGTACTTTTTAAATTTTTAAAAAATTTTTATACAATTTTTAAAGGTTACACTCCAATTACAGTTATTACAAAATATTGGCTATATTCCCATGCTGTATACTACATCCCTTTAGCTTATCTTACACTCAATAGTTTGTACCTCCCACTCGTTCATCCCTCTGTATCCCCTCCCCAACTCCCCACTGGTAACCACTAGTTTGTTCTCTATATATGAGAGTCTCTATTTTGTTATATTCAGTAGTTTGTTGTATTTTTTAGATTCCATATGTAAGTGATATCATACAGTATTTGTCTTTCTACATCTGACTTATTCCACCTAGCATAATGCCCTCCCAGTCTTTTTTTTTTTTTTTTAGAAAATTGATCATATGTCTTTCTTCTCCTGCATTAAAATAAAATTTTACATTCAAAATTCACTCATTGAGCTTCCCTGGTGGCGCAGTAGTTGAGAGTCCACCTGCCGATGCAGGGGACACGGGTTCGTGCCCTGGTCGGGGAGGATCCCACATGCCGCAGAGCGGCTAGGCCTGTGAGCCATGGCCGCTGAGCCTGCGCGTCCGGAGCCTGTGCTCCGCAGCGGGAGAGGCCACAACAGTCAAAGGCCCGCGTACCACAAAAAAAAAAAAAAAAAATTCACTCATTATTTTGGAATGTTATTTCATAAATAATCTAGGAAAATAAAAATATAGATAAGAATTTTTAGTTCATCCTTAATGCAATTATACTATATTTTATATTTCTGTTACAACCAAGAGAATGCAAATGCTATTAGATAAACAGTTTGTCACAATTATGTTTATCCATAAATCATTTTTTACCTTGGAAAATTGTCTAAACTTCATAGTTAGAAGGTTGCTTTTCTTCCTTTGTGCTTAGCTACAAATTTAATTAGATGCAATATCTTTTCCCCCTTACAAAGTTGTTTGTTTTTGTTTGGTTTTTGTTTTTGTTTTTGTTTTTCATACTTAAGTGACAGTAATTAAACTGTCAGTGAAAGGAACATTTAGAACACATACAAGAACATAACACATGTGTAAATTTTGGTTACTCTGCTATGCCAAGTACAGGAAAACTGTGATATAAATGATAATGATAGAACAAAATAAATTGCTTTGAGGATAACTGATTTTAGATAGCAATTGCAAAATCTTTTTTTCCAGCTACTCCACTCAACTCTGATGTTAATATACATCTGTCTTATTTGTTTGGGAATTATTATCCAAATATAAATATCTATCAAATCCAAGTATCTTTTGTACTACAAATGTCAAAACATTGTATTTCTGAATATGGTATTCTAAAGAACCCACTGTTGGCTAGAACATTTGTTATATGATTACAGATGCTCCGTTTATTTATTCACTCATACAATAAACACTTATTAGATTTCTGTTGCACATTAGGAGTTTTACTATCTATGATATGCAAACACAAGAATTATGTTATAAATTTCCTTGAATATATTAACATAGAGAAACTTGGAAGCAAGTAATTTCAAGCCAATTTGAGGAAAATATGAGGATAAAAAAATCATCAAAGATTTTTCTTACTTTTTTTCTATGACTTAATAAAATAATTTCCATTGTTATCCCTGTTTTTATTTCAATATCCAAGTGTAACATTTGATTAAGTTGCAGATCAAGAAGTTGTACGTAGGCTGTTTGGCTCCAGAATCAGTTCTTTTAAGCACTGCACATATAGCTCATAATCTTTCTACTTGCAGAAGGAAGTCTGAGGCGTTATGTGATCACAAAGAAACAACCCTGCCAAGAGAATTCAAAGAGTAATGTTTTATAGAAAGATGGTACTTAATCTGGGTCTTGAGGGATGAGAAATACATGAGCATTGATAAAACATAGAAATATAAAAAATTAAGGAGTAAGGGGAAAGAAAAGTAGTTTAATGTGGAACAACTGACAGAGAAAGAAAAAAGTGTTGAAAGATGAGGTTGAGATTTAGGTAGGCATAAGTTTCGTGTAACATCTGTATGCAAATAAAATAGGTTTAGATGATGATTGAGGAGGAAGCAAGTGCACAGTTAAAAATATAACAAGACAAAACAGTGACATGGGCAGTGTTGGCATGAGAATCAGGAGTTACATATAAATCCCCATCTAGTGTCTCTATCACAGTGCATAAGATATAAACAAGTCACTTATTTTTCAACGTTCCTGTCTGTAAAATTATTGAGCTTGATGTTCTTTTCAGATCCTTTTCTATAGAAGGATCACTTTTATTGAGGCAAAAAAACATGGATGTGCTTTTCTCTTTAGATGTGTATTGTGTGAATAAGAATGATTGCAACCTATTAATTCCTCTCTCTCTCTCTCTCACACACACACACACGCACATTAAAAACTACCAGCAAATGGGTTAAATTCCTTATATACTATCAATATCATTAATAATTTTAAATGATGTTTATTTCTTCCATTGATGCTATTAGGGATGAACAAATTATGGAAACTAATGTAACCTAAAAATAGCAGGGGATTTCATGTGCAATCCTCCAACAGCTACGTGAGAGTCATGGGAGGATTTTAAGTGGAGGTGTGATGATTTGGCTTGCAAAAGATCATTCTTGCTACAGTCCATTGTATAGGTCTTTCAAAACTACTTTGCCCTGAAGATCTTCTAAGAGGAAAATGGAGGAAGTTACATTTAAAACCTTTCTACCCATCTGAGATTATTTAGGTTCAGTATTAGATTTCTTTAGGTTAATGTTGAGCAATTATTTTCTTAATTCAGAGACATGATTCACAGGGTTATGGTGTGGATTAAATTGAGTTAGATAAAAAGGGCATCATAATAGTGTATAATGGTAATAGTTTACCTCCTTCCCATTTTCATGTAGTGTTTAGCAAAATGCCCAAAACACAGTAATGGTTGGGGGAGAGCTCCATGAGGGTAAGAGCTGACTAAAAGTAAAAGAAAATTGCATTAGTTTGAGCATAAATTTCAACATAATGTTACCTTACAAACAACAGAAGTATTCTTGTTAAATCTTTTTATCCATCCAAGAAACACTGAGAACTACTTCTTAGGGATTAACCTTCAGTAAGAAGCTGACTATAGAATTCTGATCAAAAAATAATGAACATTCATGCTGAATTGGAGTCTTCCTGAATTCACTTTAAAAAAAGTATAAAACAGGTTATATCTGAAATGTTATCTATAAAAATTCAATAAGATTTTAAAATTAATATATTAAGTTTTAAAATAAAAATAAATGATATTGCTCCCATTGTAAAAGTTAAACATGCTTATTTTAGAATGTGGAATAGTAGAGGTTATAAACCTGTATTTATTGAGTTAATTAAATGTCGACAGTTACTGCCCTGAACTCAAGGGAATGGAGGTGAGGTTTTCTCAATCTTTTACTCATTCTTCAAAAATGCCACAACAACTATATATCAGTTTTAGAAGAACAGCAATGAAGATTAAACCAATAATGACTGAAAAGATTGTTTTCTGCCCTCCAGCAGGTGATAGTTTATACATGAAAATAAACATATAACTATATTTCCAATATAAAGTGTGGGAAATAGAATCACACACTATATAAGGGTTGATATGGATATGTGTTTAATGTATCTTTATCCAAAGATGAAAAAATAAAGTGAACGTAGGTAAATAATTGTTTATTTCTGCAAATTATCAATGATTCACTTATTTCATTCTCAAGTGCAATAGTTGGCATTCATTATTCTAAAACTGTCATGGAATTCAGTAAATGCTAAAATACATATGATAAATTGTGTTATATCAAATATGTAAATCTGCAGTTACCTTTTTAAAAAGGAATGTAATGAGAAGACAAACAGTGCAACAGATGTCTAATTGTTCCAAAATTGTATTTTTTCTAGTTCAGATTTATAAAATGAATTCATTTTTGCTGAAAATATGAGATTTCCCATTCTATACATAAAATTTTAAATTGTATGTAAAGAGAATATACATGGCATATTTATGTAGCATGAGAATATTTTCTGGAATTTGAAAACTAATTTTTAATTTTTTCCTACTGACTAGATCATTTTGATGGTATTACTGAAAAATTCACACAATCCTAGTTGTGAGGAGTGTCTATATGTGTGTCTTCATATCTATATATTAACAAAATATTTGAAAAGTCATACAGAGGATTAAAATCACTTATAAATGCATTTATTATTTGAAAATTATATACTTGAGAGCACACTCTTGAAGATATATGGTTTGAAGATTTGTTTTTATTGTTATTTTAGCCAATTTTCTTTCTTTCTTTCATCTAGATGTTTATATAGATATGAGGTTTTACTTTCTGTCATATGGAGAATTAATCATATTGTCTTTTCTTCAAAGTAATAGTTAGGTTATATTAATAGGATCCTCTTTTTTCTCCTAACTTTAAATCTTGTTGGATAAGGATGAAACTACACCCTGAGAGAAGATTTCAATACTGTGCTTGAAACAAAAATGATAGTTTGATTATTTCAAAATTTCTTCATTGTTTTCTTACCTATATGTTAGGTGTCTGCAAATAAACCCTACTCCAGCATCTTTTGCTATATTTTTGGTTAAAGTTGCCAAGTTAATTTAAACAACTTCTGGTTCATAGTACTGTTCCCACAAAATCCACCTTCCTACACTTGGTATGCCTACCTTGTCAGCCCTCAACCATGAAAACCATGTTCCACGCACTTTTCCCTTAGGTCCCACTAGAACACAAGATACATAAACGGAGAATTGTTATCTTTTTTCTTCATTGTAGTATCATTAGTTCTTATTATGTTCTTGACATATAGTGTATGCTTAATGTATAGGTATTGAATAAATGAAGGTCCCTGGCCTCTCACCAATCTACATTGGCCCTGAATTTATTTCTTTATCAGTACATGTCTCCTAGACCTCATCTATTATTCCTTCAACTCAGCTGCATTTTCATCACCTCCCAATTTAAGTCATCCTAATCCTATTTCAGCTCAAAGTCCAGGGATTTACCTCCTTTACTTTCATTGTAATTAGTGGTTTTTATCTAACACCTATCTCCTACTTAGGGTATTTAATAAGTTAAAAAATACCATCATTAGGACATCTAAAGCTAGAAAGGCAATTAAAACATATATAGTACATTGTTACTTGGCCTGCATTTCTTAGTTCAATATAGGATTAATCCATGGAAGACCTTTAGGGAAATTCTGATTAATTGGCATGGAAATGTTGCATAAGTCTAAATTTCATCTGATTATCAAAAAAATCTATATCTTCACCAAAGCCAGTGATTTAGCTTAGTGATCTGGAAAATTTTGATCATGATCCACAGGAACAATACACTCTTTCTTCATCTTGACCTAGTACACATACATATACACACACGCACATATATGTTGATTATTAAAAATTACCCGTATAACAAATGAACCCTACTTTCATTTTCTATTTTAATATATTCTATCTTATCATTTGAATTAAAATGCTGGTTATAGATTATTAAACAAATTCTGTAGCCCTGAGACAGTTTATATACTGCAGTTTTAAGATCACTGATCCACTACAACCTCTGTATTTTAAAAATAAGGAAAGACACTCAGACAATTGAATTAGATTAATAATGATGACATCACATTCTTATTTTAGCTAAAACTGATTTGAAATTCATTTGTAAAGGAATGATACTCAGCCTTAAAAAATTGTTATTATAATATAGATACATGGATAATATTTACTCTGTAATAAGCTTATGAAAAATCATTATATCATAGTACTTCCTATAACAATGTCAAGTACCATTCAACACCTCTCTTATAAGATTTCCAAATCATAAAAATATAAGCTGTTCAACTTTTAAATATGTATGTGAATAATTATTTGCATTTACTTATTTCTTCCAAGAGGATGGTCATAAAGGCTCTTTCATTAGTCACATAACTGCCTACAAAGTGGAAGATTTCCTTCTTTTTGTAGCATTTTAATAATACAAAGTGAGTAATTTATAAATTAAATGCAGGCTTTTGGTAGAGTACATATGGATATAGATCTCGAGAGTTGCTATTCTGAGTTTTCTTTAATTCTTGAGGAAATAAGATTCATAATTATGATGCACCCAAAGCTGACGTTTACAGTAGAATCTGTATTTTTTCTCATATATATGTGAAATTATATGAAGCCAGAAATGTGTTTATAACTGGTTTCATATCAGAGTTATTTATGCACAAGTATACAATTTAAAACTTTATTACACCTGTGATCAAAACTTTGAATAGTTGTTCATTACATCTATTGCATATGGTTGTTGTGAGGATTAAGTACAATTTTATATAAAGACTACCCCTAGCTAGTGCTTGGTATATAATAAATATTCAAGAGTTATCTATTCTTTTCTCTTTTGTTTAGAAGTTTGGAAGTAAAATGTTAAGGATGGTTCTTAAGAATTGTTTTTTCAGTGGGTACAAAGTTTCTTTTATGAAAGATGATTAAGCTCTAGAGATCTGCTGCACCACACAGTACCTATAGATAACAGTATACTATTTGGAACGTTTTGTGCTTAAACAGAGAGTCAACCATTCCTAGACTGACTGGAAGGATTAATAGGAGGGCCAGTGGTGCGATGACTAACCTGTCTGACTCTAAGGATTACTACTAAAACTAATGTAAGATGGTAAAATTACAAAATGAAGTAAAATAGCATGCTTGACAGAAACTTAAAGTATGATATGAAAAGGGAAAGAAAGGGAAGATAGATTTATCGCACAAATATGGATTTATTCAACCATTATTTATTGACTATACTTTAGGTATTAGTGTCTTGCCAATGTCTGCAAATTCAAGACAGAGTAAGACATTATCCCTGTCCTCCATAGCTTGCAGCCCAGTGGTGTTGGGAGTGATGTATTTGTAATACTAGTGTAAAAAGTTTATTAAGGGATCAAACGGGTAAGTTACAGCTTTGGTTTGCTCTCATCATTGCCTTCAAACGAGGTATTTCAATCACTTGCTTCCAGTCTTTAGGATATCTCAGATGCATTCAGTAATTTAGAATTGTCCAATTGGGGAGGGAGGTGCCATGCTCCCCTTCTTGCAGTCATTCCAGGTATCTAGAACAGTTCTTTTGGAGACATTATCTCCCCTTTGAAGATGGAGCAATGATGGACACAATTGAGGTATCAGTAATCAACAGAGTATATCAGCAAAAGTGACAGAATGAATGAAAAGTTTTTGTTACAGTTCTTGTATGTCATCCTCAAAAATACCAAAACAGTTTGGCCCTTTGCAAAGAATGAGTCTCGACAGGCCACCACACTGTGCTTCATTGTCTGAGTTTGCTCCAGCAAACAGGTGGAAAGAGACAAATATTTGTTCCTTGGATATAACTGGACAAAATAGGTTCATCAGGTGAGTGTCAAGTATCAGTGTTCTCTTTTCTACAGGAGGATAGAAAATCATTGTTTGGATAACTGAAATGAGGCACTGAAGAGTTTAAGAAGAATGCTAAAGGGAATGAGTTTTTTTAAATTTATTTATTTTAATTTTTTATTTTTGGCTGTGTTGGGTCTTCATTGCTGCACACTGGCTTTCTCTAGTTGTGGCAAGTGGGGGCTACTCTTTGTTGCCGTGTGCAGGCTTCTCATTGTGGTGGCTTCTCTTATTGCAGAACATGGACTCTAGGCACGCAGGCTTCAGTAGTTGTTGCACATGGGCTCAGTAGTTGTGGCGCATGGGCTCAGTAGTTGTGTCTCATGGGCTCTAGAGCACAGGCTCAGTAGTTGTGGCGCACGAGTTTTATTTTGTACCCAAAATAGGTAAAGTATAGAATATAGGTTTTGTACCTTACAAGACTAGGAAACCACAGGCAAAGGTAAAGGGCTTAGGTAACTAGGAAATATTGCATTTTTCTCTAACATGGATTAAAAGAGGGGAAACCTGGCTGTTGTGTTGTGGGATAGTATTGATGACTTGGTTTTAGATTTATGAAACATGGTCCAGGATGATTGTTGAATGATGAACTGCTGACTGAGAATTTGTGTATATTTTGAGACATAGGAAAACTGGTTTGTTTAGGGCCTAGCTAACCATACTCATATAATGATTTGACACTTCAATAATGACCAAACCCCGCAATAACATGTTCATCTCTGCTTGCTTTGTGTCAGACTTAAACTTCTGACAGCTCAGTGGATTTGCTGATTACATCTTCCTCAGCTTGTGAATAACTAGAACTTATCTCTGTGTAAGAATAATTTATTTATGAGTTTATATTTGTACTAAATGGGAACAGTATCATCAAGACTGATGAGTTCCTATTACTGCATGCACTTGCAACAGAATTTGCTACAAAAACCTGGGAAAATCCTTGCTGCAAGCCCTGAGTCACCTGCAAAAGGAGATAATTTTGAAAGAGTCAGAGTACGTGGTACCACCTTCAAAATTGAAGGCCTATGCCATTCAGTTTCTCCAGAAATCATTTATAAGTTACAAAAGAGAAAAGGTAGAAAGCATGAAGCATCTGCCTGATATTCTTTTAATATCTTAATTTTGTCCTGAGAAATTACACATCTGTGTTACTTTGTAAATACATACATACATATACACATATATGAATATATTGTATACACACATTATAACACACACACACACACACATAGAGGGAGAGACTGAGAGAGAGAGAGCGAGAGAGAAATCTCAAATTTTTAGTTACCCTAAGAAAAAAGCTATAGTTTTCACTGTTAATCATTTCAACTATAAAAAAGAATTGAATCACCTTGGTCCTTAGAAGCAGAGAACAGGTCATGTCTTCAGAGCTTCACAATGGAAGAGTCACTCTTTATCAACTGTACCTAAGGCAGGGGCAAAGTCTACTCTTGAGACCTTAAAGCAAAAGGAAAAGAAAATCTTTCACGCCTAATGGTTAGAAAAAAGTGAACAGAGTCTCTGACTTTTACTTAAATAATTTCTTAAGAGAACTTAACCCCTTTCTAAAGATGGCAATCTCTTAAAGTTCTAAATTTTGTACTCAGGTAAAAGCTGAAACAGTGAATCAATGTAGGTGTACAAAGAAATTGGTATCTCTCAGAGAAACTTAGTTAACAATTTCCTAAAATAGAAACGTGAAGAATAAAATATAACAGTAAATTTAATAGTGCTTTGGGATGGAGCAGATCTAAATTTTAAAAAAGAGGGAAAATAAAAATCTGTCAAAAGGAAAATAGATAGAACTAGAATAGTAACAAAATATAATATTTGGTCTTACATCACCAGGTTGCAGTGGTTTAAAATGGGAAATGAATATCCCTATCACGTATTATAATGGTGGAGTGATATTAAGAGTAAAAAATATGTGCCTACTGATGATCCCAAATCAAAAATTAACTCAAAAATGTATTAAAGTCCTTATCTTAGGGATGGAAGTATAAAATTCCTAAGAGAAAATAGGGGGCAAAGTTTCATAACACCAGATTTGGCAGTGAGCTCTTGGG
Source organism: Mesoplodon mirus (assembly GCF_964341445.2). NCBI lineage: Eukaryota > Metazoa > Chordata > Mammalia > Artiodactyla > Ziphiidae > Mesoplodon > Mesoplodon mirus. Next base: position 29,035,495 of record NC_138976.1, on the reverse strand, counting down.
TATGATACCAAAAGTTCAGACAACAAAAGTGAAAATAGACATATGGGACTATATAAAACTTAAAAACTTCTGCATGGTAAAAAGTGTGAAAATGCTACCTATGGAAGGGGAGAAGATATTTGCAAACCATGTATCTGATAAGGGGCAAATATCCAAAATATAAGGAATTCCAACTCAATAATAAGAAAACAAATAACTGATTTTTTTAAAAATGGTCCAAGGACTTGATTAGACATTTCTCCAACGAAGATATACAGGTGACCAACAAGCGTATGAAAAGTTGATCAACATCAATAATCATCAGAGAAATGCAAATCAAAACCACAATGAGATATCTCCTCACACCTGTTAGGATGACCACTATCAAAACAAAACAAAACAAACAAACAAAAATAACAAAATACGGACTTCCCCTGGTGGCGCAGTGGTTAAGAATCCACCTGCCAACGCAGGGGACACGGGTTTGAGCCCTGGTCCGGGGAGATCCCACATGCTGCAGAGCAACTGGGCCCTTGCGCCACAACTGCTGAAACCCCTGCGCCTAGAGCCTGTGCTCCGCAACGGGAGAGGCCACTGCAATGGGAAGCCTGCACACCACAATGAAGAGTGGCCCCCTCTCGCCGCAACTAGAGAAGGCCCGTGCAGCAACGAAGACCCAAAGCAGCCAAAAATAAATAAGTTAATTTATTAAAAAAAATAATAAATAAAAAAGTAAAAATTGTTGGAGAGGATATTGAGAAATTAGAACCCTCATCCACTGCTGTTGGGAATGTAAAATGGTGCAGCCTCTATGGAAAACAGTATACAAGTTTCTCAAAAAATTAAAAATACTATTACCATATAATACAGCAATCCCTCTTCTGGGTATATATCCAAAGGAAATGAAATCACTGTCTTCAAGAGATATCTGCTCTCTCATGTTCATTGCAGCATTATTCACAATAGCCAAGAGGTAGAAGTAATCTAATGCCCATCAACAGATGAATGGATAAAGAAAATGTATATACATACAATGGAATATTATTCAGCCTTAAAAAGGGGGTCATTCTATCATATGCTGCGACATAGATGAACCTGGAGGACATTATGCTAAGTGAAATGAGACAGTTACAAAAAAACAAATATTGCCTGATTCCATTTATCTGTGGTATCCAAAGTAGTCAGACTCTTAGAAACCGAAAGTAGAATGGTGGTTGCCAGGGTCTGGAAAAAGGGGAAAAGGGAAGTTTTTGTTCAGTGGGTATAGAGTTTCTGTTTTCCAAGATGAAAACATTCTACAGATCTGTTGCATGTCAATCTGCATATAGATGACACAACTGTACTGTACATTGAAAGTTGTTAAGGTGGTAAACTTCATGTTATGTGTTTTTTACCACAATAAAAAAGAATACATATTGCCCTTCCCTTTGATACAAAATCTACTGAAAATTATGAATCAAAATGTGAAAATTCAAAAAAGAGATTTAAAAATGTATATTATATATATGTAAAACATACCATAATAGATTCTGATGACTTGAAAGGAACAAATGCATTGGTGAGAGTGTACAAAATATACTATTATTGTAATGTGGAGACTGTCCTTTTGATAAATAACTAGACAAGCATTTGCTGATTTCTGTGCTTCCAATCTAATGTATTTTTGTCCTCATAAGCCTTGTATCCTAGGATGCTTCATATATCAGTGGCATCTTTCCTTTCCCATATACAGATTTAATTATTCAATAATCAAAACCCATTCTCAGAAATTGTTTTTACTTTATTATCTCTTGAACAACATTTATTCAAGTAGCTACATATTAAGTTGCCAAAGTCATTACAAGGTGGAATAGCTTAATGCATTCTACTTTTGGTGAATTATGTTTAGAGAGGGTGGCAAAATTAATTCCTCATATCATGCAGAGTTTTATAGTTTTTACTCATATAGTTTTATTCATAGCTCCTCTCCCTTTTCTAAAGCTAATGGAAGTTTCAAGAATTGAGCCAGGGGAAAATTATACAAATCATTTATCTCATCAATCTTCTAGATATGATGAATTTAGATTAATCTCAAGCTCCAAATACCTGTACCATAACACCAATCCTAAATAAATAGTAATCCTAAATAATGGAGTAAAGCTGAATTCAACAAATATTTACTGATTACTTTATATTAACCTGCATAGTGTTCCTCTAGGAACTGGAATAGAGAACTGAGTAATACTTGACCTCAAGGAACTTTGTGTAAATGGGAGATAGTGTGTATATATATATATATATATATATATATATATATATATATATATATATATATATATATATAGAGAGAGAGAGAGAGAGAGAGAGAGAGAGAGAGGCACACACACACACACATACACATATATACACATACACACGTACAGGGGGGTGGGAGGGAGAGGGAGAAAAAGAGAGGTAGAGGTAGAGAGAGAGAGAGAGAGAGAGTATATTATCACTAAGGAAGAATTCAAACAGAAGGAAGTACCTTACCCATAACAATGTGATATATGAAATATTACACAAGTATTTTATCAGATAATTATGTGGTATGTTGAGTAAGGACAATACTATACTCACATAGTAAGGTCATTCACTTACAAAAATTAAAAATAAATGAGTCAAATTGCTATTAAACTTTTAACTAATTTATTTTAAGAATATGTGTCTTATTCCATCACTTTACTTTTATTAAAATACTTGTATCATGTTATTGAAATTGCTACATCTCAAAGGATATTCTTAAATACACTGTAAGTCAAAATATTCACAGTTGAAGGAAATGTTAGAGTTAAATTGCATTTTTTAAAAGACTGATCTTTTAAAATATTAGCACCAGAACTTCAAAAGTGGTTCAATTCACAAGATGCCATATGGCCATTAATTTCAGAAACCAACATGAAAATATATGGGCTGAGTCAAAAAGTGAGGCAGAAACTGCATTAGAAAAATAAATAGATAAAAAATGAAAAAAAAAACCACAATAATTTCTCACAGTCTCTGGATGCTACTAAATTTCTAAAGGATGTGTTTGTGCTTTCTGCAAACTGATCCATTGACTCGCCAGTTGTCGACCTACATCAATCTATAACCAACTATATGTTTTTATATGTACAGCATATTATATAGCATACTATACATATAGTCATTTTGTTAATATGTTCTTTGCCCTGAGAAAGTGTATACTCAACACAGCAATGTTTTGAGTGAGTTTTTTGGAATCATTGAAAAAATGTGATATGAGCTTGATACTTTGCAGAGGAGGGAGCCATGTGTTTTGCACATAGTTACAGGTGAGCAATGAATGTAAGTCAACATTGTATTTTAAATACTTCACTAATTAAGCATTCATATATTTTGAAAGTTAAAAGTTTAGCAGAGAATGTAAAACAATTCTTAAATTGGCCAAAATCTCTTCAAGAAGAGTAAACCAATATTAATGTGGTGTTCGAGCTATTTGCACATAAATACACACACACACACAATTTAAATAGGGAAATTTTTTTAAAAGACAACAACCTTTAAAATAAGAGGAAACAGGGGCTTCCCTGGTGGAGCAGTGGTTGAGAGTCCGCCTGCCGATGCAGGGGACACGGGTTCGTGCCCCGGTCTGGGAAGATCCCACATGCCACGGAGCGGCTGGGCCCGTGAGCCATGGTCGCTGAGCCTGCGCGTCCGGAGCCTGTGCTCCGCAACGGGAGAGGCCACAGCAGTGAGAGGCCAGTGAACCGCAAAATAAATAAATAAATAAATAAATAAATAAGAGGAAACCATTGTGCCTTCTCCATTTATTCAAAGTTCTTCTAGGTACTTCATTAAAGATTTGAGCTTTCTTCTTAAATGCCTTGCAGTTTTGTTCATTTTATTTTGAAGTATCTAAATTTTTTATTTTTTTTTATTTTATTTATTTTATTTTTTTTAATCTCTGAAATTTTTGTTTACATTTCAAACTATTATTTGCTTAGTGTAAGATTCTCAATATATAATTTTCAACCAACCGCATTACTAAACTATCTCAGTTTTGCTATAGATGGTTCCCTTTTTCTCAGGTGAAAATCATATGTCAAATTTTATTTGTCTTCTGTAGAATACATTTAATTTATTTTTCTTAGCTTCTTTAAACATTTTAATGTAACTTTCAGAATAATGATAATATGATTTTTTAGCAACCATCCTCATACTGATCTTTATGATATTGGTTAAGGTTAGTAAACATCCCATTATTTTTGACTTACTAATTTATTTTTAAAAATCAAAAATGAAAATAACATTTTATCAAATATGTTTAAAGTATCTACAAGTATATTAGTCTGCTGAGGCTGCCATAATAAAATACCACAGACTGGATGGTTTAAGCAACAGATATTGATTTTTTTCATGGTTCTGGAGGCTATGATGAAGGTGTCTGCAGATTTGTATTCTGGTGAGAGCTATTTTCCCAGCTTGTGGGTAGATGGCTGCCTTCTACCTGTGTCCTCAAAAGGTCTTTTTCTACTTGGTTTGTAAGAATACAAGAAATATTAAGGAAATTAACACTTTATCCTATAGCATGAAACTGTTTCTTGGACTTTTAAAGTTTTTGTTAATGATTTTTTGGCATAAAGAGGTCTTAAATTCATCTATTTCTTTTAATATGAAAGTCTACAAGTGGAATGAGAAAGACATCCTTATTCTAAATTCCATAATCATTTGCTATCTTTTGGTTTAAGTGAGATCCCTCTCTTTATATATAGTTGATAGGTAGACAGATGATAGATTGATTGATAGATAGATAGATGCTTTTATGTGTGTGTGTGTGTATATATATATATATATATATATATACACAAACCAAGCATATAAGTATGCTTATTTAAATTTATTTTAACCATATGGGTATACTTATTTAAATTAGCTCAAATTACTGCTTTGTATAAAATGAGTACAGGGCTTCCCTGGTGGCGCAGTGGTTAAGAATCCGCCTGCCGATACAGGGGACATGGGTTCGTGCCCCAATCCGGGAAGATCCCACATGCCATGGAGCAGCTGGGCCCGTGAGCCATGGCCGCTGAGCCTGCGCGTCCGGAGCCTGTGCTCCGCAACGGGAGAGGCCACAACAGTGAGAGGCCCGCGTACCGCAAATAAAATAAAATAAAATAAAATGAGTATGTATTTTATAGTCTCATATTTCCTCAGTTTTCTAATTTGTAAGACAAAGCATCTCTTTAGTTATATCTGTGTTTTGAAAACATAAACTTTCATATCACATGTTAATTTTAAGAGGCATCTTGAATTCAAATATACTGAAATGTGAAAAAATTGATTTATTAGATTTAAGTAATGTGCTTTTGAACTGTATTTGAAAATAGATATGCATATAACAATCTATATGGAATATATAGAAATGGAAATACTATAAATATAGAAGAGATAGAGATACTCAGATCATAGTATGTATTCTGATCAGTTGATCAAATGACCATTTTCTGTTACCATACAACACATTTAAACAATTTACATTTTTAAAGCTATCATTATTCAAGATGCAAAAATTCTCTGAATAACCATTTAATTCAAATTTTTTCTTGGCAAATTTTACTAGTTAAATTTTAGGAGCTTTTTGGGAAAAAAATTATCTCTTGAGATTTCAATTAGAAAATTTTTAATTTAGATGTAAATTTCAAAAAGTACTTATCAACAATATTGAGACTTTCATATATAAACAAGATATATGTTTCCATTTTTAAATGTTTCTTATCCTGCATATGCAGAAAAATTTTATAATTTTATATTCTGTTGTTGTTCTTGTTGTCAGCTAATTCTCCATGGAGACCTTGGCTTGCTGGACATCTTTTGAGCAGATGCAATACAGATTTTTTAACAGGCTATCTTTTCAAAGTTATTTGTATATAGCTAACAGTCTTGTTAGATAGAAATAGTGCCCCCCTCTAGGGAAGAAGCTAGGTTTGTTTGCTTTCCAGGAAAATAAAGATATTGTCCTATTCTGGAACAAGGATTGTGAAGAATTGCTAGAAACCTTTAAAAGACTGGGGCTTCCCAGTTTAGTTATACAAGCAAAGCTTAATTTAGCTTATTTTGCAAAACAAAGGAGATTAACTTGACCTGGGTCTCTTCTTGCCTATGTCTCTGGAAATCATAGGCAAAAACTGTTCCCCAAAATTGATATGAGGTAAATGCTAACCAATTCCCTATCATTTAAGAAAATTCTAATATTGAAACCAATCAATGTGAAGAATAAGCAGTCATTGCCTCCTCACTAATACAATGTGCTTTATAACTCCACATCCATGGGTTCCACATTCTTGGACTCAACTAACCAAGCATGAAAAATGTTCAGAAAAATAATTCCAGAAAGTTCCAAAAAGCAATTTCCTGCAAGCCAGCAACTATTTACATGGGGTTTACATTGTATTTACAGCTATTTACATAGCATTTATATTGTACTGGGTTGGCCAAAAGGTTTGTTCTGGTTTTTCCATAAGTTGTTATGGAAAACCCGAAGGAACCTTTCGGCCAACCCAATATTAGGTATTATAAGTAATCTAGAGATGAGTTAAAATTTGTGGGAGAATGCGGGTAGGTTATAGGCAAAAACTACACCATTTTATATAAGGGACTTTAGCATTCAAGGATTTTGGTGTCTTAGTGGGGGTCATGGAACCAATGCCCCACAGATATGGAGGGACAACTCTATACCCCTGAGCTTTCCTCCATGTTTTGTTTTGAGTGTACTTGGTTCATGAATTTTCTTTTTGTTGTGTGCACAATGAACTTTTACTAATTACTTAAAATTAAAAAAAAATCAAGATTTCCTAAACTTTGACTTCCTCAGCTGTACAACACAAACCCACTTTGTGTGCAGCATCTATCTGGGCCACTCCACATCACACTTATTGGACTTGGGAGGTAAGAGGAACTGATGCAAACATGGAGCTCATGCTGCATGCTGTTCCATGATAATAAGTCCTTTGTCTCTGACAAGGAGTATCCTGTCTTCTACCAGAATCCATGGAACTGTTGCAAGCTCATTAAAATCTCAGAGCCTTTATAGTTCTTAACATGAATCTCTAGAATAATGATATCATTTTCATAGAATGGTAATTTTGTACCTATTTCCTAACAAGGTTTTTTCATAATTTGCTTCATTTATACATTCAAAACAATGTTGATTGTCAATGTTGACCATCAGTCTCAGTGTTCTCTTGTTTATTTTCCTTGTCATCTTCCTTACTTATTCATCAAGTTTATCATCCTACTTCATCTTTTCACCTCAAACCTTCTATATTTTCAACAGAATTGGTCCTATCCATAAGGCTTTCTAGTCATGTTTAAATACAGCCATTTTTGTTGTATTCTATTAAAAGTTACTAAATATATTCACAAGTATCTTAATTTTATACTAGATCCTATAATGGATACTTTTTAGTGGTGTGCTCTAATTTTGTTCTTTCAGTAGAGTATTATGTGGTAGCTTTCTCAGGCTATTTATGTTGAATATTAAGTTGCCCTTGAATAAGTTGTATATAATCAGAGTGCTTTGATATGATGTGTTAACTTCCCTTGTCTCTGCTCTATTTGCATTTCTGAGACAACTATTCTCTTTTTCTGTTTTGCAACTGTAAGTGAAGCTTGGGGTGTATAATTATAATTTTCTTAGGGCTTCATCTAATGTGGATTTTCCTTATAGAACTTTAGCTTTTCCCATTACTTCAATTCATTCATTCATTTATTACATATATATATATTCATACACATACAATATATTGAACATTTGTCAAGCACCAGACACTGTGTTATCTGCCAAGGATAAAATGGTGAATAAAACACACAGAGTCTCTGATCTCCTGGAGTATGTGTTCAAAGAAGTACAAAAAATACAATAGTTAAATAGTCAGATATATAATTGAAAATAATGTGAGAGATGTAAGTATAGAAGGGTAGAAAAGGCTGCTCTAGTTCTGGTGATCAGGGAAGTCTTCCCCAAGGAATTGACTGCAAATGATCCAAACTCAAGGAAAGGTGGGAGGAAAAATTTCCTGAAGAGTCAATGCATATGCAGTGGTATTAGACATAAGAGAGGATGTCCTGTTTAGAGAACTTAAAGAATGTGTGTGGGCTTCCCTGGTGGCGCAGTGGTTGAGAGTCCTCCTGCCGATGCAGGGGACACGGGTTCATACCCCAGTCCGGGAAGATCCCACATGCCGCGGAGCGGCTAGGCCCGTGAGCCATGGTCGCTGAGCCTGCGTGTCCGGAGCCTGTGCTCCACAACGGGAGAGGCCACAACAGTGAGAGGCCCGCGTACCGCAAAAAAAAAAACTTAATAGAAATAGAGTATCTGAAACCACCCCCCCCTTTTTTTTCAGCATTATGACTATTCAGGAAATTGGATTCACAATTTAAAATTTTTTCAAAGTAAATAATTTCCAGAGCCAGATGATTTTACTGAAGAATTTCTTAAATGATTAAAGGAGAATTAATATAAATTCTACACAATTTCTTCCAAAAACTAGGAGTGAACAGTTCTCAATTCATTTTATGAAACTAATATTAAAGTATTACAAAAACCTGACAAATACACTACAAAAACTAAATGTAAAGAACAATACCCCTCATGAGTATAAACACAAAAATCCTTAACATTAGCAAAGAACTTTCAACAGTATGTAAAATAATTATACACCATGTCAAGCTGGGGTTGATCCCAGGGATAAAAGACTGGTTCAGTATCCAAATATTAATTACCACCACATAAATTAATCCCACCACATAAAAAGTCTAAAGAAAAAAACGTGATTATTTCAAATGATGCAGAAAAGCATTTAATCAAATTCAACACCGATTCATGTAAAAACTCTCAGAAAAATAGGATTACAGGTAAGCATCCTCAATTTGATAAAGAGCATCTTCAAAAAACCTTCTGCTAACATACTTAATAGTGAAAGATTGACTATTCTCCTCTTAATAACAGTAACAAGGAAATTTGTCCACTTTCACCTCTTTTCACCACAGTGCTAGAAGTTCTAGCCAATGCAATTAGGCAAAAAAAAAGAAGAAAAAAAAGGAAATAAAAGATAAATAAAATAGTTTCTATTTGCAGATAGCGTTATTTTCCATATAGACAATGACACAGATCTACAACACTCCTGGAATTTATAACTGAGTTCAGCAAGGTCACATGATAAACATAAACATATATTTATCATAGGATACACATACAAAAATCAATTGTATTTATAATACTAGCAGTGAACATATTGAATACATATGTTAAAAATATAAAACTATTTACAATTACCTAAGGAAATACTTAGATATAAATAGGAGAAAAAAACTGTATACGGGGCTTCTTTGCTAGACACTTTAGATCACATTAGAAAAAAAAAATGTAGAGACAGAGAAGATTATATGTGTGTGCATGTGTGTATTCTTTCACGTTATATACTCAAGGCATCATTAAGTAAAATCAAATGTGGCAGGATAGTATTAAATTATGATCCCATTTATATAGAAAAACTTATGCTTTCAGTCTCAATGTATACCCACATATATAAATAGACTAGGCATTGGGTTGTAAAACTATGTATAACTTGTCTCTGGAGACTAGGACTTGGTGTTGAGAAAGAGAGAGAATTTGAATTTTAACTTTCTATCCTCCTGAATTAAAAAAAAAATAAATTCCACATATATTTTATTTTAATAATAAAATGCTAATTAAAATAATTAAGAATTTTTCCAACAAAACTCATTAATGTAGATAATTGCTTTACATCTCCCAAAGGAATACTTGCTTTCACAAAGACATTAATTTTTCTTGGTAGACTTTTCATATGTTTTGAGACAAATAATGTGATATTTAGTATATAGAATTCTGGTCCTATCAACAATCCTTAGGAATGTACACACGTGGTACCCATATATTCTGCAAGATAAGTTGAACTACTGGAAGTTTGAAGGTTTTCTGGACAATGAAAAATGTTTATAATATCTAGACAGGGAAATTGTACATTCTTAGTAGTTTGAGCTATTCTCAGTTATCCGGATAGTGAAAACACACAGTCTATACAATCCAAGTAGATTAAAGAACATCTATTATTGAGGAATATTGTGTAATTCCTTGTGAATTTATTAATTATTCTACTTTATAATAATATAGTTTGATCCGGTAACACTACCAGAGGAACTATCTTTTTTTTATTTTATTGAAGTATAGTTGATTTACAATGTTGTTAATTTCTGCTGTACAGCAAAGTGATTCAGCTACATATATATAATACATATATATATATATTCTTTTTCATATTGCTTTCCATTATGGTTTATCACAGGATATTGACTATGGTTCCCTGTGCTATACAGTAGGACCTTGTTGTTTATCCATTCTATATATAATAGTTTGCAACTGCTAATCCCAAACCCCCAATCCATCCCTCCCCTACCCCTTCTGCCCTTTGCCAACCACAAGTGTCTGTTCTCTATGTCTGTGAGTCTGTTTCTATTTCGTAGATAAGTTCATTTGTGTCATATTTTAGATTCCACATATGTGATATCATGTGGTATTTGTCTTTCTCTTTCTGACTTACTTCACTTAGTATAATTTCTAGGTCCATCCATGTTGCTGCAAGTGGCATGATTTCATTCTTTTTTATGGCTGAGGAGTAAGGAACTATCTTTTTGAACCATATATGGAAAAATATTTATCTTAGTTATATTTTACACAAAACTAATAGTAATGCTTGGAAATAACTGTCACCTTCTGATGAAAATCTCAATGCCATTTCATTAAATATGTAAACTCAGTATAGCATGCAGAAGCTTTGTGATTATGACCAACACTGTACATTGAAAATATAATATGCTGTGTTTGGAAGCACCTGAAAAGGCTCTCAATTAATCCAACATTTTAGTATCTATTTGCATAATCACCTCCCCTATAGCATGGGCTCACCTAGTGACACATTTCTACAAAATAAAATATGGCCAAGGTGATGGGAGGTTACTTCCAAGATTAGGTTACCGAAAACTGTCATCTTTCTGGCTTTCTCTCACTCTCTTGCTGATGAAACCATTTGCCCTATGGAGATGCTCATCTAGCAAGGAATGAAGAAAGGCATCAGGTCAGCAGTCACCAGGCAACTGAGATCCTCAGTCCAAAAACCTATGAGAAATTTAACCCTGTCACACAACCATGTGACAGATCCTTACGATGCCTGCAGTCCTGGCTGAGCCCCTTGATTGCAGCCTTGTGAAATATTCAGAGCCAGAAGACATGGCAGTCCATGCCTGGATCCCTGACCCACATAATTGTGATTTAATAGCTAATAAGTTTGGGGTAATTTCTGTGAAGTAAGTGAAAACTGATTATATTTTGGAAAGTAATTTCAGAGGATTTAATAAAAAAAACACCTAGACATTGGAGACAAAAAACCACTAGCTTTAAAAACTTATTGGAAAATAGAATATCAATATAACACAACAGAACCAATGACAGGAGTCATGAATTTCCCATTGTTCTCCATAATGATTATGCAGCCTTGAAATTATTTGGTTTACTTCTGAATAGTATGTTTTCAGAAGAATCTTGGGCCATATGAAGTGTTTCCAGAGGGTGTCCAGAATATGAAATATGTGAAAACTACACTGAAAGGGTAAAGCTTGTGAGAGTTACGATTAGTGTATTTTGAAGCTAAAAGCTACAAAAGCTAAGCTAAGGTGGTAATCATATTGCAGTATAACAGCTAAGGTGGTAATCATATTGCAGCATAAAATTGTATCAAATTAATACATTGTACACCTTAAAATTACACAATGTTATATAGCAATTACATCTCAATAAAAAAAAGAAGGACATTCAGAAATACAATTTTATTGATTATTTGTCATTTCATAGAGTGGATCTTAAAACAATTAGCAGGAAAACATATTATGGCTTCATATAAGAAAGATTTTTAAAGATTGACAATACTTATTCTGCTCAAAAATTGATTATCTTATGCATATGTGAACTCTTGACTACTAATATTCTTCTGGAAGTAGTAGGATGAACATGTCTTAGGGATAGTATAGAGATGAGTGCTATATTGAATAGGAAATTTACTAGATATAATTTAAAGTTTCATATAATTATTATTTTCAAAGAGACCTGTCAAATTTCCATGGTAAACAAATAATTAACATTAAAGTTTCCTAATTCTTATTTCAGGGCTTTAATATTTATTGAAAAAATCCATGTGTAAGTGGACCTGTGCATCTCAAACCCATGTTGTTCAAGGGTCAACTGGATATCCTATTGGTTCTGCTTCTCTGAAGAACCTAACTAATACACCTGCAGCCTATTAAACAAAGCAGTAGCCTTATAAGCCAGAAACAGAAGACTCTAGCTAGCCCCTCCTCCCCCCAGTTGAGCTTAGTCCTTCTACTGAGAGGCAGTATAACAACGTTTAAGGATGTGGGGTTTGGTGCCAGAATCACTGGGTCCCAGCCTGGCTCTATTAAATAACTAGTCATTAAACCTTGGGTAAATTATGAAACCACTCTGCTTTAGTTTCTTCATCTGTAAAATAGGAATAATGTGATATTAGTACCTGTATCATAAGGTTGATATGAAACTTATATTATTTAATTCATATAGAACACTTAGAATAGTGTTAAACTGACTAAAAGCTCTCATAGTTATTAGCTATTATTAGCCCCTGGTTGCATGTTAGATCTCATAGGGATATTTTAATGGAAATTTCTGTTATCTTTTTAAGTATTCACTATAAAAATTATTTTAAATGTTTTATATAAAAATTTCTAAATTCTAAAAGCATTATCTATAGCTCTACCTTTCTAATTCTCATTTATTACTTGGCAAGATTCTCCAGAGAAACAGAACCAATAGAATGTGTGTGTAGTATGTGTGTGTGTATATATATATATATATATATATATATATATATATATATATATATTTATTTATTTATATAATATCAATAACACAATAAACCAACTAATATATATATAGTCTCTAAATTATAATATCATTATTATTTAAAAAGGTTGAAATCTGTTTACAGATTCCCTTTTCCCATGGAGCCCTGTACTAGAACCCTATCATCCTCAGCTCCCCATCCCTTTTGATAAAATAAAAGCATCTTTAAAGAATTATCTTTCTAGTAGACCTCATTCCTTATTCCATTTTATCCTCAATATATTTATGTCAGTTGACATGTTTCACACTCTCTACACTTGCTCTTGCTTGAGGCATCAAAAAGTTCTTTGTTACCTTGTTATTCAGTATAATTTTACTTTATATATTTTGAGTTCTCCAACTTTGATACTTTAGTCTCTTTTCTCATAAATATGTGATGAAAAACTGCCTACAAATTAGAAATGCCTTAGCCAAAATAATTCATTATGGAATTTATAGTGGATTGAATGGTAGTCTCCAAAAATTCATGTCCACCCAGAAACTCTGAAGACAGCCTTACCTGGAAATAGGGTCTTTGCAGATGTAATTAAAGTAAAGCTTAAGGTGAGATCATACTGGACTACAATGAGTCCTAAATCTAATGGGAGTGTCCTTGTAAGAGACAGAATAGGACATACAGAAACACAAGGGAGAAGCTGATGGGAAGATACTGGCAGAGACTGTTGATATGTCTACAAGCCAAGGAGAGCCATGCTGGGAAGCCAGAAGAGCTAGAAGAAAGGCATGGAATTAATTCTCTCTGAGCCTCCAGAAGGAACAAACCCTTGTGACACCTTGATTTCAGACATCTGGCTGTCAGAACTGAGAGAGAACACATTTCTGTTGTTATAAGCCACTAAATCTGTGGTAATTTTTTATGGCAACTGTAGGAAACTAATACAGAATGCATTACATAAACATTTACAGAATAATTATGTTTCAGGCACTGATGTTTACATGGTATGTTACATTCAGTAAGACCCAGGCCTAGATGTCATTTTCTTAAGTTTAGTTACAATAAATTTGAGGAATGACAGTAATATAAATAGTTACAAATTACTAAGTAACTGAGTTCAAGCAGTGGAGTAGTAAAAAAGCTGCTTTTCTTTCTTTTTAAATTTTGCTACATATTACTTTGTTTCATTTACATTTATTGGCATTTCAATCACACTTCAGAGCTTTAAAATAGTGCCAGCTTCTTCTACAAATCACTAAAACCTACTGCTTGTGGGTATAGATTAGTGGCTTTAAAAAATATAAAGTGATATTCTCTTTCATCAGAGAAGATGATAGTACGTGAGCAGTTATGAATAGAATAGAATAGAGTAGAATAGAATAAAGTAATCTGAGTTGGAAGGAAAATATAATGTTTCTTTCCCTGTTAATTCAATGTTAACCAAGTAGAAAAAAATTATATATAAATAAACAAGTTGCTGGAACTCAAACGTTTAGCAGTGCTTCACAGCCTTGTAAGCTCAAGTAACAAATGAAAAATCAAACAAGTTTTTCAGGTTCTGGGAATATCTGAATCAGACATAAAATTTATCATCTCACCTTTCATATATATCATATATATACACATATATGTATATATATGTATGGACATGTACATATCTCAACTTTTTCAAGAAGACATTTTTGAAAACTGTATTAAGCATCTGTAGTATATGATTCTCTGTTTTCATACTTTCAGGCTAAAATGCAAATTTATTTAACACAATCTCTTTGGCTACTCCAGTTTAGAATTCAAGTTTTTTTTTGTTTGTTTTCATCCCTTGTGCTCTAAGCATGAAATAAAAAAAATCAATATATTTCCCCCACAATGTCCTCTCACTATTTCTTTTTTTTTTTTCTGTATCTATATATCTATATAAAAGACATAAAATAAACTTTGGAACTACTGTAGTCTGGATGTAAGCAGACTAGAGTAGTTCCTTATTATTGGAATAAAAAAGGTGGGATTGAGAAGAAATGTGTTTACAAGCTAAAGGGAAGTCTTAAAGCAATAATACACATTTTGAGGTATATAGCTTTCTCTAAATAGAGATATTGGGCATTTTAAAGAGGTTTGCATTTTAGAAGACTCTTCTTGTAGTTTTGGAGTGAACAATTAAGACCCTGCAGCAAAAATCTAGGAGAGGGGTACTGTGGCATGGATAAAGGGATTGGTAGTGGGGATGGATTGGATAGAACCCTTTCAAAAAGAAGGAGGCATGGGCTTCCCTGGTGGCGCAGTGGTTGAGAGTCCGCCTGCCGATGCAGGGGACGCGGGTTCGTGCCCCGGTCTGGGAGGATCCCACATGTCGCGGAGCTGCTAGGCCCGTGAGCCATGGCCGCTGAGCTTGCGCATCTGGAGCCTGTGCTCCGCAATGGGAGAGACCACAACAGTGAGAGGCCCGCGTATAACCAAAAAAAAAAAAAAGAAGGAGGCAGGGAAGAACCTAGCTGGATGCAAAACCACCAATGAATGGCAAATGGGGAAAAGCTCCTTTGTTCTTTTCTTGTTTAGTATTGGACCATTATGGAAGAGCATTCATTTTTATAAAAGTGAACTCAGGAGAGTCATAGGAATAATTTCAATGAGTTTTTCTAAATGTTTGGGCAGTGAGAAAAGGAAATTCAGTCATCACTGAATTATTCAGGGGATGGTTATCTAAGTGATGGACTTTCTCAGAATTTTTCTCCCTGTTTTCCATCTGTTGCTTACAATTGGTCATTTCACTGCTCATCAGTCTCCTTATCCGAGGGAAGGAAATTATTTTGAAACTCCAGTGTCTTTAAATGCTGCATCCTGTTTGCATCATAATTAAGATTGTGTTTGCTTTTGTGTCTCTGATTCCAGTAATTCATTTCCTAGCATCAAAGAATATTTTAGAGCAGGAATAGCTCTTGAAAATCATTTAATCCATTGCTACCATAAATGTTACATGAGTTGTCCTAAGTCACTTAGCTGGAAGGGGGGAAAAAACTGGATCAAACCCCATTCCTTCCACTGAGCTCACTATCTGTCTTTACTACATTATGATAACTTTGAAAATTATCTTTAAAAAATTGGTGCATTAGGCAATTTGTAGGTTTATCTTTTTACTGCTCAGATCCATGTCAGCTTCTCACAGAAGTTGTTTCATGTATCTTTATTTTATAATGCTGGCTTTGGCTGCCTCCTGTCAGACTTTATATACCTTTTAAGCCTGGCTTTGGATTTGCAAGCAAACTTTCACACTTCTTTCTCTTTTTTGGTTTCATCAAAACAAGCATGCGAGTCCTTTACTTTGAAGTTTATTTTTAAATTATGGGTCATCAACAGGAAAATAAAAACTGAGAAAAAGAACAACTTATTTAGAGATAAGTCCCTTCTTGAGATGGTAACTTGAGTTTTCTAAACTGGATATTTCATTAAACTTTTACTCTCTCTGTTTATTCCTACATTTGGGACTCTCATTTGCTCCCCTTCTTTCTAACCACACACTTTTCATTACTCCAGCATTTGGTTGGGAAAAATAATATGTGTCCTTTGCTTCTAGCATGACTGCCACATTGGGCGGCCTATACTTATTTGGGAAAATAAAGATTTAAATTTTAAAAAGTTGAAGTAAAGGACAAGAAGCTAACAGTAGCTGTGTCATAAGTATTATTTTTTCTTTGAAGGACATTGCTACATAGTGTGTGTGTATGTGTGTGTGCATATGTGTGTTTATTTATAACCCAGTTTCTATCTTGCAATTGAAATTAAATCGGTCACTCTAGGGAAGCAGAGTACCCTGTGTAGCATTTTATTAGACTGACATTCAGTAAGTCGCCTATCTCATTGCACTAACTTATAAATATTTTGCAAAGGATAGGAACCTGTTGCCATCTCATTAGTAATAATTGACACAAAGAACTGGGGTAGAAATACATATGTCAAAAGCCATTCAACATCCATTCAACAAATATTTATTGAAGTGCAACTATATTCCATTAATTAGTCTAATCACAGTAATGTGATATTTCATTATACTTTTCCATTAACCCTTTCCTTTTCATGAAACTAGCCAGCCTTATATCCTACTTCACCATTTCACAAACATGTCCAGATTGAGAAGATTACCATGTATTCTCAAAAGCCTTGCCTCCACACTCTTTGGCTTCCAGGAATGGCCTGTAAAACTGTACCTATTTTAAAATTTGATTTATGTGTTTTTATTAACATTTTCTTTCTTGGAATCACTCTTTCTTCCATGCCCATAGATACATTCAAAATAGAGAAGTGAACCAATATTAATCAAAGCCAACCAAGTGCCAAACTTCTAAATGTGACATCTTGTTTAATCTTAACTGAAAAAAGTAAGTATAATAACTTTTATTTTTTACAGATAAGAAATCAGAGGCTCAGAAAAGGCTTATCCAGTATCATAACACAAGCAACTGTAAAAGCTATTATTTGAACTATGATAAACTGACCCCAGCTTAAGGTCTTTTCCACACTGAGGCTCTTCACTACATTTCCTTACCTTTAACTCTGTATATATACATATATATGCATCAACGACATTGCATTTTTAGCTGAGAGGAGGAACCACGTGTAATTTAAACCTGTATCCCAAAGTGACAGAGTATTTTGCCAAATGTTGGACAAAATAAATGCTTATTAAATCAAGTTAAATTGAATAGTTTCTCAGTCTTATAAAAAAACTGAATTATATATAAAGGCATACTGAGAATCCTATTATAAAAAGGCAATAACAAGTCTCAGTCCTTAAGAGAGGTGAATGTGATTAATTTAAACATATAATAGGTACCTTGAATGGAGGAGGGGTAGAGGCCCAGTAAATAGCTAAGCCTCGAATTTAAGTGCTTAAATAGTTTACTGAGAAATGCTGCAGTGTCTGGGAATATTTATTGGGGAACAAAGCCTGACTCTGTTTTAAAAGTACTATTGCAATGACTGATAGACTCACTTTAGTTAATCAACCTGGAAAGTTTTGCAATCAGAATCAGAGCAAGATACATGGAAAACGCTAGAGTGGTTTTCTAATAAAGGTAAATAGGATTCCTTCATATCAAATGATGTGTTAGCTGTATAAGAAGGAGCTGGATCTTTTAACATTTCCACAAGTTATTGTTGTAGGATACTTCTTTCATTTGAACCACTGATTTTCAGTGCCTGAGGTAGATCAGCTCACTTGGGTTTAAAATGATCATGCCTGGCAGCCTTCTAATATGTAAAGGTTAAAGGTTAGTGGATGGCATCCCATGAGAAGAGTCTTACATTGCTTGGGAAAGAGCTTATATGTAGGCTGGCTTTTTAATTAATAGTAATTAATGGATCATGGGTTTCATCTGGTATTGACCAATCTGTTATTCTCTGCTCTGAGGCTATAGACTAAAGATATAATACATACCAGCCTTCAGTAGATGGATGTCATAGGCCTCAAAGGGATTAGGTCAATAAACACTGCTGGATTAGTAAAATTCATATCTATCACTCAAAAATCATAGCTAAGCATATGCATAATTGAAGGTTGATTGGTGATGTAATCATTTTACAAGCAAAATAACATCTTACTGTAAGAATTTTATAGAGAGAAAATACGTAATCCAATGATCAGTTTCTGTGTCCTCAATCAGGGGTATGTAAAATTTTTCTGTAAAGGGACAAATAAATATTTTAGGCTCTGTGGGCCATAAGGTATTTGTTGCAACTATGCAACTCTGCCATTCTAGCATGAAAGTAGCAAAAACAATATGTAAACAAATGATATGGCTGTGTTCCAATAAAAATTTACTTATAGAATTTATTCACAGAAACAGACAGAGGGCAGGATATGACCTGCAGGCCACATATGGGCTGCAGACCTTAACTTACTAATTCCTGTTCTAGACTCTGCATGTGATTTATCTCGTTTAATTCTTACAACATTTATATGAGCTATATATTATTATTATTACCATTATTATTATTTCTGCTTTAAAATGAGTATATTAAGGAACATAATGCTTAAATATATTAACATTCAACTTAAAAGTTGAACTATGATTTGAAACCATATTTTCTTACCCATTTTACTATACTTCTTCTTGTATGTGTTATTCTTTTGGTCAAATGTTTGTATTAGTTAAGGCTAATTTCAGCTCTGAACAACCAAAAATATAAAATATTAATAGCTTAATCAGGATAAAAGTTGATTTGTAATTTAAAATCAGATGAATGGCACAAGGTTGATATGAAAGCCAATGATGTCCAGAAATCCAAAATTTTTAACTTGTTTTTCTGTGATTTTCATTTGAACTTTATAACTTGTGATTCAAGAAGCTTGCTCTAGGCTCAGCTAACATATCCACACTCCAGACAGTAAGTAAGAGAAAAAGAAAGGGTGATACAAGAGAGCAATGTCATTTGCTTTAATGAAACTGCCCTGTTACATACAATGCATCCGTCTTTTCACATGACCACATTCAAGAAAGCTTGGAAATAGTCTTTAGTATAGGCAACTACATGCTCAGGTAAAATCACAGATTCTATTACTCTAGGAAAAAGGAAGAATTGAAATGAAGCATCTGGCAAGCTCTCACAAGAGTTATGCTTTCTCTGCTTAATGCAAGGCGAGTAGAAATGTGAGGTGGTACCTGAAATTTACCAAGCTACTATAAGGAGAACACAGCATATAGGCTTTAAATATGTGCTGCCATCTAGTCTTCATCATAGTCCAATGAAAAGAGTTTCAGATAGATTAAATAACTTTTCCAGATCCACACAGATAATAAAGAGCAGGTTCAATAAACAAACCCAGCTAAGTATAATATCCAAGTTCCTACCTTTTCAATAGAATAGTACTTTTTCAACAAGTTAGGGGTTTTCAAGCCAACTTGAGGATGTGTCAAAAAACTAAGATCAATAGAAAAACACTCATACTAATAAAATATCTCTTAAATCTTCTAAAGGCAAAGACCCAGTGAAACCAAAAATGGAACATTTGTAGAAATAATTCTCAATGAAGGGATGAAAAAAAGGGTCACTTGATGGAATTTGAGTTGAGATGAGGGAGAGGGGATTTTTTAATATATATTTTTATTAGAAGTAGATATGATTAAAACAAACCCAATAAAAATAAAGGTGAGAGGACTTCCCTGGTGGTACACTGGTTGAGAGTCCTCCTGCCAATGCAAGGGACACGGGTTCGTGCCCCGGTCCAGGAAGATCCCACATGCCGTGGAGCGGCTAGGCCCGTGAGCCATGGCCACTGAGCCTGCGCGTCTGGAGGCTGTGCTTCGCAATGGGAGAGGCCACAACAGTGAGAGGCCCGCGTACCGCAAAAAAAAAAAAAAAAAAAAAAAAAAAAGGTGAGAAAAGTTGTCCCAGTGCAAAGTATAAAAAAATCACCTGGGGATCTTCATTAAAGTGTAAATTCTGACTCAGTAGGCCTGGAGTGGAGCCTGTGATTCTAAATGGCCATCTTTTCCCTGTGTCTTCATGTGATGGAAGGGGACCTAGTAGCTCTTGTGTGGTCTCTTTTATAATAATATTAATCCTATTCAAGAGGGATCCACTCTTATGACCTAAATATCTCCCAGAGGCCTCACCTCTTAATACCATCACATTGGGCATTAGGTTTCAACATATGAATCTGGGGGGATGCAAATATTCAGTCCACAGCGGACCCCAAAAGCCAAAACAACCTTGCAAAAGAAGAACAAATTGGAAGTCTCACACATCCTGATTTCAAAACTTAGTACAAAGTTATAGTAATCAAAACTCTGTGTGGTACTGACATAAAGACAGATATATAGACCAGTGTAGTAGAACAGAGAACTGGATATTCACATACAAACTTGAACCCTTTGAAGTTGAACCCTTATTTTATACCACGTACAAAAATCAGCTCAAAATGGATCAAAGACCTAAATTTAAGAGCTAAAACTATGAAACTCTTAGAAGAAAACATAGGGGGAAATCATGACATTGGATTTGGCAATGATTTCTTGGATATGACATCAAAAATGCAGGCAACAAAAGAAAAAAATACATAAATTTTACTACACCAAAATTTAAAACTTCCATACATGAAAGGACACTATCAACAAAGTGAAAAGGCAACCCACAGAATGGGAGAAAATATTTGCAAAAGATAAGGAGTTAATATGCAGAATATATAAAGAATTCCTTCAACTCAACTATAAAATAACAACCCATTTTTTTTTCAATGGGCAAAGTACTTATATAGACATTTCTTCAAAGAAGCTACCTAAATGGCCAGTTATACCATGAAAAGAGTCTCAGCATTACGGATCACTAGAGAAATGCAAATCCCAACTACAGTGAGTTACTATTATACTTCACACCCATTAGGATGGCTACCATTAAAAAACCAAAAAAAAAGGTACTAACAAATAGTGAGGATGTGGAGAAAGTAAAATGGTGCAGCCATTTTACATTTGACGAACCAAATGGTTCCTCAAAAAATTAAAAATAGAATTAACATATGGTCCAGTAATTCCATTTCTGGGTATATATATCTTAAAGAACTGGAAGCAAGGTCTTAAAGAGATATTTGTACACACATGTTCACAGCAGCAGTTTTTACATTAGCCAAAACATGGAAGCAACCTAAATGTCCGTCACCATTGAGGGATGAATGGATAAACAAATTGTCCGGTGCATATGTGTGTGTGTGTATTTTAATTATATTGTATATGATATTTTTATTTATATCACATGTAGTATATACAGACATGTCTCAGAGATACTGTGAGTTCAGTTCTAGACCACAGCATTGAAGGGTATATTACAATAAAATGAGTCAAACAAATATTTTGGTTTTCCAGTGTATATAAAAGTTACTTTTACACTATAATATAGTTTATTATCTGTGCAATAGCATTATGTCTAAAAATGATGTTTATACCTTAATTTAAAAAATACTTTGTTGCTAAAAATGCTAACCATCATCTGAGTCTTCAGTGAGTTGTAATCTCTTTGCAATAGTAACATCAAAGATCACTGATCACAGATCACCATAACAAATATAATAGTAATGAAAAAGTTTGAAATATTGAGAGAATTACCAAAATGTGGCACAGGGACATGAAGTGAGCAAATGTTGTTGGAGAAATGGTGCCAATAGTCTTGCTCCATGAAACGTTGCCACAAACATTCAACTTGTAAAAAAATGCAGTATCAGTGAAGTGCAGTAAAGCAAAGTTCAGTAAAATGAGGTATGCCTGTATAATGGAGTATTATTCAGCCTTAAAAGTGAAAGAAATTATGACATATGTACAAGGTGGATGAACTTTGAGGACACTATGCTTCGTGAAATAAGCCTGTCACAAAAGGACAAATACTATGATTCCACGTAGAAACCTAGATTATTGAAATTCATCGAAACAGGAAAAAGAATGGTGGTTGCCAGGAGCTGGAAGAGAGGAGGATGAGGAGCTATTGTTTAATGGGTACAGAGTTTCAGTTTTGCAAAATCAAAGGAGTTCTGGAGTTAGCAGTGGTGATGGTTATACAACAACATCCATAATGTACTTAAAGTTTTGAGTGTACTTAAAGCCACTGAATTGAATACTTAAAAATGGTTAAAATGGTAAATTTCATGTTACATGTATTTTGCTACTATTTTTTAAAAAAGCTGCTAGTCTTCTAGTCTATAGCGGCAAGGCTGTAAGGGATACATGGACTCCCTATTGAGATCCTGAACTGCACTCTGCGCCCAACAATTCTCACAAATGTAAATAATTTAAGAATATTACCTCAGATTTTATTGCATCGTATTCCCTTGATGTTTTCAAGCAACTAATACAATTGTCCAAAATCTACATTTTAGGGATGTATATGTATCTGTGTGTGTGTGTATTTGGAGTGGGAGAGGATACCCTTCTTTCTAAACTTCATACCTTTCTCAGGAGTATCACATTTTAAACTATTATCCTTTCTTTTCAAAAAAGATTAGGAAATTGAAGATGGTGTGGGTGGGAAGAAACAGTTTTCCTTAGATCTCAGAAGCCTCTGAATCAATTCTTAAACTTCATTCTTTCTCAATAATGTACTTTGCATTAAAAGCAGGTTAAATCCTAAATTGTTGCACTTTCCCCAAGTAAATTGTTTAAATGGCATTTGAGGAGGAAGTTTTTAATATTAGTCTATCTTAAAAATATATATATATGCAAATAAGATATTTAGATAGAAACTCTGAGTGTAATTATTTGGTAACATTCTATTATATCCACTTTAGAACTGAGTCACAATTTCACACTGTCATGAAAACACTGCTTCCTTTTCCTTCCTCTAAGATACAGATTAGTTCAGTCGTCATTTTTTGACACTGTACAAAGAAAATTATGGAGATTTAAAGGTTAAAGCTCCCCCACACACACCAGAATTCCTCCTTTTCAGAGAAAATCATACAGAATTACATAATACTGGGGTTGCAAAGAGCCTTAAAGACTACTCAGTTTAACCATTCTCCTAAAACATGAATTGGATATTTAATTATAGATTTACAATGTGGCAATTGTAATTTCAAGGAAAAAATAGTTAAGGTTTTAAGATATGTCCTCTATGTAACATAAAGAGTAGAGAAACTTACAGAGAACACTTTAACCTGTCAAGGCTGGACAGGACCACAGCATTCATTTTGTATTTCAAACAACAGGGAAATACTGCTCCACAGATAAAGATGATGCTAAAAAGAGGAAGCCAAGAACTCTTGGGATGCAGCTGCCACCCAAGTAAGAAGAAATGATTTGAAAATCTCAGAGTGAGTATACATTTTACATAGCTTGGCCCTTGGTGACATTTATTTATTATTTATTGATTTTTGGAGTGGTGGGGGGAATAGTAGAGGGGGGAATACAGAGAAGTGGAAAACCAGGACACTTAAAAAGTGGAGGCCAGAAAGGGCAAACGGGGCCTTTGGTTCTGATATGTCATATGTGGGCAGTTTTTCCTTTCTCATTAGGAAATTAAATCTTGTAATGACTCAAGAAATCTCATAGCCCCACATCTGTGGCCTATGGATATCTGAAAGAGAAATAAATACATTTGGGGGGGGTGTTGAAAATATATCTGTTAAAATCCTAGGTGGTTGGGAGGGTGGGAAGTACAAGTTTTGCTCTGACTCCCTGTCCTCACATATCTGCCTTCTGCCTAGAGTACAGCTGCACATCTTAAACAAAATATATGTCACATTCACCTTGAAGAATCTTCTGACAGTCCTTGTCATCTCTAGTATAGAATTCATAACTTTTTTTCTTCTGTTACTCTACATGATTCAAATATCTTGCATAACACCTA
Organism: Mesoplodon mirus; assembly: GCF_964341445.2. Lineage (NCBI taxonomy): Eukaryota > Metazoa > Chordata > Mammalia > Artiodactyla > Ziphiidae > Mesoplodon > Mesoplodon mirus. The sequence goes on along the minus strand of NC_138976.1, from coordinate 29,011,274 downwards.
TTATTCTGTATAGTAGTTATTCGTATATAAGTTTGGCTCCCTCAATGGATCAGTGAGTATAGGGACCATTGTATGTTTTAAACTGAGGTACTTCCCTCACAGTTCAAGATACAAGCAAATTAACAAATGACGGAAATGGTGTGGGCACTGGAAAACTTCTAAAAAAATGCCTGAAATTTTATTGTTAGATGCTTTCCAAAACATCTAAAACAGTTGTAGATATGGAAATTAGTGAGATTTAATTACACTAATATTCTGATATCAAAATTTTACCTTAGCCATCCCTCCCATTAGAAGTTCCATTTTGACATGTCAAGGAATTCCAAAGTTTTTAATATGTCTGTCAGAGTCTAGTGTATTTATCATATAGTCTACTTCATATCAGTGACACACTTATGGGAATAACAACAGTCCTCCCCCAGGCAAGTGACACTTTTGCAAATATGGAATTAAAAATAAAATTGATTTCATTCATGCCTTTACAGTTAATTTTCTTGCTTATATCCCAGGATTATCACTGAATCATCCAATTCTTAGTTCTATTCTCCTGCCTGTATTAGGAGGTCATATGGAATAGAATAGTTTTAATAAAAGTGAATGTTTGGGGCACATTAAAGATTACATCTTTTATCTCTAAAATTCAGAGTTGAAAGTCTAATTTTATCATATTACAGCCATCAAACATTTAACACCTGGAGACTTACTCTAATAGAGCAGGACATGGACTTGAGTTCAAGGGTAGAACTTCTATATTTTCAGGGAAAATTGAAAAATAATGTTGATTTGAGTCTAGGTAAGGGATTTGCTTCATAAGTCACTATTACCAAAAACTTAGTATGACCTAAACAAAGAAATGAAGTAGGAAACCTCATTTTAAGAACAGTAATCATATGATAGGGCTATGGGAAGGTAGAAGACAGAGAGATGCTGCAAATCAGGTTACATCACAGGAACACAATACCAGGATATTGAACCTGAATCAATTTAACTGTGAAGATAAAACACAACTATCTATTTTTGGAAGGGAATTGAGATGGCTGGGTCTGTTTAGGTTTGACCCATTTCATATTTAGCTTGAATTATAAAAATTGCAGAACTAGTGAATGAAGATCTTAGTCAACCAAGGTTTAAGTTTGCTGTTAAAGAAAAACAAAGGGAAATGAGGCAGGATTGATAAATGTCTGACTCCTGACTGCTGCTCGCACTCTCTTGAAATGACTATGCAATTCATACAATTTCTGCTTAATTAATGTCTTAATTTTTCTCCACTTCGTAAAAAATATATTAAGTCATCAGGAATAGTAAATGATATGGTGATGTCCATTTAGCAGGAAGTAACGATGCATCATCCTAGTGCAGAAAATTATATAATTCTGTTATTTAATTGCACTTAGAAAAGTGATATTTAGGGCTTCCCTGGTGGTGCAATGGTTAAGAATCCGCCTGCCAATGCAGGGGACGGGTTCGAGCCCTGGTCCGGGAAGATCCCACATGCGTGGAGCAACTAAGCCTGTACACCACAACTACTTAAGCCTGTGCTCTAGAGCCCACGAGCCACAACTACTGAGCCCGTGTGCCACAACTACTGAAGCCTGCACACGTAGGGCCCGAGCTCCTCAACAAGAGAAGCCACCGCAGTGAGAAGCCCGCACACCGCAACAAAGAGTAGCCCCAGCTCGCTGCAACTAGAGAAAGCCTGCAACGAAGACCCAACACAGCCAAAAATAAGTAAATAAATAAATTTTTTTAAAAAAGAAAAGTGATATTTAAGTATTAGAAGAAAAGCATACCCACAGTGGGTGCAGTGGGCCCTGGAAGTTTCCTAGGTGTCAGATGCCAATAGAGAGGCCAGAGGGAGGAGTTTGCAACAGCAAGAACAGCCCAAGATTCAGGCTACAAGCAAGAGCCAGGTAAAGTTGGCAGTCCATATGGCTGAGAGAGAGGATAGTATGTGCCCCAAATTAGGAGAGTGGGTCAGTAGCCAGAAAAAATGGTGGAATAACCAAATCAGAGGAAAAGCCACCCTGCTGAGACCAGTGTATTACCTAAGACCCTCCAGACAGGACTCTGTTGTGGGACATACAGGTTCTTTCTACTGATAAAAGGAAAAGAAGCAAAAGAAAAAAATATATATATATACACACACATACACAGATACATATATATGTATATATGGAGCCGTTTTCAATGGCTTCAGTCCCAGAAAAAAAAAAACAAGGAGCAGGAAGGCCCATTACAAATAACCAAGTCAGTGACAGACCCTGTATTAATCCCAGAACCAGATGAAAGTAGAACTGGCATAGTGAGCTCTAGAAGCTCAGGGGCACATGCAACTTTGGGGCCTGATCCTGGAAATACCCCTTCAACTTCCAGAATGGGTAAAGTTCAAGTAGCTTCATATTTTACAAAATTTGTAAATGAATTTTTGGGGTGATTAGATCCTGCATTCATAGTAAGGGAGAAAACTGATTCCATTTTTAAAGAAATAGCTGCCACCCCACCCCCCCAAAATCTCTTTCTCATCCTGCCAGAGGCTGCGGAAAACTCAACTGTTTCCCAACTCTCAGTATAGCCTTAATAAAATTCTATCAGGAGCCTATAGGTTCCCCTTCCTCTACTATCATATGTTCTAGAATAGTAGGCTCCTCTCCACAGAGAAACATAGGTTAATAGAAACATATCAAAGATGAAATAGTGATGTAAACAAGTGTACAAATTTGTAATACAGCTGGTATCAGAACAGTAGATTCCATGAATATTGTGTTCCTTCCTTCAATTTTTTGTAAGTTTCTATTTCATGCTAGAAACAACATTAAACAAGGTGGAAGGAATGGCCTGTCTTTATATCAGATTCTCATTTTATAGCAGGGATAGGACCTCTTATAAATGTGAAACAGGATGATTGGGGGCAGCTAGGCTGTATGAGCCCACTAATGAAATAACTTTCTGCCATTGTTCTCCTCCACACAAACCCGGCAACCACCTTGTGTTATATAAGGCAAGGACACTAGTAAAGTACTGCTAAGAGAAGGTAATGTGAAAGGTTTGAGTCCCTGTAGTAGAGAAAATAAGTCTACCGGGAAATCTAGCCAGGCATGGGTCTGAGAAATGTAATCAATGTTTCCCTTAAACAATCATTGGATTATGATAATAATTATATCCTAAAATAGAACATTATAACTTAAGGACAGACTTAGGTTACATTCCGTACTTATGTATATGATCTCTCTATTCCCAACATTCAGTCACTCAACTAAGTATTTTGACTGTCTGTTTTGGGCCAGGCAGAGTGTGAGGCATCTGAAAATAATGGTAATTGAAACATAATCATTCTTCATCATGGACTCAAACTATAAGGAATATAAAAGTTAGGATTAACTCCTGTTTACCAAAGAGCAAATGACTCTGTTGTTAAAGAGACCACATGTATAGATTGCATATAAAAAATATGTGTTAATTAACTAGATGGGGGGATCTTTCACAATGTATACATATATCATCATGATGTGCACTTTAAATATCTTACAAGTTGTCAATGATACTTTAATAAAGCTGAAGTTTAAAAAACGAATGTTCTATCAGAAAAAATGACACTTTTTTTTTTTTTTTTTTTTTTTTCGGTACGCGGGCCTCTCACTGTTGTGGCCCCTCCCGTCGCGGAGCACAGACTCCGGACGCGCAGGCTCAGCGGCCATGGCTCACGGGCCCAGCCGCTCAGCGGCATGTGGGATCCTCCCGGACCGGGGCACGAACCCGTGTCCCCTGCATCGGCAGGCGGACTCCCAACCACTGCGCCACCAGGGAAGCCCAGAAAAAATGACACATTTTTACTGAAACCTCACAACTATCCTATGCAGTAGTTATTATTAATAATTCCATTTAGTACATAAACTGAACTTTGTATAACTAACTTTGATTGTAAAAATCTTTACACTAATCTTTATTCTCTACCGTTAGTGATCTGAACCTAAAATACCAGAAGTAGCCATAGAGTAAGGCAGAATCAGGGAAATGTAGGAATTAGTGAGATTTGGGTTTTCCCTAAGGGAAACAGTAAGCCATTAAAAAGTTCTAACTATAGAACTTTCAAAATCCAATTGACATTTTAAAAGGATCCCCTGGAAGCTTAGAGGAGAATGAATTCTAAATTGGTAAGAACAATTCAAGAACACAGGGTAGGAGGCTTACTTTTGGAAAAAGTCGATGTGATTTGAATTAATGGGCCTGGTAGTAAGAAAGATGTAATAAAATGACACCAGGTCTCTGAATGAGCAAATGGATGGATATTAGTATGCCTTAATGAATTAGAAAAGCATGTCAAAGAAAGCACACATTTTTGTGTGTGGGATACATGTGTTTAGATAGTAGTGGATTCCCTCTTCTACACATATGACCAAGGGATTAATGAAGTTTACTGTGTTTATAATTTCATTTCCATAATATATGGATTACAAACGATTCTAAGGTTCCAAGTAGTTGTCTTCTCAACCCAGAAGTTTACTATCTTCTTTCAAGCAAAGTTTTGTTCGCTATGGGCATTTAAGAATATTGCTGTCTGTGTGGTCTTCAGGAGCAATAACAGTAATGTGGCATTTGTTGGGATACATCAATGACTTCGATATTAGAATTATGTTCTTGCATTTTCTTTTTTCTTCAATAGTATCATTTTCTGATCCATAGAACAAAATAATTTGAACAAAGAAATTCAAGTTATGATGAATAAAGTTATTTTCATGGACTTATGTCTTTTCAACTAAGCCTTTATCATCTGTTCTCTTCTCTTTACATGTTTAAGATTTATATAATTAACTGAGCAATCATGTCATAAAAGGAAGCATATATAGTACATTTGTTACCGAAAGATTTTTTTCTAAGCTCATGTTTCAGGTACAAATCATAGGAAATCATTTTTTTTCCTTTGATCAACTTTCTAAAATGAACAGAAAAGAGAAACAAATTTAAGATTTCTATTTCCGCTGAAAACACACAGTAAGTTATGGGCAAGGTTAGGGTCACTCACGGCTTATATTAGCCACAGCACAAATAATATAAGAGAGTGTGTTTTTATCTCTAGTTTTTATCTATTTGCCATAACTCAGTAAAATCTACTAAACTTACCATTCTCCAACTGGACATGCTTTTTCCCTCTCTAGCACTTATGCTGTTTGTTCTGCTTAAAACAGGGGTCCCCAACCCCCAGGCCATGGACTGGTACTGGTCTGTGGCCTATTAGGAACCGGGCCAAACAGCAGGAGGCCACACAGCAATGTAATAATAATAGAAATAAAAGTGCACAATAAATGTGGTGTGTTTGAATCATGTCAAAATGGTTCCCGCCCCACCTCTGGTCCTTGGAAAAATTGTCTTCCACGAAACCGGTCCCTGGTGCCAAAAAGGTTGGGGGCCGCTGGCTTAAAACATCCTCATATATTTGGAAATTATCTCTCTATAGAGCATATCTTTCTAACCGTGTTATACTCACCTTATATTTATCAGAGTATAGCATATATATCCTTACATTGTGATTACTTAATTATCCATTTCCAGCAGTAGAACATAAGCTCTGTTAAACTACATGTTATCTTTCTGGAATAAATTTGTATCCTAAGAATGTAACTATTATTATATGCTCAAAATATTTGGCGAACCAAATTAATAAATGTTATTGTTATTATTACTGAGCTTGAACAAAAGTATAAGTGATTAAAAATGCAAAGAATCCACTCACCTATTAATATCTGAAGATGAGTCTAGGAGGCATATAGCTTTACAGAGAGGATTTCTATGTTTGTAAGTAAAATGGGATGTATGCTTTCAAGTGTAAATTTTAATGTCACAATGAAAAATAGAAACATGTGAGACATTTCAATATGAGATTTGTTTTTAAGAGTTTAGATATGTGTTTGCCAAAAAATAAAGTCTGCAGTTACATGATAGGAAATTTTTAAGAAAATTGTAACTAGTGAGATTGGAAGTTACCAACATTGTGGGAGAAGAACACTGTATTTAATAACAAAAGAAAACTAATAAATTCGAGTGTAAAACCATTGCCTCTCTGTAAATTGTAGAGGAAAATAAGACCTGGATAGTTAAAAACAAAATCAACTTTTGTTGAAAAGCGGTCAGCTGTAGGCAGAAATTTAGCACTGCCATGCAAAGGAAAAAGAAAAAAAGGAATACAAGAATAATAGATTTCCCAATGCTATTCCTTCATGTCCCTTTAAATACAGTCCACTCCAATTAACTTATGCTTACACTGTGTATATTCTTCCTCTTCCACTTCTTTGGTAACTACCTAAGGGCCTACATATATCCCCAAATCATATCCTTAATGTATTAATTTTTCCATGAATCTAAAAGGTCCTCAAATGAATGACTTTATTTTATTCTCCTGTATACTGCCATAATCCTTGAAAGAATTATACACAGAATCACCATTGAGTTCAAGTAGCGCTATAATTTGACTTCCTTTCCCACTTGTCTGATAAAATGACTACTGCAAATATATATGTCTTGATCCAAATGTATATTTTACATCCACAGCCTACTGAACTTTACTGTGGTGTTCAACCTTGTTATTTTTTTTTATTAGTTTCTACTTTATAACAAAGTCGTACATATACATCTGTTCCCACATCCCTTCCCTCTTGCATCTCCCTCCGTCCCACCCTCCCTATCCCACCCCTCCAGGTGGTCACAAAGCACCAAGCTGATCTCCCTGTGCTATGTGGCTGCTTCCCACTATCTATCTACCTTACGTTTGCTACTGTATATATGTCCATGCCTCTCTTTCGCTTTGTCACAGCTTACCCTTCCCCCTCCCCATATCCTCAAGTCCATTCTCAAGTAGGTCTGTGTCTTTATTCCTGTTTTACCCCTAGGTTCTTCATGACATTTTTTTTTCTTAAATTCCATATATATGTGTTAGCATATGGTATTTGTCTCTCTTTCTGACTTACTTCACTCTGTATGACAGACTCTAGGTCTATCCACCTCATTACAAATAGCTCAGTTTCGTTTCTTTTTATGGCTGAGTAATATTCCATTGTATATATGTGCCACATCTTCTTTATCCATTCATCCGATGATGGACACTTAGGTTGTTTCCATCTCCGGGCTATTGTGAATAGAGCTGCAATGAACATTTAGGTACATGTCTCTTTTTGAATTATGGTTTTCTCAGGATATATGCCTAGTAGTGGGATTGCTGGGTCATATGGTAGTTCTATTTGTAGTTTTTTAAGGAACCTCCATACTGTTCTCCATAGTGGCTGTACCAATTCACATTCCCACCAGTAGTGCAAGAGTGTTCCCTTTTCTCCACAACCTCACCAGCATTTATTGTTTCTAGATTTCTTGATGATGGCCATTCTGACTGGTGTGAGATGATATCTCATTGTAGTTTTGATTTGCATTTCTCTAATGATTAATGATGTTGAGCATTCTTTCATGTGTTTGTTGGCAGTCTGTATATCTTCTGTGGAGAAATGCCTATTTAAGTCTTCTGCCCATTTTTGGATTGGGTTGTTTGGTTTTTTTTGCTATTGAGCTGCTTATAAATTTTGGAGATTAATCCTTTGTCAGTTGCTTCATTTGCAAATATTTTCTCCCATTCTGAGGGTTGTCTTTTGGTCTTGTTTATGGTTTCCTTTGCTGTGCAAAAGCTTTGAAGTTTCATTAGGTCCCATTTGTTTATCTTTGTTTTTATTTCCATTTCTCTAGGAGGTGGGTCAAAAAGGATCTTGCTGTGATTTATGTCATAGAGTGTTCTGCCTATGTTTTCCTCTAAGAGTTTGATAGTTTCTGGCCTTACATTTAGGTCTTTAATCCATTTTGAGCTTATTTTTGTGTATGGTGTTAGGGAATGATCTAATCTCATACTTTTACATGTCCCTGTCCAGTTTTCCCAGCTCCGCTTATTGAAGAGGCTGTCCTTTCTCCACTGTACATTCCTGCCTCCTTTATCAAAGATAAGTTGACCATATGTGCATGGGTTTATCTCTGGGCTTTCTATCCTGTTCCATTGATCTATCTTTCTGTTTTTGTGCCAGTACCATACTGTCTTGATTACTGTAGCTTTGTAGTAGGGCCTGAAGTCAGGGAGCCTGATTCCTCCAGCTCCGTTTTTCATTCTCAAGATTGCTTTGGCTATTCAGGGTCTTTTGTTTTTCCAAACAAATTTTGAAATTTTTTGTTCTAGCTCTGTGAAAAATGCCAGTGGTAGTTTGATAGGGATTGCATTGAATCTGTAGATTGCTTTGGGTAGTAGAGCCATTTTCACAATATTAATTATTCCAATCCAGGAGCATGGTATATCTCTCCATCTATTTGTATCATCTTTAATATCTTTCATCAGTGTCTTATAATTTTTGCATACAGGTCTTTTGTCTCCTTACGTAGGTTTATTCCTAGATATTTTATTCTTTTTGTTGCAATGGTAAATGGGAGTGTTTTCTTGATTTCACTTTCAGATTTTTCATCATTAGTGTACAGGAATGCCAGAGATTTCTGTACATTAATTTTGTATCCTGCTACTTTACCAAATTCATTGATTAGCTCTAGTAGTTTTCTGGTAGCATCTTTAGGATTCTCTATGTATAGTATCATGTCATCTGCAAACAGTGACAGATTTACTTCTTCTTTTCCAATTTGGATTCCTTTTATTTCCTTTTATTCTCTGAATGCTGTGGCTAAAACTTCCAAAACTAAGTTGAATAAGAGTGGTGAGAGTGGGCAGCCTTGTCTTGTTCCTGATCTTAGTGGAAATGGTTTCAGTTTTTCACCATTGAGGACGATGTTGGCTGTGGGTTTGTCATATATGGCCTTTATTATATTGAGGAAAGTTCCCTCTATGCCTACTTTCTGCAGGGTTTTTATCATAAATGGGTGTTGAATTTTGTCAAAAGCTTTCTCTGCATCTATTGAGATGATCATATGGTTTTTCTTCTTCAATTTGTTAATATGATGTATCACATTGATTGATTTGCATATATTGAAGAATCCTTGCATTCCTGGAATAAACCCCACTTGATCATGGTGTATGATCCTTTTAATGTGCTGTTGGATTCTGTTTGCTAGTATTTTGTTGAGGATTTTTGCATCTATGTTCATCAGTGATATTGACCTGCAGTTTTCTTTCTTTGTGATATATTTGTCTGGTTTTGATATCACGGTGATGGTGGCCTCATAGAATAAGTTTGGGAGTGTTCCTCACTCTGCTATATTTTGGAAGAGTTTGAGAAGGATAGGTGTTACCTCTTCTCTAAATGTTTGATAGAATTCGCCTGTGAAGCCATCTGGTCCTGGGCTTTTGTTTGTTGGAAGATTTTTAATCACAGTTTCAATTTCAGTGCTTGTGATTGGTCTGTTCATATTTTCTATTTCTTCCTGATTCAGTCTCGGAAGCTTGTGATTTTCTAAGAATTTGTCCATTTCTTCCAGGTTGTCCATTTTATTGGCATAGTTTCTTGTAGTAATCTCTCATGATCTTTTGTATTTCTGCAGTGTCAGTTGTTACTTCTCCTTTTTCATTTCTAATTCTATTGATTTGAGTCTTCTCCCTTTTTTTCTTGATGAGTCTGGCTAATGGTTTATCAATTTTGTTTATCTTCTCAGAGAACCAGCTTTTAGTTTTATTGATCTTTGCTATTGTTTCCTTCATTTCTTTTTCATTTATTTCTGATCCGATCTTTATGATTTCTTTCCTTCTGCTAACTTTGGGGGTTTTTTGTTCTTCTTTCTCTAATTGCTTTAGATGCAGGGTCAGGTTGTTTACTCGAGATGTTTCCTGTTTCTTAAGGTGGGATTGTATTGCTATAAACTTCCCCCTTAGAACTGCTTTTGCTGCATCCCATAGGTTTTGCGTTGTGGTGTCTCCATTGTCATTTGTTTCTAGGTATTTTTTAATTTCCTCTTTGATTTCTTCAGTGATCACTTCGTTATTGAGTAGTGTACTGTTTAGCCTCCATGTGTTTGTATTTTTTACAGATCTTTTCCTGTAATTGATGTCTAGTCTCATAGCATTGTGGTCGGAAAAGATACTTGATACAATTTCAATTTTCTTAAATTTACCAAGGCTTGATTTGTGACCCAAGACATGATCTATCCTGGAGAATGTTCCATGAGCACTTGAGAAAAATGTGTATTCTGTTGTTTTTGGATGGAATGTCCTATAAATATCAGTTAAGTCCATCTTGTTTAATGTATCATTTAAAGCTTGTGTTTCCTTATTTATTTTCATTTTGGATGATCTGTCCATTGGTGAAAGTGGGGTGTTAAAGTCCCCTACTATGAGTGTGTTACTGTCGATTTCCCCTTTTATGGCTGTTAGTATTTGCCTTATGTATTGAGGTGCTCCTATGTTGGGTGCATAAATATTTACCATTGTTATATCTTCTTCTTGGATCGATCCCTTTATCGTTATGTAGTGTCCTTCTTTGTCTCTTCTAATAGACTTTATTTTAAAGTCTATTTTGTCTGATATAAGAATTGCTACTCCAGCTTTCTTTTGATTTCCATTTGCATGGAATATCTTTTTCCATCCCCTGACTTTCAATCTGTATGTGTCTCTAGGTCTGAAGTGGGTCTCTTGTAGACAGCATATATATGGGTCTTGTTTTTATATCAATTCAGCCAATCTGTGTCTTTTGGTGGGAGCATTTAGTCCATTTACATTTAAGGTAATTATTGATATGTATGTTCCTATTCCCATTTCCTTGTTTTGGGTTCGTTATTGTAGGTATTTTCCTTCTGTTGTGTTTCTTGCCTAGAGAAGTTCCTTTAGCATTTGTTGTAAAGCTGGTTTGGTGGTGCTGAACTCTCTCAGCTTTTGCTTGTCTGTAAACGTTTTAATTTCTCCATCTAATCTGAATGAGATCCTTGCTGGGTAGAGTAATCTTGGTTGCAGGTTTTTCTCCTTCATCACTTTAAATATGTCCTGCCACTCCCTTCTGGCTTGTAGAGTTTCTGCTGAGAGATCAGCTGTTATCCTGATGGAGATTCCCTTGTGTGTTATTTGTTGTTTTTCCCTTGCTGCTTTTAATATGATTTCTTTGTGTTTACTTTTTGACAGTTTGATTAATATGTGTCTTGGCATATTTCTCCTTGGATTTATTCTGTATGGGACTCTCTGTGCCTCCTGGACTTGATTAACTATTTCCTTTCCCATATTAGGGAAGTTTTCAACTATAATCTCTTCAAATATTTTCTCAGTCCCTTCCTTTTTCTCTTCTTATTCTGGAACCCCTATAATTCGAATGTTGGTGCGTTTAATGTCGTCCCAGAGGTCTCTGAGACTGTCCTCTGTTCTTTTCATTCTTTTTTCTTTATTTTGCTCTGCATCAGTTATTTCCATTATTTTATCTTCCACCTCACTTTTCCGTTCTTCTGCCTCAATTATTCTGCTATTGATCCCATCTAGAGTATTTTTCATTTCATTTATTGTGTTTTTAATCGATGCTTGATTCATCTTTAGTTCTTCTAGGTCCTTGTTAACTGTTTCTTGCATTTTGTCTATTCTATTTCCAAGATTTTGGATCTTGGAAATAGAATCTTGGATCATCTTTACTATCATTATTCTGAATTCTTTTTCAGGTATACTGCCTATTACCTCTTCACTTGTTAGGTCTGGTAGGTTTTTATCTTGCTCCTTCACCTGCTGTGTGTTTTCCTGTCTTCTCATTTTGCTTATGTTACTGTGTTTGGGGTCTCCTTTTTGCAGGCTGCAGATTTGTAGTTCCCGTTGTTTTTGGTGTCTGTCCCCAGTGGCTAAGGTTGTTTCAGTAGGTTGTGTAGGCTTCCTGGTGGGGGGGACTAGTGCCTGTGTTCTGGTGGTTGAGGCTCGATATTGTCTTTCTGGTGGACAGGTCCATGTCTGGTGGTGTGTTTTGGGGTGCCTGTGGCCTTATTATGTTTGTAGGCAGCCTCTCTGCTAATGGGTGCTTGTGTTCCTGTCTTGCTAGTTGCTTGGCATAGGGTGACCAGCACTGTAGCTTGCTGGTCGTTGACTGAAGCTGGGTGCTGGTGTTGAGATGGAGATCTCTGGGAGATTTTCGCTGCTTGATATTATGTGGAGCTGGGAGGTCTCTTGTGGACCCGTGTCCTGAAGTTGGCTCTCCCACTTCAGAGGCACAGCACTGACTCCTGGCTGCAGCACCAAGAGCCTTTCATCTACCCGGCTCAGAATAACAGGGAGAAAAAGTAGAAAGAAAGAATTAGTAGAAGAAAGAAAGGAAGGAAGGAAGAAAGAAAGGAGGGAGGGAGGGAGGAATGACAGAAAGAAAGAAAGGAGGGAGGGAGGGAGGAATGACAGAAAGAAAGAAAGGAGGGAGGGAGGGAGGAAGGAAAGAAAAAGAAAGAGTTAAAGGAAGAAGGGAGGGAGGGAGGGAGGGAGGGAGGAAGGAAAGAAAGAAAGGAAGAAAGAAAGAAAGAGAAGGAAAGAAAGACAGGAGGGAGGGAGGGAGGAAGGAAAGAAAGAGAGAAAGAAAGAAAGGAGGGGCGGTGGGAGGGAGGGAGGAAAGGAAGGTAGGAAAAAAAGAAAGAAGATAAAGTAAAATAGAATAAAGTATCAAATATAGTAGCGTTATTAAAATAAAAAAGTAATTATTGAAAACAAAACGGACAGATAGAACCCTGGGACATATGGTGGAAGCAAAGATATACAGAGAAAATCTCACACAGAAGCATACACATACACATTCACAAAAAGAGAACAGGGGGGAAAAAATCCAAAATCTTGCTCTCAAAGTGCACCTCCTCAATTTGGGATAATTCGTTGTAAAAAGAGGAAAATGGGAAAAAATCTTAAATCTTGTTCTCAAAGTCCACCTCCTCAATTTGGGATGATTCGCTGTCCATTCATGCACTCCACAGACGCAGGGCACATCAAGCGGACCATGGAGCTTTAATCCGCTGCCTCCGAGGCTGCACAGAGAGATTTCCCTGTCTCTTCTCTGCTCTCACAGCTCTCGGGTCTCAGCCTTGGACCTGGCCCCGCCTCTGCGCGTAGGTCGCCAGAGGGCGTCCGTTCTTCGCTTAGACAGGACTGGTTTAAAGGAGCCGCTGATTCGGGGGGCTCTGGCTCACTCAGGCCGAGGCGAGGGAGGCGCACGCAGAGGCCGGCATGACGTTGCACCAGCCTGAGGCGCTCCGTGCGCTTTCCCGGGGCAGCCGTCCCTGGGTCCCAGGACCCCGGCAGTGGCAGGCTGCACAGGCTCCCCGGAAGGGGGGGTGGACAGTGACCTGCGCTCGCACACAGGCCTTGTGGCGGCAGCAGCAGCAGCCCCAGCGTCCCACGCCCATCTCCTGGGTCCGCGCCTTTAGCCGCGGCTCGCGCCCGTCTCTGGAGCTTCTTTAAGCAGCGCTCTTAATGCCCTCTCGTCGCGCACCAGGAAACAAAAGGGAAGAAAAAGTCTCTTGCCTCTTCGGCAGCTCCAGACTTTTTCCCCGGACTCCCTCCGGGCTAGCCGTGGTGCACTAACCCCTTCAGGCTCTCTTCCTGCCGCCAGCCCCAGTCCTCTCCCTGTGATCCGACTGAGACCCGATACCCGAGCCTCGGCTCCCGGCCCCGCCCACCCCGGCGGTCGAGCAGACAAGCCTCTCGGGCTGGTGTGTGCCTGAGGGCACCGATCCTCTGTGCCGGAATCTCTCCGCTTTGCCCTCCACACCCCTGTGGCTGCGCTCTCCTCGGCTACTCCGAAGCTTTTCCCCTCCGCCACCCTCAGTCTCCGCCCGCGAAGGGGCTTGTAGTGTGTGGAAACCTTTCCTCCTTCACTGCTCCCTCCCACTTGTGCAGGTCCCGTCCCTATCCTTTTGTCTTTGTTTATTCTTTTTTCTTTTGCCCTACCCAGGTATGTGGGGAGTTTCTTGCCTTTTGGGGGGTCTGAGGTCTTCTGTCAGCGTTCAGTAGGTGTTCTGTAGGAGATGTTCCACGTGTAGATGAATTTCTGATGTATCTGTGGGGAGGAAGGTGATCTCCGCATCTTACTCTTCCGCCATCTTCCTCCGTCCCCCCCCAACCTTGTTATTGATTGCTTATTTTATTTCTATTTTAATTTGGTTTGTTTGGCAGTTAGTTATATTATCGGCAGTGGAAATTACAGTGATGATCTTATTTCTACTAGGAGGTGGACTAAATGCTTAGACATAAAATACAAATAGAACTATAAACAAATAATATGCTGAATAGATATTTTAAAATATCTGGCACAAAGCTAAGAAATCCGCAAAAACCAAAAATATAGTGAAATATAATCTTTGGAAAATAAGTGAATTCTAAACCTTGATTATAACCTTAGACTTCCTATCATATTCTAGAGACCTTGAGTTTCTGTTTCTACAGTTTTGAGAAATATGAAAGATAGGATATAAACACTAGAACTCACCAAGAGTGATAATTTAACAGTATACCTCTGCATAAAGCCCCCAAAGTTTTGACTCTCATTTTAAGAGTGAATGCAAAATAAACTCAGCAGTCTCAAGGGAATAGGAAAGCATTCCCTGCTGAATTTTGATTGTCTCTTCAGTAGAAATAAAGTCACAAATTATAACTGATAACCACAAGTCAAATCTTGCATGGCTTTTCAATCATTCACAAAGATCCCAACTACTTGCATATTCTGAAAAAAAACTCAAAATTGAATTTAATGTACTTTTTGCTTGAATGTGCCAACAAACAGAAGTAAATGAGCACAAAAATGTTAGAAAGAACACAAGGAAGATGAATTTATACTCCACAATTGCAACGAAATAAGAGAAGACACATTGTGAACAGTATCCAGCAGAAACAGGCATAAAGAAACTTCAGACATTAAGTTTATTTGTTACGGCTCCTTAAACATCTGATAACAGAGTACTTTTTGGTGTGTGAGGTTGGATATAGTTTGTCCCATACCTGGCATAGAGGAATGAAGTCTACATAATAGTTCCAACAGGCAGTTTTCACTGTGGTACACCAAATCCTGTAGGGTTACAGCATTTGAAATACTGTATCTGATTCAATCTATACAATATGTTTGAACATAGACAAGTTCCTTCTCCCATCCAGACTCAATTCATCCATCTGTTAAAGGAAAAAAAGGGACTTTGAATTAGAGGATGTATAAAAGCCTTTCCAGGTCTAACTTTCTGTTCTTTATGATTCTTTGAAAATTAGTAATTCGCTTATTCACTTCAATCTATTCACACATGTGAAAGCTTGGTGCTGGCTAAGAAGAGACAAGCAGCGGAAGATATGCTTACAGAAAAATAAAATCAATAACCTCAAACTGGATGCTTCGAAGATTATGTGTTTCCTTTGTCTCTCCTCTGGGGAAAAATGCTTGCAATCTCCTATTTTTTCTCATTCTTCCGCATACTTGGTCAACCTAAACTATATTCTATGTACAAAATGTACCCAGCTTTTTCATTTTCAATGCATTTTCACATGATACTCCCTCTACATAGAATGCTCTCTCTATCTAGCTCCCCATCTTTGTTTCTAACTCATCAAATGCCTTTTCATCTAAGTAGCTTCCTTGACTCATCACTCTTTAGCCCCCAATTCCCACCCCCAAATATCCATGATATATACTTCTAAAGTGAGAAGTATCAAGCATTGATATTACTACCTGCTTACTATTTTTAGCATTAAAACACTCCTTTGGGGCATGGGATTTTCCTTTTGAAATCAGTGACTTATATGTGCCAGGCACAGGGTAGGTGCTTGACAATTGAATGAAGAATAGATGAAGACAGAGTATCATAGACACAAACAGCTTTCCAGTCATCTTAAATTATCTTTTTTATCAGTGCGTTTTCTGTGGTCCTTTGCAATATTATGCAAATAGTTTCTGAGTGTGCAATTACAAGCACAATAGCTATCCCAAAAAGAGTTACTTTTTATTGGAGCATTAAAGATTACTGCTTTGCAGAATAGAATTTTGGGTAATTTGGCAGTCTATAGGGATTGCCAGTTGCAGATGATTCTCTTTCCTGATGAAATCGGCACTCCTTTGATAACCCTGCTTTCTAAAGTTATTACTAGGCTCATCAGGTTTCATATATAGCACCTAAACTGATATAATGGTACCATGAAAATCTGCCGTGTGTGGGTTCCCAAGCTGATTGTCATTTGTATTATCTTACAGAAGAGGCAAATTAACCACTCAAATACATAAAGCATTGTTCATGTATAGCATTCTTTTATAATGATGCAGAACTGCAAGATGTCCAATTAGGTTTTATGGCACTAAGATTTTGATTTATATTCTCTGTGGGAAAGACAAGGGAAAAAAAACTACATGGGGCAGTGAAAGTGGGACAATACCCTATCAAATAAATCTTAGCAATCCACGTTCACATTGTCATATGCTGAAACAGATATAAATACAAGAAAGACCGTATGACTACTAAAGTAATGGCTCATTGGGATACATGTTTGCTAAGAAGAGAACCTCTCTATCACATTTTGCTTACAGGATCAAACTAGCTATGGAGTACTGCTAACACCTTTCAATACAAGCTGGTTACTTTTCAAAATGAAGAAGAAACTATAATCAGAAAGGTTTCCACATTAACTCTGATACCACTGATAATCTTACACAGTTCCTCAGATGCTTCTTGTTTTGCAAAGGCAAATGCATTGAGATTACCAGTTCAACAACCAACCTATCTAATGTATTCAATGTGACTCGAACGTTATACATTATATGTCTTGCAAGACTTAAGTGTAATGCTAAATATTTATATATTTGATTTTCTGTTTGCTTATCAGTAACCAGCTTAGAATAGACACACTATTGTTTTGAGGGATGGGTAGATGCACAATAAAATATGCAGTGCACCTTTTCACCTGTCTTTTGAAACTTGCCATCAAGGTAATGCCAAGTCATAGAGCTATTTTTGAATAAACTTTGGTGGAAAACTCTGCATGTGCCAGAGTCTGAGAAATTACAAAGACTGTTTAGCAAGGAGCCTGGCTCTTTCAGCCTTGTAGCATTTATAAACCACGTCTTACTTCTGCTGCTGGAGTGTGGACATCTTTTCACACTTCTGCTTATCCTCCCTCTGAACCTATTCAGTTGTTATTCATTTTCTTTTATGACACATATCACCCTCTGCACTGGATGATAATGATTGTGTGTATATGAAAATATACTTGTCAGTAGGGCACATGACCTCCCCAGGCCCTGGGGAGCAACCCAGGAGACATTTTTCAGTTTGGTTTATCTAGCATTTGACCCTGATGACTACATCCTTCCATTTTTCTCTTCTTCTCAATATTTTTCTTGTATCTCTCGATTTTTCTCTCTCTCTCTCTCAGAATGATACCATATTATTTTTGCATTTTCTCACTCCTCTGTAGTAGCCTCTTCTCACACTCTTTCCCTGGCTCTTTCTTCAGACTTGCCCTTATTATGATATCCTAGAGTCCACTAGAACATGAATTCCACAAAAGTGAATACTTTAACAGTATTTTTCACTGCTTTATCACTGATAAATAAAGAACTAATTCTATGCAGCAATAGATGCTCCGTAAGTAATTGCTGAATAATAAACAAATTAATGCACCGGGTGGATCCTAGGCCTTTTCTTCTGTAGAGCTTTCCCTGCCTATCCCATCCAGTGAATTGAGATACCATCTTTATGCTAGTGACTGTTTTCCACTTTGGACTTTTATTTTCTTACCTATCTTAGCTGTTGCAATATATCTTACAAATACTAAAAGGTAACCTAAGCCTTGAACTATGAATATCCTTGCCACAGTCTGTATATTCCAAAATTGTTTGCTCTTATTTACCTTTTGTGATAGAGATTTCTTGTTTCTCACCTCAAAAAAAGTTTGCTGTGAACTTTTTTCCCCTCTGTCTTTTTTAGCAAAAACTCAGACTACACTTTAAACTCTGAGGTCCTAAGCATCTCTTACTGAATTTGTCTTTACTTACCCCTTGGATTTTAGTATCACATATTGACTTGGATGAGAATCTCAAATTAGGTCTCATGGAACGTTATCTATTAATCCAGCCTCTCATTTTCCTTGCTGCAATGACTCATTCGCCGCTAGACTTAAAAAATAATAATAATGAAATAAAACAAAAAACTATTCAATGAATTTTTTCTCAGTCAAGTTGCCTCTCTTTACTGATATGTATAAGCGGCTTAAAATAAAATTCATTTATCTGTAACAGATCTTACTATTTTTCCTCAAACCTGCTTTTTCTGTCATCTGCTTAGTTAAATGTTTCACCCGTAATGATGCAGAATTGTACAATGCACAGTCAGATTTTATGGCATACCATTTCTATTTTATCACCTGGAATAAAAAGAAAGAATGTGATAGGACACTGGAAATGGGTCAACATCTTGTGAATATCAACAATGCACTTCAAACGTCTATATGCTGAGTTGCCCAAATCATACACATTTGAATCATATTTGAGGTCTGATTTCTATTTCCTGCTTATCAGACAGCTGCCAAGCTTAAGAAAAATCTTCTCTGTGGATCAGTGTTGGGCTGCAACCTACAGACCTGCAAGCCTTGTAATTGCCCAGCCTCAAGACTGAAGGGCCCGACGACAGTGACATAGACATCAGTGGTTTATTTTGATAAGTGATCTTACACATCCAAAGCAAGTGGGTCCTGGATCAACACCTAAATGTGTATGGCAGGTGGCAGGAAGGACAGGGACGGCAGCAGTCTTCATTAAGGTGGCAGGGTTGGGGGTGGGAGTGTTACTTGTTATAGGGGGAATTGATTCATTTGACTCATTGGTTACCAGGGAAACTATCATGGTGTATCTAAAGATTAGAACAATTACTAGCTGGGTCTGGGGGCAAGCCCCTAGGCAGTTACTGATTAGGCCTTATGGTTAAGAGGGAAGGTCAGTCATGTGAGTAGGGTGTAGATGAAGTGGAGACTGGTCAGCGGGGGATGTACAGAGAGCAAGAGAGCAACCCATCTTGAATGGCCTGATCATACAATCAGGTAAAAGTGTAGAACATGGAATGCCTTAAAAAACAATAATGATAAAGACAAAATATGGTTTTCATATATGAAGGGCTATAAAATCATTGAAACTACATACACTATATATATATATATATATATATATATATATATATATATATATATATATGGTATCATATTTGCTTTTTTTCTAAATTGAAACATTGTTTTGAGATACATTTTGGGTTTTTCAATTAACAAGACATCTCTCATCTATCTGTATATTTTTTCATAGGATTGCATATTATGGGTATAACAATTTAGCTCTATATTAATCATATTTAAGAGTTTCTGTCAGTTTGAAATGTTATGTTTAAGCAACAAAATGACCTTACTTTAGTCCCAACACAGGTTTTTTTCTCATACATTCTCACATGTAGTTTGCTTGGTCTGGAAATTTCTTCTCTTCCCCACATATCCCTCTCTCCCTTTTCACATCTCAGATGAAATATCACTTCCTGAGGGGATATTTCTCTGATCTCACAGACTAGGTTTTATCCTTTTTTTTTTCCCACCTTCAATCCTAACCCCTACCATACTCCTATTTATCCTTGAAATGTTAGCATAAATGTAACTAACTCCATAGTAGTCACTTTAGTATACCTTAGTGTAAACACTCCACCGTCATGCTCTCATAGCATCCTGTATTTATTTTCATACTACTTTCATGGTTTACATCTAAACATCTGTGTAAATATTAATTATTTTTCTCTTACTCAGTAATCTGTAATCTTCATGAAGGCATGTGTTGGATCTATTTTGCTCATCAGTTTATTCCAAGTACCTATTTATAGTTCCTAACATATTGTAGGTACCAATAATATTCAATGAATGAATATCCTAAGGATATTATTGAAAATCTACTTCTGCTTCCATTTGAAGGATTCCTGCAAAATATATTCTGTTTCCATTTGGAGGACTCCTACAAAATGTAGTCCTAGACATAAAATTGTTCCCTGAAAGGGTCTATGCATTTAAATTTTGACAGAAACTGCCAAATTTCCTAAAGAATTATGTATTCTGCACAGTTACTATGCCTTTTGCGAGTTGGCAGGGAATGGTATTCCATCCAGGAGGCATATCAAGCTCAGATCAAGCATTGTTTTGAGATAATCAATTCAAAACAGTTAAGAGATCACTGAAGCCAAGGTATGGAGGCATAAGGCACAAAGGCCAAGTAAGACTTTGAGAATGGTATCTGGGTGAAATCCCCTAGCATCCAGTAAAGATGCCAGTTTAGGTTGTTTGTTCTATGAAGTGACATTAGCAGTAATATTCGATCAAGTGAAAATTTTATAAGAAACTTTATACTTCTTTCTTTATTGCCTAACAATGTTATTTAGATATATTAGCAGTCTCTATCTCACTTAGCATCATGAAATACTCCAAACTTCTCCCTCTATTGTACCTTCATTCACCATTTTTCATTCCAGAAACTTGGAGATTACCTTGTACAATCCATGCATGGTTATTCTTCTCATCCAATCTATCAAAACTCTCTCTGTTTTGAACTTTAAAATATATCTTAAATCAAATAACTAATTTGATCTGCATGCATTTGCATTAGTATCAATGTTGGTGTTCTCTTTTCCTCCAGTAGCTTAACTATTCAATGGAAGTAAGTAATACATGAGAGAGGGTCCATGGAGAAAAGAAAAAACATCCATATGTTAAGTCTGAACTGTGTTATAATGACAACTTCAAAATGAATTTGAAACAGAGCTTAACTGTTCCATAATAACTGAAAAGAATAAAACTCTAGTAGTTTCAGAATATTGGATACTGACATAATCAGTAATCAAATTAGATAACTTCAGATAACTATTAGTTAACTGTTGTTCATTCAACAAATAACGTATTAAACATCTATGAATCAGTGCTTTCATGAAGTTACTTTTGTAATGGGAAGAGACATATTATGAAAATCATGAACAAGATAACTATATGTGTATTATGGCAAAAAATAAAGCATAAAAAAGTGTGAGTGTATGCTGATGAAGTATATAAAAATATGTAATAGTCTTGGCTCATTACATAGTCAATATGTGATTATATATACTACATACACAAAATATTAAGTTTTGGCACTCAGCTAACCATATTTCAAGTGCTCAGTAGCATATGAGCTGTGTTTGATAGCACAGTTCTAGATGATATTTAGATGATTAATACATCAATTCTAGCTGGAAAAATAAGAACTGTGTCTATTCCTTTTTCCAGGAAGAAGGAAGCCTACATTGTGCTAATGAGTTAAGTAGCCAAGGTAAAAATATGTATAAATAGGCAAAGAAAATAGTGCTCAAAATCTTGAATGGTTGACTTAAAGAAAGTCATCTAAGTAATGCTTACATAGGAATATAAGCATATAGCCTGATGGAAAAGAGAATAGCATCCCTTTGAGATAGTGATTATCAGCCTTGGAGCACTTTAAAATCACATTCGGGGGCTTTTAAAAATTCTCAGTGCCCAGGCTGCAATTCAGATCAATTAAATCAGTATCTCTGAGGATGGGACACAGGCATTAATATTTCTTTCCTACTCATTCCACTATGCAACCAGACAAGGCTAAGGACCAATGTTACAGCAAGTGGCAATTCCAGAAGAAAATGGTTAGAATAAGACATACCATAGGTTCAAAGGCAAGCCACTCTTCTTTTTTTATAAAGTATATGGAACAAGTTATCTTTCCAAAGCACAAACTGATGTTAATTGGTGTCCCACTTCTTAGTGTATATTCCAAGGCCCCTCATATCTTTGTTTATGTAACTTACCAATACTTAGTGCAATGCACCCTGTACTTTAGCTAGAGATTAGCTGAACTCAGTTTGGGAAGCTGACATGATTACATCTATGCTTCAGACAAAGTAATTAGATATCAGTATAGACAATGAATTGCCAAGGGCAAGAGAGAAGACGTAGGAAAATCAGCTGCAAGAGTGAGGAGACAAAAGCAAGAGAATTGGGCTTATAAAAGTTGCAGCAGAAAAAGAGAAGTAGGGGTTTACAAATTTTAGATTTTTTTTAAGTTTACTATAACAACTCATGAATTTTTAAAAAGTAACTCTTAACGTGAAGAATATCATCTACTATTTCATGTTATATGTTTGTGGGATTTAAGGATTCATTCGCTGGTGCCCCCTGTCCCATATTGAAGATGGGGAGAATATGAGGAACCGAGACAAGTCAGAGATGACTCCAAGATTCTTAATTTGACAGAGCAGAGCAAAATTCCACGAAAAAGAAATGGGATTCAGGAGGTTGAGGAAGGAAATATAATTGATCTAATTTTTTTTTTTTCTTTTTTTTGCTGTATGCGGGCCTCTCACTGTTGTGGCCTCTCCCGTTGCGGAGCACAGGCTCCGGATGCGCAGGCCCAGCGGCCACGGCTCACGGGCCCAGCCGCTCCGCGGCATATGGGATCCTCCCAGACCGGGGCACGAACCCGTATCCCCTGCATCGGCAGGCGGACTCTCAACCACTGCGCCACCAGGGAGGCCCTTGATCTAATTTTTATAAAAGTTGATTAGTTTGCCTGCAAGGTATCCAGAAGAAAATAAAATGTGTGAGGTTGATTGGAGCTGGAAATATAGATTAGTCTATATTACCTGATTTGCCAGTTAAAGTTATTTTTCCATTTTTTAAGCTTTTAAAATTGTTTCACCTTTCCCCAAATATATGTAAGTTTCTTAAACACCTATAATGGTTATATAGAGTAATTGTAATAGCGTAAAATTAGCAATTACTTTTGAATGACCAATAAAACTGTTGGGCATAGAAAATATTTGTTTTGGTCCTTCTAGGAAAATGGTTTGGGTCTCATAACAATATTACAAAGAAAACTTGAAATCTGACAAGTAATGTGCAAAGTGGAAAGTGCAGTGTAGGTTTAGAAGGAGGGGCCCCTTGGAAATTGAACTGGTTTTGGGTCTTGGCTCTGTTATTTATTCTTATCCTCTGGACAAGAAATGTCACTACTCTAAATTACTTCTACATAGTAAAGATGTCAGTGTGGCTTCTCTAATTTATTTAGGAGAGACAGAAGTAGGAAATATCAACAGCTGGGAAACCTGTTTCTTAAAAGCCTATCTATGAGTTCTGGGTACCTAAGCTAGTCCTAGCCAAGAAGAAGAATTGAAAATAATTAAATTCTGTGCCTTTCTTGATAGTATTCCCTTTTCTAATATGTCATTTCCTCACTTTTTTTTCACCTGTCAAACTCCTAGTCACACTTCCTTACACTCAGCTTAGACATCCCCCTACTTTGATACAGATTCCCCTCTCTGTGGTTCCTAATAATATGTGACTATGTTCCTAGTCACATTTTCTAAATCATACAAAAGATTGCTGTTTATATCATTGTGTCCCTGAAATGTCCTTTTTGTGAGCCCGCTATCTAGCATGAATGTTGGCACATGCACTTTTGTGGAACTGAATCAGCATGAATTACAAAGGAAATGTACATGTGAACATGACTGGGAAAATGGAATCAATGAAGAACTCTCCCTCTTCATTATTTATACTGATGGTTTAAGGCAACTTAATAACTATAACTCACAGTAGAAATTTATTTTCTCACAGTTCTGGAGGCTGGAAGTCCAAGATCAAGGTGCAGACAGAGTTGGTTTCTGGTAAGCCCTCTCTCCTTGGCTTAACATGGCTTGTTTCTCCATCTGTCCTTATACATACTTCTGGTTTCCCATCCTCTTCTTATAAGGACACTAGTCATGTTGGATTAGGGGCCCACCCTTATTACCTCATTTTAAGTTAATTGCCTCTTTAAAGACAATCCCCAAATATAGGCACATTTTGAGATGCCCAGTGTTAGAGCTTTAATGTACAAATTATGGAGCAGGACACAATTCAGCACATAAGAGTCAGGGAATTGGTTTTATAACTGAAGTTGTTAATATGGGTCTAGGACACTTATTAGAAAAGTGGCAAATGACAGAGACAAGGAAAATGAGATGAGGCAGGCTTGTTGAAGAGAGTTACTTAGTTCAATTTGATGGCAGACAAAAATTCTCCTTGGAGGCTTTGGAATATTTATGAGATATAAATAAGGATATTAATAAGCTATATAAAGCCAAAAACTATAGTAAGACATTTGGAAATGTGTATGTATATATATATATATATATATATGTGTGTGTGTGTGTGTGTGTGTGTGTGTGTGTGTGTGTGTGTGTGTATCTCCTTATAAACGTGAAATTAAAAATAAATATCTACACTATGGAACAAGTTAGTAAGGAAAATAAATTGACTATGTAAACTCAATATCTCTACAGTAGCAATGTAATAAAATAATGCATAAAGTTATTTTTCCTAAAATGAATACTTAGAAAACAATCTAAGGTATAATCTTGGAGAAAAAATTCCATCTTTAATTCCAAAAGCACATGTAAATATGAAAGGGTGACAAATTTGTCTACATAAAAATCCAAAGACCTCATGTTTTTCTCTTATTTACACAAATTAATGGACTAAAGAAGTTTCTGTACATTTAAAATAAATATTCTAAGCAATAGGTGATGGATTTTTAACAGTCCTCTCCAAGCAGTGGCAGAGTTTGACATATGAAGCCTATTTGTCTTCATTATCTGTAAGCTAGAAGAATAGAAATTGAATTTAGACAAATATGTTGAACTTGCCAACAGACATCTTCATGAATTTAGAATGAAAATAAGTGGCTTATTAATAAAGTAAGACTTTCCTGAGGAACTCTGAGGCAATATAACCTATTCTCTGATCATCCTCCCACCTCTCTCTTAACTGAAGTTTGACAATCCCTTCCTTTATTTTGTATATGAGAAAGTCTATTTATTCTCCTTAATGATCTTCTTAGGTGACACTAATAGACATATCATTTTATGTAAATATATATAATATTTATTAATGGACTTTTCTAACTAACTAGCAGTTATAATCTTTGAATATTTTAATTGTCCAAACATTATGGGTTTATAAAAGTGAAAATTACTCAGCAAAAACAAGAACAGAGGTAAGCTAACAGAAAATAAATGTGGAAAATTTTTATTCAAATTTATAATAAACTTCACTTTATGGCTCCAAGGTAGCACTGGAATCTGAATGCAAAAGAAGTGTAGAAAAAATGTATGTAGTTTATTATGAATCTGTGCATAATACAAAAAGCCCCCCATAGAATTATGACAACTGAAACTGGAGTATGGTGTGTCAAGATGTTCTGCAAGTGGTAGGAATTTATTTCTGTCTCTACATTTTTACATTCCATGACTTTTCCAAAGAAGTGGAAGATAAAATGAAGAAGAAGGGAGCAGGGTGTGTAGAAGTGGGAAAACAAGGGGGTAAAGAGGAGTAAAAAAGGGAAGACTAAGGAGTAGGAAATATATGGGGCTCCATAGCAGAACAGATGAGATGAAGTGAAAAAAATTAGACAAGGAAAAAGAAGAAGAAAGAAGGAAGAAAGGTGACAAAAGAAAAGAAGATAAGCATTTTAATGGGAAGAAGAACTGCGATAGGAAGAGAAAAATGGTGCAAAGAAAGAAAAGAGTAGAAAAAAGAGAAAAGAATAAAGAGGAGAAGGATGTAAAGGAAGAATAAAAAGGAGAAGAAACAAAAGTCTGAAGAAGATGGAAAACAATGATGATAATTTATGGGATATTTTCTATTTTCAGTCAGTATTCAAAATATTATATATCTCTAGTTTAAATGAATCCTTACAAAACAGCTTTAAAATATGATTTACTAACCTCACTATTAAGATGAAGTAAAAAAAGTTAAGAAAGACAAAAGTAGCATAGCCACTTTTTAGATATAGTGAAACACAGTCCTAAGTTTATTTAGGATGGCAGTTTTGTTTTATTTTTTACACACCAAAATCTCAATACTGAAAATACTTCTGCATAGCTTGTTCTGGGTACAAGCTTATAACAAATAATACCTATTTTGTAAAAACTCTACTTTAATAAATGTTAGAGGTGAAATTTTTAAAAAAAACACTATTAAGATTTTACTAAGAGATTAATTAGGTTTTTTTCAATAGAAATATAATAATTTAGGCTGAACAGAAAAAGCAATGTCTTTTTAAAAATTGGTATATGAAAAATATGGAACTTGTTTGGTATAAGAAACAACAGACATTAGCAATTTGGAAGTGAAAAATTCTGATGGAGACAGGCAAAAGATGAAAATATAAACTTTATGTTGTTGGTAAGTAAGAGATATGAATTTTTTCAACTGTGGAAAGCATCTATGACTCCCATAATTTTGACTCTGAGAACAAAATAGAGAAGAATGTGTTATGTTTTGTTTGTTCTTTTTGCTGTGTTGATAACTGCTTCTAAAATGATCTAATGGTCATCTAGTAAGATATTTTTCCAGGCTGGACCTAGGCAACCCACATGGATGCCAAAACTTGTCTCAACATGAATAATACTTTCCAATGTTACAGTCACAGAACCAGAAATTTTTAAAATTAAATAAAAACAAAACCAGAAAACATGTTCTGCAATCAAACAAGAGTCAGACCATACCATGTGTCAGACAGAAGGGAGAAGCGCATTTTGGCTATTTTGTGATCAGAAAATTCAGTAGCAGCTGGATATTTGGGTCATATTGTATTGATCAACAATAACTGCAGAATGCACAGGTTTGGTTTCCAAAAGTTTCCATGTTTCTGTGAAGCAGATGAACTGACATGAGGGTAACACAATTTTTGGTTACTTGTTCCTGATAAATATTTACTGTAATGTTTTATAAACATGAATGATTCAAACTGCAAGTGGCCTCACTGATTTAAAGTTCCCCAATACCCCACTTAATCATATTCCAGCATCACTGTACCTGATTTATCAGTGATAAAGACCAAAACTGTGAAAATATACTCAAGTTTACTTTCAAGTTGTGCAATTCAGCTTTGTCTTTCACTATCATCATCAAAAATTTTCTTTCATTTGCTTTAATAGGAACGTATTTTCTTCTATGATGCAAATACAAGTCTTGAAAAATATATAATTATCATGGAAACGTATGAGATGTTTATTTTTTTATGTCTTTATTGGAGTTTAATTGCTTTACAATGGTGTGTTAGTTTCTGCTCTATAACAAAGTGAATCAGCTATACATATACATATATCCCCATATCCCCTCCCTCTTGTGCCTCCTTCCCACCCTCGCTATCCCACCCTTCTAGGTGGTCACAAAGCACTGGGCTGATCTCCCTGTGCTATGCGGCGGCTTCCCACTAGCTATCTATTTTACATTTGGTAGTGTACATGTATCCATGCCACTCTCACTTCGTCCCAGCTTACCCTTCCCCCTCCCCATGTCCTCAAGTCCATTCTCTATGTCTGCATCTTTATTCCTGTCCTGCCCCTAGGTTTTCAGAACCTTTTTTTTTTTTTAGATTCCATATATATGTGTTAGCATATGGTATTTGTTTTTCTCTTTAAAAAAAAAAATTTATCTTTGGCCGTGTTGTGTCTTCGTCGCTGTGCGCAGGCTTTCTCTAGTTGTGGTGAGCAGGGGCTACTCTTCCTTGCAGTGCGCAGCCTTCTCATTGAGGTGGGTTCTCTTGTTGCGGAACATGGACTCTAGATGCACGGGCTTCAGTAGTTGTGGCACATGGGCTCGGTAGTTGTGGCTCACAGGCTCTAGAGCTCAGGCTCAGTAGTTGTGGCGTACAAGCTTAGCTGCTCTGCAGCATGTGGGATCTTCCCAGACCAGGGATCGAACTCGTGTCCCTGCATTGGCAGGTGGATTCTTAACCACTGCACCACCAAGGTAGTCCTGTTTTTCTCTTTCTGACTTACTTCACTCTGTTTGACAGACTATGACATTACCAATAGCTAAATTGTAAAGAAAAATAATTTTATATAAAATAAGAGTAATGTTTTAAGTGAAAAAATTTTAAAAGTATATGTCATCTTTCAATAGTATAGACATTAATAATGACTCAGTGACATAGTAGTAAATGTTTTACTGGCTCTCAAAATTTTAAAATATGTATATAAAAAGAAGCCCTGAGTTTAAACTAATTTCCATAAATACTTCTACCATGGCAGATTTCAGGCTGCTAACTTGACATCCATGAAAACAGAGTTTGAAAGAGTTGTGCATAATTGGCTCCAGTGAGCTGGTATGAGCTAGCTCCATTGCATCACTACTTATATCTCAGTAATCTTTGGAGGGCACACCAAAAATTGTAAATAATAGAAGTTAAATAAATATTCATTAAATCAAGGAAAGTATGTGGTTTCAAAATTACACTATTTAATTACAACTATAAGTTTCAAAATTGATCATCAATTAAGTAAATAACTCATTCTAATCTAATACTTCCTCCAGTATAATCACTTTATATTTTGGTCAGTAGGACTCAATGCTTGCCACTCTCCTTGAACGATTCTCTACCACACCTAAACTACTGAACTACTTTCAGTTTTGCTGTGTATTTATTCTTTCTCAACTTTACATCAATCTATCTATATAATCTGAATGGGTACTCCTTTATTATTTTTCTTTGTCTATGTTATGTATATTCCTAGTGTATATTCAATATGTTTGTAATGTATACTTAATATACACCTATAGCTAATCTATATTTATCTGTATATATATGTATTTATTCATGCCCATACCAATATCTATGCCCATTCTTACCTCTATGGTGTACTGATGTCTAACAATTTTTTATAATGATGTAAAGCTTTGCTTATAATTCACAATTTGAGCCAAATTACTTTTAAAAAATCAATATGAATTGGTTTCTACCAAAATATAAATGCTAATATTAGATTTATTTTTCCTGTTTTTCATAAAAGGCAAAAGTTAAGTATCATGAAGAATCTAAGCCCTTAAAAAAGTTGGTCAAAGAATGCTAATGAAGGTAAAAGAACTAATTAATTAATTAATTAATTAGTCAATGAATGAATCAATTAATTTAAAAATTAAAAATCAACTTCAGGGATGAAGAACCAGTTTGAATCAGCAGGAAAAGCTGTTTAGTGCTGATCCATAAAGTATGGAATAAAAACCACTCACTAGAGTTGTAGAAAATACAAGACAGTTAAATATGAATTTCTGATAAATAATGAATAATTGCAACATTTGGGGACATATCTTTTTTTAAATCCATTGTTTATCTGACTCAAATTTAACTGTGTCTTGTATTTTTTTCTAAATCTAGCAATCCTAATTTAATCACAACTGCATGTGAGAAACTAGCCTTGTGTACTGTCCCAGGCTTAAATCTGCAAGAGAGGACAACTTTAGAAACAACTTGAGTGAGAAGAATGTAGATAGAGGTTGGGAATCAAGCAGTGCCAAGTGTCTCTTTGGCATAAGTCTTGGAGTTGAAGCCAGTTTCCTTAAACTATTGATTTTTAACAACTAACCCCTTGATTTATGCACAGTATTGCCATGTATGCAACCTGCCATGGATTGCAATTTCTAGTCTGTACCACTTAATTAAGGGTAATATGCCATAACTCTTGAAGTCTATGCAACTGAAAACAGGTAGATTTTTGTGTGTGTGTGATGGTTTTCTTTTTTTTTTTAACATCTTTATTGGAGTATAATTGCTTTACAGTGTTGTGTTAGTTTCTGCTGTACAACAAAGTGAATCAGCTATATGCATGTGTATATCCCCATATCTACCCTTCCTGCGTCTCCCTCCCACCCTCTCCATCCCACCCATCCAGGTGGTTGCAAAGCACCTAGCTGATCTCCCTTTGCCATGCAGCTGCTTCCTGCTAGCTATCTGTTTTACATTTGGTAGTGTATACATGTTGATGCTACTCTCTCACCTCGTCCCAGCCCACCCTTCCCCCTCCCCATGTCCCCAAGTCCACTCTCCATGTCTGTAGGTAGATATTTTTAAAATAAATTTTAGTTTGAACTTTGATTTTAGTCCTACCTACAATAACACTCATTTCATGATGTCTATACTTTATTACAAGCTTTTAATTCCTGGAAGAGTTAGCCTTCTTGATTTGTCTCAGAAATAAATTATGCCGCTCAAATGACTCATTATCAAGAATGATTGTGTCAACAGATGGATGAAAGGAAAAAGAAAAACCCAAGTGTGTATATGTGTGTGTGTATATATATACAAACATACACAACAGAATATTATTCAGCCATAAAAAAGAAGGAAATCCTTTTATTTGTGAAAACATTGTTGAACCTTGCGGGTATTACGCTAAGTGAAATGTTAAACAGAAAAAGATAAATACTGTATGATCTCACTTACACAGAATCTAAAAGAGCCAAACTCAGAGAAGCAGAGAGTAGAATGGTGGTTGCTAGGGGATGGAAGGTGGGGAAAATGATGAGATGTTGGTCAAAGCATACAGATTTCCAGTTATAAGACAGAAAGGTTCTGGGGATCTAATATACAGCATAGAAACTATAGTTAATAATACTGAATTATGTACTTGAAAGTTGCTAAAAGAGTAGATCTTAAATGTTCTCACTACCAAAAAATGTAGTTATGTGAGGTACTGGATGTGTTAACTTATTGTGGTAATAATTTCATAACATATATGTGTATCAAATTGTTACGTTGTAATCTCTAACTTATACAATGTTGTATGTCGATTATATCTCAATAAAGCTAGGGATAAAAAAAGAATGATTGCTAAAAACAAATAGCTGAACTCTAAACTAGATAACAGTAGCACATTCTGAATTCTTCATATCCCCATATCAGGCAGCATAATTTGTAATTCCTTTCTCAGATAGGTTGCCTAGAAGAGGAGACTTGAGATATAAACTCATAATTTTGCCTCAGATTTTACTCTATCAGTCTCCTAATGCTAGTCATAACTCTGCTAATAATATGATTCTATAATTGAGGCTGAAATTCTATTGCCTGGGAATTTATGGTTTGTAGTAATAGTATCGAAACTTATGAAACCTTTATGCTATCCCCAGAAGCTCATGAGTTTGGGGTATAAGGCAGTGCTTTATCCCTTTCATATCTTAAATGACGATGGAGATGACAGTGACTATACCTATTTTAGGTAATGACAGTGTTGTGAAATTACTGTTTTTTAATTACTAGTCCCTGCCTCTTTACTACATTTTAATACCAAAAGCAAAATGAGGTCCTAAGGCCACTTGCTAAAGGGTGGTTTTTTTATTAGTATAAAAAAAAATGCTGGCAAATGTCATAGAGTTCTGGAGCCTAGGAGAGATGTTTTGATTTTTTTTTCTCCATATTTTTCAGGGTGTTTTAAATTAGAAAATGCTACATAGTT
This sequence comes from Mesoplodon mirus, assembly GCF_964341445.2. Classification (NCBI taxonomy): domain Eukaryota; kingdom Metazoa; phylum Chordata; class Mammalia; order Artiodactyla; family Ziphiidae; genus Mesoplodon; species Mesoplodon mirus. The sequence continues at coordinate 28,980,053 of NC_138976.1, read as the reverse complement.
TGCTCTACTTTTTTAAAACCACTACATGCAATTAGTAGGAAAACATTAAGTAATAGGTTAAGAAGAAATTCTTTCTCTTTAGTGCATGGGTGAATGAGAGTACACTGTTATTGAAGGCATCTTAAATCTCACTTCAGGGAAGTGACTTGCTTCAGATCACAAATAAGACCTGTATCTTGCTGGCTGCTTATACCAGAAGACTAAGAAAGAAGATACAAATCATAGAATGAGAGCACTGAGGGCAAATTCTTTGTCCACATCCTTAGAAACATTTCCAGTGCTTTTTAAAAATGGGATATAGATTTTTACGATAATAAAAGAAATTATTTCTACATAAGAGTGATCTATAGCAAAGGCTACATTGGAGAAGAGCTTGCATTATAAAACTTTTGTAAAACTATACCCTGGTACCAGCGTTTGGGATTTCACTTTGTCTACTCTTGGGATGTCATTGTTTGTCATAAGAGCAAAAAAGCTTGTTCAGATCCTTCAAGCCAGACTCAATGCACCACAATTATCTGCAAAACCACAAAGAAAATAGGGATAGAGAGGGAGGAAAAAGGCTAATAATAGATGTCAAAATCTTTAAAAATTTCCCAAATAATGATAGCCTGAGTTTTTGTAGTTTATGGGAAGAAATGTGAAACATCATGGTTAAAAATATTAAATCTGGAGTCAGAATGCTTCTCTATTCCTTAATAGTCGTTTGAACTTTAGCTGGCTACTTTATCTCCCTTTTCCTCAGTTTGTGCATTTGTACAATGAGAAGAAGAAGAATAATGATAAATAAATGTTGATGACAATGATGATAATATATTTATTTTATTGGATTGTTATAGGAATTAATTAAGTTAATACATAATGAGTGCATAGAACAGTGCATGTAATAAACACTCCATAGGCATTAGCTAATGTTTAATGTGTCCTCTGTTCCAGGCATTGTGGTAGGCATATGTCTATATATTGTAGCTAATTTAGTTTTCAAATAACCCTGAAAATAAGGACACTTATTATCCATACTTTTTTTCATATAGGGAAACTAAGGTTTACAAACTGCAAGTTATATGCCCAAATTATAGCAAGTTAAGGTTTGCATCCAAAATATCTGAATATCTAAAGAAGTCTTAAAGCTCAAAATATCTGAACAAACACCTCACTAAAGAAAATCTATGAATGGAAAGTAAGAATATGAAAAGATACTCAATATCATTTGTGAGGTAAATGCAAAATAAAACAGCAATTAAACACAAAGACATGCCTATTAGAATGGCTAAAGCTCAAAACTCTTGCAATACCAACTGACGGAAAGAATATGGAGCAGCAGGAACCCCCATTCCTGGCTGGTGCGAATGCAAATGGTACAGCCACTTTGAACGACCTTTGCCAGTTTCTTACAAAGAAAAAGAAAGTCTTACTATATGATCCAGAAATCAAGTTCCTAGATATATACTGAACTGACTTGAAAACTTATGTCCACCCAGAAAACTGTATATGAACATTTGTAGCAATATCATTCATAATTTCTGAAAACTGGAAGGTATCAATGTGTTCTTCAATTTGTAAATGGAAAAAAATCTGTGGTACATCCATAAAATGGAATACTCTTCATCAATAGATAGGAATGAGCAATAAAAAAACATGAATGAATAATAAATGCATATTGATAAATTAAAGAAGCTAATCTGAAAGGGTTACATACTGTATAATTCCATTAATATGACGTCCTGGAAAAGGCAAAACTATAAAGATAGTTAAAAGCACAGTGGTTGCCATGGCTGGAGGGTTAAATAGGTGAAGAATAGGAAGTTTCTTAGGTCAGTGAAACTATTCAGTATAATACTGTAATGGTAGATCTATAACACTATGCATTTGTCAAAACCAGTAGAACTTAATGGCACAAAGACTAATATATGCAAACCTTTATATATGCAAATAAAGAAAAACACTTAAGAAGTTGTTGGATCCCAAGATGGAATTATGACTGTGACAAAAGAATCTAACTGTATTACAAATGTATGAAATAACCTCAATGAAGGGTGGTGGGAAAATGTTCTTATGTAGGTGACTTTGGAAATGAATGGACACATAAAAATAAAGCAAAAAGAAACCATGCATAGCACAGTCCTCTTTGGGGTAAAGTGTTTCTCATGGAGAACTGGTTAACAGTTCTGAAACCACTCACTTCATGTATATAGTGGGATGAATAATTGTGTAAAAAGATAGCAGATGGTGGGTTCCATGCTTCTCACTGTTGGAGTGGTACGTTAGACAGAAACAAGAGGAGAAGGCTAGGATTATCCATGTGTTAATAGATTAGAGTTGGAGACATCAGTATGAATTCATGAGTATCTAAATATAAAAATAGGTAGTTAAATAAGGAAATATAAATTTGAGTATAGGCACAGATTAGTATTACGCATATATTACCTTGTTCTATCAGCTGAAATGGATTAGAAACAGGAAAATCTTAGTAGCACAAGCATACCGAGTTTCTAGAGTTTCCAATATTGTCTCTAATAAAAGTAACCATGATCTTTGAAGAAATGGTTGATTTTAGGACCAGGGCAGAAATAACAAAGCAAGCCTGGAGCATCTTATAGTGCCAGAGAATAAGAAAATAATAAAAAAGAAAAAAAGAATCAGTGATGGGGTCTATCAAAGGGACACAGCAACCAACTGAAAGAGCTCCCAATGGTCAAAGTGGAATTATGTTATATTCAACATATCCAAGGCATAAAATTTTATAGGAAAAGCTGAGACAAAAATAAAATTATTGTGGAAAAGTAAAACAGAGCTCGTGCATCAAATACATATAATGAAGTTTTATGTGCTTGAAAAAGAACATTAAGTAAAATTGAAGGCAATTTGAATAAAGTATGTATTTAGTTAATAATTATGTATCATAGTGTCTTATTAATTGTGAAGAATGTACCATACTAATGTAAGATTTAAATAGTAAATGAAACTAAGTGTGGGATATTTGTAAACTCTGTGCTATCTTCACAATTTGTATGAAAAGCTAAAAGTTTCCTAAAATAGATCACTAATTAAAAAGCATTTGGGCTTCCCTGGTGGCGCAGTGGTTGAGAGTCCGCCTGCCGATGCAGGGGACACGGGTTCGTGCCCCGATCCCGGAAGATCCCACATGCCGCGGAGCGGCTGGGCCCGCGAGCCATGGCCGCGTAGCCTGTGTGTCCGGAGCCTGTGCTCTGCAACGGGAGAGGCCACAGCAGTGAGAGGCCCGCGTACAGCAAAAAAAGAAAAAAAAAAAAAAAAAAAAAAAAAAAGCATCTATATGGAGTACACACACGCAGAACCGATATAGAATATGGATTTGAATACAGATCTTCCTTCACTTATGATGTAGTTACATCCCGATAAACCCATCATAAGTTAAAAATATCACGTCTAGACAGCTACAATCTTAAAAGATTTCCCAAAAACATTTTTAAGAAACCCAAGGTTTCTGGCTGTGATATTTGTACTTTTGAACTCTGCTTTGTTGGTACATTCAGAGTAATGACACACTGTGAAATCTGTCTTTTCTGTGAAGAGTGGAACGTGCTATAAATTCGAGTCATGGGGCTTCCCTGGTGGCACAGTGGTTGAGAGTCTGCCTGCCAATGCAAGGGATGTGGGTTCGTGTCCCGGTCCGGGAGGATCCCACATGCCGTGGAGCGGCCGGGCCCGTGAGCCATGGCTGCTGAGCCTGCGTGTCCGGAGCCTGCACGTCCGGAGCCTGTGCTCCACAACGGGAGAGGCCACAAGAGTGAGAGGCCCGTGTACTGCAAAAAAAAAAAAAAAAAAATTCGAGTCGTTTTAAGGTTTAACACACACAAAACACACACCCCTTTGTCTGTTGTGGCACTTACATTCTATGTTTCATATTTTCCTCGACTTCCAATGGGGTTACATCCTGATAATCCCATCACAGGTTGAATATATTGTAAGCCAAAAATGCATTTAATATACCTAACCTGACAAACATCATAGCTTAGCCTAGCCTACCTGAAACGTGCTCAGAACACTTACATTGGCCTACAGTTGGGCAAAGTCTTCTAACACAAATCCAATTTTATAATAAAATCTTGAATATCTTATGTAATTTATTGAATACTTCACTGAAAGTGAAGAACAGAATGGCTGTTTGGGTACAGAATGGTTGTAATGTGTTGGTTGTTTACCCTCATGATGCTGTGGCTGACTGGCAGCTATGACTCGCTGCCACTGCCTAGTATCTGAAGAGAGCGTTATACCTTTGCATATCACTAGCCTGGGAAAAGATCAAAATTCAAAATTTGAAGTACAGTTTCTTCTGAATGCATATCACTTTCACACCATCATAAAGTTGGAAAAATATCATAAGTTGAACCGTCGTAAGTTGGTTTCCAACAGCATTTGCTCACTTTGTGACTGTGTGTCACATTTTGATAATTCACACAGCATTTCAAACTTCTCATTGTTATTATATTTGTTATGGTGATCTGTGATCAGTGATCTTTGGTATTACTGTTGCAAAAAGATTACAACTTGCTGAAGGCTCAGATAATAGTTAACACTTTTTAGCAATAAAGTAGTCTTTAATTAAGGTATGCACATATTTTTTTAGACATAATGTTATTGCCTATTTAATAGACTAAAGTATAGTGTAAACATTCTTTTATATGCACTGGGAAACCAAAAACATTATGTGACTTGCTTTATTGTGATACAGTATTTGCTTTATGGTCTGGAACCAAATCTACAATATCTCCAATGTATGCCTGTATACATTCTTTTCGAGTATAAATTGTTCCACTATATCCCTCACCAGTTTCTCTTTTTAATGTCTTATATTAACTTGATATATTTGTCATAACTAAGAAACCAACTTTGGTACATTATTAACTAAACTTCATCTCCATGATTGAATCATATTTCAAGTGAAGATTGAAGTAGAAGATTATTCCACTAATGTACTCTTTCTGTTCCAGGATCTCATCCAAGGTATCAAATTGCATTTAGTTGTCCTGTCTACTTTGTATCGCCATTCTCTAACAATTTGCCTGTCTTCCCTGCTTTTTCATTACTTAGCAGTTTTGCAGAATACTTTTAAGATATTTCATAGGATGTACTTTAATTTGGGTTTTTCTCTTACATTCCTCTTGATTAATTTGAGATTTCAGTTTCTGAAAGAACAAAGGTGAAATACCCTTTTTGTCACATAAGGTCAGGGGTACATGCTATCAGCATGATTTATAACTGATGATATTAATTTGATTCACATGGCCTAGGTAGCATTTGCCAGTTTTCTCTACTATACAGTTACGTTTCTGCCATACTCTATTCTTTGGAAGTAAGTCATTAAGTGTTACCTGCACACAAGGGATAGGGGAGGTGATTAAGCTTCACCTCCTGAAGAGGAAAGTATCTATGTTAATCACTTGGATTAGTTTTCAAGGAAAATATTTCTCTTCTCCCCTATTTATTTAATCACTTATTTACATAAGTATGGATGCATGGATATTTATTTTTTGCTTTAGGTTACAATCCATTAATGTGTTTGGATAGTATATTTATATTAATAATATTCATTAAAATATTAATACCATTTTTTGAGTGACATCATTAATTTTGATTGAAAGACATGTCAAGTTTGCTTCAAACCACTTCATTTCTCATTGCTTTCTAGCCAATTAAATGACTTCTTATAGTTACTGTTTTCAGTTAAACATGAGGTTCATGTATAAACAATTTAATTTAGTATCAAATGGTCTCCCATCCTTCTCCTATTTCTGAAGTCCTTCACTTGTTCTCTTTTTTAATTGGCCAGATGAATCTTTGGAGGTAGAAATATTACCAAATATGAGTGTCAATCTCATTATTAATAAAATATGGCAGGGCTTTTTCATGATTTGTCATAAATAAAAAGGAAACCAGTTTTCTCTTTATCTGTTATATATTTTTGTTTTAATTTCAACTGGATTGTAAAAAAATTATAACATAAATAAGGAGATTTGAAGCTTAAAACTTATTGATATATCTTGTTTTGAGTTAAGACACTTCTGGGCGAAATAACATGCTGTTTTATTGCCAAGTATCCAGTATATATGCAGTCATTCTCTCTTGTCCACAGTAGAGATTGCACATTAGGATGTGTTTCAGTGTGTATACTTATCTTAAACTCTCTTAACATTTATGTATTCCATATTCTTAATGCTAGATTACATTGTACCTGGGGAACTTGATTGCCAGTATTGGAGGCAAGGGGAAAATGTCACTACCTGAATCCTGGAGAGGTTACGTGGAAAAGTGTCCACCACAATATCTTAGTACAACACTCATCTTTCCTATAAAAGTACCCTATAAACTATTTAAGAGAAAATAAACAACAAAACAACAATAACAACAAATCCCCAATGAAACAACTCAACAACTTAGGAGAATCATCTAAACCTTCGAGTCTAAAGTAAACCAAACCATCTACAAAAACTGATAAAGATGCAATGCTCCTATTTTTAAATGTTTATGTTTAATAAAAAGTGCATGTATTTCAGATATACAACATGGTATTTTGATATACAGAGTGAAATGATTACTACAATCAACCTAATTAACATATAACCTTACACGCTCAAGATTTCTTCTTGTGTGGTGAGAGTACCTGAAATCTACTCTCTTAGTAAATTTCCAGTATTCAATACAGTATTATTAACTGCAGTCATCATGCTGTACATTAGATCTCTAGACTTATTTATCCTACATAACTGCAACTTTGTATCTTTTGACCAACATTTTCCCATTTCCTACACCTCCCTGCTCCTGGTAACCACATTTCTACTCTCTGCTTCTATATATGCAACTTTTTGAGATTTCACATGTAAATGAGATAATTCTGTTTTTTCTTTCTGACTTATTTCACTTAACATAATGTCTTCCAGGCTAATGAATGTTGTTGCAAATGGCAAGATATCCTTTTGAAGGCTGAAATATATACATATATATATATATATATATGTATATATTTCTTTATCCATTTATCCATTGATGAGCACTTAGGTTGTTTCCCTATCTTGGCTGTTGTGAATAATGCTGGTATAAACATGGAAATGCAGATATCTCTTCCAGGTAGATTTCACTTCCTTTTGGTATATACCCAGAAGAGGGATAGCCTGGATCATGTGGTAGTTCTATTTGAACCTCTGTATTGCTTTTTGTAATGGCTATACCAATTTATATTCCCACTAACAGTGTACAAAAGTTCCCTTTTCTCCAAATCCTTTCCAACACTTACTGATACCTATAATTTTTTAATAATAGTCATCCTAATAAATGTGAAGTGGTATCTCACTGCGTTACTGATCTGTAATTCCCTGATGATTAGAGATGTTGAGCACTTTTTCATATAGCTGGTGGCGATTAGTGTGTCTTCTTTAGAAAAATATCTACATAGGTTCTTTGTCTATTTTTAATCGGGGTTTGGGTCTTTGTTCTTATTGTTATTTAATTGTGTGAGTTTCTTATATATTTTGGATTTAACCCCATATATATATATAAAAACATATACATATATATATATATTTATCAGCAGATACATATGTATAGTCTGCAGATATCTTCTCCTATTCTGCAAGTTGTCTTTTCAATTTATTGTTCTTTTTTTTTTTTTTTTTTTTTTTTTTTGCTGTACAGAAGCTTTTTAGTTTGCTATTGTCCCAATTGTTTATTTTTAATTTTGTTGCCTGTGTTTTTGGTGTCTTATATGAAAATCATTTCCAAGGCCAATGTCAAGGAGGTAATTTCCTTCTACGATTTTACAGCTTCATGTCTTATGTTTGTCTCTAGTCCATTTGTTTTTTTAACATCTTTATTAGAGTATAATTGCTTTACATTGCTGAGTTAGTTCCTGCTGTATAACAAAGTGAATCAGCTACATGTATACATATATCCCCATATCCCCTCCCTCTTGCGTCTCCCTCCCACCCTCCCTATACCACCCCTCTAAGTGGTCACAAAGCACCGGGCTTATCTCCTTGTGCTATGCAGCTGCTTCCCACTAGCTATCATTTGGTAGTGTATATATGTCAATGCCACTCTCTCACTTCCTCCCAGTTTACGCTTCCCCCTCCCTGTGTTCTCAAGTCCATTCTCAATGTCTGCGTTTTTATTCCTGTCCTGGCCCTAAGTTATTCAGAACTTTTTTTTTTTTTAGATTCCATATATATATGTTAGCATATGGAATTTGTTTTCCTCTTTCTGACTTACTTCACTCTGTATAACAGATTCTAGGTCCAGCCACCTCATTACAAATAACTCAACTTCATTTTTTTTATGGCTGAGTAATATTCCATTGTATGTATGTGCCACATCTTCTTTATCCATTCATCTGTCGATGGACACTTAGATTGTTTCCATTTCCTGGCTATTGTAAATAGTGCTGCAATAAATATGGTGGTACATGACTCTTTTTAAATTATGGTTTTCTCAGGGTATATGCCCAGTAGTGGGATTGCTGGGTCATATAGTAGTTCTATTTTCAATTTTGTAAGGAACCTCCATACTGTTCTCCATAGTGGCTGTATCAATTTACATTCCCACCAACAGTGCAAGAGGGTTCCCTTTTCTCCACACCCTCTCCAGCATTTATTGTTTCTACATTTTTTGATGATGGCCATTCTGACCGGTGTGAGGTGATACCTCATTGTAGTTTTGATTTGCATTTCTCTAATGATTACTGCTGTTGAGCATCCTTTCATGTGTTTGTTGGCAATCTGTATATCTTCTTTGGAGAAATGTCTATTTAGGTCTTCTGCCCATTTTTGGATGGGGTTGTTTATGTTTTTTTATATTGAGCTGCCTTAGCTGTTTGTATATTTTGGAGATTAATCCTTTGTCAGTTGCTTCGTTGCAAATATTTTCTCCCATTCTGAGGGTTGTCTTTTGGTCTTGTTTATGGTTTCCTTTGCTGTGCAAAAGGTTTTAAGTTTCATTAGGTCCCATTTGTTTACTTATTTATTTTTTTGATTTCCATTTCTCTAGGAATTGCGTCAAAAGGGATCTTGCTGTGATTTATGTCATAGAGTGTTCTGCCTGTGTTTTCCTCTAAGAGTTTTATAGTGTCTACCTTACATTTAGGCCTTTAATCCATTTTGGGTTTATTTTTATGTACGGTTTTAGAGAGTGTTCTAATTTTATTCTTTTACATGTAGCTGTCCAGTTTTCCCAGCACCACTTATTGAAGAGGATGTCTTTTCTCCATTGTATATCCTTGCTTCCTTTATCAAAGATAAGGTGACTCTATGTGCATGGGTTTATCTCCGGACTTTCTATCCTGCTCCTTGATCTATATTTCTGTTTTTGTGCCAGTACCATACTGTCATTTTAGCTTTGTAGTATAGTCTCAAGTCAGGGAGCCTGATTCCTCCAGCTCCATTTTTCTTTCTCAAAATTGCTTTGGATATTTGGGGTCTTTTGTGTTTCCATACAAATTGTGAAATTTTTTTTCTAGTTCTGTGAAAAATGCCATTGGTAGTTTGATGGGGATTGCATTGAATCTGTAGATTGCTTTGGGTACTATAGTTATTTTCACAATGTTGATTCTTCCAATGCAAGTACATGGCATAACTCTCCAGCTGTTTGTATCATTTTAATTTCTTTCATCTGTGTCTTATAGTTTTCTGAATACAGTTCTTTTGTCTCCTTAGGTAGGTTTATTAATTGGTATTTTATTCTTTTTGATGAAATGGTAAATGGGAGCATTTCCTTAATTTTTCTTTCAGATTTTCCATCATTAGTGCATATGAATGCAAGAGATTTCTGTGCATTAATTTTGTATCCTGCAACTTTACAAAATTCATTGATAAGCTCTAGTAGTTTTCTGGTAGAGTCTTTAGGATTCTCTACGTATAGTATCGTGTCATCTGCAAACAGTGACAGCTTTACTTCTTCTTTTCCAATTTGGATTCCTTTTATTTCTTTTTCTTCTCTGATTGCTGTGGCTAAAACTTCTGAAACTATGTTGAATAATGGTGGTGAGAATGGGCAACCTTATCTTGTTCCTTATCTTAGAGGAAATGGTTTCAGTTTTTCACCATTCAGAACGATGTTGCCTGTGTGTTTGTCATATATGGCCTTTATTATGTTTAGGTAAGTTCCCTCTATGCCTACTTTCTGGAGAAGTTTTATCATAACTGGGTGTTGAATTTTGTCAGAAGGTTTTTCTGCATCTATTGAGATGATCATATGGTTTTTCTCCTTCTATTTGTTAATATGGTGTATCACTGACTTATTTGCATGTATTGAAGAATCCTTGCATTCCTGGGATAAACCCCACTTGATCATGGTGTATGAACCTTTAAATGTGCTTCTGTATTCTGTTTTGCTAGCATTTTGTTGAGAATTTTCGCATCTATGTTCATCAGTGATATTGGCCTGTAGTTTTCTTTTTTTGTGACGACTTTGTCTGATTTTGGTATCAGGGTGATGGTGGCCTTGTAGAATGAGTTTGGGAGTGTTCCTCCCTCTGCTATATTTTGGAAGAATTTGAGAAAGTATGTGTTAGCTCCTCTCTAAATGTTTGATAGAATTCACCTGTGAAGCCATCTGGTCCTGGACTTTTGTTTGTTGGAAGATTTTTAATCACAGTTTCTATTTCAGTGCTTGTGATTGGTGTGTTTATATTTTCTATTTCTTCATGGTCAATCTCAGAAGGTTGTGCTTCTCTAAGAATTTGTCCATTTCTTCCAGGTTGTCCTTTCTTGGCATATAGTTGCTTGTAGTGTTCTCGCATGATGTTTTATATTTCTGGAGTGTTGTTGATACTCCTTTTTCTTTTCTAATTCTGTTGATTTGAGTCTTCTCCCTCTTTTTCTTGATGAGTCTAGCTAATGGTTTATCATTTTTGTTTATCTTCTCAAAGAACCAGCTTTCAGTTTTATTGATCTTTGCTATTGTTTCCTTTATTTCTTTTTCATTTATTTCTGATCTGATCTTTATGATTTCTTTCCTCTGCTAACTTTGTGGGGTTTTTGTTCTTCTTTCTCTAATTGCTTTAGGTGTTCGTTTAGGTTGTTTATTTGAGATTTCTTGTTTCTTTAGGTGGCACTGTATTGCTATAAACTTGCCTCTTAGAACTGCTTTTGATGCATCCCATAGGTTTTGAGCCATCATGTTTTCATTGTCATTTGTTTCTAGGTATTTTTTAATTTCCTCTTTGATTTCTTCAGTGATCTCTTAGTTATATAGTAGCATATTTTTTAGACTCCATGTGTTTGTATTTTTTACAGTTTATTTTCCTGTTTTTGATATCTAGTCTCATAGCATTGTGGTCAGAAAAGATACTTGATATGATTTCAATTTTCTTAAATTTACCAAGGCTTCATTTGTGACCCAAGATATTATCTATCCTGGAGAATGTTCCATGAGCAATTGAGAAGAAATTGTATTTGGTTGTTTTTGGATAGGCTGTCCTATAAATATTAATTAAGTCCATCTTGTTTAATATGTCATTTAAAGCTTGTGTTTCCTTATTTATGTTCATTTTGGATGATCTGTCCATTGGTGAAAGTGGGGTGTTAAAGTCCCCTACTATTATTGTGTTACTGTTGATTTCCCTGTTTTATGGCTGTAGTTTATGGCTCAATACATTTGCCTTATGTATTGAGGTGCTCCTATGTTGGGTGCATAAATATTAACAATTGTTATCATCTTCTTGGATTGATCCCTTGATCATTATGTAGTGTCCTTCTTTGTCTCTTGTAATAGTCTTTATTTTAATGTCTATTTTGCCTGATATGAGAATTGCTACTCCAGCTTTCTTTTGATTTCCATTTGCATGGAATATCTTTTTCTATCCCCTCACTTTCAGTCTGTATGTGTCCCTAGGTCTGAAGTGGGTCTCCTGTAGACAGCATATATATGGGTCTTGTTTTTGTATCCATTCAGCCAGTCTGTGTCTTTTGGTTGGAGCATTTAATACATTTACATTTAAGGTAATTATCAATATGTATGTTCCTATTACCTTTTTCTTAATTGTTTTGGGTTGTTATTGTAGGTCTTTTCCTTCTCTTGTGTTTCCTGCCTAGAGAAGTTCCTTTAGCATTTGGCATAAAGCTGGTTTGGTGGTGCTGAATTCTCTTAGCTTTTGCTTGTCTGTAAAGGTTTTAATTTCTCCATCTAATCTGAATGAGATACTTGCTGGGTAGAGTAATCTTGGGTGTAGGTTCTTCCCTTTCATCACTTTAAATATGCCCTGCCACTCCCTTCTGGTTTGCAGAGTTTCTGCTGAATGATCAGCTGTTAACCTTATGAAGATTCCCTTGTATGTTATTTGTTGCCTTTCCCTGCTGCTTTTATTATTTTTCCTTTGTATTTAACTTTTGTTAGTTTGATTAATATGTCTTGACATGAGTCTCCATGGATTTATCCTGTATGGGACTCTCTGTGCTTCCTGGACTTGATTGACTATTTACTTTCCCATATTAGGGAAGTTTTCCACTGTAATCTCTTCAAATATTTTCTCAGTCCCTTTCTTTTTCTCTTCTTCTTTTGGGACCTCTATAATTCAAATGTTGGTGTGTTTAATGTTGTCCCAGAGGCGTCTGAGACTGTCCTCAATTCTTTTTCTTTATTCTGCTCTGCGGTAGTTATTTACACTATTTTATCTTCCAGGTCACTTATCTGTTCTTCTGCCTCAGTTATTCAGCTATTGGTTCCTTCTAGAGAATTTTAAATTTCATTTACTGTGCTGTTTATCACTGTTTTTTTGCTATTTAGTTCTTCTAGGTCCTTGTTAGATGTTTCTTGTATTTTCTCCATTCTATTTCCAAGATTTTGTATCATCCTTACTATCATTACTCTGAATTCTTTTTCAAGTAGACTGCTTATTTCCTCTTCATTTTTTTGGTCTAGTGGGTTTTTACCTTGTTCCTTCATCTGCTGCATATTTCTCTGTCTTCTCATTTTGCTTAACTTACTGTGTTTGGGGTCTCCTTTTCTCAGGCTGCAGGTTCATAGTTCCCATTGTTTTTGGTGTCTGCCCCCAGTGGGTGAGGTTCGTTCAGTGCATTGTGTAGGCTTCTTGGTGGAGGGGACTGGTGCCTGTGTTCTGATGGATGAGGCTGTATCTTGTCTTTCTGGTGGGCAGGACCCCATCCGGTCGTGTGTTTTGGGGTGTCTGTGAACTTATTATGATTTTAGGAAGCCTCTCTGCTAATGGGTGGTGTTGTGTTTCTGTCTTGCTGGTTGTTTGGCATGGGGCGTCCAGCACTGAAGCTTGCTGACCGTTGGGTGTAGCTGGGTCTTAGCCCTGAGACGGAGACCTCTTGGAGAGCTGTTGCCGATTGATATTACAGGGGACTGGGAAGTCACTAGTGGTCCAGTGTCCTGAACTCAGCTCTCCAACCTCAGAATCTCAGGCCTGACACCAGGCTGGAGCTCCAAGACCCTGTCAGCCACATGGCTGCTTCCTTGTGTGCTTTCTCTCCTTGGCCTGATGTGTAGGAGTTTCTCCACCAGTCTTTAGGCTTTTTTCAGGGAACTTGTTCCACATGTAGCTGCAGACTCAGTGTGTCCATGAGAGGAGTGGAGTCCAGCACCCGCTCTGGCAACATCTTGATCCAGAACAGTTCTAATCCATTTTGAGTTGATTTTTGTGTATGGTGGAAGATAAGAGTCCAATTTCATTCTTTTGCAAGTGGATATCCATTTTTCCCCTTACCATTTATTGAAAAGACAATTCTTCCCCATGTTCATTCTTAGCATCCTTGTTGAAAATTATTTGACTGTGTATATGTGGATTTATTTCTGGACTTTCTCTTCTGTTCCATTGGTCTATATGTCTGTTTTTATGCCAATATCATGTTGTTTTGATTACTATAGTTTTGTGATATAGTATGAGATCAATAAATGTGATACTTCCAACTCTGTTCTTCTTTCTCAAGATTGCTTTGGTTATTCAGAGTCTTATGTATTTGTTTTGTGAGTGAATAAAATAGCAGCTCTATCATCAAATGGAAAACAAATGCAAAATAATAGGAACTTCATCTCTGATGAGAACTATCAGAACTATTTCCAAGTAATTTGTCAATGCTCCTTCCTGATGATTTTATTTGTACTGGAGATCAAATATATATGACATTCCCTTACCCTATAAATATGCATTTCAGAGATATAGACATTAATATGAACCACAAATTAATTTTTAAAACTTTATCTTTCATGGGATAAAATTCTCATGGGCTAAAATTCAAATGTGTAAAATGCTTTAGAGAGTCATTTGCTTGTATTTCTACCCATTACAAAACTTGTGACATGATCATTATTAACCTCTTTCTGCTTCATAAATTCTCATACTTTTTCTGATCAGTTTTACTGCAGCGTGATACAGACTACCACAGTGGTCTACAGTAAATTAGCCATATCCAAAGTCAGTCTTATCCAGATGCAGAAATTTAGTCTGGCATATGGATAATTTTTCAAGCACATAGAACCTCATTATATGAATTTAACACACCAGCTCTGTCTTGCTTTTTCACAATAATTTTATTTTTTCTCACTTTTTCATATCAAATTTTATGCATTGAATGTATTGACTATAACATAATAGAACTTTAATTAATTTATTTTTTTACACTAGATAGGTTATAAATCAGTCCATAAATTAACAACACTTGAAATTATAGACAGCCTGAGTGCTCTACAGTGACTATGCAACTCTATTTTACTTATTTTTGGTTGTATTCATTTCAGTAATAGATCTGTCAGTAATGCTTTATGAGTGTTAATTTGATTGGATCAAATTGAATAACTTGGGGCTAAGACTATTTGGAGAAAGTAAAATTCAATCTAGAAATAAATTGTCTATTAATGTGAGGTTAAACAGAATTGTTTTATGTCAGTGAAAAGATACTAAACAGACATATGTGTTTGCATGTGTATTATTATAGTCATAATGCAAGTTTGAAGAGGATCTAGGGATGGCAAAAGAAGACAGTTGTCAGTTTTATCTAGAAAGTCTTAGTAAAAATCTTCCTGTTTTGTGTTACACAACAATGAAAGAAGGAAAAAAGCAGTATCAAAACCATGCCCTTCCAGGCTGGAGCAACAAAAGGAACAGATGCACAGCCCTAAAAATTCCTTGTTTGTAGGGACTGGAGTTTTACTTAAAATATACTAGAATGTGCCTAATACAGAGTTGGGATTTAATATTTCTATACTTTATAAAATATAGAATTGTCCATTTTATTTTTTATTGTTGATTAAAATATTAAATCCCTCATTAGATACTCTGTGTGGAAGTTCTGAACACCTTTCTTTTTTTTTTTTTTTTTTTTTTTTTTTTGCAGTACGCGGGCCTCTCACTGTTGTGGCCTCTCCCGTTGCGGAGCACAGGCTCCGGACGCACAGGCTCAGCGGCCATGGCTCACGGGCCCAGCCGCTCCGCGGCATATGGGATCCTCCCAGACCGGGGCACGAACCCGTATCCCCTGCATCGGCAGGCAGACTCTCAACCACTGCGCCACCAGGGAGGCCCCTGAACACCTTTCTTTTTAATAATTATTTTGCAAATTTCTGTTGACGTTCTTCTAGTTGCCCTATTGATAAACATTTCATTCTAGATATTTAAGATCCCTTATTTATGACTATGTTTATATTGGTAAAAGTATAAGTTATGGTTATGTTTATATTGGATAAAAATAATAATTTTCACTTGTAAGTTATGGAGTGTTAATCATCACTTAAAATAATAGATTATTACTTCATTATAATCAAGTTTCTCAATATAGACTGGTTTCAGTTTTCAAAAAATTTTATAGCAGCGTCTGATGAGATTATATGCAGGGTATTCTAAAACCATCACTGTAGTTTCTTTGCTCTAATAATCTCAGAAATAGAAATGCTACAAATGTACAAAGATACCATTTTAAAAATTATTGTATTTCTTTTATACTTAATTTTTAATATTGAATAATAATTTTAAATGAATAGACTTTATTATTTTGAGCAATTTTAAGTTTACAGAATAATGGAGCAGAAAGTACAGAGAATTCCCATATATGTCCTTACATCCTCCCATAGTGCTCCCTATTATTAACATCTTATATTAATGTGGTATGTTTATTACAATTGATGATATAATATCCATACACTATTACTAACTAAAGTCCATAGTTTACATTAGGATTTAATCTTTGTGTCATACGTTCTATGGATTT
Organism: Mesoplodon mirus; assembly: GCF_964341445.2. Classification (NCBI taxonomy): domain Eukaryota; kingdom Metazoa; phylum Chordata; class Mammalia; order Artiodactyla; family Ziphiidae; genus Mesoplodon; species Mesoplodon mirus. The sequence goes on along the minus strand of NC_138976.1, from coordinate 28,963,860 downwards.
TGACAAATGTACAATGACATGAATACAACTTTACCATTAACATATTGAAAATTTTCACTGCTCTGAAAATGCTTGGGTTCCACCTATTCACTTCTCCTTTCCTCCCCACAAACACCTGACAGCAAATGATCTTTTTACTGTCTGCATAGTTTTGTCTTTTCCTGAATGTCATATAGTTGAGATCATATATTATGTAACCTTTAAGATGAGCTTCTGGGGCCTCCCTGGTGGCGCAGTGGTTGAGAGTCCGCCTGCCGATGCAGGGGATACGGGTTCGTGCCCCGGTCTGGGAGGATCCCATATGCCGCGGAGCGGCTGGGCCCGTGAGCCATGGCCGCTGGGCCTGCGCATCCGGAGCCTGTGCTCCGCAACGGGGAAGGCCACAACAGTGAGAGGCCCGCATACCGCAAAAAGAAAAAAAAAAAAAAAAAAAAAAAAAAGATGAGCTTCTTTTGCTTACTAATATGTGTCTAAGGTTCCTCCATGTCTTTTCTGGGCTTGATAGTTCATTTCTTTTTATGGATGAATAATATTCCATTGTATGAATGTACCACAGTTTGCTAATCCATTCCCTCAATTATTCACATATTGATTGCTTCCAATTTTTGACAAGTATATACAAAGCTGCTATAAATATTTGTGTGCAGGATTTTGTGTGGACATAAGCACTCATTTGGGTAAATAGCAAAGAGCATGACTGCTGGCTCATATAGTAAGAGAATGTTTAGTTTTATAAGAAACTGCCAAACTTCCTTCCAGAGTGGCTGTACCATTCTGCATGCCAACAGCAATGAATGAAGAATTTTTTTGCTCTATCCTCCACAGCACTTAGTATTGTCAGTGTTTTGGATTTTAGCCATTTTAATTGGTGTCACTGGTATCTCATTGCTTTAATTTACATTCCCTAATGACATATGCTACTATCTTTTCATACACTGTTTGAAATCTGTACATCTTCTTTGTTGAAGTATCTTTTCAGATCTTTTGCCCATTTGTTAATTGTACAGTTTATTTTTGTTGATGAATTTTAAGCGTTCTTTGTAGATTTTGGATAACAGTTCTTTATCACACAAAAGTTTTGAAAATATATTTCCCAGGTATGTGGATTGTATTTTCATTCTCTTAGCAGTATTTTCATCAGCAGATTTTTAAAATTTTAATGAAGTCCAACTTATCATTTTTTTTTTCCTTCATATAACTTACTTCTGGTACTTTATTTAAAAAGTCATAGCCAAACCCAAGGTTATTTAGATTTTTCTCCTCAGTTATCTTCTTTGAGTTTCCTTAGTAAGAAAGACTTATTTTATTTAGAATAATGGGAATATATCTCAGTTTTTAAAAAAGCAGAAGAATCAGGGTGTGGAAAGAGAAGTGCCTGGCAAGTTCCAAGATCCAGATCAGTCTCAAAATTGCATTTTGACAAGATGAATCCACTCCATACTTGCATCACTAACCTCAAGCTTCAAATTTCTTAGAGTGAAAGCATCTGTCTGGTCAAACTTAGATTATATGTCTGTCTCTCCACTGGTAAGGAACATTATATATGTATGAATAATTTCAAAATGGGAGTCAAAAATGCGTAAGAGTCAATTCCCTAACAACTAGTCAGAAAATTTATGGAAAACCGGAGAGTGTTCAACACACGAGAAAGATCACAGCCCCATAAAAATAGTACTATTTTAACTTATAATAGCATAACTGAGAGTTCCTCAGAGACATTGTTTGTTCTAGCTTCCCATTCACTTTCTTGGATGATCTAAAATATACATGCTTTTATTTTTTCTTCACATATCCTGTTCGTGAATGTTGGACAAGCAATCCTAAAATTTATGGTCAGTGATTTTTATAAAATACAATCAAGGACTTTTTAAGAAGTGCTATTACATTTCTTTTAAATAAATCCTTACGGTAAATAAGGACAGGAAAATAAAATGATTATTAAAGGCAGAGGCCATTTGTCTAAATAAGTATTCTTTATTCCAAGGCATGTCTCTAATGACTAGCTATTAAAATGGACTTCCTAGCTGTTAGGTAGGTAATGGATAAAAGGGAGTTTGATTCATTGATTTTGGTTTTATATTTATGCTCAATGGGGTTCATGGATTACTATCATTTATCCATCAAGAATTCTAAAGCTAAATACTTTCTTCACATCAACCATGGGTGAATATGGCACTGGCCTGTTTAATTGACTGGAAAACGGTAATGCACCAAGATTAATAGAAGTGGAACGTGGATTCTAAATCCTGTTTCTCAATAATAATGCAGTTACTATTGCTCTGGTAAAATTGCTAGGTAAAAATTCAGAAACCATGAGAATATCAATTAAAAGTATTTACTAACCTTAGAAACAAATATAAAGCATCCTTTAAAAATGGCCAGCCCATACTAGAAAATTCGTTTTCTTTTAATACTGGATGTTATATCTCAACTGTTCTATATAGTGTATCTTCTTGTGTAATGAAAGGTCATATGAAATACCAGATTCTATTGTCAAAGATTACATGCCTTTGGGAAATTTTTTTTCACTTCTTTGTCATTTGATGAATGAATAAATGGATAACATTCATTCCTTTAATACATTTTTTTTATGCTTACAATTTTCCTAGTACTCTTTAAGGTGTGAGAGTTACAAAAATAAATAAACATAGTTCCTTCTATCAAAAAACTTACTTTTGGAAAAGAGGGAATATAAGATTATGGAAACATGAAATTTCTACATAATAGTGTAAAGATATGACCAAATCAAACAAAAATGGTGTGAATCTTCATCTTTACTGAAACTGGGGAGTGGCCTGAAACCAACATACATACTAAGGTAATTCTGGTAGATAAACCAGATGATAGATAAAGCTTGAAATAAATCATGGAGGGATGACATACAAAAAGATGTATCTCATTTATGATAAAGATCTTTCCTCTGGGAACCCATTTAAAACAATACAGGTCAATAAATTTAAGAAATTATAGCAGCAGTACTAAAAGAGTAATATTTTCAATAAGAAAATAGTAATGAAAAAATCTGTGTATGGCCTGGGTCTTATCTGGTGAGTGTGTTAGTTTCCTAGGGTTGCTATACAAAGTACTACAAAGTGAGTGGCTTAAAACAATAGAAATTTACTTTTTCACAATTTTGGAGGTTAGGCATCCAAACTTAAGGTGTTGTCAGGGCCATGCTCCCTCTGCAACCTGTAGGGACAAATCCTTCCTTGCTTCCTCCTAGTTTCTAGTGGTTTTCCAGCAATCTTTGGCATTCCTTAGCTTTCAGCTGCAGCATCTCAGTCTCTGTCTCCATTGTCACATGGTATTTTCCCGGTGTGTGACTGTGTTCAAATAGTGTTTTCCTTTTCTTACAAGAATTCCAGTTATATTGAGTTAGATTCATCCTAATGACCTCATCTTAATTTGATTACATCTGCAAATATTATATTTCCAAATAAGGTCACATTCACAGCTACAGATATTAGGACATCAACATATCTTTCGGGGAGACACAATTCAACCGTAAACAGTGAGTTTCCATCTTTATTGCCTACTTATTCTCCTATATGAAAACATTTTATTAAAAAGGAATCTCAACCTCATAATAGATGAGTGAATCTGTCATATGAAGTTGACATTAGTGTGTATAGCATTACATGCCCTCATCAACAAGAATCTTAATACTTATTTTAAGAAAGCATACAACAAATTTTTTAAAAAATAAAGTAGAAATCAATAATGGTAAAAGCAGACATAGAAATACAATGAAATAGAAAACAAGAAAATATTGGAAAGGATAAATTAATGAAAAGCCAGTTTATGTGCTTGATTAAAAAAATAGAGAAATAATAAAGCATTGAGGTTTAGGAATGAAAACAGATTTATCCATAGATGTAGCAAAATTAATAGATTTTTAAGAGAATATTACCTGTAAACTCTAGGGCAAGAAATTTAAGAATCTCAAAGAAGTAGATGATTTCTTAGTAATAAACTACTACTATTGATAAAAGAAGGTCAAAGACGTGATAAACAAATTACCGTGGAAGAAATTGAGAAGATGGTTGAAAGTCTATTCTTAAAAAGCACCCTGACTAGATGATTTACAGATGGGTTCTACCTAATTTTTAAATAGTAATTAAATTCAATATAATTGAAAACATTCAAGACTATAAAAAACATGAAATCTCCCTAACTGGCTTTATTATCCAGAATATGTTTAGTAACGAAATGACAAATTTAGTTCAGTAAAGGAAACTACTGACTACTTATGATTATGGATGCATAATAAAATAAAAGTAAATGGAATTAACTTATCAATAGATTATTTTAATAAATATAATAATATAAATATGATTTATTCTAAAGCATCAAGAGTGAATCAACATTAGGGAATTTAACAATATAGTAGATTAGTAAATTATAGAAGAAGGCACCGTGTGGTGGTCTTATTAAAGATGCTAAAGAAAACAGTTGAAAATATTCAACCAAGGTCACTAATTAAAAATCCAAACAAGGTTTGACGATTGAATGCCTCACAGTAATTTATCCACACTGACAACTGCTAGAATGTTACTGCAGGCACTAGACTTTGCATTTTGCCACACTAAATAGATGTTCACTTTCCACTGAGACATGGGTAGAATCAAGATGTATTTTTCACTATGATTGTTAGTATAAAGTTAGATTGATAGGAATGTCACAGATTAGTAAGATTCCCTTCATATCTGGTATAAACTGACTAATGTAAAAACATTCTCTGATTCACCTCCAGAATTTAAGAGATTTGGTCAGTGGTGATAATGGAATTTCATGGATACATGTATATGTATATATCCTATGACACTATATATAATACCACATATATACCTTTACTATATATATATATAATTATATATAAATAATATATAAATATAATAAATAGGACTTCCCTGGTGGTGCAGTGGTTAAGAATCTGTCTGCCAATGCAGGGGACACGGGTTCGAGCCCTGGTCCGGGAAGATCCCACATGCTGCAGAGCAACTAAGCCTGTTTGCCACAACTACTGAGCCTGCGCTCTAGAGCCTGCACGCTGCAACTACTGAGCCCATGTGCCAAAACTACTGAAGCCCATGCGCCTAGAGCCCATGCTCCACAAGAGAAGGCACTGCAATGAGAAGCCTGCACACCACAGTGAAGAGTAGCCCCCACTCGTTGCAACTACAGAAACGCCCGCGGACAGCAACGAAGACCCAACGCATCCAAAAATATTAAATAAATAAATAAATCGGCAACGAAGACTCAACGAACGCATCCAAAAATATTAAATAAATAAACAATAAATAAATAAATAAATAAATAAATAAATAAATGTAAATAATTCCTTTCCATATTTTTACAAAATCAGTTGGGAAAGTTTAGTGCTTTGACCTGGGAGTTAGAGCAATGAGGCAATTGGCTTTATGATGACACAATTATCCCTGAATTTTTATCTACATCTTAATGTTACTGTGTACACAAAGTTCTTCTTTAGCATTGATTAAAGAATGATTTATATTTAGGGGTATCAGAGAAGTTGATTTAGCTATTCCCCTATTTGAAATACAAATGTTCCAGCCAAGGCAAGCTGATTTCAGCTGAATGCTGATGTCAAAGCCAATGTTTGGGCATTCTTATGAAAATCCTAGGCTTATGTTCATATTAATTTTATTGTGGCTGTATATAAATGAAGTGGAAAACATACCCTCACTCATGTGACACACACTTGTACCTGATTTTCAAATAGAAGCTCATTTCCATCAAAACGTAACCTTCACTTCCCATGAAGACTTCTCTCATCCTTCAGAAAATTAATCCACCTGATTAATTATTTAATGCTAACTTTCTTCATAAGTTCATTTTTACATACTTTAAATGGTAATACTTTGTTTATACATTTATCTTTCTTATCAGACAGTGAGCTCAGTAAGATAAAATTAATGCATTGCAGAAGTTCAATACCTTATTATTGAGGAAATTAACTGAGGAAATTAAATTGAGGAATTCACCTTCCTAGTACTGAATCAAACTGACATTAACCCATGTTATATAGAGACATTTCAAATGATGGACCAATTACTGTAACAGAAATAAAGCAAAATATACCATAAGATTTGTAAATAAAATATGAAAATTCCCTAACACGGCATAACAATGGATAAGGGCAGGAAATTTCACTTTGTAACTTTTAGGAACCAAAACACTTAATCATGTCATAGATAAAATGAATCCTTACTCAATCTACCTTTCAGTTTTCTGACAGGAATGCTGTCCATCAGATCATCTAGGAATTCCCGCATGAGCTTTAGTCTGTCAGCTGAAAAATATTCAATTGATTATGACAGATAGGCATGAAGTCTGTTCTGATGGACTGAGGAAGGAAAAGCTTGATGAATGCTGAGATATATTATGTCTTGATGATTATTTTTGCAAAGTCAATCATCTGTATATTGGGTATTTATTATAATCTACTCTAGGAAAATTATTATTGCCTACTAATTGGCATACATTTTACTTCATTTTTTGACTTAAAATGTCAATGATAATTTTCTGCCTGAAAAGATTATATATAGCAGTAGAGAAACACACCTAACAAAATCATCAACTTTATAGTTTTCATTTTAAAATTATTAATATTTGAAGATTTATCTGCATCTTATGAAATCAATATTAGATGTATCTTAAATGTGGAAATATGAAAAATATATGACCAGATTATGACTATATCCAGTCAACATTCTCTTAATATTTTATTTTAATCTAATAGCATAACAGATATTTCCGCAAAACTCTCATTTAAAAAATAACTAGGAAATTGCACCTATTTCATCTTATATAATTTGTAAATTGACTTTTTGAGCTGCAGTGGTTAAATTATACATGGACATGTCAAATAAGAGGAAATGCAATTTTTATTTTGTACTTTTTCCTATGTATGCAATATATCAGGCAGGCTGGTGTTCTTCAGACAAGTGAAATAGGAAGGAGCTTTACATGGGAGCAAGTCTAAATCTATACACTACCGTTTTTTTTAAATTAATTTATTTTATTAGTTTCTTCTTTATAACAAAGTGAATAAGTCATACATATACATCTCTTCCCACATCCCTTCCCTCTTGCGTCTCCCTCCCTCCCATCCTCCCTATCCCACCCCTCCAGGCGGTCACAAAGCACCGAGCTGATCTCCCTGTGCTATGCGGCTGCTTCCCACTAGCTATCTACCTTACGTTTGGTAGTGTATATATGTCCATGCCTCTCTTTCGCTTTGTCACAGCTTACCCTTCCCGCTCCCCATATCCTCAAGTCCATTCTCAGTAGGTCTGTGTCTTTATTCCTGTTTTACCCCTAGGTTCTTCATGACATTTTTTTTTCTTAAATTCCATATATATGTGTTAGCATTTGGTATTTGTCTTTCTCTTTCTTACTTACTTCACTCTGTATGACAGACTCTAGGTCTATCCACCTCATTACAAATAGCTCAGTTTCGTTTCTTTTTATGGCTGAGTAATATTCCATTGTATATATGTGCCACATCTTCTTTATCCATTCATCCAATGACGGACACTTAGGTTTTTCCATCTCCGGGCTATTGTGACTAGAGCTGCAATGAACATTTTGGTACATGTCTCTTTTTGAATTATGGTTTTCTCAGGGTATATGCCCAGTAGTGGGATTGCTGGGTCATATGGTAGTTCTATTTGTAGTTTTTTAAGGCACTTCCATACTGTTCTCCATAGTGGCTGTACCAATTCACATTCCCACCAGCAGTGCAAGAGTGTTCCCTTTTCTCCACACCCTCTCCAGCATTTATTGTTTCTAGATTTCTTGATGATGGCCATTCTGACTGGTGTGAGAGGATATCTCATTGTAGTTTTGATTTGCATTTCTCTAATGATTAATGATGTTGAGCATTCTTTCATGTGTTTGTTGGCAGTCTGTATATCTTCTTTGGAGAAATGCCTATTTAAGTCTTCTGCCCATTTTTGGATTGGGTTGTTTGTTTTTTTGCTATTGAGCTGCATGAGCTGTTTATAAATTTTGGAGATTAATCCTTTGTCAGTTGCTTCATTGGCAAATATTTTCTCCCATTCTGAGGGTTGTCTTTTGGTCTTGTTTATGGTTTCCTTTGCTGTGCAAAAGCTTTGAAGTTTCATTAGGTCCCATTTGTTTATCTTTGTTTTTATGTCCATTTCTCTAGGAGATGGGGCCAAAAGGATCTTGCTGTGATTTATGTCATAGAGTGTTCTGCCTATGTTTTCCTCTAAGAGTTTGATAGTTTCTGGCCTTACATTTAGATCTTTAATCCATTTTGAGCTTATTTTTGTGTATGGTGTTAGGGAATGATCTAATCTCATACTTTTACATGTCCCTGTCCAGTTTTCCCAGCACCACTTATTGAAGAGGCTGTCCTTTCTCCACTGTACATTCCTGCCTCCTTTATCAAAGATAAGTTGACCATATGTGCGTGGGTTTATCTCTGGGCTTTCTATCCTGTTCCATTGATCTATCTTTCTGTTTTTGTGCCAGTACCACACTGTCTTGATTACTGTAATTTTTTAGTAGAGTCTGAAGTCAGGGAGCCTGATTCCTCCAGCTCCGTTTTTCGTTCTCAAGATTGCTTTGGCTATTCAGGGTCTTTTGTTTTTCCAAACAAATTTTGAAATTTTTTGTTCTAGCTCTGTGAAAAATGCCAGTGGTAGTTTGATAGGGATTGTATTGAATCTGTAGATTGCTTTGGGTAGTAGAGTCATTTTCACAATATTGATTCTTCCAATCCAGGAGCATGGTACATCTCTCCATCTATTTGTATCATCTTTAATTTCTTTCATCAGTGTCTTATAATTTTCTGCATACAGGTCTTTTGTCTCCTTACGTAGGTTTATTCCTAGATATTTTATTCTTTTTGTTGCAATGGTAAATGGGAGTGTTTTCTTGATTTCACTTTCAGATTTTTCATCATTAGTGTACAGGAATGCCAGAGATTTCTGTACATTAATTTTGTATCCTGCTACTTCACCAAATTCATTGATTAGCTCTAGTAATTTTCTGGTAGCATCTTTAGGATTCTCTATGTATAGTATCATGTCATCTGCAAACAGTGACAGCTTTACTTCTTCTTTTCCAATTTGGATTCCTTTTATTTCCTTTTCTTCTCTGATTGCTGTGGCTAAAACTTACATAACTAAGTTGAATAAGAGTGGTGAGAGTGGGCAGCCTTGTCTTGTTCCTGATCTTAGTGGAAATGGTTTCAGTTTTTCACCATTGAGGACGATGTTGGCTCTGGATTTGTCATATATGGCCTTTATTATGTTGAGGAAAGTTCCCTCTATGCCCACCTTCTGAAGGGTTTTTATCATAAATCGGTGTTGAATTTTTTCGAGAGCTTTCTCTGCATCTATTGAGATGATCATATGGTTTTTCTTCTTCAATTTGTTAATATGGTGTATCACATTGATTGATTTGCGTATACTGAAGAATCCTTCCATTCCTGGAATAAACCCCACTTGATCATGGTGTATGATCCTTTTAATGTGCTGTTGGATTCTGTTTGTTAGTATTTTGTTGAGGATTTTTGCATCAATGTTCATCAGTGATATTGGCCTGTAGTTTTCCTTCTTTGTGACATCCTTGCCTGGTTTTGGTATCAAGGTGATGGTGGCCTCATAGAATGAGTTTGGGAGTGCTCCTCCCTCTGCTATATTTTGGAAGAGTTTGAGAAGGATAGGTGTTAGCTCTTCTCTAAATGTTTGATAGAATTCGCCTGTGAAGCCATCTGGTCCTGGGCTTTTGTTTGATGGAAGATTTTTAATCACAGTTTCAATTTCAGTGCTTGTGATTGGTCTATTCATATTTTCTATTTCTTCTTGAGTCAGTCTTGGCAGGTTGTGCATTTCTAAGAATTTGTCCATTTCTCCCAGGTTGTCCATTTTATGGGCATAGAGTTGCTTATAGTAATCTCTCATGATCTTTTGTATTTCTGCAGTGTCAGTTGTTACTTCTCCTTTTTCATTTCTAATTCTATTGATTTGAGTCTTCTCCCTTTTTTTCTTGATGAGTCTGGCTAATGGTTTATCAATTTTGTTTATCTTCTCAAAGAACCAGCTTTTAGTTTGGTTGATCTTTGCTATCGTTTCCTTCATTTCTTTTTCATTTATTTCTGATCTGATCTTTATGATTTCTTTCCTTCTGCTAACTTTGGGGGGTTTTTGTTCTTCTTTCTCTAATTGCTTTATGTGCAGGGTCAGGTTGTTTACTCGAAATGTTTCCTGTTTCTTAAGGTGGGATTGTATTGCTATAAACTTCCCCCTTAGAACTGCTTTTGCTGCGTCCCATAGGTTTTGGGTCGTCATGTCTCCATTGTCATTTGTTTCTAGGTATTTTTTTATTTCCTCTTTGATTTCTTCAGTGATCACTTCGTTATTGAGTAGTGTATTGTTTAGCCTCCATGTGTTTGTATTTTTTACAGATCTTTTCCTGTAATTGATGTCTAGTCTCATAGCATTGTGGTCGGAAAAGATACTTGATACAATTTCAATTTTCTTAAATTTACCAAGGCTTGATTTGTGACCCAAGATATGATCTATCCTGGAGAATGTTCCATGAGCACTTGAGAAAAATGTGTATTCTGTTGTTTTTGGATGGAATGTCCTATAAATATCAACTAAGTCCATCTTGTTTAATGTATCATTTAAAGCTTGTGTTTCCTTATTTATTTTCATTTTGGATGATCTGTCCATTGGTGAAAGTGGGGTGTTAAAGTCCCCTACTATGAGTGTGTTACTGTCGATTTCCCCTTTTATGGCTGTTAGTATTTGCCTTATGTCTTGAGGTGCTCCTATGTTGGGTGCATAAATATTTACAATTGTTATATCTTCTTCTTGGATCGATCCCTTTATCGTTATGTAGTGTCCTTCTTTGTCTCTTCTAATAGTCTTTATTTTAAAGTCTATTTTGTCTGATATAAGAACTGCTACTCCAGCTTTCTTTTGATTTCCATTTGCATGGAATATCTTTTTCCATCCCCTTACTTTCAATCTGTATGTGTCTCTAGGTCTGAAGTGGGTCTCTTGTAGACAGCATATATATGGGTCTTGTTTTTGTATCCATTCAGCCACTCTGTGTCTTTTGTTGGGAGCATTTAGTCCATTTACATTTAAGGTAATTATTGATATGTATGTTCCTATTCCCATTTCCTTAATTGCTTTGGGTTCATTATTGTAGGTATATTCCTTCTGTTGTGTTTCTTGCCTAGAGAAGTTCCTTTAGCATTTGTTGTAAAGCTGGTTTGGTGGTGCTGAACTCTCTCAGCTTTTGCTTGTCTGTAAAGGTTTTAATTTCTCCATCAAATCTGAATGAGATCCTTGCTGGGTAGAGTAATCTTGGTTGCAGGTTTTTCTCCTTCATCACTTTAATTATGTCCTGCCACTCCCTTCTGGCTTGTAGAGTTTCTGCTGAGAGATCAGCTGTTAACCTGATGGGGATTCCCTTGTGTGTTACTTGTTGTTTTTCCCTTGCTGCTTTTAATATGATTTCTTTGTGTTTACTTTTTGACAGTTTGATTAATATGTGTCTTGGCGTATTTCTCCTTGGATTTATTCTGTATGGGACTCTCTGTGCCTCCTGGACTTGATTAACTATTTCCTTTCCCATATTAGGGAAGTTTTCAACTATAATCTCTTCAAATATTTTCTCAGTCCCTTTTTCTCTTCTTATTCTGGAACCCCTATAATTCGAATGTTGGTGCGTTTAATGTTGTTCCAGAGGTCTCTGAGACTGTCCTCTGTTCTTTTCATTCTTTTTTCTTTATTTTGCTCTGCATCAGTTATTTCCACTCTTTTATCTTCCACCTCACTTATCCGTTCTTCTGCCTCAGTTATTCTGCTATTGATCCCATCTAGAGTATTTTTCATTTCATTTATTGTGTTTTTAATCGATGCTTGAATTCATCTTTAGTTCTTCTAAATCCTTGTTAACTGTTCCTTCCATTTTGTCTATTCTATTTCCAAGATTATGGATCTTGGAAATAGAATCTTGGATCAGCTTTACTATCATTATTCTGAATTCTTTTTCAGGTAGACTGCCTATTACCTCTTCATTTGTTAGGTCTGGTAGGTTTTATCTTGCTCCTTCACCTGCTGTGTGTTTTTCTGTCTTCTCATTTTGCTTATCTTACTGTGTTTGGGGTCTCCTTTTTGCAGGCTGCAGGTTCGTAGTTCCCGTTGTTTTTGGTGTCTGTCCCCCATGGCTAAGGTTGTTTCAGTAAGTTGTGTAGGCTTCCTGGTGGGGCGGACTAGTGCCTGTGTTCTGGTGGTTGAGGCTCGATCTTGTCTTTCTGGTGGACAGGTCCACGTCTGGTGGTGTGTTTTGGGGTGCCTGTGGCCTTATTATGTTTTTAGGCAGCCTCTCTGCTAATGGGTGGGGTTGTGTTCCTGTCTTGCTAGTTGCATGGCATAGGGTGACCAGCACTGTAGCTTGCTGGTCGTTGACTGAAGCTGGGTGCTGGTGTTGAGATGGAGATCTCTGGGAGATTTTCGCCACTTGATATTATGTGGAGCTGGGAGGTCTCTTGTGGACCCGTGTCCTGAAGTTGGCTCTCCCACTTCAGAGGCACAGCACTGACTCCTGGCTGCAGCACCAAGAGCTTTTCATCCACCCGGCTCAGAATAAAAGGGAGAAAAAGTAGAAAGAAAGAATTAGTAGAAGAAAGAAAGAGAGAGAGAAAGAAAGAAAGAAGGAAAGAAAAGAAGGAAGGGGAGAGGAGGGAGGGAGGGAGGAAGGACAGAAAGAAAGAAAGAAAGGACGGAGGGAGGAAGGAAAGAAAAAGAAAGTGAAAGGAAGAAGGGAGGGAGGGAGAGAGGAAGGAAAGAAAGAAAGACAGGAGGGAGGGAGGGAGGAAGGAAAGAAAGAAAGAAAGAAAGGGGTGGATGGAGGGAGGGAGGAAGGGAAGGTAGGAAAAAAAGAAAGAGGGAAGATAAAGTAAAATAGAATAAAGTATAAAATATAGTAGCATTATTAAAAATAAAAAAGTAATTATTGAAAAAACAAAAAACGGATGGATAGAACCCTGGGACCTATGGTGGAAGCAAAGTTATACAGAGAAAATCTCACACAGAAGCATACACATACACATTCACAAAAAGAGAATAAGGGGAAAAAATTGAAAATCTTGCTCTCAAAGTCTACCTCCTCAATTTGGGATAATTCGTGGTAAAAAGAGGAAAAGGGGAAAAAGTCTGAAATCTTGCTCTCAAAGTCCACCTCCTTAATTTGGGATAATTCGTTGTAAAAAGAGGAAAAGGGGAAAAAATCTTAAATCTTGTCCTCAAAGTCCACCTCCTCAATTTGGGATGATTCGCTGTCCATTCATGCACTCCACAGACGCAGGGCACATCAGGTGGACCGTGGAGCTTTAATCTGCTGCCTCCGAGGCTGCACAGAGAGATTTCCCTGTCTCTTCTCTGCTCGCACAGCTCCCAGGTCTCTACACTTCAGTTTTAATCATCATTACATCTCGGAAAATGTATCCCTTTTTACAGAATCCCTATTTTTCAGATTATGTTTTCTTTATGTTCCTTGATGTATCAAAGAGGTTGTTTTTTCTTTTTTTTTTCTTTTTTTTTTATTAGTTTCTGCTTTATAACAAAGTGAATCAGTGATACATATACATCTGTTCCCACATCCCTTCCCTCATGCATCTCCCTCCCTCCCTCCCTCCCACCCTCCCCATCCCACCCCTCCAGGCGGTCACAAAGCACCGAGCTGATCTCCCTGTGCTCTGCGTCTGCTTCCCACTAGCTATCTACCTTACGTTTGGTAGTGTATATATGTCCATGCCTCTCTTTCGCTTTGTCACAGCTTACCCTTCCCCCTCCCCATATCCTCAAGTCCATTCTCAAGTAGGTCTGTGTCTTTATTCCCATTTTACCCCTAGGTTCTTCATGACATTTTTTTTTTAATTCCATATATATGTGTTAGCATACGGTATTTGTCTTTCTCTTTCTGACTTACTTCACTCTGTATGACAGACTCTAGGTCTATCCACCTCATTACAAATAGCTCAGTTTCGTTTCTTTTTATGGCTGAGTAATATTCCATTGTATATATGTGCCACATCTTCTTTATCCATTCATCCGATGATGGACACTTAGGTTGTTTCCAGCTCCGGGCTATTGTGAATAGAGCTGCAATGAACATTTTGGTACATGTCTCTTTTTGAATTATGGTTTTCTCAGGGTATATGCCTAGTAGTGGGACTGCTAGGTCATATGGTAGTTCTATTTTTAGTTTTTTAAGGAACCTCCATACTGTTCTCCATAGTGGCTGTACCAATTCACATTCCCACCAGCAGTGCAAGAGTGTTCCCTTTTCTCCACACCCTCTCCAGCATTTATTGTTTCTAGATTTCTTGATGATGGCCATTCTGACTGGTGTGAGATGATATCTCATTGTAGTTTTGATTTGCATTTCTCTAATGATTAATGATGTTGAGCATTCTTTCATGTGTTTGTTGGCAGTCTGTATATCTTCTTTGGAGAAATGCCTATTTAAGTCTTCTGCCCATTTTTGGATTGGGTTGTTTGTTTTTTTGCTATTGAGCTGCATGAGCTGTTTATAAATTTTGGAGATTAATCCTTTGTCAGTTGCTTCATTGACAAATATTTTCTCCCATTCTGAGGGTTGTCTTTTGGTCTTGTTTATGGTTTCCTTTGCTGTGCAAAAGCTTTGAAGTTTCATTAGGTCCCATTTGTTTATCTTTGTTTTTATTTCCATTTCTCTAGGAGGTGGATCCAAAAGGATCTTGCTGTGATTTATGTCATAGAGTGTTCTACCTATGTTTTCCTCTAAGAGTTTGATAGTTTCTGGCCTTACATTTAAGTCTTTAATCCATTTTGAGCTTATTTTTGTGTATGGTGTTAGGGAATGATCTAATCTCAAACTTTTACATGTCCCTGTCCAGTTTTCCCAGCACCACTTATTGAAGAGGCTGTCCTTTCTCCACTGTACATTCCTGCCTCCTTTATCAAAGATAAGTTGGCCATATGTGCGTGGGTTTATCTCTGGGCTTTCTATCCTGATCCACTGATCTATCTTTCTGTTTTTGTGCCAGTACCACACTGTCTTGATTATTGTAATTTTGTAGTAGAGTCTGAAGTCAGGGAGCCTGATTCCTCCAGCTCCGTTTTTCGTTCTCAAGATTGCTTTGGCTATTCGGGGTCTTTTGTTTTTCCAAACAAATTTTGAAATTTTTTGTTCTAGTTCTGTGAAGAATGCCAGTGGTAGTTTGATAGGGATTGCATTGAATCTGTAGATTGCTTTGGGTAGTAGAGTCATTTAAACAATGTTCATTCTTCCAATCCAAGAACATGGTATATCTCTCCATCTATTTGTATCATCTTTAATTTCTTTCATCAGTGTCTTATAATTTTCTGCATACAGGTCTTTTGTCTCCTTAGGTAGGTTTATTCCTAGATATTTTATTCTTTTTGTTGCAGTGGTAAATGGGAGTGTTTTCTTGATTTCATTTTCAGATTTTTCATCATTAGTGTACAGGAATGCCAGAGATTTCTGTACATTAATTTTGTATCCTGCTACTTTACCAAATTCATTGATTAGCTCTAGTAGTTTTTCGGTAGCATCTTTAGGATTCTCCATGTATAGTATCATGTCATCTGCAAACAGTGACAGATTTACTTCTTCTTTTCCAATTTGGATTCCTTTTATTTCCTTTTCTTCTCTGATTGCTGTGGCTAAAACTTCCAAAACTATGTTGAATAAGAGTGGTGAGAGTGGCCAGCCTTGTCTTGTTCCTGATCTTAGTGGAAATGGTTTTTGTTTTTCACCATTGAGGACGATGTTGGCTCTGGATTTGTCATATATGGCCTTTATTATGTTGAGGAAAGTTCCCTCTATGCCCACCTTCTGAAGGGTTTTTATCATAAATGGGTGTTGAATTTTTTCGAAAGCTTTCTCTGCATCTATTGAGATGATCATATGGTTTTTCTTCTTCAACTTGTTAATATGGTGTATCACATTGATTGATTTGCATATATTGAAGAATCCTTCCATTCCTGGAATAAACCCCACTTGATCACGGTGTATGATTCTTTTAATGTGCTGTTGGATTCTGTTTGTTAGTATTTTGTTGAGGATTTTTGCATCTATGTTCATCAGTGATATTGGCCTGTAGTTTTCTTTCTTTGTGACATCCTTGCCTGGTTTTGGTATCAAGGTGATGGTGGCCTCGTAGAATGAGTTTGGGAGTGTTCCTTCCTCTGATATTGTTTGGAAGAGTTTGAGAAGGATGGGTGTTAGCTCTTCTCTAAATGTTTGATAGAATTTGCCTGTGAAGCCATCTGGTCCTGGGCTTTTGTTTGATGGAAGATTTTTAATCACAGTTTCAATTTCAGTGCTTGTGATTGGTCTGTTCATATTTTCTATTTCTTCTTGAGTCAGTCTTGGCAGGTTGTGCATTTCTAAGAATTTGTCCATTTCTCCCAGGTTGTCCATTTTATGGGCATAGAGTTGCTTATAGTAATCTCTCATGATCTTTTGTATTTCTGCAGTGTCAGTTGTTACTTCTCCTTTTTCATTTCTAATTCTATTGATTTGAGTCTTCTCCCTTCTTTTCTTGATGAGTCTGGCTAATGGTTTATCAATTTTGTTTATCTTCTCAAAGAACCAGCTTTTAGTTTGGTTGATCTTTGCTATCGTTTCCTTCATTTCTTTTTCATTTATTTCTGATCTGATCTTTATGATTTCTTTCCTTCTGCTAACTTTGGGGGGTTTTTGTTCTTCTTTCTCTAATTGCTTTATGTGCAGGGTCAGGTTGTTTACTCGAAATGTTTCCTGTTTCTTAAGGTGGGATTGTATTGCTATAAACTTCCCCCTTAGAACTGCTTTTGCTGCGTCCCATAGGTTTTGGGTCGTCATGTCTCCATTGTCATTTGTTTCTAGGTATTTTTTTATTTCCTCTTTGATTTCTTCAGTGATCACTTCGTTATTGAGTAGTGTATTGTTTAGCCTCCATGTGTTTGTATTTTTTACAGATCTTTTCCTGTAATTGATGTCTAGTCTCATAGCATTGTGGTCGGAAAAGATACTTGATACAATTTCAATTTTCTTAAATTTACCAAGGCTTGATTTGTGACCCAAGATATGATCTATCCTGGAGAATGTTCCATGAGCACTTGAGAAAAATGTGTATTCTGTTGTTTTTGGATGGAATGTCCTATAAATATCAACTAAGTCCATCTTGTTTAATGTATCATTTAAAGCTTGTGTTTCCTTATTTATTTTCATTTTGGATGATCTGTCCATTGGTGAAAGTGGGGTGTTAAAGTCCCCTACTATGAGTGTGTTACTGTCGATTTCCCCTTTTATGGCTGTTAGTATTTGCCTTATGTCTTGAGGTGCTCCTATGTTGGGTGCATAAATATTTACAATTGTTATATCTTCTTCTTGGATCGATCCCTTTATCGTTATGTAGTGTCCTTCTTTGTCTCTTCTAATAGTCTTTATTTTAAAGTCTATTTTGTCTGATATAAGAACTGCTACTCCAGCTTTCTTTTGATTTCCATTTGCATGGAATATCTTTTTCCATCCCCTTACTTTCAATCTGTATGTGTCTCTAGGTCTGAAGTGGGTCTCTTGTAGACAGCATATATATGGGTCTTGTTTTTGTATCCATTCAGCCACTCTGTGTCTTTTGTTGGGAGCATTTAGTCCATTTACATTTAAGGTAATTATTGATATGTATGTTCCTATTCCCATTTCCTTAATTGCTTTGGGTTCATTATTGTAGGTATATTCCTTCTGTTGTGTTTCTTGCCTAGAGAAGTTCCTTTAGCATTTGTTGTAAAGCTGGTTTGGTGGTGCTGAACTCTCTCAGCTTTTGCTTGTCTGTAAAGGTTTTAATTTCTCCATCAAATCTGAATGAGATCCTTGCTGGGTAGAGTAATCTTGGTTGCAGGTTTTTCTCCTTCATCACTTTAATTATGTCCTGCCACTCCCTTCTGGCTTGTAGAGTTTCTGCTGAGAGATCAGCTGTTAACCTGATGGGGATTCCCTTGTGTGTTATTTGTTGTTTTTCCCTTGCTGCTTTTAATATGATTTCTTTGTGTTTACTTTTTGACAGTTTGATTAATATGTGTCTTGGTGTATTTCTCCTTGGATTTATTCTGTATGGGACTCTCTGTGCCTCCTGGACTTGATTAACTATTTCCTTTCCCATATTAGGGAAGTTTTCAACGATAATCTCTTCAAATAATTTCTCAGTCCCTTTCTTTTTCTCTTCTTCTTCTGGAACCCCTATAATTCAAATGTTGTGCGTTTAATGTTGTCCCGGAGGTCTCTGAGACTGTCCTCTGTTCTTTTCATTCTTTTTTCTTTATTTTGCTCTGCATCAGTTATTTCCACTCTTTTATCTTCCACCTCACTTATCCGTTCTTCTGCCTCAGTTATTCTGCTATTGATCCCATCTAGAGTATTTTTCATTTCATTTATTGTGTTTTTAATCGATGCTTGATTCATCTTTAGTTCTTCTAGGTCCTTGTTAACTGTTTCTTGCATTTTGTCTATTCTATTTCCAAGATTATGGATCTTGAAAATAGAATCTTGGATCAGCTTTACTATCATTATTCTGAATTCTTTTTCAGGTAGACTGCCTATTACCTCTTCATTTGTTAGGTCTGGTAGGTTTTTATCTTGCTCCTTCACCTGCTGTGTGTTTTTCTGTCTTCTCATTTTGCTTATCTTACTGTGTTTGGGGTCTCCTTTTTGCAGGCTGCAGATTCGTAGTTCCCGTTGTTTTTGGTGTCTGTCCCCAGTGGCTAAGGTTGTTTCAGTAGGTTGTGTAGGCTTCCTGGTGGGGGTGACTAATGCCTGTGTTCTGGTGGTTGAGGCTCGATCTTGTCTTTCTGGTGGACAGGTCCACGTCTGGTGGTGTGTTTTGGGGTGCCTGTGGCCTTATTATGTTTTTAGGTAGCCTCTCTGCTAATGGGTGGGGTTGTGTTCCTGCCTTGCCAGTTGCTTGGCATAGGGTGACCAGCACTGTAGCTTGCTGGTCGTTGACTGAAGCTGGGTGCTGGTGTTGAGATGGAGATCTCTGGGAGATTTTCGCTGCTTGATATTATGTGGAGCTGGGAGGTCTCTTGTGGACCCGTGTCCTGAAGTTGGCTCTCCCACCTTAGAGGCGCAGCACTGACTCCTGGCTGCAGCACCAAGAGCCTTTCATCCACCCGGCTCAGAATAACAGGGAGAAAAAGTAGAAAGAAAGAATTAGTAGAAGAAAGAAAGAGAGAGGGAAAGAAAGAAAGAAGGGAAGAAAGGAAGGAAGGAAGGAAGAAAGAAGGAAAGGAGGGAGGGAGGGAGGAAGGATGGAAAGAAAGAAGGAAAGAAAGGAGGGAGGGAGGGAGGAATGAAAGCAAAAGGAAGAGTGAATGGAAGAAGGGAGGGAGGAAGGAAAGAAAGAAAGAAAGACAGGAGGGAGGGAGGGAGGAAGGAAAGAAAAAGAAAGTGGAAAGAAGAAGGGTGGGAGGGAGTGAGGGAGGAAAGAAAAAGAAAGAAGGAAAGGAGGAGCGGAGGGAGTGAGGGAGGAAGGGAAGGTAGGAAAAAAAGAAAGAGCAGGTAAAGTAAAATAGAATAAAGTATGAAATATAGTAGCGTTATTAAAATTAAAAAGTAATTATTGAAAAAAAAAAGGACAGATAGAACCCTGGGACATATGGTGGAAGCAAAGCTATACAGAGAGAATCTTACACAGAAGATTACACATACACATTCACAAAAAGAGAGCAGGGGGAAAAATCAAAAATCTTGCTCTCCAAGTCCACCTCCTCAATTTGGGATAATTCGTTGTAAAAAAAGGAAAAGGGCGAGAAGTCTGAAATCTTGCTCTCTAAGTCCACCTCCTTAATTTGGGATAATTCGTTGTAAAAAGAGGAAAAGGGGGGAAAGTCTTAAATCTTGTCCTCAAAGTCCACTTCCTCAATTTGGGATGATTCGCTGTCCATTCATGCACTCCACAGACGCAGGGCACATCAAATGGACTGTGGAGCTTTAATCCGCTGCCTCCGAGGCTGCACAGAGAGATTTCCCTGTCTCTGCTCTCACAGCTCCCGGGTGTCAGCCTTGGACCTGGCCCCGCCTCTGCGCGTAGGTCGCCGGAGGGCGTCCGTTCTTCGCTCAGACAGGACGGGTTTAAAGGAGCCGCTGATTCGGGGGCTCTGGCTCACTCAGGCAGAGGGGTGGGAGGGGCGCGCAGTGTGGGGCGGGTCTGCGGCGGCAGAGGCCGGCGTGACGTTGCAGCAGCCCGTGGCGCTCCGTGCGCTTTCCCGGGAAAGCCGTCCCCGGGACCCCGGCAGTGGCGGGGTGCACAGGCCCCCCGGAAAGCGGGGCAGACAGTGACCCGTGCTCGCACACAGGCCCCGCTGCGGCGGCGGCGGCGGCGGCGGCGGCCCCAGCGTCCCACGCCCGTCTCCGAGGTCCGCGCCTTACCCGCGGCTCGCGCCTGTCTCCGGCGCTTCCCCAAGCAGCCCTCTTAATGCCCTCTCCTCGCGCACCAGGAAACAAAAGGGAAAAAAGTCTCTTGCCTCTTCGGCAGCTCCAGACCCTTTCCCCGGACTCCCTCCGGGCTAGCCGTGGTGCACTAACCCCTTCAGGCTCTCTTCCTGCCGCCAGCCCCAGTCCTCTCCCTGCGCTTCGACTGAAAGCCGATACCCGAGCCTCAGCTCCCAGCCCCGCCCGCCCTGGCGGCCGAGCAGACAAGCCTCTCGGGCTGGTGTGTGCCTGAGGGCACCAGTCCTCTGTGCCAGAATCTCTCCGCTTTGCCCTCCGCACCCCTGTTGCTGTGCTCTCCTCCGCTACTCCGAAGCTTTCCCCCTCCGCCACCTGCAGTCTCCGCCCGCAAAGGGGCTTGTAGTGTGTAGAAACCTTCCCTCCTTCACTGGTGCAGATGCACTGCTCCCTCCCACTTGTGCAGGTCCCGTCCCTATCCTATTGTCTCTGTGTATTCTTTTTTTCTTTTGCCCTACCCAGGTATGTGGGGAGTTTCTTGCCTTTTGGGGGGTCTGAGGTCTTCTGTCAGCGTTCAGTAGGTGTTCTGTAGGAGTTGTTCCACGTGTAGATGAATTTCTGATGTATCTGTGGGGAGGAGGGTGATCTCCGCGTCTTACTCTTCCGCCCTGTTTTTTCTTTTTTAAAGACAGAACGTCTTTTCATTTTTTTTCTTAATCTTACATGCTATGATGATCCAGAGCCAGCTGCTCTCAGATCACTTCCTCGCTCCTCCTGTTCTGCTTGGTACAGCAGAGGGCCTGATCTTTGCCTATTAGGTTAACTTGGCTCAATTTCACCTGGCTTCCAGCTTGTTTGGAGTTAGTGAGAGGTACTAGTGGGGGATGGTAGTGTGGTGGTTCATCAAAAATTTTAAAATAGAACTACTATATGACCCAGCAGTTCCACTCTGATTATTTAGCCAAAAGAAACAAAATACTAAGTCAAAAAGATGTCTGCAGCCCCAAGTTCCTTGCAGGATTACTTACAATACCCAAGATAGGGAAAAAACATAAGTGTCCCTTGATGGTTGAATGGTCAAAGAAAATGTGAGATATGCATATACTGGATGGGCCAAAAATTGTCTTTGTTTTCTTTTTTTCTTTTTTTTAGATTCCATATATATGTGTTAGCATACAGAATTTTTTTTCTCCTTCTGACATATTTCACTCTGTATGACAGACTCCAGGTCCATCCACCTCACTACAAATAACTCAATTTCATTTCTTTTTATGGCTGAGTAATATTCCATTGTATATATGTGTCATGTCTTCTTTATCCATTCATCTATCGATGGACACTTAGGTTGCTTCCATGTCCTGGCTATTGTAAATAGTGCTGCAATTAACATTGTGCTACATGATTCTTTCGAATTATGGTTTTCTCAGGGTGTATGCCCAGTAGTGGGATTTCTGGGTCATATGGTAGTTCTATTTTTAGTTTTTTAAGGAGCCTCCATACTGTTCTCCATTGTGGCTGTATCCGTTTACATTCCCGCCAACAGTGCACAAAGGTCCCCTTTTCTCCACACCCTCTCCAGCATTTATTGTTTGTAGATTTTTTGATGATGGCCATTCTGACTGGTGTGAGACGATACCTCACTGTAGGTTTTTTTTGTTTTTTTGTTTTGTTTTTTTGCGGTACGCGGGCCTCTCACTGTTGTGGCCTCTCCCATTGCGGAGCACAGGCTCCGGACGCACACGCTCAGCGGCCATGGCTCATGGGCCCAGCTGCTCCGCGGCATGTGGGATCTTCCCAGACCGGGGCACGAACGCATGTCCCCTGCATCGGCAGGTGGACTCTCAACCACTGCGCCACCAGGGAAGCCCCCTCACTGTAGGTTTTGATCTGCATTTCTCTAATGATTAGTGATGTTGAGCATCCTTTCATGTGTTTGTTGGCAATCTGTACATCTTCTTTGGAGAAATGTCTATTTAGGTCTTCTGCCCATTTTTGGATTGGGTTGTTCGTTTGTTTGATACTGAGCTGCTTGTATATTTTGGAGATTAATCCTTTGTCAGTTGCTTTGTTTGCAAATATTTTCTCCCATTCTGAGGGTTGTCTTTTCGTCTTGTTTATGGTTTCCTTTGCTGTGCAAAAGCTTTTAAGTTTCATTAGGTCCCATTTGTTTATTTTTGTTTTTACTTCCATTTCTCTAGGAGGTAGGTCGAAAAGGATCTCGCTGTGATTTATGTCAAAAAGTGTTCTGCCTATGTTTTCCTCTAAGAGTTTTATAGTGCCTGGCCTTACACATAGGTCTTTAATCCATTTTGAGTTTATTTTTGTGTACAGTGTTAGGAGTGTCCTAATTTCATTCCTTTACAGGTAGCTATCCAGGTTTCCTAGCAACGCTTATTGAAGAGGCTGTCTTGTTTCCTGTATATTCTTGCCTCCTTTATCAAAGATAAGGTGACCACGGCTTCCCTGGTGGTACAGTGGCTAAGAATCTGCCTGCCAATGCAGGGGACATGGGTTCGAGCCCTGGTCCAGAAGATCCCACATGCCACGGAGCAACTAAGCCCATGCACCACAACTTCTGAGCCTCCACTCTAGAGCCCACGAGCCACAACTACTGAAGCCTGTATGCCTAGAGCCCATGCTCCACAACAAGAGAAGCCACCACAGTGAGAAGCTCGTGCACTGCAAGGAAGAGTAACCCCCACTGGCAGCAACTAGAGAAAGCCCTCACTCAGCAGCAAAGACACAAGGCAGCTAAAAATAAAACAAAATAAATTAAAAAAAAGATAAGGTGCCCATATGTGTGTGGGTTTATCTGTGGGCTTTCTATCCTGTTCCACTGATCTATATTTCTGTTTTTGTGCCAGTACCATACTGCCTTGATTACTGTAGCTTTGTAGTATAGTCTGAAGTCAGGAACCCTGATTCCTCCATCTCTGTTTTTCTTTCTCAAGATTGCTTTGCCTGTTCAGGGTCTTTTGTATTTCCATACAAATTGTGAAATTTTTTGTTCTAGTTCTGTGAAAATTGCCATTGGTAGTTTGATAGGGATTGCACTGAATCTGTAGATTGCTTTGGGTCGTAGAGTCATTTTCACAATATTGACTCTTCCAATACAAGAACATGGTATATCTCTCCAGCTGTTTGTATCATCTTTAATTTCTTTCATCTGTGTCTTATAGTTTTCTGCATATAGGTCTTTTGTCTCCTTAGGTAGTTTTATTAATAGGTATTTTATTCTTTTTGTTGCAATGGAAAATGGGAGCATTTGCTTAATTTCTCTATCGGATTTTTCATCATTAGTGTATAAGAATGCAAGAGATTTCTGTGCATTAAGTTTGTATCCTGCTACTTTACCAAATTCATTGATTAGCTCTAGTAGTTTTCTGGTAGCATCTTTAGGATTCTCTTATGTATCATATCATGTCATCTGCAAACAGTGAAAGTTTTACTTCTTTTCTGATTTGGATACCTTTTATTCTTTTTCTTTTCTGATTGCTGTGGCTAAAACTTCCAAAACTATGTTGAATAATGGTGGTGAGAGTGGACAACCTTGTCTGGTTCCTGATCTTAGAGGAAACGGTTTCAGTTTTTCACCATTGAGAACGATGTTGATTGTGGGTTTGTCATATATGGCCTTTATTATGTTGAGGTAAGTTCCCTCTATGCCTACTTTCAGGAGAGGTTTTATCATAAGTGGGTGTTG
Organism: Mesoplodon mirus; assembly: GCF_964341445.2. Taxonomy (NCBI): domain Eukaryota; kingdom Metazoa; phylum Chordata; class Mammalia; order Artiodactyla; family Ziphiidae; genus Mesoplodon; species Mesoplodon mirus. The sequence goes on along the minus strand of NC_138976.1, from coordinate 28,939,649 downwards.
AATTTTGTCAAAAGCTTTTTCTGCATCTATTGAGATGATCATATGGTTTTTCTCCTTCAATTTATTAATGTGGTGTATCACATTGATTGATTTGCATATATTGAAGAATCCTTGCATTCCTGGGATAAACCCCACTTGATCATGGTGTATGACCCTTTTAAAGTGCTGCAGTATTCTGTGTTGCTAGTATTTTGTTAGGGATTTTCGCATCTATGTTCATCAGTGATATTGGCCTTTAGTTTTCTTTTTTTGTGACATCTTTGTCTGCTTTTGGTATCAGGGTGATGGTGGCCTTGTAGAATAAGTTTGGGAGTGTTCCTCCCTCTGCTATATTTTGGAAGAGTTTGAGAAGGTATGTGTTAGCTCCTCTCTAAATGTTTGATAGAATTCGCCTGTGAAGCCATCTGGTCCGGGGCTTTTGTTTGTTGGAAGATTTTTAATCACAGTTTCTATTTCAGTGCTTGTGATTGGTCAGTTTATATTTTCTATTTCTTCCTGGTTCAGTCTCATAAGGTTGGGCCTTTGTAAGAATTTGTGCATTTCTTCCAGGTTGTCCATTTTTTTGGCATATAGTTGTGTGTAGTAACCTTGCATGATCTTTTGTATTTCTGCTTACTTCTCCTTTTTCATTTCTAATTCTGTTGATTTGAGTCTTCTCCCTGTTTTTCTTAATGAGTCTGGCTAATGGTTTATGAATTTTGTTCATCGTCTCAAAGAACCAGCTTCTAGTTTTATTGATCTTTGCTATTGTTTCCTTCATTTCTTTTTCATTTATTTCTGCTCTGATCTTTATGATTTCTTTCCTTCTGCTAACTTTGGGGTTTTTTTTTTTTGTTGTTGTTGTTGTTTTCATTCTTCTTTCTCTAATTGCTTTAGGTGTAAAGTCAGGTTGTTTATTTGAGATTTCTTATATCTTGAGGTAGGATTGTATTTCTATAAACTTCCCTCTTAGAACTGCTTTTGCTGCATCCCATAGGTTTTGGGCTGTCGTGTTTTCATTGTCACTTGCTTCTAGGTATTTTTGACTTGCTCTTTGATTTCTTCAGGATCTCTTGGTTTTTTAGTAGTGTATTGATTAGCCTTCTTGTGTTCATATCTTTTACAGTTTTTTTCCTGTAATTGATATCTAGTCTCATAGCATTGTGGTCAGAAAATGTACCTGATACAATTTCAATTTTCTTAAATTAACAAGGCTTGATTTGTGACCCAAGATATGATCTATCCTGGAGAGCATTCCATGAGCACTTGAGAAGAAAGTGTATTCTGGTGTTTTGGATAGAATGTCCTAGAAATATCATTTAAGTCCATCTTGTTTAATATGTCATTTAAAGCTTGTGTTTCCTTATTTATTTTCATTTTGGATGATCTGTCCATTGGTGAAATTGAGGTGTTAAAGTCCCCTACTATTATTGTGTTACTGTCAATTTCCCCTTTTTTGGTTGTTAACCTTTGCCTTATGTATTGAGGTGCTCCTATGTTGGGTGCATAAATATTTACAATTGTTATATATTGTTCGATTGATGTCTTGATCATTATGTAGTGTCCTTCTTTGTCTCTTCTAATAATCTTTATTTTAAAGTCTATTTTGTCTGATATAAGAATTGCTACTCCAGCTTTCTTTTGATTTCCATTTGCATGGAATATCTTTTTCTATCCCCTCACTTTCAGTCTGTATATGTCCCTAGGCCTGAATTCAGTCTCTTGTAGACAAGATATATATGGGTCTTTTTTTGTATCGATTCAGCCAGTCTATGTCTTTTCATTAGAGCATTTAATACATTTACACTTAAGGTAATTATCAGTATGAATGTTCCTATTACCGTTTTCTTAATTGTTTTGGGTTTGTTTTTGTAAGTCTTTTCCATCTCTTGTGTTTCCTGCCTAGAGAAGTTCCTTTAACATTTGTTGTAAAGCTGGTTTGGAGGTGCTAAATTCTCTTAGCTTTTGCTTGTCTCTAAAGGTTTTCATTTCTCTGTCGAAGGTGAATGAGATCCTTGCTGGGTAGAATAATCTTGGTTGTAGGTTTTTGCCTTTCATCACTTTAAATATGTTGTGCCTCTCCCTTCTAGCTTGAAGAGTTTCTGCTGAAAGATCAGCTGTTAACCTTATGGGGATTCCCTTCTATGTCATTTGTTGTTTTTCCCTTGCTGCTTTTAATATTTTTTCTTTGTATTTAATTTTTGATAGTTTGATTAATATGTGTCTTGGCGTGTTTCTCCTTGGATTTATCTTGTATGGGAGCCTCTGTGCTTCCTGGACTTGATTTACTATTTCCTTTCCTGTGTTAGGGACTTTTTCAACCAAAATCTCTTCAAATATTTTCTTAGACCCTTTCTTTTTCTCTTCTTCTTCTGGGACCCTTATAATTCGAATGTTGGTGCATTTAATGTTGTCCCAGAGGTCTCTGAGACTGTCCTCAATTCTTTTCATTCTGTTTTCTTTATTCTGCTCTGTGGTATTTATTTCCACTATTTTATCTTCCAGGTCACTTATCTGTTCTTCTGCCTCAGTTATTCTGCTATTGATTCCTTCTAGAGTATTTTAAATTTCATTTATTGTGTTGTTCATCATTGTTTGTTTGCTCTTTAGTTCTTCTAGGTCCTTGTTAGGTGTTTCTTGTATTTTCTCCATTCTATTTCCAAGATTTTGTATCATCCTTACTGTCATTACTCTGAATTCTTTTTCAGGTAGACTGCCTATTTCCCCTTCATTTGTTTAGTCTAGTGGGTTTTTACTTTGCTCCTTCATCTGCTGCATGTTTCTTTGTCTTCTCATTTTGCTTAACTTACTCTGTTTGATGTCTCCTTTCGCAGGCTGCATGTTCATAGTTCCCGTTGTTTTTGGTTTCTTCCCCCCAGTGAGTACGATTGGTTCAGTGGGTTGTGTAGGCTTCCTGGTGGAGGGGACTGAGCCCTGTATAAGTGGGTGAGGCTGTATCTTGTCTTTCTGGTGGGCAGGACCACGTCCGGTGGTTTGTTTTGTGGTGTCTGTGGCCTTATTATGATTTTAGGCATCCTATCTGCTAATTGTGTTAGCAGAGAGGCTGGCTAAAATCCTGTGTTGCAGTGTTGCTAGTTGTTTGGCATGGGACGTCCAGCATTGGAGCTTGCTGGCCATTGGGTGGAGCTGGGTCTTATTGTTGAAATGGTGATCTCTGGGAGAGCTCTCGCCAATTGATATCACTTGGGGCTGGGAGGTCTCTATTGGACCGATGACCTGAACTTGGCTCTCCCTTCTCAGAGGCTTAGGCCTGACACCAAGCTGGAGCATGAAGACCCTGTCAGCCACGTGGCTCAGAAGAAAAGCGAGAAAAAATATATAATAATAAATAAATAAAATATAAAATTATGTTATTAAAATTTTTTTAAAAATTTAATTATTAAAAAAATTTTTTAAGTATTAAAGAATACAGCAACCAAACCAATAAACAAATCCACCAGTGACAAGAAGCACTAAAATCTATGCTAAGATAAACCTAAAAGTCAGAAACAAGTAAGTAGCATACAGTAAACCCCAAGCCTCCTCTTGCTCCCAAAGTCCACTGCCTCAATTTTGGCATGATTCGTTGTCTGGTTAGTTATTCCACAGATGCAAGGTACATCAAGCTGAATGTGGGATTTAATCCACTGCTCCTGAGGCTGCACAGAGAAATTTCCTTCTCTCTTCTTTGTTTGCACAGCTCTGAGATTTACCGTTGGTTTTGGCCCCCACCTCCGTGTGTAGGTCGCCCTCAGGCATCTGTTCCCCGCCCAGACAGGACGAGGTTAAAGCAGTGGCTGATTAGGGGGCCCTTGCTCACTCATTCCGTGGAGAGGGAGGGGTGTGGTAGTTATAATTGCAATGCGGGGCAAGCCTGTGGCAGCAGAGGTCAGCGTGACAATGCAACAGCCTGATGCGTGCCATGTTTTCCCCTGGGGAAGTTGTCCCTGGATCACAGGACCCTGGCAGTGGTGGGCTGTGCTGGCTCCTGGGGCAGTGGGGTGTGGATAGTGACCTGTACTTGCACACCGGATTCTTGGTGGCTCTAGCAGCAGCATTAGCATTTCACGTCCATCTCTGGTGTCCGAGCTGATAACCATGGCTCGTGCCTGTCTCTGGAGCTCGTTTAAGTGGTTCTCTGCCTTCTGTGGCCAGACAGGGAAGGAATCCCCTCTCCTCGCACACCCGGAAACAATGGTCTCTTGCCTATTAGGCAGGTCCAGACTTTTCCCCGACACCCTCCTGGCTAGCTGTGGCACACTAGCCCCCTTCAGGCTGTGTTCATGCAACCAACCCCAGTCCTATCCTTGGGATCTGACCTCCAAAGCCCGAGCCTCAGCTCCCAGCCACCACCCGCCCTGGTGGGTGAGCAGATAAGCCTCTCGGGCTGGTGAGTGCTGGTTGGCACTGATCCTCTGTGCAGGAATCTCTCCGCTTTGCCCTCTGCACCCCTGTTGCTGTGCTCTCCTCGGTGGCTCTGAAGCTTCCCCCCATCACCCTAACCTCTGCCAGTGAAGGGACTTCCTAGTGTATGGAAACTTTTCCTTCTTCACAGCTTCCTTCCAGAGGTACAGGTCCCATCCCTATTCTTTTGTCTCTGTTATTTCTTTTTTCTTTTGCCTTACCCAGGTACGTGTGGATTTTCTTGCCTTTTGGGAAGTCTGAGGTCTTCTGCCAGCGTTCAGTAGGTGTTCTGTAGGAGTTGTTCCACATATAGATGCATTTCCGATGTATTTGTGGGGGGGAAGGTGATCTCCATATCTTACTCCTCCACCATCTTGAAAGTCCCCCTCGCCTTCTTTTTTTTAAGTAAAAATAAAAGACATTTTTCATCTTCACCAAGAACTTAATTGAACATCATATTCACCCTTTTGTTCCACTACCTTCTGCCATTTTTCAGGCAACTTCATTATTCCGTCTTCCCAAAACTTTTTATTTTTTTGAGTGAAGTACTGTTCCAGGTGCCTTTTACAGTCTTCCAGGGAATTGAGATTTTTTTCCATTAAGATAATTTTATAAAGACCAAAGTAAATGGAAATCCAAAGGTGCAATGTCTGGTGAATACAGGTGATGAATCAGAACTTCCCAGTCAAGCTGTAACAGTTTTTTTCCTGGTCATCAAAGAAATGTGGTCTTGCATTATCCTGATGGAAGATTATGCATTTTCTGTTGACTAATTCTGGATGCTTTTCGTTGAGTGCTGCTTTCAGTTGGTGTAATTGTGTGCAGAACTCGTTGGAATTAAACATTTGGTTTTCTGTAAGGAGCTCATAATAGAGGACTCCCTTCCAATCCCACCATGTACACAACATCACCTTCTTTGGATGCAGTCTGGACCTTGGTGTGGTTGTTGGTGGTTCATTTCGCTTGCCCCACTAACACTTCTGTTCCATGTTGTTGTACAGTATCCACTTTTCATCACCATCTCAATTTGTTTTAAAAACAGAACGTTTTCATTACGTTTCAGTAGAGAAGTACATGTGGACATATAGTCAAGGTTTTTTTTGCTTAACTTATGTGGAACCCAAACATCAAAATGATTCACATAAGCAAGCTGGTGCAAATGATTTTCAACACTTGATTTGGATATTTTGAGTATGTCGGCTATCTCCCGCATGGTATAACGTTGATTGTTCTTAATTATTGTTTTGATTTGATCGCTATCGATTTCAACTGGTCTACCCAACCGTGGAGCATTTTCCAGTGAGAAATCTCCAGCATGAAACTTCACAAACCACTTTTGTGGTTTGTGACATGTTTTGTGACATGTTCGATCAGTCACAGCACCTTCTCCATACACTGCACAAATATTTTTGTGTGTTTCAGTTTTGTTTTTACCTTTCTTGAAATAATAAAGCATAATATGCCAAAAATGTTGCTTTTTCTCTTCCATCTTCAGTATTAAAATGACTACACAAAAATTCACCAATTTTAATGAGTCTTTTTTTAAATGCACGCTGATATGACAGCTATCACATACAATCTAACAAAATTGTTTTGAGTGAAGTTAAAGACAACTAGAGCCATCTTACAGAAAAAAAAAAAAAATGAACCTTTTGACCCACCCAGTATATCCACATACACAATGGATTTTTATTTCAACCTTCATTTCCCTCATAAAATTTTCCAGCATTGGCTATAGCTCCCAAGTGACAGGCCATAGTTAGAACTCCTGTCTAGGGCTGTAGTGTTTTTATGCCATTGCTAATCTCTAAGTATCCTCAATTTCTCCTTTTATCTTAGCTTTTTTATCACCTATGTAATGGGCTCTCTATTAAATTACCCCTATTTTAACTACTTTGTGTACTTATGACCCTTACTCCATTCAGAATATATTTTGCATGACAAATACTCCAACTAAAAAAATTAGAAGTTGCTTCCTTGAGTGTTATGCTGAAGTGTATTTTAAAGCTACACAGTGGCTCTGATTCAGTGCTGGAATCAATTATGAATGTGTGTCATGGATGAGGACATTATATGTAACTTCTCACATGCCATATAACTGCTCTACTAACCACTTCTGAATTATACTTCAGCATTATACTTTGTCATCACAAGATTTCTTACTTTATCATGTATAATCTTAGAATATTCTCTTCTCCAGAAACCATATATTTTCTTTAAATAATCTTTATTATAAAAGTTTCTGAGACTTAAGTCCCTCATTACTTTAAGACCAACTATTCTAAAGCCCCAAAATTCTGGTTTCCACATTCTGGCAAGTGTGAAAATGAGATTAGAACCTATATCGGTGTCCTATTGCTGCTATAACTCATTATCACAAACTTAGTAGGTTAAAACAGCTCAAGTTTATCATGTTATAGTTCTGGAAATGAGAAGTCTCACTGGGCTAAAAACAAGGTGTAGGGAGGTCTGTCTTCCTTCTGCAGGTTCTGAGAGACTATGTATTCATTATATTTCCCAGCTCCTAGAGGCTGCCCACTTTGGGAATAGGTAGAATTAATATTCTGAATTTGTTTCAGCATTTCTCATTTACTTATAGAATTCCCCCTGCTTCATCCTCTGAAAGAGACTTTTAAAGAATTAATACAATTTATTTCTTAAATGTTTGGTAGAATTCACCAGAGAACCCAACTGGGCCTGGAGCTTTCTGTTATGGAAGATTATTAATTATAGATTTAATTTCTTTCAGAGATATGGGCCTATTCAAATTGTCTATTTCTTCTCGTGTAAGTATTGACAGGTTGTGTCTTTCAAGGATTGGTCCATTTCATCTAGGTCATCAAATTTGCAGACATAGAGTTGTTCATAATATTTCTTTATTATTCTTTTAATGCCCATAGGATCAGTAGTGATACCCCTCTTTCATTTCTATGTAAGTAATTTGTGTCTTATCTCTCTCTCTTTGTTTTTTTCCTTAGTATGGCTAGAATCTTATTATTTTATTGATCTTTTTAAAGGATCAGATTTTGGTTTCATCATTTTCTCTAATTTTTCCTGTTTTTAATTTCAGTAATTTTTATTCTAATTCATATATATACATATATAGAATTATAAACATCCATAAGCAAATAAACATTTTTGGTTTGGAAGGATAGGATAGCTACCAAAAGGAGAATCAGGAAACAAGTCTAAAATATGTTAAGAAATGTCTACAGCTGAGTTACTTTCTTTGGACATTTATAAACATTATCCCATTTGATTTTCATATATTACTAAATTTTAGTGGACACTGCAGAAAATGACAAAGCTTGGATTTGAATACAGGTTTTTCTTACTTCAAAGTCCATTTTATTTTCATCACATGAAACTATGTCTCAAATTCTCAGCACAAGGTCATGTTTCCTCTAGCAGGCAATGGTGATGATTCTGACCCACATTTAGTGAGATTTAAATTACATAACTTCTTGCTGCCTTAGAATTAACTTTGACCAACTAGACAAGCCAACAGCTAACTCAGCTAACCCCAAAATTCATTATGTACCTAAAAGGGATTACTTGTTACTTTATTTTGATGTAAAGGTTGCCTAAAGACTATTTCAGCTTAAACCTGAGGAGGTAATTTTGCATGATCTCTAAGAGCATGGGCCTTTGTGTTTTGTTGTATTGGATGTGGGGAGATTAAACAGTTTAGCATTCTGGTAGAACTGGATGCTTGATGTGGTCAAAGATATGCCTCAATCAGAAAAGGAGAGAACAAGATCCTCAATATAATCTACTGAAGTACTTCAAGTGCAATTGTAACTCTAGGAGTAGGAAAAAATGAATGGATCGTTTAAGACATTTTTGAAGGAAAAAAATGTTAAAATTGCTGATACACAGTACAATGTAATCATGATTTACATTGTCAGTAATTTCTCCACTTTAGAATAAAAGGACAATTTCAGAGGAAAAAAAGAACTAGTTGACATTTCTTTAACTATTGAAATTTAAAGAACTGAAAACATGTTCATTGAGTGCCCACATTGTACTTTTCTAACAATTAATGTGTATCTCATCACTAAGTTTAGAGACAAAATAAAAAGAGTCGTGTGACATTATAAAGAATCACTCCTGAAGGTGTGATCATGAGTAATATGTCTTATGAAGTATGTTCTTTCTTTGAGAGATTCCCAAAGCACTTTGAAAACCTAAGTAAAAATCTATAAAATTGTGTTACTGAATTTAGTTCCTAAAAGTTTAAGTTGCAAAAGATAGCAGATGAAAGATATAAATAATAAAAGGAGATATATCATCCATTATTCAGTAATTTTAAAGCAGTGAAGGACACACACATTAAAGTTTTAAGATTTATTTTACCTTTTAGATATTAAAAATTATCTATGACTAAAGCTTACTGCAGCACATGGCAAAAATTTATGCTAAGATATATGTCCCTTGATTTCTCTGACTTAATCTGCTAGTATGCTTGGTAATATTATTTATTTCAAGGTCTATAAAATATTTTAAAACAAAGTAAAATGGGCTCAGAAACAACATATTAGAAGAAAAGAGTTTGTACAAAACCGTAGATATGATGACAACTGAAATCTTATATTTTTCTATTGGAACAAAATAATTGCTTCTATGGTCACTGTGCAATATGACTGTGATATTATTCACAAACATATGAATAATAAATATTGATTATATTACCCAGTTGGAAGTGTGTATGCTATAGTCCAACATAGAACATTATTTCTCTTTTTCTTATTTTTCTTTTGTAATGTGGAGTAAAAAGTTATCTGCAATTTTTTAAGCATGACACAATCTTGTATTTTCTAAACTTTGAACAGCTGCAATCTTATAAATCTAAGCCTTCCTCTCTGAAGAAAAATGTACTTGGGACTTCACTTAATATGCTGCCTTTCATGTCTCTTGTGCTTTATTTTTTGCCTTAAAAATAAATTATATATAACGAAATGCACCAATTTTAAATTTATAGTTTAATGAATTTTGACAACCACTGAATTACCACCACCAAGATCAGTATATTTCAACACATGAAAGAGAGTATATGCATGATGCTTCTTTTTAAATTAATCTCACTGATCCCTAGCTCCAGTAGAAATCAGTGGATCTGATTTCTGTCACAATGGATCAATTTGGACTAGGTTTTTATATAAACGGAATAATACACTATATACTTTTTTATGTCAGACTTCTTTTACTCAGCATATTATTTTTGAGAATCATTTATAACATTGTAAGTATAATAATTTGTTCCTTTTTATTGCTGAATTGTATTCCATTGTATGAAAATCCCTGAGTCTCTGTTTTCCTATTGATAAAATTTAGGGTTGTCTTCATATTTTGGCTATTATAATAAGGCTGTTATGAGCATTTATGTATAAGCTTTTGTTCCTTCTTAATTTGAAGATTGCTATTACTTCTTTCAATCTCTTTTATTTAATTTTATATTTTGAAGATATAAATACATACATAGTTCAACATTCAAAGCTATAAGAAAGTGAAATTCATAGAAGTCCTATCCCCATCCCATTACCTGCCAGCTCCTGTAGGTAACCATTTTGATTTATCATTTAACTTTCTTGTGTTTTCTTTGGAAAAATAAGTAAATATGTTTATATTCTTGTTTTCCCTGCTTTAGAAAATGAAAAGGTAGTATACTAAATAGAAGTTTTTGTACCTTGCTTTTAATGCTTTTAATAGGGAGTACCCATTTCTAACCCCACAGAAGAGACAGGAACCATCCCTGGCCCAAATCATTAAACTTCTCTTACCACTGGGCAAAAGGAGATATCATGGAAAACACCCATCCCCGAGACCCAGGGATAAAATGTCCTGCCTGGGACTGCAGATGAACCAGGCCACAAAAAGAACACCATCCTCTTTTCCACTACTAGACTAAAACTACAAGTAAAATGCAATTTACTGCTAGAACACTGGCAAAGATATGGTGAGAGACCATCTATGAAATACAGTCACGCAGGAAAGACCAAAAGCTGACGCCAGAAGAGGAACAATGAGGAAAACAATTCAGTAAGCCAATAACTGCCATAAGCAAAAGGTAACACCAGAGAAATGTGAAGATGGTGGTGTACTAAAGGTAATGGTAGCAACAACAAAACCTAAACCCAGATCAATTCCTGACCAAATTGACTCAAAACACCACACTAACAGCCTAGCAGAAGAGGTAGTGCATATCCAGACAGAAATACTATTTACCTAAGTTTCTACAATTCTACACAGGATGTCTATCATTCAATCAAAATTATGAGACAAAGAAGCAAATAAAAACCTGAAGAGATAAAGCAGTTGTCAGACTTCAAGATGAATTATATATTAAAACTATCAGATAATTTAAATAACTATAATTAATATCTTGATAGCTCTAGTGGAAAAGATTGGCAGCATGCATGAACATGTGATGTGAAATAGAAACTATCTAAACAGAATCAAAATAGAAAAAAGAATGGGGGAAAAACAGGGTGTTAAAGGGCTGCAGGATAGTATCATATATCTAATCAGAATTCCTGAAGAAGTTGGAAGTAACAGGGCAGCGGAAATATTTGAAGATATAAGGACCTAGAATTTTCCAAAAATAAAATGAAAGATATCAAACTACAGACTCTATAAGAGATCCCAACTATTATAAATAATAACTGAAAAAAACTAAACATCATATTCAAACTGCTGAAACCAAAGATAAAGAGAAATGTTCATGGTGTTTAGAGGGAAAATAAACATCACATATGGAAAATCAAAGCAGAATTCTTATTAGGAATGATGCAATCCAGAAGACAATGCAGTGACATCTGTAAAAAGCTTAAGTAATAATAGTAATAATAATAATAATAGACCTTGCAACCCTAAATTCTATACCTGGCAAAATATCTTTCAAATATAGAGGTGAAATAACGATTTTTTAGAACAACAAATGTTGAGAGAATTCATTACCATTAAAACCATTAACAAGTATGACCAGTTTAGAGCATTGATAAAAGTAAAATATATGGCAATATAGGCCAAAAGTTGAAAGGGAGGAATTAAAAGTGTAGTGTTATAATATCTATCAACTATACATGAGTTAATATATTAACTACAACAGACTCCATCATTCTTTTGCTTTCATTTATTTACCCAGTCTTCACCACGTATTACTTTCAAGTTAGCTGAGCTTCTGCCTCATGCCAATGTTTCTGCATTTCTGAACTCTTGATATTGATTCGCCTGCTTCAATTAAAATGCTAGTATCTGATGCTATTATCACTACTGAAAGAATTCTTACAGTTTTGCCTGTATGAACTTTAGCACTTGGCAAATCATAGATTCTCAGTATACATTTGTTGAATAAATGAATAAATGTTTAAAGTATTAAGCTTCCACTGTGTTTCCTATGCAGTGGCCTTACTGCTACAACTTGATATGGAAATTGTTCTCTCTCATCACACCCTTCCCTCAGTTTTCTGCATGTTTTAGTTGGTCTCCACCCCAACTCTTAAATCCATCTAAGCAGATTTGACTTAAGGAGAGTTCACTTCAAACTACGCAATAGATGTGGTGTCAGGTTGCATACTCCCACCGGTGCAGGTACCTATGTCAAATATACTTAAAACTTAGTAGAATGATACAGAAAGCCAAATCTAGGTATTAAGTTCCACAACAATGCAAGCCTTTTATATCTCATTTACACTCACTCTCTGATGCCTAACACAAAGAATGTTAATAGAATGAATATAATTCTAGATGTTTTAATAAGTGTCAATGGCTAAAAAGTGTAGCTTGGAGATTTTACTGCATTCTTGTCTTTATTTGTAAGTTTAAATGCTCCTTGTAGGTTATTTGACAGTATAGTTATTCATTTGCTCTTCCAAATTTATTTGAATTAAGCCCAGGCCTCTAAGCCCAGCTGTTTTTAAAAGGCAGAGTACAATGTTTATTCATTATTCACCTTACATTATACCTTGATGATTTTTTTTTTTTTTTTTTTTTTTTTTTTTTTTTTGCTGTACGTGGGCCTCTCACTGTTGTGGCCTCTCCTCCGGACGCGCAGGCTCAGCAGCCATGGCTCACGGGCCCAGCCTCTCCACGGCGTGTGGGATCTTCCCGGACTGGGGCACGAACCCGTGTCCCCTGCATCGGCAGATGGACTCTCAACCACTGTGCCACCAGGGAAGCCCTTGATGATTTTTTTAACTTGCTAAAGTTATTAGCTGGCATCATTGGACATGATGTTATGGTCATGGAAACTGCTTCTTAAGTACATAATTTTTTTTTTCAGATCTTTTTTCTTTTTTAACATCTTTATTGGAGTATAATTCCTTTACAATGTTGTGTTAGTTTCTGCTATATAACAAAGTGAATCAGCTGTATGTATGCATATATCCCCATATTCCCTCCCTCTTGCATCTCCCTCCCACCCTCCCTATCCCACCCCTCTAGGTAGTCACAAAGCACCGAGCTGATCTCCCTGTTAGGCACACAATGTTTGGATTATATCACCAATATTGAAAAGACGTGAATCCACAGCAGGCCAGAGGAGCAAAGGGGCCATACTTGTAGTTCTGAAAGCTATAAATGCATAACCTGTATAGTGGGTAAAGGATTTTTGAGAACCAACTTCTTCTCTAAAGAACTACAAAAATAAGAGAGAGGGCTATTGTAAGTAACTTAAGAGTTAACTCTAAATAGGCAAGTGAATACTTGGTAAGATAGATGAAAGTGGATTCCTTTGGTTCAGTATTAACAATAACAAGGAAAAAGGGAAATCTATAACCAGGATTTCTGACAAGCACGTGAAGCTTGGGCCTGCCAGGATATTTGTTCCAGATCTCTTTTGTATTAAAATCTATTATCAACCCATAAAGGGGGACGAGATTGTCTGATTTTCAGGTAGATTTGAGATGGTCAGAGTCCACTTTAGCATTGGAAAACATTAAGAAGATCATGCCTAGACCTGTAGTTCCTGAACATTTTAACAGGGCTGGACTATCTGGGATTAGAAAGTATTAGTTTGAAGATTTATTGATCTCAAGAAATATACCACAAGGAGTATCAGAACGCAGTGCATTTTAAAGTGCACTTCTGAGTAGAGGCAGCCAGTAACCATAGGTTTATATTGATTGGTGGTTCCTTAGGAAAACAATAAAGTTACTCTCCCCAAATTACCACTGTAGCCATGTCCATCAGATAACTGAGATGTGGAAAGGTCTTGGAGAGTCATTCTAATCATCTCTTTGTATGTAGAAGGAATAAGAATAAATGACTTCTGTATTAGTTTTCTATTGCTTCTATAAGAAATTACTACAGACTTAGTATCTTTTTTTTATGGTTTTTTTTTTATATTTCTGCTGGGAATTTGGACATGAATTAGGAATAAGTAACGAGGAAACTTAGCAAACAACTGGTGGGGGCGGTGGGGGATGACCTGAGGCTATTTATTTATTTATTTATTTATGTCTGTGTTGGGTCTTCGTTTCTGTGGGAGGGCTTTCTCTAGTTGCGGCAAGTGGGGGCCACTCTTCATCGGGGTGCGCGGGCCTCTCACTGTCGCGGCCTCTCTTGTTGCGGGGCACAGGCTCCAGACGCGCAGGCTCAGTAGTTGTGGCTCACAGGCCCAGTTGCTCCACGGCACGTGGGATCTTCCCAGACCAGGGCTGAAACCCGTGTCCCCTGCATTGGCAGGCAGACTCTCAACCACTGCGCCACCAGGGAAGCCCAAACTTAGTATCTTAAAACAACATAATTTTATTATTTTACACTTCTATAGTTTAGAAGTCCAACAGTTGTCTCATTGTGCTAAAATCAAGGCATCAGCAGAACTGCGTTCCTTTCTTGAGCCTCTAGGGGTGAAGATGTTTCCTTTCTTTTTCCAGCTTCTAGAGGCCCCCAAGATTATTTAGTTTTTGACATCCTTATTCCATCTTCAAAGCCAGCAACATTGCCTCTCTCTGATCATTCTTCTACAGTATCCTTCTTGCTCTGACCCAGTCAGGAAAGGTTTTTTTCAAAGACTTAGGTAATTAGGTTGGGCCCACCCAGACAATTTGGCATTATCCGTCCATCTCAATGTCCTTCACCTTAATCATACTTGCAAAGTCCTTTTACCATATAAAGCAAGATATTCACAGGTTCCAGGGATTAAGATATAGGCATTTTTAGGGGATGATTATTCTGCCTACCATAACTTTCCTAAAGCAATGGTCAGAGTTTAGACTAGAAGTCTCACAATTCTCAGTCACATGTTGGTCCTGTCACATTACAAATTATTTGAATTGTCTAAAGAAGAGAATTTTAAAATATTACTGTATTTTAAACTAGATGGATTATTTTAAAGGAGAAAAAGTATTGCCCTTCTTATTGGTAAAGGGCCACAAAGTATCCAGCATTTATTTTAGCTGAACATTTTGTAACATTATAATCCTATAGCTAAGATTGCAAGGGGGGAACTGAAAAATGAGAATACTTTTGGAAGATCCATACAGGAAACATGCAATAAAAGTGGAGTTCAGGAAACAGGAACCAGGAACATAAGGCTGATTGATATGACCAGTGGTCAACATGGTTCTGAGACTTTTTTTTTTTTTTTTTTTTTTATTTTATTTTTTTGCTTTATAACAAATTTAATCAGTTATACATATACATATGTTTCCATATCCCCTCCCATTTGCGTCTCCCTCCCACCCTCCCTATCCCACCCCTCCAGGCGGTCACAAGGCACCAAGCTGATCTCCCTGTGCTATGCGGCTGCTTCCCACTAGCTATCTACCTTACGTTTGGTAGTGTATATATGTCCATGCCGCTCTTTCACTTTGTCACAGCTTACCCTTCCCCCTCCCCATATCCTCAAGTCCATTCTCTAGTAGGTCTGTGTCTTTATTCCTGTCTTACCCCTAGGTTCTTCATGACATTTTTTTTTTCTTAAATTCCATATATATGTGTTAGCATACAGTATTTGTCTTTCTCTTTCTGACTTACTTCACTCTGTATGACAGACTCTAGGTCTATCCACCTCATTACAAATAGCTCAATTTCATTTCTTTTTATGGCTGAGTAATATTCCATTGTATATATGTGCCACATCTTCTTTATCCATTCATCCGATGATGGACACTTAGGTTGTTTCCATCTCCGGGCTATTGTAAATAGGGCTGCTATGAACATTTTGGTACATGTCTCTTTTTGAATTATGGTTTTCTCAGGGTATATGCCCAGTAGTGGGATTGCTGGGTCATATGGTAGTTCTATTTGTAGTTTTTTAAGGAACCTCCATACCGTTCTCCATAGCGGCTGTACCAATTCACATTCCCACCAGCAGTGCAAGAGTGTTCCCTTTTTTCCACACCCTCTCCAGCATTTATTGTTTCTAGATTTTTTGATGATGGCCATTCTGACTGGTGTGAGATGATATCTCATTGTAGTTTTGATTTGCATTTCTCTAATGAGTAAAGATGTTGAGCATCCTTTCATGTGTTTGTTGGCAGTCTGTATATCTTCTGTGGAGAAATGTCTATTTAGGTCTTCTGCCCATTTTTGGATTGGGTTGTTTGTTTTTTTGTTATTGAGCTACATGAGCTGCTTATAAATTTTGGAGATTAATCCTTTGTCAGTTGCTTCATTTGCAAATATTTTCTCCCATTCTGAGGGTTGTCTTTTGGTCTTGTTTATGGTTTCCTTTGCTGTGCAAAAGCTTTGAAGTTTCATTAGGTCCCATGTGTTTATTTTTGTCTTTATTTCCATTTCTCTAGGAGGTGGGTCAAAAAGGATCTTGCTGTGATTTATGTCATAGAGTGTTCTGCCTATGTTTTCCTCTAAGAGTTTGATAGTGTCTGGCCTTACATTTAGGTCTTTAATCCATTTTGAGCTTATTTTTGTGTATGGTGTTAGGGAGTGATCTAATCTCATACTTTTACATGTCCCTATCCAGTTTTCCCAGCACCACTTATTGAAGAGACTGTCCTTTCTCCACTGTACATTCCTGCCTCCTTTATCAAAGATAAGGTGACCATATGTCCGTGGGTTTAACTCTGGGCTTTCTATCCTGTTCCATTGATCTATCTTTCTGTTTTTGTGCCAGTACCATACTGTCTTGATTACTGTAGCTTTGTAGTATAGTCTGAAGTCAGGGAGCCTGATTCCTCCAGCTCCATTTTTCGTTCTCAAGATTGCTTTGGCTATTCGGGGTCTTTTGTGTTTCCATACAAATTGTGAAATTTTTTGTTCTAGTTCTGTGAAAAATGCCAGTGGTAGTTTGATAGGGATTGCATTGAACCTGTAGATTGCTTTGGGTAGTAGAGTCATTTTCACAATGTTGATTCTTCCAATCCAAGAACATGGTACATCTCTCCATCTATTTGTATCATCTTTAATTTCTTTCATCAGTGTCTTATAATTTTCTGCATACAGGTCTTTTGTCTCCTTAGGTAGGTTTATTCCTAGATATTTTATTCTTTTTGTTGCAATGGTAAATGGGAGTGTTTCCTTGATTTCACTTTCAGATTTTTCATCATCAGTATATAGGAATGCCAGAGATTTCTGTGCATTAATTTTGTATCCTGCAACTTTACCAAATTCATTGATTAACTCTAGTAGTTTTCTGGTAGCATCTTTAGGATTCTCTATGTATAGTATCATGTCATCTGCAAACAGTGACAGCTTTACTTCTTCTTTTCCAATTTGGATTCCTTTTATTTCCTTTTCTTCTCTGATTGCTGTGGCTAAAACTTCCAAAACTATGTTGAATAAGAGTGGTGAAAGTGGGCAACCTTGTCTAGTTCCTGATCTTAGTGGAAATGGTTTCAGTTTTTCACCATTGAGGACGATGCTGGCTGTGGGTTTGTCATATATGGCCTTTATTATGTTGAGGAAAGTTCCCTCTATGCCTACTTTCTGCAGGGTTTTTATCATAAATGGGTGTTGAATTTTGTCGAAAGCTTTCTCTGCATCTATTGAGATGATCATATGGTTTTTCTCCTTCAATTTGTTAATATGGTGTATCACGTTGATTGATTTGCGTATATTGAAGAATCCTTGCATTCCTGGAATAAACCCCACTTGATCATGGTGTATGATCCTTTTAATGTGCTGTTGGATTCTGTTTGCTAGTATTTTGTTGAGGATTTTTGCATCTATGTTCATCAGTGATATTGGCCTGTAGTTTTCTTTCTTTGTGACATCCTTGCCTGGTTTTGGTAGCAAGGTGATGGTGGCCTCGTAGAATGAGTTTGGGAGTGTTCCTCCCTCTGCTATATTTTGGAAGAGTTTGAGAAGGATAGGTGTTAGCTCTTCTCTAAATGCTTGATAGAATTCGCCTGTGAAGCCATCTGGTCCTGGGCTTTTGTTTGTTGGAAGATTTTTTATCACAGTTTCAATTTCAGTGCTTGTGATTGGTCTGTTCATATTTTCTATTTCTTCCTGATTCAGTCTTGGCAGGTTGTGCATTTCTAAGAATTTGTCCATTTCTTCCAGGTTGTCCATTTTATTGGCATAGAGTTGCTTATAGTAATCTCTCATGATCTTTTGTATTTCTGTAGTGTCAGTTGTTACTTCTCCTTTTTCATTTCTAATTCTATTGATTTGAGTCTTCTCCCTTTTTTTCTTGATGAGTCTGGCTAATGGTTTATCAATTTTGTTTATCTTCTCAAAGAACCAGCTTTTAGTTTTATTGATCTTTGCTATCGTTTCCTTCATTTCTTTTTCATTTATTTCTGATCTGATTTTTATGATTTCTTTCCTTCTGCTAACTTTGGGATGTTTTTGTTCTTCTTTCTCTAATTGCTTTAGGTGCAAGGTTAGGTTGTTTATTCGAGATGTTTCCTGTTTCTTAAGGTGGGATTGTATTGCTATAAACTTCCCTCTTAGAACTGCTTTTGCTGCATCCCATAGGTTTTGGGTCGTCGTGTCTCCATTGTCATTTGTTTCTAGGTATTTTTTAATTTCCTCTTTGATTTCTTCAGTGATCACTTCGTTATTAAGTAGTGTATTGTTTAGCCTCCATGTGTTTGTATTTTTTACAGCTCTTTTCCTGTAATTGATATCTAGTCTCATAGCATTGTGGTCGGAAAAGATACTTGATACAATTCCAATTTTCTTAAATTTACCAAGGCTTGATTTGTGACCCAAGATATGATCTATCCTGGAGAATGTTCCATGAGCACTTGAGAAAAATGTGTATTCTGTTGTTTTTGGATGGAATGTCCTATAAATATCAATTAAGTCCATCTTGTTTAATGTATCATTTAAAGCTTGTGTTTCCTTATTTATTTTCATTTTGGATGATCTGTCCATTGGTGAAAGTGGGGTGTTAAAGTCCCCTACTATGATTGTGTTACTGTCGATTTCTCCTTTTATGGCTGTTAGTATTTGCCTTATGTATTGAGGTGCTCCTATGTTTGGTGCATAAATATTTACAATTGTTATATCTTCTTCTTGGATCGATCCCTTGATCATTATGTAGTGTCCTTCTTTGTCTCTTCTAGTAGTCCTTATTTTAAAGTCTATTTTGTCTGATATGAGAATTGCTACTCCAGCTTTCTTTTGGTTTCCATTTGCATGGAATATCTTTTTCCATCCCCTTACTTTCAGTCTGTATGTGTCTCTAGGTCTGAAGTGGGTCTCTTGTAGACAGCATATAGATGGGTCTTGTTTTTGTATCCATTCAGCCACTCTGTGTCTTTTGGTGGGAGCATTTAGTCCATTTACATTTAAGGTAATTATCGATATGTATGTTCCTATTCCCATTTTCTTAATTGTTTTGGGTTCATTATTGTAGGTATATTCCTTCTGTTGTGTTTCTTGCCTAGAGAAGTTCCTTTAGCATTTGTTGTAAAGCTGGTTTGGTGGTGCTGAACTCTCTCAGCTTTTGCTTGTCTGTAAACGTTTTAATTTCTCCATCAAATCTGAATGAGATCCTTGCTGGGTAGAGTAATCTTGGTTGCAGGTTTTTCTCCTTCATCACTTTAAGTATGTCCTGCCACTCCCTCCTGGCTTGTAGAGTTTCTGCTGAGAGATCAGCTGTTATCCTGATGGGGATTCCCTTGTGTGTTATTTGTTGTTTTTGCCTTGCTGCTTTTAATGTGATTTCTTTGTGTTTAATTTTTGACAGTTTGATTAATATGTGTCTTGGCGTATTTCTCCTTGGATTTATTCTGTATGGGACTCTCTGTGCCTCCTGGACTTGATTAACTATTTCCTTTCCCATATTAGGGAAGTTTTCAACTCTAATCTCTTCAAATATTTTCTCAGTCCCTTTCTTTTTCTCTTCTTCTTCTGGAACCCCTATAATTCGAATGTTGGTGCATTTAATGTTGTCCCAGAGGTCTCTGAGACTGTCCTCTGTTCTTTTCATTCTTTTTTCTTTATTTTGCTCTGCAGCAGTTATTTCCACTATTTTATCTTCCACCTCACTTATCCGTTCTTCTGCCTCAGTTATTCTGCTATTGATCCCATCTAGAGTATTTTTTATTTCATTTATTGTGTTTTTAATCGATGCTTGATTCATCTTTAGTTCTTCTAGGTCCTTGTTAACTGTTTCTTGCATTTTGTCTATTCTATTTCCAAGATTTTGGATCTGGGAAATAGAATCTTGGATCATCTTTACCATCATTATTCTGAATTCTTTTTCAGGTAGACTGCCTATTACCTCTTCATTTGTTAGGTCTGGTGGGTTTTTATCTTGGTCCTTCTCCTGCTGTGTGTTTTTCTGTCTTCTCATTTTGCTTATGTTACTGTGTTTGGGGTCTCCTTTTTGCAGGCTGCAGGTTCGTAGTTCCTGTTGTTTTTGGTGTCTGTCCCCAGTGGCTAAGGTTGGTTTAGTGGGTTGTGTAGGCTTCCTGGTGGAGGGGACTAGTGCCTGTGTTCTGGTGGATGAGGCTGGATCTTGTCTTTCTGGTGGGCAGGTCCACGTCTGGTGGTGTGTTTTGGGGTGTCTGTGGACTTTTTATGATTTTAGGCCACCTCTCTGCTAATGGGTGGCGTTGTGTTCCTGTCTTGCTAGTTGTTTGGCTCAGGGTGTCCAGCACTGTAGCCTGCTGGTCGTTGAGTGAAGCTGGGTGCTGGTGTTGAGATGGAGATCTCTGGAAGATTTTCGCCGTTTGATATTATGTGGAGCTGGGAGGTCTCTTGTGGACCAGTGTCCTGAAGTTGGCTCTCCCACCTCAGAGGCACAGCACTGACTCCGGGCTCCTCAATTTGGGATGATGTGTTGTCTATTCATGTATTCCACAGATGCAGGGTACATCAAGTTGATTGTGGAGCTTTAATCCGCTGCTTCTGAGGCTGCTGGGAGAGGTTTCCCTTTCTCTTCTTTGTTCTCACAGCTCCTGGGTCTCAGCTTTGGATTTGGCCCCGCCTCTGCGTGTAGGTCGCCGGAGGGCGTCTGTTCTTCGCTCAGATAGGACAGGGTTAAAGGAGCAGCCTCTTCGGGGACTCTGGCTCACTCAGGCCAGGAGGGAGGGAGGGGCACGGAGTGCGTGGCGAGCCTGCAGCGGCAGAGGTCGGCGTGACGTTGCACCAGCCCGAGGCGCGCCGTGCGTTCTCCCAGGGAAGCCGCCCCTGGATCCCGGGACCCCGGCAGTGGCGGGCTGCACAGGCTCCCGGAAGGGCGGTGTGGGCAGTGACCTGCGCTCGCACACAGGCTTCTTGGCGGCGGCAGCAGCAGCCCCAGCGTCCCACGCCTGTCACTGGGCTCCGCGCTTTCAGTCGCGACTCGCGCCCGTCCGTGGAGCCCCTTTAAGCAGCGCTCTTAATCCCCTCTCCTCGCGCACCAGGAAACCAAGAGGGAAGAAAAAGTCTCTTGCCTCTTCGGCAGCTCCAGAGTTTTCCTGGACTCCCTCCCGGCTAGCTGTGGCACATTAGCCCCCTTCAGGCTGAGTTCTCGCCGCCAGCCCCAGTCCTCTCCCTGCGCTCTGACCGAAGCCCGAGCCTCAGCTTCCAGCGCTGCGCGCCCCGGCGGGCAAGCAGACAAGCCTCTCGGGCTAGTGAGTGCCGCTCGGCACCGATCCTCTGTGTGCGGATCTCTCCGCTTTGCCCTACCCAGGTATGTGGGGAGTTTCTTGCCTTTTGGGAGGTCTGGGGTCTTCTGCCAGCGTTCAGTAGGTGTTCTGTAGGAGTTGTTCCACGTGTAGCTGTATTTCTGTTGTATCCGTGGGGAGGAAGGTGATCTCCGCGTCTTACTCTTCCGCCATCTTATGACTGCACCTGAGACTTTTTTTTAAGAAGCGTGATACCTGAGAAATAATCTTTAAAGGTTCAGCAACATAGTTCCTCTTTCATGACTGACAGGCCTTCATTAAAATCTTGCATAGAAGCATTTTTTGTATTATCGTTTGCTTGATCTAGTTGAGAAATGGGGAAATTTCAAGACAAAGGCGTTCTTGAGATTGTTACAAAAGTGAAAAGAGCATAAACAGAGAAAGATAATTAAATAAATGAATGTAATATAGCCACAGGTGGCCATCTGATTATTTGTAGAAATCTTAAAGTCACTATTCCTTCCACAGGATGTAAAATGGATGTTCAGGCTAATCTTACCTGGATGTTAAGGGAAAGGATGATCCTAGCTGATAGCTGAGTTACAAGTTTTGTGCCTTTTACACTTTTTTGCTAACACTTCATTCATATTCAAGAATCTCTTGGTTGATATATGAAAGAAAATATATTCTCCATCAACCTAATAACATTCACCTAGAGAATTACTCCTCTCACATTTAAAATTTACTTTAAAAATAATGCAATTATTTATGATAATTAGAAATGAGTGTCAATTTCTCCACAGCCTTACCATTTCTGGGCTTTATCAATGTTTGTATGCTTTGGCAATCTATATGATGATGAATGATATCTCATTAATATTTTAATTTGTATTTCATATTTATTGTGAGTAATTTTACAATGTCTGGAGTTAGGTATTTTTAATCAGATTATCTATATAGTTTTCCTTTCACTAATCTATTTTTTTTTCATTCTGTTATGTTCTGGGTATATAATGATGAACTAAAAAGATATGTTCCCCAATGTCACAGAGCTTACAGTCTAATGAGCAAGACACAAAATAATCAAGTAAAAAAACATGGCATAAATCTATAAAGGAAAACTAAGTGTAATTTGATAGAGGAATGTGGGGAGTTTAATAGTAGAAGAATTACTTAAGGTTGCAAGGTTAGGTTTAAAAATGCCCTTCACATATTTGAAGGTGCAAGTATGACCCCTGGATATATATGTTGTCACATGAAGAGACATTTCTAGAAGGGAGAATGGCAGAATTCATTTTATTTCATTACCAAGCTACTCTATGGCTGATTCTATTTCTCATTTTGTTTTATAAGGTACTGTCTACTTAGTACCATAACAAGATGGTTATATACACAACACAGGTAAGAATACTCTTATGTAATACTAAAGATAAATGAGGCACAGAACATTTAATTGGTTTGTTAAGGTCAAAGCCCAGCTTTGTTTTAAACCTTAGCCTTTACCCTATTCAATACAGGACCTTTGAGACCATGTGGTGATCTCTTTTTACTTAGTGGTTTATGATTGTCATTTGGCAGGCTATGAATATCAAGTACCTGAAAACATAACTAATTTGATAAAAAATATGGAAATATATTGTAACATAAAATTTATTATCTTAAAAAACAGAACTGGTTTTACAATTGTTTATTTGCATATTTAAAGCTGGCGTAATGCACTCTCAAAAGTAAGAAATAACTTATTCTTTGAGGCCTTTGTCTCAATTTGGCGGAATAAAGTAGAGTGAGTTTTCCTGTACCAAATCACCACTTTGATCATTTCAAGGGAGAGAAGCAGAAGGGAGAAAAGGAGAATTGAAGAGAGAAGATAAGAAAGGGTGAGGAAAGAAGCAGAACTATGAGAATAGAGATGGTAGGATAAAAGTCAGTGAACCGCACTCCCTCAGAGATGAAGGAACAGGGGGAAACAATTTTTAAAAAAGACAAAAATGAGTTAGAACATAAGAAACATCTTTCTTTAACTATAAACTACTCAATACTCATGTGGCAGAGTAAGATGCTATCATAATATTTAATATATCTATCAGGACCTCTTTTCCCTTATACTGCCTGTCACTTACCAGATATTTAATTTATTTCATCAGATTGGGTGTCACATACTCCATCCCCTCTATCCCCTCAACTGCTAATTTTTGTTATTGAATATTCAGTAATAGATATAATCACTAAGTTGTACTTCAGCAGTTAGGATAGATACACATTCTGTGATTCCCTCATTTTGAAGTTTTTATTCACTTTACAATTTAGAGTTTTCTGAAAATGAAATAAGATTTAAAAGATAATGCTTTTTATTGGGGAAGCATAGGCAAATAAAAGAATATCTAAAGGAACTAAAATTACATTTTCTAAGTTCATGCTTTCATTTTCCTGTTTTATTGGAACACATATACATATCTCATAGAAATTAGATTTATTTAGATTCCAAAGCAAAAAGGATCACATAATTCTGTAATATAATCTAGTATATTTCTTAGTTTTATATTTGGTCCCAAGACCAAAGTGTAAAGGGATTAATATGCTAATTTATATTTTATTTATTTTGCTACAAAAGAAAAACTAAATTGATTTTAATGTATTATTTATTATTTTTGTTAAACATTTGCAAGACTACATATTCATATGGGTCTTAAATAAGTAATAAATTTAGAAGTGTACATTTTTCCTTTGAAACAAATATAGTCATAAGAACTCTTCATATGGGAATTCATGTGGAAAAAAAAACATTTTAAAAGGATTACATTTGCAGTATGTTCAGAAAATGTGTCCTCCAGAGAAAGCTTTCATTGGTACTATAATAATTGTGTCAAGACATTCTGTATGGCAACAAGAAGTAGTTCTCATTACATCTTGGAGATGGACAACTGACTTCAGCTGATGACAGATGAGAACAAAGCACATACAAGCAAAATTGAACAGCTTTACACCTTTGTTTACTAATGCGGTTGGATAAAAGATATTCCCTAGGAATAAAATGTTCAAAAGAAGATCTAAGTGGAAGAGACTCTGTAATGATGAATGAAACTGCCTGGTCTCTCCATGGCCCATAAAATTGGATTTTATTTTATTCTAATTGGTTTCTGATTTAAAACTCCTAGCACAAATAAAAATCTTAAAAGGAGAAGCAGCTTAAAAGAGCACTTTGAGTATCTTTTTATTTTAATGAAGTTTGACCCTAGTAGTTTTCTACTGAGCTATGTAACCATTTTATCACTATTGGAGAATACTATATTGAATCTCTGAAATGAACATATTGTAAGAAAATCATACAAATTCTCTAAATTATTTCACAAGACTTATGATGGAAGGCAGCATGGCATTTTAAAATAACAAAGAGTGAGTTCACAAGGGAATTAGGTGTATCTCTTCAGTATTTGAAAGCCTGTCATGAGCAAGGGGATTAATTATGTTTTAGATAAGTATTTCAAAAATAGATCTGTGTTTAAGTGAAGGCGGGGTTTTGTGCCAGAGGGATTCAAGTAAGTCTGCTAACTGAGATAACGAATACCCAGTCCCTATAGGTGTTAAAGCATTGATTCGACATACATTAAAGATGAATGGCTTGGAAGAAATTTAACAGTCATGTAGGGAATATCTATTCGGTGCTATTGGAATTAATTTGATTTTTCTACTCAATTTGAGCAACTTGATGGCCGAAACATGTAATATTGGCATAAGTGTGGGTGGGTGTATATTTATAATCCAGCCACCACATTGACTGTATGGATTAGATTGATGAGTTACTATGGCAGTGGAAGATTCAGACTTAACTGATGTGGTATATAAGTTGAAATTCTAAAGGAAATAGGCTGAGCAGAGTATGAATCCTGTTAAAAATCCAGATATTTTTGACAGAAAGCTTTCATGTCCCTAATACTCAATTGTAAGTTAAAATCGGGGATGTTAAACATAGTTAATAGAAAAATAGTGAATTTTTGAAATCAGCCATGTCTAGGTTACAGTTTAAGCTCTGGCATTTGCCAGCTGTTGCCTATACCACTTAAGGTGGATTGTAAACAGGATTTAAATATGAATATAAACCTAAATGATATGTGTAAATGTCCTATTCAGTATCTGAGACATATTACAGGCCCATAAATGTTCATTTTGTTTAATTTAAAATGAAATAATTTTAAGTTTCAGCAGTGAAAAAGAATAATTTTTATTAATAAGCCCCAACATGTAAGAATACAATTTAAGTATGATTCATAAAATAATATCCATTAAACTTCCATTTATTTACCCTCCACTCCCAACCCACTTCACATTCATCCATCCTATGGAGACAAGGCTAAACTTGTGGAAGCAAAAGCTGTTTATAACTATCTTTTTATTACCCACTGACTTATAACTAATGAATATCACCACATTGTTTTAGACTGTCCCACTTATGCCCAGTTGTAGACAGTGTAATCTGTAACTGCAGGATCATCCCAGTACTGAACTCCATCTTAAATAACTATCTCTGCCATTACTGCTGAAACCACCACTTCTTAAAGCCTACAGAAAATTTACCATCCTCTTGTCAAAAACCCCTTTAATTTCTGAAATTCAGAAAAATTTGAGAGACCAAGGAAGTCTTCAGTGCAGGGTATTGGATTCATAACTGTTTCTTTGGGAAGGAAGAAAGCATAGAGAGATTCAAATAATTAACTATAATACTCAATTGGTCCCTAGGACAACAGTGACAAATAGTCTCTTTGCCCATGTGTAAATTTTTCCTTCTATGTATGTGGTATATGTAAGTTATCTCCATAGCAAAATAATAAATAAAATTACATTTATCTTAATACTCAATGTGCCATTTTGATTTGTACCATAAAAGAGTTTATTTTATTTCCACAAATATTGATTCACAAATTCCAAATTTTTCCTTTTTATTAGTTTTTCTTGTTAGAATGAAAGAAACTGCAATTGACTTCGTCTATTTCTAACATAGCAAGTTTGAATCAATAAATTAATCCAAGTATGGACAGTCTCTTGGATTTTAATTTAATATATTGAATTTTTATTATGAATTTTCTATAGTGCAGGTACAGATAGATATGTAATGATCACCTAATTTGAATAACTGTGGATTTCTTTAAACTACTGGAATGATCAAGTATCTGCATTTGTCATCGAGTATAAATAAGTCTTAGCTACAATAAACAATAAAAATAATCTCTTTAAAAACATACCATTCCTTTCTGAAAAACACTACATCTTACTATTATAAAAATATATTTTATTATTGATAATTTTGAAATTATTTGGAAGTAGAAGAGGAATAAATACACAGTGACCCATAGCATGACTAGTCAATGATTCATCAGCCTGTACACATTTTGCCTAGATTATATTATATAGTTTTATGCCTTCAAATAGTATTATGAGTTTTCCTCTTCAATTCTTTCTCTCTTTCTCTTCTTTTACCTTTCCCTTTTCTTCATTAATCATTTAACCCTAAAGCCATTAGTTGGGGGCAGAGAAAGATGGACATTATATAGAGAGGTATCCTGGCTTAGGGTGTCAGAGCCCAAGCAGAGTAACAAAGACCTCTGTATGGTGAGGCTGTTTGACATGAGGTGTCAAAGCAAGTAAGTGCACTGAGTTTGTCGACATGGAGAGTCAGCCTGGCATGGACCTTTGAAATGTTAATGGAGTGAAGAGGGTACCCACCAGGATACAGCCTGCCATGAGGAGTCAGAGTCCAAGAAGAATCAGGAAAACATCACCCCAATGAGAGTTATCTGAAACCAAGCAGATTAAAGAGGTTGTCCAAGTTTGTGGACAGCGTGGAACAGGTTTGCAGTGCCCAAAGGAGGGAAAGTAGGTGGCCCGTGCCTGGAGAAGTCCCAGCATGGGATGGTAGAGCCAAAGTGGGGTGAGGAATGTGTCCATACAGGGAGGTAAACTAATGTGGAGAGGCAAACCCAAATGGAGTAAGCACATCAGTGGCTGAGTGTGAGTTATCAGACCCTGAGAGTGTTACAGAGGGCATTCATATTGGAAGAAGGTGACATGATATATCATATTCACTGTTGGTTGAGAAGGACCTCATTACAAACGGATAGAGCAGAACAGGCTGTGAACGTTAGAGCAAGAGAGAGACAGAAGAGAATAGGATACTGACAATTCCTGGAGGTGGCCTGAAATGGGGTGACAGATTTTAAGATGATCTAACACAAAAATTCAGAGCTTGGGGGGCAGGGAGAGCATCCTTGTGAAGGTGTGGCCTCACAAGCAGTGTCAGAGCCCCAACATGGTAAAGGAAGTCTTCACATAGAGTGGTGCTGAGGCACAGGTTGTTGGAACTCAAATGGTATGAAGTGCTGCCACAAGGAGAGAGCCGAGCGTGGCCATTCAGAGCCTGAGAAGGATCAGAGAGTATCTATGTGGGAAGAAAGCACAATGAAAGGGTGACAGAACTGAAGAATGATGAGGAAGGTAGTCATGAGGGAGAGCATCCTAGCAAAGTTATTCAGCGTCTACGTGAATAAGGAAAACATCCAGAAGTGGGAGCAGCCCTGTATAAGGTGTCAAAGTACAGGTGGACAAAGAGAACGTGCATAGAGGAGGAAGGTTCACTGCAATGTGTCAGAGTCCCATCAGGTAAAGGAGAAAAGTGACCATGCAGAAGGGTGGTCTGACATAGAATCCCAAAGCCTAATGGGGTAATGAGGATATTCACATATGAAGGGATATTTAGGTGGGTATTAGAGCCTCTGTGGGTCACCAGGGGCACTCAAAAATGAAAAGGGGTTGTTAAATTTAGGAGAATGGATCAAATAAATGAACCTATTAAAGATAATGGCAATAGCTTTCTCATAGTTTGGGAAGAGAGTTATCAAAAGGAAGAAAAATATTGGATTGGCTTTGGTGGTATCAGTATGAACTCATGGCTTCAGATATATAGAAACAGATGGAAAATATAAATAGAATTTCTGTTCCTGTCTATGAAGGAATAATTTCTAAAGGGCATGCATTGTATCAAAAACAACTGGTAAGTTAGACAAAAAGTGGTTTTTAAAAAAAAAAAAACGGTTTACAAACAACAGACAGGAGTAAGTGTAGGAATCTGGTTTTTGAAGCCTTATCAAACTTTCTCTGACTTCTTACCACATAGACACCCTCCTGTTCCTTCTCAATTCTGAATTGCCACTTAGGGTAGCCTGAACTACCACTCTGTGGGAAAATCTTTCTCACCAGGATTGGTAAAGCTTTCTGCCTGGAAGTAAACTCTACGTAGTGGAAGGCAGTAAAATGGAGAAAAGACAGTTCTTGCAAGAAATGGTGCTGGAACAACTAAACATCCACGTGCAAAAAAAAAAAAAAAAAAGAATCTACACACAGGCCATACACACTTCACAAAATTTAACTCAAAATGGATTACAGAGTTAATGTAAAATGCAAAACTATAGAACTTCTAGAAGATAATATAGGATAAATCTAAATGACCTCGGGTGTGACAATAATTTTTTATATACAACTCCAAAGTCAGAGTCCATGAAAGAAAGTGAAATAAGCTAATCTGAAAAAGCTATATACTGTATTATTCCAACTACATGACATTCTGGAAAAACATTGGAGACAGTAAAAATGTCAGTGGATATCATAGTTTAGGGATAGAGTGGAATGAATAGGTGGAGCACATAGGATTTTTAGGGCAGTAAACATATTCTAAATTATATAATAACTATAGGTATATGGCATTATACATTTGTTAAAACGCATAAAATGTGTAACACCAAGAGTGAATCTTAATGCAATCTATGATCTTTGAGCGAGAGTGATGTGTCAATGTAGGTTCATAGATTGTAATAAACATACTACTCTGATGCAGGCTGTTAATACGGGGGATGATTTATATATACACTAGCAGGATGTATGTTGAAAATGCCTCTACTTTCCTCTCAATTTAGGAACCTAAAACTTCTTTAAAAATATGAAGTCTAAAGATTTGAGAAGATGGCGGAAGAGTAAGACGCAGAGATCACCTTCCTCCCCACAGATACATCATAAATACAGCTACACGTGGAACTGCTCCTATAGAACACACACTGAATGCTGGCAGAAGACCTCAGACCTCCCAAAAGGCAAGAAACTCCCCCACGTACCTGGGTAGGGCAAAAGAAAAAAGAAAAAAACAGAGACAAAATAACAGGGACAGGACCTGCACCAGTGGGAGGGAGCTGTGAAGGAGGAAAGGTTTCCACACACTAGAAGCCCCTTCGCGGGCGGAGATGCGGGTGGCGGAAGGGGGAAGCTTCAGAGCCACGGAGGAGAGCGCAGCAACAGGGGTGCGGAGGGCAAAGCGGGAAGATTCCCGCACAGAGGATCAGTGCCGACCGGCACTCACCAGCCCGAGAGGCTTGTCTGCTCACCCGCCGGGGTGGGCGGGGGCGGGGAGCTGAGGCTCGGGCTTCGATCGGATCGCAGGGAGAGGACTGGGGTTGTTGGTGTGAACACAGCCTGAAGGGAGCTAGTGCGCCACGGCTAGCCGGGAGGGGGTCCGGGAAAAAATCTGGACCTGCCGAAGAGGCAAGAGACTTTTTCTTGCCTCTTTGTTTCCTGGTGCGCGAGGAGAGGGGATTAAGAGTGCCGGTTAAAGGAGCTCCAGAGACGGGCGTGAGCCGCGGCTATCAGCACGGACCCCAGAGACGGGCATGAGACGCTAAGACTGCTGCTGCAGACACCAAGAAGCCTGTGTGCGAGCACAGGTCACTCTCCACACGCCCCTTCCGTGGAGCCTGTGCAGCCCGCCACTGCCAGGGTCCCGTGATCCAGGGACAACTTCCCTGGGAGAACACACGGCGCGCCTCAGGCTGCTGCAGCGTCACGCCGGCCTCTGCCACAGGCTCGCCCCGCATCCGTACCCCTCCCTCCCCCCAGCCTGAGTGAGCCAGAGCCCCCGAATGAGCTGCTCCTTTAACCCCGTCCTGCCTGCGCGAAGAACAGACACCCTCAGGCGACCTATATGCAGAGGCGGGGCCAAATCCAAAGCTGAACCCCGGGAGCTGTGCGAACAAAGAAGAGAAAGGGAAATCTCTCCCAGCAGCCTCAGGAGCAGCGGATTAAATCTCCACAATCAGCTTGATGTACCCGGCATCTGTGGAATACCTGAATAGATAACAAATCATCCCAAATTGAGGAGGTGGACTCTGGGAGCAAGATATATTATTTTTTCCCCGTGTCCTCTTTTTGTGAGTTTGTATGTGTATGCTTCTGTGTGAGATTTGTCTGTATAGCTTTGCTTTTACCATTTGTCCTAGGATTCTGTCCGTCCGTTTTTTTTTCTTTCTTTCTGTTTTTTTTTTTTTTTTTTACTTTTTAAAACTTTTTTCTTAATAATTATTTTATTTCTTATTTTAATAACTTTATTTTATTTTATCTTACTTTATTTTATTTTATCCTCTTTCTTTCTTTCTCTTTTTTCTCCCTTTTATTCTGAGCTGTGTGGATGAAAGGCTCTTGGTGCTCCAGCCAGGAGTCAGTGCTGTGCTCTGAGGTGGGAGAGCCAACTTCAGGACACTGGTCCACAAGAGAACTCCCAGCTCCACGTAATATCAAATGGTGAAAATCTCCCAGAAATCTCCATCTCAACACCAAGACCCAGCTTCACTCAACGACCAGGAAGCTACAGTGCTGGACACCCTATGCCAAACAACTAGCAAGACAGGAACACAGCCCCATCCATTAGCAGAGAGGCTGCCTAAAATCATAATAAGGCCACAGACACCCCAAAGCACACCACCAGATGAGGACCTGTCCACCAGAAAGACAAGATCCAGCCGCATCCACCAAAACACAGGCACTAGTCCCCTCGACCAGGAAGCCTACACAACCCACTGAACCAACCTTAGCCACTGGGGACAGACACCAAAAACAACAGGAACTACGAACGTGCAGCCTGCGAAAAGGAGGCCCCAAACACAGTAAGATAAGCAAAATAAGAAGACAGAAAAACACACAGCAGATGAAGGAGCAAAGTAAAAACCCACCAGACCTAACAAATGAAGAGGAAATAGGCAGTCTACCTGAAAAGAATTCAGAATAATGATAGTAAAGATGATCGAAAATCGTGGAAATAGAATAGAGAAAACGCAAGAAACATTTAACAAGGACCTACAAGAACTAAAGAGGAAACAAGCAATGATGAATAACACAAAAAATGAAATTAAAAATACTCTAGAAGGGATCAATAGCAGAATAACTGAGGCAGAAGAGTGGATAAGTGACCTGGAAGATAAAATAGTGGAAATAACTACTGCAGAGCAGAATAAAGAAAAAAGAATGAAGAGAACTGAGGACAGTCTCAGAGACCTCTGGGACAACATTAAACACACCAACATTCGAATTATAGGGGTTCCAGAAGAAGAAGACAAAAAGAAAGGGACTGAGAAAATATTTGAAGAGATTAGAGTTGAAAACTTCCCTAATATGGGAAAGGAAATAGTTAATCAAGTCCAGGAAGCACAGAGAGTCCCATACAGGATAAATCCAAGGAGAAACATGCCAAGACACATATTAATCAAACTATCAAAAATTATATACAAAAAGACATATTAAAAGCAGCAAGGGAAAAACAACAAATAACACACAAGGGAATCCCCATAGGTTAGCAGCTGATCTTTCAGCAGAAACTCTGCAAGCCAGAAGGGGGTGTCAGGACATATTTAAAGTGATGAAGGAGAAAAACCTACAATGAAGATTACTCTACCCAGCAAGGATCTCATTCAGATTTGATGGAGAAATTAAAATCTTTACAGACAAGCAAAAGCTGAGAGAGTTCAGCACTGCCAAACCAGCTTTACAACAAGTGCTAAAGGAAATTCTCTAGACAAGAAACACAAGAGAAGGAAAATACCTACAATAACGAACCCAAAACAATTAAGGAAATGGGAATAGGAACATACATATCGATAATTACCTTAAATGTAAACAGATTAAATGCACCCACCAAAAGACACAGGCTGGCAGAATGGTACAAAAACAAGACCCGTATATATGCTGTCTACAAGAGACCCACTTCCGACCTAGGGACACATACAGACAGAAAGTGAGGGGATGGAAAAAGATACTCCATGCAAATGGAAATCAAAAACAAAGCTGGAGTAGCAATTCTCATATCAGACGAAATAGACTTTAAAATAAAAACTATTACAAGAGACCAAGAAGGACACTACATAATGATCAAGGGATCGATCCAAGAAGAAGATATAACAATTGTAAATATTTATGCACCCAACATAGGAGCACCTCAATACATAAGGCAAATACTAACAGCCATAAAAGGGGAAATCGACAGTAACACAATCATAGTAGGGGACTTTAACACTCCACTTTCACCAATGGACAGATCATCCAAAATGAAAATAAATAAGGAAACACAAGCTTTAAATGATACATTAAACAATATGGAATTAATTGATATTTATAGGACATTCCATCCAAAAACAACAGAATACACATTCTTCTCAAGTGCTTATGGAACATTCTGCCGGATAGATCATA
Organism: Mesoplodon mirus; assembly: GCF_964341445.2. Classification (NCBI taxonomy): domain Eukaryota; kingdom Metazoa; phylum Chordata; class Mammalia; order Artiodactyla; family Ziphiidae; genus Mesoplodon; species Mesoplodon mirus. Next base: position 28,906,743 of record NC_138976.1, on the reverse strand, counting down.
TCTTGGGTCACAAATCAAGCCTTGGTAAATTTAAGAAAATTGAAATTGTATCAAGTATCTTTTTCGACCACAGCACTATGAGACTAGATATCAATTACAGCAAAAGATCTGTAAAAAATAAAAACACATGGAGGCTAAACAATACACTACTTAATAATGAAGTGATCACTGAAGAAATCAAAGAGGAAATTTAAAAATACCTTGAAACAAATGACAATGGAGACATGATGACCCAAAACCTATGGGATGCACCAAAAACAGTTCTAAGAGGGAAGTTTATAGCAGTACAATCCTACCTTAAGAAACAGGAAATATCTCAAATAAACAACCTAACCTTGCACCTAAAGCAATTAGAGAAAGAAGAACAAAAAACCCCCAAAGTTAGCAGAAGGAAAGAAATCATAAAGATCATATCAGAAATAAATGAAAAAGAAATGAAGGAAACAATAGCAAAGATCAATAAAACTAAAAGCTGGTTCTTTGAGAAGATAAACAAAATTGATAAACCATTAGCCAGACTCATCAAGAAAAAAAGGGAGAAGACTCAAATCAATAGAATTAGAAATGAAAAAGGAGAAGTAACAACTGACACTGCAGAAATACAAAAGATCATGAGAGATTACTACAAGCAACTCTATGCCAATAAAATGGACAACCTGGAAGAAATGGACAAATTCTTAGAAATGCACAACATGCCGAGATTGAACCAGGAAGAAATAGAAAATATGAACAGACCAATCACAAGCACTGAAATTGAAACTGTGATTAAAAATCTTCCAACAAACAAAAGCCCAGGACCAGATGGCTTCACAGGCGAATTCTATCAAACATTTAGAGAAGAGCTAACACCCATCCTTCTCAAACTCTTCCAAAATATAGCAGAGGGTGGAACACTCCCAAACTCATTCTACGAGGCCACCATCACCCTGATACCAAAACCAGACAAACATGTCACAAAGAAAGAAAACTACAGGCCAATATCACTGATGAACATAGATGCAAAAATCCTCAACAAAATTCTAGCAAAACAGAATCCAACAGCACATTAAAAGGATCATACACCATGATCAAGTGGGGTTTATTCCAGGAATGCAAGGATTCTTCAATATACACAAATCAATCAATGTGACACACCATACTCACAAATTGAAGGAGAAAAACCATATGATCATCTCAATAATGCAGAGAAAGCTTTCAACAAAATTCAACACCCATTTATGATAAAAGCCCTGCAGAAAGTAGGCATAGAGGGAGCTTACCTCAACATAATAAAGGCCATATATGACAAACCCGCAGCCAACATCATCCTCAATGGTGAAAAACAAAAACCATTTCCACTAAGATCAGGAACAAGACAAGGTTGCCCACTCTCACCACTATTATTCAACATTGTTTTCGAAGTTTTAGTACAGCAATAAGAGAAGAAAAGGAAATAAAAGGAATCCAAATTGGAAAGGAAGAAGTAAAGCTGTCACTGTTTGCAGATGACATGATACTATACATAGAGAATCCTAAAGATGCTACCAGAAAACTAGTAGAGCTAATCAATGAATTTGGTAAAGTAGCAGGATACAAAATTAATGCACAGAAATCTCTGGCATTCCTATACACTAATGATGAAAAATCTGAAAGTGAAATTAAGAAAACACTCCCATTTAACACTGCAACAAAAAGAATAAAATATCTAGGAATAAACCTACCTAAGGAGACAAAAGACCTGTATGCAGAAAATTATAAGACACTGATGAAAGAAATTAAAGATGATACAAATAGATGGAGAGATATACCATGTTCTTGGATTGGAAGAATGAACATTGTTTAAATGAATCTACTACCCAAAGCAATCTACAGATTCAATGCAATCCCTATCAAACTACCACTGGCATTTTTCACAGAACTAGAACAAAAAATTTCACAAGTTGTATGGAAACACAAAAGACTCCAAATAGCCAAAGCAATTTTGAGAACAAAAAATGGAGCTGGAGGAATCAGGCTCCCTGACTTCAGACTATAGTACAAAGCTACAGTAATCAAGACAGTATGATACTGGCACAAAAACAGAAATATAGATCAATGGTACAGGACAGAAAGCCCGGAGATAAACCCACACACATATGGTCACCTTACCTTTGATAAAGGAGGGAAGAATATACAGTGGAGAAAAGACAGCCTCTTCAATAAGTATTGCTGGGAAAATTGGACAGGTACATGTAAAAGTATGAAATTGGAACACTCCCTAACACCATACCCAAAAATAAACTCAAAATGTATTAAAGACCTAATTGTAAAGCTAGACACTATCAAACTCTTAGAGGAAAACATAGTCAGAACACTCTATGACATAAATCACAGCAAGACCCTTTTTGACCCACCTCCTAGAGAAATGGAAATAAAAACAACAATAAACTAATGGGACCTAATGAACTTAAAATCTTTTTCACAGCAAAGGAAACCATAAACAAGATCAAAAGACAACCCTCAGAATGGGAGAAAATATTTGCAAATGAAGCAACTGACAAAGGATTAATCTCCAAAATTTACAAGCAGCTTATGCAGCCCAATAACAAAAAAACAAATAACCCAATCCAAAAATGGGCAGAAGACCCAAATAGACATTTCTCCAAAGAAGATATACAGATTGCCAGCAAACACATGAAAGAATGCTCAACATCATTAATCATTAGAAAAATGCAAATCAAAACTATGAGATATCATCTCGCACCGGTCAGAATGGCCATCATCAAAAAATGTAGACACAATAAATGCTGGAGAGGGTGTGGAGAAAAGGGAACACTCTTGTACTGTTGGTGGGAATGTAAATTGATACAGCCACTATGGAGGTTCCTCAAAAAACTACAGATAGAACTACCATACGATCCAACAATCCCACTACTGGGCATATACCCTGAGAAAACCATAATTCAAAAAGAGTCATGTACCAAAATGTTCATTGAAGCTCTATTTACAATAGCCAGGAAATGGAAGCAACCTAAGTGTCCATCAACAGATGAATGGATAAAGAAGACGTCGCACATATATACAATGGAATATTACACTGCCATAAAAAGAAACGAAATTGATTTATTTGTAGTGAGGTGGATGGACCTAGAGTCTGTCATACAGAGTGAAGTAAGTCAGAAAGAGAAAAACAAATACCGTATGCTAACACATATATATGGAATCTAAGAAAAAAAAAAAAGTCATGAAGAACCTAGGCGTATGACAGGAATAAAGACACAGACCTACTAGAAAATGGACTTGAGGTTATGGGGAGGGGGAAGGGTAAGCTGTGACAAACTGAGAGAGTGGCATGGACCAATATACACTACCAAACATAAAATAGATAGCTAGTGGGAAGTAGCCGCATAGCACAGGGAGATCAGCTAGGTGCTTTGTGACCACCTAGAGGGGTGGCATAGGGAGGGTGGGAGGGAGGGAGACACAAGAGGGAAGAGATAGGGGAACATATGTATATGTATAACTGATTCACTTTGTAATAAAGCAGAAACTAACACACCATTGTAAAGCAATTATACTCCAATAAAGATGTTAAAAAATATATACATAAACTCTATTATTTATAAAATACAACTGAGAGACTAAAACAAATAATAATAATAACAATGCATATGTAGCTTTTAATACACATAGATGAAAAACATATGGCAACAACTGAGAAGTATGGGAGGAAGTAATGGCAGTATAACATAATAAGATTCTTAAATGTATATGATAATTAATGCAGTATTATTTGAAGGTGAAATGTGATAAATTAAATATGCATACTGTAAGTCTAGGAAGCCCACTAAAATTAAAACAAGGGAAATTTGCTAAGGAGCCAGTAATTAACAAAATATAGAATACAAATATACTCAATTAGTCCAAAAACAGATGAAAAAAAAAAAGAGGGTGCAATGACCAGATAAAACAAATTGGAATCAAATAGCAAAATTTATAACAAGATTGGATATGTAGATTTACCTCTAAACGTATTGAAAATTACAGAGTATTCTAAGGGTTTAAACATCCTAATTAAAAGGTAGAGATAATCAAACTGATGTAAAAGCAAACACAATTATATGTTGCTTACAATAAAACTATAGTAGATGTAGTTTAAAAATCATAGCTAGATTAGTAGAAAAAGTTTTAAAAGACACGTTCTATGCAAACACTAATAAGAAAGTTGTAGTGAGTATATTAGTATCAGAAAAATCAGGCTGACGAAGGAATATTTCTGTAAATATTTCTGCTGTAAAAAGGAGCATTTAATAATAAAAGTGTCTGTTGCTCAATTAGTTATGACAGGCCTAAAATATGTAGGTACCTAATGCAAAGGTTTCAAAGTAAATGACAGACTTAAAGAAATGCAAAATTCATCTAGGCACAATTGAGTAACAGGGGCCAGATTTACAATTAAACAACTAGAAACTGGACAAAATATATGAAGCAATGGTTTTGAGACATTGGACAACAGATAATGCAGGACTCTGATCCTTGGTAATAGAAGAAAAATTAGTGGGGCCCTATGATTTCCCAGCTCGGTGCTTCTGCATAGTTTGCAGACTAGAGTGAAGAAAGGAGCAACCTCCCAAAAGTTTTTGATCTTGTAGAACTGAAGAGACTGAGATTAGAGTTTGGGGAGACAAAGGCAGGTAGAATTTATGGCAACATCCTGGAGAGAAGGTAGGTGCAGACACACACGTGCACACACACACACACAAACACCCGCCATGTGAAAGCTGATCAAAATCAAATTGTGGAAAATTAATGATAAATACAACATGACAACAAAAGCAACAAATATCTTAAAAGTAGCCAGAAGAAGGAGAAAAAACACACTGCATACAAAGAGACAGCATGAAGAATATCACAGACTTCATACTGGAAACATGGGAATCAGTATTCCAAGTATTCCTTTTTCATTGTTTCTCACATGTGTTTTATCCATGAACCTATCAATGTACTGCTCCACTAGTTTAAATAGTTTATAGACTAACAAGTCCATTCATGTCATTGAGTCATATGTTTTCTGAAACAAAAAATTCTTATTTGCAATTTTACTGGAATTTCAAAATTATCTTCCAAAGGTAATTTGAGAAGTGATGACAGTATATAAATCTTGACACAAGTTCTAGTTACAATCTTTTATGCGAGGAATTATTGCAGGGTCCATGGATGGAGGTCTTATTTGGTGGTAAGCAAGGAAAGTACATTTATTGAGGTATGTGCTGTACCATACACATACCTGACATAAATATCTAGTCTCATTCATTTTGTTAATATTGTCCCCATTTAAAAGTTTTGTAGTCAGATAAGGATTTGAGACTATGGAATCTCAGAGAAGTTATTTAATCTCTTTGTGACATAATCAACTAGCCTCTACTACAGGATAGAGCAAGCAAGTTTCCCCTATAGACCCTAATTGTGCCAAAATTTTGGATAATATTGAAAAAGAAAAAATTAATAATAGTAAAGGTTTATAATTTGATGTACAGTTAGCCCTTCCTGCTGAAGGGTTCCACATCTGTATATTCAACAAACTGTGGATCAAAAATATTTGAAAAAGAAATCTCAGAAAGTTCCAAGAAGCAAAACTTTAATTCACTGCATTCCAGCAACAATTTACATAGCATTTATATTGTATTACAACTATTTACATAGCATTTACATTGTAATAGGTGTTACATGTAGTCTAGAGATGATTTAAAGTATACAGGAAATTTGCATAGGTTATATGCAAATACTAAGCCATTATATAAAAGACATTTGAACATCTGCAGATCTGGATATCCACATGGGGTCCTGGAACCAATCCCCCGACCTGGATACCGAGGGATGACTGTATTTATATAATACAAAATGTAGTCTTATTTAAATTGTCCATATCACTCAAAAATAAAATATTTGCCATCTTTTAAGTTTGTAATTTATTTTTATAGGAGTTTTACATATTGAATGTATACAGTGATTCTGTGATGCTTGTCATTGCATGCAGCTGAACAGAATTGTAAGAAAACAACTTTCTCACTATCTATATAAAGTGTGGAAACCATGGCTGAGTAGCTGCAAATGTAAAAATAGGTTTAGTAATTTAGTTGACCATAAGCTCAATGTTAAAAATAGTAACATGGCTGAGGCTGTATTAATTGAAATGTAATCGTTAGGTCTGGGGCAACAGACCTAATCCTGATCTTCTCTGCTTCCCTAAGACTTTTTGAATAATACTTCCAGTCATGGGCACTTCACTTTCAGTGACATTAACCCACTGAAGAACATTTAGAAGAGAATCTTCATTGGAGAAACTTTAACTTGAAATCATGGTCCATGAAGAATATTTGAAGAACAAAAACAATAATATCATTTTAATACAAAATCAATAATTGTAGTTAACATTTTTGGAGAACTTACTATATATCAGGCTGTGAGATACGTCCAAGAAAATCTCACACTACTGAACAGAGTTCAAGAGGAAAGGAAAACTTTACTCAAGACTATTAGATTAGGGATCAAGGCTATTCCAATAGGAGAGAGAGATTGAACTCAACACTCCTGAAACAAAAGGAGGGGGACTTTAAGAGCTGGAGTGGCTTAGTGGAAAACTACTGGAGGAAGTAAGTGGGGGAGACTGCTAAGTGTGATTGGGCCATCCGCGTTTGCTAATTCATGCTTAGCAAAGTTAGGCTGCTATCCTCCCACAGAGACTGGGAAATAGGAGCACTATCATTTTTTTTTTTTAACCGTTCTGCTGAGGTATGATGGGCATGTAAAAAGATATTTATATTTAATGTGTATAGCTCAATGAGTTTGGAGAAAAGTATACACCAGTGATACTGTCACCACCATGAAGGCCATAGACATATCCAACACCTCCCAAAGTTTCCTCCCATCCCCATGATGATGATGATGTGTAGTAAGAACACTTAAAATTTTCCTCTCTTAGAAAAATTTAAGTATGCAATACAGTAGTGTTAGTTACAGGCATTATGCTGTTTAGTTGTCTCCAGAACTTATCTTGTATAACTTAAACTTTGTACCCTTTAACCATCACTTCCCCCTTCCCCCTTCCCTCAGCACCAGGCAACTACCTTTATACTCTCTGCTTCTATGACTCTGACTATATTAGATTCCACGTATAAGTGAGATCATGCAATATTTGTCTGTGTCTGGTTTATTTCACTTAACATAATATTCTCCAGGTCCATCTATGAAGTTGCAAACAGCAGGAATTCCTACTTTTTTAAGACTAAATACTGTTTCATTGTATGTATATACCAAATTTTCTTTATTCACTCATCCATTAACTGGACATTTAGGTTGTTTTCATATCTTCACTATTGTGAATAATACTGCAACAAATATGGGAGTACAGCTATCTCTTTAGGATCCTGGTTTGAATTCCTTTGGATTAATATTAGATAAGGAATCATATGGTAGTTTTATTTTTAATTTTTTGAGGAATTGCCATACTCTTTTCCATAATGGCTGTACCAATTTATATTCCCACCTACAGAGTACCAGAGTTCCTTTATCTCCACATCCACATCAATACTTGTCATATGTGTGTGCATGCATATATATATATATATATATGTGTATACATACATATATATATATATACACACACACACATATTTATATATATATTAGGGAGCCACCTCTTTGAAATGTAATCATCAAGAAAGATAGTGCAAAAAATAATAATCCGATTAAAAATTAGGCAAAGGACATGAATAGACATTTCTCCACCTAAGACATACAAATGGTCAACAAGTATATGTGTGTATGTATATGTATACATACACATATATAGTTTTAATAATGGCCATCGTAACAGGTATAAGGTAATATCACATTGTAGTTTTGATTTTCATTTCCCTTGTGCCTAATGATTTTGAGCATATTTTCATATACATTTTTTTTTTTTGCACTATCTTTCTTGATGATTACATTTCAAAGAAGTGGCTCCCTAATCCTTGATAAAGACATTCCTGGGAAATAAAACTGTCAAGAACCTGGGAGATTCACATATAAAAGGGGCAGAAATGCTCTAAGAAAGGTAGTCAGAGGCATCTAATCAGGAAGAAATCTTTCTAAAGTTTAGTTAAGCTGAGAGGAACATTAAGGCCATCTTGATCAGACAGCACGTGAGCAGCATAGAGGTTAAGTACAGAGAGACTAGAAACATGCTACCTGGATTGAAACACTAGCTAGTTGTTAGACCTTAGAGAAATTACTTAATCTGTCTGTGTCTCAATCTCCTGACATGTACAATGGGAGTACTAACGGGGTTGATTTAAGTTTATATTAGTATTTTTAAGAAATATCCAACACATAATAGGTACTGTGTAAGCAGTTGTTAAAAAGAAATTATTTTATTTAATCTTTACAGTAGCTGTATGAAAGGAACTATATTTCTGTTATATTGATAAGGGAAATGGGACTGAGAAGGAAAAAATTACTTTATAGATCCAGCCTGTATTGGAACATAAGAAGTCTGGAACTGAGACTATTCTCTAAACTGGAAGATGGAATGTGGAGTTGATATACAAGTAATAGGACAGAAATTTCAGTAAAGAAGCTGTCAAGTAAAAATACAAAGGCAAAGCAGTCCAATTTGGCAACATGGTCTTTAATATTTTAAGAAAATATTTTGAGATCCAGTGAATTCAGTTTGAAGTTACAAATGGAAATGTGCATTCCTGAGAAGGAACATTATTTAGTCATTAGTTTATCATTTTTTTCTACGCTTGTGAGAAAGAGAAAAAAAATATTCACTAACCAGTTATTATAAGCCAACTACTGTGCTAAAGGTCTACACATTTCCCCACATATTAGAATCACCTTGAGTTTTGAGTGGCATGAAAACACAAACATGATAGATGCTTATTTCTCTCACACATAGAAGTTTCTCAACTATTAAATACACTTAACGTACACTTTAATAAAATGAGTCTGCAAAAATAAATTAAATAAATCAATAAAATAGAGTTTTAAAATCCAAAATTCAAGTGGAATGAATTATGCAAAGTCTTTATGACATTTTGATGTCATTATATAATATCTATCCTAAAATCACATGAGTACATTATAAGAACATATACTAAAAAATATTTGCATGCAAAGGGAAATTAATCAGACTTGACTTCACTAATGAAAATTCAGAGTAGATCAGACCCATCCATAGACAGTATAAATTGATTATATAATAATTTTATTATGACATTACTTATATTCCATCTCTTTTAACTTCAGGTGGAAAGAAAGTCCATTTCTTTTTAAACATGGAAAATAAAGGACAAAAAAGAGACTCATCTTTACCAATTACAATGTAAAGGAGAACAGAAAATGAAAAGGGAAATGTAATTAGCATAGATAAATCCTGGTGCATGACCCCATTAATTAAGCTGTAGGGGGCATTCAACACATAAAGAAATTTATCTCATGTTTCTTTAATCATTATCTTTTTACAAACAGTTTCTCTGGCACTTTCTTCTAAGAAGTCCTCTATCTGTGATATCACAGATGCCATGATCCTCCTGGGGTGAAAACTTCAACCTGGCTAATGGGGCCATTCAGAACATAAATCTGAGCTCAAATCAGTTAATAGAATAGATATGTGGCTTGCCAATGTGGGCAAGAGAGTCAATTTTAGTTGGAGAAAATAGACACTGCTGGATTATTTTAAACTAAAAAAAAAAAAAAAAGGACTGCTGTTCAAAAAAGAATATCAAGCAACTTCGTCAATAACCCCCTCAGTGTTTTAATCTATAAAATGGGAAGGTCCATCTTTATTGGAAAAGTAGGTTAGAAAATTTTTTTCAATGTCTCTTTTGTTTTTCTTTTAAAAGTTTTATGGAATTACAGTTGGTACAATAAACTGCATGTAATACACACTTTAGTTTTGACATAAGTATATACCTATAAATCCATCACCACAATCAAGATAATAAACATATTCACATGCTCCTGAAGTCTCCTCATGAAACTCTGTAATTCCTCTTGCTCATCCCTCTTTGTCCTCAGGAACTGCTGGTCTAATTTCCGTTACTAGAGATCAGTTTGTATTTTCTGGAATTTTATATTAATAGTATCATATAGTGTTTACTCTTTTTTGTCTGCTTTTTTTCACTTAGCATGATTATTTTGAGATTCATCCATGTTGTAGCATGTATCAATAGTTAATTTCTGTCTATCACTGACTAGTATTCCACTTTAAGGGTATTCCACAGTTTGTTTATTCATTCACCTGTTGGTGGATATTTTGATTGTTTCCAGTTTTGTGGCTACTATAGGCATATTAGGAATTTTTAAGTGTGAACTATTATTTTGCCTATATATTTCCTGTGGTTCCTATGGTCTACACAACAAATTGATATATGTATGGCTGCCACTTTAATTTTTACTGATTTCACATATTAACCGCTTAGTCATTCATAATTTTTTAATAGAATATGACAAAACTAAGTCAATGGTGTGGATCAATCAATCTCATATTTGAAACCTTTCAAAGTTATTGAAATAAAAAAACCAAATGTAATGTTATTGAGTATTTCCTCTTAAATTTTTTCCAATTTTACCTCGATGATACCCAGATAATAGAATCCCATTACATCACTTGCATCTGTTTTTCTTTTTTGTTTGTTTGTTTTAACATCTTTATTGGAGTATAATTGCTTTACAATGGTGTGTTAGTTTCTGCTTTACAACAAAGTGAATCAGCTATACACATACATATATCCCTATATCTCTTCCCTCTTGCATCTCCCTCCCTCCCACCCTCCCTATCCCACCCCTCTAGGTGATCACAAAGCACTGAACTGATCTCCCTGTGCTATGCGGCTGCTTCCCACTAGCTGTTGGTTTTATATTTGGTAGTATATATATGTCCATGCCACTCTCTCACTTTGTCCCAGCTTACCCTTCCCCCTCCCTGTGTCCTCAAGTCCATTCTCTACTACATCTGTGTCTTTAGTCCCATCTTGCCCCAAGTTCTTCGTGACTTTTTTTTTTTTAGTTTCCATATATATGTGTTAACATACGGTATTTGTTTTTCTCTTTCTGATTTACTTCACTCTGTATGACATCTGTTTTTATATTAAAGGAAATGTTATGCTCTCTACATGATTGGAAAACCAAAGATGTTATTTGCACACTAGGACAGTTATTCTATCTATTCTGTGAGTCACCAACCCAGGAAGAATGAAGTTTTTTGTTTTTTGTTTTTGTTTGTTTTTTCTGTTATTTGCATGGCATAGATTTATTGATGGTAACAGTAGATGTGATCTAATGGTTTCATTATTATTTATTATTATTGTGATCACTGTAATAATTATTTGGATATATTTTTATATAAGTAGGTCTATAACTTGTGATTTAATTTAGCAATGTGAAAGTCACAGTAAACTTGACAAGAACATTTTTGATGGATAGATAGAAAAAGGGCTAAAAGCCTAACTGGAGTGAAAGAGAGAATCCTGATAAGCTGCTTTATAGTTTAAGATTATAAGAAATTTATGGACACAGTGGTTATATATATATTTGCCTTCCCCAACTGCATGCCTCCATTCATTCTATGACTCAAGTCACACTGGATCACCCACCATTTCCCAAAGTATTACCATTCACTTCTTACTGCCTCAGCATTTGCATTTCCCTTGATTACACAGCCCTGAGTCATTGCTATTTATCATTATGGGAAAATAATTTATTGTCACTTACAGGAATCTGCTCCTTTGATAGTTATGACTTTGAAATTCTGTATTGTAGGTGCAAAGTTTCTAGCATCTTGGATATGATTAATAAATGAAAGTTGTCATCTTTACTTCCTTATTTTTTATCAATTTTTTTGCAGTGTTCAGTCTGCATGGCTGTTCACTAAAATACTTTTCTGTTACTTCTGTGCTCATAGCTAAACCACATTTGCCATCCTCTTTTATGGTTAGGTATGGCATGTGGCTGAATTCCAGCAAACAAAATATATCTATTCCTATTATAGACCTGGTCCATAAATAACTTCCATGGGCTCCTTCACCATTTTTGTTCCCTTTTCCCCTTGTACTAGTGGTATATTGATATCCAGAGCGACCTTGGATGCTATGGATTGACAATAGCAGGGCTTCTGTCAGCCTGGATCATTGAATGACCACAGAGTTTCCTCTCCGCCCATACCAATGATCAGGATCATCCTTTTGAAACTATAATTGTAAGCATCTGGGAGTCGTATGCAATCTATACTACTGTATCATGTATCGCCAAACCTATTTATTCATTCAACAGATATTTACTGAGTGCCAGGTACTTGTGGGACACTTTATTTATTTTACAATGACATATATTGCTTACTATATACCAGAGATTAATATAGCACTTACACATGAATTTCTTTAATCATACAACAGCCTTAGAAAATGACTGCTATCATCCTCATTTTACAAATGAAGAACCTGGGGCACAGAGAATTTATATCACCTGCCACAGGTTACACAGCTGATAAATGGCAAGACCAAGCCAGCCTCTAGAGCCCATGTTTGTAATCTTAGTTCTATGCTACCTCTCCTGTTCTAATCACTGGTATTAGCAGTAAACAACAACAAAGGGCCTGTCCATAGACTGTGCATTCTCAAAAAACTTAAGAGACATAAAAAGTAAACGGATGATCCAGAATTAGACCCTGAGGGGAATTCCCTGGCAGTCCAGTGGTAGGACTCTGTGCTTCCATTGCAGGGGGCACGGGTTCGATTCCTGGTTGGGGAACTAGGATCCCACATGCCAAGCAGCATGACCATAAACAAACAAACAAACAAAATGAATGATTGAATGAATGAATGAATAAATGAATGAATGAATAAATAAATCTTTAAAAAAAAAAGTTAGACCCTGAAAGAAGAAAACTATAATGGACATTAGGACATTATTAGGACAATTTCCAAAATTTAAATATGGATGATTGATTAGGTGATAATACCATATCAATGCTAAATTTCTTTATTTTTGTATTTTTATAATTTTACTGAGAAGTATAACAATAATACTGATTATTAGAGATAGATATAGATACATGGAGAAAATGATAAAGCAAAAGCAAATGGACAAAATGTAAACAATTGTTGAATCAAAATAGAGGATATATAGGAAGGTTTTGAATTTTTTCAACCTGTTTTTGGTTTATTTAGAATTATAGTGATATGAAAAAGTTAACACAAAGGTAAAAAAATCAATAATATGTACTATGAAAGAAAAAGTAAAGAGAATGATGAGAAATCTATTTCAGGAAGAGTAGAGTCTTAAGTTATGCTGAAGGAACAAGCTATGGGAAGATGTGAAAAAAAATAATTCAGTGAGAAACACAAGCATAAAGTTGCTAAGTAATGCCTTTGAGGAATAACAAGAAATTTTGTAAAGCAGAGAGAGTGCCAGGGAGTGATATATTAGGCAGGAGTCAGGGCCTTATAATGTTAAGATATTTGAGTTACTAACAGTAAAATGGAATAAAATTGTTTGGGACAAGTGAGTGATATGATCTGATTTGCCATTTAAAAATATGATCTGTGTATAGGGAAGACTGTAAGGAAGATAAAGTAGGAAGTAAGGAGAAGTCTTAGAAAATATTGCAGTGGCTCAGGTGTAGATGGTGGCTTGGCCTGGAATGGTTGTGGTGGAGGTGATGATAAGCAGTCACAAATGGCATATGTTTTAAAGGACAATATATAGGCATTTTCAATGGATTGCATGATGTATGGATGAGAGCATAGATGAATGGAATGCCATCAAAAGTCTGCCCCTGGACTGAAAACCAATAATCTGAATGAGCCATAGGGGGGTATCCTTTCTATCAATATCTAAAGGATGGGGACATCCTTTCTATAAATATCTAAATAGACTACATATTTTGTATGACAGCCAACAGTCCAGTACCTCCTCAATACTATTGAAGAATCATGAAGAAAGTCTATTTTTTTAACTAGTTGCTTTTTACATCACTTAAAATTGCTATTCAGTGCTTTTCGTTCATTCATCATTGGTCATTTCGTAATTTCTCCCTCTTGCTGTATTTCTCTCCAGTGTGCTTCATTTGCTAAATATGGAAAATAGCACCTCTCTAATTTACCCAAGGTGTCAATAATACAAATTTATTTAAAAATGTATTAAGATTTGGAGATACCTATATATGCAAATTGTAAACTGGATATTACTGTATTTAAAGTTTATTTGACATGGTAATTCTTGAGGAATTTCCTATGGCTGACTGATTGATTAAACTTCTAGTTGCTTCTAATGTCTAGGGCAAATATTTCTTCCCAAACAGGAGCCCTCTCTTGTTTGTAATCTCACAAATTCCAAGGGCCTCTCAAAGGAAGCCCAAATCCACTGTCCTCATGTTGACTTTTGTATACAGAAATGGAACTTTTATGTCACTCAGAGCAGGTTTGCTGTGCAGTGTCTACAAATCCACCGCTCCAGAATAGGATTTTGCTTTGTTTTGTATATTCAAAAAGCAGGCAATGCCACAGCCCCACCTCCCTTTCCTCCTACACACACACACACACACACACACACACACACATATGCCCATGCACGGTCATATAGTCCTGAGTCCCAAAGTTAATTTCAGAGATTTACCTCTGGCAGCACAAAGAATTTCAGCATTTGAAATTAATTGTTATTGTGGTTGTTTTGTTTTTTGAATGCTTCAGAGATATCAGATACAAATTTTACCTATTGCTTAAAATCCCTCCCAAAACTCTACAAATGAAAAGCTATTCTTTGTAGTACTTGCACTATTTTTAATTCTAGAGCAAACCCTAGTGATGATAGCTTTTCAGCATGTTACATAAAGAGAATGTTAAATAAATGTATGCAATATTTGTAATTTGATAGAATTAAAGCTGCACTTTTGGTTAGACATGAAATTGGTAGGAACTTGAACTGTTGCTCCAAAGCAGCAGATAATATACATTCACCATTTTGTGCAACTATGTGAGGAATCATCCCAAACATTTGTAGGCTTTTTTGTACCTTTGGTAAATGTGAACATGGTAGAAAGGTATATTTTTCACCAATTTCAATAACAGAGTGTAAAAGACTGATTATGATAGTGTTCATATTACCCTATAAAACTACTGTGACTATTATAGTCCCCTGATCAGACTACTATGGAATTAGCTGTCTTATAGCCCTTAACTTTCTGCTCATGGATGCTACAGTGTTACACATTAGCCATATCATGGTGCATTGGATATGATATTCCTCATTGGAAGGGGCAAGAGAAAATTAGGGAACAAAATCAACATGCTCCTGCTATATATATTAACCTTGTCAGAATAGGATATAATCACTGAGCCTGCATTCTGAGTGCTGATTTTTCACTGCCATCTTCATTCAGTGGTAGCAGCATTGTCATTTCCTAAAAGGAAATCTGAGGATCAATATAACTACTAATAATTTTGATTCACCTATAGCTAATCTGCACTGTGAGTTGAATCTGCTTTGTTATAGTTACTGACAGATGAGAAAATTTGGAATTGAATCTGCTTTGTTATAGTTACTGACAGATGAGAAAACTTGGAATTCAATCTGCACTATGAGAGCAACTAGAGAATGTTAAAAAAAATTCTAGAACAATGTTTTGTCATGATCCATAGCAAAAGCCTGAATGTTTACAAGTTTTTTAAAAATCATACAGTATATGATTCTAGGTAAAAATAATTGTCCTCAGGAAGATGGTCTTCAACAACACTAATAATGGGGTGAGAGGAATCTTTGGGAGGAAATGGATATGTTTATGGCCTTGATGGTGGTGATGGTTTCATGGGTGTATCCTTATCCCCAAACTCTTTGAGTTGTGCAAATAGTTAAATACATACAGCTTTTTACATGTCAGTCATAACTCAATAAAATGGTTTAAAGAATACATGTTTTCAGCAAAAAGTTCAAAGGTCCTTACTTCCTCACTTATCTTTACCCAACCAGGTGTCCTACAACAGGTATAAACTATTTTCTACCCAACCAGGTATCCTAAATTTTCTGAGTGTATATTATTTATACGAAAGTTGCTAAAAATCACTTCAGGTAAGTAGAGTTGCACATTTAATAAAATTAACTTTATTAAAAGCATTATTATGAAAGGATGGCCTGTTTACATGTAAATTAACTTATATGGAATTTATTTATGTTCAAGGCACATAGACTCTACCAATTCCCTGTGTGGCATACAGATGTAGTTTTTATTTAAATATTAGAATGCTATAGTGTTTTTCTACTGTAGAATTATACATGCTTATGATGATACATAAAAATTTTTACATTAAAAGAAAAGAGGGGCTTCCCTGGTGGCGCAGTGGTTGAGAGTCCGCCTGCCGATGAGGGGGACGCAGGTTCGTGTCCTGGTCTGGGAGGGTCCCACATGCCGTGCAGCGGCTGGGCCCGTGAGCCATGGCTGCTGAGCCTGCGCGTCCGGAGCCTGTGCTTCGCAGCGGGAGGGCCCGCGGCGGTGAGAGGCCCGCGTACCGCATAAAAAAAAAAAAAGAATAGTCTTAAAGAGATATAACAGCTAATATTTATGGAATATCTGCAGTATTGCACTAAATATGTACTTTTTTGTTTCATAATTTAAAGTGAATAATTGCCATTTCCCATGAAGGTAGTTTAATTTTATCCAGTGATTCTGTTACTGACCCTTTCCAGTCAGACCCCTACAAGGGTCCTCCTGCCCTGAGTTGCTTGGGACAGTAGGAGACTGAGTTCTATTCAGAAGCAAAGAAAAGCTTTATTCTTTGAATGGAAGGATGCGAGCCTTCCCTCTAGAGTATGCCCTTTCCCCAGCCGGCCGGGCAGCTTTATAGGGATCTCATAAGTGGGAAAGCGGTCGAGTTATCCCAGGTGGGGCGCAGCTGTGCTGCTCACGTGCTCACGCTCCAGGTCGCGGCACGGGGAAAGCCTCTGCGCATGCCCCGCCGCAGCCATCTTGAATTGAGCGTGGTGCGCAGCTTCTGTACCCCGCCCGGAGCTGAGCTGTCAGGACAGCTCTTTCGCACTAGGAGCTCTGGTCTGAAGTCCTGGGTGAGAGGCCTGTGGACACGGCACCCTATGAGCAAGTGAAGTTGGACAAGCGCCAAGGAAATAAAGGTTAGACTTTATTTTGTTACCCAGATTCTATTTTTATTTCCCAGGAATTGTTAATGAGCTTTGCCTGCGTAAATTCCATATTTGGGAAGGTTGTACTACAACAGGAGATAACTCCAGCGTCCTCATTGAAAAACTCGTTTAAGTGTCTTTTCTCATATGTACACAATTGCAATGGAAGAAAGTGTCATTTTACTCAACTGGAGGAATGTTCAAAGTCAGTGCGTTGGAGCCCTGGTAGCAGATGAACGCCAGTGCAAAAGCTAATGTTCCCCTTGCTCTACCTATTGTGTGAAATCTTTTGGCATATTTTGGCGGGGAGACACATTTTACTTTCAAAACTTCACCTGCAGTATATTGAATGCAGTGATTTCATCGTAAGAATTGTTTCCTCCTTTTAAAATTCTGCCTGGTGTTTCCCAGTCTTCACCAGCTTGTTAAATCTCATTTTCATGAATACTGTAAAGCATATTTAGCTAGGGATCCATCTACTTTTAATTTTAAAAAGTCTAACTTTGCATCAGGATCCCATATGTAAATATATTTGAGAATCTCTGGAGATATTTGCTCTACAAGTCCTTGCTAGCTATTACATGTTATAGTGGCTAACTGTCTGTTGCCAGTTTCCTCATATTAGCTCTTCTACATCACATCTCCATAATGGTTACCTCCTGGAGAAATGCATTTCCTAGGCTGCTACTACTTTCCACATAGCAGTTTCATTTCAACTACAGCTCTTATCTATATTACAGGAGGTAATTGTTGAGATTAGATTATCCCTTGAAATAAGATGTTATTAAAGTTTCAGAGATAATATAAGGGAAGTAAAGTTTCTACCTGTGGCTACTCCTGCAGCTAGGAAGCCCTGACCCATCATCATGGAACCCTGACAGGTGTGGCACTGCCTAATCAGAGAGAGGCTCCATGGAGCTGAGCATTTCTCCCAAAACAGGTGGTACCAATAAGCCTGCCCCTGTTAATGGATTCAATCTTCACTCCATGAGGCCCAGAGACAACAGGGTTTTCCCCCAACTTTGGACCAGGACCTTAGTCCTCATTTTCCTATCCAGATACTGAACTCCCCTCAAGGTAATTGATGCTACTGTGTCCCACATCTTCAAAGGGACCCTTTCTCTATCTCCACAGGAAAGGACATTAGCAGATAACAGTTACACTATGCTGTGAGCAGAACTCACACACATGAAATTCATTTATGTTCTTGAAAAGTACAAAACGGCAGAGACAGGTTGTCCAGGCACCCACAACTTTAATCCAGATCTGTTCTCCCTCTAAATTAGGGCACAAATCACTGAAAAATACTAATCCTTAACATTTTCCTGACATATTGGTTCATTATAATTGATTTTTTAGAAGTTCTCTGAAGAGTAGACACAATGCTATAGACTGAAGGAAATGATTATATTCAACATAATAATAATAGATTTTGAAATTATTTTTCTTGCCTGGAACACCTTTAATCCATCAGTGTAGTTTTCTCTGAGGTGGAATTTACTGTGAATATTAAGTACATGACCTGCATTAATTTATGATAGTAAAGGTATTTGCTTAACCAAATTAAGCATCATGGATTCATTGAGGAGAAATTAATAAGGATTATTCAGGATATATGAGAAGAACTCATTGACTGTGTAATTAATTTAAACATATGTAAACAGATTGTTATGTGAGCTATTTAGGCATATAATTATAAATCATTAAATTGCACATGAATTCATTCAGGTAACTATAAATGGTAATAATGTTGTCTAATGTTTACATTTGCTTAAAATTTTTTCAAAATGTTATATTTAACTCTATTCTGTTTGTTTTTGTATTCATAGTAATAGTGTTCCCATTTGTCTTCATTTAAATACTACTTCTTTATTTAAAAAAATGTAAAATAGTCACAAACCTATAGAAAAATCAGAAGTACAATATAAAGAATAAGTTTTCTTGAACTAGTTAGAAGTAAATTGCTGACCTGATGTCTCATCATCCCTAGATAGTATAGTGTATTTTTCCTACAAACATGAACATTCTCCTAGACAGAAAAAGAAAGAGGAGGAACAGATAATTCAATAATTAAAAATTAACATTGATACATTATTAACATCTAACTCTCAGACCCAATTCAAATTTTACCATCTCACAATAATATCCTGTATAGCAAGATGATCCATTTCAGAATCGTACATTGTATTTATTGGTTTCAGCTTTACTAGAGTTTGGTTGACAAATATTCATATTAAAGACATTTAAAGTACACATAGTGGTGATTTGATATAATTTTACAATACAGTATGAAAGGAATTCCACCATTTGGTTAATTAACACATCCATCACCTCACATCTCACATATTTATCTTATTTTTCTACTCTCTTAGCAAATTTCAATTATATAGTATGGTGTTATAAACTATAGTCACCATGTTTTGCATTAGAGCCACAGACGTTATCTTATAGCTGAAAATTTGTACCCTTTTATGAACCTCTCCTTATTCCCCCCCATCTCTGAGCCACTGGCAACCACTTTTCCACTTTGTTTCTAAGAGTTTGACTTCTTTTTTCGATTCCACATGTAAGTGAAATGCAGTATTTGTCTTCTTCTGTCTGGCTTATTACACTTAGCATAATGCCCTCAAGGTCCATCCAGGGTGTTGCAAATGGAAGGATTTCCTTTCTCATGACTGAATAATATTCATATATATATACATATTTATATATATACATCTATATATATATACACACACATATATATATCAAACCTTCTTTTTCCATCCATTGATGAACACTTAAAGTTGTTTCACTGTCTTAACTATCGTTAATAATCATTCATTGCATTTATATGCCATGTCTTTTTTAGTCACCAGTCTAGAGTTGTCCTTAAATTGTTCTTTGGCTTTGAAGATTGTAGGTCAGTTGTGTTGTCCCTTAATTTATGCTTTTCTAGTGTTTCCTCATGATTATATTCACGTCATGTATCTTCAGCAAGAATATCACAGAAGTGATGTGTTCTTTTCACTGTATCTTATCAGGTGGTATATAGCTTCAGTTTGTCCCATTACTGATGGCTACTTTGATCACTTGATAGCTGGTTGTGTTTCAAGTTTCTCTGTTATAGAGATTCTCTTTTCTTTCTTATAGTTATTAAGATTTGGGGAAAGATGTAATTTGAAGAATCTGAAACTCTGTAAAAATCCCATTCTTCATAAAATTATACACACACACACGCTCATGAAATTAAGTTTTCTTTATATTCATTGGATTGTAATAATTTTTTTTGAGGACTCAAAATATCCCCAGTTTGGCCAGTTTCGGACCCATTCAATCTGGCTTTGTGTTGTCATGTTTCCATTATTCCTTTAGCACTTGTTTGCCTTTAGGCACAATAAGTAGTTCCAGGCTTTCTTGTACTTTTTCAACCCAAACCTAGAACGCCTAACTTTTTTTCCCAAGGAGTTCTAAGTTATTTTAGTAGAAAATTTAGAAGCTAAAATCTGGTTGCTAGGGGTCCACTCATTGATACTGGATCCTTGCTATTCCCTGACTAGACACACACACACAACATTGTATATTTTTGCTTTCAGTTTATCAGTCATATCTGTTTAAACTGAAAACCATGAACTCAAACCAATACTCCAAATTCCTATTTAATATCATACTTTTGTATTTGTAATTCCATTGCTTAAGACTGAAAAAACTGTTTTCCTCTGTACTTAATAAGATTACTTATTTGATCATTTCTCCCGTTTATTACTGATCTCCCATCTCTGCCACCACTCCCTCCTCTGTGTGGATGCTGTCCTTGCCCTACTTGGGCTCTCCCACCACACGCCAGCAGCTCCCTGGTGAGGATGACCTGCCCATCACACTCAGACTCTCAGCCCCCAAGATAAGCCAAGTGTAGATTTCCTCTTTGCCCTACTTGGCTCTCACCCACCACATAAGGAGGGATGCCCACTTTCCCACATGGACGTCCTTTTACTCCGCTTGGAATCCTAAACCTCTTGCTTGTATATTCCACTCTGAGCTGCTGTTGCATAAGGAGGCTGGATTGGGGGGCATCCTGTACCACTCCTTGCTCATCTTCTGTTATTGGCTTTAAAATTGAATTGTTCAGAAAGAGATTTCAAGGAGAGGAAAAGGAAAGACAGGGAAAGAGAAGAAGGAAGAGGAAATGGAAGTAAAATAGAAAAAGGAAAATTTTAAATTGTTTAATATAGAAAAGTAATACAGACAATGTGATACGTTTCAAGAACTGAAAAATCTGAAAAATTAACTTCTCTATTTTGAAGTAGTCTGTTGGTTATATATAACAACCCTTTTCTGTTACATAGCCTACAAATATATCTTCTAGCCTGTGTTTTGCTTTTTGATTTGATTTTGGTATTTATTAAAATGTTATATTTGAAATAATTTAAACCTATATTTCCTTTCTTTTGTTACTAAAATATCTAAAACAACAACAAAAAAAGACAAAATATTAGGCTTGTTAATTATTGATTGTGGGAACACAGGTGCTTTTTATTATCATTTTTTCCTTTTTGTGCACTGTAAAACATTTGAATTATACTAAAGAATGAACTTATATAGGGGAGCAAATGATTACTTGTGAAATTAAAAGTATAAAAATAGTCTCTAAGCCCATTTTGAGTCCCTGCTAACTCTACAGACTATTTCAGTCAGTTAAGTTTGCAAGTGAGACTCAAAGCTCTGAGCTGAAAGACATTTATAGTTCAGTTACCTTACTTGGCAAGGTTTTGCATGACAAAGATCATTCAAAATGAGTAAAATTGAAAACAGCCCAAATGTGCATCAACAGGTGAATGAGTAAACAAATTGCTATATATTCATACCATAGAATTCATCAATAAAAGAAAGAGATTACTGGTACAAGCAGCAATGTGGAGGAATCTTAAGATAACTATGCTGACTCAAAGAAGCCAGACAGATACTATATGATTCCATTTATGTAAAAGTTTAGAAAATAGAAACTAATAATCAGTGACAGAAAGCAGTTTAAGGAAGGAGAGGAAGGAGAGGGGCAGGAGGATAGAATTATAAAGGAGTATAAGAAAACGTTTTAGGCTTCCCTGGTGGTGCAGTGGTTGAGAGTCCGCCTGCTGATGCAGGGGACACGGGTTTGTGCCCTGGTCCAGGAAGATCCCACATGCCGTGGAGCGGCTGGGCCCGTGAGCCATGGCTGCTGAGCCTGCACATCTGGAGCCTGTGCTCCGCAATGGGAGAGGCCACGACAGTGAGAGGGCTGCATACCGCAAAAAAAAAAAAAAAAAAGAAAACGTTTTGGGATAATAGATACCTTCATTATCTTGATTGTGGTGAGGATTTCATATGTTGGTCAAAACTTATCAAATTTTAGACTTTAAATATTTGTAGTTTATTGCATATCAATTATACTCTACAAAGCTGTTAATATTCTAGTCAGTTAAGCTGTATTTTCTTTAATGGCTTCTGGATTATTTTCATGCTTACTGGTTTTTTTAGTTCATATTCTATTCATCTCAGTGTCATTTTTGTATAATAAAAGAATAA
Source organism: Mesoplodon mirus (assembly GCF_964341445.2). Classification (NCBI taxonomy): domain Eukaryota; kingdom Metazoa; phylum Chordata; class Mammalia; order Artiodactyla; family Ziphiidae; genus Mesoplodon; species Mesoplodon mirus. The sequence continues at coordinate 28,884,069 of NC_138976.1, read as the reverse complement.
ATTAGCTTTGTTTTCTTGAAAATGAATATAGATAAAATATAAACAACAATAATTGAATTCCATTCTCTTTTAATTGAAATAAAATGACAATTTGTAATAGAATAATTTGCTATACATAGTTAGCACAATTCCTATATTTTTATATTGTAGTAGTTAATTTATTTATCCTATGCCAGTATTATAGTAGTTTGAGTGAAGTGGACTTTTAGCAAATTTTATGATCTCGTAGGGATAGCCCTTCTTAAAATTTAACTTTTTAAAAATGGATTTGGCTTTTTTAACTGTTTTTCTTCCTTTGGAACTTTAAAATAATTCTTTCTAGTTTTTGTTTTTGTTTTTTAACTCTGTTGGACTCTGATTAGAGTTTCATTAATTACATTACATTAATAAACTTTTTAAGGTAGTAAGTCTGATATTCTAAGAACATTTCCTCTTGATATCTCATTTGATGTCTTTCAAAAACATCTCCTAGTTTGAACTATATAAGTACTGTCCTTTCCTGTGAATTTTTTTTATGCACCATATACTCTTTTTTACTAATAAACAAGGTATTTCCTGTTTCTATTTCTAACATATAATTGCTATTATATAAATCTATTTTTCTATATAAGCATCTGTTTCATTTGTAAATAGGATTAAAAAAATTTCTGATTATGTTCTTATTGCACTAGCAATAACCTAAAACATACCATTTATAGTAATGTAGAATGGTGTGTAGAGTAGATATCTAATTTTAAAACAATTATATACATAAAGTAGATTAAATATGCATCATAAAAATGTTAATATAGTATAGCATGTTAGGGAAGAAGATATGGAATTAGACACTGCCAGACATCATTTACTAGCTCTTCGACCTTTAAAACTTATTTAACCTCTAAACCTCAAAGTCTTTTCCTATCGAACTGATAGTGATCATGCCTTCTTCCTGATGTATTTAAAGAATGTAGTAACTTAACAATTTGTAACCATTAAATAGAATTAATCCTTTTTATTGTTTGTGAGAATTAAAGATTTAATATATAAAGCAACATACTCTTGAGGAAATTAGTTATGACTATTTAAATAACAAAAGGCATGGTATTGATCTCGGGTGGCCTCGGTCTGCAGCGGCTTGAAGCAGGATTTTGGTTCCAGCCAGAGATTGAGGTAGGGCTGCAGCAGTGAGAATGCTGAATCCTACTCACTAGACCGCAAGGGACCAGTGGCCAGTGACAAGGCCCTGGCCCATCAGCTGTATAGAAATGAATTTCCACATAGAGACAAAAAGTAGTGAAACAAGTAAAGTGTTTATTAGGAGGAGAAACAGTACGTGTGGATAGACATACAGGTAGGCTCAGAGAGAAAGTTGTGCCCTCATGGTAGTTTGAACCACTTTTATGGGGCATTTCTTTCAGGTTTCCTCTGGCCAATCATCTTGCTTTTCCTGGTTCTGAGTCTGTATTTGGTATATCTCAGGGTCCTCCCATGTGTGCACACACATCTCTCAGCCAAGAAGGATTCTAGTGAAGAGGCCTTTGGGTAGGTTAACATCACTTACTATGAGTGATGCCCCCTCCCTTTTGACCTCTGAGGAGGCTTTCTACGCATGTATAGTTGGGAAGTTCTCCTTGACCTCAAGAATGAGAAATATGTGGTCTCTATCTTTTATCTGGGCAGGGCTCAGCTATTCTCTCGCTCCTGCTATATTGGAGTCTGTCCACAGGGGACAACTCCAGTTGCTCAGCCTGGGACCCATCTATCTTCTGCCTCAGTATGTGTACTAAACAAATCTTGTTACCTTAATAAACATAAAAAGTAATTTAGCCATTTTGGGCTGATTTCCTGATACACAAATTAGTGATAATAAATGACTTTACTAACTGAGTTGCTGAATCCAAAAAAGGTGAATGAGTTTCATGTTCCTTTGTAAAATTATAATGGAGAAACCAGTTGGAACTTAAGGCATTTAATGGACATTAGGTAATATAATATGTAAAATGTCTTCTAATCTAGAAAATGGTAAACTGAAAATATGTGAATTAAATTACCATTTGTGATTCAAAGTAGATGGCCAAATATGATGGAGTAATAACATAGCCCATTTCTATATTTATTTCAATTGTTCAGAGAAGGCCTTTTCCTACCCTTGATTTTAGATTTAGTCTAAACCTGTGTGCTTCTTATTCACTGAGATATGTTCTCAGTGACTGATAATTGCTTCCAAGAACTTTTAATACCTTAAGAAAAACTAAGGTGTTGAAATTGTCTGTAAATCCCTGTGGACTCTGAAGGAATGTGGGAGAGCTCCTGAAACAAAATAGTCTTTCAATGGCAATGCTTTGTTCTGTTAGGTAGCAAATTGGGATCTTTGATAGATTTATGTTAAGTGCAATATTGTAATATAGTGAAGGAAGAAAACAAATGTAGTAAGGAAAAAAGAAAAGAAAATTGAGAAAAATATGCACAACTAATATAAAAGAAAGGGACTGAAGAAAAGTTTTGAGGATAAAGAAATGAGCTGTCAGAATTAGTGCTAGGGAAAAATTAGTACGAAAGATATTCAAGAATCTTTCCAGTTTATAATGGCCTTTAAAAAGAAATAGTTAATTTTCTCTTTCTGGGTTAGAGTAAACATTGTTTAACTTTTGTAGCCAAAAAGTACATTTGCTAAAGGTCTTTGAGTAAAACATTTTCAAGTATTTAGGGTTACTCTTATTGACCTACAAATAATCAATAATTCTTAAAAAAAATATGATTCCATTTAAAAAAATCTGTTTATTATCTTTATATTTCTCCATCGAATTACTGTCATTAGAGTATTCATTTCAAATATGTAAGTATTGTGCAAGCACTAAGAGTTTAATCATTTACTATATATGTTATCTAATAATTATTGGTAGCTTCCTATATTACTAATTTTCTCTTGTGCTCATGATTCTAATACCAAAATGAGATTTTTGTTCATTTGTTTAATAGTCACAACTATAAAGATGATTTATTAATTATAGGTCAATAATAAAGCAATTTATAGGAATAGAGATGCCATTCTCTTTAATTCACCAAACCTTCAGCTGGATTATTATAATATCCATATGCGAAAATCAATTAAGGGACTTTGACGAAGTACTGCAGAAAGATCAGGTCAAATGAAAATACTAAGAATTGTCATAGTCCCTGAGAAAACAGAATGATACCCTGGAAAATAAGGAAAATAAACAGGCAGAACTCTCAAATATTCACAGGGTTGGTCTATTTTCTTATGTAAAGTAAACCTTGGGTTGGAAGGAAAACTTGGGCAATCCCTGGAATGATTGCAGGGGAGAATGAATGGAGTAGTTAGAAAGTCTTATGTGGCGATTTAGCTGAGCATTTATTTCTTCATCCTATCCAGTGGATCTGTAAGTAATTTTAGACTCTGTGATAAGCATCTTTGGTTTATCCAAGCAAGAGCAGATTCTGTTTTTTTTTGTTGTTGGTTTTTTTCCCCAGTTGAATCCTGATTAATCAGCAGTTATTTCTGCCAAGTGTGTCTGGGATATGAGGAGTCAGTAAATCCTGTAAGTTGTAAAACTGAAAAATATTGAAAATATAGTGTTGGAAACAAAAGGAACTTCAACTTTTTCTGTAATATATTTTGTTACTAAAGTTTCTAAAACAGAATGCCAAAATCTCATGCTTGTTAATTATTGGTTGTGGGAACACAGGTGTTCTTTTTTATTATTGTCTTCGTTTTTTTCCACATTTAACACGTGTTGAGCAGTAAAAATCTATATACTACAGTATAAACTTGTATATGAAGAAAAACTGCTTGCCTTTGAAATTGTAAACAAACTAAGAGTCTATAAATCCACTTTGAGTTTGTGGTGACTCCTAGATTACTCCAACATGGTGTTATGTTTTCAAGTGAGACCAAAAGCTCAGTGCTAAAAAGACCATTTAGGTATTTTATATATTAAGCTCTTGGATGAAAACATTCATGAAAAACTATCTCTGCTATTCAAGACAGTGCTTTTGGAAATATTTAATTTTAACTCCTTTCTAAAATATCAAGTCTGTTTAATTTTATTTTGTGTTTTCTTTTTCTCTTTTCAAAACAGCCAGCTCCTTACACTGACTGTTTCACATTAGCTATGTTTAGCCTAAAGGGCACTAAGTAGAAGCCACTATCTCTGAGTCTATAACTCACACTGCTACTCAGTAGTCATGTGACCTTGTCTAGTTCTTAGTTTGCTTATTTGAAAAAAGAAGAGTGGGGGTTGTTGAACTTTACCAAATGAGAATAGATGGTCTCAAATGTTTCCCTGTTCTTTTATTTTCTCTTAAGATGTGAAAGCTCTTGTTTATAGGAACTCTCACTTGAAAGAGTAAGGAGATAGATAAAAAGTGTTCACCTCTTTTTATGGTAAAATATGCTAATTGATGGACACTTTGAAAACAATAACTCATCCAAAAATCCTACATTGCAATGAAAGGAATTTGTATATTACAAATATCTGGTTTAAATTGTAGACTGCAGTGTACCTTGATGTATGGGCTATATTTTTTAAATGTTGTTTTTGAAAATTAAGTTTACTCTCTCAAACTGTACTGCCCATATATAGCACCTTTAGCTATTTCCATTTAAATTAGTTAAACATTTTAAAACTGCATCACCCCAGTCACATTTCATGTCTTTAATAGCCACATGTGGCTAGTAGTCACCATTGGACAATTCTTCCATTGCAGAAAGTTCTATTGCTGGCACTTCTCTAAAAAGTTAGATCCCAATGTTATGCTTGAGCTGCATATATGGATGATGATCTGCATGTTAGCAAAACAGAAGGAAATCATCGTCATGTGGTAAAAAGAAAAATCATTCAAGTTTTTCCTAGCAAGATCAGTATGAAAACTGAAAACAACCTAAGTAAGATTACTGAACCTAGAAAGAGTTCAATTAATCATAGAATTGTTGAAAACTATAAATGTTCTCTCATCCATATTAAGTATATAGCCATCTATAGAGTATGGATACAAATTTCTCTCCTTATTAAAAAATCTCTGACTTTATAAGTAAAGAAAGCGAGTGTAGGGAATTGGTAATAATTATGAGGGTTAGTGTATACGTAGAAGGTAGAAAAAGAGCAAGAGATAGAGTGTTTCTCGTCAGACTCAAAAAGTATTGTCAAAGTTGATGCATTTACCATGAAGAGAGCAGGCTGTGCGGGCTCTCCTATCTGTCTCAGAAATGAACCTATGGATGCCCTACTAAGTGTAATGGAGTGTCAGAATTTAATGAGGCACTTGTACCAGGTCTTGGTCAACATGCAGACTAAAAAAGACGTATTTGGGAGGCTTTGGTGGAAAAGAGGAGGTTGTGGAAAGGAGGGGGAATTGTTTTACATTGCATCCGTTGTGTCATTGAAGTATTGAATGACATTGCACTCAAAAGGCAATTGTTCTCAAATAGGAATAAAATGAAAATTTCTTTAAAAAAATTTTTTTGTTTTGTTTTTTCCTCTGTTCCATTTTCTCCCTATCTTTACTGAGGGATAACTGACAAATAAGAATTGTATATAAAGATGTACAACTCGATGTTTTGATATATGTATACATTATGAAGTAATCACCACACTCAAGTGAATTAATATATCCATCACATCACATAATTACCATTGTATTTTTCTTCTTGTGTTTATTTTATTTTTTTATTTTATTTTCATGGTAAGAACACTTAAGGTTTACCCTCTTAGCAAACTTCAGGTATATATTGCATAATACAGTATTGCTAAGTATAGTCATATATGCTGTACATTAGATCTCCAGAACTTATTCATCTTGCATAAATGAAACTTAATTCCCTTTGACCAACTTCTCCCACTTCTCCCTCCCCTGGCCCTTGGCAATGACCATTCTATTCTCTGCTTCTATGAGTTTGACTGCTATTTTGACTCTGTCTTGTTATTGAGAAAATCTACTGACTCTATATCTGATGACTAAGAAATAGTCATTCTTATAGTATTTGGCAGTCACGATTTGAGACTCTTGCAGGGTTCACTACTCAACTTAAAATTACTAACAAAGTGATGGTATTTAAGAGTTAATTTTGAATTTTTTGAAAGTAGTTGGACATTTCTGCTTAAGATATTAGTAATTATTTGAATGTTGAATTTTGACTGCAGTGGGAAACAGTTTGACATATAAAATGCTTGACTTCTTTCTCTTCCTCAAGCAGATAATCACATATATTCATAATGTTTCATTTTATTCCACATATATTCTAAATGCACATTCCTGAGGTAGAAATAGAATTTGCTTTGTTCTGTGCCACATATATTCCCAGCTGTGATGATAAAAGTTATAAATACATATACCACACAGCTAAGACTTGGTTTAAAAAAATTGCTGCATTAAATGGCATGGATCATCAAACAATTCATTTTAATATTGTAACAGTTCTTAGGAGAATTATGCCACAGCAGTAGCCTATAGGTAAAGATGTTAAGAATATGTAAAATACTACTAGTTCGTGCAAACATAATTCTGACCAGTTTATCAAATCATGTTTGTCGTATCTGGAAGAAAAAAATGAACTACAGAAGTTTCCTCCCACTATTAATACTGGCCTAATACCCCCCACACACACACACACAGGGATTTAATAATAGCAGGCCAATGATATCCCCGAAAATAATTCATATTGCCTAGAAAAAGGAAATAAATTATTTCATACATAATGTAGTGGGAAATATCATTTCAGGAGACTTTTTTTTTTTTTTTTTTTTTTTTTTTTTTTTTTTTTTTTTGCGGTATGCGGGCCTCTCACTGTTGTGGCCTCTCCCGTTGCGGAGCACAGGCTCCGGATGCGCAGGCCCAGCGGCCATGGCTCACGGGCCCAGCCGCTCCGCGGTATATGGGATCCTCCCAGACCGGGGCACGAACCCGTATCCCCTGCATCGGCAGGCGGACTCTCAACCACTGCGCCACCAGGGAGGCCCTCAGGAGACTTTTAAGTGACTTCAGTAGATGGAAAAAGTAATGATTCATTTATACCTGTAGTTTAAGTGATAAAAGGGATTTCAAATGAATGTTGACTTTTAAATAGCCCTTTCTAGTGTTTGCTACCCTTTATTTATAGTTACAGCTAATATAAGGAAATAAATAAAAAGACAAGAATAGTAATGGAATGTGTATCAGATGCCCCTAATGTGCTGCCTCAAATCTCTCAGCCTCACTTGGTTTCTTTCTTCTCCTCAGTCACCTCTGTAAAGGCTGACTGTTGTTAATGTTCCTAGTTAAGTCAGCATCAAGAGGGGTGGCTGGCTCTTCCTCTCACTTTCAGAGATATGTGAAGCATGAGGCCACAGGTCATGGTATCTGAATTCTCCAGGGAGAACATAAGGAACCAGCTGATGTAACCTAGAATTGGAGAGGAGTGAAGTTTAACCAGTGAAGGAGAGAAGATGGGAAGGCAATGCAGATAAGTCACTCCCACCCCTTCTCTACTAGCCTGTATAAGGCACAGTGATATCTCACATGGATAAGTGTGTCTATGCTGCAGCGATAACCAATTTGGTTATATTTTGTCTTCTGGGCCTTTCACTCTCATTGTCCTGGGATTGCACCTACTAATTGAGAATTAGAACTTAAAATTGCCTTAAGTAAAGAGCATCCTGGTTGAAGCTTGAGTTCCTTTGCCAGAGGACCCAATCCACAAAATCATCATTTACAGGGATTGTAACTTAAAAGAGTTATTAGAATTGCAGGTTCCAAACATAGAAAGTGTGCCACAGCTTGTTGGCCAGCGTCCATCATAGCCAGTTGGTTTGAATCCCACTCAAAGAATCCTGATTAGTGGGTTAACCAATGCAAATGACCAAGTAGAAAGTTCTTGTAAGTCACATACTATCTCTAATATACAGAGCCCATAATGATGCTGGATGTTCTTTTTGGTGGGAGAAAACACATAGCATTTTTTCTTTGACTACTGAAGAGAATGAACATTATGTATCTGTCCATATAATCCCAAGATATTTTACTTACCTGGCAGTCTTCTGAATTTTGCTGGGGTTTATCAACCATCCTTGCTGGTACAGGTATGATAACACTACAGCCGACTCCAGTGAGACTGAGGTTTCTTACTTGCCAAGCAAGAGCAAAGAGTTCATAAGTGAACAGAATACATACTTATGCTAAATCCTGGCACACTCTCTGATGGCAAATTGCAGGGAGTTTAGTTACTCCTGTCCCACTAGCACTTCTCTTTATGTACTCTTTCTAGCTGGGCAAATTCTTTCTGGAATTTATGGGACTGGGAGGCATAAGTATAAAACACATCAATCCCTACTGCCTGTTCAGATGTGAAAATGGCAACAGTACATTGAATTGGCTGAAAGGGCTCCTCCATAAGATCAGTTTGGCTTCTGTGAACATTGGCCAAACTCTAATAGCTCAGTCCAAGTATCCCATTCTCCCTGAAGCTTAGTAGGGAGGTGACTTGGGTGTTTATAGCCAACAGAACAATAGAAGTTTGAGTCTCTCTATTCTCTGAAATTCCCTAGCATATTTGGATGGTTACATATGACCCTAAATCTCTCTTGGAGACAGAGAGACCTCAGATCCACCCCTAAGAGTCTTTTACCGTAAAGCAGCTGAATTTAGAGTAAGGAGGGCCTGAGCATCAGGGTACACAAAGGGAGAGACTGGTTTCTTGCCATGAAGCAAGTTTACTTTCCTTTTCAAGCAGTTCAGCAACTGCTTGCAGGTCAACAAAAGGATTTTCTTATGTGTTCAATTTTCTGAAAGCCATATATCCAGTGGCAAGATCATCACTACTGGCTTGATTTATTTTCTCTTTGGGGACCCACTGACTCTGCAGTCACAGCCATATTGTTTCTAAATAGGGCCGTAGGGTTTGCACCCATTACTGACACAGGCTTGTCTTGACAGTAGAGACATTTCTTCAGGAATTTACTTTAGTTGGAAGCATTTGTTGCCTAATTGTAACGATAACATCTCTTAGGCTTTAGTATCAAATTTTAATACAAGAACTATAGGAGTTCTCCAGGAAAGTGTGGATGATTGCATATTTATCAAGATTTGGGTCAATTTCTCGTTCTCCAGTGGGTCACATTTGGTAGCACTGTAAGCACAATATGAATTTTAACCAACGCCTAATCTATGGTTTAGCATGGGAATTTGTCTGTTTTGGAAAAATCTGAGAGGCCAAATCTCCCTTATAGAAACCAGGGCACACTGCAAACAAACAAACAAACAAAACAAAACAACACATACACACAAAAAAACTGAGATGTTTTCTCTTGTCTCTGAATCCATCTAAAATTGGCATAATAGACTGTAGAATGGCTCTGAGCCATAAAACAGCACAGCTGTAGACATTGATCCTTAACAAGCGTTGTGCTCTCCAACGCTTATTTTCCAGTTGACCCAAAGTTCTAATGAGTCACCTTTTTTCTGCACATAGTGGTCACAAACTTCCCTTATTTCATTCTCAGTGTAGGTACACATCTGTGTAACTGTTTTTTGAAATGGGAGTGAACCCTCTGAACACTCAGGATGAATCTTAGACAAGACCTAAGGATGACTACCAGATTGGTGAGGAAGACCCCTTTTCCCTACTCAATGAAGAGTTAGCAGAAAGAGGGCATCATGAAAAAACTGTTTCCTGGTATTTGGCCTGTAACCACCAACCTGTATATCCTCATTGATAGGTAATAAAATGGAGGTCCATTAATTATCCAGCTGACCATACAATTTGATCAACATGTTTACTACTTACTCCTTTGGCTTTACCTCAAATCCTGTCAATCATTCCGTAAGACCCTCAACCTTCCTATTCCACCAAGCTATTACTCTGTCATCATCCCATCCTCATTGCCAAAACTGTCAAGAAATGTAAGTAGATTTTATGCTACTTGTATGCTAACAAGTTAGCGTCATACTTACTGGTAGTAGACATGCAGCTCCTTGGGTCAGAGACAAAAACTTAATTACAGCACAGCAAGCAGTAACATATCACATCAGGTCTCCTTGCCCCCAAATCCCACGAGGGTGTTTTGTTTTGTTTTTTTAAAATATTTGTGTTTCTTCTTTTGTATTTTTAAGATTTATTTATTTATTTATTTTTGGCTGTGTTGGATCTTCGTTGCTGCACGTGGGTTTTTACTAGTTGTGGCGAGTGGGGGCTACTCTTTGTTGTGGTGCATGGGTTTCTCATTGCTGTGGCTTCTCTTTGTTGTGGAGCACGGGCTCTAGGCACGTGGGCATCAGTAGTTGTGGCACATGGGCTCAGTAGTGGCTCGCGGGCTCTAGAGTGCAGGCTCAGTAGTTGTGGCGCACGGGCTTAGTTGCTCTGTGGCATGTGGGATCTTCCCAGACCAGGACTCGAACTCGTGTCCCCTGCATTGGCAGGTGGATTCTTAACCACTGCGCCACCAGGGAAGTCCCATGAGGGTGTTTTGATAAACCCAGATAGATAGCTGCCAAGCAGCTACAGGTAAGGCAGCTTGGCCTAGGGAACCCAAATCTTTTATTATGGGCAACAAGGATCCCTGTCCTTTGTTCTGAGGCAGTCACTATCCTTATCTTCCGTGACTGTTCACTCTGTAAGCATTCCTGAAAAGATTGCACAGAACAAAGGACTGTTATTATTCTGCTTAAAAGAGAACCATAGAGATCTGTCTCATAATGAAACTTGTCTTAACAATATGTGGTATATCATAATGAACATATTATATTGTCTGAGAAGAATGTTTTTGTTTAAGTTGTTTGGTGTAGTGTTAGGTGAAGATAAATTAGGATAAATTGTTTGATAAGGATGTCCATATATTCAGTGACAATGATTTTTTTTGTCTATTCTATCAATCAGGGCTGCAAAATGTCCAGTTATGATAATACAATAGTCTGTTCTCCCTTTTGTTCTATTAATCTTTGTGATGTGTGATTTGGAACTTTGGTATTAGGCACATAAACAATTTTATTATTGTGTTATCTTCCCAATGAATTGATTCTTTATTAAAATAAAATGTCTCTTATTATTTCTGGCAATACTCATTATATTGAAATCTAATTTTATCAAATATCAGTATAGCCATTCCAGCCATCTTATTATTTGCATGATGAATCTTTTCCAATCTATTTACTTTCAATTTATCTTTGATTTTTTTTTTTTTTTTTTTTTTTTTTTTTCTTTTTGCGGTATGCGGGCCTCTCACTGTTGTGGCCTCTCCCGTTGCGGAGCACAGGCTCCGGATGCGCAGGCCCAGCGGCCATGGCTCACGGGCCCAGCCGCTCCGCGGCATATGGGATCCTCCCAGACCGGGGCACGAACCCGTATCCCCTGCATCGGCAGGCGGACTCTCAACCACTGCGCCACCAGGGAGGCCCTATCTTTGATTTTTATATTTAAAGTGTATCTCATATGGACAGCATAAAATTGGTTTTTGCACTTTTGTCTATTTTGACAACCTCTGTTTTTCAATTAGAAAGTTTAGCATATTAACTTTTGATGTAATGATTATAATGTAATTATATTATAATAATTGATTTGTATCATAGTTTTGATTCTGTGATCAAAATCACAGATTTCTTTTATAGTAATCAATAGTGTGATTCTAAAATATCTATGAAAATTAAAGGAACTAGCATGGACAAAATAAGTTGTGAAAGAAGATAGAAGTTGTAGAGCATACATTATCTGATATGAAGACTTACTGTAAACTTTCAGTGATCAGGACAGTATGCCATTGGTGAAAGTATAAACACAAGGAATAATGGAATTCAAATGAGAGTTCAAGAATAGGCACGCACATATATGGCCATTTGAGTTTCACAAATATGTGAAAATAATTTAATGAAGACAGGATATTTTTTCAACAAATTATGTTTTACTATTTAAAAATTCACATGCCTTAAAAAATGGAATAAAAAAGAAAACATTGACCAATACTTCATGTTATACATCATGTATAGAAGATAACTCAAATGGATATAAGTCAAAATGTAAAACTTAAAATAATAAAACATCTGGAAGGAAACCTAAGAGAAAAATCTTTAACCTTTGTGACAGTTAGCTCAAGATTTCTTACATATAACCAGTAGCATGTATCATAAATGAAAAATGATAAATTGGACTTCGTTGTAATTAAGAACTGCTCTTCAAAAATATTGTTAAAAAAATGAAATTCAAGTCTCAGATTAGGAGAAAAATTTGCATATTTCATATATATATATAAATAACATATCCAGAAGATATTTAAAAATTTCAAAATGTAATAATAAAAACACAAACTACCTAATTTTTGAAAAGTCAAATTGTTAGAACAGACAGTTCACCAAAAAAGATATATATGTGGAAAATGAGTTCTTGTAAAGGTGCTCAATATTATTAGTCATTAGGGAAATGCAAGCTAACACCACAATGAAATAGCACTACACACCTATTAGAGTTGCTAAATAAGGATATCATCATCATTAGTATGATAAAGCTAACAATGCGAAGTTCTGGAAAGAAAGCAGAGCAACTAGAAATCTAATAAATTGCTAGAGAATGCAAAATGACACAGGCAATTTAGCCAACCAGTGGTCAGTTTTTAAAGTTAACATACACACTTCGTATGTCCCAGCAACCCAAAACCTAAGTTTTGCCCCCAAAATGAAAGTGTATCTTAATGCAAATGGCTATTTATAAATGTTTATGATGACTTTTTACATAAACTTCCAAGTATGGAAATAACCCAAAAATGCTTCAACTGGTGAATGGATAAAAATATAGGACATATTCATACAACAGAATACTACTTACTGATCAATAAAAATAAACACTCTACTGATTCACACAACACAGATGAATTTTAAATGCATTGTTCATTTACATGCTAAGTGAAAGAAGTCAGACTCAAAGGGCTGTGCACTGTTTGATTCCATTTCTTAGAGGGAAAGGAGATAAACAATTAAGTAACTAATGTATACTTGGTAAAAATAGAGAATAAATGATACGAATGTTAAAAAGAAAAAAAAAATAGGTTGGGGATAAGGGATGTTGGATGATAGAGTCAAATTTAAAATGGGTTAGCACCGAAGGTTTCACTAAACCTTTACTCAACATTTACTCAAAAATGTTGCTTTGAGTAAAGATCTGTAGGAGGTGAGGGGACAAAATAACAATGTCAAAAATAACAATGCCATGTACAAAGGGTCAATCTAGGATTATATTCAATGTTTTGTGGTAGCACAGGGCAGGTCACTATGTCTCTGATGAGTATTGAAACATATATGCATAGTCAGTTCTCTTTAAGAAACATTATAATTATATATAAAATAATTTTCATGTTAATAAGAAGGGACTCTATGCTATTCATAGACCCACTATATAGCAGGGAACTATACTCAATATCTTGTATTAACCTATAATGGAAAATAATCTGAAAAAGAATTTGTGTGTGTGTGTGTATATATATATATATATATATATATATATATATACGTAAACACTGAACTACTTTGCTACACTTGAAACTAACACAATATTGTAAATTAACTTCACTAAAAAAATGTAAAAAAAAAAAGGGACTCTAGTCAGAAATTTCAACAGTTATGAGGACACAAAGATGAAAGTTCTGCTGTATATGTGGCATTGCATGTGTATTCATTTGGGGGAGGCGTATGAGGGTATAACAGGCAACTGAAGGAAATGATGAGACTGAAATAAGGAAGCTAATCTTTTAAAATTCAGTATTATTCTGTAGAAAGAAAGAAAGGAATTAATTTAAAGTTTACAAGAAGACAAGTGGCATAATAGATTTAAACACTTTTATTGCACCTTTATTAACACTGTCATCTGAAGTCCTCTGACAGTGAAGTCCTCTGACAGCAGGAAATCACAAAAATTGAATGAAGTAAGCAGACAGTAAAAACATTAAGTAGCACTGGAACCACATGACAAATCAGTGTTAACTAGAGATGATTTTCAGTGGTACACTATGAAACCTTCTTATTACCTGTGTTCTCACCTTCAAGATTTTGTAAAAATGAGAATATATTTTCAGTATACAGTGTAATGAAAGCTTTATCCCACTTTCCTATGGCATATTTTACTTTTTCTCTAGTTTTGCTCAAAACTATTATACTGAAACATTTTAATGTGCATTTTTCTGATTTTGTTTGATACATGTTTATTGTAAAAAAAAATTCACATGAAAGAAAAATGAAACAAGGTTATCACCACTATTAGTACTTTGTTTTATTTAGTTTCAGGTTGTTTTTCCTATTTGTGTGGCTTTTATGTGAATAGAAGTAAAGCCATCTTTAATGGACAGTTTTGTAACTTGCCCTGTATTCACTGAAATTTTTATCAGGAATATTCTACTTTGTCATTCAAAACTGTTGGAGACTTGTGGTTTCAGCTTCCACATGTAAAGAATTTGGAAATAATTGTACCCATCTTCACAACAAGAAAACATGCTCCTGGAGAATTGAATTGAGTTAGCTACAATATAGAAATTAGAAAAATAGCTTGAGATTAAACTGAAACATTCAGTTACATAATATTATGGAAATAAGTGACAGATTTAAAAAATGACTTTTTCGGGCTTCCCTGGTGGTGCAGTGGTTGAGAGTCCCCCTGCTGATGCAGGGGACATGGGTTCGTGCCCCGGTCCGGGAAGATCCCACATGCCACGGAGCGGCTGGGCCCATGAGCCATGCCCGCTGAGCCTGCGCATCCGGAGCCTGTGCTCCGCAACGGGAGAGGCCACAACAGTGAGAGGCCCGCGTACCCCACACACACTCACACAAAAAAGACTTTTTATGTAGGTTTCAGGATTCATATACTGTTTTTGAAAAAGGATATGGCATGACACCTGTGCCTTTTCAGAAAAAAAGTTTCTGGGAACTAGGAATCCATTGTAGAGTCTTGGCAAATGTTAGATACTTAAATATTTGTTAATGCGATAGAATAATGAAAGCCAGAGGTGCTAAGGGGATCTTACATTGCTATGCCCTTTATCCTTTTTTTCAAATTCTTTCATGAGCAAGTTGATGATACTAGATAGATGGTAGTGTCTTTTTTTTTTTTAAGAGTTTTCTGGACTTAATTTTTTCTTTGTAACATCTTTATTGGAGTATAATTGCTTTACAGTGGTTTGTTAGTTTCTGCTTTATAACAAAGTGAATCAGCTATATATAGAGGGAGGAGATATGGGGTAAATGTCTTTGACCTGGAGATGAAAGCATAAAAACACTTGATCTCATTTATTCAAAGATGAACATTTTTTTCCACATTTTACTATCCCAACTTGAGATTTGTCTTATAATCAATACCAGCTTAAACTCATGGTTTGTCAGTCAGCAATATGATGTTCTTTTCATTTCCTATGTGTGTGGTCAAAGTTGATGCTATCATTTAAACTATATGTTGAGATATATATGTCTCAACATGTAAATAAGAGTATCTCTCTCTCTCTCTCTACATATATATAAAATATGTGTGTGTATGTGTATATATATATATATATGCATAGATACAGGAGAGGGCGAGAGAGATTCATTGTTGTTTAAAATATCTTCAAGGGACTTCCCTGGTGGCCCAGTGGTTAAGAATCTGCCTGCCAATGCAGGGGACACGGGTTCGATCCTTGGTCTGGGAAGATCCCACATGCCCAGTAGCAACTAAGCCTGTGCGTCACAACTACTGAGCCTGCACTCTAGAGCCTGCGAGCCTCAACTACTGAAGCCCACGTGCCTAGAGCTGGTGCTCCGCAACAAAGAGAAGCCACCGCAATGAGAAGCCCGCGCACTGCAGCAAAGAGTAGCCCCCGCTCACCACAACTAGAGAAAGCCTGTGTGCAGCAATGAAGACCCAACACAGCGAAAAATAAAGTTTAAAAATAAATAAATAAAATATCTTCAAAAACATTATAAACATTCAGCAGTTAAACAAAGTAATTTGCATTTAGCAAAACAAAACTAGAGCAGCACAATAAATGATAAAAATCAGTGTGTAAAAGAATACACAGAGGTTCTTCCCTGGTGGCACAGTGGTTGAGAGTCCGCCTGCCGATGCAGGGGACATGGGCTTGTGCCCTGGTCCAGGAAGATCCCACATGTCGCGGAGCGGCTGGGCCCGTGAGCCATGGCCGCTGAGCCTGCGCCTCCAGAGCCTGTGCTCCGCAGCGGGAGAGGCCACAACAGTGAGAGGCCCGCGTACTGCAAAAAAAAAAAAAAAAGAATACACAGAGTGTTTTTACAATAGGAATAAAATAGAAAGTTGAAGTGACATGGGTACTTTCTTTCACAGCTTAATTAACAATACTTTTACTTTCAATGTATGAAATATTAGTAATATTTTAATTAATGGCATGTTAAATTCAATGAAATATAGAAATTAGATATAAATCCATGTTTAGAATGTAATAATTTCCTCAGGTGGTGATAACCTCTCTGACCTTCAGTTTGTCATCTGCTAAAAAAAAACATAATAGCATTTTACTGACAGTATTTTTATAAGAGTTTGTGGGATGGTATATAGGAATATGCTTTGTAAATGTCTAGTTACTTGGTGGGTGTAATGAATTATTTCCTGTAATTAAAGCATAAGATAAGATTATCAGAATTAGAAATAAAAATTTAATGAGTACGGGAACATGACATTTTACCAGCTAGAAACCTCTTGAAATTGTCATTCAAGGAATTAATGAAAACAGTGTAGAGCTGAGGCTGTATAATAGGTAATTCAATGGAATGCAGAATACAACCCATAAGGAGAACATAAAATATGTAATATATGATCAGAGAGGTATCATTAAATAATGATGGAAGTAATATCTGTGAAAGTACTGGGATAAACTCTCCATTTTTAAAGAATAAATTGATTTAAAATTATTTCCTGAAATAAATTTAAATAAAGAATAAGTTTAAATATATCAAACCTCCACTTAAAATTTCCCAATTTATAATATATAATTTATAATATTTTTCTTAAATTTAAAATGTAGGAACATTAGTTGAAATCATCGAATATAAAATTTTGGGAAGCAGAAATGACGTTTCTTAGAGAATTAAATATATTTTCCTCTCTTTACTAACATTTCGTTCTCTTGTTTCAAAGTTAGATACAAAAGTATACAAATGTAGAATTGAATGAGAATGCCACCACCACCAACAGGCATTGCTGCTTTATTTCTGGTGAATATGTTTTCCAGAGTTCTTGGAATACATATATACTTATTTTAAACATAAATAATATCAAACCCTGTTTTTTTAATCCTGCTTTTTGCATGCATCACGATTTTCTGTCCATCAACACAATAAAAAATATTCATGACAATTATGGGTGGCTTTACAATATTCAATCATATGAATGGAATATAATTTATGTAAACATTATGCAATTGTGAACATTTAACTTATCTCTAACTTTAGCACATTATGAAGAGTGATTCAATATATGTTCTATTGCATAATATTTGGATAATAGGAATAAAATACTACAAATTAAGTCTTGATTTACAACCCTAATTGTTGTCATTATTTACATATCTAACTACATTATGTGAGGATAACTCTGATCCCACACTCAACCAGTATGAAAAAATTCAGATTTTTAATTTGAAAGTATTGTGGATAAATCAAAGATAGGTTATTCTTATTTTAATTTCCATTTTAATCATTAATAGACCTGGATGTTATATTTTATTGAACATTTCTATATTTTATTTTACGAATGGACACTTGCCATCTGAAAACTATTGTGCAATACCTAGAAAATCCCAAATTCTAACCATATATATCTCTAAGATGGTATATAATAGTATATGACTCATAAGGATGTTGAGGCAAATGAATGAGTTTTTGTATATAAAGTAGTTGGGATAGAGTCTGGCATATAATAAATGTACATCAAACATTAGCTATGATTACTTTTATAGTTATTTTTAATAAGAGTACTATTACTAATATTGACAATAATATTAATATAGAGTAGCTGTCATGATATAATACTAATTTAAAAATGTATAACAATATATATGATTCCATGTATTCATTAACCTACAACTCTATGTAAATAATACATGGTTGCATGTCTTATTTTTGTTATACGTATTTTACTTCCCTGCAGCAACTATCTATTAATTGTCTCGTATATAGAAAATATTATTTTAAGAAGATAAGTATAGGAGAAGTCCCAATTTCCCTGTAAATCCTGTCAGATATGCCTGAGTATATTTAAGTAGCTAATGCAGAGATCCTGATGTGGGTTTGTTTCCATATGGGCTCACTAGATCATCCTTGGAGAGAACTGAAAAAAGATGACATTGGTAAGCATGGTTTCATAGCAAAGCCTCAGTCCTCTGCAGAGAGAGGTAATTCTGACAAAGTTGTGTACGTAATAAGATTGACCCCTGAGAAACTCATGTACCCTGGGGGAAAAAAGGTTTGCAAGAAGAGCATGAAGGAGATATTATCGAACAAACGCTTCTGCACCTGTGCTTGTGTGTGTCATTGAGTACTAAAAGTAGCAGTCATCAGGGAGGACAGCTAATCTATCACACTAATCTATCACCCTTATAACTCAGATGTCAGTTTGGGGAAGACATTTTAGTCCCAGAGGGTGGCTATCTGGAGGCACCTGCATAGGCAAAGTACCTCTCTCTGCATCGAGAGAGTGACAGAGTACTCCTCACAGGCGCCATGAGACATTTAGAATATAATTCAAAGAAAAGGCAAAGTAGAGAAGGAAATATGTGTAGTGAACACACCTGAAATAAAATTTGAGGACTCCAAGGAACAATTACAACGTTAACTGCAGTGCATTTGAAGGTATTTCCCGAACGCTAGAGGCAAGAACCAGCTAGATGAATCTATTTTTGTAATCAGTAGATTTCATCACAAGCAAGCAAATTCTGGAAAATCTTTGAAAAACAATTTGAGTCTGGTGATATGAATCAAACTTCAAGTGTTAATGTGTGGATAAAGTTAGAATAAAAACGCTGTCCTCCCCACTTTGAATAAAGCAAGAAACCTACAATCAGAGTCAAGAATCAGTCAAGACCAGAAATGGAGCCACAGGATAATGCATAAGAAGCAAAAATGATAGATGCAGGATATCACTCATCACCTGACAATCAATGAAGAATAAATTGTCATCTGTGTCAAAAGACTGCTTTTATTGATCAACCAACCCTTGTCAGCATGTTGAGTTATGTATAATGTCAGTCACTGCTGTTCTTTTGCCAGACTGCCTGCCCACCTGCTTCCAAGGGATGTCAGAGAAAACAACTTACTTCACTTTACACAGTGATGGATAGGGTACAGAAACTGCAAGGCCTAACAGGCTTGGGTGGCACCACTGGGGACTGGGAATAGCATGTTGTGTAATCCCATCTAGCAACATGTAGCTAAAATGAAAAAGCATTATACCTTGCACATGCTTAAGAGACATAGAGGAACATTTATTGCAATTTTAAAAGTAATGGGTTTGTTCATGTCCCTGATCTCATGGAGGCAAACCTAAGAACAAATAATTCTTTACTTATTTTCCTCAACAAATTTAATCTTACTACACCTTTGTTGTCTTCATCATGTAAGAGCAAAAATATCACTTATAATCTAAACACCAGTTTTCTCTTTTACATATTTTTTTCTGATTTTATCAGTTAGACACAATCTAACATCATTTTCCAAAGAGTTAACAAATCATTCAAACACAATTTGCCTCTGTTTTTGTAATTGCATATTTACTTACTATATAACATGTTTTAGAAAACCTACACACATACATAAGCAAATAAAAAACGCACTCTCTAATACAGGCATATACACACATATATGCATAATTTTCTATTTCAGCTCTCTATCTGACCAGTATAGTCCAGGTTTCACATTTTGAACTATTAGAAATCTGTGTTGTATTTAACTGTTGAGCAGTATGAACCTTATCCCTCAATACCTTTTTAAAAATGTTTTGACATTTTTTTATGTATCTTCTTTTTTTTTTTTTTTTTTTTTTTTGCTGTACGCGGGCCTCTCACTGTTGTGGCCTCTCCCGTTGCGGAGCACAGGCTCCGGACGCGCAGGCTCAGCGGCCATGGCTCACGGGCCCAGCCGCTCTGCGGCATGTCGGATCTTCCCGGACCGGGGCACGAACCCGTGTCCCCTGCATCGGCAGGTGGACTCTCAACCACTGTGCCACTAGGGAAGCCCTATGTATCTTCTTAATATCAAGTTCCAAAGTTTTTTAAAAAATTTCTCTTGGAATTACATTTTTTATATGTTTATATTATATGTATAATTTTATTGATATTTTATTATATTTGTCCTTAATCAAGAACAGCCTTCTTTATTCAATTTTTTAATTCTCTTCACTATGTCAGTAATATATCAGTAACTATAGTGTAATGTATGCATATATATTTTATATTTTTCTTGTCATTATGAATGTGGTCTCATTTTTCTATTTCCATTTCTTAGGGGGCACTGCAAATATATAAGATGTTTATAAGTTTTTCTATATTTACCTATTAAGTAATTAAATGATCTCTCACACCTTAAATGACTTTTTTCCCAGCTGATTTTCTTACATTTCCTAGGTAATCATGTTATGTGCAAAACTTGTAATTTATTTTTAGTCATAAATTCAGACTTCTAATATAAGGAGTACATTAGCTAGAACTACCAATGTCTATAATTATTTATTGAATAATGATCAACGTTAAATTATAGTATGTGGAGGGGTAAAATTTTTCCTAAACTTAATAAGTTTCTCTAGTGCTGTGTAGATTTATTTTTACTATGTACAATTATATTTATGCAGTTATTATGAATACACACATAAAATCAGGGATAGATGCTAAAATTCTTACTCTGTATATTTGTTTCACTTAGTATGTATTTTATTAATGTTCTATAATAGGTATTCCTTTTTTTAAAATTTATTTATTTTTGTCTGGGTTGGGTCTTCATTGCTGCACACAGGCTTTCTCTAGTTGTGGCGAGCGGGGGCTACTCTTCGTTGCAGTGCGCAGGCTTCTCATTACGGTGGCTTCTCTTTGTTGTGGAGCACGGGCTCTAGGAACACGGGCTTCAGTAGTTGTGTTAAATGGGCTCAGTAGTTGTAGCTCATGGGCTCTAGAGCACAGGCTCAGTAGCTGTGGCGCACAGGCTTAGTTGCTTCATGGCACATAGGATCTTCCCGGACCAGGGCCCCAACCCGTGTCCCATGCATTGGCAAGCGGATTCTTAACCACTGTGCCACCAGGAAAGTCCCGGTATTCCTTTTAATAACTCTTATCTGTTTTAATGAATTGTGATGAATTTCTCTTCACTATAATCTCATCTTTTCAGAAAATTGTTGTGTTTCACCCCGCTCTTCTGAAACTCAAAGATTAGGTTTAAGGGATTAGTAGTCTGAGGCCATAAGAAGAGAGGGAGGATGGCGTGAAAGGAAGTACTTAAGGGTAACCCTGTGAAGAACCTGAGCTCTGCTCTTCTACGGGGATATTTTAAATAAGTTGCTTATGTATTTACATCTCCCAGAGGGAGTGTATTTTTACTTCAGGGAGGTGGATATGCCTGAGTGTCATATTGTGCACCCCTAATCATGTGTGCAATTCAAGGGCTTAGGCTTCTTCTGAGAAAAAAATTGGCCCTAGTTGTTTACATCTGTCATTGCACCTCTTTCTTCCCAGCAGTCACATATTTCTTACTAATTCTAAAGAGGGAAAAAAATGAAGATATGCTGAAACTGCAGTTTCTAAGCTCTTATTTGGCTGAAGTGTTATTTAGCATAGTGATGTTTTTTCATTTGTCAGTTACATGTGCATGTATAATATGAATTGCCAGCTTTATCATATTATGACCATAGATGTGAGCAGTTATCTATATACCTTTATAGGTTTAGTGAATTTTACTTCAGAGGGGGCATAGAAACGTTATAAGCATATGTAACTTAAATAACCACCTGGACAGAAGCATTTTGTCTTTGCAGTACAACGTTTCCTTCTAATTTTTTAAAAATTTGCATACCATTTGAAGGCATCATTCTGTCTTCATCACAGCCCTTGTAGTTTCTATTTCTTTATGCAAGATCATTTTACACATCTACTTTACCTGTTTAGTCCCAGAGTTCATGGGGATTTATCACATCTGTTCTAGATATTATTTTTATTTACTCCTTCATTTGTTCTGATGGAAGTCATATTGTTAAAGAATGGCACCATTGTATTCCTGTCAGTTTTTCCTTTGGTCCCTAAATATTCACTCCGTATATTTTGTGTTCTTACTGTTTAAAGATTTATGTTCAATTGAGGTTCAGTATGCCTTAGATATTTTATCAAAATGGCCTTAGTTCCATTGTGTATTGTTTTTTCTTGAAATGTACTGTTACCTATTAATATTTGAAATACTGAATTGATTTTAATTATATACTTCACAATTTTTACAGTAAAACCTTCCGAGTTACCTAGTGAAGGCTTGTTTTTATAGACTATTTTTTTGTTTAGATTTTTACTTACAACTTAAATATCTTAACTATTTAATATGGAAATCGGTTGCTATGTCTGATGCAGTGGTTCTACAGTGTTAGTCTTTTAAGTTCCCCCAGGGATATTTAGCAGGTACACTTCCAGTCTTGAATTCTTTTTTTTTGCGGTATGCAGGTCTCTCACTGTTGTGGCCTCTCCCGTTGCGGAGCACAGGCTC
Source organism: Mesoplodon mirus (assembly GCF_964341445.2). Taxonomy (NCBI): domain Eukaryota; kingdom Metazoa; phylum Chordata; class Mammalia; order Artiodactyla; family Ziphiidae; genus Mesoplodon; species Mesoplodon mirus. Next base: position 28,861,395 of record NC_138976.1, on the reverse strand, counting down.
TGGATGCGCAGGCTCAGCGGCCATGGCTCACAGGCCCAGCCGCTCCGCGGCATGTGAGATCTTCCCGGACCGGGGCACGAACACGTGTCCCCTGCATCCGCAGGCAGACTCCCAACCACTGCGCCACCAGGGAAGCCCCAGTCTTGAATTCTTAAATGGAGTTTTTCTTTATTTTCTTTTATTATTTTTTCTTCCTGGTTTATCTGTCTTGTTTTTTTAGCTCTTGATACCTGTTTCACAGAGTTTACAATTTTTTTTTTCTTTTGAGAATTATATAAAACTGTCTAAGCATTTGAATAGTATGAGATTTTTTTTAAACTATCAAACTATGCATTTTGCATAATGGAGGTTTGTTTTAGAAAACCTACACACATAGATAAGCAAATAAAAAACGCACTCTCTAATACAGGCATATACACACATATATGCATAATTTTCTATTTCAGTTCTCTTCTCTATCTGACCAGTATAGTCCAGGTTTCACATTTTGAACTATTAGAAATCTGTGTTGTATTTAACTGTTGAGCAGTATGAACCTTATCCCTCAATACCTTTTAAAAAATGTTTTGACATTTTTTTATGTACCTTCTTTTTTTAATTGAACTATAGCTAACTTACAGTGTTGTGTTAGTTTGAGATGTACAAAGTAGTTACATAGTTCCTTCTGTTATACAGTAGGTCCTTGTTGTTGATCTGTTTTATACATTGAAGTGTGTATCTGTTAATCCCAAACTCCTAATTTTTATCCCTCCCCACCTTTCTCCTTCGGTAACCGTAAATTTGATTTCAATATCTGTGAGTCTATTTCTGTTTTATAAATTATTTCATTTGTATCATTCTTTTTAGATTCCATATATAAGAGATATTATTTGATATTTTTCTTTCTCTGTCTGATTTACTTCATTTAGTATGATAATCTCTAGGTCCATCCATGTTGCCGCAAATGGCATTATTTCATTCTTTTATTATGGCCAAGTGATATTCCATTGTATATACACCACATATTCTTTATCCATTCATCTGTCAATGGACATTTAGGTTGCTTCCTTGTCTTGGACATAGTAAATAGTGCTACCATGAACAATGGGGTGCACGTATCTTTTTAAATTAGAGTTTTTGTCTTTTTGCAATGTATTCCCAGGAGTGGGATTGCTGGATCATATGGTAACTCTGTTTTTAGGTTTTTAAGGAACCTCCATACTGTTCTCCATAGTGGCTGCACCAATTTACATTCCCACCAGTAGTGAACGAGGTTTCCCTTTTCTCCACAACCTGTCTAGCATTTATTATTTGTAGACTTAATGATGGCTATTCTGACCTGTGTGTGGTGAGACTTAATATTGAGCATCTTTTCATGTGCCTGTTGGCAATCTGTATGTCTTCTTCAGAGATTTGTCTATTTAGGTCTTGTGCCCACTTTTTGATAGGGTTGTTTGTTTTTTGATATTGAGCTATATGAGCTGTTTGTATATTTTGAAAATTGACCCCTTGTCAGTCACATCATTTGCAAATATTTTCTCCCATTCTGTAGTTTGTCTTTTTGTTTTGTTTATGGTTTCTTTTGCTGTGCAAAAGCTTTTAAGTTTAACTGGGTCCCATTTCTTTCTTTCTTTCTTTTTAAAATATAAATCTGATTCTTTCTTTCTTTCTTTCTTTCTTTCTTTCTTTTTGGCTGTGTTGGGTCTTCATTTCTGTGCGTGGGCTTTCTCTAGTTGCGGCAAGTGGGGGCCGCTTTTCATCGCGGTGCGTGGGCCTCTCACTGTTGCGGCCTCTCTTGTTGTGGAGCACAGGCTCCAGATGCGAAGGCTCAGTAGTTGTGGCTCACAGGCTTCATTGCTCCGTGGCATGTAGGATCTTCCCAGACCAGGACTCAAACCCTGGAAAGACATAAATGGATAAACAGAGTAGATCTATTATCAACCACCCGAATTCTCACATTGTGATACCATATCTAATTATCTTGAATTGGGAAACTAAGGCTTGATTTTTGTCAGGTAGATATAATTCAACAATTTTTCCAGACGGTCAGAGGTCATCCTGCAGATGGGAGTCTCTTCATTGCAGTTGATAGTATGCAACTTGTTAAGAAACAACTTGTGATCAGCTTTTATTATGACATTGAGATAATAAAAAAATGGTACCAAATCTTTGGCACTTGCCTTCCTATTGATAATATTTTCCCTGACATTTGAGAGCATATTGAGTAGTGAGCTTTGGACAATGAAACATCTTATGACCCATGAGAAATTAAGACATCTTTTTGTGTATCTATGATTGTACCCTCAGACTTCCTGATGCATTTGTTACTGTTATTGTTGATATTGTTGCTGCTTTTTGTGAGATTTTTTGATTTCATAATGCTAGTGGTCTTTTTTTTAATGTTTTAATTTATTTTTGGCTGCTTTGGGTCTTTGTTACTGTGTGCAGGCTTTCTCTAGTTGGGGCGAGCTGGGACTGCTCGTTGTTGTGGTGCACAGGCTTCTCATTGGGGTGGCTTCTCTTGTTGCGGAGCACAGGCTCTAGGCATGCGGGCTTCAGTAGTTGTGGCACTGGGCTCAGTAGTTGTGGCTCATGGTCTCTAGAGTGCAGGCTCAGTAGTTGTGGCACATGGGCCCAGTCGCTCTGTGGCATGTGGTATGCTCCCAGACCAGGGCTCAAACCCGTGTCCCCTGCATTGGCAGGCAGACTCCTAACCGTTGCGCCACCAGGAAAGTCCCAGTGCTAGTGGTCTTATAGATAACTTGTTAAGTTATGCAGTCAAGAGTGGATTTTTGTGTTCTTTTGCTATTCTTTATTCTTTCTATTTTCAATCATGAGAATGTATTTCTTTAATAATGAAAAATATTAAAATAATATTTTAACATGATATGATTACATAATGATAATGAAAGAGTGCACAATTTGGATTTAAAGAAACTGAATCTGGGTCCGAGGCTTAGAGTGGTATCATTTTTTTAGTAAAGTTATTTAATTTCTCTGAGACTCAATTTCTTGATCCTCAGGGTAGAGAAAATGATGCCTAAATACAAGTTTTGTTGAAAAATTAAAGGCACTGTTTATTTCTGTCTAGTAAGTAAATGACATACAATAAATGTAGTCATCATTATGATGAAGATATTTCACATTAAGTGACTCAAGTGTCAGATATCATAAAACAGTCCTCAGAAAGTCTGAGTATCTCCCTTTCCCTATGACATATATAGAAAATGACCTCAGGCCCCTTTGGAAAAGAACCAGGGAAATATTTTATATTTATATATTGTAATCTTTAGAAAGATCTATTGCTACAAACTATTATAATAGACTCCCCTTTGTAGAGAGAGTTGAGTGCCCATATCCAGTCTTATATTCTGTTCTCACAGACCAAAACTCTCAAGATCCACTTTCATACATGTTCCCCCTGGTTTTTACAATTCCTTTGGCACATAGGCTGAGAAGAGACCTGTTCTTGATAATCAGCCTAGGGGCCATGAGTGTAACGAGAGCAGATCTTAAGGGGAATCAACTTTCTATGATGAGGTGTTTTCCTCAGGTGAGTTCATTGCACGGTTATCCTGGAGGTTTCTTTTCACAGGGCAGTCTGGAGGCACAGTATTCTTAGGTTCATCTATCCAAATGTCCCCATATGTTTCTCAGGACCCTACAGTTTTCTGACATTGTTCTTATTTGAAGATATGACATCATGAAAATTAGAACTTAGTCATAATTTTGAATCTAGGCTTCCCTGTGTCTGCCAGTGTCTCTGTGCATTGCATTCGTTGTTGGCTTCCCTGACCATATCATTATAGTTTTCAAGGTTATCAGTGGATTTAAAAGAAATAAAACTACCCCAATCTAACAATTACTATAATTTTCCAAGTACCATTTAATGTCATAGCCATCATACTTCTGTTTCTTACGTTCCATCTACTTCATTCTAATAAACCAAAAAGGACGACTTTAGTAATTTGATATCACTGCCGTTGTCACAACTGCTGTTGATTGTTATTGCCTCATACTCTCTACCAGCAGTGGGATCCTTACTGCCATCAGACCAATTTGGAGCTCCAGAATCCCATCTTGATTTTTGTGCAACTCTCTTAATATAACCTCAAAAAACAGTGTATGAATCAGGAGGTTTGTATATTATTACTTCATTAGGGAGTATAATTGAATGAGTAGGTGTAAAGGACAAAAAAAGAAAAATGAGAAAGGCAGGAAAGCCTATGCAGGGTTACATTACAGGTGACTGCTGAGATGTCCAACTGACTAATTCCATCATGTCTTTCAAGAAACCATATAAACTCCATCACAGGATAGTCCATTAGAGTAGGCGGGGAAAGAATTTATCCACTGACTTCAGTCTCTAATTCATCAAATATTTCCCCATGAAGTTTTATCTCCTCCCCATTTTTGGTTGTACCAGGCTGATTTCAAACAGGGCTATATGGTGTCTTGTATCAAAAGAGAAAAAGCCTTGGGGAAGGAGTTGAGGAGCTCAGAACAGCCAGCTAAGAAGCCAGGATCGTTAAGCTTGTACCTGCAAGTAATACGAGGGACCAGGATTGTTTGTCATAAATGTTTCAATCTGTAACTACAGCAGTAGAAGAGGCAAACATGGTTTCATGACTACAGAAAGAGTGCAAATCAGGAAAAAATAAAACGTGCAGATATGGGAATGAGGTACATGATTGAATATAACACAGAAATATATGATTAAGTATCCACGATCCAAATTCCCTCTAAGTCAGGTCATGATTTTTACATCATCCCTATTCCCGTGTGGTAACTAGAGTCACACAGCCTCTGACAACAAAATATCAGTGATTGTTTTTTTCCACCCTGTATCTATTACCATCCCATTGAAATTAAAGCACTCAATCATTTAAACTATAACATTTCACATTATAACTAAAGTAATTTTCAAAGTTGCTGGTTGTCCACTCAAGCCCTGAGTGATTGATTTCTTTCCCCTTGTGTATTTTAAATAGAGGTTGCATAAGCTGAACACAAGGTAAATTCACTCAGTATTTTTAACTCCCCCAATATTTTGATTTTTCTTTCTACACTATTGCAAGGACATTTGAGGATCTCACAGTTTTTAGTGTGGGTCACCTTTGAGACAACCCTCTGTTTATGTACAAACTATTAGAATGAAACAATCCATTATCCATAGAACTTTGAAAACTTGATGAGTGCAACTACAGTTATGTTTCTCCAGCATTAATAGAGAACTCTCATATCTCACATGCTCCTAGAGAACCTGCCTTATGTTTGTTTTGTTATCTTTTTCCTCCTTAGGACACACTTGGACCTAACTATTTATGGTTCTGAAGACAGTGTAGGGAAGCACAAGTGGAACTGTATTGTTTTTGCAACAGAATGACCTGAGGCAAGAAAATAGCAACATTGTAAAGCAGGGATGAAAGTCTCAATGCACAAAAGAGAAGAGACTTCAGTGGACAAGGAAGGCTCAGTGTTGGACAGGGCATTAGGGAACTCAGGTTGTCCCGATGTCATCAGACATCCTCATTTCAGTTCTCCTTACATAACTTTAGCTGACTTTTCCTATAGCAACAGGTAAGGTTTTACATCCTTCTGAAATTACAATTTGGCAATTCCTCTGATCAAATTTAAAGGTTTGTTCTTAGCTATTTTAGGCTTGCAGCTAAAAGAGATCAGGGAATTTAAGTATGTTTATAGAAAGCCCTTTAATTTCACCCTAGGTATTTGATCTGGTCAGTTATTTTATTTTCAATTCAGAGATACCCATACTTCCCAATGATCCTTGAATTATTCATATTCTTTATCCTAAATGATTACAACATAAATATATTTCCTTAAAGCTTTGACCTCTATGGACATTTGATACTAGGTTATCATAGATACTCATTTAATTAGCCATTTCAGCCTTATTTTACATGAACTGCCAGATTTCCATCAAAGACTTTGAATGCAACATTTACATCCTTATTTCTCCACTGAGTTTGACAACTAAATATGGATTGTCGTTCTTTGTGGAGGATTTGGTGTCTTTATGCATCGTTGGTTTTGATCTGAATCCTTGGTATGCAACAGAAAAGTGATGATGGAATCATTAAGAAAAGAAGAAATGTATTTGAAAGACTATTGAATACTTAGATATAGAATATCAGTCTTAATCAATGAGTTAACAGAAAATAAAGATGCAATGATTATGTTTTATCAGTGAGTCTAGTTATGATGCTTCAGAAGCTGCAGGACCCTGTCAGCACCTGTGGACATCATTGTTGCTACATCATGAGTAAATTCTAGTTACCCCTTCACTTATTCCACATTCAAGGATAGAGTTAAGAGCATTTGATTGACCATGGTGGTTCACGTTTTTGATCTCTGAATGAGTAGTAACAGGTCTAGAAATCCTGCCCTCTTTTAGCTGCTATACTGAAAATAGACATATCTGCCTCCACTGAAGTTTGTAAGAAAATATACAATGGGAAATTATCTAACAGTAATACAAAGTTTTGCTTGCTGAGTAGAAAAACAAAAACAAAATAATAAGTGTTCATTAACGTTTTTTTGCTAGGTAAATTTACAGCAAGTAAAATATCAACTCTGTGTTTATGGACTTTTAGGACATATTTATAAACAAAAGCTTCAAAAATATTATATATCAATATGAAAAAGTGCTCTAAAAAAGTATAACTTCTTCAACTCAGATATGGTATTATTTTCATTATATATTCTAAAAATAACAAGAATCTCCAAAATATATTCTAAGTGTAAAATATATACTTATGGTTGTATAATTAGTTTGCACAGTAAACCATAATTAGTGTATAAAGAAGAATTCATAATCCCAAGAAATATTTTATCAAGTAGACAACCTAAAAGTATACATAAAATACAAAAGCAATATATGACTATACATGTATATCAGCTTTAAAAATTATTGTTATTGCTCTGTAAACAGCCATATTGAAAATGGAAAGCAATGCCTATTTTTTTTTAATTTTTATTTTTTATTAGTTTCTGCTTTATAACAAAGTGAATCAGTCATACATATACATCTGTTCCCACATCCCTTCCCTCATGCATCTCCCTCCCTCCCACCCTCCCCATCCCACCCCTCCAGGTGGTCACAAAGCACCGAGCTGATCTCCCTGTGCTATGCGGCTGCTTCCCACTAGCTATCTACCTTACGTTTGGTAGTGTATATATGTCCATGCCGCTCTTTCACTTTGTCACAGCTTGCCCTTCCCCCTCCCCATATCCTCAAGTCCATTCTCAAGTAGGTCTGTGTCTTTATTCCCGTTTTACCCCTAGGTTCTTCATGACATTTTAAAAAAATTCCATATATATATGTGTTAGCATACGGTATTTGTCTTTCTCTTTCTGACTTACTTCACTCTGTATGACAGACTCTAGGTCTATCCACCTCATTACAAATAGCTCAGTTTCGTTTCTTTTTATGGCTGAGTAATATTCCATTGTATATATGTGCCACATCTTCTTTATCCATTCATCCGATGATGGACACTTAGGTTGTTTCCAGCTCCAGGCTATTGTGAATAGAGCTGCAATGAACATTTTGGTACATGTCTCTTTTTGAATTATGGTTTTCTCAGGGTATATGCCCTGTAGTGGGATTGCTGGGTCATATGGTAGTTCTATTTGTAGTTTTTTAAGGCACTTCCATACTGTTCTCCATAGTGGCTGTACCAATTCACATTCCCACCAGCAGTGCAAGAGTGTTCCCTTTTCTCCACACTCTCTCCAGCATTTATTGTTTCTAGATTTCTTGATGATGACCATTCTGACTGGTGTGAGATGATATCTCATTGTAGTTTTGATTTGCATTTCTCTAATGATTAATGATGTTGAGCATTCTTTCATGTGTTTGTTGGCAGTCTGTATATCTTCTTTGGAGAAATGCCTATTTAAGTCTTCTGCCCATTTTTGGACTGGGTTGTTTGTCTTTTGCTATTGAACTGCATGAGCTGTTTATAAATTTTGGAGATTAATCCTTCGTCAGTTGCTTCATTTGCAAATATTTTCTCCCATTCTGAGGGTTGTCTTTTGGTCTTGTTTATGGTTTCCTTTGCTGTGCAAAAGCTTTGAAGTTTCATTAGGTCCCATTTGTTTATCTTTGTTTTTATTTCCATTTCTCTAGGAGGTGGGTCCAAAAGGATCTTGCTGTGATTTATGTCATAGAGTGTTCTGCCTATGTTTTCCTCTAAGAGTTTGATCGTTTCTGGCCTTACATTTAGGTCTTTAATCCATTTTGAGCTTATTTTTGTGTATGGTGTTAGGGAATGATCTAATCTCATACTTTTACATGTCCCTGTCCAGTTTTCCCAGCACCACTTATTGAAGAGGCTGTCCTTTCTCCACTGTACATTCCTGCCTCCTTTATCAAAGATAAGTTGACCATATGTGCGTGGGTTTATCTCTGGACTTTCTATCCTGTTCCAAGCAATGCCTATTTTGTATCAGACATACATTACATATTTACATATATACTTTTCCTTGGAATATTAAGCAAATGGTTTCCTACATAAAACTTTAGGAAGAAAAGGAATAATTTAAACTTGTAGAATACCTGGAGAGCTATAAATAATTTTGAGTGCACAAATACTATTTTAGAAAATATAATTATTTTTCATAAAATTAATAGTTGCTCATTTAAAGAATATCAAAAGTACACATAATTTAAAATGTCAAGCAAAATTAAAAATAACCTCACTTATCATTGATTAAAAGTTACTAGAATGCCAGAGTGTTTCTTGTCAGTAGGAGAAAGTGTCCCTGCAGGAGTGGGTATGTGGCAACCATGGAAAAGTGCTTCTCTGATCTCCTTCAAGAGAGCCTACTACAAGGTGCATACTAATAGTCCCTGCTTCCAGCCCTCTGGATTCACCACCACATTGGTGCACTGAGGCTATGCTTCCCTTGGGCTATTCCCAGAAAATGATTGGACCATTCTTGTAGGATGCATGACTGCTCTAACTGAAACTTGGATTTGAGGATACTCCACAGGCTTAGATGAAACATTTTTGTAACTCCATTTCAGTCTGAGAACCTTCCTGCCCAATCATCCTTCCTTCCCCTTTCTTGTCACAGCTTCTAGACCTGCATCAGTCTAAAGGCTCTTCTTGCTATCCATTTACCTCCCATTTGCCATTCACAGGTATTTCCCCAATAAATCACTTGCACATCTATTTCCATCATTGTGTCTGCTTTTTGGAGGAATCAAACTGATATGAAGTACCTTAGAAAGGGTCTTTATCTTCCCAACAATCTTCGTCACTCTTTCAAACAATTCCAATAAATTAACAGTAGAAATAAAAACAATATTCTCCCCATAAAAAAGAAAAAAAGTGGATTCCGGTCAGGTTCCCTAGCCCTCTTGTCTGATCACACACCTTTCCTAATTCCTCATACGATGAGATTCTGAAGTTGTAATTGCAAATAGACCATTATGTCTTTGTTTTTACTTAATGCCCACTTAAGAAAAGCAGTAGAATCTCAAGAGAGGGATGACTATATACAATTTCAGTGAGAATAATCTACTGCATCTGTGAGTCAGGCTATGTTTGGTGGGAACGTTATGAAGAATATTTTAATTTTCCTTCAGGTGGTCTCTTATCAGTAAAGTCACAGCACCCACTTTAAGATTCACTTTCATTCTTTCCACTGTTAAATGAAGTTTTTTACCCAGTATGCCTAAGTTGCCCCCCACCCACCCACCGATAGCTAATAGTCTAAGTGTTTGTAACTGAATCTTTCAGCAATTGTTTCTGTTTACAACATACCACCAACTGGAGAGAATCCTGATATCTAAAACTCAAGTGGACCCCTTTCATAACGTTTCTGTTTCTATCCCTTGAATCATCTGAGGGGCTACTGGTGTTGTGAGAAAGGCAGATTTAATTAGAAATTCTGGCAGCGACTTTTTGGAATTTGACTCTATGTCTAGTATTCCTGTGATAAGAATGCACACCGAAACCTGAGAGCCCCTCATCCAAACCTTTGACTTTTATTGGCACAGAGGGTCCGCGGACTTCACTTAAATTCATGACAACTATCAGGTTTCATTTGAATTTTATTTCTCCTTACTTTTGATATACCTTAATTTTCCTTGAAATAACGTCTTTTCTTTTGTAATTTGTATCTCCCATTCCCCTTCCCTCTCACCTTTTTGTTAACATACACTGAGTAATTCTCTTCTCCTTTCTACACTAGGTATTACCCAGTGTTTAGCAAAGAGATTATTTCAGCACACAGGTGACATCTGGCAATATCTTGAAATATTATTGGTTGTCACAACTTGGGGAGGGGATTTGCTGCTGGCTTCTAGTTAGTAGAGGTTCAGGATGCTGTTAAACATACTGAAATGCACAGGATAGCCCCCTTCCTTTCAAAAAGATAAATTATCTGGTACAAAATGTTAGTAGTGCTGAGGTTAAGAAACCCTGGTTTCCATATCTATGTCCAAACTACCTCAAAAAAAAAAGGTTTCAATTAATTCTTTTAAAATGGGTATTAAGTGATAAGTTAATCACAATTTAATTTAAAAGATTATTTGATAATGTATACATAGGCCACTATTCTAGAGCAAGGATTTTTCCTGCAAGTGTAAATTTTTCTACATCTTCACTTTTAACTCTAAGGACTTAGTTAAATTACTAAATTCTCTGTGCCTTAGTTATTGTTGGATTTATAATGATACCAGCCCTCAAAGTGATTATGGGAAGAATGTGTAATGTGCATAAAGCATCTAGTGTATCATACGATCTGTAGTGATCTGTAGTTAGTCATTGTCATGGTATGTTTTATTTCAGTCATTATTATTGTTCTATATGAATGTTCCTTTCAGCATACCATGTGAAAGGTATGCTAATGTGCTGAGGTTCAGAAGAAGTTTATCCTAATTGTATAGGTTCTTGGTCAATTGTGGTCATGTATTAAAAATGTCAGTTTAATGTTCAGAGAATCATATTAGACCAAGATCTAGAACTTACTATCTGACAGATCTCTTGCTTTTTTATAGGATTTCATTAGCTTCATTTTCATAACAATTTATATTGTAAATATAAATTTTGAACATGGAGGCAAAGTGGCTTAGTATTCCTTAACTGTAAAATGATGACAATAATATCTATTTTATAGGGTTACTGTTAGTATCAAACCAGATAATGTATTTAAAGCACTGTGTGAATCTGATACATTATATACATTCATCACAAGATCAGAAATTTTTTCATTCCCAGATTTTCTTGACAGATTTTAGATGATGAATAAAAGGCATAGTGGGTGGAATTTTTTTTCTATGATTTCTGATTAAGAGTTTCCAATACAATGGCAAACACATATGTGAAAAAATAAATCAAGGAATATTATTTGAGATGGTGCAACTGAAGAGATTTAATAATAGAGTTTAAAAACTAGTTTTACAGCATTAGTTTTCAAGTTCCTAATTGGCCATTATTAAATCTTTGTAATTTCATCTACTACTATAACATTGTTCAGATATATTTGTCACTATACAGATATGATGATGCATCATAACCAAATGATAAATAGCTTTTTCTAGACCTTTTAACTACAGATCTTACAGAGTTCTGCCAATATTTGTGGAGGAGTGGTGTGTGTGTGTGTGTGTGTGTGTGTGTCTGTGTCTGTCTGTCTGTCTGTCTTGTATGAGACAATTACTATTTCCTCTCATTTATTTGGAAAATTATTAAGATAGAACAGAATATACCTCAAATTTTGCAGTGGACATAAGGTGTCTTGATATGCTAATAGCTATCCTATGAAACACCGAGCCACTGTCATATGTTTTGAGAAAATATTGGGATATTTGAAATTAAATGGGTTTGTTTAGTTTAGGAGTTCTCAGAATATTTATTGTATTAATGTGTGTGTGATAAATATCAAAAAGAGTTTTAGAGAATATATTTCTTGTCTCCACAAAGTTCTATCTCATCCCTTTATGTTATAAAGTAGATTCAGGGTGCAATGTGCTCTGGCTGGTCTAAGTTGATCATGACCATCTTCTCTTTCTTGTTTCAGGATCAAAGAACTAAGTTAAGGAGTGTATGGCATTTCCTTCGGTTAGGACTGCATTTACCAGTGGGCCTGTGATTCACCAAAATATAACAGTAAGTTTTCTGATGTCTTTTGTGATCTTTTTTTTTTCATTCTGACAGATCTCTAGGAAGAGACACTATGTTGTGTTCGTTTTTGAACCTTGTTGTTCAGATATGTGAGACATTTCTTTGACTACTGGCCTGAGAATGAAGCTGAGAATTAGAGGAGGTTAGGGGGAGAGAAGTGAACCATCGTGAAGTGAACCAAAATAAATTATTTAGAATTAATTCAATCCTGAAACTTATCTTTTCTTTGGACTTCCTAGTTATGTGTGATAATAAATTTCCCTGTATTTAATTCTATTTGATTTATGTTGACTGCTGAAAAATATTCTTACATTATGATGTAAAAGAGTTTTTGATGATTCAATAGTTTTGTTCAGAACACCAATTGATAGAACAAATTTTAGAAAATCTACCATGGAAAGAAAAGGAGGGTTTATAGAATCAGTTTATCTGGCTTTAACTCCTTTATGATTAATTAGCAATTTACTTTGGCAGGTAATATAATCTATATATGCAATTCATATTCCTATTTTATAAAATAATAGAACTCCCCATATTAAAATGAAAATTGTTTAAGCATAAGTAAGATAATATGTGTATTGAACTTACCTTAGTACTTGACAGATGGTAGGTACTAAGTAAATTTTGCCTATTGTTATTATTTTACCGTGATTAGATATTACTTAATATAATGTAAGATAAAAATTAAGTTGATCAGGGCATTAATCAAAATTATCAAGACAGTTTTTGTGTCCTTTAAATAGTATCTTTGTTCCACTGTTTTGCTGAATGCTTAATATATGTTGTACCTCATTTAATTATTACAACAACCCATCTTACCAATAGGAAAGTGAGTTCCATTAAAATTTTTAGCTTTTCCAAGGTCAGAGATCATTGTTTATTTTTTTTCTACTATGTTAAGTTTTAAAAAGAAAAAGAGTTTGAGAAAGTTTTTCATGTAGTGGATGACTAAGAAAACAGACAAATGCACTTAGTGACTCTGGATTACCTCCTAGATAAGAAAAACAAAATAACTTAAAAGAACAATGTTGGGACAATTGAAGACATTTGTGTACAGACTTTGTTAGAAAAGCAGTTATATGATGGCATCGTATCAATGTTAAATATCTTGATTTTGATAATTATATTGTGGTGGTATAATAGAGTCCTCATTCTTAGGAAATACATACTAAAGTACTAAGGAATAAGAGGGCACTATGTATCTGACATACTCAAATTGTTCAGGAAAAAAAGAAATATATATATAAAATTCACAATCATGTATTGGGAGGGAGACAAAGAAAGAGACAGAAAAGGGGAGAGAAAAACAGAGAGAAATAGAGATAGAGGGAGAAAATGATCATGATAAAACAAATGGGGAACATTTTAATTGATGAGTCTGAGCAAAGGATATATGAACTTGTGTACTGTTTTTCCAACTTTTCTCTAAGTCTAAAATTATATCACATAAATGATCATACACACACATACATGCACACACACATACTGATTTATTCTTGGTACCTGATTCTTATCTGTATAATGAAGATATCAATGTCTTACTTTCTAGAGTTCTATGCAAATTGAATATAGTAATCTCTCTAAGCACATGTATAGAAATAGGAAATGTTTTACATTGTTATTTTACAATTAAACAAGGATCGAATATTTAAGTAACTTGCTGGAGAGGAGAACATACTGCCAGAAATTAGTATGCTCTATGTCAGAGCACATATCTTTTGATCCCAAAACTAGTAACATTATTTTAAAATTTAATTTGAAATCAATATAACTGTAGAGAGAAATAGTGATATGACTATCTGAAAAGCTTAATTATTTTGTAACTTTCTTGCACATTTTATTTGATTTCTACCTGTTTGTGTAATTCCAAATAGAATTAGTAAATGATAACTTAGATTTCTAAATATTTTAAGCACATATTAGTTTACTGGAGTTCATTTCTAATCAATTTATTGAAGGTGCTGCTAGCATTATTTTATGCTTTGCTTCAATTAATGGTTTTCATAAGAAAAAGAAACAAAAGAAAACAAAAATGAGAATCAGATAAAATTGAGCAACATAATCTAAAATTCTATGGAATATGTCATCATGATTCCAAAAGAAAAGTTTAATGAAGATAAATATTGTAGGTAGAATTGTCTATCGTATATTTTGTAGGATAATTTTGCCCTAACTGTAAAAATTCACTGCTGTAATTCACTAACATTTCATTAGCCTTTGAAGGAAAAATTATTTGAATCAGAGAAAAGTGATGAATATTAAATTTGTCAGTTTTGGGCCAAAAAAGAAACAAATTAAGGAAAACTAAATGTATGATATATGATATCACATACAAGGTCAACCAAGTTGTTGTAATTTACAGGTTTGATGCAATTGAGACTTGAATATTCCTTACTTTGCAATTAGTTATTTATAAAAGTGAATTATCCATTGTATGTCTCACAATCAATATAAAATATAAATGAAATAGGTTATATCTCAGGAAATAAGGGAATATAGTTGTCCATGTTGGCATGAATGGAAAACCTGCTGCATTCATACTTGGTCTTTCACATAAGATGGCGAAAACAATCCTGCTAAAAACAAGAATTTTTGATTTATAAAATATAAAACAAAAAAAGGTCTATTTAAAAACATTAAAAAGCTACTTAAATGAGAAATAGGCAAAGGTTTTGGAAAAGTGAGAACATCAAAAAACTGAGCTGAAATTGTGCAGCTGCTTTACTTGTGGGGACATTTTTCAATTTTAGACAGAGGCAAAAAAAATGATGTCTGGAAAGAAAATTTAAGCTCTTCCTGACAAATATTTACAGTTCAAGACAGTAGGGAAGGTTCATAGTGAACACAGTCTTCAGAGATTGCCAAGGGCTATGTCTCTGGAACAGAGGTGACCCCGAGGTGAATAGAACCTTTCCAAAATTGAAACCCAGACTTAAGCTAACTTTGGTCTAATTAAGGTGATTCAGTGCTACTTTATCAATCTGGAACAGGAAATCATGAATCATCTCTGGGGAAAGAATATAACATCCAGATACTCCATAACATTATGTATACAATGATACTTAATTCAAATAAATGCTAGGTATTACAAAGAGATAATACCATATGAATGAAAAGTGGAAGAAAATTAAAAAGAAAAGACAAACTTATAGGTGATCTGTATATTGGAGTTAGTAGACAAGATTCTTAAACAACCATGATGCATATATTCAAAATATGCAATAATAGAGGACATAGATAATAATATGGAAAGTTTTAACAAAACTTGATTCTATAAAAAGAGATCAAGGAGAAGCACTTAAGGAATAGCAGAGTAAGGATGTCTTAAAATTGTCTCCTCCATAAAGGCAATGAGAATACTGGTAAAAAAAAAATAAAATGAGAATTGACATTTTCAGAACTCTTGAAATTAAGGTTTGCAACAATGGTAGCATTTATTTTTTAAAAATTGCTGAATCGGGGTAAGAACAGTCAGCTTTGTGGTGTTTTAACTTGTCCTATTATCACCCCAGTCCTGCTGTAGCCTTAAAAATTACTTCACAACCATAGTTATTGTGAAAAAGAACAGCCTACCCACTGGTGGGGCAGGCAGTATATGTTCACAACAATCACCCCCCCCATAATTGTTACTATTGACCTGTGGGGCAGATCTCTGGAAATGCTCCATTCACAGGGATTGTCTTTATTTGATCTGACTCAGCTCTATGCAAACAACCTGTTATTTGCAGAAAACAATCAATGATTATTGTTTAATGTTGAATCTGCCTGAGTCAGCAATAACAGTAGAGGCTTACTAAAACACTTAAAAAGAAAAGCTGTGGCATAAAGTGCCCATAGAAAGCTTTGTAAAGCTCCCATATATTCCTGAGAAGTAGAACGAAGCACACGTTTGCTGGACTGTGTGTATGCTCAGGAAAAGTGTGATTTTTAACCCAATTAAAAATGGACAAAAGATTTGAAAACACAAATAAACATTAAAAGATGCAAAGCATCCACATGTCATTAGGGAATTGCAAATTTAAGAAACAAGGAGATAACTACACACCCATTAGAGTGTCTGAAACCCATAGCACTGATAGCATCAAATGCTGGGGAAGATTAAAGCAACAAGAATTCTAATTCATTGCTAGTGGGAAGGAAAAACGGTACAGTCATTCTGCAAGGCAGTTTAGCAGTTTCTTACAAAACTAAACTCACTCTTACCATACACCAACTGTGCTCACTGTTTACCCAAATGAATTGAAAACATATACACAAACACCTGCACACGAAGGTTTATAACAGTTTAATTTTCAAAAATTAGAAGCAACCAAGACATCCTTTGGTAGGTGAATGGATAAACAAATTGTGGTACATCCATACAATGGAATATTATTGAAAGATAAAAGAAATAAAATATCAAGCCATGAAAATACATGGAGGAAGCTTAAGTGCATATTGCTATGTGAAAGAAGCCAGTCTGAAAAGGCCACGCACTGTATTCTAGGTATACTATACTCCATAAAAGGCAAATTATACAGCTCATTAAGAGCAGTGGTTGCTATGGGTTGTCTGGGAATAGGTGGAGCACAGGGGATTTTAGGGCAGTGAAACTCTTCTATATGAAATTATAATGGTAGGTACATATGTATTAACCATGTTTTTTAGTTTCTCTATCTGATATTTTGACATCAGGGGACTGCCTTGGCCAGAGAGGAACTGCTCTTCCCAGGGTTAGTGGATTCCTAGGGATAGCAAGAGACTGTCTTGGGAACCTCCTTCATTTATGCAAAATAATCAATCCAGAGCCCATACCCTCACCTGCCTTCTTGCTTATATGGGCACTTAGATTTGTGACACTAATTGCTTCTGCTAATATTCCCAAGGTCAGGCATCTAAACATACAGACAATAGCAAGTTTGGAGAGGATATGTGGATTTTAAACAATTACACATTGCTGATGGGATTATAAAATGGTGCAACCCCTTTGGAAAAGTTTGGCAGTTCTTCAAAATGTTAAAAATAGAGTTACCATACTACCTAGTAATCACACTCCTAACTATACAGCCAGGAATATTGAAAATATATGCCTATTAAAAAACTTGTACATGAATATTTATAACAGCATTGTTTAAAATAGCCAAAAATGGAAATATACCAAATGTCCATCAACTGATAAATGAATAAACATAATATGGTATATCTAAACAGTAAAATATTATTCAATATAGAAATGAATTTCTGGTATATGTTACAGCATGAATTAACCTTTAAAGATTATGTACAATGAATTGTACATTTTAAAAGAGTACATTTATGGTATGTTACTTATAGCTCAAAAAAAGCTGTTATTAAAAAAAAGAGGATCAAGTAAAATTTCTAGAACTGAGAAGTTTAATAACTAAAGTTAGATTTACAAGAAATTTATTAAAAGTTTTCCCCTTGAGATCAGGAATTAGATGATATCTGCAATTTCCTCCCACCTTTTTCTTTCAAAATTATGAGTTCTTAAATTAGGCAGAAGAAATAAAAAGCATAAGGATTATAAAGAAATACACCTGTCACTATTGTCACAAAACATGATTGTTTGCATAGGAATCTAAAATAATCTACAGTTAAACGATTAAAATAAGTGCAGATTTCATAAGGCAAAGCAGGGGAGGAATATAGGGGATTCATAAATAGGAAAGAGAATGGAGAGGAAAATAAGAAAAATAAAGTAAGTTCATTAACTGTTACGTAAAATCAAGGAATAAATATAACATTTTAAGCTAACAGATTAACCAGTAAATGCTTAAGCAAATTTAAAAGACTAGCAAGCAACAAACTATTTGCTAAATTTAATGATGCACAAAAGAAACAAGAAGGAGGGAGAGGGGAGCAGATGTAAAAAGGCAACTTTATTGATAATCATAATAGGGAGCCTAGGCATACTGTCAAAAATTAATATGTGGAGATCTAAAAATATATTTAATATGTTTATATAAGTAACCATGAGAACAAAGATATAAGTGGTACTAAATTTAGAAGTACAAAGAGTAAAGAAGAGACCACAAAGTTCAGCTGTTTAATTTACATACATTATTTTAAGTTTGCTTTTTATACACATGTATGTATAGAAAGTAGAAAAATAATGTGGCAGAATTTAGAAAAACTTATGTCATGTGATATAAGTTTGTTTAACACACCAAACAAAACAAAATAATTTTTGCATTAACTTACAAAGTAAAATTTAACTGTATGCTGAATATGGGACACATCTGAAACAAAATAATGTGCATAAAAGTATGAGAACGGATATATTAGGCGAATGTGAATTAAAAGGAAAGAGAGGGTATTATATTGATATTATGGAAGGTAGAATTGGACCCACAATAAGCATTTTTTAAAGTTCCAAAAGGACATTTTATATTAATGAGGTCTCTGATTAATCATGAAGTTATAATTATTAACAAATATAAAGCAAATACCAGCAGTGAATTGAGAAGGCAGAAACTACAAGACATAAAAACTACAGAAGATACACTCTAAAACCATTCATCACTGAAAGAAACTCAGGTTCCTTGAGACACTAGTTGATTCTAGGTCTGGGAACAGAAATGGTCAAGTCTGGGATATATTCTCAGATGAGCAAACAAATTTTCAAAAACTAACAGAGTTGGTTCAAATGGATACAGCAGTCCCTTAATGAAGCCCTCACCCTTGTTGAAGAACATTTGGAAAAATGAGAGATTAAAAATAGAAATAGTTCTAATGGATCAACACACATAGAATATTGAGCTAAAATTAGTGACTCTATATGATACTTAAAAAAACAAGAAAAATCGTATGTCACTATTTAAGGTGCTTATTAAAAGAACTCCTTAATTTGAAAAAATAAGTAAAATAAAAACCATTAAGCATTTATCCAGCCTTGCCAGTAGAAAATCTTTTGCAGTGTAACTGGATTCTTATGTCAAAGAAGCATCAAACTTCCTGTTATGCTTTTATGTGTAATGATATGTGTAATGATTCCACACCCTTGGGGTATTTGGATCAAAGAGCACATAGTTATGAATTCTACCTTTATTGTAAACTTGGCAAATCTCATTTAACAGTTCACTCCCACAATCAGAGGCTTCCCACTTTTAACACTTTTCCTTTGTTCTGCAATTTTGTGTCAACTGTTGTCCTTTCTTTCTTTAAGGGGAAAAAATTACAAAACACTGGAGTGTCATAGACACCCAAAAGCTAACACCTTAGCCAATTAACTGGCTTATTATTCTTCTATCTTATTGCTAAAGATAAAATGTTAGCAGGAATATTCAACAATAAACATTTAAAGTATAACTAAATTTGGGAAGTTGAGAAATACTCTATCAGGATGTAAATGACAAAAGAAAATGCACTGGTACTTCTACTCTGAAATTATTTTATTTTCACTAATATGAAAACAATAATCAAGACTATATTAATTTTAAAGTATTATGAATTCTCTTTTCACTCATGTCAATCATTGATATTTTCCCAAATTACTGTTCACCTTAACTATTAGAAAAATAGCTCTATTTTAAAAATATTTTATTGAAATATAGTTGATTTAAAAGTGATTCAGTTATACATATGTATATGTATATATTCTTTTTTTACATTCTTTTCCATTATAGGTTATTTCAAGATATTGAATATAGTTCCCTTTGGGATTAAAATATACACTCTACTATATATAAAATAGATAACCGACAAGGACCTACTGAATAGCTCTATTTTTAAAAGCAGTGCACAATGGCTTGCAATCCTTCCCAGGAAAAATCTGACTGAAATGGGCTTAAGATAAAGAAGGTATATTAGAATAATGTTCCCCACATGCTTCACTGTAATCATCAACTAGGAGAATCAATTTAATGGAAAGGAAAACACTTAGCCAAATTAAAAAGTAGTGAATATCAATCTAGTAAAAATAAGAAAGGCAAATCCATAGTGACAAAAGTTCAGTCAATCCCCAGACTTCCAATAGCTAATTTAGGACCAAGTCAATGTGCAGAGGAGTTTAATGAACCTTAAAGTAAGTCAGCATAGAATTGAGTAAAACTTGGAAAAACAGTGTTGAAATTAGCACACATGCTGGGGACATCAGTGGAGATTTCTAAGTGCTATGTGAAAAAGTTGTCAAGAGAAGATTGAAAACTGGATCTGAATGCATGGGAACTGAGATAAACCTCAACTTTCAAAATAATTCTGGCCCACCATCAGTTGACACATAACTTCCTCAGGCAAAAACTTGAATTCTGGTTGAAAACTTAAACCAGAATTACCATAAAATAAAATTCTTCCTTAAAAAAAAAAAATCAGTCATTTGCCTTCAAACTGAGTTTTCTCCCATTAGGCCTCATAATATGACTGATTGTCAGTTGCCAAACTGAACTTGTAAAGGTAAATGAGAGTTGATCATGTCAGGTATAAAACCACTATTTGGATAATATTCACATGTGAGTCTTTAGTGACAATCTTCACCCTTGGCAAAACTGATTTAAGCAGGCTTTTTGTTCCATCTGGCGACACAAGTTCCAACTAACTTCTTTAGACTTCACCACCCCAACAGCTGCTTCTCTCATCCTGAACATTTCATATACTTCTGAGTATACCATATTGTTTGATTAGTTAGGGCTCCCTTCATTTTAAGGCATTAAAAACAAGCTTGAATTAGCTTAGGCCAAAAAGGAAATAACATATTGAAGGATGGTCAGGGTTGAAGTAAGGAGCTGGGATAATTGGATATAATTGTTTTAATCCTGTTGGGACTGGTCTGTTTCCTGTAGGGTTGGCTTCTTTCTACAAGTCTACTTCCTTCTTGCATCTGTTTTGTTTTTTTCAACTGTGAGGCTAGAAATTTGGGGTTCCAGTGGGTATTTCTGTGCTCCCACATTCTCAACCTCATCTCCAGTGTGAAAGAGCTGTAAGGGAGGAAAACTTTTCCTTCTCTTCTAGATTCTTTGCCTGGCCTAATTATTAAATTGACACAATACAGATTAACAACAGAAAATAAAAACTCTCATTGTGTACATATGGGAATGCCAAAGTTGTGAGGCTCTCTGGCAGTCAGGAAATTGAAGCTTATATGTCATCCTGAGCTAAGGAGAAGGGAACAGGGGTCTGTGACTTCAAAGGGGAAGAAAATAATTCACAGGAATATGGGAAGAGCAAATGTTTGGTAAACAAATGTTTGCCGTGGGCTTCCCTGGTGGCGCAGTGGTTGAGAATCTGCCTGCCAATGCAGGGGACACGGGTTCGAGCCCTGGTCTGGGAAGATCCCACATGCTGCGGAGCAACTAGGCCTGTGAGCCACAACTACTGAGCCTGCGCGTCTGGAGCCTGTGCTCCGCAACAAGAGAGGCCGTGACAGTGAGAGGCCCGTGCACCGCGATGAAAAGCGGCCCCTGCTCGCCACAGCTAGAGAAAGCCCTCGCACAGAAACGAAGACCCAACACACCCAAAAATAAATAAATAAATTTATTTTTTAAAAAAAAGAAAAAGAAAGGAAATGTTTGCCGTGCTCTGCAGATAAGTCTTTCTGATGTAAAAAAAAAAAAAAAAAAAAAAAAAAAGTCATCTTTAATAACACTCCTCCTGATACAGGCTTCCTGTTTAAAATCTTTTAGGCAGTTGAGGGGGAGGCAAAAAGCTCTTCTTGAGTCTGTTGGGCCTTGATTGTCAGTTCCATATAAGCCGTATGCCAAAGTGGCACATTTTGGGGCAGCCTGTCCTGAATCCCATCAGAATCTCTCTTCTCATCATTCCAACAAAATATCCCAGAGAAGAACTTTGATTTGAACTACCTTTGTGTGAAGGAATGACTCAGAGACAAAAGAATTTAGGAAAGAGAACTCTGTTTACCAGAAATGCAAGGGTGTCAGACTTAGAAGGACTGAATAATTAAATAGAAAGCGCAAAAGACATTTAAAAGGAAAAACACAATATTACCAGTTAGTCTATTCAGATTTGAAAAATTTTTTTTTCTCATGATTATCATATTTATAAAGGTATCAGCTCTGAAAAAGTCAATGATAAAATCATTTTCCTTAGAGAATCAATAATTTGTAGGAAAATCTAAGGAATTAGTCTGGGGACAAAAGCAAAAACCCTGTTATTTTTGGTTTATCTCAGGGTGCAAAATGCTCACCACTCACTTCCCACCAAAGGACTTGCTATTCACACTTGGCTAATGTTGGCAGGGAAGTGTGTTAGTTTTGTTCCCATAGCTCCTACTTATCAAGTGGTTATCCCTAAAACATGTCCATTCCATAAGTTTGTTTTGTGATTTTATAAGCTACTATCATTAATTTTATGCTTTATTTGACCTATTTCATTTGCATAGATGTAACAAGAGGTGTTAATTCACAGAAATCTCCTTACTTTGATTAACATAACTAGAGCCATACATTTAAATAACAGAAATTCAACTGAGCAAATTTCAGAGATACAATTGGCTTTATTAAACAATTTATGAATTGGGCAAAATCCCATGTAACAATAGAAAGGAACTCAGCTCTGTCAAGCTACAGAAAAGGAAAGTTTTCAAAGGCAGAGAAGGAGAGGAAAAAAAAGGAAATTATTAGCAAGGAATGCATTGTTTTAGGCAAGGTCACCTTCCTAAGGGGAATGAAAAGGGTCTATCAGCAGATTTCCTCCATGCTGACCAGGAAATTCCAGGTTGGATGGTTAAAGGTCATATTCCTTGTGGGGGTGGGTGTTGAAATTGCAGTTAGGTTAAGTATTAACTCTTGGTCTTCTGACCTGGGCTTTAGCACAAGTGACTCCTTTTTGGGCCCGCTGTCTCCTTTTTTAACACATATATTGTTATGGCTTAGAAGTTATTGCCTGTACAGAGGCCTCACAGTTTCCCTAAGCTTATAACTCCATTGTAACTTCAGAAATATTTTCTTTTTATTGTTATTAGTTCATTTACTGAGGTCAGGAACAAAGAACCATTCCATGTACCTCAGCTGGGCTACACCATAGTATCTGTAATCTTAACAAACTAAGGAACTCTAGAATAACTTATTGATAGATTTCTATCTCATCATATGCTATCCTTTTACAGTGCTAGACCAGTCATATTGTGGATTAATTTGGGGAGGGGCTTTATGTTTTTCAATAGTTTGTCAGCATTTGGACTCATTCTTACTTCTTGACTTATTTTTTGTTTCCCGGGACATTCTTCTTTTCCTTTTTTTTTCTTTTTCTTTTTTTTAACATCTTTATTGGAGTATAATTGCTTTACAATGGTGTGTTAGTTTCTGCTGTATAACAAAGTGAATCATCTATATGTATACATATATCCCCATATCTCTTCCCTCTTGCGTCTCCTTCCCACCCTCTCTATCCCACCCCTCTAGGTGGTCACAAAGCACCGAGCTGATCTCCCTGTGTGATGCAGTTGCTTCCCACTAGCTATCTGTTTTACATTTGGTAGTGTATATCTGTCAGTGCTACTCTCTCACTTCCTCCCAGCTTACCCATCCCCCTCCCCGTGTCCTCAAGTCCATTCTCTATGCGTCTTTCTTCCTGTCCTGCCCCTAGGTTCATCAGAGCCATTTTTTTTCTTAGATTCCACATATATGCGTTAGCATACGGTATTTGTTTTTCTCTTTCTGACATACTTCACTCTGTATGACAGACTCTAGGTCCATCCACCTCACTACAAATAACTCAATTTCGTTTCTTTTTATCGCTGAGTAATATTCCATTGTATATATGTGCCACACCTTCTTTATCCATTCATCTGTTGATGGACACTTAGGTTGCTTCCATGTCCTAGCTATTGTAAATAGAGCTGCAATGAACATTTTGGTACATGACTCTTTGAATTATGGTTTTCTCGGGGTATATGCCCAGTAGTGGGATTGCTGGGTCGTATGGTAGTTCTATTTTTAGTTTTTTAAGGAACGTCCATACTGTTCTCCAGAGTGGCTGTATCAAATTACATTCCCACCAACAGTGCAAGAGTGTTCCCTTTTCTCCACACCCTCTCCAGCATTTATTGTTTCTAGATTTTTTGATGATGGCCATTCTGACTGGTGTGAGCTGATATCTCATTGTAGTTTTGATTTGCATTTCTCTAATGATTAATGATGTTGAGCATTCTTTCATGTGTTTGTTGGCAATCTGTATATCTTCTTTGGAGAAATGTCTATTTAGGTTATGTGTTTCTTAATTAGCCTTCATAAAGTGTTTACATTTTGTTTTACACCTTATGTACTCACTATTTTAAGGAAATGAGCTTGCATATATTTACCAAGTCCATTGTTTTCTTTTTAAATTTATTCTTTACTGAACTATAGTTGAATTACAATGTTGTGTTAATTACTGTTGTACAGCAAAGTGACTCAGTTATACACATATATACATTCTTTTTCACATTCTTTTCCATTATGGTTTGTCACAGGATATTGAGTATAGTTCCCTGTGCTATACAGTAGGACCTTGCTGTTTATCCATTCTATATATACCAGTTTGCATCTGCTACTCCCACACTCCCAGTCCATGCCTCTCCCAACTCCTCCCTCTTAGCAACCACCAGTCTCTTTACTCTGTCCCTGATTCTATTTCTATTTCATGGATAGGTTCATTTGTGTCATATTTTAGATTCTACATTTAAGTGATAGCATATGATATTTGACTTTCTCTTTCTGACTTCACTTAGTATGATAATCCCTATTTGCTTCCACGTTGCTGCAAGTGGCATTATTTTATTCCTTTTTATGACTGAGTAGTATTCCATTGTATATATGTACCACATCTTCTTTATCCATTCATCTGTTGATGGACATTTAGGTTGTTTCCATGTCTTGGCTATTGTGAATAGTGCTGCCATAAACACAGGGGTGCATATATCTTTTTGAATTATAGTTTTGTCTGGATATATGCCCAAGAGTGGGATTGCTGGATCATATGGTAGTTCTATTTTTAGTTTTCTGAGGGCACTCCATACTGTTTTCCACAGTGGCTGCACCAATTTGTATTCCCACCAACAGTGTAGGAGGGTTCCCTTTTCTCCACACCCTCTCCAGCATTGGTTATTTGTAGACTTTTTAATGATGGCCATTCTGCAAGTCCATTGTTTTCTAATTCATTAATGACTTTGTTGTAAATTAGTCTCATATTTCCTGTGGGTTTATTTGTTTTATTTTCAAGCATCTTGAGTAGGACTTTATTTTTATTTACTCCCATAATAAATTAAAGGAAGTATATCTTCCATTGGTGAAATATTTCCTGAATTCCATAAGTTTTAATATTATGCATCTCATTGCCATTTATTTCTGAATACTTGAGAGTTCAACTTTTACTATCTTTTCTTCCTTGATAATGATTGAGATTGTTTCACAGTTGCCTAGAATTTTAATCTGGGCAGGGAGAGATCTATCCCATTTGTTCTTAAGTTCTAGATTTAACAAATTTCATCAGAAAATAATTAACCTAATTTTAAATACTTGTGGAGACAGTAAGTTGAAACTTAACCTACACTCTGTATGCATTGTATATAAAAACATTTTACACGTGGGATCTACAGTAGTCAAAGTCATAGACACAGAGAGTAGCATGGATGTTGCCAAGGGCTAGGGCCATGGGGAAATGGGGGAATGTTGGTCTGAGGATACAAAGTGTTAGTTATACAAGATGAATAAATTCTGGAGATCTAATGTAGTATGCTATAGGGGAGGAAAAATAATTTCCCATCTATCCTTCTAGGTTCTTGGCTAAGACAGCCCTGTAACAAAAGAGAGAGTAACAGGAGAAAAACATTTAATTTAATTTCATACATATGGGAATCCCAAAGATACCAAGCTCTCTGACTGTCAGAGTGTTGAGATTCATATGCCATCCTGAGCCAAGGAGAAGGGGAGAGGGGTCTGGAACTTCCAAGGGGATTAAGACAATTCACAGGAAGATGGGAAGAGCATATGTTTGGTAAACATATGTCTGCCTGTTTGCTGTGCTATGGAGTTAAGTCTTTCTGATGCAAAAATAAAGTTATCTTTGGTAATATCTCTCTTCCTGGTACAGGTGCCTTATCTAAATTCTTTTAGGCAGTTAAGGGGTAGGTAAAAAGCTCTTCTTGAGTCTGTTGGGCCTTGATTGTCTTCAATTTGAAATAATCCATAATGCACATGCCAAAATGATACATTCTGAGACACTCTGCCCTGAACCCCATCAATATATATGCATAATACATTATTTACATATTACATAGTATATATGGTACATTGTATTTATATAGTATATATAGTACATAGTATAATATAATGTAATATATATGCATAATGCATATATATATACACACATATGCAGCATGTATGGTGACTCTAATTAACAATACTGTACTGTATACTTGAAATTCAAAATTTGCTAAGATGATAGATCTTAAGCATTCTCATGACAAAAAAAGAAAGAAACGAAAGTGGTAACTATGCAAGGTAATAGATATATTTATTAGCTTAATTGTGGGAATTATTTCACAATATTTACATGTATCAAAACATCAAGCTGTATATTTTAAATATATGTATATAAATTTTATTTGTCAGTTATGCCTCAGTGAAGCTGGCAAAACAGAAATCATCCTGTGTTAAGGTAATTTTAGTATATATAATTTAATATATAATCCATATATATGTGCTCATAAAGTATATGTATGTACATATATATCATGTTATATTCAGCTTTCTTCATTTGTACATCTAAAGGTCATCATCGCTTGTGCATCTAATAGACTTATCAGATTTACAAGTGTACAAAACAAAATTATAAATCACACTCTCCATTTCTTCAAGACTACTTCTTTCTCCAGTTTTTCTTGTATACATGAATGCTAAGACTTTTCACCTAGTTTGTCAGGCCAAATCACCTAGCAGTTAATTTATTCATTTGTTTCTTCCACTATTACCCTATTTAATTCATTAAGAAGTCTTATTGATTCTATCTCAAATAGAAATATATACTGAGTCTATTTCTCTCCATATCTCCTATTGCCTCCCTGGTTAAAACTATACTAATATTCACTAAGCTTATAACTGTAGCTTTCTAATTGGTTCCCCTCCCATTAATTCTCAGCATAGCAAACAGAGTAGCCTTAAAAAAAAAATGAGCAGCCCTACATTTTCCACCCTCTGCCAGTTACCATCCTCATTCCATATGCTTACATTTATCCAGTTGCTTTTCATTGTTCCTTGAATAATATCCAAACATGTTGTTGTGGTCTATATAATATAGCTTATATCTATCTCCTAAAACTTCACTCTTCACTGTCCTCCTTAATACTGTGCTACAGCCACTCTGTCTGGCTTTTTGTTCTGTACAAAGCATGGCTTATTTCTACCATTGGGCTTTTACACATTTTTTCCCTGTGTCCGGAATTCTTCCCCACACAACCCTGGAATTTTATGTACCTAGCTGTATCTCATTATGGTTTGATAAAACAGTCCATCCTCAGAGAGGGCTTCCCTGACCACTCTTTTTAGGTAAATTTCCCAGTCACTCTCTGAATGTATAATCCCCAATTAATTGATTCCTTTTATGTTCACTTTCTAAGTTACCTTACTAGAACTTAATACCATGAAGAAGAGGAACATTGTAGTCCTTGTTCACTACTCTATCCTCAGTACTTTGTGTGAAACATAAGGTAAAACAATAACTATTTGTTGAATGACTGCTATCTCTTCACACCAAATGATACCCTTTACTTCTCAGAAAACTATGTCCCTGCTTACAAGAAGAGAGTTTGATCCCTTGATCCTTTCAATGGAAAATGCTCTCAGTAGTCTACTAGCTTTAAGAATGCCCTAGGTTTCTGCTGGATGATCATCAGTGTTTGCCATTTCCCAGGCTTGTAAGCATAATTAAGTGAGGAATGAAATACTCTAACCCAATTCAAAGCAATAACCTAAGATCTCAGTTGTGCTCTTTAAAATACTATTCTTACTGATAGATGGTTTTTGGTTTGATTGATCCTACATGAAATGATATAATTTTCTAAAGTGATATATTTTTCTTCCTTTTAGATAAAAACCCTCTCCCATACTTCTAATCAATAGGTCCCTCATATTGTGCTTTAGGGCATTTAGTTTCTCTTCTATTCATTTAGTGGAATGGAAAGTATTACAACAGTTTTTAACATCTGACTTCTTAGGGACTCAGAAAGACTTCCATTAATTCGTTCAGTTAAGTGATCTATTTTTGCTGCTGGAGAGTGGCTCTTCGGGCTAAGAATGAGAACAGGCAGTTCCTTCATTCCACTTAATTATAACATTTATTTCTCACATTTTCCTTTATAACAGCGTAGTGTTAGATTTTGCTTTTGGATCCAATCAAAGCTTATTATCTCCATCTTGCTGTGATAAAGTTATTATACGTTTCTGTATTATATGCTTCCTTGATATTTCCTTCTCTAGTTCTTGTTTTGTAAAAATTTTTGAAAAGTATTTTTTGCCATTTTTATTCTTCTCCAATGATTTTGAAATTACATATTCTCATTTCAATTCTGATCCCTCAAAAAATTGTGTGACATAATAAATGAATTTTTTTAAGGTACTAAGTAATGGGATAATTTTTTGGGGGGTAACTAACATGTTACCCCCGTATATAAAAACACAGATGCACTGTCTTTGATACTGTGCATCAGTTTGTACCAAAAATAAAAATCATCCCAGTGAAAAAGAAAAATACTACCCCTCTAAACATAAATATACTACCTAGAATTTTTGCTGGTATAATCAGAGATTTTTTTGTCCAAATTATTATCCTTACATATTAATGTGTTTTCTTTCAGTTTTTTGAAGTAACATCTGAATGCTTTTATAGCCATGTTAAGGATTATTATTGAGAAAATTTTATTATTTTTTATCATCTCTACTTGTTTTATGATATTCCTTTTATTTTGATTATTTTCTTGATTTGAAGCATTGCCTTGGAGCCATTAATTATTTCATCAAAATCTCTTCTCTTTAAACTCTGTGGTTGTTAATCCATTGCCTTACCATATTTTAAATATCCTGCCCCCTTCCCCAGTGGTGATAATTTTAGGATTTATCTGATATGCTTAAATATCTAAAATTTCATTGGAATGTGTCTTTCTTGTAGTTTCTTATTTTTTAAATTATTCATTAATTATTTCTATAGGAAGTTTTGAAATTTACTTTAGATCAAGAAAATTGTATCCTATCATTTCAATTTGGTAGATATTAAAACATTCCCAATAGGAGTGCAGTGTGCCCTATTCATAGAGTAGGCCCATATTACATCTCACAGTAATCCAGGCCCAGTTTGACACCTTCTCCCTTCTTGGGCATCATGGTTTACTGGTTCACTTCTTGCACCACAGCTTCTGGAACCAGACCATTGTCCCTCTCTACTTTCAAAAGGATGCCCTGGGCTGCTACGTGGTGCAAGAAGAGGCATCTCCTTACTCTGGCTAATGTCTGCCTGAAAGATCTGATTGTTACCTTGGAGAAATTGTGTTCTGAAAGATGTGATGGAATACAAAGTCTTTTGAAGCTATGGAGTTTCCCTCAGGGAGTAACCAGTTAATTCCTTGGTGTAATGCCTTGACAAGGATTCGTGTCAGTGTTCCATTAGACTGGTATGATGCTGCTAAGTTTGTTATGAGATAGCTCTGAAGCCATGCAAATAGTGGCAGTGAGCTTCCAACTCTTTTCTAGCCCTGCAACGCTCACCTCAGCAAACTTCACAACCTAAAGGAAAGCTCTTCATGGCAATCAAGGATCTTCTAGCAGTAGGAAGACAAAAGAATACTGAGAATTCACGTGATGTTGCTCTCTTGTTTACTTTGAAAGCACTTTGGAATCTTGAAGATGAATCTCTAGCTGCCTGCAAGCAATTTATTGAAAACTGAGGACTGGCCCTCTTCATTCAAGGCTTGGAGAACAACATAGCTGAAGTCAGAGAACTCTCTTCCAAGCTAGTGACTGAAGAGGTAATGAAGCATATCAGCAGTTTGCTTCACAGCAAAGAAGTGGAAGTCAGTTGTTTTGCTGCAGGCCTCATATACCATCTGATATCTGATTAATAGCCTTGAATATTCCAAGATCTTCATAGGAGTGCTCTTTTCCAGGATCTGCATGGAAACATCCAGAAATGGCCAAGTTCAAGGTGTAATATGACAGCATTTGTGACCTACAGATACTTCTTGGTACTGATGCTGAAAACTCAGCTTCTGTGCACCAGTGCCAAATTGAATCTCAGAGACAGATTTTTGTGTGAAATAGAAAAGAATAGTTTTATTGCTTTGCCGGGCAAAGGGGGACACATGGGCTTCTAGGGCTCATGCCCTAGAAACTGTGTGTCCCAACCAGGGAGGATATGGTGAGGAGGTTTATAGCAATGGTTCAAGGGCGGGGTTGCTGATAAGGATCAGGGTGTGTGTGGAGTCTGCATTGCTTTAATCTGGCCACAGGTGGTCTCCTGATGAGCTTCTATGGTTCTCAAGGTTATCAAACTGTGACCTTCTCTCTGGAATGAAGAATGCTTCATCAAGTAGTAACATCTCCCATTTATTGGGGGTTTGAGTTCTGCAGAAGAGCTCAAAGATATTTTTATGTGTACTACTTGAGTCAGAACCAGGATCCTGTCCCAAGGCTGCGCTATTGTTTCTTGACTGCTCCTCCCTTGTCTCTGCATCCCCTCCCTTCCCTGATTAGCAACTGTTTGAACCTACCCTTTGGAACTCAGGGAAGGTCATGGAAGCTGAAGCCTAGTCCCAAGAAATGGGGAATACAGAAAGGCTTCCATGCCCAGGAGCCCCACAGGGTCCTGCTCAGTTTCAGTACTACTCTGGTCACTGTGGGCTATGTATCATGTCTGCTGTAAAAACCCCAGCAAATACTGCAGCTATTGTGTGGCATCTAGGAGCACAGTGAGGCAAACCCCCAAGCACAGGGGATCGCAGCCTTCATTCTAGATGACTTCAGAATTTATTTCAGCAATTTTCAGAAATCCCCCTCTGTGTTGAATGATCTTATTAACCTAAGGGACTCCACAGATACATAACATATGTAATACATATAGAGACAGCTTCAATAAAATATATAATGTATAAATATTACACACAGATATGTGTAAGTGATGTATATATATATATTTATATATATATAATAGTTTTTACTTTATAATTTTGGTTGTAAATGGTGATACATTTATTTTAAAAATGATTGTATTAGTTATTTGTTGTTGCTTAACAAATTACCCCACAACTTAGAACTTAAAAGCAAAAACATATCCCACATAGTTTCTGAGGGGTCAGAAACCTGATATGGCATAACTGAGTCAAGTCAGATGATTCTGTCTCAGGATCTCTCAGGAGGTGGCCTTTACTTTGTTCAAGAGGGAGTCAATAATTTCAGCCCACAGGCAAGGTCGTGCACACCAGGACATGGTATCATTGGGAGCCATCTTGGAGGCTGGTTACCACAGTTTCACACTTTAAACTCAAACTCAAAGTACAGTAAATCCCTCCTAATTACTGTTTACTAAAAATATTTAATGAATATATTTGGTTTGTCACCAGAAGAAAAAAGAAAACTATAGGCAATGAAGTCTATTAGAAAGCGCCTGGGTGGCAACCTGGGTTCCGCTGCTTCTTCTTCCATTAGTAATTAACTGTGAAACTTTCAAAAAATTATCTGTTTGCAACACAGATTCCTCATCCATTTATTTATTCAACAAATATAAACTAAACACTTATACATTACTCCAGATGTTGGGATACATTAGCATAAATATTCCTGCTCTAATGGAGATTACCTTCTAGTTGACTTCCAAATCAATATGTAGCTGTAAAAATCAGGTTAGAGATCTGTTTTTATGAAGACAAGTGAAAGTCTATAGAAAAAGTTCCAAAGGCCTGGGTTTAAAGCCCTGGGTTTAAAGATAATTCCCAAATTGCAAAGTATAGAGCTAAAGGCAATCACAAAATCAAAATGTTTGGACTTCATTTAAATGGAACAGCATTAGGGAAGAAGCTGAGCATAGGGCAACCACCAGAGCAAAAGGGTTCAGGATTTGAAAATAATGGAGCTTGAAGCAACTCCCCAAGTCTTTACTGAGTAGTCATATGTAATTTTTATTGGGGAATTTAAGCTCTGTGTGGAAAGGGAGCCGTTAAAGAAGCAATTCTAGCTTGATCAACGTACTAAGACTATGCTGCTGTTAATTGTACAGCAATATATTTCCCAGGATACATGGCAGGAGACACTAAGATAATGCTGTGTAATCACAGGGTTTTAGAAAATGTATCTTCTCACTGAGGCCAACACTTTTCCATATAATTTTTCTGTACTGATTAACTAGGGGGGTTCACTAGGAATGAATCTTACTTGACCTCATATAAAGATGGCAATATTATGAAAGTTGAAGCAAATAAGGCAGGAACACTCCCCCAGGGTACAGGGATTTCTAGCATATTTCATGAATTTCTTTCGTAGAGTGTTTTGTTACTGAACCAAACTTAGGTCTGCTTGTCCACTGGCAGTAAAGCCAGTCTACTGACACCAGGTTGTGATGAAGGAAAGAGCAGTGTTTACTGTAAGGGGCCAGGTAAGGTCAGGGCAGCTAATGCTCAAAAAACACAAACTTCCCAGTGGTTTTCAGGAAAGCATTTTTAAAGGCAAGGTGAGTGAGGGGAGTTGCAGGGTATGTAATCAGCTGGTGCACAATTCTCTAATTGTTTGATGGTGAATGTCACAGGGGTTAACATTATCAATCCTCAGGCACCAGTAGGCCTGGGGGCTATGTGCTCATGGTCATCCAGTCGTTAACTTCTTCCATTTGGTGGGGGTTTTAGCATCTGTAAAACAACTCAGGAAATGTGCACCAGATACTGTTATCTAAGTACTGCAGAGAGGAACTAAAGATTCTGTGACCACCATATGGCTGATTTACTGTTTAGGTTGTTACCAGTTCTCCTGGCCCCACTGCTACTTTTGTCACTGCGTGTTCACATCCTTTCAATCATTAATTCTTGAGCCAGACTTTTGTGACTCAGGGGAGGCCTGAAAGACTACAGGTTTCCACAAACAAGAGGCAGGCAGAGGACATGGGGGGAGGAAAGGCCCCACAGGGTCCTGCTTAGTTACATTTTTGTTGATCTTTTTTTTGTTTTTTTGAAGGGGGAGGGGGAGATTTAAAGAACCCCTAGATTTTATTGCATAATCAGTATGTGCAGGAATCCTTGTGAGTATGTGTAGGGGGAGGGGTTCATATTTGTGTGAAAAGGAGTGTTCTGAGCAGAGTAATAGGATGTATGTTCTCAGCTGAGGTTGTCTTTAATTTCTCAATTAAATACTTCATTTAAACATCAAAAAATGGCAAGCAGAAGTTGGAAAGGCTTCTGGAGGTTTAGTACAAGAGTACTCTAAATCCATCTTTACTGCTGGTTGAACAGAAAGAATTCAGGAGAACAGGAATCTGGAGGGTGGTGCAGAAGGATCCAGGGGTTTGCATTTCTGGGAATATCCTGCCATCTATACAGTCTGTAATCAAATAAGGCACAGCTAGTGAACAGGGCTCAGGCACTGGGAGCCTAAGCATTGCAATATCATTGTGAAATACAACAAAAGCACAGGGTCACACTGGGTCCCTAGAGATCAGAGATTGCTTTGAGGGTATAGTGGAACTATTCGCAGAGTTGTTGAACTACAATGGCTATCACTTCTCTTGATCTCAAAAGCTAGATAGAAATTTTAGCATAGATTCTCATAAGATGGGATTAGATTATTGCAGTATCCAAACCAAGAGGGAAAACACAGAAATAGGAAAGCATAATAAGATAAAGAACCAAAGACTGGGGCCTTGAGAGATTTCCATAGCTCTTGGGGGTATACAGATACCTTGTCAAGAGCATTAAGACAGCTTAGGTAATACGGTCTTCAGGTAATAGGAGCCATAAAAAATACTCTTTTATTGTTGTTGTTTATAAATTGCTGTCCCATTATATGTAGACAAACACTTTTTTGGAATTTTTTTAGTTATATAAATATTCCTTGAAGTGATTTCCTAATATTACATATGTATTAGTTATAAATGAGAATTAAATAGATTAACATATGTGGTTGTATTACTTTGAAATGTTTAGGGCAAAACTGAAATAAATTGGGATTAAAATTTAAATATTGATGGACTTCCCTGGTGGCACAGTGGTTAAGAATCTTCCTGCCAGGGCTTCCCTGGTGGCGCAGTGGTTGAGAGTCCGCTTGCCGATGCAGGGGACACAGGTTCGTGCCCCTGTCTGGGAGGATCCCACATGCCGTGGAGCGGCTGGGCCCGTGAGCCATGGCCGCTGAGCCTGCGCGTCCGGAGGAGAGGCCACAACAGTGAGAGGCCCGTGTACCGCAAAAAAAAAAAAAAAAAAAAGAATCTTCCTGCCAGTGCAGGGGGCACGGGTTCAATCCCTGGTCCAGAAAGATCCCACATGACGTGGAGCAACTAAGCCCATGCACCATAACTACTGAGCCTGCACTCTAGAGCCCACGAGCCACAACTACTGATCCCGCGTGCCTACAGCCCGTGCTCCGCAACAAGATAAACCACCGCAGTGAGGAGCCTGTGCCCTGCAATGAAGAGGAGCGCCTGCTCGCTGCAACTAGAGAAAGCCTGCATGCAGCAATGAAGATCCAATGCAGCCAAAAATAAATATTTTTTTAAAAATTGCCATCTCTCAAACCACTAAAAAAAAAGTTAAAAAATATAAATATTGATACTTGATTTAATACTTGTATTATGAATTAAAGAAAAAATAATTCCTAAGAATTAGCATTGATATTTCGAATTTTTGCAATATGATATCAGTAAGTTGAATAAAAAAGGAAAAGAAATTTTGAAAGTGCTGACCCACTGATTTAAAAGAATGTGTGGCAGAAGTTGAAATAAACAAGGAAGTAGCTATTCCTAATGTTTCTGTTATCTTCTACTCAGTAAGTGCTCCCAAATGTCCTTTTTTTTTTTTTCCATTCTCTCTTCTGTGCTTCTTATTCTCTTATAATTAACTATTTGCCATCTGCTTTGGGGATTCTCATTGACATAGGTACCTGAAATCCAGTGTCTCCTCAACTGCACTCAAACATTTCTATTTCTTTGTGAACATCCAGAATGGATGTTTGTTTCTTTAAGGAGTAAGAATTTTGCAGTGTTTGCAGTGCGTGATCCTGCTGTAATATGTCTTGATTGTGATATTGTTTATGAGAGTATATATTGCAGAGGGGTCTCTGAAGTTTGATAGCCCAGGTTTGCTTGAGCTCCACCACTTTCTTCACATAGCAGAGGTCCTTGTTTGCTGATATATTTTCTAATTTCTCACGTAATGTATATGTGTCAAGAGAGCAAAAGTCAGAATAAAATCATAGAAATGAAAATAGTGACTCATACATGTTAGGCATTCAGCAAAATATTTAATTAAGGAAATGAATGAATGGAACTAAACCCTTTGTAAACTGATAATGAGATATATTCAGTGGAAAGTGTCACTTTTCCTCAAAAAGTTAAAAAAGAAAGTATCAGATTTCTTCCCCTTAATATTTTCAGTTGTAAAATCACATAAGTAGCCTAGTAGAGACTAATGTATTGCACATTTGACAACTGTCAGAATTTTTACCTCTGTAGGGGTCATATGATCCTAATCAGCCTAATCTAGATTAGAAATGTTGAAAGCTGGTATTTCAATGAAATGAACATAGTCTGAAGCCATTCTAGAACAGAAAGTGTGCTGTTCATTTTATTTTCCCAGATGATTATGTTATCACAATATGATTTACTCAAAAATCCTTTTCTCTACCTGCTGATTTGAAATCTAAATATCAAGAAAATTTTCATATATATGTCTATAACTTTCTGGCTCACAGTTCTTTTCCATTGCTTGCCCTACTAGTCTCTATGCCAGAACTATAACATTGTAATTACTATATCTTTGTCATATTTTAGTACATTGGGGAACAAGTATCTTTTAATTTCACTTTTTTGTAAAAAGTTATTCTATTCAAAGTTTTATTCTTCCTGCTGAATATAAAACTATTTTAAAGTTTCATAAAATAAGTACTTATTATTATATTAGAATTGTATTTATTTATATATTATATTAATTTGCATAGAATTAACATCTTACTAATTTTGGGTTTCCTGTTAGGGAGTCAATCAGGTCCTATTTTGTGTCTCTAAAAAAATTTGTTTAGCTTCCTTTATATTGGTGATTCTAGCTACTTGTTTGTTTTTATGATATTGTTCATTACAATTATTGTTTTTATGAATTAGGTCTTGCTTTCTATTGCATTTTTTCAGGATAATTTAGATATATAGGGAAACTATACTTTTCATATATTTGTTTTATTTGTTTTATAACTACCCATTTTACTTTCATGTTAGATAGCATAATTGTTTTCAGTGGATTCTCCCAGGTTTCAAGTAGATAGTCATGTCATCTTCAAATCATAAATGTTTTTGCCATTTCTTTTTTTAAGTTATAGGTCTTATTTCCTCTTCATGATTTATTATATTGTATAAAATCCATAGTTATGAATTGCAGTGATGATAGTGAACACATTTAAATGGAATGCTGAGAGGTTTTGATTTTAAATAATCACTCTGGAATAAATTAAGACTTTTCAGATCATGTATTTTTGAATTTACCTTATTAACATGGAATGTTACATTAATAGATTTTTTCATATTGCTGAACCATCCTTTGATATCTTTTTTTATATGGCTCCTCTTCACGTAATAGACAATATAGCCTTCCTCACTTTTTCAAGATTTACCTCCTTTATCATGAGTATTTGAGTAAAAAAAGTCCATGTTTTATTTCCACTCAGAAGTTGGTCCATACTCTAGTATATTTCATTGTTTTCTGGCTCCTAAGCAGTATTCTTAACTTCTGTGGCTGCTCTTTTCTCTTCTTCCTACGAGAGTCTGAGCAAGAAATACAGATTTTATTTTCATTTACTCAAAACATTGCCAACAAAAGTTGTTGTGCATAACACTCTCTAAAAGATTTCAAATTCACAATCAGAATTTTTTTATTTTCAGAAATGATCTGCCATAGTCAATTTTTCGATGATTATATGTCTCAGACTGTTTACTTTCATTTCTGTGACCTCTGTTGCCTACTATTATCTTTTTCATAATTCAAATCACAGTTTGCCATACAGATAGTGCTATGTAGTAGGCATATTTTGCTAATAATTATATGTTGGTTTTAAAAAATATGAATTCACAAATAAAATTAGAAGGTCACTTTTGTTTTTTAACTCTAAAATGTTTAAGTCAGGTTAATTCTGGCTTCATAAAACATTTTTGGAAAATTTTACATTATCCTCTATAAGCTTGAAGGTTTTATATTAAATTTTCTTTCTTACACGTTCAGTGGAATTAATCCTTCAAGCTACAGGATATGGAATCTTTTTGGTTAGTATTCCTTAGCAAAATTCTGTAATTATTGTAATTTAATTCACATCTGGCCCTTATTCCATTTTAGTTTTTCCCAAATATCTTTCTCTTTACTTCAAGTTTGGTTGGTATCCTTCTAGGAGCTTTATCTATCTTTCTTCCTATCTCTCTCTCTCTTTCTCTCTCTCTCTCATTTGTTTATTTTCCTGTTACATAGTTTGTCTTTCAAGTTAGATTGGACAGTTCTATTTGAATCACCTCCAGTGTTTACCGTTCATTATTTTATTATACAACTTTGTGTATACATGGGTAGTTTATACTTTTCAATTGAGCATGTTATTCATGCGTCACTCATATAACATGTATCATTCATGTTGCATCTTCACATTATTTAGATGATGTATATTCGTACATAAATTAATAGATAAGCTTATATCATTGATAAACAAAATACATGCATTACATGCATTTATAATAAATAAATACATATTTATTTTTGTCTAACAATATATGAAACAATTTATATTAAACTACACACACACACACACACACACACACACAGCATTATCTTGGCCTCCCCTACAATCTTACCTATGTCAATCACAGTGACATGTTAATTTTGACATATTTTGAGAGACCATTTTTGCATATTTCTAGTGATAACACAAATTTTATGATATGCATAAATACTTTTAATAATAGTATTGGCATATCAATTATATTTAAGGGAGATTAGGGAAATTAGCTATGCTCAAGTACCTTTCTATTCATAGTTAGTTTCTTTTCTTTTCTTCTCTTTTTTTTTTTTTTTTTTTGGCTGCACTGCATGGCTTGTGGGATCTTAGTTCCTCAACCAGGAGACCAAGACCAGGGATTGAACCCAGGCCCTTGGCAGTGAAAGTACAGAGTCCTAACCACTGGACTGCCAGGGAATTCCCCTCAAGTTTCTTTTTAACAGTATGAATTTTGGCACTGCCTTTTAGTTTACCCACCATGTATCAAGTCTTAACTTACTCTTTATGTAACAATAAATGTATGCTGCTTTGAGATGTGAACTCTTTGATGTTTACAAATGGATGACTCTCTACTGTAACTACAGTTGAGTGTCCGGTATGAATAGTGTCTTGAGTTTCCCTGGAGATTGTCAGTATTTGATTTCTTATTAACTTAAACATGGAATGTAGTATGTGCTTATGTACTGGGTATTCAGTGTATGTATAACTGAGAGTAGGATTTGTACCACTTTTCATACAGAAAAGCATTTTCTCAGCTACATACTGATACAGTATGGGGAAGACATTAAAAACACCTTGCAGGCACAAATTATTGGAACCTGTTTGGTCAGCAAAGATGTTATGCAGTCTCATGAAAATGAACTCTGCTGACAAATGTCTTGTGCTTTCCTGTTTCAGAGTTACCTGAAAACATGGCATAGCCAAAATTGCATTAACTATGGATAGAGTCCTGTTTTGAAATGTAATTGGAAATTTGGCTGGAAGTTTTTTACAAGAGTATTTATAATAAATAGAGTCTAAAATTATACCATCCATAAAGGTTTGGTCAGAGAAATTGTTATATTGATTTTATGATGCCTTCAACAAATCAAACTTGTTTTCCTAATAAATGTACTGTTTAGAAAAATATTCATATATATCCTTATTAAATGTTTGTTGCTGGATTAATTCCATCATAATT
Organism: Mesoplodon mirus; assembly: GCF_964341445.2. NCBI lineage: Eukaryota > Metazoa > Chordata > Mammalia > Artiodactyla > Ziphiidae > Mesoplodon > Mesoplodon mirus. The sequence continues at coordinate 28,822,162 of NC_138976.1, read as the reverse complement.
CTTTTTTATTAATAATTAGCTTCAAATGATATTTTTTTCAAAATATTTTGAAAGCTACTCCAATATCTTGGTTTAAATAAGTAATAGGGACATATGAAAGGACTTACTTAGTCAACCTTAACTCTTGCCTTTGTGCCAGCCTCTGGGTTAAGAGAAACTCTTTCGGAGACATTGAAAGGCCAAATAAAAGGAATAGTCATGAGCATTTGGCTTAAAAAATGAGGGAAAAACTTGTCCTAGATGAGCTGTCTCAATATCTGCAGAATATGCTGCTGTGTCAGGCAAATGAGTCAAAAGACATTTGACTGAATACTTAAAGTACAAAAAGAATTAGAAGGTAGGCAATGTAGATTCTAGTTCCTGCCCTGGCCTTATTACTTACTAACAAGAGATTTTACCTATAAAATGAGATTTATGCTATCCTTTCTATCAGATAGCGAGATTATCATATGTGAGATGATATATGTGAAAGTGCTTTGTAATACTAGCTAAATAATATATACTGTCATTAATGAATTTTGCCTCTTGTTTGATATGTCAGCTACCTTTATATATGACCTCATTTAATCCTTACACCAACAGTATGGTGACTATATTTTTATTAGTATTTTGATACTGAGGAAAATGAAGCTTAAAAATGGTTAAGTAACCGGCCCAGGTTTACACAGCAGAGATAGTAGAGCCGGAGTTTGATGTGCAGATACGTCCATTATGCCAGACTGTTTCCAACATAAAGCTATTAGGAATCATTTTAATTAATGGTAAATAGATAAAGTAGACTTAATGTATATCTAAATTTTATTCTAGATCCAGTATTCTGTGCTTCTAACTAGTGTATTTCTCAGTATACCTGTCAGAAGATTTTTGAACCTCATGTAAATTTATAAGAACTTATAAATGCCTAGTACTATTCTGGGAACATTCCTGCCATAATCTAAAATAGAGATAAAAGCATAAAAGGATAACCAGGAAAAGAAGGAGAGAGAAGAGGGATTGCTCTGAGAACTTGTAAAAAATGGTATTAGCTTAGACAACAGTGTCAGGAATTAACAGTAATGTCTAAAGAGAAGCAAATGTTTTCAAGCAACATATGAGTTAATTAAAAGGAAAGTATTCCAAATGATTGTGATTCCCTATTGAACAGTCTCTGAAAGTAAAGCATCAGAAACACACTGTGCATATTAACACTATGATTAACACCTTATTGAATTTAACAAGGTTTGATATGATAAGAATAAGAATACTGCTTTACACTTCATAGGACTTTACAATTTTACTTGTCATTTATAAGAATCTGATCTCATTAAATTTATCCTCAAGTTTTACTAGGAGCCTAGTTATGATGACTAAAATCTAACTAAGGCTTAAGGGAAAGCATCTTATGTCGATTGAACAATCACTACATACTAGGCACCCTCTATTCCACACACCTCATCTCATTTAAGATTCACAGCGGCCCCAAATGCAGATTTTATCATAATCATTCCACTATTGCTGATGAGGCTCAAGAGCTTTAAGAGGATACAAAATAAAAAACTAATATGTTTCTGAACCAGTACTTGAATCTTCTAAATCTATTATTTATCTTAAAATATTTACTTATTCAGGAAAGGTTGTCATGGACTATCTACCTCATCCCCACCAAAAGCATATTTATAAAACCATTATCAAGTGAGTAAAATGAAAATACAACTTAAACTGGAGTTACATAAAGCTTAAATTACTGCAGCTTTAACTGGAGTTACATAAAGCTCAAAATAGCTTATTTGAACTCTCTAGGCTTCCAGTTGTTCATGTTTCTGTGTGTGTGTGGAGGTGGGTGGTGTTTAGTGGTCATAGACTATTACTTGAAAAATAAAATGTCATACTAAAAATAAAGGTAGAGAAATGAAAATAACAAGCCAATGTTTAACTCCAAAGACATTTTCCATGGCTTTATCATAGGGCTTATCATTAAATAAAGGATAGTTTCCCCTCTTTTGTGAAAGGTCTAAGTCTTAGCCCATATTTAATTGGGTTAACTTTTTATTACTCACATATAGAAGATTACTAGATATTCTAGATAAAGCTTTCTATAAATAGCAATTATTTTAACATCTGTAAAACTTGCATTTTCATTTTCTTATGCAGTGTTTCTCACTGACCAGAAGTTATACTTTCCAGGAAGTCTAATTTATTATTTTTTCTTTAACAATTAGGAATTTTTAAATTCTATGTAGGAAATCTTCACCTATCTCATGATCATGAAAATATTCCAGAAGCTTTATAGTTTGAGCATTTATATTTATATCTATGATTCAGTTTTCATATATGATACGGAGTAGGGGTCAAAGTTATTTTATTCTACCACCTTTTGTTGAAGAGTTTCTATTCCTCATTGAATTGTGTTGAAACACTTGTGAGAAATCAATTGACTGTATATGTTGTATATGTGATTTAATTTCTAGACTATTCTGTTCCATTGACCTATATATGCTGCAATATTTTATCTCTACATATATTATAAACCCCACAACATATCGTCATTATCTATTTATTTATTTATTTATTTATTATTATTATTTTTTTGCGGTACACAGGCCTCTCACTGTTGTGGCCTCTCCTGTTGCGGAGCACAGGCTCCGGATGCGCAGGCTCAGCGGCCATGGCTCATGGGCCCAGCCGCTCCGCGGCATGTGGGATCCTCCCGGACCGAGGCACGAACCCATGTCCCCTGCATCGGCAGGTGGACTCTCAACCACTGCGCCACCAGAGAAGCCCTGTCATTATCTTTTTAAAAAGTAATAAGAAAAATCATACCTAATAGTAACTAAAAACTATTATCATTTCTGATAATTTTTATTCCTTTGTGTACATGCAAATTTTAATCAATTTTTAGTTTTCTTCTATCTGAAAAACTTTAAAAAATATTTCTTGTAGAGATGTCTTATGGCAATAAATTCTAGCTTCTTGTGTTTGAAAAGTATTTGCCCTTATTTATAAAAGTTATTTTTAATTGGGTATGGAGTTCTAGGTTTATAGATTTTTTTCTCCCCTTTGCATATTTTATTTTGTTATTTTTCCTCCAGTTTTATTGAGATCTAATTGGAATACAGCACTGAATAAGTTTAAGGTATACAGACAGCATAATGATTTGACTTACATACATCATGAAATGAATACCACAGTAAGTTTAGTTAATATACATCGTCTCATATAGATACAAAATAAAGGAAAAGAATTTTTTTCCTGATGATCAGACTTCTTAGGATTTGCTCCCTTAACAATTTTTATGTGTAACATACAGCAGTGTTAATTATATTAATCATGTTGTACATTACATCTCTAGTGCTTCTTTATTTTATAACTGGAAGCTTCTACTTTTTGACCACCTTCATCCAATTCTTCTTCCCCTTCCCCCACCTCTAGTAACCACAAATCTGATCTCTTTTTCTGTGAGTTTGTTTGTTTGTTTTTGAAGTATAATTGGCCTACAACACTGTGTTGGTTTCCTGGTACACAACATAGTGATTCAATATTTCTATACATTACAGAATGATCACTACCATAAGTCTAGTTACCATCTGTCACCATACAAAGATATTACATTGTTATTGACTATATTCCCCATACTGTATATTTCATACCCTTGACTCATGTATTTTCTAACTGGAAATTTGTATTTCTTTTTTTTTTTTTTTTTGCGGTACGCGGGCCTTTCACCGCTGTGGCCTCTCCCGTTGCGGAGCACAGGCCCCGGATGCACAGGCCCAGCGGCCATGGCTCACGGGCCCAGCCACTCCGCGGCACATGGGATCCTCCCGGACCAGGGCACGAACCCGTGTCCCCTGCCGGGCGGACTCTCAACCACTGCACCACCAGGGAAGCCCGGAAATTTGTATTTCTTAATCTCTCTCACCTATGTCTCTTTTCTGGCCGACCACTCCCCTCTAGCAACCACCTGTTTGTTCTCATGTTCTCTTTATCTATGACTGTGTTTCTGTTTTATTTTTATCTGTTTGTTCTGTGTTTTATATTCCACATTTAAGTGAGATCATATGGTATTTGTCTTTCTCTGTCTCACTTCTTTCGCTTAGAGTTAATACTCTCTAGGTCCATCCATGTTGTCGCAAATGGCAAGGTTTAGTTTTGTTTTTGTTTTTGGCTGAGTAATATTCATTGCATACACACACACACACACACACACACATACCGTATCTACTTTATCCATTCATTTATTGATGGGCACTTAGGTCACTTTTTTCTATCTTGGCTATTGTAAATAATGCTGCAATGAACATATGGGTGTATATATCCTTTTGGAAATTGTGTTTTTCTTTTCTTTGGATAAATACCTAGGAGTGGTACCAAAATGTTCATTGCAGCTCTATTTACAATAACCCGGAGCTGGAAACAACCTAAGTGTCCATCATCGGATGAATGGATAAAGAAGATGTGGCACATATATACCATGGAATATTACTCAGCCATAAAAAGAAACGAAACTGAGCTATTTGTAATGAGGTGGATAGACCTAGAGTCTGTCATACAGAGTGAAGTAAGTCAGAAAGAGAAAGACAAATACCGTATGCTAACACATATATATGGAATTTAAGAAAAAAAAATGTCATGAAGAACCTAGGGGTAAAACAGGAATAAAGACACAGACCTACTTGAGAATGGACTTGAGGATATGGGGAGGGGGAAGGGTAAGCTGTGACAAAGCGGGAGAGAGGCATGGACATATATACACTACCAAACGTAAGGTAGATAGCTAGTGGGAAGCAGCCGCATAGCACGGGGAGATCAGCTTGGTGCTTTGTGACCGCCTGGAGGGGTGGGATAGGTAGGGTGGGAGGGAGGGAGACGCAAGAGGGAAGGGATATGGGAACAGATGTATATGTATAACTGATTCACTTTGTTATAAAGCAGAAACTAGTACACCATTGTGAGGCAATTATACTCCAATTAAGTTGTAAAAAAAACCCCAAAAAACCTAGGAGTGGAATTGCTGGATCAACTGGTAGTTATATTTTTGTTTGTGGAATCTGCATATTGCTTTCCATAGTAACTCCCAATTTACATTCCCACTAGCAGTGCAGGAGGGCTCCTTTTTGTCCACATCCTCACCAACACTTGTTATTTGTTGTCTTTTTGATAATATCCATTCTGACAGGTATGAGGTGATATCCCATTTTGGATTGACTTGAATCTCTGCGATGATTAGAGATGCTGAGCATCTTTTTATGTGCCTGCTGACCATCAGTATGTCTTCTTTGAAAAAATGTCCATTCCTGGTCCTCTGCCCTATTTTTTTTTTTTTTTTTTTTTTTGCGGTATGCAGGCCTCTCACTGTTGTGGCCTCTCCCGTTGCGGAGCACAGGCTCCAGATGCGCAGGCTCAGCGGCCACGGCTCACGGGCCCAGCTGCTCCGCGGCATGTGGGATCTTCCCGGACTGGGGCACGAACCCATGTCCCCTGAATCGGCAGGCGGACTCTCAACCACTGCGCCACCAGGGAAGCCCCTCTGCCCTATTTTTAATCAGGTTATTTGCTTTTTCCTGTTGAGTTATATGATGTTATATGATTTCTTTGTATATCTTGATATTACTCCCTTAACAGATATATATTTGAAAAGATCTTCTCCCATTTAGTATGCTGCCTTTTCATTTTGTAGATAGTTTCCTTCAACATGCAAAGCTTTTTAGTTTGATGTAGTCCATTTGTTTACTTTTGCTTTTGTTTCCCTTGTGGGAGGAGACAGATCCAGAAAAAATTGCTAAGACCAGTGTCAAAAAGCATACTGTCTATGTTTTCTTCCAGGACTTTTATGGTTTCAGGTCTTACATTTAAGTCTTTAACTCTTTTGAGTTTATTGCTGTATATGGTGTGAGCAAGTAGTCTAACTTTGTTCTTTTGCATGTAGCTATCCAGTTTTCCCAGCACCATATATTGAAGAGGCTGTCTATTTCCCACTGTATATTCTTGTATCCTTTGTTGTAGATTAATTGACCATAAAAGTATGGATTCATTTCTGAGCCATCTATTCTGTTCCATTGATTTTGAACCAGGACCATATTGTTTTGATTACTATAGCTTTGTAGTATAGTTTGAAATCATGGAGTGTGATATCTCGAGCTTTGTTCTTCTTTCTTAAGATTGTTTTGGTTATTCGGGATCTTCTGTGTTTCCATACAAATTTTAGAATTATTTGTTCTATTTCTGTGAAAAATAACATTGGTATTGTCATAGGGATTGCATTGAATCTGTAGATTGCATTGGCTAGTGTGGCCATTTTAACATATTAATTCTTCCAATTCATGATCAAAGTATATCTTTCCATATATTTGTGTTATCTCAGTTTCTTTCATCAGTGTCATATTTTTCTGAGTACAGGTCTATTACCCCCTTAGTTAGAGTTATTCCTAGGTATTTTGTTCTTTTTGATGCAATTGTAAATGAGTTGTTTCCTAATTTCTCTTTCTGATAGTTGATTGATAGTGTATAGAAATGTAACAGATTTCTGTATATTAATTTTCTATTCTGCAACATCACTGAATTCATCGATGAGTTCTAGTAGATTTTTGGTGTATTTAGGATTTTCTCTATATAGAATTATGTCATCTGCAAACAGTGACTGTTTTTCTTTTTTTTAAATTATACCAACAGCTTTATTGAAAGACAGGAGCAGAGCCCCTCCCCCCCCACCCCCTCGTGGTCCTGGTGGCATCAGCCTCAGGCTCTGAGCATCCAGGTGTCCTATAGCCTGAGATCAATGACTTTTAATTCTTCCTTTCCAACTTGAATTACTTTTATTTCTTTTTCTTCTCTGATTGTTGTGGCTAGGACTTCCAATATTGCATTGAATAAAAATGATGAGAGGGGGCATCCTTGTTTTGTTTCTGATCTTAGAGAAAATGCTTTCAGCTTTTCACCATTGAGTATGATGTTACCTGTGGCATTGTCATATATGGCCTTTATTATGTTGAGGTACGTTCCCTCTATACCCACTTTTTTGAGAGATTATATCATAGATGGATGTTTAATTTTGTCAAAAGCTTTGTTCTGCATCTTTTGAGATGATTATATGATTTTTATTCTTCAGTTTGTTAATGTGGTATATCGCATTGATTGATTTGCAGATATTGAACCATCCTTGCATCCCTGGGAGAAATCCCACATCACAATGATATATTATCCTTTTAATGAGTGATTGAATCCAGTTGCTAATATTTTGTTGAGGATCTTGCATCTATGTTCATCAGTGATGTTGGCCTGAAATTTTCTTTTTTTTGATGTCTTTGGCCTCATAGAATGAATTCAGAAGCATTCCTTCCTCTGTAATTTTCTGGAATATTTTGAGACGGATAGGTATTAACTGTTCTTTAAATGTTTGGTAAAGCTCACCTGTGAAGCTGTCTGCTTCTGGACTTTGGTTTGCTGGGGGTGTGTTTTCATTACTGATTCAATTTTATTACTGATAATTGGTCTGTTATTTTCTGTTTCTTCCTGGTTCATACTTGGAAGATTGTATATTTCTAGGAATTTGTTCATTTCTTCTAGATTGCTCATTTTATTGGCATATACTTGTTTGTAATAATCTCTTATGATCTTTTGTATTTATATGGTGTTGGTTGTAACTTCTCCTTTTTCAATTCTGATTTTATTTACTTGAGTGTTCTTTCTTTTTTGTGTGACATGTTTGGCTAAAGGTTTATCAATTTTGTTTATCCTTTCAGAGAACCAGCTCTTAGTTTCATTGATCTTTTGATAGATAGAGTCTTTAATCCTCTATTAAAATCTATTCACTCATTCTTTTTAATTTTGCAAGACAGTTAAATTACTTCCACATTGCTTTGTTCTTGCAGACGTTCTAACTTTTAGCCTCCCATTTACTGTTTTTTTCACGGGTTTCCTTAGAGTAGTAAATGATGAGTTTCAGAGTGAACCAAGCATGTGATGTATACTTGTATATTGATTTGGAACTCCCCCACTGTGGTTTCCTTTTTTCTAGGAAAATGCCCCCTCAGTGTCTGGTCACTCTTACAGTCTCGAGCTACAAGCACAGTTGTTTTATCCTAGTAAGACTTCTCTGCTTACTGCTTGAAATTCATTCCCTCTTGGGCCTCAGTAAACTGGGAAATACCCTGAGGGGGGAAATCATTAGAATGTGGAGCTCTCCTAGTTTGCTGTCTTCATTTCAAGGATCAGGAGCCATTTATTTGTTCATATATTAGGCTGCTTACCACATGTGTAAGCATTTAAAAAATACTTAGCTTATCCAATATTCATGATCTTTATTGGCAGCTGTGTTTGTTTAGTAAAAGCTGTTCCATCAATGTAAGGGATAGAACCCATATACAGTCTTTAGCTGCTCTTTATATGGTAAAAATTTGCAAAATTTTCCTCCACCTAAGAAGTAGTATTGTCTATGTCCTTTCCCAAATTTTTCTGTAGTAGTGGAATTGGCAGATATCTTGAGAGTCTTTCAACAACTGTGGGTTATTTAAATGGATATTTTGTATTTAACCTTTTTTGTTGTTATCCTTTACTGGGGTGGGGTACATATAAGGGCTCAATGGTTATTTCATTGTTTTTGTTTACTATTGTTGTTGACTTGCACATATCTATAGGAAAGTTTTAATTAGCAACATTCAACTTTTAAATTTAGAAAAATCACACATATTAGATAGTCTACTCTGTCTCTACCTCCCCTTCACACTTATTTGCAGGTATTGCTTTTTCCTTAACCACAATTATGTATTTTAATCAGAGTTGTGAATCAAGTATCCTGCCCAACCCTTTGCCATAGTAATGATTGTGTAATCTATAGCAGGCTATTTAGAGTCCTGGTCAAGGAATTTTAGAATTGGAACTAAGGGAAACTAAGTTTTTAATTCCCCGTGGCAAAACTAGAAAAGTATAAAGGCCATGGTTACAGCCTCATGAAGACATCTTTGATAAGAGAATTCAATTGGCATAGAGAAATAGGAAAAATGGGAAACAAATTTACTCTTGATTGCATTGTCCCCTGATTTTAGCCATCACTGAAGCTCATCTGTCCCCTGCCAAATACTATTTTTCTTTGTATTGCCTAAACTGGTTCAGATTAGTTTTCTTTGTCCTAAAATCAAACGAAAGCCCTGGAACTTATCTTTATACAACTGATTTATCCTTTTACAACTACCTACCATTCATTATTCCCATTATCCAGTTGGTAAAGTCAAGAAAGAAGAAATGTCAATGACTACCTCACAGTCAGTCAAAGAGTAAAAAACTATGAAATTTTACTTTGAGTCATATGCTTGTGGTAAAGAAGAAAATATAGAGCAAAAAAAGCAGAAGTTCAGAAAAAGATATTTTCAGATCTGTCTTGTTTCTCAGCTTCCAGGCCAGCAAAATGCTTACTTTATGCTGTTTCTAACCCACTTACTAGTATAAACCCTAATTATTTTAAGAGAGTAGTTCTTCCATTGCTATGCTTAATTAAAGGTCATGATTAATTGAAATTGTGACAGCTTATCACTACTCTGATTTAATTCTAATTGTAGAGTACACTAAATTGCAACTATTTCTGGGACTACATAAGGATAGTGTTTAATTTTACTGCCTTGACCAGTACGTTGATTGCTATTGCTTTAATCAAGCTTTTCATCTACCTGAATCAGATATTACCTACTCAAGAACTGAACATTTTCTGCAAAACACTTTGGCTGTATTTGTATATAACCACTTCAGTAGAGAATTAGAAGCATGCCATATATTAGCAGGCTTTGCAGTTGAGCAACTCCAAAATAATGATCTGTTATAAATAGTTGTACAGGTTACATCGAATAATGGGCATTTTATATGCTCACAGTTGGTTGGCTGGTGTTGCCTCCAGAATTCTTTTCACTTTGCACCATAAATAGTTGGTAATGTGGTAACAAGCGACAAAGTACAGCCTTGAGCTTAACAACCTCAGGGACACCCAACTGATATGGCTCTAAACATTCAGCAGAGTGAAAACTTGAACAGTCACTGAATCAATCACAACAGGTTATGCTTTGGTAACAAAAATCCAAAACTCAGTGACTTAAAATAACAAAGGTGTATTTTTCACCCCTGTTGCAAGAGGAATAGCACAATATATATTAGAATAATAAAATACTACATTGGAGTATAACACCAAGGGTTGTAAAGGATGTGAGGAAAGAGAAACCTCAGATGCTACTCTCAGGAGGATAAATACAGTCATCTTGGAAAGCAGTTTGGCATTATTTATTGAAATGAAGTGTATGTGTTTGCTCTGTGGTTCAGCAATTCTACTTCAAGGTATATATCCTAGAGAAAGTCTCCCAAGGCCTGTAAGAATGCACACATAATTCTGGGTAATAAAAAGGGAATAGGGCTTCCCTGGTGGCGCAGTGGTTGAGAGTCCGCCTGCTGATGCAGGGGACACAGGTTCGTGCCCCGGTCCGGGAAGATCCCACATGCCGCGGAGCGGCTGGGCCCGTGAGCCATGGCTGCTGAGCCTGCATGTCCGGAGCCTGTGCTCCGCAACGGGAGAGGCCACAACAGCGAGATGCCCGTGTACTGCAAAAAAAAAAAAAAAAAAAAAAAAAAAGGGAATAATATTTGTATGATACTCTTTATATAAATTAAATCATTTGTATCACAGCTACACTATATGTTAAGACTGCCCGTATGCTTAACAACCTATATAAAACACATAGCATAGTTCTTATAGAACAGCAGCAAATAGGAATGGTGATGAAAACTGAGAAAGTTTAGATATAAAATGACCTGTGCTAAACTAATGATTGAAAAGTGCTATAAAGGGAATATAATTTCCAAATTCTTTGACCTGTCGTCAAATCAGAATTTTGATAAAGGTCAGGGGGTCAAAATAATCTCTAAAGATACTTATTTTTGTCCTAGCCATCTTTGTTCCATTGTGACCAGGCGTACAAGAAAAATTTATTTCTAGATATGGCCATCACAGACATAATATATTTTCTGCACGTAGGGAATCTATTCATCTGTTTAATTAGCAATTTAATTCTTACTTTCTGCTAGTCACCAGGATATAAAAATGAACAAAATTTTTCCTTTACATGCAGGAATAATATATAATAACAGAAAAATCAGAAAGTGTAATAATAATAAATGATTAGGAAATGAAAATGTGATGGAATAAATCATAAAATACCAGGTTGGGGTTGGGTGAGAGACAAATACAGAGATTAGAATTTTGGAAAACTATGTCAGTGGTTGCAGTGGAAGTTTTCTACATCTATGTACACGGCACCTACATCCATTGCTTCTAATGTAGCCATTTATCCACCCATCGACCATCCAATAATATTAACTGATAGCTTACAAGTCCCTGGATAAAGTGTGCTGCATCTTGATATTTAAGTAATACCCAGGATAGCCAAAACCTCTTCCTTATTGAAGCTTTTATTCTAGCTGTATTGTCAGAATTTAGAGATGGCCGCTGCCTTGGGATTGAAAACAAGTCAGCTGGACTCCTTATTTTTCCCTAAATACATACTTGATTAGAAGGCTGATTAGAACTAAATATTTAGCCCTCTTCCAAAAGAAAATATTTTCTATAGGAGACAAATTTCATCACACATCTGTGAAAAGATCAGATGAAGCAAGTGTAAATAAAAATCAATTATAATCAACATTTCCATCTGTCAATTCCTTTAACACTAACTAGAATTGAGAGAGTTTTTCTTTTTTAAGGTTCATTTGGCAGTTCTAACAAGAGATAAATTTTCTTAAGTAGTTAATTGAGCCATTTCTTTTGAGTTTAGGGAAAGAGGTTTGATTTTTGCAATAGCAGTGATTGGGTTATGTTTGGAACCTGAGAACAAAGAAATACAGATAAGTGATTATTGACAGATGTTTGAAACAGGAATGATGAGTTGCTATTACAGAGCCTTGCCTCCAAAAGTAAAAGGAGGAATGCACGGGTTTTTAGTTGAGTAAAGTGGAGAAAGAAACTGATTGAATCTTCTGTGGAAGTTTTTGAGACTATTTTGAATATATTTAATTTTTCTTCCAAAATATATTGTTTAAAATTCCATGTGTTCTGATTTCTGTTTCCAAATAATTTCTTGTCTAATACTTATGCTTTTATTTTCATACTATTAGCTGTGGAAAACAAGTGAATGCATAACATTTGAAAAAATTAATGTAAATAAATACAAACATTGTAGTCTGTGTGCTTCTAGCATTTTTTTCTTTACATACACACACACACACCACACACACACACACACACTTTAGATATACATTGTATAGATTTTTGAAACCTTCTTTATTGACTTAATAATATTTCTTGAGTATTTCCCATGTCATAAATTTACCTCTAAACCATTAATATTTTTAATCGAGGTATAATTTACAGACAGTATAATTCTCAATGACTTTTAACATATATATGTATGAATATATATTTGCCAATCCCTTTGACATTCCCCAATATTGGCATATATACTCATGTAACTAACACCCCAGTAAAGATAGAAAATCATTTTGTCTCAACAGAGAGAGTTGCCTTCTGCTTCTTAGCAGTCATGACTGCCAACTGTCCCATCTGCTCCCCTTGTGTCTGGCAACCACTGATCTGATTTCTATCACTAGAGATTACCTTTGTCTATTCTAGAAGTTCATGAAAATTAAATCATAAATTGTCTATTATTTGGTATCCAGCTTTTTTCACTCAGCATAATGTTTAAGACTTTCATTTATGTTGCTGCATGTATTAGTAGTTCAGTTTTTACTCGAGTGGTATTTCACTATATATCACAATTTGGAAATCATTTCGGTTGTTTCCAATTTTTCGCTAATATGAATGAAGCTACTGTGAACATTTTGGACAAGTCTTCTGTGAACATATGTAACATTGTATTAACAGTTATATTTTATTCTTATATCAATATACCTAAAATATTTATTTTCCTATTTTAATCGTCTCCTATCAAAGCCAATTCTGGTGTAGATGAACATGTTTTTATCTAAATAATTTTACACACACTTAATTATTTACTGAAAATAAATTCCTAGAATTTTTAATTGCTTGATCAAGAATTTTGATATATATAGATAAATGTTCTATCAGAATTATTGTGCAAGTTCAAAATTCTTACTTTATTTTTTCATAAGTAGAAAATGACTGAGGAGTATAATTCATTTTTTCTTTACACTGCTAGAGACAGAGTGTGGAAGTGTTTTTTTGGGGAGCAGGATGGAGAGGTGTGCAGGTAGAGGGACCCCATGTCCAGTGATGTTGTTTTATTTAATTCAATTACCATTGTGATTGACTGTTCTTTTAACATACACACACACACAACACACACACATATGCATATATATACATATATTAATAACAATTTATATTGTTTCTCAATTACGTGCATGTGTTTATGTATGCACATGTATTTATAAACCTCTAGAATTAAAGAATCAAAAATAATGAAATCACTTCTAGTGGACATCTGCCTTTTCTGGCTGTGTAGCATTCTTGAAACAGCTCCATATTTCCTTTTAATAACCCCCTTCCACACTGTGTGCAGTCTACATGGATTGGCTATTATCTTAGAACCAACTTCCCTTGAATGAAGGAAACATGCAATGACTACCATTTAGATACACACTCCCCAGATATCGTATCATAAACTGGAGACACAAATAAACAATAACCTCACCAAATCATTTCTGATGGAGCAGCAGCATCTCTACTATCACGTGTCACTGATGTCAGTGTTGCAAACGTGGTATTTATATTCAGCAGATGAAGCAGCAATGTTTTCATGCAATCAGTTCTGTGGATCCTTTTTGTCATGGTTCATTGCTGTTTAGTTCTGTGCCTCATTCCATAATTTCTAGGAGCTATATAATATTCTTTTAGTAAGTACTGTTTTTGTTTAAATTAACTCCATATTACATTTCAGTTGCTTTAAACTAAAAAACCTACAGATAAATGTAGTAAGTCTGGGCTTCCCTGGTGGCGCAGTGGTTGAGAGTCCGCCTGCCGATGCAGGGGACACGGGTTCGTACCCCGGTCTGGGAAGATCCCACATGCCGCGGAGCGGCTGGGCCCGTGAGCCATGGCCGCTGAGCCTGCGCATACGGAGCCTGTGCTCTGCAACGGGAGGGGCCACAACAGTGAGAGGCCCGCGTATAGCAAAAAAAAAAAAAAAAAAAAAAAAAAAAAAAAAAAGTAGTAAGTCTGAGCATAGTTTCCCAGTTCTATAAGTCAACTGTCTCTCCATTTCTGTGCATTTCTTCTTGACATTTCTTTTTTATTAGCAGTCTTATTGCAGATAGTAGTTTCTCTTACACATGGAAACAGTTTACCTGGGTTTATCAATATGATAACTTGATTCATTTTCTTAAAGTGTAAAGTCCTATAAACTATTTACATATTTTAAGTCAGATTGATGGTCATGCATATTAGCCAGACTCTATCCGCCTTCTCTCTGTGCAATTTTCTGTACTTCTTATTTCTCCACTAATTCATTCTTAAATGTAAAAAGAAAACTTCTTTATAATAAGACCACTGTTGGAGCAGACTAGTTCTTCCTCTCTAGCTCTGACTTGTACAACTATCTTTCTAGCTCCATATAACCATGCAGTCTCCTAGGAGAATTACTTCTCATAAAACTCTTCCCCAGTGGATTACTGAAAGTGTCTATTGACATGAGTGTTTATATGGTTTGGAAATAAATATCAGAATTTTACCTTTTAATAATGTTATTCTTTCTGTTAAATTTCCTAGGAATCAGGAATTATGTATTTAAATTTAATATTAAAATGATTTTAAATCTATCACAGGATAACTACCTTCATTTATTTCTGCCACTGTCTTCTGTCACTTCTCTGTACTTTTATGAGAAGCTGTGTTCATGTGTCTTGAAACAGAATTCTTTTCCTTTTCTCTTTTTTACAATTTTAATTTACAGAAAAGTTTCAATTACCGTATCCTAACCTTTAATTTTTATGAAATTAAATTTCATTTGGGACATGGTTGCTGACATCATGCCCCATTACAGTCTCATATTTGTGTGTGTGGTTCCTAAAAACAAAGACATTCTCCTGTATAATCACACTGTAACCACCAAATCAGGAAATTAACAATAATGTATTACTATCTCTTCATAAGGTATTACCAATAGTCCCCATAATGTCCTTATAGCAATATAGACACTCCAGAATCTAGGGTTATACTTAGTAGTAAGATCCTTTCAGTTTGATCTGGAAGAATTTGTCCGTCTCTATTTGACTTTCATAACTATGAAGCTTTTGAGAATTCAGGCAATATGGTTTGTAAAATGTTATTTAATTTGAGTTTTGCCTCTTAGGCAGGAGTATCAGAGATGTAATGTGTATTCTTCTCATCACCTCCTATCTGATATTGTGTGATTTCGATTTGTCCATTACATAGCCCTCTTGAGTAGTATCTCACAGGATTCTCTATTGTAAATGTACTTTGGTTTTATTTAGTAATTAATGATTATTTTGTAGAAAAGTACTTTTAAAGTATGTAAATATTCCATTCTTCATCAAACTTTCAAACGATTCATGTATTCTTTTAAATCAGTATGGACTCATGGACTCCTATTTTATTCAAAGAATATAAAATTTTATTATCTTTATTTATTTTGATACTTAAATTGGTCAGTGTGATCTGCTTTAAGCTGGCTTCTTTGTTCTTTGTCCTCTTTCTGAGCTTCCTCTCACATGGATGCCCTCTCTCCAGGATCGATGGTTTTGACATCCAGCATCAGGTTAGCATCACCTTCCAATTCCTACCACATGGATATCTTCTTCATCTTGCTTAGGCTCTGACTTTCCATTCCTTGTCACCATGGCTCCCCTGACTCTCCACCATGTCCAAGCCTAACTTAACAGTTATTGGACTAAATATTTCAAGTAGAGAAGGAAAATAAGAAGAAGGGAGAAAGAAGGGGAAGAGGAGAGAAACAGATGTCTTAAAATTATGAACGACAACAGTACAGTGAGCAATATCTTGGTAATACCATAGTTGACTTGTTTTGGTTTCATTTTCAGAATCACTGTTTCTTACAGGGTTAAGTGAATTGTGCTTTAAAACTCTCATTTTTTCAGTTTGCAATAGTAATGGATTCAATTGTAGAGACTGCCGTTAGAGACTAAGTTTTGACCTGTGTAGTGAAATCCTCTGTGGAACATGAACATAAGAATTAAAGCTATAATAATAAAGCAATTGCTTAATGTTGCTGAGAAATTAGTATATAAGCATTAATGTGACACTACACATATTTCAGAGAAAAAAACTGTAAGATTAATTTAGAGCCATAACAACAAAGTATACTGAAGAAAATAAGATCAAACTCTAAACATATGGAGGCTTAAGCAAAAGGCTGACTAAGGAGTACCAAGTGAAATATGGTTATCAATTCAAAACTGAGCAGATATCTGAATTCATTTTGAACTTCAAAATATTTCATATTCTTGTGTGATTTCAGTTTTTAAAATTTTGTTTTACATCAGTAATGTTTCAGTTGGTCCCTCAGGAAGCAGATGTTGAAGGAGTTAGTAGTATAAAAATTTATTGAGGAATAACTCCAGTGAAATATAAAAGGAGGAGGGAGCTGAACTGGGCAGAATATACCTTCCACCTACTTTGACACCTGTGAAAGGAAAGAGACATGGAGAAGGACTGGGTAGGGCTTCAGACTATGATACAAATCTGAAAGTGTCTCAGATAACCCAATGGGAAGTTCTGAATCAAATATGGTCCATTAATGGAATCTTGTATTGCCATAATTTGCACACCATGTTCAGTCATTGGCTTGTGGCTGCCCATGAAGAGTTGTTTTAGTCCCATAAAATGAAACTTATCCCAAAGATGCTGAAAGTGAGCTTGGTCAGCTTATTATACTCCTCTCATTTAATCAGTAAGTTCTCTCTTGCAGGGAGATACAAGTGCTGCATTTCCATGGCTGCCACAGCTGGATAATTTTATTTGAACAAAAACTTTATTTTTTCTTGTTTGAAATATATTTTCTTTTTTTATGTGGGTAGTATTTTTAAATTTTTAATATATATATTTTTATTGAAATATAGTTGATTTACAATGTTGTGTTAGTTTCAGGTGTACAGCAAAGTGATTCAGTTTTTGTACATTCTTTTCCATTATAGGTTATTGCAACATGTTGAGTACAGTTCCCTGTGCTGTACAGTAGGTCCTTGTTGATTATCTGTTTTATATACAGCAGTGGGTATATTTTAATCCCAAACTCCTAATTTATCCCTCTCTCCTGCCTTTCCCCTTTGGTAACCATAAGTTTGTTTTTTTATGGCTGTGAGTCTATTTCTGTTTTGTAAATAAGTTCATTTGTATCATTTTTTAAGATTCCATATATAAGCGATATCATATGATATTTGTCTTTCTCTATCAGGCTTACTTCACTTAATATGATAATCTCTAGGTCCATCCATGTTGCCGCAAATGGCATTATTTCATTCTTTTTTTTATGGCTGAGTTAGTATTCCATTCTGTATATATACCACATGTTCTTTATCCATTAATCTGTTGATGGACACTTAGGTTTCCTCCATGTCTTGGCTATTGTAAATAGTGCTGTTGTGAACATTGGGGTGCATGTATCTTTTCAAATTATGGGCTTTCTCTACATATATGCCCAGGAGTGAGATTGCAGAATTGTATGCTAGCTCTTTTCTTAGTTTATTTTTTTTTTTTTTAAGGAACCTCCAAACTGTTCTCCATAGTGGCTGTACCAATTTACATTCCCACCAACAGTGTAGGAGGGTTCTTTTTCCTACCCATACTGTCCAGCATTTATTATTTGTAAACTTTTTGCTGATGGCCATTCTGACCGGTGTGAGGTGATACCTCATTGAATTGACAGTTCTGATATGCATTTCTCTAATAATTAATGATGGTGAGCAAATTTTTATGTGCCTTTTGGCCACCTGTATGTTTTCTTTGGAGAAATGTCTATTTAGATCTTCTCCCTGTTTTTTTGATTGGGTTGTTTGATTTTTTTTATTGAGCCATATGATCTGTTTGTATATTTTGGAGATTAATCTCTTGTGTGTATCTTCCTTTGCAAATAGTTTCTTCCATTCTGTAGGTTGTCTTTTCATTTTGTTTATGGTTTCCTTTGCTGTGCAAAAGCTTATAAGTTTAATTAGGTCCCATTTGTTTATTTTTGTTTTTATTTCCATTATTCTAGGAGCCGGATCTAAAAGGACATTACTGCAATTTATGTCAAACAGTGTTGCCTATGTTTTCCTCTAGGCGTTTTATAGTATCCAGCTTTACATTTAGGTCTTTAATCCATTTTGAGTCTATTTTTGTGTATAGTGTTAGAGAATGTTCTAATTTCATTCTTTTACATGCAGCTGTCGAGTTTTCCCAGCACCATTTATTGAAGATACTGTATTTTCACCATCATATATTCCTGCATTCTTTGTGGTAGATTAAGTGACCCTATGTGCATGGGTTTATCTCTGGGCATTCTATCCTGTTGCATTGAGCTATATTTCTGTTTTTGTGCCAGTACCATCCTGTTTTGATTACTGTATATTTGTAGGATTGTCTGAAGTTAGGGAGCCTGATTCTTCTAGTTCTGCTTTTCTTTCTCAAGATGCTTTGGCTATTTGGGATCTTTTGTGTTTCCATAAAAATTTAAAACTTTTTGAGCAAAAAGTTTAAAATTTGTCAGTTGATCAATGTGGTAATTTATTTCTCCAATTCATTCAGTACATATCAAATGTCAAGCCTTCAGGATACTATGATGAATACTATTCCTTTCTCTCAAGCTTAAAATATGATGGTAGAGGGAAAAATAGTAAAAAGGCAATGAGAAAAGCTTATGGCAGATGTTATAATAAGACTAGATATAGGGCTTCCCTGGTGGCGCAGTGGTTGAGAGTCCGCCTGCCGATGCAGGGGACACGGGTTCGTGCCCCGGTCTGGGAAGATCCCACATGCCGCGGAGCGGCTGGGCCCGTGAGCCATGGCCGCTGAGCCTGCGCATACGGAGCCTGTGCTCTGCAGCGGGAGGGGCCACAACAGTGAGAGGCCTGCGTATAGCAAAAAAAAAAAAAAAAAAAAAAAAAAAAAAAAAAAAAAAAGACTAGATATAGGAAATTCTGTAAGAACAAGGATTGAGCCCCTAACCCAGAATCAGGGACTCCTAAGTATTTCTAGAATAAGCACAGATAAACTGAAGTCTAAAACAAGCAGAAAATATTTAGTCCAAAAAGAGAGAGACTGTAAAAGTGTGTGCAAAAAATTATATTTTAGAGGATATTATCTGTGAACATGGTTTAATATATTTAGAACTAAAGTCAGATTGAACACACATGCCTGCCTCTTCTCATACCCCAAATCACTCAAAAGTAACTGGAATATGTATTTAAAAACAAATTCGTAATAGCTCAACAATGAGAAAATATAGTATCAGCAGACTAGAAATTAGAATCAGTCTAAAATTTTTTTTTTTTTTTTTTTTCCTTTTTGTGGTATGCGGGCCTCTCACTGTTGTGGCCTCTCCCGTTGCGGAGCACAGGCTCCGGATGCACAGGCCCAGCGGCCATGGCTCACGGGCCCAGCCGCTCCGCGGCATATGGGATCCTCCCAGACCGGGGCACGAACCCGTATCCCCTGCATCGGCAGGCGGACTCTCAACCACTGCGCCACCAGGGAGGCCCAGTCTAAAATTTTGAAAGCAAAGGGGATCAGATTATCAAACATAGTAGAAAAGCAAAGTTCAGCTTGTGCTAGGGTAAATTACAATGGCAGAGATGACAAAACTTGTGTCTGGTATTTTTGCTGGAAGCCTCTTTGCTTTAGACATCTTTGCTACAAGCATTTTTGCCTCATATACTTTTGCACATAACTAATTTGCCCTAAGGCCATTTGCTGTTAAAGATAAAAATAACTGTTTGCCCGTTTTGGGTTTGAGAGTTTGGTTTCATCTGGTTGAAATGTGTTAGATTTATTGAGCTAACAGATGACAATGATTTACCCCAAGAATTGGTTTCTTAATATGAAACACACTCCACTGGAGGAGAAAGAAGCTGAGGGTCTCTGAGGTGAGTGTTGAACCCACATTTCCGTAGACCTTTGGAATATTTATCAACAAACATGTGACAATATGACAGGAACACAAACATTAGTGTGGAAGGCTTTCACAACATGATACAAAACTCGGTTACAAAGATTAGTGGACATTTGATTCTGTCCAAAACATCCATTGAGATATTTGGTCCACACCAAGAGGCCCTTGAAATTTGGTCCTAAAAAAACCCATATTTGGTTCATGAGCATATTTGGTTCATGCAAAATAGTCCTTGATATTTGTTCCTGTCTGGGCCTCCCTGGTGGCGCGGTGGTTGAGAGTCCGCCTGCCGGTGCAGGGGATGCGGGTTCGTGCCCCGGTCTGGGAGGATCCCATATGCCGCGGAGCGGCTGGGCCCGTGAGCCATGGCCGCTGAGCCTGTGCGTCCGGAGCCTGTGCTCCGCAACGGGAGAGGCCACAACAGTGAGAGGCCCGCGTACAGAAAAAAAAAAAAAAAAAAAAAAATGTCTACACTTAGAAAACATCTCTAGGTTCAAATAGCCTATAATGTTTATTTATACTTTTGGTTTATAGGATTAATACGTAAAAAACACATAAAATCATGTTTTATTGATCCAATAATTTTGTCGTGGCTATATTGCTGGTAATAACCCTTCTTGGCTTGGTAGCCTAGCTGGTAATGGCACATGGGGTTAGGCAGATGGGTCAGGGTTTGAATCTTGCACAAGAATAGCATTTATATAAACTAAGGGTACTGAGGAAGAGTTCTACAGTTAGAGAAATGCACAGAGGATGACAAGTTGAGAGTGGCATCTAGAAGTGGATGGTGTGTTAATGTATCACTGAGCATTTGGTTGCATGTGGCTGGGTCATTCAGTAAGGACAGAGTTTGAAAGGAGGGGCTTGGTCAAGCTGCTGTGTAAAACAAGTGGTGAGTGCATTGACATAAACACTTTAAACAGAGTCTTGTTTACTTGGAAGGAGTGAGAATGGGTATGGCTCTCCTCCCACATAGAGGTTGGGTGTAATAATGATCATGAGGGAGATACCAGGCATCTAATTAATGCCGTACAACTAAATATTGCCCTAGTATTTTGTGTTTGCATGGGGAAAAAATCTCAACGTTAACCCTTGATTATGCATGACAGATTTCAAGATTGCAAATATGAATGTGATTTGATTACTCCTACTAAAGGCACAAGAAAAAGAATGCTTGTTTCACTTTTCACAATCACTGTGGTAAAAAATAACTTCTTTAGATCTAATACTTGAGTGTGTGACAATGGAAAGTAACACCTATAAGTGTACATCCATGTTGTTTGGGCTTCCATTTGTTCCTTTGGAAGATATAAATGAATACATTGTGTATAACTCAGAAGAAAAGGTAGATGACCTAATGGATCATGTTGAGAAAGTGTATGTTTGTTGAAGGCATGGCAGAGCCAGACAAAGACCAAAAGATCCAAGATTTCCACCAGAAAATTGGAATATTTATACATCAGTACTGATTGTCAATCACAGTATGAATAATGCAGTGGAAGGCTGGCATAGGCAAATTTCAAAAGCTGATAGTAGTGCATTATCCTTCAATTTGCAGGCTTACTGAAGCGTTAAAAGACAAATAGCAAAGCAATGAACAAGTTATCACCCAGGTTCCTGGTGTTCACACTCAAATAGGGCCACCAACTCCCAGATGATACTGATAAAATCAAATTAGTATAAATGAAACTGTTAACAGATATAACAAATATAAAGCCAATATAAATATATTTATAAATATAAATATATTAAATTATAAATATATGTATAAATATAAATATATTAAATTATAAATATATGTATAAATATAAATATATTAAATTATAAATATATTTATAAATATATTTATAAATATAAATATATTAAATTATAAATATAAAGCTAAGGTCTATATATACTTGAGAACAATTACTCTTTGACTTAAGAGTAAACCCTACCAAGCTTCATGATAAAGAACAAGAATCAGTGTGAAATCCAAAAAGGTCATCACAAATTACATAAGAATAACATAAATAAAATTTTAACAAAATCAAATGTTTATATTATTTAACACATCATGGACCAAATATCTCAACACATGTTTTGCACGGGACCAAAATTCAGGGATCTTTCAGCAAAGTTATTTTTGATATTTAGCATATCATGGACCAAATGTCTCTATGAACATTTTGGACAGGATCAAATTTCAAGGGCCTTTTGGCATGAACCAAATGTCTTAATGAACATTTTGTATGGGACCAAATGTCCTGCAAGGATTACAATACTTATCCTACTATTTAGAAACTGATACCTCTCTTAATAGAGGAAGAAATTTTAGTGAAAAAGAAAAAGTGCAATGCTGAACAAGAAGACAAACCAACAAGCCCCCAAAAAAGTATACTGTGAAAGAAAAACTTCAAAGACAATTGCTTAGATACAACCCACAAAATAAAATCAGTTATTAGCGCAGTATTGCAATCTATCTACACACATGTAAAATGTATTCAAATATTTTGTATTTCACGAGAAACCTTTTTAAATTTTATCATTCATTTCTCATTTATGTTCTTTTTAATTTTGTTAAAAATTTTATTTCTTTTATTTTTTGTTATTTAATCTTTTATGGCAAAATTGCCTTATGGACAATCAGTTATGTGACCAAAATGTTTGTAGTGAAATGCTTGCAACAAAGATGTCTATGACAAAGAGGCTTATGGCAGTAATACCTAGAATTAGCAAACTACAATCTCAGAGTAAGTGAAATCCAAAGTAAGTGAAAATCCTGGGGCAATAGTCCGGGGAATTAGCTGAAAGGGAGGCACAACCAGAAGACTACTACACTGCTTCCTTAGTCCCAAAGTACACAAGGCTTAAACTGAATAGCAAGTAATAATTGCACACTAAAGGAACCAAATTCCTAGGGAGGGCTTTTAGTGGACCATAGTCCAAACAGAGTGAAAATAATCATATATGTCTGGTTCAGTCCTTTTCTCTGTTCAAAAACATTAAGCATCTGTACATAGTATATACTTCTAAAGTGTGTTCATCTAATATAGAGTAACTCTTTCTGTTATGACTGAGAATATGAGTGTCCATTGCCAAAAATCATCACTCTAATATCTTATTATAGTTTGAAAGATGTCCATCTACTCATGAATTTCTCTTAAAACTCAGCACTGATATTCTGCAACTTTTAAATTGTGAAGTTTACTACTAACAGCATTTTTTTCTCTTTCAGTAAAGACAAATCATTTCATGATCATAAAGTATAGAATGTAAATATAATTAATTTGCAATAAGTAGCTAACTGGTCCTCCAGGGTTATGTGAGCCATTTTTCTTAGTCACAACTACAGGTCTTTGAATACCAAGCAGTGGTAGTAGAAAGATCAATATAAGTGATGCTAATTCCATGTGGATAAGCTCGTGTATAATCTCTATTCCTACTACCATGGCCAATTTGATCATGATCTAATTAAATTAGAACAAAGAGTCAAGAAAGGAAGGATGAATGTCATTCCTAAGTAGATCATCTTGTCTACCTGGCTATTTAGAGCTGCTGACACAGTAGAGACTTTTTTTTTTTTTTTTTTTTTTTTGCGGTACACGGGCCTCTCACTGTTGTGGCCTCTCCCGTTGCGGAGCACAGGCTCCGGATGCGCAGGCTCAGCGGCCATGGCTCACGGGCCCAGCCGCTCCGCGGCATGTGGGATCTTCCCGGACCGGGGCACAAACCCGTGTCCCCTGCATCGGCAGGCGGACTCTCAACCACTGTGCCACCAGGGAACCCCAGTAGAGACTTTTGATATGAATTTGCAAGGAGACAAATTCTCTGTCCCTCTAGGTTTAGTCTGAAATATCTAATATGAAGCTTCACCAAACATACTTAAAATCAGTCCTCTTACTTCCTATTCATTTCCCTGACCATACTGCCATTCCCTTTATCACTGCACAAAAACTGGAGTGTTTCTCAGCATTTATCTTTCCTTACAGATAAAATGAATCATGAGATTGATTCTACTACTTGGAGTTCTACCTTTTGATAGGAATTTACTTTTTCACTTTAATTCACTTTAATTTCACTTTAATTCAAAGCCATCACTATGTTGGGCTATAAGGCTGCAGCTGTTTATACCTAGCTGATGTAAGACTACCCTACACATAAATACATAAAACAGGCTTACCATAGAAGAGTCATACAAAATAATTACTTTTTAAATTGATGGCCATGAAAAATTATCTTAAGCAAGAGATTGCAACATTCATATATCTTTAGTAAGATAATTCTAGTAAAAATATGAAAGGTAGATTTAAAGGAAGATAATAAGGGCAATGTAACAAGGTGGAATAATTATTAACCCAAGTGAGAAATGATAAAACATAAATTAAGGAAGTTGTTACAAGAAGAGAAAAGTGGGATGGATTAGAGAAACATTTTTGAAATACAAATTGTCTATAATTCTGAGTAAGAAAGATATATAATTTAAAGTGCTCTTCCAATTTGATGACAACTTTGTTGATTATAATATCATTTTTATGGGTTTACCTAAATTAAAATTATTTTTCAAAGATATTGAACACATATTTTTCTCTCATAATTAACAGTGCTGGTAGGAATTTATTTAAAATATTAATGCACTTGCTTTTGAGGAGTATTTGTTTGCACAGTCTGTTCCTTAATGTTTTACATTTTCATGACTATTGCACTTTGATTGAAGGGGCTTAAATGTCAGTGTTTGAATCAATTTCCACCAGACCCTGAGAATAGAATCTGTGACTCTGTATTCTAAAGAGTGAAGGAAATAGCATGATGACAAATGGAATGGCAGAATTAGCAAATATAAATGCAAAATACTGATTAACATTTCAGTGTTAGTCTATAAGAGGCCATGTCTTTAAGGGATAATTATAATATCCTATGAAAACAAAGTTCAGTTACACTCAAGTTTGTTTATCTGTTGTCTATCTACCTATTCATCTATTTATCTAAATTCATGTAAATCACTTGATGGAGACTAGAATGATTTTTGTGCGTTTTACGAGCAGAACCTAGAAAAATAATTACCTGATATGAACAATAAATTGCTAAAAGCAAATAAACCAAATTCTGAAGACTATTTATAGAAGAAAAATACCTTCAGGAAAGTGGATTTCTTTTTTTTTTTTTTTTTTTTTCTTTTTGCGGTATGCGGGCCTCTCACTGTTGTGGCCTCTCCCGTTGCGGAGCACAGGCTCCAGACGCGCAGGCCCAGCGGCCATGGCTCACG
The DNA here is from genome assembly GCF_964341445.2 of Mesoplodon mirus. Lineage (NCBI taxonomy): Eukaryota > Metazoa > Chordata > Mammalia > Artiodactyla > Ziphiidae > Mesoplodon > Mesoplodon mirus. The sequence goes on along the minus strand of NC_138976.1, from coordinate 28,796,809 downwards.
GGCCCAGCCGCTCCGCGGCATATGGGATCCTCCCAGACCGGGGCACGAACCCGCATCCCCTGCATCGGCAGGCGGACTCTCAACCACTGCGCCACCAGGGAGGCCCGAAAGTGGATTTCTTGACTACATTTCTTCTAATGCTATTGCATTTCCCCAGTTATTTACATTCTCTTAGTCATTTTGTTAATTTTAGGAGAGAATCATGAGATATGTGCCAGACCTTTAATCTTCCTCCCTTTCTCCCTTTCTCTTCATTCATCCTTTTTTACTTGTTTCTATTTTTTAAATAAATAATCAGTATTCATCTAGGAGAAAAAGGAAATAAAGAAATAAACTAACCAATGAAGTAAATGAGTATATGTCATCTATCCACACATCATTTATATACAGGCATACCTTGTTTTATTATGCTTCACTTTATCAAGATTCACAGATATTGCATTTTTTTTTACAAACTGTAGGTTTGTGGCAACTCCATGTACAGCAAGTCTGTTGGCAACATTTTTCCAACAGCATTGGCTCAGTTTGTGCCTCTGTGTCACATTGGAAATTTTCACAGTATTTCAAACTTTTTCATTGTTATCATGTTTGTTATGGTGACCTGTGATTAGTGATCTTTGATGTTACAATTGTAATTGTTTTAGGGCATCACAAACCACACACGTATAAGACAGTGAACTTAATAGATAAATGTTATCTGTGTTCTAACTGCTCCACCAGTCAGCCATTTCCCTGTCTCTCTCCCTCTCCTTGGGTATCACTATTCCCTGAGACCCAACAATATTGAAACTAGGCCAATAAATAAACCTGCAGTGGGCCCTTAGTGTTCAAGTAGAAGGAAGAGCCACACATCTTTCACTTAATATCAAAAGCTTAGTGAAGAAGGAATGTCAAAAGCTGACATAGGCCAAAAGCTCAGCCTCTTGCCCTAGTTAGCCAAGGTGTGAATGCAATGGAAAATTTCTTAAAGGAAATGAAAAGTGTTACTCCAGAGAACATATGAGTGGTAAGAAAGTGAAACAGCCTTTTTGCTGATATGGAGAAAGTTTTAGTGGTCTGGATAGAAGACGAAATCAACCACATCATTCCCTTAAGACAGAACCTACTCTAGAGCAAGGCCCTAACTCTCTTCAATTCTCTGAAGGCTGAGAGAGGAGAGGGGGCAGCAGAATAAGAAGTCTGAAACTAGCAGAGGCTGGTTCACAAGGTTTAAGCAAAGAAACCATCTTCATTACAGAACAGTGCAAGGTGAAGCAACAAGTGCTGATGAAGAAGCTTCAGCAAGTTATCCAAAGGTCTAGTTAAGATAATTAATGAAAGTGTCTACAATAAACAACCAATTTGCAATGTAGATGAAACAGACTTCTATTGGAATAAGATGCCATCTAGGACTTTCACAGCTAGAGAGGAGAAGTCAATGCCTCGCTTCAAAGCTTCAGAGTACAGGCTGACTCTCTAATTAGGGGTTAATGCAGCTGGTGACTTTAAGGTGAAGCCAATATTCATTTATTATTCTCAAAATCCTAGGGCCTTTAAAATTTATGCTAAATCTACTCGGCAAGTGCTCTAGAAGTGGAACAACAAAGCCTGGATGACAGGATATCTGTTTTCAACATGATTTACTGAATATTTAAAGCTTACTATTGAGATATACTGCTCAGAAAAAGACTCCTTTCAAAATATTACTGCTTACTGACAATGTACCTAGTTACCCAAGAGTTCTGATGGAGATGTACAATGAGATTAGTATTGTTTTCATGCCTGCTAGCACAAGGTACATTCTGCAGCCGATGGATCAAGGAGTAATTTTGACTTTCAAGTATTATTATCTAAGAAATACATTTTGTAAGGCTATAACTACCTTAGATAATGATTCCTCTGATGGATCTGGGTAAGGTAAATTGAAAACTTACGGAAAGGATTCACCATTCTAGAAGCAGTTTCTTAAGACCATTCATGATTCATAACAAGAGGTCAAGATATTAACGTTTACAGAAGTTTGAAAGAAGTTGATTCCAATCCTCACGGGTGACTTTGAGGTGTTTAAGACTTCGGTAGAGGAAGTAACAGCATATGTGTGGGAAATAGAAGAGACTAGAAATTAGAAGTGGAGCCTGCAGATGTGACTGAATTGCTGCAATCTCATGATAAAACTTTAAAGGCTAAGGAGTTGCTTCTTGTGGATGAGCAGGGAAAGTGATTTTTTTTTTTGACATAGAATCTACTGGTGAAGATCTTTATACTTGGAATCTACAACAAGGGAAATGTATGGATTTTTATCTGTGATTTGTAGCATTTTGGTTTCACATATCAGAGTATCTTCAATCTCTGATCCTGATTTATGAGTGGTGAGTCATGCTTTTTGTTTTTTTAAAGACTAGTGAATTTGAAACTACACTAGGACTAAAATTTACCATTTATTTAATAACATTTTAAATGAAAATGGGAATATTTCTCTTAGAAATAGCTTCCTCTTATGTTCCTATATTTAAAGGATTAATTTTTGAAATTGGTGCTTAGAAACTTGTGTTGCAGATTTGCTTTGTGCTCACAGTGAAAAGCTGTGAATTATATAATCAGACAGAAGGTTAGCCTTCATCAAGGCTTAAGCTGAATTCTCTCTATAACCCATAGACAAGAGGTTTCCAAGGGGCTATTTGAACACCTTTATTTTTTTAAAAATAGTAAATTCTTACACATAAATAAACATCATTGCTATTTCCAACCATTTATGGGATAAATAAGGTCTTTTTTATGTTAAATTATAAAATTGAAATGTAAAATTCCCAGTAAAACCTTTACTTAAAATATTCTGATTCCTTCTGTTTTCTAACCTCCAAGATGGTTATACTAATTATCAACTATAATATCAATGTATTACTGGGTTTATGACTTGGACAGCAATGTCTTTCCCAATTGCACACCATATAACATGAGTATCTTGAAATAATGAAATATGGATGGCACATTTCTCTACTTTCCAATAAATACTACATGTTTTTTGTTTTTGTTTGTGTAATTTTATATATATCTTTGGTTAGTCCCACTGATTTCTCTCTGAGTGTTGATGTATACACCTCTGCTGGAGGCATCATCTTACCCTGAAGTCACACCTCTAAACATTTTTTTGAAGTATTCATTACAACAGATTTTACACAATCACATGATCTGGGCTTGTAAATTATTTCTTTAAAAATGATATCAATCAAAATACTAGTATTAGCAGAATAATTAATTTTAAGATATTAAGTGGAAATATATCTAGGAAAACCAAAATCAAGTTCGAGTGTTTGCAGCCAGGAGGAAACTCCATTTCATAGCAGCCTCTTTGCAGCATGGTCGGCACTGCTTCTTGTCATTATACTACAGCTGGCAATACAGATGATGTGCATGTGACCCCACCACTAGTAACTCTTCCACTCATATCTCTAAAGCCAAATGTTTGCTCTACTCCAGAGCCTTTACCAGGATATGGAGTTTGTGTCTTGTCCTCCTTCCTTGGGTTGCTCTCTGTCTACCACAGATTTGGGGAATTTCATCTGCTTGGTATAGTTAAGGTCACATTCTGGCTCCTATTTATTAGAAGTAAGATTGTCCTAGTTCTCCTTGCCACAAAAATCCATCCTTCTTGCATATGTTAGTCCTTATAATATTTCAGTTTACCCATTTATAGACTGTTAAACTATATTGAATTTCTTTGAAAACAAGCAAGCAAAGAAGCCACTTGATGGTTCATAAGAGGTTATACTGATGGCATACTGTATTAAAATTAGCCATTAAAAATTGTGATTGCATGGTTCAAGAAAGCTATTAGATAACATTAAACCATTTAATGTAAAACCTACCACATCCTTAGTGACAAATACATGAAAATTATAACAAGCACAGTAAAAATAAATAGTTATGGGGTCTTCCCTGGTGGCGCGGTGGTTGAGAGTCCGCCTGCCGATGCAGGGGACGTGGGTTTGTGCCCCGGTCCGGGAGGATCCCACATGAGCCATGAGCCATGGCTCATGGGCCCGTGAGCCATGGCCGCTGAGCCTGTGCGTCCGGAGCCTGTGCTCCGCGACGGGAGAGGCCACAACAGTGAAAGGCCCGCGTACCGCAAAAAAATAAATAAATAAATAAATAAATAAATAAGTTATGTAGCACAATTTTCTAAACAATAACTCCCACTTGAATCTGACTATAAATACTCAATTTAACTCCTTTCTCCAATGTACCAGCCATTCTCATTACTGCTGTTCGTTCTAATTCTCATTATTCTGAACCTGTAGCACTTGTTCATAGATTTAAAACAAATGGAATTTTAGGGTTGGAAGGCCTCTTGGATAATTTATAGTCCCGTATTTTCATTTAACAGATAATAGAATTTAGATCTACAACTATGAATTTGCTTTCAAAAGTTTATTCACAAATCTCATAGCATAGTCCAGTTTCACATCTCATGAGGATATGCTATTTCCACTACCACTGAGTTAAGTTTTCTGGGTCACAGATCTGATACTAATATATGCTGCATTTTGTTGTTAGACACATATTTGTGTATACATGACTTGTCTCCTCTAATGGACCATAAATTCCTCAAAAGCAGGAAATTATATTTGTAATTTTAAATATATGTTGCCTTATTTCCTGTGACTCATGTTTTTTGTTACAAAATGTTAGGCTTATTGTGGCAATAAATATTGTCTATTGGTTAATATAGTTATGAAATAATGCAGAACATGTAGAATTATTTTGATGCACTATATAAGAATAATAAAATTAATCATACTCATACCAGACAGTGTTCTAAGAACTCTATGTACTTCTTTAATCCTTACAAAAACCCTATGATATAGATGCTGTCGTTATTCTCCTTTTAAGATGAGGAAATGTGACACAGAGAGGATAACTAACCTTCCAAGGGCCACAAAGTACATGGTGGAACTAGGATTCAGAATCAGGTGATCTGCTTCCACAATCAGTATTCTAACATCCTTTGCATCCAAATTCATTTGAGATGAAATATGTGATTTTTTCCTCCTCAGCAGAGTATACCAGCTGATAAACTTCCTCCGTTGTCAGCAAAAGTAGGGTTAAACTAAACTTCCATGCAAAGCAAGAAAAACTGAAAGAATGGTCATTTTATTTTAAATTAGGGCAAGTATTCATACATGTTTAGCTAAGGAGAAAGTGTACCCCAAATCGCATATTCAGTTTGCCAAACCCTTCTGTGTTGGTATGGACTGTTATAAGAAATGTACACTGTAAATGCCCCTGGACTTTTTCTCCCTGCAAATTAACAACAAGCTGTTATTACAAAAAAGAAATAAAACCTACAGTTGGAAAAGACACATCTGCCTTAATACATGTTATTGGTATGAATTAAAGCTCTTTTTTTTTAGTGCAAAGGTTGTTGACATCTAAATAAATTAATATAAAGACTATATCTTTAGTCAAAATAATTTAAGTTTTAGAATGTATCCTTCACAGATAATACCACTTAGTATATGTGCAATGGTGAATATTGCTCTATTATTTGTAAAATTGATAAACTATAAACAGCTTAAATGCCCATCATCACATGTATCTTTAAATGCATGTGACAGAGCAAGGAATGAGGTACTTCATAGTTGTATGATTCTGGCAGGTTAATAAAAACTTCTGTCAGCAGATATAAGAAACCAATAATATGGAAGGTAGACAGTCATCAAGGGGAAAAAAAATGATAACATATAAGGCTTACCCTACAGAGCACAGGAGCAATAGCTCTGTAAGGCTTACCCTACAGAGTGCAGGAGCAATAGCTATTTCTGAATCCAAGGCGATATAACTGAGTTGTGCTGTCTCCTGTCCATTTCAATCAAGTAGACAGTTTCTTTAGGTGATAGATTTACGTGTATATACAGAATGATAGAGAAAGGGAGCGAGAATGATCAGCAGGAAATATTAGGAAGTTGAATAAAAAAGTGTATATTACTGTTTCATTTAATCCCATAGAATTTGAATTCCCAGTACAATAAAATGATAATTTGAATGATTAATTAATACATTAGTATGGAAGCATATAAATGAGTCAAAATTTTCTCATTTTTAATGAGATTAATACTTTTAATTTATTTAGTTTAGTGCAAAGATTAGCTATTACAGTATATGAACATATTATGTCATTTAATAACTATCAATAAATTTCTCCTCCCCTTTATTTTTTTCTTTAATCCTTACTACAAGTCCATTAGATAAAAATCAATGAAAATTAAAGTGACTCCTAGGGAATAGTTCTGGGTTACTTGAAATTTCAATGAAGCGTTACAGGTTGGAAAGTAAGTTTGGTGCAAAAAAAATTAATATGCTATCCATTGACTAAGATAAAGTATATTTTAAAAATTTATTCAAAAATATAAGGCTTATACTAATACAATGTAAAGAGAAATAGGAGATCATATTTATTGAATATAAGGATAAAAAGATTGAAATGTAATAAAATGATGTTTGTCCTAATCCCAGATACTTTCTTCTTATGGGGAAAAAGACAAAAAAAAAAAAAAATCAAACAAATCATATAACCTTTCTCTCCAAAATAAGGAGAATTAACTAGTCTTAATAGGGCACATAATGCCCCCTCAGAAAACAAAATTAAATTATGTGCAATGAGAATTAAGGTGCTCTTAAGGATAATCCAAGATATCTCACTTGTAATGTAAATGATACTGTATTACCTCAAAGATAGTATAATCTATAAAAATGACTAGCGCTGTCACATTTGTGTTGTTCTTTATTTGTACGTATACTGAACTACATATATTTCCTTAGGTATCTATGGGGCTTTGTATCAATATTTGGTTAAGCTAATAAGTGGATTATTCACTTAGTATCTCTTGCCTGAATGGATGGCTGATGTCAGTTAATACCTCTGTCCAAGTCTCTTAACAGTTGTTTTTGTGTTCTGTTAGTGTTCTTCTATTCAGCCAAGTCCAGAGGATGCTGAAAGCTTTAATTCCTGGAAATTTAGGGTCATAAAGTAGTTTTTAATTCTAATGAATGTTCACAATTAAATGTGTAAAAATTATGTAGCACAACATCCATTTCACTTTTCTTATTTTTCACCCCAGAATCCCACCCCATAATTAAATTGGTTTTAAGCATTAGAAGCAATTTATCTTTTATAAGGAAGCCAATCATAATGAAACATTTACATCTTTGCAACTGGACTGTTTAAGTGTCTAGATTAAATCTGTGCATCAAATATTAAAAATGGATACTGAGATAGGAATTTGAGAGTGGTGAGGGAGAAGATCTGTTTTATTAGAAGAGAAACTGAACTTATCAATTTTTGTACTGTTAAAATATTAAATGTAAAGTAAAACCTTTTTTTTTATAAGAGAAATCTGAAAAGTAGTTGAATATATAAACTTGTTATACTAAATACTGACATCATCTGAGAGCAATATGCTTTTCAGGGGCCAAAAACACATATAAGCTTTTGCAGATATCATTGACAAATATTATGGCTAGATCCTTGGATACAAATAGATTGTTACCCCTCACACTCATTCCTGGATCTATTATCATTCCATCTCACACACAGTACCATCTGTATGCAAGTAAAGCAGCTAGACAATTACCTTTCACTGTTAACTTTTTAAAAAAGTCTATATACTTTTGTATTGTTTGACTTGTTATATGGAGCATAAATCTGAGAAAACAACATTTTGGGAAAACTTTAAGAAAACAATAATTTTTCATAATTTGGCTATCAACTCAGCAAAAAAGAATCAATTTGCAAAATTATTCTTTTACGTTCTTTGCTTTTTTGTGTTTTCTTAAAGTGTGTAATTGTATGTGTGCACATGTGTGTGTTTACATGTGCAGTGTTTCCAAAAGAGTGAGTTTGAGTCAGGCAGCCATAGATTTGAATCATGGTTCTTCCATTTACTAAGTGTACAATTGCTACAAATGTTAATTTCCTGGGTCTTTCCCCCTCCATTACATTTTTTTAATGCACAACTTCCACATATGATTTTATTGTTAAGAGATGGGTAGGTAGGTAGATAGATGATAGATAGATAGATGATAGATAGATCCATAGATAGATAGTGTGTAAAGTACTTGAAATAATTTCAGGTTCACAAGGGATGTTACCATACTGTTACCAATTAATAAGAATTTTTTCTTTCTCTACTTTGCAAACCCAAACATATACTTCACAATTCAGTCAAGTGTTATCTCTTCTATAAAGTTTTTTTTTCTGTATTTCCAGGACATATTTTATATTTATCTATTACATTATTGATCTTTCTATTACACTACATATTGCTCTATATGATAGATATTTGCATTTGTAGCTCTAATCTGTATCCATCCCTGTGTTCTTGAGGTCTGTGACCATATTTATTCTTCATAGTAACTTCAGAAAAATCATTGAATCTGTATCATAGTGGCCTTTAAAAATGGTGAACTAAGAAGAATATTAAGTTAATAAATTATTCATTTATCAATTGGGTATTATTTATAATAGGAAGTTTATATAAGATATTTTTTTAAATGAAACAGCTATACAAAGAGTTATCAGAACCAGATTTAAGCTCAACTGTATGATTAATTTTCTATGTGACCTTGGGGGAGTAATTTTCTGTGTATAAATTTGTTAAAAGAAGTGATGGATTAAATTATACCTAAATTATTTCCAGTTATAATAGTCTATAATTCTGTACTTTTAAGTATCTTGCTTAAAACTAAACAACACACACACAAAAAAACAAAAAACAAAAACAAAAAAAAACCACTAAACAACAATTTACTTATCTGACAATAATTGGAGAAAGTTGTATTTAAAAGGAGATGTATCCATTAATAACAAGCCAAAAATCTCAGTCACTTCTAACGGTGTAATTCAAACTTCCTTTGAGTTTCACTTTCTCTCTACAAAAGAACCCCTCTGTTGTAAGCAGAGAATTTTTACTCTGGCCTGAGCAATCGGCATGATTTATTACACATGCTGGTTCAGACTGTTTCATAGGAATCCTCTGGTTAAGGTTGCCAGTCTGCATCTACAGGACTTAGTGACACTGTTATTAATCACTGAGAATCAAGGAAAGATATAAAAAAAGCAAGAAAGAAAAAAGAGTAGGTCTCTGAAAGGGAAGGTTCTTATCTTAGTCTAATTATAATAATCCTATTAAAAACTGAAGATCCAGGAATGGCTTAGCAGAGAGATGAAATAAAAGAAATGGAATATTCTGTGCTTTAACAAGCTTGTGTTAGAATCGTAACCAATGGTGTTTTCTTTGATTTGTTTGAGATAAGACTTCATACCTTGTTATCTTGTTTCACTGTGTCTTTTGAGGATGGCATTTAAGGAGCATTTAGGGAACAGTTTCCATAAAATTATTGATATGTCAATTGCTTATATACAGAACTTGAATCCATTAGACTACAGTTAGAACTAACTAAAACTAACTTGAGCAACCTTTTGTTCAAAAGCAGAATTTGGGATAAGGACACATGGTTGTTTCATGAACCCTTATAGCTGAAATGTAGTGATGGTTTCCTCAGAAATTGACAGGGGCCAGAAATTAGTAGAACTTCATAACTGACTCAGTCTCTCCTATTGTTTACCTTCTGCACTGCATTCTTCCATGTCAAAGCCAAGCCTTTTCTCTTCCTTGCTTTCATGGCAGAATATATTTCACTGAGGACCTTGAATTCATAGGATACAATTTTGACCACCAGGAGGACCTGTCTCCTGTGTCCAATTCCATCATCCTGTGGGAAGGAACCCATGGCTTGTTTAAGGTGTTTATTGGTAGTCTAATTAGTCATGTGAAGTTGTACATGGGCACAGCATTGGCTGTGAGGATCCAATGCTCTGGAATGGATAGGGAGATGCTCTTTCAATCAATCAGTCATTCAATCAATTTAATTTAAATAAAAATAATGTTTCGAGGGCTGAGAAGATGCCTAAATATTTCTACTATAGAACGTTTAGAATCTTGAATCTTTGTGTCAAGTCCTTCCCCATTTTACTGAGTATTCTTTGAGGAAAAAGTTTGCATTCAAGATACGTGTAAGATTATAAGAGATTTAAAAACTATTTAGTCCAAAGCTTTCATGACATAAAAGTGATATAATGACCCTCTTATAATACACTCTTTTAGAACACTATTTAAGCTTTTAGTGGATTATATATTATTTTGTAATTTAAAAGATATTATATACAACATTTGCAATTAAGAGGTATGCACACTCATTTCAAAAGTATATAGAAAATTTTAGTACATCCTGTTACTAATCATTGAAACAGTATTGATTCATTCATATATTTACTGAATGATTTTAATCTTTAATAATATGCTCTATTTCCCAGACCTCTGGCTTCTCCTCAATTAACTGTGCTTTAAAATGTAAAGGATTATTACCTTTGTCAGGCTTGGATTACATAGCAGTAGGTGTCTGAAAAGGCTTTAGGAAACATACTTCTATTCACATTTTTATTTAGTGCACTAAGTTTAGCTTAGGCAAAGAGTATGGCTAGTGTAGTGCAGTACAGTGCAGAGTTGTTCAAATATAAGCATTCCTAAATTTCAGTTCTTAGGGAAAAAAAAATCCTTTTTTCAACATGCTGAAATTGCCTCAAGATAAAAAGTTTAAAATACAGTAGTAATATTGGCATTGAGTCTAAAACTATCCTTCTGATGCCAAGCCCATCATATCACATTCCATAATGTGAGCTTCTAGTATGTTTCACCAAGATCAGATCACAATCAAGACCTAGAAACTTATGCCTCTAGGCTTTGAGAAATAATTCTTGTTTGAAAAAAAGGCTCTCAGAAACATCTTCTGTCCTTTCCAACATTATGTGATTGATTTCCTTGTGGGATTGTGCACTGTGTTTGTAAATGTATTATATTTTGATGCTAGTTTTTTCATATCTAGGATAATGACATTAAAATTTATCACATGCTCTTTAATGTAGCACAATACTGTGAGCAATTCCTAAAACACTAAATGTTCATGTAATATAATTTTCATGGCTGTATATTATTTCATAATATAGATATACTATAATTTATTATCCTAATTCCCATTCATTGTATATTATGTTGATTCCACTATTTCACATTTTAAAATAATGGTACCATTAATATGCTCATGTGTAAATTTACATGAAGATATTTTGTATTCATTTAGTGAATTGCTTATGTCATATGTAGTAGCCATTGCCTTTTATTTTAGAAACTCACCACACCCTATTATTCTTCCCTACCTCTTTTATTCCTGCAAAAATCCACAGTTCACAATGTCACGAGTTTGATGTGTATCTCTACAGTCAGTTTTATTAGATGTATATATATGCATGCTTAAAACATAGTTATTTTGTGCTTATGTTGTAGTTGAGACAATATGCCATTGATAAAGCTTGCATTTTCCTCTTAAAATTATTTTTAACTATATATACATGGTTTATATATACAAGGAAGTGTAATTTATTCATACTTTTTTTTTTTTTTCTGCGGTACGTGAGCCTCACTGTTGTGGCCTCTCCCATTGCGGAGCAGAGGCTCCGGACATGCAGGCTCAGCGGCCATGGCTCACGGGCCCAGCCGCTCCGCGACATGTGGGATCTTCCCAGACCGGGGCACGAACCCGTGTCCCCTGCATTGGCAGGCGGACTCTGAACCACTGCGCCACCAGGGAAGCCCTATTCATTCATTTTTAACTATTACATAGTATTAATTCCTGTACTGATACGCATTTAGTTTACTTCAAAGTTTCATCATTTATAACAATACTGCAGTAAACATTCTTTTACATAACTGCTTTTGAAATTAAAACAAAATGTTCAGTTGCATGTACCTTGAAGTGGAAATGAGTATTTTTCTGCATTATCAGTTTTACTAGATGCTGTCGTATCGCTGTGTAACAGGACTGTTGAGAATAGAGTCCACCGTCAAGGTAAGAGAGTTACATTTTCTCTTTCTCACTGAAGTTAAGAATTTTTTTCTTTTCATTTTCTTCCATTTGAAGTTTGGAAATACATTTTTTTGTTTAAATGTGCAATTTTATGTTTACTGTTGACACTGACTTTCTTTGCATGCTTTTATTGGTTATTTTAAACACCTCTTTTGTGAATTGCCTGGCCGTACACTTTGTCCATTGTATGGTTTATCACTTTAAAAACATTACATTTCTAAACTAGATGTTTATTGCATATATAAAAAGCTTTTTTATTGAGCATTAGAAGTAATATTTTATTTATGATAATCTTTTTAACCTTGGTTATATAGATTGAGAATGTGGTCAATTGTAAACTTCCTTTCCATATAAGGTATGGAAGGCATTCTATCTTAAAGTAATAGAAATCGGATTGCTAATGAAAAATATGTGTAGAAAACTAAAAAAAAAATTCTAGCACAAATATACCAACCTTTCAAAGCTCAATGATAATGGATGATCAAATGGACTAGGTACCCTTTTATTTACTTACAATTGTTTTCATCCCTTAAGTCTTTTTATTATGAAAAATTTCAAACATATAAGGAGAGAGAAACCTATAATGATCCTCATGTCTTATTATGTAGCTTGAATATGTATCACTGTTTTGCCAATTTCATTCCATGTATTATTCACCCATGCTATTCTTGGGATATTTTAAAGCATAACTAGATATCATATTTTTAAAATTTGTGAACACTTCCATATGCATCTCTAACAGATACGAAATATTTTTAATAATGTCTTGCCTTTATCACATTATAACAATTATTCTGTGATATTTTATTATACCTATTCTATAATTAAATTTCTCTGGTTATCTGTAAAAATGGCTTAGAGTTGCTTCTTTTTTGAATCAAGATCCTAACAAGATCTACATGTTACATTTGGTTGTTATGTCCCTTAAGTCTCTTATTCTATAACAATCCCCTCTCCCTTCCCTTTTTCAAAAAAATATTTTATACAATTTTTTCATTTACATTTATTACAAAATATTGGATATATTCCCTGTGTTGTACAGTACATCATTGAGCCTATCTTACACCCAGTAGTTTGTATATCCCACTTTCCCACCCCTGTATTTCCCCCCGCCAACTGGTAACCACTAATTTGTTCTCTATATCTGTCAGTCTGCTTCTTTTATGTTAAATTCACTAGTTTCTTGTATTTTTTAGATCACATATATAAGTGATATTATACAGTATTTATCTTTCTCTGTCTGACTTATTTCACCTAGCATAATGCCCTCCAAGACCATTGAGGTTGCTGCAAATGGCAAAATTTCATTTTTTTATGGCTAAGTAGTATTCCTGTGTGTGTGTGTGTGTGTGTGTGTGTGTGTGTGTGTAAATATATAAATACCACATTTTCTTTATCCATTCATTCACTGATGGACAATTAGGTTGTTTCCATGTCTTGGCAATTGTAAATAACGCTGCTATGCACATTGGGTGGATATATCTTTTTGATTGGCGTTTCAGGGGTTTCTTTGTATATATACTCAGGAGTGGAATTGCTGGGTCATATGGTAGTTCTATTTTTAGTTTTTGAGAAATCTCCATACTGTTTTCCATAGTGGCTGTACCAATTTACATTCCCACCAACAGTGTTCAAGGGTTCCCTTTTCTCTAAACTAGACTTTTTGACTTTTATATATGTTGTAAATAATGCAGTAATGCACACTAGCCCATTCTTTTATTCTAAGATCCTGTGTTGTGTTTTGCTAAATATATATATAGTGATGGTAATTAATATATAAAAACCTTAAAATCAATTGCAATGCTTATGGAAAACCATGTGAAAAGACGGACTTTAAAGATATTTAACAAAAAAAGAGCTGCAGTTGACTAAGAAGAGCATCTTAAAGTGAAAGAAAATAATAAATATAAGTAGAGACAATTGTATTTATTATTATTTTTTGACTCATAGGTCTTTTAAAAAGAGCTATAGTATAACAAAATGCAGTACCTAGAAGTCATTCGGGGAATACAAATAAATGGGTTGCTGCTTTTGTAAATAGAGAGAATGCAATCATTTCTACAGAGATGATTTCTGGTTTGAAATGAGAGAAACTCCCTAATAATCATTTCTTTTTATGTAAGAATTGCAGGGTATTGGCAGTTTTATTTGGCAAAAGCACACTTAGAATAACAAATATTTATTAAGATTGAATCCATACTATTTAATATTTCAATCAATATTTCAAAAAATTTTAGTCATACAGTGGTTCTTTCAACTATGTACATTATCCTTAATTGTATAGCTCTAGATTTGCTCACTCTAGTTCATTTAATATAATTTATCTAATTGGTAAATTACAGTAATAGTCACAAGTCCAATACATACTTTATCCATCTTCTTTTTTTATATAATATTCTCACAACAAAATTAGCATATTCCCTCATATTATTATATTTTTGTATGTAGTTATATTTCCCCCTTTGCGAGGTATTCTAATACCTTTTCTTCCATATCAGAAAGTAAATATTCTTCCCAACATTCATTTGCTCAAATCATCCTAATAATTTCTAATATTTTCTAGGTCTTACCTAATATTATCCACTGATCTTTATATTCTAATTTGTAATAATGTAATATCAAGTTTTACCTGGGTGCATGACTCCTCAGGTAGAGATTACATTTCCCAGCCCCCTTTAAAGCTTGTATAATTATTGCTAGACAATATAAGTGAGTAAAAATGAGAAGCACCAGTTATCCATTGTGACCCCTAAACAAATGTGTGTGCACTCCATGCCTCCTGACTCCTCCATCCTACCTGCTGGCTAGTACATGATGAAATTTGAGTAACAAACTAAATCTGAAGCAAGCAGAAAGAAACAGTTTTTAAAAAGTAGACTGGGGGGCTTCCCTGCTGTTGCAGTGGTTGAGAGTCCGCCTGCCAATGCAGGGGACACAGGTTTGTGCCCCGGTCCAGGAAGATCCCACATGCCGCGGAGCGGCTGGGCCCATGAGCCGTGGCCTCTGAGCCTGCGCGTCCGGAGCCTGTGCTCCGCGACCGGAGAGGCCACAACGGTGAAAGGCCTGCGTAACGCAAAAAAAAAAAAAAAAAAAAAAAAAGTAGAATGGAAATTAATTATTAAGACAATAAAAAATGATAGAGAAAATAAAACTAACAAAAGCTGGTTCTTTGAAAATTTCAATAAATTTGACAAACCATTAGCTAGATTGGCCAAGAAAAAAATGAACATTCAAATTATCATTATCAAAAAAGAAAGAAGTGATATTACTACTGTCCGTACAGAAAAAATTATATTAAATATTATAAGGGAATATACTATGACTGATTGTATTCTAACAAGTTAGTCAATTTAGTTGAAATGGACAAATTCATAGAAACAAATTCATACAAACTACTAAAACTGACTCGAAGGAATATACAATCTGAATGAATCTATAACAAGATATGGAATTAGTAATCAAAAACTACCCATACAGTAAAAGCTCAGGCCCAGATGGCTTCATTGGTGATTTCTACCAAACGTATGAAAGATAATATAACTTCTTTACAAACAGTTCAAAAAATAGAAGAGAGTGAACTCAATTCATTCTTTGTCAAAACCAGACAAAGCACAAAAAAGAAAACTACAGACCAGTATCTCATGAATATAAATGCAAAATCTTGAACAAAATTATAGAAAGCCAAATCCAGCAAAATATTTTTAAAATTATACATTATAACTAAGTAGAATTTATCCAGGAATACAAGGTTGGTTTGACATCTGAAAATCAAATGATGCAATATGCCATTATCAGTATAATAATGGACTAAACAATTTTTTAAAACAACATAATCATCTCAATAGATTCAGAAAAAAATTGATAAAAATCCCATATCACTTGATAATAAAACACTCAACCAACTATGAATAAAAGGGATCTTCCTCAACCTGATAACAGGCATGTATGAAAAACCCACAGCTAACGTAATATCTAATTTTGAACGAATGAAATGTTTTCTCCTAAATCAGGAACAAGAAAGAATGTCACTCTCATCACTTCTCTTCAACTGGAGGTTTTAGCCAAGAAATTTAAGAAGCAAAACAAAAAGCATTCAGATTGGAAAGGACAAAGTTCAACTATGTGTATCCATAGATGGCCTAATCTTGTATATAGAAATTCCTAACGAATCCACTTTAAAAAAATGTATTAGAACTAATAAATGAGTTCTAATAAAATCAGTTGTATTTCTATAGAGTAGCAATGAAAAATTCAAATTTAAAAGTAAGGAAACAGGGCTTCCCTGGTGGCGCAGTGGTTGAGAGTCCGCCTGCCAATGCAGGGGACACAGGTTCGTGCCGCGGTCCGGGAGGATCCCACATGCCGCGGAGCGGCTGGGCCCGTGAGCCATGGCCGCTGAGCCTGCGTGTCCGGAGCCTGTGCTCCGCAACAGGAGAGGCCACAACAGTGAGAGGCCCGCATACCGCAAAAAAAAAAAAAAAAAGAAAAAAGTAAGGAAACAATCCTGTTTCAATATTATCAAAAAGAATAAAATACCTAGGAATAAATTTTAACAAAATAAGGACAAAACTTATACAGGTATACCTAATTTTATTGTGCCTCGCAGCAGATACTGTGTGTTTTAAAAATTGAAGGTTTGTGGCAATGCTGTATCAAGCAAGTCTGTCAATGCCATTTTTCCAATGGCATTTGCTCACTTTGTGACTTTGTATTACATTTTAGTAATTCTTGCAGTATTTCAAACTTTTATTTGTTATGGCGATCTGTCATTGGTGATCTTTGATGTTACTGTTGCAAAAAGATTATGACACACTGAAGGCTCAAATGATGATCAGCAGTTTTTAACAAAGAAGTTTTTTTTTAAGGTATGTACATTTTTTAGACATAATGCTAGCACACACTTAATAGACTACAGTATAGTATAAACATAGCTTTCATATGCCTTGAAAGTTAAAAAATTTATGTGACTTGTTTTGTTGCAATATTCGCTTTATTGCAATGGTCTGGAACTGAACCCATGGTATCTCTAAGGTATGCCTGTACTCTGTAAACTATAAAACTTTGTTGAAAGCAGTTAAAGAACTAAACCGAAAGACACTCCATGTTCATGGATCAGAAGACTTAATATTGTTAAGATGACAGTACTCCTGAAATTGATCTACAGATTCAGCACACCTCCTATCAAAAGCTCATGTGACTTCATTGCAGAAATCAACCCTGAACCTCAAACTGTAAATGCAAGCAACCAAGAAGAACCAAAACGATATTGAAAAGAAGAGCAAAGTTGGAGGACTCACATATCCCAGTTTCAAAACTTACTGTACTACAAAGCAATAATCAAGACTATGAGGTGCAGACCTAAGGTTAAACATATAGATAAATTGAATATAATTAAGAATCCAGAAGTAAACCCTCACATTTATGATGAATTTATTTTGTCAAGGGTTTCAAGAAAATGTATTAAGGAAAGATAGATATTTTCAGCATATGGTTCTGGGCCAAATGGATATTCATGAGCAAATGAATGAAATGGGATCTCATCTTCACATTATTCACAAAATGAATTCAAAAGAAATCATAGACCTAAATGTAAGAACTAAACTGTAAAGCTCTTAGAAGAAAATTATGCATAATTCTTTATAACCTTGAATTAGGCAAAGCCTTTTAGATACGACACCAAGCCCAAGCAACAAAAGAAAAATAATAAATCGAATATTATCACAAAGGGTAAAACAACCCACAAAAACGGGAGAAAATAATTTACCTTATAACAGCCTTGAATCTAGAATAAGAATTCTTAAAACTCAATAAAAGAAAGAACCTAATTAAACAATTAGCAAAGGATCACAATAGATAGTTCTCCAGAAAAAAATATGTAAATGGAAAATAAGCACATGAAAAGATCCTCAACATCATTAGCTCTCAGGGAAATAAAAATCAAAACCACAATGACATACTACTTCACACCCACTAGGATGGTTATAATCAAAAAGTCAGATAATAACACATATCAATGAGATTATGGAAGAATTGGAACTCTCATACACTGCTAAAGGGAATGTAAATGGTACAGCCACTTTGGAAAACTGTCAGTTTGGTATATCCTTATAATGTAATATTTTTTAGCAATAAAGATAAATGAAGTACTGACACATGCTACAGCATGGATAAACCTTAAAAATATTATACTTAGTGAAGAAGTCAGTCACAAAATACTGCATATTGAATTATTCTATTTATATGAAGTGTCCAGAGGATATATTGTAGTTGCCTAGGACAGGGGAATTAGGAGGAATTGATGAGTGACTACTAATGGATATAGTGTTAACTTTTAGTGTGATGAAAATTGATTGTGCCGATGGTTTCACAGCTCTGTGCATATACTAAAAACTAATGAATTGTACACTTTAAATGGGTGAATTAATTGTGAATTTTATCTCAATAAGCTATTATTTTAAAATAAGTTCATGAAAGATACTGGGAATTCAGAAGAATGTGTTGGTATTAACATTTTGAGTAAGGCATTTTCCTTCTACATGGCTCATCTATGGGAAAATAGTTTCTCTGGCGTAAATCCTGGAAAGTAAAATGGAAAATGTCAGGATGGGGCAGTTTATGGATGACGTTGAATATCAGGGCAAGTAGTTTAAAAGTAATTGTTCAGGGAATGAAGAGCCATTAAAGATATTTGACCTGGGAAATGATAAAACTGGAGCTGTATCTCTGATACATGTAAGTAGCAGTAAGTATCAATACATGATAAATTAGAGTGAGGAGGTACTAAGAAGGATTGTGTTCTGGGAAAGTGACAGATGGGTGTGAGAGCAAAGGGTAAGTAATGCTGGTGGAGTTTTAAGCTATTTGATATAAAATGGGATTATTTAAATAAAGAAATAGAGGAGGAGCAGCTTGGAGTGGATAGGTAATAAATTTGTACTGAATTGAGGCATTGGTGGAATATTGAGATGAAACTATAAAGCAGGTATTTTGAAATGTGGCCTAGAAGTTTGGGAGAAATGACATTTTTCAGATGACAGTATTGTTCCTGAGTATGCTAATTAACTTACAATGACACAGTTTTGATTCCCTAGCCTTATCACAAACATCTTTCTCTAAACTACTGACTCAATACTGATTAGCAACACAAAGAGACTGAGATTATGTTGATAATGGGGAAAACTAAATGAGGTCAGACTTGGCTCATATGGCATTTTTGTGATAATTATTAAAAAGGCACCTCTTTTTAGTGTATGCAGCCTTGTGCCAAGGTGCATGGCTTGGCAAAGAGGCTGAATTTTAGTACTCATACCCTTCCTCAGTTGGGCTACTTTGAACAGCATCTGTATGACGATACTCAGGATTTCTGAGCAAAATAATATCTAACATAGTGTTTCCAGGTTTTACTTTAAAAGTAGACTGAAACTGTGTACACAAGGGGTAATATCTAAATTTGACCCATGAATAAACAACTCCACTATCAATATCATTGACAATAAATAGTAAAATCACTATATATTGGCCCTCACTGCACTAGAATCCCATAGTGAGATTTTACTTTCCGTTAAATCACTAGAAGCTCCTTGTGAGTGCTCTTGGCTTTTATCAAAGGGTTATACTTCACATTACCACCTTGAATATTCCATCTCACACATCGGTAACTCACAGATAATCAGGGCTGGACTCCTGGGGTTTATTGTACTTTGATTATAGGACTGGTTTAATTGCACATGACTGATGCAAACCACCTTCTTTTCCAAAAACCTATTTCATTGCATTGTTTCCCCTCTCTAGCCTTAAGAGTTTCCATGTGTGACATCAGTCTAATAATGATTGTATTTATTATATTAGAATAAAGAAAAAACGGTAAACTGTGCTCAGACGGTACAAACAAGCTGGTTACATTTCACTTAGGAATATTTCTTGGTTAATGAACTTTGGGACTTCACACTTTCTGGTAGTTTCTAAGTAATTGATTATTGTTAAATTGTTAAAAGAATTCCACCAGAAAATGTGTTTACCTGGAAATAGAAAGAACTTCAACTGTAATTTAGTTTGCTGCCTATTCAGGGATTTTTCCACAGTATAATTATGAAAAAAAAATTTAAGTGGCTTTTTACATAGTTAACATATATGCAGCTATCATCCCTTTATTTTTAAAAAATCCTTAATTTACCAGCAGTAGAGATGTATGTGGCATGGAAGGCCTAAAGTGTTTACTATCTGGCCTCTTTCCTTTTAACATAATTTAATAGTCTTGTAACGTTCACTGTGAATGATACCAAATTATCTCTATGGTTTATGGGAAGTGAGTGATGGTGATCACTTCACGTTTTTCTCTGTCACATTCCTTGAGATACAATCCCTTTTATAACTAGACATACTGACTCATATGGGAGGGCAAAGATATAAGATCAAAAGATGATGTAAATGAAGTTAAAGAACCTGCTATACACAGGGAAGAAAAGTATTCTATGCACAGAATTGCTTTACAATGCATACAGAATTCCAGTGAGTCACCACGAAAATGACAAAGAATGTAGGAATTGGATTAGTATTTCAAGCATGCAATTTCCACAAGAGGAAAAGTAAACTTCCATTAAGAATGTAAAAAAAAAAAAATCCTTTTATGTCACTAGTAGTAAGGGAAAAGCTAATTGAACCAACAATGTAATATCATTACCTGAATTTTATTGTGGGCAGTCAGAAAGTTTGGCAGTATCACGTTTTGTCAAAATATAAATAAATTGGAAATTAACTGCAGGTCGCGTGTCAAGATATTGCAACACCTTAAAGAATAAACTAAGACCCTGCACTTCTGTTTCTAAATATATTCTCTGTCCAGATTAACTTTTACATGTTTATACCAGAAATTTATATAAGGATGCCCACATAGGTATGGTCTCTATTAGGAAAAAATTAGAAACAACATAAATGTCTATAGTAGGAAAATGAATGAAGACATTGTTTATATGCATGGAAAATACAGTGTAGGAAGTAAAACGAATAAATTATATCAAAATTTAAAAGTGTAAACAGATCTCTAAAAGTGTTGAGTGAGAAAAGCAAATTATACATCACTCTCATCACCTAGAGATGCTGAACTTTAGGACAAATAGCATGACTGAATAGGTCTTGAGATTATCTTCCTTGCGGAGAGGATGAGATTATATTCTACAACATGATTTGCATGTTGACTGCTTTCTCCCTCAGATCTAAAGTAATTCCATACATTTGTAGTCTGGTGTCTAATTCTGGAGAAAATCAATTAATGAAGAAATTCTATTCTTCTGAGAATTAAGATAAAACATCTTTTTTACAGCAGTACCTAGCTCCTAGTCATGTCTTTGAGGGCAAAATAATATTTAACCGATACTTAGAAAAGATAAATGAAGAGTACTTGGCAAATACTTGTACAAAAGGTAGACAAACCATAAATGTGACTGTGTCATATAGAATCATAAAATCTTTTAAAATTTTCATACACAGTGAATC
Organism: Mesoplodon mirus; assembly: GCF_964341445.2. Lineage (NCBI taxonomy): Eukaryota > Metazoa > Chordata > Mammalia > Artiodactyla > Ziphiidae > Mesoplodon > Mesoplodon mirus. The sequence continues at coordinate 28,775,359 of NC_138976.1, read as the reverse complement.
CCTAATAAGGTTTTATTACCAGTTAGTAATAATACCATGAAGAACACATAAATTTATGTTAATCTATTTACTGACACACAATTTTGGCTTTCTTGCTGAGGGCAACTACTACCAAGGTCCCACATTCTTAACTGTCATCAGAAATTCATTATGGCTTTCCAAGTACAAGTATAATCTATAATTTTAAGTATCAAGGGAGAAACATCTACTCTAATTAAAAGAACATAAAAGCAGCTTTTTACTGTGTGAGCAAGCTGGACTCATTGCTATTTTATAATCACTACAGTATGTAGGCAGCCCCAACTTGCAAAAGGACTCTGTATTCCAATTTCTAACTTGAAATTTCTTTATCAATAGCAACAATATCTTAAAAGATTATTTGGTTTCCGGATATCTTACAAAGAGTAATTTAACCAACGAATTCCTGAAATTAAACTTTATTTTCTAATTTATATTTCTATAGAAATGGCTGATTGTACTTTTTCCTCTTTTCTTTTCCATTTCTGCTAAACTCCCCTATTCCACAATTAAAAAATATAATTTTCAGAAATAAGTTTACAGACATCAAGAAATTCTTCTTTGTGCATTATGAATCTGTATGTTCTATTGGTCTCTTCTTCATAGCTCTCTGGAATGATCTCCTATATCCATTCATAATCTACACAGGCTTATCCACTACCAGGAATAAACTTTAGCCCAGGTAAGATGCACCATGGCTTTTATCATTTGAGTTCTTGATATCATGCTAAGCATTTGGGGCAACACACTTGAGGTTTGAAATTTGAAACATCTAAAATAGTATCAGAGAAGTCAATATGATTAAGGAATATCTCTTCCAGAGCATTAGTATCTTATGATGTCTGGAAAGACGCTGCAGTTATTGCATGTTTTACTCCATCAACCTTTTTTTTTTAACATGTTTATTGGAGTATAATTGCTTTACAGTGGTGTGTTAGTTTCTGCTTTATAACAAAGTGAATCAGTTATAGATATACATATGTCCCCGTATCTCTTCCCTCTTGCGTCTCCCTCCCTCCCACCCTCCCTATCTCACCCCTCGAGGTGGTCACAAAGCACCAAGCTGATCTCCCTGTGCTATGTGGCTGCTTCCCACTAGCTATCTATTTTACGTTTGGTAGTGTATATATGTCCATGCCACTCTCTCACTTTGTACCAGCTTACCCTTCCCTCTCCCCGTATCCGCAGGTCCATTCTCTAGTAGGTCCGTGTCTTTATTCCTGTCTTGCCCCTAAGTTCTTCATGACCATTTTTTTTAGATTCCATATATATGTGTTAGCATATGGTATTTATTTTTCTCTTTCTGACTTACTTCACTCTGTATGACAGTCTCTAGGTCCATCCACCTCATTACAAATAGCTCAATTTCATTTCTTTTTATGGCTGAGTGATATTCCATTGTATATATGTGCCACATCTTCTTTATCCATTCATCTGTTGATGGATACTTAGGTTGCTTCCATGTCCTGGCTATTAAAAATAGAGCTGCAGTGAACATTTTGGTACATGACTCTTTTTGAATTATGGTTTTCTCAGGGTATATGCCCAGTAGTGGGATTGCTGGGTCATATGGTAGTTCTGTTTTTAGTTTTTTAAGGGATGTCCATCAACTTTTGAACTATATCATTGCCTAGACCAAGTCACTGCATTGACAGCCTCTTCTGCATACACTTGAGGCAAAGTTCTCACATGATCTAGTAAGAATATGCTTTTAACCACCTACATATATAGCAAGCTGTATTCTTCTATATATTAGGTTGGATGACATGCTCAGCTCAGTGTTCAGTCTGAGATCACCATACTCGTGATATTTTTGAAGAGGTATTTTTAAATATAGTCCCCATATTTTAAATGTCTCATTTAATCCTCACAAAAACATAATGAAATAAATCCTATAATTAGGTCATTTTATAAGTAAAAAACTAAGATTTAAAGAGGTTAACTAATCAGACCAAGATCACTTGATGAAAAGTTGTGTGACAGGGCTGGAATTTGAACCAAATCTGGAAGATTCCAGACCATGATTTATTTATTACTAAGCTATAATATTTTTTATTACTAAAAGCTACATTGACAAAAAAAATGAAGTTTAAAAAAACAAGTAAATTTCTCCCAGAAAACATTTAGCTCTAAATAGCCTTGTTTAAAATTCCATTAATACTGAAGCTACTAGTACTTAATTTCACCCAGGCATTTATATTCATTGAGAATTAACTCTTCATGCTATCTAAATAATTTTTTGATTTTTAAAACTGCACCTTTCCTTTGAAAAACTCTTAGCTGAAAATTTTCTGATACAAATCTTTCTTGAATTGAAAAGTATTCTAACATTCTAGTGTTATTTTATTATGCAAATATCTTTGTTTCTATTTTCTTTGATATCTCCCGTGCCTGGGAAAGTGTCTGGCACATAAAATGCTCCAATAAATATTTGATGAATGAAAATTCATGTGAGAGCTGCAGCTATTTTGAGTACAGTATGATAATAAAAGCAGTTTCCAACTGCCCTCCCCTATTCTGAACTCTTATACCATCTTTGGCTACCTAGATGTAAAACTTTATTTTTTTCTGTGATTTATCTTTCAGTAGTGAGTGTATTACTATAACCTGTAGATAAAATATTGATTTCATCTTTAGGGAATACAAACATATTTATCAAGCATTGTAAAATTTTATCCAAATCAGAAAAAGATTGATGACCAGAATCTTTGGCATTTCCCCCAGACTGAAGGAAGTCTCTTACTCAATATTTTGAGTTAGATTCAACAGTTGAGTTTAATCACTTGTGCATCTAACTGCAGCTTTCAGAATTCTATCATTTAATTCAACTGGAACTAGTTACTCAAGTTTCATGAAAGCACAGGTTTAACTCTTACTGTTTTCTCTCACATCTGCTTGTCTATTTTCACTTAATGTTGGTTGTTCTCTTTTTCAATTCAAAGTCCTTTTTCTTCCTGTATGAGAGAAAAACAAAATATGGCATATTAGACACTAAGAAACTCATGAAAATTGGTGGCGGAGGGACAGAGGGATAGGGAAAGAAAGATTGATAGAAGGATAATGACAAAGAAAGGAAGGAAAGGTAACCCATGAAGGAAGAATGAGATGGAGAGCATTGCTTATAATCTCGGTGATACAGGGAAAATTAATTTGTTATAAAGAAGATTTTGTTCATATTGAATCCATCATTTTGCTATGTGACCTTGATTTTGCCAAAGTCTTAAAGGTTAAAATGATGGCAGCTTCACTTATTTTACCAGCTTGCTGTGAGAATCAAAGCAAGTCAAAGCCAATTGTAAATTGTGAAATGGATTGCAAATGTAAGGCAAGCACACTGATCTTACTGTGTTAGATTGACTGGATTTGAATTACAGCTTTGCCACTTTATAGACTAGTTTACTTATCTTTGCCTGTTGCCTGTATTTAAAGAATATAGAGAAGATTGTGAAGGTTAAATTGTAAAACGCATAAAGAGCCCTGCAAATGTTGAGTGGAGCTGAAAGTATACTTAGTCACATGATCTAACTTGATTTACTCAACCAGTATGTGAGTATGCACTCAGTGTTGTTACTATTTTATATTAAGCAAGATAGCAAAACAAACAAACAAAAATCCTTATATACAGAGTAGGTAGTGGACTTTTATTCTTCAACATTTTTACCGATATTGATAAAAATTTTACACTACTATTTAAACACTGTTTTACAAAAGGGAGATAGAAGAGTTTTTTTCATATTGAATAGACTCCAGAAAAATGTTATATTCACTACAAAGTGTGGTGTTGCTCTTTACTGTTCCCTTGTGCAAAGGAGGATTATTTCCTTTTATGCAGATGTCACTAAAAAGGTAGAACATCCTAATATATGAAGAAATTAAAATATAAGGGGGTTTAAAATTCTATAAATTGAATATTCTACTGATTATTTTATGAAGTTCATCTTTTTTCCCTTAAATTTCTTTATATCATTCCTCCAGCTTATGTATTTGAAATGTACTAGGGTATACATCAATGTGGCTAAGTTTAATATTGTATTTCTGTATAAGGCAGTTGAGGTCTGTGAGTTCCATAGATTCATACTGTACTGTTCAGCCTCATAATTGTTTCATGAGCATATTTGGCTGGTCAGAACATGAATTGCATATAATTGTGTGACCTGATTAACATAAGGTTATTCTTTCATTCAAGGAAAATCAAACTATTCACATAAATGGCAGAGTGGGTGAATAGCAGCATGTGTTTTGGTCAAGAAAGTCCACAGTTTCAGAGACTGCAAAAGCCTTCAAATTATATAAAGACAAATGATAAGTAAAAAGGAATTTAAAAATCACAGAATGTCAGAATTAGAAGAAACAGAGAGGTCAAGTGCTATAGTCAACAGCTTATGCTTGTTCCTCTTTAGACACCATTAAGTGTGTTTTTGTTTGCTTATGGTAGATTTTTCTTTCTTTTAAACCTGAACTGTTAGGTTATTACGGAAAGCCCTAACTACAATCCATTTCTAACAGTCCTCATTAACAAAAAGTATTAAATATGGGAATATTCTTTTCACAAAAATTGTGCTGATTGTATGCTTGGATTTATCTAAATTCAGTTTGCTTTGATTTTCATGATGTTGATTAAAAAGATTAATGCTTTCAATATCTCAGTGAAAAACTCTTTGTACTTCAGTTTAAATTGAGAAGACAATCTCCAAATTGATATTATATTTTAATAAGTTCACTTTATAGTATATACACCTGTATTTAGATCCATTCAACAACAAACATCACTGAAGCTCTGATGTATTCCAGATATTGGTCTTCCTGCTGAGGTATGGAAATTGTGATGGAACACAAGTCAGACCCTCAGGAAGTTCCAAGTGCATTGTGTGATATGGAGATACAATATAAATAAGCACAGTACTTATGGTCTATTACTCATCCTACCACATTTTCTAACAGTAAATGGAGGGAAAATCCAAAAGCGGTGAAAACAGCACCGTACCCAAAGACGACATTTGTATTATTTTGAATACTGTGCTTACCTACCAGCAGGACTTCACAGGTTGGGAAATAAACTAAAGAAGTGACAGAGGGAACATACAATTGCAAAGAAATCTGATCCTTCTGGCACTAATGAGAGGCACACCAAGATCAAAATATAAACAAAATGGGGAATATCCTGTGATAATTTAATTTTTTACATTTATATCTTTGCAAGGAATAGTCACTCTATAGGCAAAGAACAGGAGTGGTAACATCCTAGAAAATGCTGGTGTACTATAACAAACATGTAATATTATATGTATGTGTGTATTTCATTTAATATTTTTCATCACTATAAATTTCTATTGGTTTATTATGCCTGCTTCTTTAGTGTTTTACTGAAAATGTGTTTCAAGTTGCAAGAAATATCTTTTAGTCAGTTTCTCTTTAGCCACATTTTTAGCTTTCTGTATTATTAATACTATTTCCAGAAAAATAATGTTTAATCACTGTACATATCAAATATGAATACTGTATTTTATTAGTATAAAAGTAACATTGCATAAATTTTCTATTTTAATTCAACTTTATGTAATAGTAGCTTAGACTTTATAACTTTCTGTGTGTGTAGCTTTTGGTATCCATCTTGTCAACATTTGCCCAATATTTTATGGTTAACCAGTTACTGTCATTTTGTCTTTTAATTGTAAATAACTTGAATAAAGAACCAAAGTACAGTGGCTGTGAGTGCAGGCTTTGAGATTATGTAGACCTTGTGTCAATCATGTCTCAGTACTTCTAGCTCAGTAGTTTTATGTGTTGAATTTCTTGGGGCCTAAATCTCTTACTTGCAAAATGAGTATAATTTCACCTACATAATTGAGTTGTATGAAGGTTTGTATGTGAGAGATAAGTTATGAGAATATAATGTGTGCTAATTAAAAGCTCTTACATTATTGCTTTTTTGTCCCTGAAAGTTTTGTTTTCCATTTTATTTCTGATTCTTAATTTTTAACATTCACTATATTATTTGTCTAATTCCATGTATTTTAACATGTACAATATCTATATTGCTTACTTGAATTTTTGGCCCATTGATTTTAAAGTTATATACAATTATTTTTTCTATTAGTGAATAGTCATAAACTTTTGTAAAATTTATTTGAACTTTTCTTTATTAAAGTTTTATTTATTATACATAATATATCAATATTATATTATTATATGTTAATATGAGAAATTTAGCATTATTTTTCTTACCTCTACTCTCAATTTCTTATATTCTTTGTCCTATCTTTCTACTGATAAATTTTATTAAACTATTTGTTCAATTATTGTTTGATCTTTTGATGATAATTTTTTACTTGAATGATTTCTTAAGTATATTAATTATTATCATTTAGGCAATTGTAATTTAAGTCACTTACTTGTTCATTATCTAACCATTTTAATGTTTTTCCAGTCACTATTTCTTCAAATTGATTTAAAGTTTGGTTGGTCAAAGAATGTCTAAGAGTACATTGTTTTTTTTCAGTAAGACTTTTGTGGGTTTAAACTTTCTGACCTCCTGAGTATATAACACCTTTCTGATTACTTTGCAGAGGAGTGGTAAATTGAGCATAAAATTCAGAGTTCAGTCTGTTTCCCACAGGTTCAATTTTCTTTTGCTAGTTCAAAATAGAAAGCAATAGTCTCTAGAAGAAACCAGCATTACCTCCTTTGGGATTTTATTTATTTTTTTAATCTTTTCTATGAAGATGTTATTTTTATTGAATTTTGCCATAATCAGAACTTCTTTTAATTTCCAATTAGATGATTTTCTAAATAATTGTAAATTCTTTTCACTTCCCCTTTCCCTCTCCCTGCTCACTCTCACTCTACCTCTTCACTGCTTCTGTTCCATCTGATTGGATCTTTTTTCCTAGGAATCCTGTTTGATAATGAAATTAATGGAGTTAATGTTATTGTATCCATGTCTCTCCTTTTTCTTATTTACTTCTGAGCTTAACATGTTAGTTCTGGGTGAATTTTAAAAATCTTTCTTCTACTTTACCAATTGCATTTTTTAAATATTCTACCTGCTCCTTATATTCTTTTTTAATTTTTAATTTCATTTTATTTGGCATCATGTTTTCCATGTTTTTCAACTTTCCTCATCTCAAAGTATTTCTTCACAGTGATTGTTTAATTCTGGAAACACAGATACAATATCCACTAGAATCTTCTTGAGAAAAAAAATTAGAACTACTCTCCTGTTCTTAAGCTTTTTGTGGAGTATAACATATCAGTAGAAAGTGCACAGATCATAAGTGCACAGCCCAATACATTGCCACCTAATGAGCACACATAGATAACCACTACCCAAAGAAATAGAAAACTATAGGTGGTTTTCTGTCCATGCCCAATCACTATGCTCTGTTTCTTCCACAAAATTGGTTGCTCTCCTGAATTCTGTTTGATATAATAGTTTTGCCTGGTTTGTTTTTGTTTTGATGGAATTATATGGTATGCATTATGGTGTGCCTGGCTTCTTTCCCTCTTGCAGGATTCATCCACGTTGGTGTGTTTGGCTGTGATATGTCCATTTCTATTACCATATGATATTATGTTTTGTGACTAGAACATACTTCATGTATGCATTCTTCTGTTGTTAGACGTTTGAATTGTTTTCATTTTTTGGATATTTCAACGAATGCTGTTATAAATATGTATACATTTCCCTTAGGTATACACCTAGGAATGGAAATGATAAGTAGTAGGGCATACATAAATTCAACTTTAGCAGATAGTGCTAAGTAATTTTCCAATGCAGCTATAGAAGTTTATATGATTAACAGGAATATTAGTTACCTAATACTATATAACAAACTAATTAAATCTTAGTACTCTAACACAATAACTATTTTCTTATACCTCATGGATTTGTGGTTCAGGAATTCAATCATTTGAGGATAATGTTGGTGAGAGAATGTGTAGTGATGTTTGGCAATGATTTTGGGGTTAGGGACTTCATTTTTCTTTTTGGTAGGAGTCGATCAGGTGTGGTTAGAAAAGATGGACTAGCTCTCATAATTCAAAATGCTTGGTAAACTTAATTAAAGGACAGGATTCATCCCAGGTATAAATATTCTTTAGGGATACAAAAATAAAGTTATTCTATCAAGGAATTTACAGTCTAAATTGAGTGTTACATGTGAAAAGAACAGTTAAAATAACTCGACTGTATACTTTTCATGATGGAAATATATGTGCACCAAGGTGTAGAGGGGCCATGGAGTTTTCTCTTTAGAAGACTCAAAAAGATTCCAGACATGCACTGGAAATTAATGGTGATTTTTTAAAAGTCTCAAATGTCTTATTTTCTAAGCAAGGAATTCTAGTTTGGCACATTTTTCTATCTAAAAGTTGTTTTGACGTGCACAAGAGTCAGAGGGAAGTATAAATTTTATTAGGTTAGTCTTCAAGAGTAGGCAGTAGTAAGGTCATAGAGATTTTCATGTCATAGTTGGTTGAATTTAATTATGTTGATGTTGAAGAGCTGTTTTAAATAAGGTACACACATGATTTTGTTTGGGAAAAGATAGTCTAGCATCAGTGTTAAATCAATTGAAAGTATGTGCAAGTAGAGGCCCCCCCAAAAAATACTTGAGAGACAAGTGAAGTTTTCTATTACATGAGATTATTAAGGTCTCAACGGGGGTTAATACTCATGAAGAAGATATAAACAATATTAAAAAGGGAAAATCAGTGGAACCTGTTTAACAATTGAATGAGGGTTAGTGAGAGAAGAAAGGTCATCTGTCAGATTCTGAGGTTGATGTCTGGATGAATGGCAAATTCACTGAGATCAGAATGTATGGAAGAAGCTAACTATAGAATTATTCTTCCTGCCTTAACATGTTCTATAAGGAAAGCAGACAGAATGTGAACATAGCAAAGACTTCACTTAAAGGGAATATTAATGAACCATAAAATGATCATAATTTATATGTAAAATAGCACACACACACACACCATGCTATTGTTATTATAATAGCCCAAAGTGGCTCCCATGTGTGCACCTACAGTAAACCCAGTAATTCTTTTTGCTGGAATAAAAGACACCCTAGGAGTCAGAGGACACTGAGAGTGAGAAATCGGTTGTCAAAAGCCACAACTTCATGGAAATGGGATGAGATTCTTATAACTCATGAAAAAAATATGCATATACCACCAGAAAATAAACAAACAAACAACAATATTCCATTCACCAGAAGGCAGAGCCATCATTCTTCTTATTCAGAGACAGAAAGAGTTTTTCAAACTGCATCCTAAATAAGTATTTCCTCTTCCAGAAGATGAAAACAAGAGTAATAATATCCAGAATAATATTGTTAGACATGTATTTCTTTTTTTTACATAAATTTGTGCTTATAACAGGACTAGGTAAGGTAAATTAGGCTTTGCACCTGCTGTTTTTGGAATTTCATACACAGGTATTTTTCTTGCCAATTTGCATATTTTGCCTTTCTATGCCAGCAACTTGTTTGCCAAGATGTATGTTAAGCCAACTTCTATTTTCGCCAGAAAACATAGAAACGCTGTGGGGCTTCCTTAATAGCTGGAAAGGACCCAGTTAATCTCATGCATATGACAGCTGGAGGTTCATATCCTCAGGAATGAAGTTGCAATTATACAAAAACAAATAGAAAAGTTTTATCCAGTGAGCTTCCTTAACTGAATTTCTAAAGTTTCCTAATCATTTGTAAATAAGCTCCAATAGATGAGGGGATTTTAAGTGATTAGCTTACAGATTGCTTAAAAGATATTATTTTTCACTAAAACACTAAATCACAAGCAAAGACTTTAAACCAAATGTTGAATTACAGTTTTTGATCTGAGATGGGACCTGTGAAGTAGTCTCACTCCATATATTTGGAACAAGAATAACAAAGCCATGAGCAGGAGGGCATTTCTTCCTAGAGCTTTAAGAGTAGCTTTTAGCCTGTCAATCAGTCAAACATATTTCATGTGCCAAGGTTCAGTTTAAAAAGTGTAGTCTCATACACATGTACAAAGCTACAGCTCTTCAGAGTGTGCTTGTTTTTCCCAATACACACAAGCATATTTATGGTAACTGTCATTTGGACTGATCAAGTGTGTGCAGAAGGGAAGAAAATGTCATTCTTGCATAGAATATCAGAAGATGTCAGTAATTTGAGAACTGATGACTGAAAGGCTTAGGGAGAAATGAAGAAAACAGAATAGTGTTCTTCATGATTTATTTGATGCTTACCAAATGGCATATGGTCAGTAAATCTTCTTTATACCAAAGTATGTGTTATGGTCTCCAGAAACTGTCCTAAGCAAGTGAGGTGGGTACAAAACAGAAAAAGTGAAGCATGAAGATTATATGGAGTTTATAAGGATACTAAAAAGACTTTTGAAAGTCAAGAACTATGAAATTATATATTCAATTTACAGATACCACTGTTCTCAGCATCTGGAAATAAATGACCCAATATATTTTAGTCCATGAGTTTCAGAATACTTGAATTTAGGAAATAGACATTTGCCATTTGTTACCACATAAGTCATTGGAGAATAGCATGCAATGCTCTCTTTTTAGATGTATAAATAACAAAATTAAAAAAAAAAGTGTCCAAGAATACAATCACTTAAATATAGTAATTCATATAGTGGTATGCTATATAGCTAAACATTAATATTATAATAGTAATATTATTAGAATTAATATTCTGAAAAATAATGAGAAATGCATATATAGTACTAGGAGAAGAGATTAAAGAGTACATAAAAAGAGTACAAAACAGTATATATAGTATGATACTAATTGCATAAAAACATTTGTTTTATATTTACATGAATTATAAAATATTTGAAAATTTTTTTTGAATAAAGAAATTGTGTTTAAATACTCTATATTTTTCCACATTGTGTTCTTTGTTACTGTTTTTTTTAAACATCTTTATTGGAGTATAATTGCTTTAATCACCCTGGTATCAGGGTGATGGTGGCCTCGTAAAGTGAGTTTGGGAATGCTCGTCCCTCTGCTATATATTGGAAGAGTTTGAGAAAGATAGGTGTTAGCTCTTCTCTAAATGTTTGATAGAATTCGCCTGTGAAGCCATCTGGTCCTGGGCTTTTGTTTATTGGAAGATTTTTAATCACAGTTTCAATTTCAGTGCTTGTGATTGGTCTGTTCATATTTTCTATTTCTTCCTGGTTCAGTCTCGGCATGTTGTGCATTTCTAAGAATTTGTCCATTTCTTCCAGGTTGTCCATTTTATTGGTGTATAGTTGCTTGTAGTAATCTCTCATGATCCTTTGTATTTCTGCCGTGTCAGTGTTACTTCCCCTTTTTCATTTCTAATTCTGTTCATTTGAGTCTTCTCCCTTTTTTTTCTTGATGAGTCTGGCTAATGGTTTATCAATATTGTTTATCTTCTCAAAGAACCAGCTTTTACTTTTATTCATCTTTGCTATTGTTTCCTTCATTTATTTCTGATCTGATCTTTATGATTTCTTTCCTTCTGCTAACTTTGGGGTTTTTTTGTTCTTCCTTCTCTAATTACTTTAGGTGTAAGGTTACGTTGTCTATTTGAGATGTTTTTTGAGGTAGGATTGTATTGCTATAAACTTCCCTCTTAGAACTGTTTTTGCTGCATCCCATAGGTTTTGGGCTGTCGTGTTTTCATTGTCATTTGTTTCTAGGTATTTTTTGATTTCCTCTTTGATTTCTTCAGTGATCCCTTGGTTATTTAGTAGTGTATTGTTTAGCCTTCATGTATTTATATTTTTTACAGATTTTTTCCTGTAATTGATATCTAGTCTCATAGCATTGTGGTCAGAAAAGATACTTGATACGATTTCAATTTTCTTAAATTTACCAAGGCTTGCTTCATGACCCAAGGTATGATCTATTCTGGAGAATAATCCATGAACACTTCAGCACTACTTTGTGTGTGCCCTCTAAGAGTGTAGTCTCTGTTTCCCCCAGTCCTGTTGAAATCCTGCAATCAAGTCCTGCTAGCCTTCAAAGTCTGATTCTCTAGGAATTCCTCCTCCTATTGCCAGACCCCCATGTTGGGAAGCCTGACGTGTGGCTCAGAACCTTCACTCCAGTGGGTGGACTTCTGTGGTATGTGTTCTCCATTTTGTGAGTCACGAACCCAGTGGTTATGGGATTTGATTTTATTGTGATTGCGCCCCTCCTACAATCTCATTGTGACTTCTCCTATGTCTTTGGATGTGGGGTATCTTTTTTGGTGAGTTCCAGTGTCTTCCTGTAGGTGATTGTTTAGCAGTTAGTTGTCTCCTTATTTATTTTCATTTTGGATCATCTGTGCATTGGTGAAAGTGGGGTGTTAAAGTCCCCTACTATGATTGTGTCACTGTCGATTTCCCCTTTTATGGCTGTTAGCGTTTGCCTTACATATTGAGGTGCTCCTATGTTGGGTTCATAAATATTTACAATTGTTATATCTTCTCCTTGGATTGATCCCTTGATCATTCTGTAGTGTCCTTCTTTGTCTCTTGTAATAGTCTTTATTTTAAAGTCTATTTTGCCTGATATGAGATTTGCTACTCCAGCTTTCTTTTGATTTCCATTTGCATGGACTATCTTTTTCCATCCCCTCACTTTCAGTCTGTAGGTGTCCCTAGGTCTTAAGTGCGTCTCTTTTAGACAGCATATATACAGGTCTTGTGTTTGTATCCATTCAGCCAATCTATGTCTTTTGGTTGGAGCATTTAATCCATTTACATTTAAGGTAGTTATTGATATGTATGTTCCTATTACCATTTTCTTAATTGTTTTGGGTTTGTTATTGTAGGTCTTTTCCTTCTCTTGTTTTTCCTGCCTAGAGAAGTTCCTTTAGCATTTGTTGTAAAGCTGGTTTGGTGGTGCAGAATTCTCTTAGCTTTTGCTTGTCTGTAAAGGTTTTAATTTCTCCATTGAATCTGAAAGAGATCCTTGCCTGGTAGAGTAATCTTGATTGTAGGTTCTTCCCTTTCATCACTTTAAATATGTCCTGCCACTCCCTTCTGGCTTGCAGGGTTTCTGCTGAAAGATCAGCTGTTAACCTTATGGGGATCCCCTTGTATGTTATTGGTTGTTTTTCCCTTGGTGCTTTTTATTTTTTTTCTTTGTATTTAATTTTTCAGTGTTTGATTAATATGTGTCTTGGGATGTTTCTCCTTGGATTTATCCTGTATGGGACTCTCTGTCCTTCCTGGACTGATTGACTCTTTCCTTTCCCATATTAGGGTAGTTTTCAATTATAATCTCTTCAGATATTTTCTCAGACCCTTTCTGTTTCTCTTCTTCTGGGCCCCCTATAATTCAAATATTGGTGTGTTTAATGTTATCCCAAAGGTCTCTGAGACTGTCTTCAATTCTTTTCATTCTATTTTCTTCTGCCCTGTGGTAGTTATTTCCACTATTTTATCTTCCAGATCACTTTTCTGTTCTGCCTCAGTTATTCTCCTTTTGATTCCTTCTAGAGAATTCTTAATTTCTAATCTTGTGTTGCTCATCGTTGGTTGTTTGCTCTTTAGTTCTAGTTCCTTGTTAAATGTTTCTTGTATTTTCTCCATTCTATTTTCAAGATTTTGGATCATCTTTACGATCATTACTCTGAATTCTTTTTCAGGTAGACTGCCTATTTCCTCTTCATTTGTTTGGTCTGGTTGGTTTTTTCCTTGCTCCTTCATCTGCTGTGTGTTTGTCTGTCTTCTCTTTTTGCTTAACTTACTATGTTTGGGGTCTCCTTTTCTCAGTCTGAATGTTTGTAGTTCCCATTGCTTTTTGGTTTCTGCTCCCAGTGGCTAAGGTTGGTTCAGTGGGTTTTGTAGGCTTCCTGGTGGAGGGGACTGGTGCCTGTGTTCTGGTGGATGAGGCTGGATATTGTCTTTCTGGTGGGCAGGACTGTGTCTGGTGGTGTGTTTTGGTCTGTCTGTGAACTTAGTATGACTTTAGGCAGCCTCTCTGCTAATGGATGTGGTTATGTTCCTGTCTTGCTGGTTGTTTAGCATGGGGTGTCCAGCACTGGAGCTTGTTGGCCATTGACTGGATCTGCGTCTTAGCGCTGAGATGGAGATCTCTGGGAGAGCTTTTGCCATTTGATATTACGTGGAGCCGTGAGGTGTCTGGTGGAACAATGTCCTGAATTCGTCTCTCTCAACTCAGAGGCACAGGCCTGACACCTGGCCAGAGCACAAAGACCCTGTCAGCCACAGGGCTTCTTAGGCTTCTAAAAATGCATCAAGCATCCACTGCATAGAAGTCTGATTTTTTCCTGTTGTAATTCACTTTCCAGTCCTTGCAGATTGATTCTATTAGGTCACTCTTTTGATACTCAGCAAGGCTGCTCACTGCTCCAGTCGGCAGCTTATTTCCCACCTTAAATGGGAAGATCTGTTAGTATTTTAAAATCCGAAAGTTTAATGCTTTTTTAATATAAAGCTATTATATAACTTTTAAATATAGATTTGGAACATGTACATCATAAAAATTGAAGACAAACTAACGGTGTAGTTTATTGAAAGTAAGAAAAACTACCTTTGAGAAATTTTCAGGGTATCACACAGCATTCCTGCTGTGTTGATCTGAACAGTTTTCCTTTCAATCCATCTCCACAGGGATGCACTTAGTGATGAAGAAGTTTCTCCACATGGGGCAGTGCACGTTCCTCCTTCTTGGCACATTGCATAGTCTTATCAACACTTTGGTACAAGGGCAGTGTGGATAGTGAGGCACATCAGAGCCTACTCAGTTTTTATCTATTCACCAGGAAAATAAAATATTTTTGAATATTAGGAAAGTATTATTTTTTGAAGTACTGTTGCCCTCACTCTGGTGTTGAGGAGATACCACTGCTCTGGATTTTATAAACTACCATAGCAATTGAAGCAGACATTCTTCAAATTAACATATTTGTGAAGTGAATAAAGTAGCCATTTATTTGACTAATTTTTGTACAGTTTGTTTATGCTTTTCTTGTTTTTTTAAGAAGGAAAAGGAAGATAATTGTGTAGACTGAATTGTGTAGAACTGATTTTTCTTTACTCTGCTACTTACCCAATTTAATCACATGATTAAAATTAAATTTGGAAGAGATTTGTCCTAAAATTCTCTCTGTATTCATGAACCCTCTTTATATCATAAGAAGGAACTTTTAAATAAGTTTTTTTCCCCAAAGTAGAAAATATATTTTTTCTAAATTTTCAGCTGAATTGGAATCTTATGAATCAGAAGAACTAATTTTTTTACTTATATGAGTAGACAAAAGGGAGGAATGAAAGTAACAACCCAGGCAGTGATCCAGTGGATCTGCAGCTTCAAGCCTGCAAAGTACTAAAATGGCCCATGAGCAGAGGTCGTAATGAAACTCTTCTTCATTTACCTTACCTAACCAGTCTTGCACTTTGGATAACAGCAACCACAAAAGGCCTAAAGCCACTTGGTAAATTCTAGATATAACCTGTCCTGAAAGAATAAGGATTTATCTCTAAAAACAGATGTTTATTTAAACCTTGAGTAGACAGTAATGCTAGATACGGTATCAAGTGCTTTGCATAAAAAATCTCGTTTAACTTTCTAAATGACCCTGGATATTGTGTTATCGTTTCTATTTTCTAGAAGAGGAAAGTAAGGCCTGAAAATTTTAATACATCATCAGAAATTACACAGCCAGTTTATTGGAGAGCTAGGAATCAAATCTAGGTTTATGTGAATCCAAAGTCCATGTTCTTAACCAACCATTTACATTACTAAACTAAGACTAAAGCGTAAAATATTATGAGTAGGTAGTCATTGTTTAGCAATGATTAATAAAAACATTCCTTGGACATGCTTAATTACTTATTTAATATTATTTATATTGAGTTCATACATGCTAGATTAATTTAATTGTATTAGCATTCTATTTTTACCAATCTGATTAAAACTGAGTGACTCTACTGGGAAAAGAATAATTGCCTGCTCAAATTCTTAGCTAGAAATATGAGATTTAAAAACATGTAAATCAAAACAAATCATTGTTCTCTTAAACCATTTAGTTTTGGAGTAGTTTGTTATATAGCAATAGATAACCAGAATAAAATTTAGTATTGGAAAAGGGGTGATGCTTTAAAAAAAAATGTGTCTTTGGCTTTGGCGTCAAGTTAAGGCAGAAGGAATGGAAGAGCCTTGATCAAACTCTTAAGTGAATAATAGTGAGGATTATGTTACTGGAGATTGGAAAAACTGCACATGTTGTACTGTTAACAAACCAGTTTCATTTGCCCAATGCACAGCAAGTCAAACACTGAGACCTTTAGGTTCTCAGCAGAGAAAAGTTTTATTCACAAGGCAGCCGAGCAAGGAGAGAGGAGAACAAACCTCAAATCTACCCCTGCAAAGGCAAGGGGCTGGGGATATTTATGGGATAAGTAGGGTTGTCTGAGGCATGGGGAGCATGGGGAAAGGTGATTGGAGGCAAGAAAAAGGTGAGGTAACTGTTGTTCTGTGCAGGCACAAGGAAGCTACATGCTTCTCCATGGGAAGCATGTTTAGAAAATGGCTGTGTAAGCATGTTCTGAGGGTGGAGTTTTTGGCCCTCTGAAGTTAAAAGATCACTGGGTAGACCCTCCAGCATGCCCAGTTAGAGGGTTGGTGGTCTTGACCAGTCTTAACAGGCTGGAGCTCAAACTGGACACAGCTGACCCCAAGTTCCTGAAAAGCAACTTGGGCAGACATCTTATCGTTTAAGCTACTGATGCTTGGAGGACATGCAA
This sequence comes from Mesoplodon mirus, assembly GCF_964341445.2. Taxonomy (NCBI): domain Eukaryota; kingdom Metazoa; phylum Chordata; class Mammalia; order Artiodactyla; family Ziphiidae; genus Mesoplodon; species Mesoplodon mirus. The sequence continues at coordinate 28,758,598 of NC_138976.1, read as the reverse complement.
AGTTTCTGTAACAACAATAACAGGGAGCTTGATCCATGAATGCAGATTACAGTTCATCATTTATTAAGCAAGTTATAGTTTAATGGATCTAACTGATAACTAGCCTTGGTTTCAGTATCCTTGCAGAATGGTTAGTAACATTTTTGCCTCCACTAACAGGAAAATTAGAAGGGTACCTAATGATCTCAGATCTGGATAAGTGATTTTCTAAGAAATTCTGAAATTTCCAACTAACTTCTCTTTTTGCCTAAAATAAAATAAATAGAAATGAACTATAAATAAAGTAAATAAAACAGAAAAAAAATGAAATAAAAGAACTGTATAATTTGAAAAACAGAAAGCCCACAAACTGTTTAAAGGAATTTTATCAGCATTTACTAAAACATGCAAGGACAGTTCAAATATAAAGAGATCCTTGGCAATCCAGTTATCCACGAGCAGAAAGCAGACTGAAGAAGCTACTTGGTTGTAAATATGTGTCATTTCTTATAAAAATGGAAAAAGACTCAGATGGAAGTTTCCCCATCCAATGAAAATACCTCTGAATGCTCATCGTTACTAAATAAATTCCAATTTCTTTAGCTTCATGTTATCGCCTCTCTTGGTCTATGCTTAAAATATTTTACTACATGTAATTGTTATAAATTATATGTTTATTTTATATCTAAAACTTGTCTGAATTCTTGAAACTAAAAGTCTATAAAGAAACTCAAAAAAATTTTTTTCCCTCTACCTTTTGTGTAATTTTAACCCAAAGTCTTATTTATTCATGGATTCATGATTTATACAGGATCACACAAAGATGTGTTTGAAGTCTGAACTTACAGTGGGCTCTTTTCTCATTTTACAAAGAATTGACCTTGGCCCTAGCTTCATGTTTAGAGATTGGTGTCAATAGAGAAATTAAATTAGGTTTAACTGTTTAATAATAAGTGTTGCTAGAGGTGTGAGGCTATATTGATATGACTGATCAAACACATTTTCCTGTGATAGAAAATGTTTGTATTGCAGTCACATATGTTGATGTGATAAAATCAGTTTTGTTTAGGATGTTCCTTGTGTGTTCATTTCTGCTTCTCATATCCAGTTATTTTCTTCTAAGGTTTAAAACAGAAAGGTCATGGTAAGTTAAACTTCACAATTTCCAAAACAGTCTCAGAAAACATATCTTTAGCTATCATAAAAATGATAATTTTAAAGATATAGAAGGTATTTTTTTCTATTCTGATAATTATATCTATCTATCTATGTACCTCTCTACCATCATATATTTCCTTTAGGTGATTGCAGTTGTGAAGTGCTTCGGCTTAGATGTGCACATTCTATGCATCCAGTCTTGTTTATGCCATCATCACAACAACCTTACCGGGTGGACACACAATCCTCCAATTACAATTGAGAAATGAAGTCATTTATAGGTTAAGCAACTTACGTAAATCCCTATAGCTAATTATGGAAATAACTCATTTTGGCATTACCATGGTTTCATTTGGATGAGGGATAGTGAAAGGAAAATTAGAAGAACAAGTTACTTGTTATGATCTCTTTACTAATTGAATAAAGGCACAAATATAAGCAGGGAACGCTTGTTTCACTTGACACTGAGATTTAAATGCAACTAGAATTGTCCTTAAGGCCCAGCAGTTAAAACATTGTAGTCTCTCTTGATCTTCTGGTATCTTGTCAGAGAGCCGTGTTCACTATGAAGAAGTGTTGAAACAGCTGTGTGTATGTTTGTAATCTGTTAGGTTGGGGATAGGTTTTTCGCTAGGCAGTACTAGGAGAGACCTGCAATAAAAAGTACCCTGTAAAAAAGGGTGAGTGAAAACCCCACAAAAAAGGGGGAAATGGTGAATTCTTTCTAAATTCTATGAGTTTACGTTAGTCTAGGGACAGGTATCACAGCTTCAATTTTTTTGAATTATAGAGCTTAATTTATTTGTGTGTGTGTGTGTGTGTGTGTGTGTGTGGTCGGTCGATTGGTTGGTTTTGGACTGATAATATTGCAAAGAAACATATTCTTTGAACTACAGCACTTTATAAGAAACAATAATAGCAAGTATTTTAGAAGCAAACCTTCAGTTTTTTAGGCTGCCCACTCTCTGTGGTACAATAAGAATCATCTGCTGGTACCAAATAAAATCAATTCCAGATTTTCTGACCAGAAATCTGAAAAGAACAAGACATGAGAATTCCTTTTCTTTGGCAAAGGAAAGATCATACTCAGTTGCATTTCCACATCAACCCCTTTGCAGCAGAGCTGGTCATAATCATGGCATGTCACAGAGGCTCTCAGCTATAGGCTAATCTCCTGGGTGGCTGGATACCTATATTTTTAGAAGGCTGTGAATGTTACTTTAAATTATTTAGCAGTTGGTTGGCTCACATAAGTCTTATGCACTTGCATAACACTTCAGCAAGCTGCTCCTATTTAAGTAATATAGAAAGAAATAGTAACAGATTTGACATCATAAGCCTTAATAATCATACTGTTGTACACACAAATACTCATCACTGAAATATCTAGGTTTTTCAGATTTATTTTTCTTAACCTGCTAAAGTGTAAGTATTCAAGTACTACATTCAGTCCCAAATTTTAAACCAAATATTTGATTTCATCAGTAAATTAGAACATTTTCCCTCTCCATATTGTCATAATCTTGGACTTTTCTTAAAAAATAAAATCCCTGCTCAATTTTAAGAATACTTTATTTGCAACCTATTCAAGAAGAGATATGTTTTTAAGCATATATTAATGTTAAATGTATTCATCAGTTCTTGGATTACTCTAATCAAGAACTTGTTCAGGAAGAAATTAAATCCTACAGAGAAAAGATTAGTTCAAATTGTTAAGTGTCATCAAAAATTAGGATAAAACTTATTCTCAACCAGCTAAAAACTTTTTAAACTTCATTTGAAATTATCTACAACCACATATAAATTTTTTAAAAATCAAAATTCTGTACCCTAGTTCTGTGCATCTTAAAAAATTGGTTAAAATATAATTATTTTCAACTAAGCCAAGTATGTTTGCATTACATATTCTAAATACGGAAGTAATCAATGTGCTTATATAGATGTGGGTAGTCAAAATCTTGGTTTATGTTTTTAAACGCTGCAATAATTATGGGGAGATGGAAGATGTTTATGAAAATAGCAACTGCAAATTTAAGCAGTTATTGAATGCTTACGATTCATCTAATAATTCTTATATATTATAACTAAAATTGGGCACGAGAGGGAGTGGTTCCTTTTTGAAGTTACATTTCATTTAAGCTGACATGTCAAATTATATTAATTCTTCCTTTTATGTGTGTGATAGTTTCAGACCATTTTACATTCCCACCAGTAATGCATCAGGGTTCCTATTGCTCCACATTCTCACCAACACTTGTAATTTTTGTTTTTTTAATAGTGGCCATTCTAAGGATGTGAGATGATATCTCATTGTAGTTTTAATCTGCATTGCACTGATGATTAGTGACGTTGAGCGTTGTTTCATATGCTTGATGGCTTGACTGTTTTACGTTTTCTTTTCATAGTCATCTATTTAATCATCTATTTAGGTTCTTTGACAATTTTTAAATCAGGCTTTTATTTTTCTGTTGAATTGCATGTTTATATATATATTTAATGTATGATTTTTTTTGTCTTTGACAATTTTTTTATTGCAGTAAAATTGCTTTACAACGTTGTGTTAGTTTCTGCTGTACAATGAAGTGAATCAGCTATAGGTATACCTGTATATCATCCCTCTTGGACCTCCTTCCCCACTTTCCCCACCCTGATCTAGGTCATCACAGAGCACCGAGCTGAGCTCTCTGTGCTATACAGCAGGTTCTCACTAGCTATCTGTTTTACACATGGTAGTGTATTTACCTCAAACCTAATCTCCCAGTTTGTCCAACCCTCCCCTTTCCCCCCATGTCCACATTTCCGTTCTCTTTGTCTACATCTCTATTCCTGACATAAAAATAGGTTCATCTGTACCATTTTTCTAGATTCCACATATATGCAGAATATACGATATCTGTTTTTCTCTTTCTGTCTTACGTCATTCTGTATGGCAGACTCTAGGTCCATCCACATCTCTACATATGACCCAATTTCGTTCCTTTTTGTGGCTGAGTAATATTCCATTGTATACATGAACCACATCTTTTTTATCCATTCATCTGTCGATGGACATTTAGGTTGTTTCCATGTCCTGGCTATTGTATATAGTGCTGCAATGAATATTGGGGTACATGTGTCCTTTTGTATTATGGTTTTCTCAGCGTATATTCCCAGTAGTGGGCTTGCTGGGGCATATGGTAGTTCTATGTTTAGTTTTTTAAGGAGCCTCCATACTGTTCTCCATAGTGGCTGTATCAATTTACATTCCCACCAACAGTGCAAGAGGGTTCCCTTTTCTCCACACCCTCTCCAGCATTTATTGTTTGTAGACTTTGATGATGGCCATTCTGACTGGTTTGAGGTGATACCTCATTGTAGTTTTGATTTGTATTTCTCTAATAATTAGGGATGTTGAGCATCTTTTCATGTGCCTCTTGGCCATCTGTATGTCTTCTTTGGTGAAATGTCTGTTTAGGTCTTCTGCCCATTTTTTAACTGGGTTATTTGGTTTTTTTTGATGTTGAGTGGCATGAGCTGTTTGTATATTTTAGAGTTTAATCCTTTGTCCATTGCTTCACTTGAAAATATTTTCTCTCGTTCTGAGTGTTGTCTTTTCATCTTGTTTATGGTTTCTTTTGCTGTGCAAAAGCTTTTAGGTTTTATTAGGTCCCATTTGTTTATTTTTGTTTTCATTTTCATTACTCTAGGAGGTGGGTCAAAAAAGATCTTGCTGTGTATATGTTCAGGAGTGTTTTTCCTATGTTTTCCTCTAAGAGTTTTACAGTGTCCTGTATTATATTTGGGTCTTTAATCCATTTTGAGTTTATTTTTGTGTATGATATTAGGTAATGTTCTAATTTCATTCTTTTACATGTAGCTGCCCAGTTTTTCCAGCACCACTTATTGAAGAGGATGTCTTTTCTCCATTGTATGTACTTGCCTCCTTTGTCATAGATTAGTTGACCATATGTGCGTGGGTTTATCTCTGAGGTTTCTATACTGTACCATTGATTTATATTTTTGCTTTTGTGCCAATACCATACTGTCTTGATTACTGTAGATTTGTAGTATAGTTTGAAGTTGGGGAGCCTGATTCCTCCAGCTCCGTTTTCCTTTCTCAAGAGTGCTTTGGCTATTTGGGGCCTTTTGTGTTTCCATACAAATTGTAAATTTTGTTGTTTTAATTCTGTGAAGAATGCCATAGGCAGTTTGATAGGATTGCACTGAATCTGTATATTGCTTTGAGTAGTACAGTCATTTAAACAATAGTTATTCTTCCAATCCAAGAACATAGTATATTTATCCATCTGTTTATGTCATCTCTGATTTCTTTCATCAGTGTTTTAAAGTTTTCTAAGTACACGTCTTTTGCCTCCTTAGGTAGGTTTATTCCTAGGTATTTTATTCTTTGTGTTGTGATGGTAAATGGCATTGTTTCCTTGATTTTTCCTTCTGATTTTTTGTTGTTAGTGTATAGGAATACCAGAGATTTCTGTGCATTAATTTTGTATCCTGCAAACTTAACAAATTCATTGATTAGTTCTAGTAGTTGTCTGGTGGCATCTTTAGGGCTTTCTATATATAGTATCTTGTCATCTGCAAACAATGACAGTTTTACTTCTTCTTTTCCAATTTGTATTCATTTTATTTCTTTTTCTTCTCTGATTGCCATGGCTAGGACTTCTAAAACTATGTTGAGTAAGAGTTGACGAGAATGGACATACTAATCTTGTTCCTGATCTTAGTGGAAATGCTTTCAGTTTTTCACCATTGAGTATTTTGTTTGCTGTGAGTTTGTCATATATGGCCTTTCTTATGTTGAGGTAGGTTCCCTCTATGCCCATTTTCTGGAGAGTTTTTATCACAAATGGCATTGAATTTTGTCAAAAGCTTTTTCTGCATCTACTGAGATGATCATGTGTTTTTTATTCCTTTATTTGTTAATATGGTGTATCACCTTGATTGATTTGCGTATATTGATGAATCCTTGCATTCCTGGGATAAATCCCACTTGATCATGGTGTATGATCCTTTTAATGTGTTGTTGGATTCTGTTTGCTAGTATTTTGTTGAGGATTTTGGCATCTATGGTCATTAGTGGTATTGGTCTGAAATTTTCTTTTTTTGTGTGATATCTTTGTCTGGTTTTGGAATCAGGGTGATGGTGGCTTCACAGAATGAATTTGGGGGTGTTCCTCCCTCTGCCATTTTTGTGGAAGATTTTGAGAAGGATAAGTGTTACCTCTTCTCTAAATGTTTGATAAATTCACCTGTGAAGCCATCAGGTCCTGGACTTTTGTTTGTTGGAAGATTTTTCATTACAGTTTCAATTTCATTACTTGTGATAGGTCTGTTTATATTTTCTAATTCTTCCTGGTTCAGTCTTGAAAAATTGTACCTTTCCAAGAATTTGTTCTTCATGGTTGTCCATTTTATTGGCATATGCTTGTTTGTAGAAGTCCCTTATAATTCTTTTTATTTCTGCAGTGTAATTTGTTGTTTCTCCTTTTTCATTTCTAATTTTACTGATTGTGTCCTCTCTCTTTTCTTGATGAGTCTGGCTAAAGCTTTATCAATTTTGTTTATCTTCTCAAAGAACCGACTTTTAGTTTTATTGATCTTTGCTACTGATTTCTTCATTTCTGTTTCATTTATTTCTGCTCTGATCTTTATGATTCCTTTCCTTCTATCGACTTTGGGTTATCTTTGTTCTTCTTTCTCTGTTTACTTTAGGTGTAAGGTTAAATTGTTTATTTGAGATTTTTCTTGTTTCTTGAGGTGAGATTGAATTGCTATGAACTTCCCTCTTAGACCTCCTTTTGCTGCATCCCATAATAGGTTTTGGGTCATTGTGTTTTCATTGTCATTTGTTTCTATGTATTTTTTAATTTCTTCTTTGATTTCTTCAGTGATCTCTTGGTTATTTAGTTGTGAACTGTTTAGCCTCCATGTATTTGTGTGTCTTACAGTGTTTTTTTTTTCCTGTAATTGATTTCCAATCTCATAGTGTTGTAGTCAGAAAAGATACTTAATACTATTACAATTTTCTTAAATTTACTGAGGCTTGATTTGTCAAGATGTGATCTGTCCTGGAGAATGTTCCGTGTGCAGTTGAGAAGAAAATGTATTCTGCCACTTTTGGGTCAAATGTCCTATAAATATCAATTAAATATATTTGCTCTATCATGTCATTTAAAGCTTCTGTTTCCTTATTTATTTTCTGTTTGGATGAGCTATCTATTGGTGTAAGTGGGGTGTTAAAGTCCCCTACTATTATTGTGTTACTGTCAATTTCCCCTTTTATAGCTTTTAGCATTTGCCTTATGTATTGAGGTGCTCCTATATTGGGTGCATAAATATTTACAATTGTTATCTTCTCCTTGGATTGATCCATTGATCATTATGTAGTGTCCTTCCTTATTTCTTGTAACAGTCTTTATTTTAAAGTCTATTTTATCTGATACAAGTATTGCTACTCCAGCTTTCTTTTGATTTCCATTTGTGTGGAATATTTTTTTCCATCCCTTCACTTTCAGTCTGTATGTGTTCCCAGGCCTGAAGTGGGTCTCTTGTAGACAGCTTATATATGGGTCCTGTTTTTGTATCCATTCAGCCAGTCTGTGTCGTTTGGTGGAGCATTTTATCCATTTACATTCAACATTATTATCGATATGTATGTTCCTATTACCATTTTCTTAATTGTTTTGGGTTTGTTTTTGTGGGTCTTTTTCTTCTCTTGTGTTTTCCACCTAGAAAAGTTCCTTTATCATTTGTTGTAAAGCTGGTTTGATGGTGCTGAATTCTCTTAGCTTTTGCTTGTCTGGAAAGCTTTTGATTTCTCCATCGAATCTGAATGAGATCCTTGCCAGTAGAGTAATTTTGGTTGTAGGTTTTTCTCTTTCATCACCTTAAGTATATCCTGCCACTCCCTTCTGGCCTGCAGAGTTTCTGCTGAAAAATCAGCTGATAACCTTATGGGGATTCCTTTGTATATTATTTGTTGCTTTTCCCTTGCTGCTTTTAACTTTTTTTTTTGTATTTAATTTTTGTCAGTTTGATTAATATGTGTCTTGGCATATTTGTCTTTGGATTTAACCTGTATGGGATGCTCTGCACTTCCTGGAGTTGATTGACTCCTTCCTTTCCTATGTTAGGGAAGTTTTCAACTCTAATCTCTTCAAATATTTTCTCAGATCCTTTCTTTTTCTCTTTTTCTGGGATCCCTATAATTCGAATGTTGGTGCATTTAGTGTTGTCCCAGAAGTCTCTGGGATTGTCTTCAATTCTTTTCTCTTTATTTTGCTCTTCGGCAGTTATTTCCACCATTCTGTCTTCCAGGTCACTTATTGGTTTTTCTGCCAATGTTATTCTGTTATTGATTCCTTCTAGTGTATATTTCATTTCAGTTATTGTGTTGTTCATCTCTGTTTTTTTTGTACTTTAGTTCTTCTAGATCTTTGTTAAACATTTCTTGTATTTTCTCAATCCATGTCTCCATTGTATATCTGAGATTCTGGATCATCTTTACTATCACTTCTTTGAATTCTTTTTCAGGTAGGTTGCCTATTTCCTCTTCATTTATTTGGTCTTGTAGGTTTTTATCTTGCTCCTTCATCTGTGATTTTTTTTTGTCATCTCATATATATATATATATTTTTTGATGTGTGGTATTGTGTTCTTGTTGTACTGGTTGTTTGGCTGGGTGCTTCACGTACTGGAGTTTGTAGGCTATTTGGTAGAGCTGGGTCTTGGTGTTGAGATGAGGACCTCCAGGAGACTTCACTCTGATGAATATTCCCTGGGGTCTCAGATTCTCTGTTAGTCCAGTGGTTCATACTCAGAGCTTCCACCATAGGAACTCTGGCTTGACCCCTGGCTCATGAACCAAGATCCCACAAGCTGTGTGGGGTGGCAAAAAAAAAAAAAAAAAAAAAGAATAAAAGGAGCAGAACAATAATAAAGAGTAAAAAATAAAATTAGATTAGAAAACTAATAGATATGTTAGAAAGAATAAAAATATATATGAAACAGCAACCAGAAGGTAAAACAGAACCACAATAGTAAAAAAGAGGAGAAAAGGAAAAAAAAAAAAAGCCAAAAAAGGTCTTGGCTGTGGGGGATGAGGCTTAGGCAGTGGTGGGTGGCGGGTGGGGCTTATGCTTAGGACCCACAGGGCAGGAAAAGGCCCTTCGGGGTGGGGGTGGGGCTTAGGCTCAATGCAGCAGGAGGGGCCCAGGCATGCCTCTGGCCTTGGAGGGCAGAGGACCAGGTCCAAGACCCCAGGAGGCTCACTGGGCCTGAGTGGGTGAGGGAAACACTAGGTGCATTCTCCCTGATCCTCCGATCCTAGAGAGCCCCTACCCATTGGCCTCTCTTCTTCTCCCCCCTCCCCATGCCCCTGGGACCCACATGGCCAAAGGGGACCCTGGAAGGCAGGGGACCAGACCTGGAAGCCCAACAGGCTTCCCGGGTCTGAGTGGTGGTGGAAAGGCCCACAGCACCTCCTCTCATTCCCCAGCCCTGGATGGTCCCCCCGTCCACCTCTCCTCCTCTTACTCCCTCCTCCCTCCCTTCTATGCCCCTAGGACCCCCACAGCTGGAGGGGGCCTTAGAGGGCAGAGGACCAGGCCTGGGAGCCCAGCAGGCTTCCTGGGGCTCAAGTGGGTGGGGGGAAATGCCTGCTGCATCCCCCCTCATCCCCTGATCCCAGAGGGCCCCTCCTGCCCTCCTCTCCTCTTCTTCCCCTGCCTCCCGCCTATGACCCTAGGACCCATGTGGCCCAGAGGGGTCCTTGGAGGGCGGGGGACTCAGCCTGGGATCCCAGCAGCCTTCCCAGGACCGAGTGGATGGGGGAAATGCCCACCATGCTCCCCTGATCCTCTGGTCTTGGAGGGTCCTTCCCTACCGTCCTCCTCATCTCCCCCCCTCCTCCTTCCCTGCCAACCTCTAGGACCCATGAGGCCGGAGGGGGCCCCAGAGAATGGAGGACCAGGCCTGGGAGCCCAGCAGGCCTCCTGGGGCCTGAGTGGGTGGGGGAAACACCTGTCACCCTCCCCTGATCCTCTGTTCTCAGAGGGCCCCTCCCACCTGCCTCTCCTTTCTCCCCTGCCTCCCTCCTACCCCCCTAGAACCAAAGTGGCCTGGAAGGGTCCTCAGAGGGCAGAGGAACTGGCCCAGGAGCCCTGCAGGCTTCCCAGGGCCCAATTGGGCAGGGGAGATGCTAGGTATGCTCCCCCTCATCCTCTGAGGGTCCCTCCAGGCATGGGAACCTCTCCTCCATCCCAACCACCCCTCAGGTGTGCTAGTGCTATCCAGCCTCCACTTCTCTTCCCTCCTCACTCCCACCTCATCCTACCCAGTTGCTCCGGGTTTCCTCCCATCTCCTTGGGCGTCGAGGTCCCCCACCAGTATCCAGCAGGCACCCTAGTTGTGGGGAGATGCCATGAGTTTATATTTTGGATATTGACTCCTTAGCAGATGTACAGTTTGCAAGTATTTTCTCCCATTCTGTAGGTGCCTTTTCACTCTGTTGATAATTTCCTTTGCTGTGCAGAAGCTCTTTATTTTGATGTAATCTTCCACGTCTATTTTCACTTTTGTTGCCTGCACTTTTGGTGTCATATCAAAGAACACATTGCAAAATCCAATGTCTAGAAGATTTAACCTATGCTTTCTTCTAATAGTTTTATTGTTTAAGGTTTTACATTTAATTCTCTAATCCATTTTGAATTGATTTTTGTGTATGGTGTAAGACAAAGGTCCAATTTCATTTTCTTCCATGGGGATATCCAGCTTTCCTAACATCATTTGTTGAAGAGACAATCCTTTCCCCATTATGTAGCCTTAGCACCCTTATCAAAGATCATTTGATCATATTCATGAGAGTTTATTTCTCTTCCATTGGTCTTTATGTCTGCTTTTATACCAGTGACATACTGTGTTTTGATTACTCCAGCTTTGTAATATGTTTTGATATCAGGAAGTATGATTTGAAGTCAGGACCTGTAAGCTTTGTTTTTCTTTCTCAAGACTGTTTTGCCTATTTAGGGTCCTTTGAAATTTCAAATGGACTTTAAGATTTGTTTCTACTTCTGCAAAAACTGCCACTGGGATTTTGGTAAGAATTACATTGAATTTGTAGATTGCTTTGGGTAGTCTGGGCATTTTAACAACATTAAGTCTTCCAATCCATGAACATGGGATTTTTTTCATTTATTTGTGTCTTCTTTAATTTCTTTCAGGAACATTTTATAGTTTTCAGCATACAAGTCTTCTCCCTCCTTGGTTAAGTTTATTCCTAAATTTTTTTTTTTTTGCGGTACGCGGGCCTCTCACTGTTGTGGCCTCTCCCGTTGCGGAGCCCAGGCTCCGGACGTGCAGGCTCAGCGGCCGTGGCTCACGGGCCCAGCCGCTCTGCGGCATGTGGGATCTTCCCGGACCGGGGCACGAACCCACGTCCCCTGCATCGGCAGGCGGACTCTCAACCACTGTGCCACCAGGGAAGCCCCAATATTTTATTATTTTTGATGCTATTGTCAGTGGTAATGTTTTCTTAATTTCCTTTTGAGATTGTTCATTATTAGTGTGTAGAAACACAACTGATTTTTGTGTGTTGATTTTATATCTTGCAAATTGGCTGAATTTGTTTATTAGTTCTAACAGGTTTTTTTTTTTGGTGTGTGTATAATGTTTGATATTTTCTATAGATAAGATCATGTCATCTATGAACAGACATAATTTTACTACTCCCTTTCTGATTTGGATGTATTTTATTCCTTATTTTTGCCTAATTGCTTTGGCTAGTACTTCCAGTATTATGTTGAATAGAAAGGGGAAAAGCAGGAAATCTTATCTTGTTCCCGATCTTAGTGGAAAAGCTTTCAATTTTCCACCATGAGTATGATGTTAGCTGTGGGCTATTCATATATTGCCTTTATTTTTTTTAAAGAAGTATTCTTCTATTTCTAGTTTCTGTAGTGTTTTTATTATGAAAGTATGTTGGATTTTGTCAAATGCTCTTTCTGCATCATTTGAGATAATTGTGTATGTGTGTGTGTGTTTCCCTTCTGTTAACATGGTATATTACATTGATTTTTTGTTTGCTTAGTCAATCTTGCATCACAGGAATAAATCCTGTTTGGCCATAGTGTATAATGGTTTTAATGTACTGTTTTAAAGCAGTTTGCTAGCATTTTGTTGAAGATTTTTACATCAATATTCATCAAGGATATTGGTCTGTAATTTTCTAATAGTATCTTTGTTTAGTTTCTAGTTTTGTTTTCAGGATAGTGCCGGGTCTTAAAATGCATTTGCAAATGTTTCCTCCTTTTCAATTTTTTTTTGCAAGAGTTTAAGAAAAATTGGTATTAATTCGTCTTTAAATGTTTAGTAGATTTCTCCACTGGAGCCTGAAGCATCACTGAGCTCTGCTTTGCTGGGAGGTTTTTTGTTACAGGCATAACTTTGTTCATTGCACTTTGCTTTATTGGGATTTGCAGATATTGCAGTTTTTACAAACTGAAGGTTTGTGGCAACCCCATATTGAGCAAGTCTATCAGTGGCATTTTCCAACAGCATTTGCTTATTTCATGTCTCTGTGTCACAATTTGGTAATTCTCACAATATTTCAAACTTTTTCATTATTACTTACATTTGCTATGGTGATCTGTGGTCAGTGATATTTGATGTTTCTATTGTAATTGTTTTGGGGTTCCGTGAACCATGTTCAAGTAAGACTGAGAACTTAATCAATGAATGTTGTCTGTGTTCTGACTGCTCTACTGATGAGCTGTTCTCCCACCTCTCTTCCTCTCTTTGGGCGTCCCTATTCTTTGAAAAACAACAATATTGAAAATAAGCCAATTAATGACCCTAGAAGGCCTCTAAGTGTTCAACTGAAAGGAAGAATCATACATCTCTCACCTTACATCAAAAGCTAGAAATGATTAAGCTTAGTGAGGAAGGCAGGTTGAAACCCAAGATAGGTCAAAAACTAGGCCTCTTGGGCTTCCCTCGTGGCGCAGTGGTTGAGAGTCCGCCTGCCGATGCAGGGGACGCAGGTTCGTGCCCCAGTCTGGGAAGATCCCACATGCCATGGAGCGGCTAGGCCCGTGAGCCATGGCTGCTGAACCTGCGCGTCCGGAGCCTGTGCTCCTCAATGGGAGGGGCCACAACAGTGAGAGGCCCATGTACCACAAAAACAAACAAACAAACAAACAAAAACTAGGCCTCTTGTGTCAAACAGTTAGCCACATTGTAAATGCAAAGGGAAATTTCTAGAGGAAAATTAAAAGTGTTACTCCAGTGAACATGTGAATGATAAGAAAGTGAAACAGACTTATTGATAATATGGAGGTTTTAGTGATATTGGTAAAAGATCAAATGAGCCACAACATTCCTTTAAGCCAAAGCCTAATCCAGAGCAAGGCCCTGACTCTCTTCAATGCTGTGAAGGCTGAGATAGGTAATGAAGCTGCAGAAAAAATGTTTGGAACTAACAGAGGTTGATTTATGAGACTTAAGGAAAGAAGCCATCTCCATAACATAAAAGTACAAAATCAAACAGCAAGTGCTGGTGTAAAAGCTGCAGCAAGTTATCCACAAGGTCTAGTTAAGATAATTAATGAAGGTGGTTACACCAAACAACAGATTTGCAAGGTAAATAAAACAGCCTTGTATTAGAAGAAGAAACCATCTAGGGCTTTCATAGTTAGGAGAAGTCAATTCCTGGCTTCAAAGCTTCAAAAGACAAGTTGACTCTCTTATCAAGGAGATAATTCAGCTGATGACTTTTAGTTGAAGCCAGTGCTCATGTATTATTCCCAAAATCCTAAGGCCCTTAAGAACTATGCTAAATCTACTCTGCCTGTACTCTATAAATGGAACAACAAAGCCTAGATGATAGCACACCTCTTTATAGCATGGTTTACTGAATATTTGAAGCCCCCTGTCCTACTGCTCAGAAAAAAAGATTCCTTTCAAAATTTTACTGCTCGTTTAAATGCACCTGGTCATCCAAGAGCTCTGATGGAGATGAACAATGAAATAAATGTTGTTTTCATGCCTGCTAACACTATATCCATTCTTCAGCCTATGGATCAAGGAGTAATTTTGACTTTCAAGTCTTATTATTTAAGAAATACATTTTGTAAGGCTATAGTTGCCATAGATATGATTCCTCTGATGGATCTGGGAAAAGTCAATTGAAAACCTTCTAGAAAGTATTCACCATTCTAGATGCCATTAAGACAATTTCTGATTAATGGCAAGAGGTCAAAATATTGACATTAATAGGATTTGGAGGAAGTCGATTCCAACCCTCATGGATGACTTTGAGGGGTTCAAGACTTAAGTGAAGGAAGTAACTGCAGATGTGGTGGAAATAGCAAGAGAACTAGAAATTAGAAGTGCAGCCTGAAGATGTGACTGAACTGCTGCAATCTCATTGTAAAACTTAAAAATGGATGAGGAATAGCTTCTTATGAATGAGCAAAGAACATGGTTTCTTGAGGTGGAATCTACTCGTTGGTGAAGAACCTGTGAAGATTGTTTAAATGATAGCAATTTATTTAGAATATTACATAAATTTAGTTGATAAAGCAGCAACAGGGTTTGAGAGGATTGACCCCAATTTTGAAAGAAGTTATTCGAGTAAAATGCTGTCAAATGGCATTGCATGCTACAGAGAAATTGTTCATGAAAGAAAAGCCAATTGATATAGAAAACTTCACTGTTGTCTTATTTTATGGAATTGCCACAGTCACCCCACCTGACCTGTCAGCAGCCATCAACATCAAGGCAAGACGCTCCACCAGCAAAATGATTACAGCTCACTAAATGCTCAGATAATGGTTAGCACTGTAAACAATAAAGTATTTTTAATAAAGGTATACACACTTTTTTAATACATAATACTATTCTACATTTAATAGACTACAGTATAGTGTAAACATAACTTTTTTTTTCTTTTTTTTTTATTAGTTTCTGCTTTATAACAAAGTGAATCAGTCATACATATACATCTGTTCCCACATCCCCTCCCTCATGCATCTCCCTCCCTCCCACCCTCCCCATCCCACCCCTCCAGGCGGTCACAAAGCACCGAGCTGATCTCCCTGTGCTATGCGGCTGCTTTCCACTATCCATCTACCCTACGTTTGGTAGTGTATATATGTCCATGCCTCTGCCTCGCTTTGTCATAGCTTACCCTTCCCCCTCCCCATATCCTCAAGTCCATTCTCAAGTAGATCTGTGTCTTTATTCCTGTTTTACCCCTAGGTTCTTCATGACATTTTTTTAAAAAATCCATATATATGTGTTAGCATACAGTATTTGTCTTTCTCTTTCTGATTTACTTCACTCTGTATGACAGGCTCTAGGTCTATCCACCTCATTACAAATAGCTCAGTTTCGTTTCTTTTTATGGCTGAGTAATATTCCATTGTATATATGTGCCACATCTTCTTTATCCATTCATCCAATGATGGACACTTAGGTTGTTTCCAGCTCCGGGCTATTGTGAATAGAGCTGCAATGAACATTTTGGTACATGTCTCTTTTTGAATTATGGTTTTCTCAGGGTATATGCCTAGTAGTGGGATTGCTGGGTCATACGGTAGTTCTATTTTTAGTTTTTTAAGGAACCTCCATACTGTTCTCCATAGTGGCTGTACCAATTCACATTCCCACCAGCAGTGCAAGAGTGTTCCCTTTTCTCCACACCCTCTCCAGCATTTATTGTTTCTAGATTTCTTGATGATGGCCATTCTGACTGGTGTGAGAGGATATCTCATTGTAGTTTTGATTTGCATTTCTCTAATGATTAATGATGTTGAGCATTCTTTCATGTGTTTGTTGGCAGTCTGTATATCTTCTTTGGAGAAATGCCTATTTAAGTCTTCTGCCCATTTTTGGATTGGGTTGTTTGTTTTTTTGCTATTGAGCTGCATGAGCTGTTTATAAATTTTGGAGATTAATCCTTTGTCAGTTGCTTCATTTGCAAATATTTTCTCCCATTCTGAGGGCTGTCTTTTGGTCTTGTTTATGGTTTCCTTTGCTGTGCAAAAGCTTTGAAGTTTCATTAGGTCCCATTTGTTTATCTTTGTTTTTATTTCCATTTCTCTAGGAGGTGGGTCCAAAAGGATCTTGCTGTGATTTATGTCATAGAGTGTTCTGCCTATGTTTTCCTCTAAGAGTTTGATAGTTTCTGGCCTTACATTTAGGTCTTTAATCCATTTTGAGCTTATTTTTGTGTATGGTGTTAGGGAATGATCTAATCTCAAACTTTTACATGTCGCTGTCCAGTTTTCCCAGCACCACTTATTGAAGAGGCTGTCCTTTCTCCACTGTACATTCCTGCCTCCTTTATCAAAGATAAGTTGGCCATATGTGCGTGGGTTTATCTCTGGGCTTTCTATCCTGATCCACTGATCTATCTTTCTGTTTTTATGCCAGTACCACGCTGTCTTGATTACTGTAGCTTTGTAGTATAGTCTGAAGTCAGGGAGCCTGATTCCTCCAGCTCCGTTTTTCGTTCTCAAGATTGCTTTGGCTATTCGGGGTCTTTTGTTTTTCCAAACAAATTTTGAAATTTTTTGTTCTAGTTCTGTGAAAAATGCCAGTGGTAGTTTGATAGGGATTGCATTGAATCTGTAGATTGCTTTGGGTAGTAGAGTCATTTTCACAATATTGATTCTTCCAATCCAGGAGCATGGTATATCTCTCCATGTGTTTGTATCATCTTTAATTTCTTTCATCAGTGTCTTATAATTTTCTGCATACAGGTCTTTTGTCTCCTTAGGTAGGTTTATTCCTAGATATTTTATTCTTTTTGTTGCAATGGTAAATGGGAGTGTTTTCTTGATTTCATTTTCAGATTTTTCATCATTAGTGTACAGGAATGCCAGAGATTTCTGTGCATTAATTTTGTATCCTGCTACTTTACCAAATTCATTGATTAGCTCTAGTAGTTTTCTGGTAGCATCTTTAGGATTCTCTATGTATAGTATTATGTCTTCTGCAAACAGTGACAGCTTTACTTCTTCCTTTCTAATTTGGTTTCCTTTTATTTCCTTTTCTTCTCTGATTGCTGTGGCTAAAACTTCCAAAACTAGGTTGAATAAGAGTGGTGAGAGTGGGCAGCCTTGTCTTGTTCCTGATCTTAGTGGAAATGGTTTCAGTTTTTCACCATTGAGGACAATGTTGGCTGTGGGTTTGTCATATATGGCCTTTATTATGTTGAGGAAAGTTCCCTCTATGCCTACTTTCTGCAGGGTTTTTATCATAAATGGGTGTTGAATTTTGTCAAAAGCTTTCTCTGCATCTATTGAGATGATCATATGGTTTTTCTCCTTCAACTTGTTAATATGGTGTATCACATTGATTGATTTGCGTATATTGAAGAATCCTTGCATTCCTGGAATAAACCCCACTTGATCATGGTGTATGATCCTTTTAATGTGCTGTTGGATTCTGTTTGCTAGTATTTTGTTGAGGATGTTTGCATCTATGTTCATCAATGATATTAGCCTGTAGTTTTCTTTCTTTGTGACATCCTTGCCTGGTTTTGGTATCAAGGTGATGGTGGTCTCGTAGAATGAGTTTGGGAGTGTTCCTTCCTCTGATATTGTTTGGAAGAGTTTGAGAAGGATGGGTGTTAGTTCTTCTGTAAATGTTTGATAGAATTCGCCTGTGAAGCCATCTGGTCCTGGGCTTTTGTTTGTTGGAAGATTTTTAATCACAGTTTCAATTTCAGTGCTTGTGATTGGTCTATTCATATTTTCTATTTCTTCCTGATTCAGTCTTGGCAGGTTGTGCATTTCTAAGAATTTGTCCATTTCTTCCAGGTTGTCCATTTTATTGGCATAGAGTTGCTTGTAGTAATCTCTCATGATCTTTTGTATTTCTGCAGTATCAGTTGTTACTTCTCCTTTTTCATTTCTAATTCTATTGATTTGAGTCTTCTCCCTTCTTTTCTTGATGAGTCTGGCTAATGGTTTGTCAATTTTGTTTATCTTCTCAAAGAACCAGCTTTTAGTTTGGTTGATCTTTGCTATTGTTTCCTTCATTTCTTTTTCATTTATTTCTGATCTGATCTTTATGATTTCTTTCCTTCTGCTAACTTTGGGGGTTTTTTGTTCTTCTTTCTCTAATTGCTTTAGGTGCAGGGTCAGGTTGTTTACTCGAGATGTTTCCTGTTTCTTAAGGTGGGATTGTATTGCTATAAACTTCCCCCTTAGAACTGCTTTTGCTGCATCCCATAGGTTTTGGGTCGTCGTGTCTCCATTGTCATTTGTTTCTAGGTATTTTTTAATTTCCTCTTTGATTTCTTCAGTGATCACTTCGTTATTGAGTAGTGTATTGTTTAGCCTCCATGTGTTTGTATTTTTTACAGATCTTTTCCTGTAATTGATGTCTAGTCTCATAGCATTGTGGTCAGAAAAGATACTTGATACAATTTCAATTTTCTTAAATTTACCAAGGCTTGATTTGTGACCCAAGATATGATCTATCCTGGAGAATGTTCCATGAGCACTTGAAAAAAATGTGTATTCTGTTGTTTTTGGATGGAATGTCTTATAAATATCAACTAAGTCCATCGTGTTTAATGTGTCATTTAAAGCTTGTGTTTCCTTATTTATTTTCATTTTGGATGATCTGTCCATTGGTGAAAGTGGGGTGTTAAAGTCCCCTACTATGCTTGTGTTACTGTCGATTTCCCCTTTTATGGCTGTTAGTATTTGCCTTATGTCTTGAGGTGCTCCTATGTTGGGTGCATAAATATTTACCATTGTTATATCTTCTTCTTGGATCGATCCCTTTATCATTATGTAGTGTCCTTCTTTGTCTCTTCTAATAGTCTTTATTTTAAAGTCTATTTTGTCTGATATAAGAATTGCTACTCCAGCTTTCTTTTGATTTCCATTTGCATGGAATATCTTTTTCCATCCCCTTACTTTCAATCTGTATGTGTCTCTAGGTCTTAAGTGGGTCTCTTGTAGACAGCATATATATGGGTCTTGTTTTTATATCCATTCAGCCACTCTGTGTCTTTTGGTGGGAGCATTTAGTCCATTTACATTTAAGGTAATTATTGATATGTATGTTCCTATTCCCATTTCCTTAATTGCTTTGGGTTCATTATTGTAGGTATATTCCTTCTGTTGTGTTTCTTGCCTAGAGAAGTTCCTTTAGCATTTGTTGTAAAGCTGGTTTGGTGGTGCTGAACTCTCTCAGCTTTTGCTTGTCTGTAAAGGTTTTAATTTCTCCATCAAATCTGAATGAGATCCTTGCTGGGTAGAGTAATCTTGGTTGCAGGTTTCTCTCCTTCATCACTTTAATTATGTCCTGCCACTCCCTTCTGGCTTGTAGAGTTTCTGCTGAGAGATCAGCTGTTAACCTGATGGGGATTCCCTTGTGTGTTACTTGTTGTTTTTCCCTTGCTGCTTTTAATATGATTTCTTTGTGTTTACTTTTTGACAGTTTGATTAATATGTGTCTTGGCATATTTCTCCTTGGATTTATTCTGTATGGGACTCTCTGTGCCTCCTGGACTTGATTAACTATTTCCTTTCCCATATTAGGGAAGTTTTCAACTATAATCTCTTCAAATATTTTCTCAGTCCCTTTCTTATTGTCTTCTTCTTCTGGAACCCCTATAATTCGAATGTTGGTGCGTTTAATGTTGTCCCAGAGGTCTCTGAGACTGTCCTCTGTTCTTTTCATTCTTTTTTCTTTATTTTGCTCTGCATCAGTTATTTCCACTCTTTTATCTTCCACCTCACTTATCCGTTCTTCTGCCTCAGTTATTCTGCTATTGATCCCATCTAGAGTATTTTTCATTTCACTTATTGTGTTTTTAATCGATGCTTGATTCATCTTTAGTTCTTCTAGGTCCTTGTTAACTGTTTCTTGCATGTTGTCTATTCTATTTCCAAGATTATGGATCTTGGAAATAGAATCTTGGATCATCTTTACTATCATTATTCTGAATTCTTTTTCAGGTAGACTGCCTATTACCTCTTCATTTGTTAGGTCTGGTATGTTTTTATCTTGCTCCTTCACCTGCTGTGTGGTTTTCTGTCTTTTCATTTTGCTTATGTTACTGTGTTTGGGGTCTCCTTTTTGCAGGCTGCAGATTCATAGTTCCCGTTGTTTTTGGTGTCTGTCCCCAGTGGCTGAGGTTGTTTCAGTAGGTTGTGTAGGCTTCCTGGTGGGGGGGACTAATGTCTGTGTTCTGGTGGTTGAGGCTCGATCTTGTCTTTCTGGTGGACAGGTCCACGTCTGGTGGTGTGTTTTGGGGTGCCTATGGCCTTATTATGTTTTTAGGTAGCCTCTCTGCTAATGGGTGGGGTTGTGTTCCTGCCTTGGTGGTTGAAGCAGACTTCAGTTATGAAGTTATGGAAATAATATTTTAATAAGACACTTGATTTTAAAATTGAATGTAATTCTAGTTTTGGTGATAATTTTTAAAGGTCTGTGGTTTAATCTGAGGAAGTAAACCAAAACCAAGTGGAAGCAGATGTTTCTGTTGTTGTAGTGACAAGCGAACAGAGTAGGGAGCCTCCTGGGGGGAAGGAACACTTCCTCATGACCTGCTACTCAACAGGCTCTCTGCTCTGTAGATGATGCTCCATATGCCAACTCATTAAAGGATACAAATGTTACTTATGTAAGAATACTGTAAGCAGGGTTTTCCCAAGTTTGTATTCCCGTACTGCCAGGGCTAAAAATGGTCCTCCAAGAAAGGGTTCTGAGGTCAGAAAAGTTTGGGAAGTTCTTGCTCATTCCATACTCCCCCATTTGTGGGGCCACAGTGCATATCAGCATATTGAAGGCTTATTGTCCCACACTCCACATCCCCACACCCTGGGAAATAATTTAACTTTGCTTACCTGCATCTGAATCTTTAAAATTTTTTCAATACATCTTGAGGCACTATTCTCCTACAGAACACACTTTAAGAAAAAGTGCTTGAAATATTCCTTCTCAATTCCCCGCTCTTAAGTGAGAACAAAAGTGTGTGGTAGCAAGAATGTTGTTGATCAGGTAACCCCTAGTAGGAAGTGATCAGCAGATTTGAAACTGAGTTTGAGCACATCACAAACTTCAAGTTTTTTTTTTAACAATATTGACAAAATAATGTAAATAAATTTCAAGTCACTCTATTATATTGTAATTTAAAAGGCTTTCAATTGAATTGTTTCTCAGATTTGTAGCATGAGATATTTAAGAAGTTGGTAAGGGTGTTTTACAAAAGGATCCTTCACCTTAGAAACTTCAGAACAGAACTGCTCTGAGGCCACCCAGGCCAGCAGCAAGAGAGGGAAGCAGCCATCTGCACTTTGGGTTTTCTTCTCCTAGTTGTAGTTATTGCTTAGCCCTCCAAATGGACATCTAGAGATGGGACCTGGCGATTGAATGCTGACTATCTTTTGTTGGTGGAAGAATTGAGGACAGCGATAATATTACAGGGGCTAAGCAAATAATAGATCCTCAATAAATGTTGATTGAATATATGTGGTGGGAACGTGGGGTATTCAGAGACTAGAATTTTAGTTTATGATGATAATGATACTTGTCAAAATTACTATTAAAACATATACAACCTGTCAATGGAGGGAAATGGGAATGAACCTAAAAATTAACATAAGCCGCTTTTAGATATGTTTTAAGTTAATTTTGGTGATTTTGAACCTGACTTTGTTAGCATGTGTTCCCACATTATGATGAATTCTTGGTGAATACATTAATACTAGGCAGTCAGGAAAAAAAAGAGCACATCATAAGCTAGAGTCCTCTGGGTCTCATAAACACCCAAGTATGCTAGGTAGTCAGCACTGGTCAATAGATTTATAAGAAGGAAGGTTTATCTTCCCTGCTGCCACCTGTGCCCCTCTTTTTTATAACTGGCCCACAGTGCAGGATGTACAGTGAAAGCTCTTCTGGCCCATCTTCTCAGTGCCTGCCTGGGAGCAGTGTGGGTAGAGCTACAAATCCTACTTATTTTGTTCAAAGTGCAGCCAGAAGGGTGAAGAGCAGCCTGCAGCAATGACCCGTGCCTGTGACTAGTACTCAGGGGTGAGGGGAAGGCACTGAAAAGAAAAAAAGAAAATCAAGAATGTTAGTAGAATAAAGAGAAAATTCCAGGCCAGTCACATGCTTTGGTTCGGTTCACTGTTTACAGACCAGTGCACTGCTCAGGATGCTAAGTACTGAATTCAACCAAGAAGGAGACTTTCCCTCTAGAAGTGTGCAGTCTGTTAAGGTAGAGAAGGTGGAGGGGCATCCACAGAGTGTCAGGGCTCACCTGAGTCTCTGTTTCTTAAGTAGCCAAAAATCACATGGTTTACAAGGTACAAAGTGCTGATAATTTCTTGGTAGATTCTAAACTAAATTTTAAAAGTAGGAACTAGAAATGCTAAAGTGCCCTGAGGCAACATAGACATTATTTGACCTATGTCTACTCTTAACTGGTAAGGATGGAGTTCAGTAAATTTTGAGATTATCCCTGTAGTCATGACATTATTTTATTACACAGAGTGAAAGAAAAAATACTGTCCTTGAGTAGAAAATAAAGCTTCTCTGGTTTATAGACAAGTCAGAGTGACTCTTGAGGTGGTCCCATAAAAAAGATGGGACCTATTATGTGTTTAATATTTTAATTTCCACTTTGAAATAAGCAACATTTAAGCTGAGGTATTATTTTTGTTCTTTGATGGAACAAGGTTCTAGAAACTTTATTTAAAGTAGAACAAATGAAGTGTCCCTTTGCTGTTGTTCTCTAATCTCAGGTGGCTCTCTTGCAGTTCATCTGCATCTAGTGACTGAGCCACAGATCTCTGCCCTTTCCGCCTGTCAGGAAGCCCAGGTGCTCTCGCCATGGCCCCAGGGTCTCTTACCTAACTGGGCACTGTGACCTGTTTAATGTCCCACCACCACCAAACCACAGGACCCAGAGTGGATTCTTCATTTCTTACCACCCACCACACCATCTTCTCGTTTCTCCTCCAGTTTTCTCCCACTCAGACATGCATTTTCTCTTCTATTCTTTAAGTATTTATATCTCATCTGCTTGCAAAATATTATATAAAATATTTTTAATGAAATGTAAATATATTGAAGACTTCTGAAATGAAAAATCAAAGGCTCAAAGGAGGTGGAGGTGGGGTAGAAGGAAGGAAGCGCATGTGGCCTCAGTACCTCAGCTGCTTCACCTACCGGTGTTTCTAGTCCCACTTCAGAAGGTACTAATTCAAAGGAGATGATTACCTGGAATCCTTTTACAGAATCCCCCAGCTGGTGGGGACTTAGAGGCCTATATTACAGCCTACGAGGGTATGACGTCCACTAAGTGGTTTTGTTCAGGCTCTGCTTAAATACCTCCGTCAGCAGAGAACTCACTGCTTCCTGAGAAATTTAACTCTACTTTCAGGTAGTTATGAGAAATTTCTTTCTGGCACAGCTGACCTCTCTGTCCATGTAACTTTATTGTTGGTTCTGATTCTGTACCCACTAGCTATATAGAATAACTGAACAACTGAAGGTAAAACAACTGAAATCAGCCTTAATGTGTGCCAAGGTGTGTGTGTGTGTCTGTGTGTGCACGTTTAAACTTAAAAACCCTTAATTTATACAACCATTTCTGAATGTCATGATTCCAAATCTTGTACTGTTCTTGGACCCCCTTTTTTTCATCTTATGCTTTGATATTTTTTATATATTTAAGTTTTATTTTTATCAAAGCTATACAGGCATATATATTTAAGGAGTCAGACATTTCTAACAGGATTGTTAGTTTTTTTAAAAAGTCTTCTTCCCCATTTTCTCCTGCCCTGAGGCCATCACTTTTAAATGTTTGAACTCATAAATATTTTCCTTTTCCCCTCTGTATCTCCAACATGCTTATATTGCTACCTCCCAGTTCTTCAGTTTCCAGTATTAATTTTGGCCTCCACTATGGAAGATGAAAATTATGCTCACTTCCAAATGATTCTTTGCCCTGATTCCACATACATGCTTCCAGTCCCCCTTATCCTGCTTTAGACATATAGTTTTGTTTGGATCAGTGCTCAGGCTTGAGTCATGTAATATTTCATCGTTCCTACATAATCTTTTGTTGCTCTTGGAGATAATAATTGTCTTGTTTTGCTGTTTACCTAGTTGTCTATGCACTTATGACTAATAGACCTCTACATTCTTGCCCAGTTGTATGAATTTATTTGAGTCAGCACAGATACCTTAGATATTCTTCCAGTTTCCTGATGAGATCTCTCCCATAGCTCCAACCTGGGCTGTCCACTTTTCAGGCCTGCTGCAAAGTTATCAATTTGAGATCTCCCTTTACATTATACCAGGGATTCCTTTTAGTCTTTGTTGTGTTCCTTCCCGAATTCTCTGGATCCCACATCCTTTAAAAAGTTTTATTAAAAAAATTTTAATGGCTGTAGCTTCCTTTGTTTTACAAGTATGTGTAAGGAAAATAAAGGAGGGAAAGGAGGAAAGAAAAGAAGGTGAAGTAGAATTGGAGGAAGAAAACTTCTATTCTGCCTTTAAACTCGAAGGTCTTGCAAGTTCACAACATCTGTGTTTGGAATGAGACCAATGAATCTAGTCAACTTGGTGGATTGAACACAGGCACTTATCTCTGGTCCTTCCCCAAACTCCTTGGTAGAGCATAAATACAGACCCAGATCACCAGGAATCTAAGGCCCAGGTATCTCTGAAGACATGGGTGAGAAGAGAGGCTGAAAAACCACAGAACTGACTGATAGTCTGTATCAGGAGTCAGCAGACCCTCAGATCACTTCCCCAGCTAAGCAGCAAGGTAACACATTGCCCTACGATATTCTGTTTTCACGTTTGACACTTAGGTCTAAGATCCAGTTTGAGTTCATTTTTGGATAAGGTCTGTATATGCTTCATAGAACTCTTACAGTCTCATGTGATTCATAATATTTGAGATCAAACTGTGCATCATATGTCTTTGATTGAATTTTGTCATGTCTTCTCTGGCATACTGCTCCTCCTCTTACTACTTCACTATTCTCAGTAGTGACTCACTCCAATGCTACTGACCCTCATGCATAGCTTCACATATATTCAGATCTCTCCCATCATAAAAATCCTTTCCTAATCTCACAAAACTCCATGGAAACCTCACAGCATTTTCCCCACTTCTCATCTAATTTTTCTCAAAGAATATCCTACAGTGCACTTACCATATTGTTTCTCACCTCCTATTAATCACTCAACCCACTTTTACCTGCTTTCAAAACTCATTACTCAAATTAAATCTACTATGCAGATAAATCCAGTCACCAGAGTACCTTTCCAATCTATTGATATATACCTGGTCACATTATTTGTGAATTTAAAATCATAGAGTTTAAATACATGAAATCCATGCTCAATTGAGTGATTTAAAATACTTTCATGATATCACTTTTTCTCAAATCTATTTCAAAATTCTGTCATGACTTTTTTTCTTTCTTCTGTTTTTTTGTTGCTTTTAACACTTCATAATTCTGATAAACCTCCTGTTTATTCCACAGTAGTTCCCACTTCCATGACTTGTTCTAACTGACCTCTCTGCCGCAAAATTATTTTCTATTGTGAACTTTCTTCTCAATCTTTTAAGATCAAGAAATGTCTTCTTGAGGTGTGTTTTGCCAATTTTAGGTAGTATTCGGTAGCCTTCTTTTATAATTCTGTTCTATTATCTGCCATCGTGATAATGCCATTGGCATTCCTATATTTACATTGCATTGTGTATTTCTTTGGCTGTCTTCTCCTTGAGGCTACTTCAAATTAAGGCCTGTAGTTGATCTACGTCATATGTCAGACCCTTTCTCTAAAGGGACAGGTAGTAAATACTTTAGGTTTTGGGGGCCACATCATCTCTGTCACAACTATCAAACTTTGCCACTGTAGCACAAAACAGCCATAGACAGTACATAAATGAATGACTGTGTTCCAATAAAATGTTATTTATGGACACTGGAATTTGGATTTCATATATTTTAAAACTATTATGAAATACTATACTTCTTTTGATTTTTTTCAGTCATTTAAAAACATAATCAATTTTGATTCTCAGGCCATAAAAAAACAGGTAATAAATTGGTTTAGGCCAGGGTCTCTAGTTTCTTTTATGCATCCTGGCATTTTGCACAAGCCTGGATAATTTGACATGCTTACAAATATCTATTTAAAGAATGAAGAAATGAGATTTTATACTTCTTTTGATTCTTAGGGTCTGCCTAAGATCAAACAAACAAACAAAATATTTAAATGGTTGAATCAGAGATAAAGTAATTTTCTTTTGAATTGTAGTTCTGCCTTTTAATCTCTTTAAGAGCTATAAATT
Organism: Mesoplodon mirus; assembly: GCF_964341445.2. Lineage (NCBI taxonomy): Eukaryota > Metazoa > Chordata > Mammalia > Artiodactyla > Ziphiidae > Mesoplodon > Mesoplodon mirus. Next base: position 28,732,116 of record NC_138976.1, on the reverse strand, counting down.
ATTTAGCATAACCTCTCTCCTCAAAAGTATTGGAATGAATAAAGGGCAGCATTACATGATTATCTTCAGAGACTCAGAAAAAACGTTTGACAAGATCAGTACCTTTTCATCATAAAAACACTTAAGAAACTAAGAATTGAAGGAAACTTCCTCAACCTGATAAGCATATCTACATTTTAAAAAATGCAGCTAACATTATATTTACATCAAAACTAAGATCACAACAAAATAAGGATAACCAGTTTCATCACTTCTTTTTGACATTGTGCTGGAGTTTCTAGCCTCGGCAATTAGACAATAAAATGAAATATAAAGACATCCGTATTAAAAAGGAAGCCACTGCATTATTTCTAATTTCTGCTTCCTTCCGATCAGAGCCTTCTAATAGCACATCAGGTGGTTCTAGAAACACCATACAACAAACAGACCAATCATAGGGACCCCCACAGCAAATCTGCCTCCTTCTTGGTTGGCTTCATACTCTTTGATATTGTCTTTGCTATCAGCTGCTCTCTTTGGCCCTTTTAAGGCTTTCACCCAGATAACATAGATGTGGACAAAGTCAAGAACACGCTTGGTGCATTTGGTGGTTTATACTTCATGAGACTGAGAAGGATCTAATGAGCCCCCAAACTATTGTACTGTTTAGGAAAGGTGCATGACACTCCTATGGTTAATGGTTTGCAATAAACCTGAAGGAAATTAACAATTTTACATCTAGTGTACAAAGGCCATAATGCATCAGAGCTGATTATCTCCTCTCTATTGTATTCTAAAAGTTTTGTATTAAAAGTACACGTGTGTGTGTGTATATATATATATTTTTTTTTTCCTAGTGATAGTTCTATAAGGTTTGTCAGTAGGGTCTTTATCGTTTTTACCATTATGTAAAAACTTACCATCTGTTTGGTAATCATACATGTTGACTGAGATCTTCTTGATCTTTATTTAAGATGTCCATATGTGAAATCATAGATATCTACTTGATACTTCACATGATATATGTTAATTTTAAACTCTGCATTTATCTCATAATTTCTTAATAAACAATGAATAAAATATTTTATAATTTCATATTTGTCTAGTCTGTGTAGTCAGTCCTTCACAAGTGAACCAGGGGGTTACAAATAAGCAGAAAATTAAAGTATTTCATATAATAGTCTGTTATTATATAGATTCACAAGAAAGATGCTTTCTGAATTATTTTCCTTTAAAAATTCCTTGGGGATGGAGGGAGCATGTGTGGAGAACTAGCCAGCTTTTTCCAAAGGCCATTTAGTAAGAAGGTTGGACTCTTTGCCACAATAGGTGTCTACATGACTCAGCTCCAATTTGGAGGACTTCTCCCAGATCACAGGCATCTGCATTGTAGTATCCTTCATTCCCAAAGGGTGTCTAGAAGGATTACAGGAACAGAATGCAAGGAAATACTCCAGTTCTCTGACTGCTCAGAGCTCAACATTGCAGTTGTTTCCTTTATGTACAGATGGGACAAGTGAGCGTTGGCAGAAAGGACCATCATATGAGGATGTGGAACAGTTAGAACTCTCATACACTGTGGGAATGTCAAGTGGTAGAACAATTTGGAAAAAAGGGTTTGAAAATTTCTTATAAACTTAAACAGAAATCTACTCTATGACTCATCCATGCCAATCCTACATATTTACCAAAGAGAAACAAAAACATAAAACATTGTACAAGAATATTCATAGAAATTTTATTCATAGTAACTAAACACTGTAAAAACCCCCAAAGGCCATTTTTAGGAGAATGGTTAAAAGAATTTAAACTACTGATGCATGTCAGTAGTTTTTATGAATGTAGTCATGTCAGAAGTATTTATGAATCTCATAAATATGTTCAGTGAAAGAATCCAGATACAAAATATTATATACTTTATGATTTCACTTATATAATGTTCAGAAACAAGCAAAACTCATCTATGATGATAGAGACTAGAATAAGATTGCCTACAGTTACGTGTAGGTGGTGAATAGGCCCTATATCTTCATTGGAGTGGAGGTTATACAAGGATAAACATATATCAAAACTTACTGAATCCTATACTAAGCATCTTTGTATTGTATTCCTTGTCATTTTTATCTAAAAAATTATAAAATTAAGTAGACGAAATAAATTAACTATATCACAAACAAGAATAAATGTAACAGTACCAATTACTCCAATCAAAATATGAATAATTATCTACTGGAAAAACATCTAGCTATATTTTGCTTGTAAAAGTAGAGCTGAAACCAAAGTTAACAGAAAAGTTGAAAGAAAAGTGGATGCAAACAACATGTAACAGGTAAACAAAATAAAGCTAGTATAGTCACTTGTGTTAGAAATGATAGACTGTAAGACCAAAGTTATTACTAAATTCAAAAAGGCCATTTTATAAAAATGAACGTTGCATCTACAGTACTGATGTGTGAGATTCTTAGGTGGACCTGTTCCTGCTGGCAGCACACCTACTGTGCCCTGGTGACCAGGTGCTTGCCTGCTGCTGCTTCTGAAAACTAGCAACTTCTCCAACATGCCTGTCTTCAAAACTTGTGGTAGTTCTTCTCGTTGGAAGAATTTATTCTGGGACTTACTGTCTAGAGAATCTGGGAAAATATTTCTTAGTTTTCATCCTGACAACGACAATCTATTTACCTAATAGTAAGCTTCAAAAAATACGAAAGGAAAAAAACAGGCAGTTCTTTCCAAAGAAATATTGACAAATTCAATATTGATAAGATTTTAACACACTTGACTCTGCAATTGGCAGAAAATTTAAGAAAAATGTAGAAAAAATAACAGCAAACACTAGTGCTAGTTCTATTATTTTTAGAATCAAAACCAGACACAACTAACAAAGTTCTGAGCTCTCAAACATGGCTGTGCTGCACTATTTCATTCAGTCTGAATAATAAACTCATGAAAATCACCATGATGCACTACAAAACCGAACTTTTCTGCATTAACCAATTTAGCAGTCAGAAAGTTGTTGTGTGTGTGTTTTTTTTCTTTAAAGAGGGCACTTTTCAAAAATACTCGTTAAATTTGTATTTTAAATTAAAATAACTGTGCTATTTTGCAGGTGAGTTTGAAAGAGGAACTTATATAAGTCTTCTAATTACATTTTGGAGCTTGTTCTAACATCCATATTATTGTTACTGTAATAAATAAAGCTTGGTTCAAGAAAATTAGCTTCTTTCAGTATACATCATTAAACCTAAAGCCTGACTATATTTTCCCATTAAAGTTTTTTAAAAAAGCAATTTCTAAAAGCAGACAATCCAATGGAAGTAAGCCCAGACCATACACTCTGTTATCTATTCATAGATTAATTCTCTTAAATATGATTTATGCTATTTTGATATTTTAAGCAAAAATTATACTTGACTACATATGCCTATTCTTTAATTTCTCTAATATATCCCAGTAAAAATATCTCCTTCAGTCACATTACATGGGATATATCTATCAGATAGAGAGAAAGAGAGAGATGTAAGACAAAACTTGAGGAAAGTTTAAGCATGAGCTCAAAAATGTAAAACCTTGAATCAGCTCCCTCTTGGAAATGAATTACTGTTCATGTCTTTATGGCACACTGTCAGTAGTATAGCCACTGACAAAGTAAATTATTTTTGCAATTTTCTGTTTTCATTGATTGGTAGATATATGGCATTAGATAAGTGAGAGAGCAATGGCATTACTATAAGCAGGATAAGCATAGGTCAAAGCGTAAAGGCGTATACAGTTTACACAATGAATTGTTATCAGAACATTGACAATTTGATTAGGAATTCATATATGAGTATGAGTCACTTATAAAATGATTTATATTAATAAAGATCAAAATGTTTATCAGATATTTAGAATATAATATATAACAATATATCTACTTCTACCTTATTCTCTCAAGCAAGCCCTTGCTCCTATCTATCTTGATTTTAGCTACTCTCAATGCCCAGCCAGATATTTACATTATATATTAGCTTGTGAGGTCATCAGGCTCTTCCTTGTCCCCAGGCAACTTAGTAATTCAAGAGTCCTTGTACTATGTTTGGTATCAATATTCAAAGGGAATTTCTTTGTAATTCCTTGCAGCCTTCCATGTTCTTACCAGTCCCCAAGATCAATAGTTTTTGTTCATGTCTCCTTGTATTAACTAAAATTAATGATTTAAAAGCTGGTGCTTACACTTTCCATGGACCCTCTTCCAGAATGTGTTTCCAAATCTAGCTTTCTCAGATTAAGCATTCTCCTCGAACCTCAAATTTGATTCTTGAACCTTGACCAACTGATAGAGGTGAATCCATACTTGGAGCTTTGGACTGTCTTTACCAATTTTACCTCCTTTATTATTTCTTAAATCATTCTAGGAAATTTTGATTTTTTAATAAAAAAGTAAATATTTTATAAATAAATAAATACACACCCACATAAATACGCTGCTGAAGGAGGAGGAAAAAAAAAGAAGAGGAAAAAGAAAAAGCCTGCATGCTTTCAAATTCAAAACATTAGGAACGAGAAACCTTAATTTTGGAAGATAATACATTTATCTTTGGACTGAGATTAAGAAAAAGCAACATCACTTAAATAATATTACTAATCTATTTTCCTAAATTTAGTTTCATTTAGATCCTACTTCATTTACAGTTCATCCATATCTTGACCCTCTAAATAACCCAGCCCAAGAAATTATTCTCTTGATGGGAAGACTTTTGTTTATAAAGTAATGCTTCCCGATCATTCAGAAGTGTATTCCAAATTACTAAGTATTAAATGAGCTATTTTTCTCTTAAATCAGAGCTTTGTTTTAACTGTATTATTCCTCCTACTCACAGAAGAAATAGTATGTACTATTTAACAGATCCTAAGGAGTTGTTGTATAAACATAGACTAAATATATTTGAGTTAGCTGGGAAATTAGAAACAAAGACGTTTATTCAGACTTCAGAAGCATGCCTTTTCTGTGTTAGGATCAAACCCTTTTCCCTACATTTCCTCACAGATATGTATCTCATCTATTTCTGAGATGGGATAAGTAGTTGACAAGGACAAAAAATGAAGTGTTTAAAAGTCGTGAGAAAAATCCACAGCACCCCTAACAGCGTAGAAATGTCTATTCTTGGAATGGGTATGTGGTTATCTTCTGTTACTATAGAATGGACATTTCTTCTCTCCCAACCTTCACAGAAATTAAACAAAGGACTTTTGCTTTGATGATAAGTAAAAGATTGTAAACATAAGAAATTAAATTTGGTAAGGACTCTTTTTATTGAGGGGAATTTGGGGCTTTGCTGGCATACTAGACTTTGGAATTCCCTTATGCTTTGGAGACTCTGTTGACCTCACTCCTCAAGGCAGGCAGGAGAGGACTTGATAATTAAAGGAAGAAGTATGGTTCAAAACTTGTATGTTCCTTGTGCTTTACTCTTGAGAATGTATGAATGATAGCCAAACCACTGGAAAGTGGGAAGAAAAGACTTTATTTCAAAGACCACCTTAATTTTTCTGGGCTATTACTCATATGAATTACCATTTAGTCTATTTTTAAACACATAATATTTGTCTTATGAGATATTTAAGGAGAAAACTTGAATACTGTCCACAGAATAAAATATTAGCAATAATGAACAGGAGAGTTCATTCCTGATGTTTCTTTATTTTTAGTTATTCTAGAAACTCATAGATTATAATCCCATGCCTTAACAGAAAGCAGTGCTCACAAGAGTACTGCCCAGATGATGGCCTGGTTGCATTTGAAAATCACATTCAATTTTCTCTAGGATACTATAAGAGAATTAAAATCCCACCTCAGTGAAAATAAATTCCCTAAATTCTTTAAGAAAACAGAGAAGTAGACATAATAATTTTCAGAAACACAGTCACAAAAGCTTAAGAAACATTTGATTCAAAAAATAAAAGCCACGTCACATGTAAAACTTATTATAAATCCTTCATGCTAATAGTCATTGTAATTATGTACTAACAATACTTGAAAATATGTGAGGAATTCCAGGAAGCTGGAAAGATAGCTACAACCATTTCCTTATTATTTCTTTGGCTTGTTTGTTTGTTTTTCTTTTAAACCATGTCCTTCTTTTATATGCTTCTTATTCTCATTTCTTTTTAGTACATATGCAATCCCAATTTTCTATGCATGCACACATACATTATTCAGGGTCCCAGAAAAGCCAAAGGGCACGATCTAAGGATAATTCAGAGAAGAGCTAATAAAAGGATTATTTTCAAAGGTGTGACCATGCAGACACCACAGTAGGTAGTATTGTACCCAAAAGCTAGTAACACCAGATTTCTTTAACACCCCTGGTCCTGAAGAGATGAAGCTAGGAATATTAGTTATTTGGCAAGTTAAGACAAGATGCAGGGATTTCCCTGGTAGTGCAGTGGTTAAGAATCCACCTGCCAATGCAGGGGACATGGGTTCGAGCCCTGGTCCAGGAAGATCCCACATGCCGTGGAGAAATTAAGCCTGTGCGCCACAACTACTGAGCCTGCACTCTATAGCCTGTGAGCCACAAATACTGAAGCCCGTGTGCCACAACTACTGAGCCTGCACTCTATAGCCTGCGAGCCACAAATACTGAAGCCCGTGTGCCACAACTACTGAAGCCCACGTGCCTAGAGCCTGTGCTCCGCAACAAGAGGAGCCACCGCAATGAGAAGCCCGTGCACCTCAACGAAGAGTAGCCCCTGCTCACCGCAACTAGAGAAAGCCCGCGTGCAGCAACAAAGACCCAACACAGTCAAAAAAAAGACAAGATGCATTATTACATTGCAAAAACAAAAATGGTTTCAAGGAGAGGATCATCTGACAAGAGCTAAAACTTTTCATCAAGAGGGATACTAACAGACTGAAGCAGACCTAAAAGGATGGAGCTGGAGTAATCATTGTTCTGAATTAACTCTCCTATCTCCCTCCTATCTCCTCTCAGGACTTCTTTTTGCCAAACCCATCATGAAACCTAGGAATGAGGAATCCTGTTGTAGCCCATACATTTCAGCCTTTCAGGATACAGAGAGGGGAATAGAGAAAGAGAGAGTGTATCTTCAAGGGCAGATAAGAGACATCCAGTGTATGTAGATGTGTTTGTGTCAGCTGGTATATTTCTTCCTGAAATCTTTCCACTTTTTAACCAAGCAGAACAAATATTTTAAAACTATGTAGAAGGAGAAGAAGAAAAAACAATTTGGGTTTAGTCATGAATTATGGGCCAAGCACTGTGTCAAGCCCTTTACAAATGAAATAAATAATATTATTCACATTTCACTTAAGGAAATAGGACAGAGAAAGTAAATAGCTTGCTCTGGATCATAAAGCTAGTTAGGCATAGAAATTCAATTCCAATCCATATCTAATTTTAAAATACTGCTTTTAAACACTATATGATAAAGCTCTGTTCCTTGTAGCATCCCTTGTGAATCTATCCTCTGTAATTTCCTGAGTCTAAGACAATCTCTTCCTGCTTCGGGCAAACATTGTTTTTATTTTTATGTGCATCTTATGGCACTTATTTGGGTCACTTTTATATAAATTAAATGATGTACCTTCCTCTTATTCCTGGTGCATAGTGGAGTCCTGGAGGGCAAGGCTCCAGACATGACCTCACAAGCAAGGCTGAACATGGTGTGCTTGTGTACCAGCTTTTGAAGAATTGCAAGGGTAGATAATAAGGGGCAGATAATGAGTGGTTAATTAACTTTCCCAAGCTCATATTGTTATCACATGACAGGACAGCATTACAAGACAGCTAATCTGGTCGAGAAACTACACTTCACCATATACCATCCTATCTCCTAGTACAGAATACAGACAAGGCCAGTAAGCAGAGGATGAGAGTGTTGGAAAAGTCAAGCTACTTAATATTTATAGTAGATTTCACTATTTGATACTGAATAGCTTCAGAAACACACCACTTATCCTAAAAAAAATAAGGGTGAGTTCATAAGTTTGTGCTTTGAGAGGTCATGGATTTACTTGGTCCACTGGAATTGTCTTAGTTCAAGCTGCTATAACAAAATACCACGAATGGGTGGCTTACAAACAACAGAAGTTTATCACAATTTCTGTGGGCTGGAAGTCTGAGATCAGGGTGCCAGCATGGTTGGTTTCTGGTAAGAGCCAGAGCCCTCTACCAGGTTGCAGACTGAAAGATTCTCATTGTGTCTTCACATTGTGGAGAGAGAGCAGGCCAACTCTTTGAACTCTTCTTGTAAGGGCATTAGTACCATTTATGAGGGCACCACCTTTATGACCTAATTACATTCCAAAGGTCTCACCTCCAAGTACGATCACATTAGAGGTTAGATTTCAACATATGGATTTTGGGGGAGGGGACAAACATTTAGTCCATCACAGGAACCAAGCGTTGGTCACTTGCAACAGAGAAGACAAATGGATAAATCCTAAAATAACTGCATTTGCATAAACAGTATTTTAGCTTGAACACAAAAAATTTCTCATAAGAAGAAATGACTTTCTGTCTTGAAAAAGTAAATGCATGTTCTCATTAGCAGTCCATTTTAGGGGCCAGTCCTGATGGAAATGTTCTTCAGTTGAGTCTGCTCCATTGAGGTAGATGGTACAGGAAACAAAGTTCTGCTATGGCTCTGAAATAGATTATGGATTATTCAATACAGGGGCTCATTCCTTTTTTCTTTTAATTTTTATTTTACATTGGAGAACAGGTGACTAACAATGTTGTGTTAGCTTCAGGTATACAACAAAGTGATTCAGTTATATATATACTTGTATCTATTCTTTTTCAAATTATTTTCACATTTAGGTTATTGCAGAATTTTGAGCAGTTTCCTGTGCTGTACAGTAGGTCCTTGTTGGTTGTATATTGTAAATACAGCAGTGTGTACATGTCAGTCCCAAACTCCCAATCTATCCCTCCCCCAACCCTTCCCCCTAGTAGCCATAAATTCTTTCTCTGAGTCTGTTTCTGTTTTGTAAATAAGTTCATTTGTATCATTTTTTAGATTATACATATGTGATATCATATGATATTTGTTTTTCTCTGTCTAACTTGGTATGATAATTTCCAGGTCCATCCCTGTTGCTGAAAAGGGAATTATTTCATTCTTTTTAATGGCTGAGTATTATTCCATTGTATGTATGTATCACGTCTTCTTTAACCATTCATCTGTCGATTGACATTTAGGCTGCTTCCATGTCTTGGCTATTGTGAACAGCGCTGCAGTGAATATTGGGGTTCATGTATCCTTTCAAACCATGTTTTTCTCCAGATATATGCCCAGGATTGGGATTGCTGGATCACATGGTAGCTCTATTTTTAGTTTTTTCAGGAACCTCCATACTGTTCTCCATAGTGGCTGTGTCAATTTACATTTCCAAAAACAGTGTAGGAGGCTTCCCTTTTCTCCACACCCTCTCCAGGATTTACTGTTTGTAGGTTTTTTGATGATGGCCATTCTGACTGGTGTGAGGTGATATCTTATTGTAGTTTTGATTTGCATTTCTCTAATAATAAGCGATGTTGAGCATCTTTTCATGTGCCTCTCAGCCATCTGTATGTCTTCTTTGGATAAATGTCTAGTTAGAACTTCTGCCCATGTTTTGATTGGGTTGTTTGTTGTTTAGATATTGAGCCACATGAGCTGTTTGTAAATTTTGGAGACTAATCACTTGTCAGTCACATCGTTTGCAAATATTTTCTCCCATTCGGTGGGTTGTCTTTTTGTTTTGTTTATGGTTGTCTTTGCTGTGCAAAAGCTTTTGAATTTAATTAGGTCCCATTTGTTTATTTTTGTTTTTATTTCCATTTCTCTAGGAAATGGATCGAAAAACATATTGCTCTAATTTATGTCAGAGTGTTCTGCCAATATTTTCCTCTAAAAGTTTTATAGTATCTGGTCTTAAATTTAGATCTTTTTGCTGTGGTGTTAAAGAATGTTCTAATTTCATTTTTTTTACATGTAGCTGTCCAGTTTTCCCAACACGATTTACATTTTTTGTCTTTTTTTAACATCTTTATTAGAGTATAATTGCTTTACAATGGTGTGTCAGTTTCTGCTTTATAACAAAGTGAATCATTTATACATATGTCCCCATATCTCTTCCCTCTTGCATCTCCCTCCCTCCCACTCTCCCTATCCCACCCCTCTAGGTGGTCACAAAGCACCGAGTTGATCTCCCTGTGCTATGCGGCCGCTACCCACTAGCTATCTATTTTATGTTTGGTAGTGTATATATGTCCATGCCACTCTCTCACTTTGTCCCAGCTCACCCTTCCCCTCCCTGTATCCTCAAGTCCATTCTCTAATTAGGTCTGCATCTTTATTCCCGTCTTGCCCCTAGGTTCTTCTGACCATTTTCTTTTTTTGTTTTTTCTTTACATTCCATATATATATGTTAGCATACGGTATTTGTTTTTCTCTTTCTGACTTACTACATTCTGTATGACAGACTCTAGGTTCATCCACCTCACTACAAATAATTCATTTTTGTTTCTTTTTATGGCTGAGTAATATTCCATTGTATATATGTGCCACATCTTCTTTATCCATTCATCTGTTGGGGGACACTTAGGTTGCTTCCACGTCCTGGCTATTGTAAATAGAGCTGCAATGAACATTGTGGTACATGACTCTTTTTGAACTATGGTTTTCTCAGGGTATATGCCCAGTAGTGGGATTGCTTGGTCGTATGGTAGTTCTATTTTTAGTCTTTTAAACAACCTCCATACTGTTCTCCATAGTGGCTGTATCAATTGACATTCCCACCAACAGTACAAGAGGGTTCCCTTTTCTCCACACCCTCTCCAGCATTTATTGTTTGTAGATTTTTTGATGATGGCCATTCTGACCGATGTGAGATGATATCTCATCGTAGTTTTTTTTCTTTTCTTGTTTTAAGGTGTTGGGGGTAGGAGTTTATTAATTTATTTATTTTTATTTTTGGCTGTGTTGGGTCTTCGTTTCTGTGTGAGGGCTTTCTCTAGTTGTGGCAAGCGGGGGCCACTCTTCATCGTGGTGCGCAGGTCTCTCACTATCACGGCTTCTCTTATTGTGGAAAACAGGCTCCAAACGCACAGGCTTAGTAGTTGTGGCTCACGGGCCTAGTTGCTCCACGGCATGTGGGATCCTCCCAGACCAGGGCTCAAACCCGTGTCCCCTGCATCGGCAGGCGGACTCTCAACCACTGTGCCACTAGGGAAGCCTCCTCATTGTAGTTTTGACGTGCATTTCTCTAATGATTAATGATGTTGAGCATTCTTTCATGTGTTTGTTGGCAATCTGTATATCTTCTTTGGAGAAATGTCTATAGGTCTTCTGCCCATTTTTGGATTGGGTTGTTTGTTTTTTTGATATTGAGCTGCATGAGTTGCTTCTGTGTTTTTGAGATTTATCCTTTGTCAGTTGCTTCATTAGCAAATATTTTCTCCCATTCTGAGGGTTGTCTGTTTGTCTTGTTTATGGTTTCCTTTGCTGTGCAAAGCTTTTAAGTTTCATTAGGTCCCATTTATTTATTTTTGGTTTTATTTCCATTTCTCTAGGAGTTGAGTCAAAAAGGATCTTACTGTGATTTGTGTCCTAGAGTGTTCTGCCTATGTTTTTCTCTAAGAGTTTTATACTGTCTGGCCTTACATTTAGGTCTTTAATCCATTTTGAGTTTATTTTTGTGTATGGTGTTAGGGAGTGTTCTAATTTGATTCTTTTCCATGTAGCTGTCCAGTTTTCCCAGCACTACTTATTGAAGAGGCTGTCTTTTCTCCACTGTATATTCTTGCCGCCTTTATCAAAGATAAGGTGACCATATGTGCATGGGTTTATCTCTGGGCTTTCTATCCTGTTCCATTGATCTATCTTTCTGTTTTTGTGCCAGTACCATACTGTGTTGATTACTGTAGCTTTGTAGTATATATGACAAACCCACAGCCGACATTGTCCTCAATGGTGAAAAACTGAAACCATTTCCACTAAGATCAGGAACAAGACAAGGTTGCCCACTCTTGGAAATTTTAGCCACAGCAATCAGAGAAGAAAAAGAAATAATTGGAATCCAAATCAGAAAAGAAGAAGTAAAGCTGTCACTGTTTGCAGATAACATGATACTATACATAGAGAATCCTAAAGATGCTATCAGAAAACTACTAGAGCTAATCAATGAATTTGGTAAAGTAGCAGGATACAAAATTAATGCACAGAAATCTCTTGCATTCCTATACATGAATGATGAAAAATTTGAAAGTGAAATTAAGAAAACACTCCCATTTACCATTGCAACAAAAAGAATAAAATATCTAGGAATAAACCTACCTAAGGAGACAAAAGACCTGTATGCAGAAAATTATAAGACACTGATGAAAGAAATTAAAGATGATACAAATAGATGGAGAGATATACCATGTTCTTGGATTGGAAGAATGAACATTGTGAAAATGACTCTACTACCCAAAGCAATCTACAGATTTAATACAATCCCTATCAAACTACCACTGGCGTTTTTCACAGAGCTAGAACAAAAAATTTCACAATTTGTATGGAAACACAAAAGACCCCGAATAGCCAAAGCAGTCTTGAGAAAGAAAAACGGAGCCTGAGGAATCAGGCTCCCTGACTTCAGACCAACACCATTTGTTGAAGAGACTGTCCTTCATTGTATAGTCTTGGCTTTGTTGTTGTAGATTAATTGGCTGTAAGTGTGTGGGTTTATTTCTGGACTTTCTATCCTGTTCCAATGATCTATGTGTCTATTTTTGTGCCACTACCATACTGTTTTTTGTTTTTGTTTTTGTTTTTTTTATGGTGCGCGGGCCTCTCACTGTTGTGGCCTCTCCCATTGTGGAGCACAGGCTCCGGATGCGCAGGCTCAGCGGCCATGGCGCACAGGCCCAGCCTCTCTGCGGCATGTGGGATCTTTCTGGACCAGGGCATGAACCTGTGTCCCCTGCATCGGCAGGTGGACTCTCAACCACTGCGCCACCAGGGAAGCCCTACCATACTGTTTTAATGACTGTAGCTTTATAGTATAGCCTGAAGTTATGGAGCCTGATTCCTCCAGCTCTGTTTTTCTTTCTCAAGATTGCTTTTGCTATTTGGGGTCTTTTGTGCCTCCATACATATTTTAAAATTATTTGTTCTAATTCTGTGAAAATGCCATTGGTAATTTGATAGGGATTGCATTGAATCTGTAGATTGCCTCAGGTAATATAGTCATTTTGACATTGATTCTTCCAGTATAAGAACATGGTATATCTTTCCATCTAATTGTGTCATCTTCAATTTCTTTCATCATTATCATATAGTTTTAGGGGTACATTTCTTTTGTCTCCTTAGGTAGTTTTATTCCTAGGTATTTTATTATCTTTGATGTGATGCTAAATGGCATTGTCTCTTTAATTTATCTTTCTGATTTTTTCCTTTTTAGTGTATAGAAGTGCGATAGATTTCCATGTATTAATTTTGTGTCCTAGAACTTTACTGAATTAACTGATGAGCTCTAGTTGTTTTCTGGAAGCATCTTTAGGATTTTCTATGTATAGTATCATGTCATCTGCAAATAGTGACAGTTTTACTTCTTTTCCAATTTGGATTCCTTTTATTTCTTTTTCTTCTCTGATTACCATGGCTAGGGCTTCCAAAACTATGTTGACTAATACTGGCCAGAGTGGACATCCTTGTCTTGTTCCTGATCTTAGAGGAAAGACTTTCAGCTTTTCACCATTGTGTACGATGTTAGCTCTAAGTTTGTCAAGTGTGGTCTTTATTATGTTGAGGTAGGTTCCCTCTATGCCCATTTTCTGTAGAGTTTTTATCATAAGTAGGTGTTGAATTTTGTCAAAAGTTTTTTCTGCATCTACTGAGAAGTTCATATGGTTTTTATTCTTCAGTTTGTTGATGCGTGGTGTATCACACTGATTGATTTGCAGATATGGAAAAATCCTTGCATACCTGGGATAAATCCTACTTGATCATAGTGTATGATCCTTTTAATGTATTGTTGGATTCAGATTGCTAGTATTTTGCTGAGGATTTTTGTGTCTATGTTTGTCAGTAATATTGGCCTGTAAATTTCTTTTTTATGGTATCTTTGTCTGGTTTTGGTATCAGGATGATGGTGGTCTCATAGAATGAGTTTGAGAGTGTTCCTTCTTCTGCAATTCTTGGAATCGTTTGAGAAAGATAGGTGTTAACTGTTCTCTAAGTGTTGGATAGAATTCACCTGTGGAGCAATCTGGTCCTGGACTTCTGTTTGTTGGGGTATTTTTAATCACAGTTTCAGTACTTGTGATTTGCCCGTTCATATTTTCTATTTCTTCCTGCTTCAGTATTGGGAGATTGTACCTTTCTAAGAATTTATCCATTTCTTCCACTTTGTCCATTTTATTGGCATATAGTTGCTTGTAGTAGTCTCTTATGTTCCTTTGTATTTCTGTGGTGTCAGTTGTAACTCTTCCTTTTCATTTTTAATTTTATTGATTTGAGCCCTCTCCCTTTTTTCTTGATGAGTGTGGCTAAAGGTTTATCAACTTTATCTTTTCAGAGAATGCAGCTTTTAGTTTCATTGATCTTTTCTATTGTTTTCTTCATCTCTATTTCATTTATTTCTGCTCTGATCTTTATGATTTCTTTCCACCTACTAACTTTGGGTTTTGTTTATTCTTATTTCTCTGGTTGCTTTAGTTGTAAGTTTAAGTTGTTTTTGTGATTTTTCCTGTTTCCTGAGGTAAGATTGTATTGCTATAAACTTCCCTCTTAGAACTGCTTTTGCCACATCCCATAGGTTTTGAATCATCATGCTTTTGTTTTTATTTGTCTGTAGGTATTTTTTCTAATTTCCTCTTTGATTTCTTCAATGATCCACCGGTTGTTTAGTAGTATGTTGCTTAGCATCCATGTGTTTTTGTTTATCACAGTTTTTTTTTATAGTTGATTTCTAATTTCATAGCATTGTGGTCAGAAAAGAGGCTTGATAAAATTTCAGTTTTCTTAACTTTCCTGAGCCTTGCTTTGTGACCTAGCATGTGATCAATCCAGGAGAATGTTCCATGTGCACTTGAGAAGAATGTGTATTCTGCTGCTTTTGGATGGAATGCTCTATAAATATCGTAGGTCCATCTCATCTGATGTGTCATTTAAGGCCTTTGTTATCTTATTGACTTTCTGTCTGGATGATCTGTCCATTGATGAAAGTGGGGTGTCAAAGTCCCCCACTGTTCTTGTGTTACTGTCAATTTCTCCCTTTATGGCTGTTAGTTTTTGCCTTATTTATTGAGATACTCCTATGTTAGGTGCATATATATTTACAATTGTTATATCTTCTTCTTGGATTGATCCCTTGATCATTATGTAGTGTCCTTGTTTGTCTCTTATAACAGTCTTTATTTTAAAATCTATTTTGTCTGATATGAAAATTGCTACTCCAGCTTTCTTTTGATTTCCATTTTTGGAATACCTTTTTCCATCCCCTCACTTTCAGTGTATGTGTCCCTTGATCTGAATTGTTTCTTGTAGACAGCGTATATATGAGTCTTTTTTTTGTATTCATTCAGCCAGTCTATGTCTTTTGGTTGGCAAATTTAATCAGTTTATGTTTAAGGTAATTATCAATATGTACTAACTGCCATTTTGTTAAGTGGTTTGGATTTGTTTTTGTATGTCTTTCTTCTTCCCTTCCTCTTTTGTTCTCTTGTGACTAAATTTACTGTTGTGTTTGGATTCCTTCTTCTTTTTTGCGTGTGCATCTATTGTAGATTTTTGGTTTGCAGTTACCATGAGGTTTGGATATAGCAACATATATATAAACAACATTTTTTAAAATATCTTTATTGGAGTATAATTGTGCTACAATGGTGTGTTAGTTTCTGCTTTATAACAAAGTTAAACAACATTGTTTTGAGTTGCTGGTCTTCTAATTTCAAATCCATTTCCAATATCCTGCATTTGTGCTCTTGTCTTCTCACAGTTGCTGGTTTTGATATCACATTTGTGTGCAGATGATTTCCTAACTTTACTGTATGTTTGCATTTACCAGTGAGCTTTTCCATTCATAATTTTCTTGTTTAAGTTGTGACCTTTTCTTTTCTGCTTAGAGGAGTTCCTTTAGCATTTGTTGCAAAGCTGGTCTGGTGGTCTTGAATTCTTTTAGCTTTTGTTTGTCTGTAAATCTTTTGACTTCTCCGTCGAATCTATTATAAATGAGAGCCTTGCTGGGTAGAGTATTCTGGGTTGCAGCTTCTTTCCTTTCATCACTTTAAATATATCGTGCCACTCCCTTCTGGCCTGCAGAGTTTCTGCTGAGGAATCAGCTGATAACCTTACAGGAATTTCCTTATATATTATTTGTTGCCTTTCCCTTGTTGCATTTAGTGTTTTTTGTCTTTCATTTTTGTCAGTTTGATTACTATATATCTTGGCATGTACCTCCTTGGGCTTATCCTGCCTGGGACTCTCTGTGCTTCCTGGATTTGATTCCTTCTAGTATATTTTTCATTTCAGTTATTGTATTGTTCATCTCTGTTCGTTTCTTTTTTAGTTTTTATATGTCTTCACTAAACATTTCTTGCATCTTCTAGATCTGTGCCTCCATTCTTTCTCTGAGATCTTAGATCATCTTCACTGTCATAACTCTGAATTCTTTTTCTGGTAGATTGACTATCTCCACTTCACTTAGTTGTTCTTTTCGAGTTTTATCTTGTTCCTTAATCTGTGATGTATTCCTCTGCTGTCTCATTTTGTCTAACTTCCTGTGATTGTGGTTTCTATTCTGCAGGCTTCAGGATTGTACTTCTTCTTGCTTCTGCTGTCTGTCTTCTGGTGGATGAGGCAAGTGGAGAGGCTTGTGCAAGCTTCCTGATGGGAGGGAGTGGTTCTTGCCCACTGGTGGATGGAACTGGGTCTTGTTCCTCTGCTGGGCAAGGCCGTATCAGGGAATGTGTTTAGTGGGCAGCTGTGTCGTCAGGAAGACTTTAAGCACCCTGTGTGCTGATGGATGGGGCTCTGTTCCTGTCCTGTTGTTTGTTCAGCCTGAGGAATCCCAACACTGGAGCCTACAGGCTGTTGGGTGGGGCTAGGTCTTGAGGAGAAAATAGCAGACTCCAGGAGGTCTTACACCAATGAGTACTCCCCAGAACTGCCATTGCTAGTGTCTTTGTCCCTGCATAAAGCCACAGCCACCACCTGCTTCCTCAGGAGACTGTCCAATACTAGCAGGTAAGTCTGGCCCAGTCTCTTATGAGGTCACTGCTTTTTTTCCCTGCGTCCTAGTGCACACACACCTTGTGTGTGCCCTCCAAGAATGGAGTTGCTGTTTCCCCCAGTCCTGTGGAATTCCTGCAAACAAAACCTGGTGGCCTTCAAAGCCAGATTCTCTGGGGTCTCCTTCTCCCATTGCCAGACCCCCAGGCTGGGAAGCTTGACCTGGGGCTCAGGACTTTCACTTCTATGTCAGAACTTCTGTGGTATAATTGTTTTCCAGTTTGTGGGTCACCAACCCGGTGGGTTTGGTATTTGATTTTATCATGATTGCACCCCTTCTACCACCTTGTTGTGGCTTCTTCTTTGGATGTAGGATATCTTTTTTGATAGGTTCCAGCATTTTTTTTCAATGGCTGTTTTGCAGTTAATTGTGATTTTGGTGTTTTCGTAAGAAGAGGTGAGCTCACATCCTTCTGCTCTGCCATTTTGAGCTAATATCCCTCATTCCTTTTTCTTAAATTCCCATCCCTTCAGCCAGAAATATTTATTAAGTGTCATGTGCCATGCACTGAGCTACATGATAACAACAAGTTAAATATTTCAGGAACTGAATGTCATTTGTTATGGGTGGAACATAGAGCCTACATATGTAATGAGAGGAGTGCATCTGAACAGGTAGAAAATGGAAAGATGATTATGCATTTTGAAAGTCCTACCATCTTGTTGAAACTTTATTCCGTAGACAATGGGAAA
Organism: Mesoplodon mirus; assembly: GCF_964341445.2. Taxonomy (NCBI): domain Eukaryota; kingdom Metazoa; phylum Chordata; class Mammalia; order Artiodactyla; family Ziphiidae; genus Mesoplodon; species Mesoplodon mirus. The sequence goes on along the minus strand of NC_138976.1, from coordinate 28,714,179 downwards.
TTATATTATTACATTTTTAAGTCTTAAGTTAATATGGTCAGATTTTCATTTTAGAAATGTCACCTCAGCTGCAGTGAATTGAAATGGGTGATATTTGCAACAGGAAGATCAATTTTGGAAGTTTATAAAATAATCCAAGTATGAAGTAAAAATGATACATGAGCCAAAAAGGATGTGCAGGATTGAAACGTTGTAGCGAGGCTGGGTGATATTAGAATATGAAGCAGTGACATTTAGAAAAATTATTCATGTCTTTCTTCAGCTTTTTCAGGTAGAATTTACTCAATTGCTCTATTAATTAGAATATTTTTGTTTGACTCCTTGTGTTATCAAAAATATTACCTCTGACCACTAAATGATGCAAAGATTCCTAGCTATATATTTAGTCCGTATGCTGAGAAAATGTTGGTAAAAACAATAGTCTAATGTTCTATTTGACATTATTTGGCATACTCTGTTCAGACACAGTTCCAGAACCCAAGAGACCATCCAAGCCCCACTGGAGAGAAATTTAATCCCTGTATTCTGTGTTCTGAAGACACCTCATGCTTATACTCTTAGTATAGTTCTTATCATATTGTACTATTATTCATGTTTCTGTTTTCCTCTGCTGAAGCATAGCTTTTCTAATATTAAGATTCAGTAGGGCATGTCTTTATCTTAATCTGGACTTTGAAATCACATAATCATAGTCTGAATATTTGCTCACAGATTAACTTCCCTGTGTCTCAGTTCAGTTCTAAATGAGGATAACAATGTCTTCCACTATGTTGTGGAATAATGTATGTCACGGTCTAAGCAAACTACCTAATACTGTGTAATTAATTATTAGGTTAGAATAATTGCTATTGCCTTTTTTTTGCACACTGTATTGAAACATATAATGAGTATTTTGACAAGTGAATAGTAATAGCTAAACTGCTAACAACAAATGCTACACACAAATCTAATCACTTTACATGAATTGACTCATTTAATTCCTACAGCAAACCTAGATGTTACATCTATTATTATGGCAGTTTTGCAGATGACTAAACTGAGACCAAGAATGATCATATAACTTGCCCAAGGTTGACATAGCCTGTTAGTGGCAGAGCAAGGGTTAGAAACATGCTATTTATTGACTCTCCAGATGGAGGAATGAATGAATCCCCTTCCTTCTTTTCCCCATGGCTCCTAAAATTAAAAAAAAAAATCCTTACTATCAAAAAACAAAACAAAAAGAAAATCATATCGTTCATGCACAAATGAGGTAAAAAATGAGCTTATTTCACTCAATGAAGCATTCTTTCACCAAGCTCTATGCCTGCTACGTGTTAATCCTAATGAACTATTGGATGAATGAGTGCCTATTTATAATTCATACATACAACGAATTCTTTTTTAATTGTTTTGAATGATGATTATAAACAACAGCAGAAACAACAACAAAATCAAACCATCTGTCAAAGGATGTGATTAAGTGTTATGAACTGACACTAGCATGAGGGTTGGGAAGACAATGAAAATGTAGTACAAGAAATACATCTGTCCTGCCCCTGTGGGTATTTGTCTTATTTCCAGATCTGCCACATAGATCCAGATACAGTAAAATATTCATTTTCCAGAATGTCCAGGCCAAGCACTCAGCATCACTACCTTCCTTTGGAAGAACAAATGGTGAAATATTTATCAGAATTTGTATATAACTGTGAATTTTTAGCAATAGGAAGGAAATTAATTATTGGTTTAACATAAAACTTCAATTTTCCTTACATATACTTGTATTTTTCCAGTAGTGACAGTTCCTATTATTTTTGAGCCAAGAAAACAAAGAATGGTGAGTTTTATCTATTCTTCTCTCCACTTTATGAATCCAGTTAAGATTATTAACAGAATCTATGTCTGAGCACACATTCAAACTGTGTGAGCATTAGGAACTGGCAGGACCCAAATTTCCAACTTGTTAGAAATCAGTATTCAGGGCAGGAACATTCTAAGCCTCTTTAAGAGATACAGACAGAAAATAATGTTTAGTTTATGACACTTAGACATAAAAGGGATTGCATCATGCACTGATTATGTTGCTGTTTCCAGGATCCAGTGTTTTTCTGCTAGTGTTTTTATTCTGAAAGGTTAAAACAATATTAATACATTTTACTTTAGACTCCAGAACCTCTGTTTATCTGAAATCTAGGCAAACAGCTCAATCTTTATTGTCAATAAATATTCATTGTCCAATTTTCTCAAACTAAAATTTGAGGACATAGTTTTTTTTTTTAATTTATTTATTGACAGTTTCCTTCTTTAATGAACAGAGTGAAACAAGTATTTTCCATTCATGCTTTGCTCCTATATCATTCACTACATGGAGCATACAAGAAGTAGAATTCTAATTCATAATCAGTCTTATCTGGACAGCTTTTTAGTCTAACTGATGCTCTGCAGGCTGAATTGTAAGTACTAGTGATCTCTGACTTGAAATAAAACTGAGCAACATTAAGTGACCAAGCATTTTCAAAGTTTCAAAGAACTTGGCCTAGTTTAAAAGCTGTTTTCACTTTGACTTACTATCAGATTAACAAACACATTTGTCAAGGATATATGCAAAATATGGCTACAAGAAAGTGAACATAGCTACTCATTTTCTCTCTCTTTTCTGGTGGAGATAAGCTACAAATTTGATGATCATTGCAGCCCTTGCAATGTTGGCATTGCAGCCTTTACAGGTCAGAGATGATCAGAGGTGTGGTCTTGCCACCTTTCACATTAGACTATGAAAGATGCTGTGGTGGTCCTCACATCTAACTACTCACTGGGTTAGTTTAAGGAGTAGAGCAGGATGGTTTGACTTACAGGTGTTGTGAAACGATTACCACAGTAGGTTTAGTTAACATCCAGCTTCGCATACAGGACAGGTACAATAAAAAGCAAAGAAAGAATAAAAGGAAAAAAAGTTCTCCCTGTGTTGAGAAATCTTAGGATTCCCTCTCTTAACAACTTTCCTGTATATCAGACAGCAGTGTTAGCTGTAGTCATCGTGTTCTACATAAGCTCCCCAGCACTTGTTTATCTTATAACTGGACGTTTGCACCTTTTGACCACCTTCCTCTAATTACTCCTACCCCTACTCTCCACCTCTAGCAACCACAAATCTAATCTCTTTTTCTATGGATATTTTGCTTTTTGTTTTTATTTTTCAGATTCCACATATAAGTGACGTCATACAGTATTTGTCTCTCTCTGACTTATTTAACTTAGCATAATGTCTTCAAGATCCATCCATGTTGTCACAAATAGCAAGGTTTCCTCCTTTTTATAGCTGAATAATACTCCATGTATATTTTTATACCACAACTTCTTTATCCATTCATCCATCAGTGCACACTTTGATTGTTTCCCTGTCTTGACTATTGTAAATAATGCTGCTGTGAACATGAGGGTGCAGATATCTTTTCAAGTCAGTGTTTTCATTTCCCTTGGACATATTCTGAGAAGTGAAATTGCTGGATTATATTGTAGTTCTATTTATTTTTTTGAGGATCCTCCATACTGTTTTCCATAGTGGCTGTACAATTTATAATCCGACCAACAGTGCAAAAGGGTTCCCATTTCTCTGCGTCCACATTAGGATTTGTTATCTATTGTCTTTTTTTGTTTTTTTTTTTTTGTGGTATGCGGGCCTCTCACTGTTGTGGCCTCTCCCCTTGCGGAGCACAGGCTCCGGACGCGCAGGCCCAGTGGCCATGGGCCCAGCCGCTCCGCGGCACATGGGATCCTCCCGGACCGGGGCACGAACCTGTGTCCCCTGCATCGGCAGGCGAACTCTCAACCACTGCACCACCAGGGAAGCCCTCTATTGTCTTTTTGATGACAGCCATTCTAACAGGCGTAAGGTTATAGTTCTTTGTGGCTTTAATTTGCATTTCTTTAATGACTAGTGATGTTGAGCATCTTTTCATGTATCTGTTGGCCTTCTGTATATATTCTTTGAAGAAATGTCTGTTCAGGTTCTTTGTCCATTTAATTTTTTTTTTTTTGCTATTGAATTGTATGAATTCTTTATGTATTTTGGATATTAACCCCTTATCAGATATATGGTTTGCAAATACTTTGTCTCATTCCATGACTAGTCTCTTCACTTTGTTGATGGTTTCCTTTGCTGTGCAGAAGCTTTTTAGTTTGACATAGCCCCACTTGTTTATTTTTTATTTTGTTGCTTGTGCTTTAGGTGTCGTATCTTAAAAATTATTACCAAGGCCTAGGTCAAGAAGCTTTATTCCTATGTTTTCTTCTAGGATTTCCATGTTTTCAGGTCTTACATTTAAATGTTTAATCCATTTTGAGTTAATATTTTGTGGGTGGTGTAAGATATGGATCCAGTTTCATTCTTTGGATGTGAATATCCAGTTATCCCAGCACTATTATTGAAGAGACTGTCTTTTCTCCATTGAGTATTCTTGGCTTTCTTGTCAAATATTAGTTGACCATATGTGCTTGGGTTTATTTCTGGCCCTTGATTTTGTTCCATTGGCCTACTCATTTGTTTTTATGCCAGTCCCATAGTGATGACTATACATTTATAGTATAGCTTGAAATCAGGAAGTGTGATGCCTCCTGCTTTGTTCTTCTTTTTCATGATTTCTTAGGCTATTCAGGGTCTTTTGTTGTTCCATATTAATTTTAGGAATAATTTTTATACTTCTGTAAAAAATGCAGTTGGAATCTTTATAAGGATTGTACTGAATCTATAGATAGTTTTTGGTAATATTAACATTTTAACAATATTGATTTTTCCAATCCATGAACAAGGGGTACCTTTCCATTTATTTATCTCTTCTTTGATTTCTTTTATCAATGTCTTGTAGTTTTTAGAATAGAGATCTTTCACCTTCTTAGTTAGGCTTATTCCTAAGTATTTTATTGGTTTTGATCCTACTGTAAATAGGATTGATTTCTTTATTTCTTTTTCAGAAAATTGTTAGTGTACAGAAACGCTACAGGTTTTTGTTTGTTAATCTTGTATCCTGCAACTTTACTGAATCCATTGATTAGATCTACTGGTTTTCTTGTAGAGTCTTTTGGATTTTCTATATATAAAATCACATCATCTTCAAATAGAGACAATTTTACTTTTCTTTTTTTTAATTGAAGTATAATTGCTTTACAATGTCATGTTAGTTTCTGCTGTACAATGAAGTGAATCAGCTATATGTATACTACATCCCCTCCCTCTTGGACCTCCCTCCCACCCCCCTCCCCCATCCCACCCATCTAGGTCATCACAAAGCACCGAGCTGAGCTTCCTGTGCATTATAGCTTGTTCCCACGAGCTATCTACTTTACACATGGTAGTGTATATATGTCCATCCTAATCTCTCAATTCATCCCACCCTCCCCTTCCCCCCTTTTGTTTCTCTTTCTTGCCTAATTGCTCTAGCTAGCACTTCTAGTACTTTGTTGAATAGGAGTGATAAGAGTGAGCACCCTTGTCTATTTCCTTACCTAAGGGAGAAAGCTTTCAACCTTTCACCATTAAGTGCGATGTTAGCTGTAGGCTTGTCATATATGGCCTATAATATGTTAATATGTGTTCCTTCTGTGCCTAATTTGTAAAGAGTTATTTTTGATCATGAATGGATGTTGGCAAATGCTTTTTCTACAGCTATTGAGATGATTATATGACTCTATTCTTTCATTCTATTAATGTGATGTGTCTCATTGATTGGTATATTTTGAACCATCCTTGCCTCCAAGAGGTAAATATCATTTGATCATGGTGAATGAGCCTTTTCATATGCTGCTGAACTGTGTTTTCTAGTACTTTGTTAAGAAATTTTGCATCTGTATTCATCAGAGATATTGGCCTGTAGTTTTCTTTTCTTAGTGGAATCTTTTTCTGGTTTGGGTAGCAGGATAATACTGGCCTCATAAAATGAGTTTGGGAGTGTAACTTCCTCTTTGACTTTTTTAGAAGTGTTTGAGAGGGATTGGTGTTAATTCTTTTTTAAATGCTTGGCAGAATTCACCAGTGGAGCCATCTGGTCCTGGGCTTATCTTTTTCGGGAGATTTTTGGTTACTGATTCAGTCTCCTTACTAATAATTGATCTATTTAGATTTCCTATTCTTCCTGATTCAGTCTTGCTAAGTTGTATGCTTCTAAGGATTTTTCCATTTCTTCTAGGTTGTCCAGTTTATTGGCATATAGTTGTTCATAGCAGCCGCTTATGATCCTTTGAATTTCTGCATTAACAGTTATAATGTTTCTTTTTCTTACATTTATTATAGTCTTTATGTATCATTTATTTAAGATGTGTAAGGCTGTACTATTATTTTTACTAGATTTCTTTTTCATATTTCACTGTGTCACTACTGAATCTTGTGTGTGTGTTCCTAACCCCATTAACCCCATGAGCTTCATGGCTTTTATTGAATGATGTTATATAGCTCGGTAATTTTTAGGAACAAATACGTTGCATAGATTGTAAAAGACCTATAAGGAGGTTTACGTTAAAGGATGGTGTCAAGGTGGGGATAGCTATTGCACAAATTTGCAATTAAAATCATGGTTTTACCTTTTTATAAGAGTACATAGATGCTTCAACCTACATGATTACAGATAAACAATGCAGCAGCTTTATGTAAATATAAATTATTTTATTCTTTGAATATCTAGTAATATTATATAGAGGTAAATAATGAATGCATTAATGTCTCCATGAGTAAGTATCAATATGAAGATGAATTCCACTAGACATCATTTTGAATTTGAAGATTGTACCTCCCGGCTGAGAAAAAACTGTGTGCATATATTGATAGCCTTTTACTTGATTCCATTATAAAGTAATTCATGATGGATATAAGACAAAGTTGTAAAGTTGGCAAATTTTTTCCAGTGTTCCATTCTTTAGATTCTTAGCATGTTACTCAGTTATAAACCATTCAAATTGTGCCTCCTTGGAAATTTCCTTATGATATAAACTCTTCTTACTCAGTTACCTTTCTGCTGACCAGTGAGATAAATTTAAGTTTCTCATGCCATTTTTTCCCCATTTTTGGTCTCTGTAATTTACTAAATTGTAACACAATTACCCTTCCTTTTTTTGTCACCTGACTCTCTCTCACATTCACTGTTGAAATATGTGGAAAAGAATATCGGACACCTATTATAAAAATTCACTTGATTTGTACATCATTTTGCAAAGTGTGTACATAATTTAATATTATACATTTCTTAGAGTAAAAGTTAATTTTTCATAGATAGCATTAAAGGAAAGTTTGAATTATATATTACAGTATTCAAAACACTTAAAATATGCATAAGACAGTGAAGTACCTCGCTCAGGCATTATGATTTACCCATCAAATAGATGAGGAAATGGGGGTTCAAATAAAGCTAATAGCTTCATGAAGGTCACTCAGATAGTAAATATCAAAGATAGGATTTTAAAGGTACTGTCTTCAGATATGTCAGTTGAGTTGCTACTGAGACATGTAAATAACAAAATGGTCCATAATATTCCCTTATAATAGAATTTCCCAATCAAAAGTTTATTGGATTTTGCAAAAATAAACAAATGGGACCTAATGAAACTCAAAAGCTTTTGCACAGCAAAGGAAACCACAAACGACACAAAAAGACAGCACTCAGAATGGGAGAAAATATTTGCAAATGAAGCCACTGACAAAGGATTAATCTCCAAAATATACAAGCAGCCCATGCAGCTCAATATAAAAAATCCCAACCCAATCCAAAAATGGGCAGAAGACCTAAATAGCATTTCTCCAAAGAAGATATACAGATTGCCAACAAACACATGAAAGGATGCTCAACATCACTAATCATTAGAGAAATGCAAATCAAAACTAAAATGAGGTATCACCTCACACTGGTCAGAATGGCCATCATCAAAAAATTTACAAACAATAAATGCTGATGCATGAGGGAAGGGATGTGGGAACAGATGTACATGTATGACTGATTCACTTTGTTATAAAGCAGAAACTAATAAAAAATTAAAAAAAATAAAAAAAACAATAAATGCTGAAGAGGGTGTGGAGAAAAGGGAACCCTCTTACACTGTTGGTGGGAATGTAAATTGATACAGCCACTGTGGAGAACAGTATGGAGGTTCCTTTAAAAGCTAAAAATAGAACTACCATATGACCCAGCAATCCTACTACTGGGCATATACCCTGAGAAAACCATAATACAAAAAGAGTCATGTACCACAATGTTCATTGCAGCACTATTTATAATAGCCAGGACATGGAAGCAACCTAAATGTCCATCAACAGATGAATAGATAAAGAAGATGTGGCACATGTATACAATGGAATATTACTCAGCCATAAAAAAGAAATGAAATTGAGTTATTTGTAGTGAGGTGGATGGACCTAGGGTCTGTCATACAGAGTGAAGTAAGTCAGAAAGAGAAAAACAAATACCATATGCTAACACACATATACGGAATGTAAAAAAACAAAAAAAAAGGTTCTGATGAACCTAGGGGCAGGACAGGAATAAAGACGTAGACATAGAGAATGGACTTGAAGACATGGGGAGGGGGAAGGGTAAGCTAAGACGAAGTGAGAGAGTGGCATTGACATATATACACTACCAAATGTCAAATAGATAGCTAGTGGGAAGCAGCCGCATAGTACAGGGAGATCAGCTCGGTGCTTTGTGACCACCTAGAGGGCTGGGATAGGGAGGGTGGGAGGTAGACGCAAGAGGGAGGGGATATGGAGATATACGTATACATAGAGCTGATTCACTTTGTTATACAGCAGAAACTAATACAACAATGTAAAGCAGTTATACTCCAATAAAGATGTTAAAAATAAATAAAAACTCAGTTTCAGCTTACTATAGATACAGATGGCTACATATAGGAATATTTATAGGTATGAGTATATGCACAGGTTATTATACACACACATATCTTTGCTCTGTCAGCTTAGCATTTCTTCAAGCAATGAAATACGAGTAGCAAGGAGCACACTTAGGCCCCATATCTTGGCTTCTAAACCTTTCTCTAGTAAGAGGAATGGCTGGAGAAATGGCTGATTCTAGGGCTGTGGCAGGATGACCCAGTGTCTTGTAGTGCTAGAAGGTGAGAAGGTGCTTAAACAAAAACACACACACAGTGATGCTGGAATATCAAAAAGATAGAGGAGCCCCAGCCCAGGTTCTCTCCCTGAAGACTCCGAGTACCTCTTTGTAGTTTCTGTGACTCCTCAGCTTGCTTGTCAGCTGCCCTACCAACCTATCTACCTTCTCTCCCTCACCCTCCAGGTTCAGGGCTGCCAAGGGGTTTCTCCACGTCATGCTCCTTGCATTCTTCATGGGTGTTATCTTTCTTGTAGTCCTGTCATCATTACACTGTGGAAATGTCTTCATATTTCTGACAAAGGAGGCTCATTTCCCTTTCTTTCAGCACTGATGCTAATGGTCCTCCATCCATTTATTCTTTTTCCCATGTGATTCTTAGAGGCAGTGTTGCTGATGCCCAGACCCTCTCAGTGTCTGCCCTCCCTGTATGTGGGAGAGTCATTAGACACTTATTTGTCTCCCTGCCTGCCTACTGTGGCTTTCATTTCATGAGGAGCTTAAAGTTAGTTGGGATTTGCTCATCAGAAAAGTAAAATATTGATTAAAATGCAGATTTTAGGATACACAGAGAGATTTTCTGTTCAAGTAGGAAAAAAAACTATGCATACAATATTCAGGAAAAGGTAGTCTAAAGAAATGAATTGTAACTCACTCCTTATCTACTTTCATTATATCCAAGGATTCAGTAATGAAGATGGATACCATGTCACAAAACATAATTTACGTTAACTCAACTATTTTACTGTATGATATCTAGAATTTCATCTGTTTTGTATTATAGTCTAAGCTTCACTCATACCATTTGGTAAAACTAATGTTATATCTCTAAGGTAGTTTATTATATGAATAGTAGATACTATAGTGGCTGAAAGAAAGTTTATGTATTCAGAATGAATGCGTATGTGGGATACAGTTAAGCTCCAATCTTCAAGACCTTAGGTAAGAAAGATACTTGATTCTGCTGAAGTTATAATTTGTACAAATTTGAGAAGATAATAAATAACATGTAAAAAGCTAAAAAAATTGATTTTGGTAAATTATTTTAATTATAAAATATAGGAAAAAGGACCATGAGAGAAGGAAACAAACCATATTATATCATCTAGAAAAATGATTTGTTAGGAGATAGTTAAATCTTCCTCTGCAGTTTAGTAACTAACGAATATTTATTCATATTTGAACTCTACTCTTAGCTCATCACACAGCAAGCACAATTTTTAAGTGCCAGAAAATTTGTATAATAGGCAGGTGCCCAGACTCAGTTGGACTTGCAAAAATAATTCCAGAATGCTAGAGAAATTATACAGTGGTTTGTCCAAGAACTTTCTGCCAGTAATAAATTTTGTGTTAAATACAGCAGGGTAGCTTGAAGCCAGAGGAGACGCAATATTTAGAGAAAAACTGTATGTCATTCAGAGAACCCACCCTGCCACCCTACATGGTTGTGTGTGTGTGTGTGTGTGTGTGTGTGTGTGTAGTATTAAGGGTTCAGATTATAATTCCCACAAAAGAAGGGACCAGTAACTTTGTAAGTAACAAAAAAAGTATCCTCCGATGAGAATCTAGCACCTTTCACAGTTGGCTACCATAGCCTTGATGTAGGTGTTAGAAGGAATGTATAAAGAGGCCATGAGAAATACCTACATGAATACAGTGCAAATAATATTTTCCATTTTCTATGCACACAATACAGAAAGTACTTTATGATATTAAATATTCCATCTGAACGCTTCTACTAGCATATGTTTTCTTATACTGAAAGCATGCAATAGAGAAGAACTTTAATGATTGATACTTCTACTACTAGTAGTATGTTATTGCTGCTATTATCCCTATTAAAACTAATACTATTTTTAAGAAAAAAAATAATTTTAGTATAAACTTTACACAAAAATTTTAATTCAGAAACATCCTCTTCAGTGTGCTTACATATGCATCCAAGCATTTTAGAGTCGTAAGCATAAAGTTCTTGTTTTTAATTCTCTTTTACATTTTATTCATAGATCTTTAAAAAAATGTTTTGACACAACCTTCATGATTCCAAGTCTCAATATCCACAGCATATTTCATTTATTAACATTTTAATTTTCCAAGTTGTGGTTCTTATGTTTACTTAAAAACTTAATATGTACAAAGTAACGTTTTTCCTTAGGTTGAATTATTTTTTATGTTAAATTCTTAGGGAAAACATAACTGAATCAGTAGGTATGAGTATGTGTATATCTTATAACATTTCCATTTGTCTTTCCAAAAATGTTATTCAGAATAACAGAGACACAAGTAGTTTATAACTGTTTGTTCATTCAATATCTTACCACATTTGCTGCTAAGTTTTCCAGTATTTATTGATTTTTTATAACATCTTTATTAGAGTATAAATACTTTACAATGGTGTGATAGTTTCTGGTGTATAAAAAAATGAATCAGCTATATGTATACATATATACCCATATCCCCTTCCTCCTGGGTCTCGTCCTGCTTACCCTATCACACCCCTCGAGGTGGTCACAAAGCACCAAGCTGATCTCCCTGTGCTATGCGGCTGCTTCCCACTAGCTATCTATTTGACATTTGGTAGAGTATATATGTCTATGCCACTCTCTCACTTTGTCCCAGCTTACCCTTCCCCCTCCCCGTGTCCTCAAGTCCATTCTCTACGTCTGCGTCTTTATTCCTGTCCCGCCCCTAGGTTCTTTAGAACCTTTGTTTTCTTTTTTTTTTTTTAGCCATTTTTTTTTGTGTTAGCATACAATATTTGTCTTTCTCTTTCTGACTTACTTCACTCTTTATGACAGACTCTAGGTCCATCCATCTCACTAAAAATAACTCAATTTTGTTTCTCTTTATGGCTGAGTAATACTCCATTGTATATATATGCCACATCTTCTTTATCCATTCATTTGTTGATGGACACTTAGGTTGCTTCCACGTCCTGGCTATTGTAAATAGAGCTGCAGTGAACATTGTGGTACATGACTCTTTTTGTATTATGGTTTTCTCAGTGCATATGCCCTGTAGTGGGATTTCTGGGTTGTATGGTAGATCTATTTTTAGTTTTTTAAGGGACCTCCATACTGTTTTCCATATTGGCTGTATCAATGTACATTCCCACCAACAGTGCAAGAGGGTTCCCTTTTCTCCACACCCTCTTCAGCATTTATTGTTTGTAGATTTTTTGATGATGGCCATTCTGACCGGTGTGAGGTGATACCTCATTTTAGTTTTGATTTGCATTTCTCTAATGATTAGTGATGTTGAGCATCCTTTCATGTGTTTGTTAGCAATCTGTATATCTTCTTTGAAGAAATGTCTATTTATGTCTTCTGCCTATTTTTGGACTGGGTTTTTTTTTGTTTGTTTTGTTTTGGTATTGAGCTGCATGAGCTGCTTGTATATTTTGGAGATTAATCCTTTGTCAGTGGCTTCGTTTGCAAATATTTTCTCCCATTCTGAGAGTTGTCTTTTCATCTTATTTAAGGTTTCCTTTGTTGTGCAAAAGCTTTACGTTTCATTAGGTCCCATTTGTTTATTTTTGTTTTTCTTTCCATTTCTCTAGGAGGTGGGTCAAAAAGGATCTTCCTGTGATTAATGTCATAGAGTGTTCTGCCTATATTTTCCTCTAAGAGTTTTATAGTGTCTGTCCTTACATTTAGGTCTGTAATCCATTTTGAGTTTACTTTTGTGTATGGTGTTAGGGAGGATACTAATTTCATTCTTTTACATGTAGCTGTCCAGTTTTCCCAGCGCCACTTATTGAAGTGGCTGTGTTTTCTCCATTGTATACTCTTGCCTCCTTTGTCAAAGATAAGGTGACCATATGTGCGGGGGTTTAATCTCCAGGCTTTCTATCCTATTCTAATGATCTATATTTCTGTTTTTGTGCCAGGGCCACACTGTCTTGATTACTGTAGTTGTGTAATATAGTCAAGTCAGGGAGCCTGATTCCTCCAGCTCCATTTTTCTTTCTAAATATTGCTTTAGCTATTCGGGGTGTTTTTTGTTTCTTTATTGTGAAATTTTTAGTTCTAGTTCTCTGAGAAATGTCATTGGTAGTTTGATAACAATTGAACTGAATCTGTAGATTGCTTTGGGTAGTATAATCATTTTCACAGTGTTGATTCTTCCAATCCAAGAACATGGTATATCTCTCCATCTGTTTGTATTATCTTTAATTTCTTTCATCAGTGTCTTATAGTTTTCTGCATAAAGATGTTTTGTCTCTCTAGGTAGGATTTTTTCCTAGGTATTTTATTCTTTTTGTTGCAGTGGTAAATGGGAGTGTTTCCTTAATTTCTCTTTCAGATTTTTCATCATTATTGTATAGGAATGTAGGAGATTTCTGTGTGTTAACTTTGTTTCCTGCTACTCTACCAAATTCATTGATTAGCTCTAGTAGGTTTCTGGTGACATCTTTAGGATTCTCTATGTATAGTATCATGTCATCTGCAAACAGTGACAATTTTATTTCTTCTTTTCCGATTTGGATTCCTTTTATTTATTTTTCTTCTCTGACTGCTGTGCCTATAACTTCCAAAACTATGTTGAGTAATAGTGGTGAGAGTGGGCAACTTTTTCTTGTTCCTGATCTTAGTGGAAATGGTTTCACTTTTTCACCATTGAGAGTGATGTTGGCTGTGGGTTTGTCATATATGGCCTTTATTATGTTGAGGTAGGTTCCCTCTATGCCTACTTTCTGGAGGGTTTTTATCATAAATGGGTGTTGAATTTTGTGAAAAGCTTTTTCTGCATCTATTGAGATTTCCATATGACTTTTCTCCTTCAGTTTTTCATATGATGTATCACATTGATCTGTTTGCTTATACTGAATAATCTTTGCATTCCTAGGATAAACCCGATTTGATCATGGTGTATGATCCTTTTAATAAGTTGTTGGATTCTGTTTGCTAGTATTATGTTAAGGATTTTTGCATCAGTGTGCATCAGAGTTATTAGCCTATAGTTTTCTTTCTTCATGACATCTTTGTCTGGTTTTGGTATCGGGGTGATGGTGGCCTCACAGAATGGGTTTGGGAGTGTTCCTCCCTCTGCTATATTTCGGGAGAGTTTGAGAAGGACAGGTGTTAGCTCTTCTCTAAATGTTTGATAGACTTCGCCTTTGAAGCCACCTGGTCCTGGGCTCTTGTTTGTTGGAAGATTTTTAATCACAGTTTCAATTTCAGTGCTTGTGATTGGTCTGTTCATATTTTCTATTTCTTCCTGGTTCAGTCTTGGCAGGTTGTGCATTTCTAAGAATTTGTCCATTTCTTCCAGGTTGTCCATTTTATTGGTATAGAGTTGCTTGTAGTAATCTCTCATGATCCTTTGTATTTCTGCAGTGTCAGTTGTTACTTCCCCTTTTTCATTTCTAATTCTGTTGATTTGAGTCTTCTCCCTTTTTTTCTTGATGAGTCTGGCTAATGGTCTATCAATTTTGTTTATCTTCTCAGAGAACCAGCTGTCAGTTTTATTGATCTTTGGTATTTTTTCCTTCACTTCTTTTTCATTTATTTCTGATCTGATCTTTATGATTTCTTTACTTCTGCTAACTTTTGGGGGTTTTTTGTTCTTCTTTCTCTAATTGCTTTCGGTGTAAAGTTAGGTTGTTTATTTGAGATGTTTCCTGTTTCTTAAGGTAGGATTGTATTGCTATAAACTTCCCTCTTAAAACTGCTTTTGCTGCATCCCGTAGGTTTGGGTCATCGTGTTTTCATTGTCATTTCTTTCTAGGTAATTTTTGATTTCCTCTTTGATTTTTCAGTGATCGCTTGGTTATTAAGTAGTGTATTGTTTGGCCTCCATGTGTTTGTATTTTTTTACAGATTTTTTCCTTTAATTGATATCCAGTCTCATAGCATTGTGGTCGGAAAAGATACTTGATAAAATTTCAATTCTCTTAAATTTACCAAGGCTTCATTTGTGACCCAGGATATGATCTGTCCTGGAGAATGTTCCATGAACACTTGAGAAGAAAGTGTATTCTGTTGTTTTTGGATGGAATGTCCTATAAATATCAATTAAGTCCATCTTGTTAAATGTATCATTTAAAGCTTGTGTTTCCTCATTTATTTTCATTTTGGATGATCTGTCCATTGGTGAAAGTGGGGTGTTAAAGTCCCCTACTATGAATGTGTTACTGTCCATTTCCCCTTTTATGGCTGTTAGTATTTGCCTTATAGATTGAGGTGCTCCTATGTTGGGTGCATAAATATTTACAATTGTTATATCTTCTTCTTGGATTGATCCCTGGATCATTATGTAGTGTCCTTTTCTCTTGTAATAGTCTTTGTTTTAAAGTCTATTTTGTCTGATATGAGAATTGCTACTCCAGCTTTCTTTTGATTTCCATTTGCATGGGATATCCTTTTCCATCCTCTCACTTTCAATCTCTATGTGCCTCTAGGTCTGAAGTGGTCTCTTGTAGACAGCATATATACGCATCTTGATTTTGTATCCATTCAGCCGGTCTGTGTCTTTTGGTTGGTGCATTTAATCCATTTATATTTAAGGTAATTATCAATATGTATGTTCCTATTTCCTTTTTCTTAATTCTTTTGGGTTTGTTATTGTAGGTCTTTGCCTCCTCTTTTGTTTCCTCCCTAGAGAAGTTCCTTTAGCATTTGTTGCAAAGCTAGTTTGGTGGTGCTGAATTCTCTTAGCTTTTGTTTGTCTGTAAAGGTTTTAATTTCTCCGTCAAATCTGAGTGAGATCCTTGCTGGGTAGAGTAATCTTGGTTGTAGGTTTTTCTCCTTCATCACTTTAAATATGTCCTCCCACTCCCTTCTGGCCTGCAGAGTTTCTGCTGAAAGGTCAGCTGTTAACCTTATGGAGATTCCCTTGTGTGTTATTTGTTGCTTTTAATACTTTTTCTTTGTATTTAATTTTTGATAGTTTGATTAATATGTGTCTTGGCGTGTTTCTCCTTGGATTTATCCGGCATGGGAGTCTCTGTGCTTCCTGGACTTGAATAACTATTTCCTTTCCCATATTATGGAAGTTTTCAACTATAATCTCTTCAAATAGTTTCTCAGTCCCTTTCTTTTTCTCTTCTTATTCTGGAACCGCTATAGTTCGAATGTTGGTGTGTTTAATGTTGTACCAGAGGTCTCTGGGACTGTCCTCAATTCTTTTCATTCATTTTTCTTTATTCTGTTCTGCAGTAGTTATGTCCACTATTTTATCTTCCAGGTCACTTATCCATTCTTCTGCCTCAGTTATTCTGCTATTGATCCCTTTAATTTCATTTATTGTGTTGTTCATCATCACTCTTTGTTTGCTCTTTGGTTCTTCTAGGTCCTTGTTAAATGTTTCTTGTATTTTCTCCATTCTATTTCCAAAATTTTGGATCCTCTTTACTATTATTCTGAATTCTTTTTCAGGTAGACTGCCTATTTCCTTGTCATTTGTTAGGTCTGGTGGGTTTTTGTCTTGCTCCTTCATCTGCTGTGTGTTTCTCTTGTCTTCTCATTTTGCTTATCTTACTGTGTTTGGGGTCTCCTTTTCACTGGCTGCAGGTTCGTAGTTCCCATTGTTTTTGGTGTCTGTCCCCAGTGCCTAAGCTTGGTTCAGTGGGTTGTGTAGGCTTCCTGATGGAGGGGACTAATGCCTGTGTTCTGGTGGATGATGCTAGATCTTATCTTTCTGTCAGGCACATCTATGTCTGGTGGTGTGTTTTTGGGGTGTCTGTGAACTTACTATGATTTTAGGTAGCCTCTCTGCTAATGGATGGGGTTGTGTTCCTGTGTTGCTAGTTGTTTGGCATAGGATGTCGAGCACTGTAGCTTGCTGGTTGTTGAGTGGAGCTGGGTTTTGGCATTGAGATGGATATCTCTGGGAGATTTTTGCCATTTAATATTACCTGGAGCTTGGTCTCTTGTGGACCAGTGTCCTGAACTTCGCTCTTCCTCCTCAGAGGCACAGCCCTGATGCCTGGCTGGAGCACCAAGAGCCTGTCATGCACACGGCTCAGAATAAAAGGGGGGAAAAAAGAAAGAAAGAAGATAAAATAAAATAAAGCAAGATAAAGTAAAGTAAAGTTACTAAAATAAAAATTAAAAATAATTTTATAAAAAATTTTTTTAAATAAAAAAAAAAGAAGGGAGCAACCAAACCAAAAAACAAATTCACCAATGATAGCAAGTGCTAAAAACTATACAAAAAAAAAGGGCAGACAGAACCCTAGGACAAATGGTAAAAGCAAAGCTCTACAGACAAAATCACACACAGAAGCATACACATACACACTCATTAAAAGAGAAAACGGGAAAAAATATATATATATCATTGCTCCCAAATTCCATCTCCTCAATTTGGGATGATTCGTTGTCTATTCAGGTATTCCACAGTTGCAGGGTATATCAAGTTGATTGTCGAGGTTTAATCTGCTGCTCCTGAGGCTGCTGGGAGAAATTTCCCTTTCTCTTCTTTGTTCGCACAGCTGCTGGGGTTCAGGTTTGGATTTGGACCCGCCTCTGCGTGTAGGGCACCTGAGGGTGTCTGTTCTTTGCTCAGACGGGGCGGGGTTAAAGGAGCAGCTGATTCGGGGGCTCTGGCTCACTCAGGCGGGGGGAGGGATGGGTACGGATGCGGGGCAAGCCTGCGGTGGCAGAGGCCAGAGTGACGTTGCAGCAGCCTGAGGTGCACTGTGTGTTCTCCTGGGGAAGTTGTCCCTGGATCACGGGACCCTGGCAGTGGCGGGCTGCACAGGGTCTCGGGAGGGGAGGTGGGGATAGTGACCTGTACTGGTACAGGCTTCTTGGTGGCTGCAGCAGCAGCCTTAGCGTCTCATGCCCATCTCTGAGATCCACGCTGATAGCCATGGCTCACGCCCGTCTCTGGAGCTCCTTTAAGCGGCACTCTTAATCCCCTCTCCTTGCGCACCAGGAAGCAAAGAGGGAAGAAAAAGTCTCTTGGCTCTTTGGCAGCTCCAGACTTTTTCCTGGACTCCCAGCTAGCTGTGGCGCACTAGCCCCCTTCAAGCTGTGTTCACGCAGCCAACTGCAGTCCTCTACCTGGGATCCGACCTCCAAAGCCTGAGCCTCACCTCCCAGCCCCTGCCCACCTCGGCGGGTGAGCAGACAAGCCTCTTGGGCTGGTGAGTGCTGGTCAGCACCAATCCTCTGTGTGGGAGTCTCTCCGCTTTGCCCTCCGCACCCCTGTTGCTGCGCTCTCCTCCGTGGCTCCAAAGCTTCCCCCTTCCGCCACCTGCAGTTTCCACCCACGAAGGGGCTTTGTAGTGTGTGGAAACCTTTCTTCCTTCACAGCTCCCTCCCACTGGTGTAGGTCCCTTCCCTACTCTTTTGTCTCTGTTTTTTCTTTTTTCTTTTGCCCTACCCAGGTACGTGGGGAGTTTCTTGCCTTTTGGGAGGTCTGAGGTCTTCTGCCAGCGTTCAGTAGGTGTTCTGTTGGAGTTGTTCCACACGTAGATGTATTTCTGATGTATTTGTGGGGAGGAAGGTGATCTACACGTCTTACTCTTCCTCCATCTTGAAGCCGTCTCCCCTACCTAATTTCTTCTGTAAACTTTTTGTTCCATGACTCAAATTTTCATCCTTCCATTGTCAGTTAATTAATTAGAATCTGATCTATCACAACTGTCAATAGCTTTTCCTCATCCTATCCATTCTCTACAGTTATTGTTCATGTTTATCATTCTTGAAACCTTTAGTGACTTCACTTGAAGGATATCAATTTCTCAGTGAGACTTCAGTGAATACCCCAATTTCCTCTTCTAGTTTAACGTTTTAAGATCCTCTTAGTCAGGTTGTACTCTTCACCAGTCTTTAAATATATCCTCCATTTTCTTTCAAAATTTCAATTTTATTATATAGTTTAGTTTCCACTAAAACACATTTGTCAGGTTATATTTTCTAATTAATAGTATGTCACTAGTTCATCCCTTAGTAATTGCTTTTACTCTACCTCTTTTGACCTATTCTTCATCTCTTATTCTGAAATCATTCTTCCATATGATGACACTTCTTTGTAACACTCCTGACACCAATATTCTCTCCCTCCTCGGAACTTCTGTAATTACTTGTGCTGAAAACGTGTCTATATCTCTTTCTGTCTAGAATGGAAATATCTTGAGAACAGGAATACAGCCATTATTGTTTCTACTCTGTCTTCTAAAATAATATATGTTTATTTAACTATGACCTCTCTATGGTATGGATAAATTAATGTTTTAGTAAAATGTATAGAATTTACTTATTGTGGGGATTCAGTTCTTCTCATCTTAAGTAAAAAAGTAACCTCAGATGTGGAAATTGTTTACTGTGATTTTCTGTGATCTAACTAATATGTGTATTAATTCTCTCAGTACCCAGAGCAGAACACATCTATTAAGCAGTGTATTTACTGAATAGTTTCTGCTTTTAAGTGGATGTTTTGAATTTATATTTATTTCATTATCATTCTAGAATAGTCAAGTAAATACGTATTTGTTTGTTTTGTTCAATTTTTGTAAAAACAGTTTAGTCTTACCATAGCAAAAAGTAAAAGACAAAATTAAATGGGATTGAAAGACGGAAGCAACAGGACTCAAGTATCTGGATTGCTTTTTTTATGGACTAGATATTGAGGGTTCAGTGAATTAACTCATTAGCAAAAAGTCCTTGTTCAGAATGGCTTGCCATGGCTCCTATTCCCATGTGCATGCTTTGGAGCCATGTAGCTGAGAATAGGATGTTTTGCCACTTGTAGAACAAAATCTTCTTGGATAAAGGCCAAGAGAAATCCATTCTGGGATTCACACCCTATGCCAACCACAGTGGAAGGGTAAATGCTTGTGATCAGAGTTGGCTCTCAATGCCAGAAGTGTAATAAGAGGCTGTGAAGCAGTGAAAATCAGTCTACATGGTGGGCCTAGTAGGAATGAAAATCTAGCTCTTAAAAGAGTGACTCTGACATTCCAGCTTCGATCTAATAGAATCTAACTCTGCACCAACGTATGTGGCAGAAGAAACATTACTTTAATCTTCATTAGTCATTTTATTCATTATAAGTCTGTAATGAATTATGCAGTCCTCATTGGTGTAGTTATATTTTTCTTGAGGAGTTTGACTGCAAACTTCAGCAAAGGTGCTGACCTTCGGTTCGCAAAATATTATTAGTTTCATCATGAGTAATACTGAAAATGTTTGTCAGATATGAATTAAAAGCAGTATCTATAATGCAAAGAACTGATACAACTTACTAAACTAAATATTCTTTAAAAAGTAAATTTTTAAAAGTGCTTTGTTTTGTTTAAATTGTATTACAAGAGCTTTCTTGGCATATGACAGCATTGAATCTATTAGAATGGATAGAGGAATTCACTATAAGCTTTTCACTACACATTCCATTATTAAAGCATTTACTATAAATACTGTGGCTTTGTGATTCTGTGTGCTTATAATATTGCCTTGTAAATGAAGATCTTATTATTTAAATGCATTTTAAAATTCTGATGAATAGGTACTTAGAGTAATGGAATTGTATCCCAAGTTATTGGGATACTAAAGATACTAAAAGAAAATTATTGAAGGTATTGACTACCCTATATGGTGTTTAATAGATTGTATTTCCACAAGAAAAATAAATACATTTGCCTTGTATTCTTGGGAAACCACTAGTTTCTGGCCCTATGGGACTCACAATTGACCCAAAGGTATATCTGTAGGACTTATTCTTCTAAGAGCACTTTAAATGAGTCTGAGATAGAGAAGACGCTCAAAAAAAAAGTTAAATTATTGTATAGTTTAAATTATAATATATATTGCACTTCTGTTTTGAATGTGGCAAATATTTACATTAATCAACTTATGAACTTTTAAACATTGTTTCTTTATTCAAAAAGGAAGTTTAAAATTTGATTAAATATTCCTCAGGTTAAAAGAATCAGAACAGGTTCTATTTTAGGACAACTTTCAGAACCAACAGAATTTCAGCAAGATTGTTAAGTACACTTATTTTTAGAGATTTAGGGATTGCTGATCAGTAGAATTGCAGTTACCTTTCTCCTAGACTCTCACAGTCATCTTCAACAGAAGTAGCAGTTTTAATATAACTGAGCTTTCCAGAAAAGGCAACTACAAAATAATAAGTCTATTGCACTGTTTTTGTTGATGTTGTTCAGATCTTTTTAAACAGTTGTGCACCATTGTAGAAAATTATATTATTGATGGCAGTGTTACTTGTGTATTAGTGTACCTGTGCACTAGTTACTTGGCATTAGAACTGCCAATTTAATGCAACACACCAATATCTGTCTGCATTTCTAATTGTTGGATTCCAAGTGAGTTAGCTTACATAGGAGCATCTGACTGCTTCGTTGTGATAATGCATTTGTGTATTAAAACAAATTATTTTATTATAACTTTATTTTCTTCTATTTCTCTTCTGCATTACAGTTAAGTAATGTATCAAATCAATCAATTGCATTCGTTTATGAGGCAAGTAAGCCATATTGTCTGTGAAGTTAACTTCAAGTAGTAAATTTTTTAAAAAAATAATTGTGTCTGATAAGGCTGAAAATCACTGGCCTAGGAGATTCAAAGAAGGTCATATTAGTCAATTTTATTTTTCAAACTATTGTACATTCCCCCAAGGATCTAATTTACCATACACATTGAATTTGCTGCTAGAAGTTAAACATGATTCATATTACAATAGATATAATGAATATTGAATGAATAACAAGTAGTGCTCAAAGTTGCAGAAGGATGAATTTTGCTCCTGGAAATAAGAGTCAGTGAATATAAGACAGTTATTAAGTGCATCAAAATTTTAAAGCTCCGAGAAAGCAAAATGATAACTAAGAAAATAAGAGTGAATTACAGGGGAAAATGATATATGAAGTTGTGAAAATGTGGTGAGTTAGAATGCCAAAGATACATCGTGTGTGTGTGTTTGTGTGCCTGTGTGTGTCTGTGTGTGGGTTTGCCTGAACTTAGGAAAATTAGATTGGTGAGTCATTCTTTATATCTACTACACCAGGAAAAAAAATGATCCTACCATGAAGAAAAAGATTTAGAAGTAACTTCTGTAACTCCATTACATCATTCATGTAAGGACTGTGAATTCACAACTAGTGTGAGTAATATCATGATTTTTTTTCAATAAGAGCTCCAGAAAACAGAGCTTGCTCTCAGTTTCTGGTAGTGAAAGTAAAATTTCTTTTCCATCTTGTTTTTTTTTTCATTGGAAAAGAACAAGAAGTGATGATGTTCTAGGGTGTAACTTTGGTTTTGGCTAGAGGAGAAAAAAAAACAGTAAAATACAAATAATATGTCAGTGATGCAGAATAAGGTGCTGAGACTAAAGCTGTGATATGGATGTTATGCTGACTTCCAGATAAAGGAAAGAGTTCAGATGCCAGCTAAGGGTTGATTCTGGAAGAGAGTACTTCATGACTAATGGCCTTTCATTTATCAAAATACTGAAGTGTAAGCTATTAGTAGGACAGATAGCAGAAAGCTCAGAAGAACTACGTGATTAAAATTCTTGTAGTGTATCCAAGGACATGAATGATGAGAATGCATATTCGAAGAGTGAAATTGTCTATAAGTTTTATTTTCCTTATATAATCTGCTGATAATAAATGACATGATGTGACACAGTTTATTTTATTAAACTATTTTGTTGTGTTATGACTGAACATGGGAGTGGGAAAACTCAAATGTATACATGCACACACATTTATTCAATCTGCTGATCTGCAGTGTGGAAGCACACACTGAGGGAAAGTGTCTGCATCCAAAGAAATCCAAACAGCAATAACACCTATCATTTGTTAGTATGTACAGTGTACAGTGGGCTTCACACACTATATCTCACATAATTCTGAAAAGTTGGAATTCAGACACTCCTCTACTTTAATCTGACGCCTGTGGTCTTTTTTCTTTTATGAAAAGGGCATATCTGCACAAGAATTCCAGAGTTGTCAAATCTTATATCTTAAGCAGCTGGAATGATCTAATTAAAGGATCAAACTGCAAGATAAATTTGTCAGAATATGCACTTACATTACTTTGCTTTAAAATACGCCCCGTGAGAAACATATGTTCTTAGCCTGGCTCATATATGGAATTTCATAAAAATGTAATGAAAGAATGGAAGAACAAATGAAGAATCCATAAAAAGAACATTTAGTTGCATAATATACTTACTGCTATATCATCTATATACTTTGAATATTTAAAGAAGCATACGTGTGAGTACTTGGTATACATATTATTATATATCCAAACACACAATCAACAATTTTTAAAAGTTCTTCAAATAACTATATTTTAAAAATACTTCCCTAATGTATAAAAATATAATATCACTATTGTATATCTGAAGTTAATATATTAATTATAACTCAAAGAAAAAATACTCAGCAGTGGTACAGTATGTCAGAGGCCTTAAATCCCTTCTAATTTTTTCAGACTTCCCATGAAACCAATTTCATAGCCTAGTAACTTTATTTTCATACATTATAATCACAATCTGCCTCAAACCACATATGGAATTAAAAACAGAACAAAACCAGCAAGCAAACAAAAAACCTGCTTTCTTACATTATTTATAGACGGGGGAGAGAAAATGGCAAGAATATCTTTGTTGGCATCCCCTCACACAACCCTTTATACTCAACTCATATTAGCAATTGACCCTACAGTGAAATTAATAAGGTATTTCTTTATGGTTCCCATAATTTGCATTCCTTCATTTTTCATTCTGTATCATCTGGTCCACCATTTTTTCCTGAATTTTTACGTGCATTATAGACAGGTTGTCCTAGTTAGCACTACTTCTGTCTGCAAATTCAGAATGGTATTATTGCTGTTGTCCAGAAATTACAATGTATGGTCATAACTCTTAATTTGGTTTAAACCAGGATTTCTGAAAACTTTACCTAGGTCATCATGACATGGAAATCCAGGATCAGAAGTGCCAAGTATTGGGAAAGAAAGTATTTATTAGAGTACACATGACCATATTGACTTTTTTATGAAAATCACAAAATAGGTACCATCATAATCACTAAAAAGCCAGTTTCTGTACATGTTCCTAATAATTTATTTTTATTCCAATGATTATTATAGAACTTATTCTCAGCTAATAATCTCCTGGTGTGATCTCCCAGTGAAATTAGTTTATTGAATTGAATTGAATTATCGATGTATCCTATACATTTTCTGACTTTGATTTTGGGGGCCAATTTTTTTTCTCTACTTAAGGAGCCTCCTTTTACCACCACCACCTTTCCAACATTTCTGGGTTTAGAGAATTAGCTTTTTCTCTCCCCTACAAAGCAATAGAACATTAAATGTATACTAGTTGAGTTACTGGAGCTTAAAGCTCTGTAAGATTGAGATACACTCCATTGCCCATTCCATTCCTCATAAGGCCAATTATCTAGAAAAATAAAATGCCTAACAAAGGTTATGGGCATATGATTAGCTCATGTTGCGTGTGATCTTTCCTCTTGTTCATTGGTTGATGACTCAAGAATTTGTATGCTTCTATGTATACATGTCAAATATCATCCCTAAATATGAGACTCTCAACTTTTTTTCCTAGGTCTTGGGACATCTTGAATACAAAGAGCTATAGTGGAATGACATCAAATTGTTAATCAGAGGATATAAAAATAAAGGGAAAGGAAATTAAATTTAAATAAATTCAAACCTAGAGAGGAAAAAAAGATCTAGAGTATGAAATTTTCTAGTTGGAATACAAAGCCATATGACATATAAAAATATTAAAATGAACCCTGCAAGGTTGGCTTAGTTTCTCATTAATTACCAGGACATATTTCACTTAGCACTGCCCACTGCCCACATATGCATATCTCTTCACAGTGATATTGCTTATGAATTGAAGACAATATGACTCCTTCTCCATCTCTATTTCTCTGTTTTCCTCCTATACACCACATGCTACTTCCATACCTAAACCTACTCAGACATTTTGAAAATTTCCCTTTCAGAAAGGAAAATAAGTGGTGGCTTTAGTTTAGTCATGATTACTTTGTTGGAAATCTTTCCAATTTAGAAACCAGAAAATTATTCATGATTTTTGAGTTTAAAAGTGGAACCGCACTTTAATAACTTGTGGAAAGGACATTAGAGGGCACTGTAGCTCAACTTTCCATCCAATTAAACGTCCTGGGTGAAATGGACAGGAAAAAGTGAAGTTCTTCTCTTTGATACTCTTGTAATGCTTCCTCTTCTGAAGCACTCAAAGAAGAGAAAAGTAGTCTTCAAGAGACCCTCTCAACTGTAGAAAAAATGTATACTTTCTGCCTAAGGATCAGCAGCATGAGGACTTTTTCCTGCTTCTTGGATTTTGCTCTAACCTCGCCTCTGCTCCTCCACACATATCTGTATTAATAGATCCTCAAACAAGTCATAGGCCCAGTTATACAATCTTAAAAAGTGTCCTTCAGTTTTTACTTCTGTCCCTGGACTTCACATTTCTGCAGGGAGTGGTGGGGGTTGTTTATTAATGAGATATGTTTGGCCCATGAGCTTGTAATCTCTTAGTATCAAAAGGAATTTATTTAATCGTTCCCCTCAAATGATGGAATGTGTAAATGTTAAGCTTGGGTTAAATGATGCTATTAGCAGATGGCACTGACACAGACATGTTTTACAACCTCTGACAAAGCCCTTAAGCCCATGAGCGATCTATAGCAAATCAGTAAATAATGTTTACATGATGTCTTTGAATAGGTCAAAGCCGTGAAGATGAGCCATAACCTAGTTAGCACCCAGAGATGATTCTCAGTAAAGCTGAGAATCTCAGTAAAGCTGACTATCTGTGACCAGATAGTCACAGACAAATAACAGAATTTTCTTCTGCCCATTTCTCAAGTGCTGACACTTTTCTCTTAAATGTGAAAGGTCATTAGATTGCATTTTAGGAGTTGAAAAGGAGACATTCAGTCAAAGGAAATGATAGCCTAATGTAAGATGTATCATCCATATATTACTGCTTTGGCCGCCTTCTGCCGGTCCATACCTCACTGATTCCATTTGTACATTATACATGGTACTAACCCTTGACTGATTAAATCTAAAAGGATGATCCTGAACATAACCTACCTGAAAGAGCACATTTCCTTCCACAGAGATGTTAGATATAATTTTCATTTTCAAAGGCATTTCTTAAGATTATCATATTGGGTTTTCAAAATTCATTTTAGTCAAGTTATATTTTAAAAATTAATTACCAAATAGAAAAAAATATGTTTGCAGACATTGATTTAATGAGATGTTTTTATTCCATGTAAATAAAAATATATATGGAATAAAGATTTAATATAGTATGTACATTTGCTAAATTTAATAATAAAACTAGTATGACTAAAAACAGATATTAGGGCTTCCCTGGAGGCACAGTGGTTAAGAATCCACCTGCCAATGCAGGGGACACGGGTTCAAGCCCTGGTCTAGGAAGATCCCACATACCGCGGAGCAACTAAGCCCGTGCGCCACAACTACTGAGGCATAACTACTGAGTCTGTGCTCTAGACCCCGTGAGCCACATCTACTGAAGCCTGCGTGCCTAGAGCCCATGCTCTACAACAAGAGAAGCCACCACAATGAGAAGCCCGTGCACTGCAACGAAGAGTAGTCCCCGCTCGCCTCATCTAGAGAAAGCCCGTGCATAACAATGGAGACCCAACACAGCCAAAAATAATAAATAAATAAAATAAATTTTTAAAAGCACAGATATTAACTTCATGCTTACCCAAAGATATTCTTTTCCCTAAAAAAATGAAGTAGAGTAGATGACATAATGAAGCTGACCTTTATTATGTTGTTCACAGAGTTCTTTTGTTTAATGTAAAGTTCCACATAAAATCAATGCTTTACCTTACAACATATACTCCGGGCTAATTGCTATGCTATATAATAGCGTGACACCTAGTTAAGACTCTTGTTATTTATGCACTGTGTATTCTTCTTCAGAGTAAATCTTTTTAGACTAGTTCAACATTATTAAACCACTTAATCTATTTGAGACTGATTAAAACAAAACTCTTGGAGAAGCATCTAAGTTATAATGCTTCATATAGTCAAAAATATTTTTGTAATATTCAAATGTAAATCAGAGATTGGGTAATAAAAGGAGAAATGAAAATTCATCTTTTATCCATCTTTAATATGAACTATAGATAGTCTGGTAGTTTTTATTAACATTATTATTTTGATTAGCTCCACAGTATGTAATGTGAGTAGTATGATGTAATAGAAAGAACATAGGTTCATGAGTCAAATAGTTCTGAGTTCATCAAATATTAGCTTTTTGGTAAATACCTGCTTTAATGCTCAAAGGCTCAGTATCATTGTTTGTAAAAACATAAACTAGAATTCTGGTGAATATTAAATAGATACTGAATGTAGAAGATTTCACAGTGTCGTGTTTCAGCAATGATCTAAATAATGTAGCTTTATTCTGTATCCTTATCTGGCTACTTAAAACATAACTTTTTTTTTTTTTTTTTTTTTTCTTTTTGCGGTATGCGGGCCTCTCACTGTTGTGGCCTCTCCCATTGCGGAGCACAGGCTCCGGATGCGCAGGCCCAGTGGCCATGGCTCACGGGCCCAGCCGCTCCGCGGCATATGGGATCCTCCCAGACCGGGGCACGAACCCGTATCCCCTGCATCGGCAGGCGGACTCTCAACCACTGCGCCACCAGGGAGGCCCAAAACATAACTTTTTACCACACAATTCCATTAAAATAGTTTCCTAGTCTGCTCACTTTCAAACATATTACATTTTCAAATATATTTCCACATCATTTATTCTTTTTCTCACTTGCATAAAGTTAGAAAAATTAGACATATAAATTTAAAACTCATCACTGTTATATTTAAGCATATATCATAGGTTTTTTTTCTGTTTTTCACCATTGAGAATGATGTTTGCTGTGGGTTTGTTGTATATGGCCTTTATTATGTTGAGGTAGCTTCCCTCTATGCCCACTTTCTGGAGAGTTTTTATCATAAATTGGTGTTGAATTTTGTCAAAACTTTTTCTGCATCTGTTGAGATGATCATAAGGTTTTTCTTCTTCAGTTTGTTAATATGGTGTATCACATTGATTGATTTGCATATATTGAAGAATCCTTGCATCCCTGGGATAAATCCCACTTGATCATGGTGTATGATCCTTTTACTGTGTTGTTGGATTCTGTTTGCTAGTATTTTGTTGAGGATTTTTGCATCTATGTTCATCGGTGATATTGGCCTGCAGTTTTCTTTTTTTGTGACATCCTTGTCTGGTTTTGCTATCAGGGTGATGGTGGCCTCGTAGAATGAGTTTGGGAGTGTTCCTCCCTCTGCAGTTGTTTGGAAGAGTTTGAGAAGGATGGGTGTTAGCTTTTCTCTAAATGTTTGATAGAATTCACCTGTGAAGACATCTGGTCCTGGACTTTTGTTTGTTGGAAGATTTTAAATCACAGTTTCAATTTCATTACTTGTGATTTGTCTGTTCATATTTTCTGTTTCTTCCTGGTTCAGTTTTGGAAGGTTATACCTTTCTAAGAATTTGCTCATTTCTTCCAGGTTGTCCATTTTATTGGCATAGAGTTGCTTGTAGTAGTCTTTTAGGATGCTTTGTATTTCTGTGGTGTCTGTTGTAACTTCTTTTTCATTTCTAATTTTATTGATTTGAGTCCTCTCCCTCTTTTTCTTGAGTCTGGCTAATGGTTTATAAATTTTGTTTATCTTCTCAAAGAACCAGCTTTTAGTTTTATTGATCTTTGCTATTGTTTTCTTTGTTTCTGTTTCATTTATTTCTGCTCTGATCTTTATGATTTCTTTCCTTCTACTAACTTTGGGTTTTGTTTGTTCTTCTTTCTCTAGTTCCTTTAGGTATAAGGTTAGGTTGTTTATTTGATTAATCTCCGAAATATGTAAACAGCTCATGCAGCTCAATATTAAAAAAACAAACAACCCAATCCAAAAATGGGCAGAAGACCTAAATAGACATTTCTCCAAAGAAGACAAACAGATGGCCAAGAAGCACATGAAAAGCTGCTCAACATCACTAATTATTAGAGAAATGCAAATCAAAACTACAGTGAGGTATCACCTCATACCAGTTAGAATGGGCATCATCAGAAAATCTACAGACAACAAATGCTGGAGAGGGTGTGGAGAAAAGGGAACCCTCTTGTTCTGTTGGTGGGAATGTAAATTGATACAGCCACTATGGAGAACAGTATGGAGGTTCCTTAAAAAACTAAAAATAGAATTACCATATGACCCGGCAATCCCACTACTGGGCATATACCCAGAGAAAACCATAATTCAAAAAGACATGCACCCCAATATTCATTGCAGCACTATTTACAATAGCCAGGACATGGAAGCAACCTAAATGCCCATCGACAGATGAATGGATACAGAAGATGTGGTACATATATACAATGGAATATTACTCAGCCATAAAAAGGAACGAAATTGAGGCATTTGTAGAGACATGGATGGATCTAGAGAGTGTCATACAGAGTGAAGTAAGTCAGGAAGAGAAAAACAGATATCATGTATTAACGAATATATGTGGAAACTAGAAAAATGGTACAGATGAACTGGTTAACAGGGCAGAAATTGAGACACAGATGTACAGAACAAACGTATGGACACCAAGGAGGGAAAGTGGCAGGGGAGATGGTGGTGGTGTGGTGAATTGGGAGATTGGGATTGACATATATGCACTATTATGTATCAAATGGATAACGAATACAGAACCTGCTGTATAAAAAAATAAATAAAATAAAATTCAAAAGAAAAATAAAAGGCAAAATGCACTAGACAAGGAGATGTTTTTATTCAGAGTTTTTCAGTAGGGAGAATGTTCATTAATGAGGACTATCTCAAAGAAAAGGAAGGGAGCCTAAGGTTTTGTAATGGCAGGTAAAGAAGGAAATTTGAGTAAGAGTGGAGGTGGTCTTGTCTAAGTCATTAGGAAAGAGTGGGAGTGGAACATACTGAAGTTATATTGAGGGTAGGGAGGTTTTTGCAGTTAGCACTTTTCCAGAACACAAAACGGTGGAGAGGTGTCTTAACTGTCATTCTTTTCCTGAAGTATAGGACTTGAATAAAATTAAACATTGTTAAGCCTCATCAGCATAGGCAAAAAAAGAAAGAACTTGTAAATTCATGGAAATGGGAAAGGCTGATATGGATAATTTTGGTCAAAATAGCTGATCTTCTTAATTCAGCACCAAGATTACAGGAAATCAATGAAATATTTGCTCAGATATTAACTGTGTATTAGTAACTCAACTCACAACTACAATGCATTAACACAACTGTGGCCAGAATGCATCAGCTAAAGGGTTCAACTGCAGTCCCATTATTATTTAAACTTCAAGTCTGTGGTATTAATAATTTCTTCAGGAGGATAGCAGGGTTTAGCTCCCATTTCAGAATTTCCATCCCTATCTAGTATTTCAAGGGAATTATAGAGAAGGGAGAGAGTATGCTAGTTCACATAAAATTAGCTGAATCTGTACAGTGGTTTGCAACCCAATATCACCTGATTCTGCATACCACTGTGCTTTGTCCACAGACCACTGCCCAGACCACTCCCACTTATCCCCACAGTCCTAAAACTACCATAACTCTTTCATAGTATTGCTACCAGTATGACACCACTTGTCACATACACAGAATTCTCCCTCAGTTTTTTTCCACAGATCTGAATATACTGAGACACTTAACAAGACCTTACCAAAAGCTCAGGGAAAATAGAAAAGCACTAACACTGGAGGGTAGCTTTAAACTGTTGAACTAAGGCTAATTCCTCTCTACTGAAGGCCACCCCACTGAATTGCAGATTCCACTGGTGTTGTTAAATAGTTTGAATATGTTTCCCGGTGGTAGGTCTGGTTCTCTTTCTTGCTTTCTGCTCAAACTCCTCAAGGAAATTTGCCTATAAAAGAATGTCATAAGGGATGTTTCTTTTATGAAAACAACTGTCAGTTTAAATAGATAATTCAGTCAAATCAGGGTGGCATATTTAAAGCTGTTACTCATCAATTACTCTGATATAATCCATATGGAATCCGTATGGCTCAACTTTCTATTTTCACCTTCCCCTATTTTCACCTATATCAATTTGGATATATGAAGGTAGTGAAGCATCACAACTTCAAAATCAGTGGCTAAACATAATATTTATGTCTCACTTAAATCACATGTCCTTTGAGGTCACCTCAGAATTCTGTTGTACATCCTCCTCATTGTGAGACCCATGCTGATGGAATTGTCATCAACCAGAACAATGTTAATCTCCAGGGGCAGAGAGAATGAAAAATCTCCTAAAATTTTCACCCAGAAAAGACACATGTCAATTTTGTTTACATTGAATTGACCAAAACAAGTCACAAGGCACCACTAATCTGAAGAGTCTGTCAGAGCAAAACTTGCACTGGACAAGGTAGGCCAGGATGACTTTATTGAAGGCTATTGCACAGGGGAGAGGGGCCAGACCTCAGTGTGAGCTCAACTCTACGGAAACAAAGGACTTGAGAATTTTTAAGAACTGGAGTTGGGGGATCTTGAGCCATCTGTGTTTGCTCATTGGCTTTACCACAAAGAAAAGTAAACTTTCTCTTTCCTTCATGACAGGAGATTGTTTTACAATATGCAGCAAGGCACCTACCAAGATTAGGCTCCTGTTCTTCCACAGGAACTGGGAGTTAGGGGTATTATCTTCCTTGATGACTACATTTCAAAGGTATTATTCTCAGGTCTTTGATAAAGACATTCCTGGGTTGTAACACTGCAAGAAGCTTTTAAAAATTTACATCTCAAAGGAGCAGAGAGAGAATTTACATATTTCCTACAGTAAATGCTCCCTAAGAAAAGAGAGATCAGGGACATAGAGGCAGGAAGGAGCCTGTCTAAAGTTTAGTCAAGCTGAGGGGAAGGCCTCGGTCAGGTCAGAGAACTCCATTTCTCCTGTGGCTCTGAGAGCTGAATTGGAACTTTTAGGTGGACAATGTCAGTGGCTACCACCAACAGAAAACCTTTTCACTGTTAGTGATTCTCCTTCTGTGAGGCTATATTGAGCCTCTTTTAAGTTCCCATCCCTGCCATTGCTAGTGGAGGACTTTTTTGGCTTCAATGGGAAAAAAACTACTGAAAGGTAGGGTACTGTATCCACATGGCTCTCCAGTCAATCTGCCTACTTACTGGCAGAAAGCTAGTGAGCCTTTCCTCCATTGGTTGCACTGAGTGTAGAAGCCTTGATAAATTTGACCTGCAGTCACTTGGCTCTCTGTCACGGATACTCAGCTGAAAGCCAGCCACCACAAGTTTTTCTTCTTATTGAAGAAATGATTCAAGACTCTAATTTAATGCCTCAGGAGAACAGACCCACCCCTGCAAACAACATCCAAACACCTCCACCGTCATGACAAAGAAAATCCCTGGAATCATTTATGCCAGATCCTGTGCAGATGTCACAACCTCTTCCTGGACAGTTTTAATCCATTTCCACTTTACCACCTTTAATTGCCCCCACTTAATATTAAAAACAGACTCTAATTTTCATTCTTTTTTTTTATTAGTTTCTGCTTTATAACAGTGTGAATCAGTCATACATATACATC
Organism: Mesoplodon mirus; assembly: GCF_964341445.2. Classification (NCBI taxonomy): domain Eukaryota; kingdom Metazoa; phylum Chordata; class Mammalia; order Artiodactyla; family Ziphiidae; genus Mesoplodon; species Mesoplodon mirus. The sequence goes on along the minus strand of NC_138976.1, from coordinate 28,681,482 downwards.
TGTTCCCACATCCCTTCCCTCTTGCGTCTCCCTCCCTTCCACCCTCCCTATCTCACCCTAACCCCATAAATCCCAGCAAGTAGAAGGTATTCATAGGCTAGTCACAGTGCTAAAAGTTAACAGAACTTGTCAGCTCTGTCTACACTTATGGAAATCTGACTCTGAAACTGACTGTGAACTGGTAAGAGATCTGTCATTCAGCCCGCTAGAGACCAAATTGTGTCCACCTGCAGCTAACCCCCAATGTGACGGTATTTGAAGATGGGGCCTTTGGGAGGTAACTAGATTTAGATGAGCTCATGAAAGTGGGGTCCTCATAATGGGATTAATGCCCTAATAAGAAGAGACACCAGAGGGCTCTCGCTCTCTATCTCTCTCTCTCCCCCCACACCCCTTTCTTTCTGCCATGTGAGAACATAGCAAGAAGGCTGCCATCTACAATCCAGGAAGAGAGTCCTTACCAGATACAGTTCTGTCGGCAACTTGATCTCAGACATCTGCTTTCCAACTCTCTGCCTAATTAAGCAAATTGTGGCATGTCCACCACAACATAGACTGCCATCAATCTGATGAATGAGGAATGCTCCCTTTTTTTTGGTGTCTTTTATCCCAACTCCCAGAAGAGCTGGAGTCTAAAATTTACCTTAACTATCCTTTCCCTGAGGATACATCAGCCCACCCTGCCCTGCCTTTATTGTGCCAAATGTGATGTAACCAGAACAGTATTCTTAGAATTATTCTGAGTCATTATGCTGACAATATCCTTATCTGATGGGAATCAAATTTTTGGTCTCTAATGCCCTTCTCATCTTTATCTTCTGCCTGGCAGGTAGAGATTAGCTTCTTATGCAACCATAGGGCCAGCATGGTGCCATGAGTTCAGGTCCTTCATTATGAAATTTAATTGCTTATCTAGGCATCATATTACACCCATCCTTCAGGTCACATGTAAGTCCTTGAGTGGGGGGATCCAATAAACAAGAAGCACTAGAGAATAGCAAAGATAGCTCTCAGGACCATCAAAACAAAAAAAAGAAAAAAAAGAAAGAAAGAAAGAAAGAAACAGAAAACCACTGTTGTGCTTAAGGTTAGAAATGTCAGATGAGTTTTGTTTTTTTTGTTTTTTGTTTTGTTTTTTTCTGTGATCACGCAAAGGAGAAAGAAGAGAGCAGGCTACAGTTACTTTCCCCTGATCAGATTTCCAATCTCTAGGCAATAGAAGGTTTGCATATTTTCTTTGAGCATTTCACTTTAATCTCTTCATTTCCTTGAGAAAAAACTAGTATATTATGCAAGTGCTTCGAAATTTATGCAAATTTGCCCTGAAATTTTAATTCTGTTTCTTAGGAATTAAAGAAAAGGGGGGTGGCATTTCCTCCTTCTCCTCAATCTACCCAAGATTTTCACAGAGTAATAGAAGAAATCTCTTTCATTAAAAAAAAATCATTCAGACAAGCCATCCCTAACTTCTTCAGGTAGCAGATCTGGAGAGTTTTAGAAATCACTTCACATCAGACAGCATTCACATTGAATCAACCAAGACTTTTCTACTGTTTACATCTGAATTTTAATCAAACTATATTTTTGAGTTATTAAGCTCTATTTACATGAGGGGAAAAATCTTTTTAGAGGGAAATTGTCTCTATCTCTTAATATTTAAAATGTACCTACCTTCACCCTAACAAATCATCTCTGGGAACTTATTTTAGAGGAATTCTAAAACTGGAAATATTGAAAGGTAACACTGGAATATTGATTTATATTGTGCACTAAACACTGTTCCATTCACTTAACACTTACTGACTCACTTCAACTAATCCATACTTCTCAGGTGTTTTTTCACAACCCATGCTTTTAACCACCACACCTTTCTATTCCTCAAGTGTAAAATTAGAGTGCATGTTTAAGAGTTCAGAGACAACACAACAACATTACTTGGAAATGATGCTATCATAGTTATTAACTCAAACAATAAGCTTGAAAATGGAAAATCCAATCTTCCTTTGCACATTCATAACAAAATAGGTGATAATTTTCCCACTCACTTTTAGAAATAAAGCTAATAAGAAAGAGGGCAGTCTACACAGCAATGTAGGGAGAAAGATACATGGGATTTATAACGCAGAATCTAAGGTCTCAAATTCTAAGAATATCTTTCCTTTCTGAGATAAACTTTGACATCCCTTGTAATGGTTAATTTTGTGTGTCAACTTAAGTGGGCCACAGAGTGCCCAGATATTTGGTGAAACATTATCCTGAATATGTCTGTGAAGGATTTTATGGAGGATTTGAATCTGTAGATTGAATAAAGCAGATTGTCCTCCTCACTGTGGGTGGGCTCATCCAATCTACTGAAGGGTTGAGTAGAAAAAAAGTCAGAGTTAAGCAAGAATTTGCTTTTTCTGCCTGTCTTCCTTTTGAGACATTTGTCTTTTTTGTCTTTGGATTCAGATTCACATTGGAGCTTACATCATAGGCTCTTCAACTTTTCAGGCCTTTGGATGTGGACTGAAACAAAACCACTGGCTCTCCCGAGTCTCCAAAAGATCTTGGGACTTCTCAGCCTTTATAACCAGTTTGTAATAATAAATCTCTATCATTATCCTTTATCTGACAACTGTATCACAGTTGCTTTGTGACCTCAGGAGCTCACCATTGTAATCTGAAATTGGCCCCAGTTCTTGGAGAGCCAAGAGACCTTTAAGAAAGAGGCAGACCACTCTACTTTGGTAAATGGCAGGTGTAATAAGTAAGGGCCCTTACTTACAAGACTTGTCTTGGGTGGCTGCAAGACGACTAGATCTCTGCACTGGTTCGTGAGAATTTTAAAAGTTTCTATACGTTTATATAAATCACTACATTACTATCTCAAGCCTGTATTCTTGGGGCAGCTTCAAGGAGCAGGGGAGGCAAGCAGAATGCACATTCTGAGGGGGTGAGAGGGCTCTAATAGCCTGGGTCCAGTTCACCAGTCAAACCAGTGGTCACGTCTTCTAGATGACCTCCCCCAACAGCCATCCTCATCCTCATCTCCAGACGGGTAGATTTCATAAAGGACAAATGTATTGAGTTAAGCCACTGAAAATTTGGAATTATTTGCGGTTGCATTTTACCTAGGCTGTCTTGACTAACTACAGTATGTGCACTACTCTGTTCTATATCTTGCTCCAGGAATTAAGTTTTCCTTGTGCATCTGGTAACTTTTCTTACAGATTTATATGCAGTTCATTCGTGCTTTTAAAGTAGAGTGAAAACTTTTATATCAAATACAAAAAAAAGAAGCTTCTTATGCCTTTCGCTTCTCAGAATGTGCCTGTGGCTTCCATTTCAATGTAAATAATATCTTTGCATATGGAAGAAATGCTGTTTCTAATCTGTGGGTGAAAGGTAGATACTGAAAAACATTACTGATGCAGGCACTCTAGGGATGGAAATAGGATATACAACAAGTACTAGCAACAGCAACAGACAGACAGAAAATAGAGGCTGAGACCAACAAGTGGGGACCTCGCCCAAGTATAACTTAAATATATATTGAATAAATGGGAAAGACTGGTTCAACCAAGAGAAACAATTAGAACTATGAAAATTTACTCAACTTTGAGTCTCTAATCTGTTAATAGCATGTCCCCTGCCTCCTGATTTTTAGCATACAAGTCAGATGGTAGCATCCGACCCTCATTTGTGTTACTTTGTATTTCTGATACTAAAGAGTATTAAAAATGTAATTCTCATCTAACTTTTTTCCATGTATTTGGGAAGCAAAGTTCTTCCTGAAAACCTGAAACTTGGCCTCTGCTAATTTTTTCCCATTTAACAGAGGCAAAATTTTGTATTCCTTCCACTCACAACAAAATGATTTCCTCCAACTGGGCAAGTAAAAAACATATTCCAAGGCAGAGGAAAACTTAAGACTTTATCAAATTTTACAGATTTTTTAAAACATGTGGGATAATAAATTCTCAGAATCAAACACATTCCTAATAATTACTAAATTCAGTTATCCTGTCCAGTAAACTACTTATTAAATGATAATGTCTTTCAAATGTTACAATTCTGTGATAACTCTTAGGCTGACATTCTGTTCTTTAGGAAATTAGTTTAAATATTTTTTGACATAAATGAAGGGTATGGAGAGAACGTGATGTAGTGTCTAAAATAGGAATCACAGGGTGGATCATTTACTCTTCACTTCTCAACATTCTTGCATTTTAAGTCTTGTCACAAGTGTGCAAAAGAGACTTGTGAGTTCCCTTGATGTAGAAACAATTATTTCATCAGAACAAGCTCTGTTTGGACTAACTTTAGGTTGCTGATATATTACTAAACCCTTAAAAAGTAATAAATCTTAGCTTAGTGAAGTGATACATTATTTTTCAGACTGAACATACAGAAGCATGTGTATTCAAAGCAAGAGACAATTCTTTTGAACCTTCGTTGTGAGGGCAATAGAGAGGTACTAGCTTGAGAGGATATGAGTTTATGGTAAGATATTCATTATATAGGAGAATATTCTGCATGTTTAAATGCTAAGGAGGAAGATTCAAGACCAGATTCTGGCACATATTTGATGCTCAGTATTCAATAAAGAGATTATTGAACTAGTGAATAAATAGTAGAGACAAATGATATAAAAACATGGAATTGATAATATGAAAATCTTGAGAAGGGAGCATGAAGGTGAAACAGAATAAGTGGGAGATTGTCCTTAGCTACTAAGAGGGCAACCTCCTCTCTTTTAACAAGAGAGATAAGGAGTCTCCTTGTTGATCAATATTATGATAATTAGTTTTTGTAGAAACACTTTGTAAATGAGGTCACCCTGCTAGAACTGATTTTGAGATTGGTAATATGTGGGGTAGTATGTGCTGAGAGATACTACAAAGAAAAAAACAGACCATGGAGATATGAGAAGAGAAGTTTGAAGATTTAAAATGTGTCTTATGTGTGTGTAAGAAATGGTTGAGTAAGCTGAGTTAGGGAAGCATGGAAGCATTGTGGGAAAATTAGTGTGAGCTTAGAGTATGTAAGCAATTGTAATGTTTAGTGTCATCAGTGATCCTAATCTACCTATTTGGGTGGCTTTTTTATTAAACTTTTATTTTACTGAATGAAAGATTCTTTAAATTCTGTACTGCTTTACAATTTTCAGAAATTTCACACACATGATTTTATATAATTCCATAATAACTCTTTTTTTAATCCCCTATTCCTATATTGCCCCTCCCCATTTTCTCTCCCCATGGGTAACCACTAGTTTGTTCTCTATATCTGTGAGTCTTCTTTTTGTTTTATTCACTAGTTTGTTGTATTTTTTAGATTCCACATATATGATATCATACAGTATTTGTCTTTATCTGTCTGACTTATTTCACTTAGCATAATGCCCTCCAAGTCCAGCCATGTTGCTGCAAATGGCAAAATTTCATACTTTTTTATGGCTGAGTAGTATTCCATTGTATGTACATGTGTGTGTGTGTGTGTGTGTGTGTGTATAAAACATCTTTATCCATTCGTCTGCTGATGGACACGTAGGTTGCTTTCATACCATGGCAATCGTAAATAATGCTGCTATGAACATTGGGGTGCATGTACCTTTTCAAATTAGTGTTTCTGTTTTTTTTTCACATATATATCCAGGAGTGGAATTGCTGGGTCATATGGTAGTTCTATTTTTAGTTTTTTGAGAAATCTCCAGATTGTTTTCCACAGTGGCTGCACCAATTTACATTCCCATCAACACTGTCGGAGGGTTCTCTTTTCTCCACATCTTCGACAACATTTGTTATTTGTGTTCTTTTTGATGATGGCTATTCTGACAGGTGTGAGGTGATATCTCATAGTGGTTTTGATTTGAATTTCCCTGATGATTAGCAGTGCTGAGTGTCTTTTCATGTGCCTGTTGGCCATCTGCACTTCTGCTTTCTAAAAATGTCTCTTCAGTTCTTCTGCCCATTTATTAATCGGGTTGTTTGGTTTTTTGATGTTGAGTTTTATGAGCTATTTATATATGTTGAATTTAACACCTTATCAGTCATATAATTTACAAATATCTTCTCCCATTCAGTAGGTTGGCTTTTCATTTTGTCTATTGTTTCCTTTGCTTTATAACACCTTTTAAGTTTAGTTAGGTCCCATTTGTTTATTTTTGCTTTTGTCTCCTTTGCTTTAGGAGATGGATCCAAAAAAATATTCGTGCAACTTATGTCAAAAAGTGTTCTGTGTTTTCCTCTAGGAGTTTTATAGTATCCAGTCTTACATTTAAGTCTTTAACCCATTTTGAGTTTATTTTTGTATATGGTGTTAAAGAATGTTCTAATTTCATTCTTTTATAAGTATCTGTCTAGTTTTCCCAGCACCACCTATTGAAGAGACTGTCTTTTCTCCATTGTATATTCTTGCCTCCTTTGTCATAGACTAATTGACCATAAGTGTATGGGTTTATTTCTGTTCTGTTTCTTTGATCTGTGTGTCTGTTTTTGTGCCAGTACCATACTATTTTGATTACAACAGCTTTGTAGTATAGTCTGAAGTCAGGGAGCCTGAGTCCTCCAGCTCCATTTTTCTTTCTCAAGATTGTTTTGGCTATTTGGGGTCTTTTGTGTTTCCATATACATTTTGAAATTATTTGTTCTAGTTCTGTGAAAAATGCCCTTGGTAACTTGATGGGGATGTTTTGAATCTGTAGATGGCCTTGGGTAGTATGGCCATTTTAACAATATTAATTCTTCCAGTCCAAGAACTGGTATATCTTTCCATCTGTTTGTGTCCTCTTCAGTTTCTTTTATCAGTGTCATAGTTTTCTGAGAACAAGACTTTTGCCTTCTTAGGAGGCAAACAATACCATTGTTTGACTCATTCTGAGTCTTCAGTGTGATGTTTCTTCCTGTTGTTCTTGAGTTATCCTGACTGTCCTGACTTGGGCTGCAACTCCATATTCTTTCTGCTGTATGAAATGAGGGCATTTCTGTCCACAGGTGTATAGGTTTCTCCTGGTTTAATTCACTTTTCACTGAGTGTAATAATGGATACCCCTCTTTAATTTCAAGTCAGAGGTCAGCAAAAAATGTTTGCCACATGTAGTTTCTAACAGTCATTTATTTAGTGCAGCTCTGCTGTAAAAAGGTAAAGGACTTCTCAACCCATTCTGAAATGAGGCACCAGTTATAACCAAGAAAAACTATAATTCCAATGGCATATTGTTAACATAAATGTTCTTTTGCCTATTCCCAATAGTTCTTTTTTGTACTACTGCCAGCTTCCCCTCACTTAATACACACACACAAACATCCTTAGTTTATGATTTCTGTACATTGTCATTAATGAAGATACTCATCCAGAAAAGTGGGGAGATAAATATGCAGCCATAAAAGGGAAAGATGGATAGATGGATGGATGGATGGATGCTTAATGAGATAAACTTTGAGTCTCTGAAATATGAACATCTAATTACAGAAATAAAGATAAATATATAGGCAATAAATAAACAGTATATCAGTGGATCTATAGATAAATAGATCAGTAGATTGATAGTTAGATGTTTTTTCCCCATCAGACTTTATTGGTAAGTTGAATTCTATACAGTTTGAGTTCTTAATGGGTGGTACCAGTATGAATCACTCATTTGGGTCTCCAAATTTAGCTCTATCTACCCTTTATCATTAGGAGATTTCATCGAGATGCAAATAATATGCATTAGTAATTAGTCTTAATTTTTACTGTGTTGTAGGATTTCATGTTTTTCCATGTTACTCTGTTTTAAGAGAGTTGCCAAGAGACTGCTTCAAGTGTTTTTAGCTAGATTCCATTGTTGAATATGTAATATCTTGCTCCCTAATGTTTCTTAAATTGATTTTTGTCTTCTGTAATCTCACAGATTATTGATCCCAGTTTTAGATTCTAATGCACTATAGGTCTAGTAATTCCTTCTCATTAGCTACTTCATCAGTACCTTTTAATGCTTTCCACTAGTTTATCCATCATTCTGATCACATCACTAGTCTCCCAAAACTACAAAAGTACTAACTTTGGAATTATGTTTATGACTTTCATTCTCAATACTCTAATTTCCTAGAAAACTCAGCCCTGTAAATAAACTTTTGTTACTATATTACTCAATTTATTTTTTTAACAAGAGCTAAAATATACCTAAACATCTTTTAATCATTTTAAAATTTTGAGATTATTATAAATTTACACACAATTATATGAAATAATACACAGAGATCCCATGTACTCCTTACCTATTTTTCTCAAACTGTAACATTTTGTAACACTATGGTACAATATCAAAACCAGAATATTGTCATTAATACAGTCAAACCAGGATACTGACATCAGGTTGCTAATTTGTAGCCACATCTACTTCCCCACAACCCCACACTGTCCTGGCAACCACTAAACTGTTCTCCAGTTCTATAATTTTGTCATTTCAAGAATGTTATATTAAATGAAATCATACAGTATGCAACCTTTGTGGATTGTCTTTTTAAACTCAGCGTAGTTACCTGGAGAATTCATTTAAGTTGTAATTTATAACAATAGCTCATTCCCTTTTACTGGTGAATAGTATTTCATGGTGTGCCTGTATTACAGTTTGTTTAACCATTTACCTGTTGAAGCCCATTTGGGTTGACTCTATTTTGGGGGTTTTACAAAAAAAAATCTGCTTTAGCCATTCATGCCCTAGTTTTAATTGGACGTAAGTCTTCATTACTCTAGGAGAAATGCCATAAATATAGCAATCACATGTTTAGTTTTTTTTAAGTAGAATGTTTAATTTTCCAAAGAGGCTGTAGGATTTGTGGTATTCTCACCAGTAATATATATGAGCAATCTACTTTCCTCACATCGTAGCTAGCATTTGGTGGTGTTACTACTTTTTAAAAAATTTTTTAACATTTTAAAACACATGTAAAGATATCTCATTATGGTTTTAATTGTCATTTCCCTTATGGAAAATTATGATGACTGTATTTTTCTATGCTTATTTTCTAACCATTTATCTTCTTCAGTGAAATATTTTATGTCTTTTGTCCATTTTCTAATTGGATTGTTTTGGATTATTTGCTTTTTTTTTAGTGTTGAGTTTTGAGAGTTCTTTATATATCCTAGATAGTAGTCCATTGCTGGATATATGATTTGTGAATGTCATCCATCACACTGCAGTTTATCTTTTCATGCTTTTAACAGGGTCTTTCACAAAGCAAATTTTAAAATTCTGATAGCATTATATTTATCAGAATTTATTTATCATTATATTTAGTTTTTTCTTTCATGGATTGTACTTTTGATGTCAACTCTAAGTGTACTTTTCCTAGTTCTAGAACCAAAAAGTTTTATTCTTAGTTTTTCTAAAAGTATTACAGTTTTATGTTTTACATTTAAACCTGTAATCCATTGTGTGTTAAATTTTTTTTAACATCTTTATTGGAGTATAATTGCTTTACAATGTTGTGTTCGTTTCTGCTGTATAACAAAGTGAACAGCTATATGTATACATATATCCCTGTGTTAATTTTTGTATAAGATGTGACACTTAGTTCTAAGTGGTTTTTTTTGGTCTGTATCTTATTTAAATTTTTTGTTACCTGGCTTTTTCTAACACAGTTCTGCCTTGTTACTGCCAGGTGGAGGTAAAAGTCTAGCTTCACTATTTGGCCTCCATTGAGAAAGAGGGTTTGGGGTCCTCATTTATGTTAATGGGGATGGCAATTCTGGCTCCCCGGTTAGACTCCATTGACACCATGTTTGGGTTTGCCTTGTTATTTCCAGGCAATAGTAAAGTCTTGGATCTCCACCTGACGATATCACAGTGGGAAAGGGGTGAGGCACCTTGTTACTGTCCAATGGGGGTGGAAGTCCTGGGTCCCCACTTGGTGTCCACTGACATCATGGGCGGGAGTGGGTTCCTTCCCAGCTAGCAGGTTTGAAAGTCCCAGCTCCCAACTAGGTCCTCTCTGATAACACCCTGATAGGGGCTATAGGGGTATCTTATTACAGCCTTGTAAGGGTGGAATTCTGGTCTCCCCAGTTGGCATTTGCTGCGGTGGGCTGAAATAAAGTGCTTATTGTCTAAAACATTTTTGTCTTGCTAGCCTACCACCTTTTCTGGTCCTTTGGATAGAGAGAGTAGTCTTTTTAAATTTTTCCCCCAGTTTGACCCATTGGCATTTCTGGGTTGCCGGTCTTCAGCTCTACGTCTGAGGTGTATATAGTAGACAAACAAATGATACAAATGAACTTGTTTACAAGACAGAAACAGACTCACAGACTTAGAGAAGGAACTTACGGTTGTCACGGGGGAGGGGGTGAGATAGGTAGTTTGGGATTGACATGTATACACTGCTATATTTCAAATGGATAACCAACAGGTACCTACTGTATAGCACAGGGGACTCTGCTCAGTATTATGTAACAACCTAAATGGGAAAAGAATTTGAAAAAGAATAGATACATGTATATGTATAACTGTATCACTTTGCTGTACACCTGAAACTAACACAACATTAAAAATTAGAAAACAACAACAAAACCCAGATAACTCACCTCCTTGTCATTTCTCAAGTCCTAAATCTGCTAGCTAATCTGGCTTTCTCTCTCCACCTTTGAGGCTTCTTATATTTGTTTTGTGTATAATGTCCAGAATTTTTACTTGTACTTAACAGGAGGAATAAGGAAAAGTTCATCTGCTCTTTTATTTTTATATTGAAAAACGTACTAAGGCTCTTCATGCAAATCTTACCTCCAAGCTTATCTCCTGTTTTAATCAACTGCATCTGAAGAATTATCATCTTGTTTTTAACTACTGCAGTCTATCTTGATTGTAGTCCAATATTTGACTCCTCTGTTCTTCTTCCAAATAGAACTTTAATTTGTCAAGATATTTACCTTCTTCTTCACTGGAAGCTAGTTATATGCCAGCATGGGGAGAAGGAGGGGATATAGATGGGGCTAGTAGATATACACCATACTATATATGGCAGCTCTTTCCCTTGTCAATTATTATTTTAGGCCCATGCTTGTGACTCACCCTAGGGAATGTGACATGAGGGCAAACCAGTGGGAGGCATTTGGGAAAATCCTAAAACAAGCAAATAGGATATTTTCAGCTGTGGATGTGACCCTGGAACTTGCATTGATAGAAAGGAAAACAATGGCAGGGGGAAAAATTGTGAAGAACCTGGGATTTTGACAATTTTATTCAGGTATGAAATTAAGCATCTTTAGAGCTGACCTCCTCATGGAACTCTTGTTTTGTAACACAAATTTATTGAATTTTAAAGCCACTTTGAATTAAGTTTTTAAAATTCTTATTACTCCTTGTTACTAAAAGCATACTAACTGCTTCTAAAGCTATCAGAAATATCACTTGAAACAAGCAATAGTAATCATAAAAAATAATCCATAATCAGTGACCTCATCATTTTTAGAACATGCTCAGAGAGTCAAGAAAACTATATTTATTTAGTCAACAATACTTTCATAACACAAGCTTATAATGTCATATTATTCTCACTACGTTTCACAGACGAGTGAGACTGGTTCTTCGGGAATAAGAGATTTGTTTACAGGCACACAGATTTGAATGGCAGACTGGAATTCAAGCCAGGGCTTGTGCTCTGAATCTAGGGATGCTGGTTATTATATGTACAAATTCTGTTCAGTAGTAAAGCCACCAGTGTGCTCTGTGGTTAAGACATTCTTCTATCTAAATGTATTACCTAAGAAATTGGCACCAACACAATATTCTCTAGGGAGGTAGAACTCATTTTCATCTGTAGATGGAGAGATTTTTCTTTAATTGTTCTGTATATACAGCAAAGAACCTAGGGAAACTACTAACTGTTCTTGAGGGACACACTAGTAGAAGAACAGCTGGAAGACAGTGTGACTCCACAGGCAGAACAGCAGGCTAGAGATCAAGGGACCAGAATTTCTGATCCCATTTCCCATTCCTAAGGAGGAGTGACCTTGAACAGATCCCTGTGTCTGGAAGGCCTCTGCCCTGGCAGAAATCAACATGGAGATTGGAGGCTAGGTTTGATGTACATGTAATATTTCTAGTCTATATACTAAGGTTGTTTCCATGGAAACTTAAATGTATTTGCTGATAGCAGATGTTTGTGGTATCATATCCCAGTGCAAATGACATCTAATCCTCTTTGTGATATCAGGAAGAGGCATTCTCAAGGGCTACTGAGAAACTCTCAAAATTATAAAGCAATGTTTATCTTAATTTGCTTTAAAATATAGGATTATGGAGCTGAGAATTAATACATTGGTATATATTAGCAACCCCTGATCAGCCTCTCTAATTTCTCATTAAAATGTTAAATAAATAAATAAATAAATAGAATAGGGTCAAAACATCGACAGTAAAGAAAGCAGAAATATTGTTCAATAATATAATTGACTCTAAAAAGAATTTCCAAGAACCAAAATGTAGAGAAGATGTCAATGCAGAGCAATGAGGTAATGAGAGAGAGCTTGTTTTCCTATGCTTCTACAATATTCATTTGATACAAGGATATAGATTCTTTGTCAACGAGAGATGAAAAAGGCCTCTACCTCCCATAAAAGGCTACTTCCAAGGTGTTTTGTGTTGTTTGTGGCAGAATACTGTGGTTGTATAAAATCCAGACTTTTAATATGATAAATTCTCATTGGAAAAATATTGACAAGTGTCACAGAAGTGGCTTCTTTTCCATCTATCATGCTTTCTGGTTTGCTCCCCAAGAGAGTCTGTTAGCTTTGTTCTTTTCTATGTTCTATGTCATAATGACCTATTGAAGCACTCGCTTTAGCCATCCAGATTGCCACAGCATAGCATTGTGTCATGCTGAGATGTCACTAAGCATCAGTCTCCAAGCCTGGAAAAATGATTAAAGTGACTGCCTTCCTAAGGGAATACTTACATCACTATCCCTGAAAAATAATGAGAGGCCACCATAATTGACATTATTACATGTTGTTACTATCCCTAAGGCTTTTTAAAGTAATCATAGACAGTGTAGACGATGCCCTGATAATAATGTAGCCTCAAATACAGATAGCTATTCCCTTTTATGTTGCAATTGCACTAACCTCAAGCTGTAGATTAATGAAGGTAGAACAAGTCAATTCAGAGCTGGTTAAAGACCCAGGCAAGTACAACAGTCACCTCAAAGGAAGACAATAGAAATTTAAAAATCAAAGCTACCAATGAATATTTATGGAATCCATGTGGGGAGTTAACATAAAAGATTCAGGTCTCCTAAGGTCAGGGATGCTCTTTTTTTTTTTTTTTTTTTTTCTTCAGGGATCCTCTTAATGCATTACAACCAACTATGTGTACAAATATCTGTCTGTGCTCATTTGTGTCACCTCCATGAATCCTTCTCTGACCCAGTAGTCTTGTCCCAGAATCCATAAAACAGTGGCAGGTAAATTCATCAGGTTGCAAGTAAGATAAAATCTCAGATGCTTCACAATCCTTAACAGTTATGGCAGTGAGGATATATGATGCTGAGGAGATACGGCTTTTTGAAGAGGAAAGACAAGGGTTCCATGACAATGTTAGGGGATAAGAGAAAATTCTTTGGCATTTGGCACTCAGCTAAATGGTGGGCAAGGGTGGAGGGGATTGGAAGTAAGGGCCCCTTACTCTCATACCTGTTTATGAACTTTAGAAGCTGAACAGCAAGAGGTAGGATAGAAACAAGCTGCCAGAATGGTGCCTTGTGCTGCTCACTCTCTTCTGTGCAGGCAGAGAAAGGGCTGTTAGTAAGACAGTGGGTTTGCAAACAGCATGGCTAGAGCCAAAACAGTCTAATTGTAGATGCTGGGAAAAGGAGTCCTCTAATCTGAAATAAATGAGGTCAGCAGTGAAGACCTTGTTATTCAACACAAAGCTTTGTATAGACTAAAAACATTAGAAGTTTGATGACTGAGTGAGTGAATGGTTTCTGGAACTAAAAGTAAATGTGCATTGCGTATGCAGATTCACTCTCTCTTTCCATACCGGGCCATCCATGCCCCATGTTTCCCATACCTTCTACCCTGACCTCAGCTGCTTTCAGGAAAAAAATGATTAGGGATAGGGCAGTGGATGTCCTGTCCCCAGGGAGGGCCAATGGCCAAATACTATCATTCAGGTATGCTGGGTAACTTCAGGGAGGGCAAGGACTCCATCTTTTATAGCTCTGTTGGATAGAGGCACTCTAGCCACCATCTTAACAGTGGGAGGAGGAGGTGCCCAATTTCAACAATGTGTTTTGAACAAACTTTGCAGTGAAAAAGAGAAATAAAAATAATCTCATAGGTAGAGCTCTTTACTAGCAGGAGTTGATTCTCACCTTAATGTATCCAAGGAGTTGATGTGTTCTGGGCTTGTACTTCCCTGTACTAAAAGTGTCAGAGGAGATAAAAGTAGAGAAATATTAGTATAACAAATTCCCCTGCCATTGCCACCAGTGGATAGGTAAACATTTAGCACAAGTACTTCTACTCTCAGAATTTCGAAGCTTTCACTATGTAAATGATATCCTGTTGACTGCTAAGTCAGAAGTGGGAGTCTCAACAGCTGTGACAACAGTGTTACCAAACATTTGCCAAAAGGGAAGGATTATAAATTCCAACAAAAAACAGGGGCAAGTAGCTGAAAAAAGTTTCTTGGAGCCATGTAGGCAGATGCACAACACTCAGTACCTCCTGTGGTCAACACTGTTATCTCTTCAGCTACACAACCACTAAAAAGTATCCAGCATCTTATTGAACTCTTGGTGTGGGAGACATCATGTGCCTCACTTGAACATTCTACTTGATCCTTTATATCAGCTAACATTCAAACCAGCATCCATCCTTTCGGTAAGACACACACCAAGGAGCTGCAATAGAAGCTGTCAAGTATACTGTGACATGCTCTCTACCTTTGGATCCCAACTACCAGTCTCTGAAACTTGGTGACATGGCTGATTGGAGCCTCTGGCAAAGGGAGGCTGTCTTCACCTAAAAGTGTCACTTGGGGTTTTGAATTTGTTGCTTTCCAGACACAGCTATCAATTCAACCCATTTTCAAAAGCAGCTCTTAGCTTGTTAACTGGATTCAAGTTGAATTTGTATACCTGATACATGGAAGTCTGTGACTCTCTGACCTAATATTCCATTTTGAGGGGAGTCAGCTTGGATTAAATGACTAAAAAGACTCAATTGTCAGTTGGAAATAGTAAATAAGAACACAGCCAGCCTGACCCTAGCAGCACTTCAGCTTTGCAGTTTTAAAAAAGGAGCACATAATAACTCATATGTAGTTAGTAAAAGTGCAAATTGCTTCAGTCTTAGGATGTTAATCTGGCAATAATTAATTTAAAACAAGGATGAAAAAGTATATTTCCATTCAGAGTGTATATTAAAATGCAGCAACTTAATGGCAGTAATGATTTAAATATTTGTCAAGTAAAAAAAAAAAAAAGAGTAGCTCTCACTCTAGGGCGAACTTTGTTCCCCATTCCACCCACTTAAGCAAAAAACACCAGCTCATTGGGGCTCTCAGTTCAGGTTCCTCTAAATGCCTGAACTGTTTCACTGTATTTCAGCTAAGCCAAAACCCAATGATGTCTACTAGCTGATGCAGTTCTGCCTAATGCAAGCTATTCAGAACTGAAAATAGATGTGCTTGTTCTGCTCAGTGGGAATAACTCAAGACTTTTCTCCAAACACAGTCCTATAGTCACATCAGTGAATCTTTTGATATTTTATTGACTCTTGAACTATTGACAGTGGCTTAGCTATTTGGTGCCCTACTTGGAATACTACTGACTGGCAGAATAAAGCAATACTTTTGGGTCCAGGAATGATTGAGACAAATCATGGCTACTGATTGAACTCTCTGGACCACTCATGTACATGCCCACAGTAAGGCTGTGTTTCCTGATGAGACCATCAGAATGAAGTTGCTGACTGAACCACACAACTCGGATTGTCACTGTTGCTGTCTAGATCTAACATTATACCAGACATGGAAATGTAAGCAACATAGTATACTGGACACAAAGAAAAGAACTGTTTCTGCTGCAGTGGATACCACTGCATTGCCAAACTTGCAACTCCAGCCCAAATTTGACCCATATCACTATGAGGGGGGATTTAGCATAATCCATTTTCCTGGCCCCTGCTAGTAGAATGACTACATCAGACCTCTGGCCAATTCCTGGGCTATTGGTGGTGGTCACCACTGATCAAGATGGCTTGACTAAATGTTAGACAGCCTTCTTTCTGCCTTCCCTGACCTCCTTCTTACCCTGGCCCTTACTGAATCCAGATGGCCTAATTATAGAAGTCCCTCCCCTCCCTTTGCTTACAGTATTGACTTTAGAAATGTGTTATTGTAAATTCTTTCTCTGCCTCTTTGAGATGTAAAAAAATTTTTAAAGCCTCTTTCTGTGTAAGACTCTTTCTCAAGGACCTAGGAGCCATTCCCTTGAAATATAACCAATCAAGGAATATAGCTCCCTATCTCCTATCTCTTTGTGAAGGTAAGAAGCTAACTTCAGTGAACACTGTACTCCAAGTTGTAAAACTGCTTTCTGTTATTAAGACAAAGTTTGCTTTTCCTTTGGGTAAGGCCAATTAGCAAACACAAATGGCCTAGGACACCCTGACCCTATTCTCCTTCCCTTTGTTTCTGTAGAGTTGAATTTAGACTGTGTTTTGATATCTCCTTGCTATTGCTGTAGCCTTGAGTTAAGTGTTTCTTACATGTTTAACTTTGTCCATTGAAATTTTTTGCTTTGATAGCACTGTTGACACTTTTCAGATTAAGATGTGGCATACTCTGGTTTGATTAACTCAATATAGCCACACTCTTTTGGTGATTGAAACTAAGCTGAACCTTTTGTTTGGCTTTCCAGACCTTTTGCACTCTGACAATGGTGAGGAAAAGGCACTCAAAATGACTAAGAGACAAGCTATTCAATGAACCTTCCCTGATTCTTATCATCCACAGACATCTCATATCATTTAGCACTGGAATGACTACCTCAAAAATTTTCTCAAAATATTTTCCACTATACCTCATTCACTTCCTTCTGATTCTTTCCCCTTAGTAAAGCAGTTTGGCCACTAAATATGGCTGCTTCCAGCAGAAAAGGATCATCTCCTCTAGACCACTTCCTAGATAATGATCAATATAAAAAAGGGTAGGTTTTATATAGCCTAACTTTAAAAATTCAGAATTCTGCACTATTTCTGGGCATGCTGCTTCTTTTTTTCCCCTAATAGCAACCCTGAACTAGTCTGGTTGGAGTACTCTATGTGGAAGGACAGCCAAAGAAGGGCTCAACAGTTCAAACTTAAGGCTGGTTCTGCCACCTGGATTCTGTTGTTAGACTGACAAGATCTTGTATCATAAAGATAATGATCCCTTGGTTGAGTACATTACTTGCTAAATCCCCCTACAGTGGTTCATGGGAGCCAAAGAGGGGATATAATGAGTCTCTGCATCTTATTAAAATACCCTTGTCCCACTTCTATCTGACCCCTCTGAATGAAAGGATTGGGTGAAAGCAGGGATTATTGGGGGGGAAAAAAGGAAAGTTACAGCTAATATAATGAGACATACCCATAATTTTGTGGTGGAGTGAGAGCAACATCCCTGTCACATGGGGAGAGGACACCTTAGATCTTGGAAGATAAAGGGAAGTGAGGAACATTAATGATCTTTAGAATAGCTTCTGGAGCCTTCCTCATGAAGGAAAACACCCCAGTGTGGCTCTTGCAAACTATTACAAGCCCATTAATTTTAATGACTGCTGGGTCTACCCTCACCTACCAGAATTAATTCTGACTAATATTTGACTATGATAAGATTTGGTCCTTTTTAAAAATTTGTTTTTTAATTGAAGTATAGTTGATATACAATGTTGTGTTAATTTCTGCCGTACAGCAACGTGATTCAGTTATACATATATTGATAGTCTTTTTTAATATTCTTTTCCATCATGGTTTATCATAAGATATTGAATATGGTTCTCTGTACTATACAGTAAGAACTTGTTGTGTGTCCATTCTATATATAATAGCTTACATCTGCTAACCCCAACCTCCCACTCCACCCTTCCCCAACTCCCTCCCCCTTGGCAACCACAAGCCTGTTCTCTATGTCTGTGAGTCTGTTTTTATTTCGTAGATAGGTTCACTTGTGTCATATTTTGTGTCCATATATAAGTGACATCGTATGGTATTCGTCTTTCTGACTTAACTTCACTTAGTATGATAATCTCTAGTTGCATCCATGTTGCTGCAAATGGCATTATTTCCTTCTTTTTTATGGCTGAGTAGTATAAAAAAGTAGTAGCAGTGTGGTCCTTTTAATCATACCAAGAAGTATATTAGTAACTACAAGGCATAGCACCAGCTCCTGTACCTTTCACACCCAAAACTTGTTAACAACTGTAGCAGTCTTTTAGTGGGATGGACAAATGTCATCTAACAGGTGGTGTAGAAAAACAGGATAGGTTGGACTGATTGCTGTCAGTTATTCAAAATGAACTAGGACCCCAAGACGTACTAATTCTCCAGGAGGTCATATTGGTGACACAGTCCACTAGTGGACTCTGAATAGTATGAATAAGGGTTTCTTTACAGGAGCACCATGTGCACCTGGGACTTTACTTCTTATGTAGAATTACAAATATTAACTTAATTTTCTTCTGAAAATAATTTGATTTCTACCTTAACTGTGGTAATAAGAGACCTTCAGGTGTTTAAGAAAATACCACTAGTAGATCATGTAATCCTCAGATAACTGGAGAGGGCTTCCCAAAATGAAGAAGTTCTTGGTTACTCAGGGGGGCTTTCTGGAGGGATAATTTACTTAATATTTATGTGCACTCTGTGGGCAGTTATCCCTAAAATGGGAGCCATCTAATTAGAAAACGTGATATTATATTGGTACCTGACTTTAGCTGAAGTAATCAATGGCATTACCTAGGCTGTAGAAGGCCTTCAGGCTAGCTTTAGCTCACTGGTCAGAGTTGTTCTGTAAAATAGAATTGACCTATGCTTTCTTTATTTGGGTGAAAGTAGAAGCTGTAAAACTGCTAACATCCCCTGCTATACAAGAATTAATGCCTCAGGACAAAAATGAAGGTCAGAGCAGAGTTTTAAAGAGAAAAGTAATGTGGCTTTCTAAAGCACATACTAATTTTTATGGTGATGGAGGATTAGTTCAGCTCACCAGGTCCAGGAGTTGGGGTAGGAGATCTTAAGGGGTAGAGTTGAGGTCATTGCTACAAGTTAGCCACATCTTGATGCTTGGATTCCTGTTGGTAATAGTCTTAATTAAGTGCTATGTGAGACAAGGTAAGTGGACTTTTCCTCAGCTTCTGTCAGTCAGTTTAATTAAGTGGCTGAAGGAGTGCTGTACTAATGGGAAAATTCACCTGAAGTTCAAGATGGTGTAGAAAAAATAGGTGGAAATTATTGTGAGACAGTTGGCCATGGGTCTCTTGAATTTCTGCATATCTTGCAAACAGAGGCATAGATTTTCATCTTTTCCAGACTATATTTTCAAGGATATTTGTATAGAAAACAACCAGAGAGAGTGTATTCTTCTGGAACAAAGATCTGGGATGCTTCCTGTTGAGTATTATAAAGACAATGTTCTTTCTAGGGCAAGGACAAAAATCCTCATTGCCCATTATAAAATAATTGGGTTTTCTAAGCTCAGGATTTTTCTTCTGTTATGCATACCACTGAATATATTGGCATCATTTCGCTTTTGTCTTATCACCCTATAGAAGTACAGGGACTTGAGGTACTGGATATTATTAATGCTATGAGAAATAAACTGTTTTTTATCTTTGACCTAGAACTCTCATGTCTTCTGTTTGCATAATTAAAGTAGTAATGGGCTAACTTACCAATTTGCTAGAAGTGTATTGTAAAATCACACACACTTCATAGTTCTTGATAAATATGATATAAAAATAATGAAAGTAGCTTTAGCTAAAATAACAAAGAAAAAAAGAGAAGAGTCAAATTAAAAAATAATAAATGAAGAAAGAAACATTACAGCTGATACCACAGAAATAAAAAAGGTCATAAGAAACTACTGTAAATCATAAATGATCAATAAATTAAACTAGAAGGAATAAATTCCTAGAAATATTCAACCAACTAAGAGTGAATCATAAAGAAATAGAATATCTGAAGCAACTGACAAAGGGTTAATCTCCAAAATTTACAAGCAGCTCATGCAGCTCAATATAAAAAAAAAAAAAAAACCCAATCCAAAAATGGACAGAAGACCTAAATAAACATTTCTCCAAAGAAGATATACAGATTGCCAACAAACACATGAAAAGATGCTCAGCATCACTACACATAGAAAATAAGGAAGTGAAATCTTCATCTTTCCTTTTGAAGGCAGGCAAAAAAACAATAATTTCACTTTTTCTTAGCACAACTAAAGCAAAGAAAGTTTCTACCTTTCATTAAGAAGCTGACCATGAAAAAATTTCCTCATCCAACCATAATTGGGGTCAAAACTTACTTTCATAAAATAGTGGGTAATAGAAGTTGATAGCACAATTGTCAAGCAAGTTAATCTATTGCCCTAAAATAATCTTGGCTTACTCTCCTGGGCTTTGCTAAATTTCCTTAACCCCAGAATATTCTAACTGTCCCATATGTCTGTGACTGTTGATTTTCACAAGGACTGTGAAACAATATGTGTGGTTGGCTGAATTCTAATTCAGTACTACTATTAAGAAAACAGTTGAAATAATACACAATTGAATAATAATCTAAGATTATATTGGTAAGGCCAGTTTTGCAGAGGACAGCATCTGTGTGATTCACCCACCGAATCATACATGCTTATGTTGCCTATTGGTGCCTTCCCCATCTTGTATGATTCAAGTCAAATACAGTCACTTGTCAGGAGAGAATGTAAGGTACTTTACAAACTGAGACAAGCCGTAAAAGGTAAAAACCAGAGACTAACATATTATCTGTAAAAAAAAAAAATGGCCTAAACTTTAGTGAAACTTCAAGGAAATTAAGAGGACATTACATGAAAATTATGGGTTTATAAGGTGTAAGGTCTTTGGCATGTCATATAAATTTTCTTTATCTGAGTTTCCTCAAGTACAAATTATGGATAATTTTCCCACCATGCACATAGTATTTCAAAAAATGACATGTTCTACATGCCTATCACAGTGCTTGGAACATAATAGGTATCCAGTAATTTACACCGACAATTGTTGTTGTTATTGTTACCATTCTTTTTGTTCATAATACTTTTGATAGAATTTACTAAGTCCTATTGTCTTATAATGCAACTCTTCCATCAAAAGAGGTTGCATTCTCCCATGCAGTGGGATGGGTGCTGTATTTTCCAAGAAAGAAAATGTCAACCACAGAAATAAAACCTCTGGCCTAAACAGGATAGACACTTATTCAAAACATTTGCTCTTCAGATATATAATACTTGAAATCAGATAATTCAACCATCTCGGATTTCTTAGACATCTTTTATAATTATAAAAACAATTATAACAACAATTTCTCTTCATTTCTTCTCTCTCAGTTTTACATCCTATTACTACTCTGTTTATTCTCCTCTTAGAAAAATTTGCCATCTCTATACAAATCTTTCTGTTGATCACTATAGAACTACTACATCTTCAAAATTTCCATGTAACACTGCTGATTGTTACCTGGTTGAATCTTGGCTCCCCCTACATAGACCACTGTTTCCCCATAGACCATGCCAATGTAGCAGAGCATCTGATCTGCAGATATAAGAAGGGACTTTAGGATTCATTTCCAATTTCCCTCCAAACCAGTGCCATCTTAATTAACATTCCCCCTTTTACATCAATGTCATTAAGTTATACAACAGTTCATCTCCTTCATTTCTGCTCTACTGAACTCCTGGTCTCTCTCCCCATCCCAACTCCATTTATTAATGACTGCACTGTTGTTTAATTTCCCTCTCCATTTCTCTTAGTGATTTCTATAACCATGTACATAGCCTACGCAGCTCTCAAGTAGAATCAAGGTATATATCCTTCAAAAGAATGATCACTCTTATTCCATCTCATGCCCTAACCAACCTGGACTTTGTTAGCCTCCAGAACTAATCCATTTTAAAAAATTATAAGTAGAAACAATCTCATGCTCTTTCTCCAATTTACAATCCTTACATCTTTCTCCCTCATTCTAACAAAAGCTGTAATTCAGCCTCATGAATTCTTTCTCTAAACTTTTTGTCCCTCAATTTTCTCTGAAAATTTCATCCTCTGTTTTCAATTCCTTCTACATGTATTAAGTCACATAATCCTCACTTAAACTATTACTGAAACATTATCCTCAAGAATCTCCCCCCTTGGCTTTTCTATTTCAACAAGAACACACAACAGCAATCCTGGATCAATCCAACTGTTATGTACTGAATGTTTGTGTCCCCCCAAAATTCACGTGTTGAAATCCTGACGTCCAATGTGATTGTATTAGGAGATGGATCCTTTATGAGGTGACTAGGTCATGAGGGTAGAGCTTCCATGATTGAGATTAGTGCCCTTTTAAAAGAAATTAGACCTCAAAGGGCTCTGTTGCCCCTTTTGCCTTGTGAGGACACAGGGAGAGGACAGCCGTGTATGAACTTGGAATCAGGCCTTCATCTGACACCAAATCTGCTGACACCTTGATGTAGGACTTCCTGGCCTCCAGAATTGTAAGAAATAAATTTCTAATATTTGTAAGTGACCCAGTATATGGTATTCTATTATAGGAACCCAAATGAACTAAGGCACCAACCATTCTGATAAGTGGAAAACCTACAAAACAGATAATAACAAAAGAAAAGGATCCA
The DNA here is from genome assembly GCF_964341445.2 of Mesoplodon mirus. Lineage (NCBI taxonomy): Eukaryota > Metazoa > Chordata > Mammalia > Artiodactyla > Ziphiidae > Mesoplodon > Mesoplodon mirus. Next base: position 28,658,621 of record NC_138976.1, on the reverse strand, counting down.
GAGCATGATAGAAACTGTAATAAATGCTTTAGGATTTTCACCTAAATATAAATGGAAAAGATTTTATCTCACAAAATAATACTTAGAGGAGTAGGAATAGAAGGGGGTAACACTTTTGTTTCTGAACAGAGAACATAACACTATCTATCCTGCTTTTCACATTAAAACTACTAGGTTCAACATAGTGTAACAGGAATAATAACTTTATAGAATAAATCACTAATATCAAGAGACAAATCTAGTTTCCTTAAGAAATCCTAAGAATTGATTTTAGGAATCATATGGATTATGTTGAAATAAGTTTTTAAAATCACTCCTTTAGATGAAATGTTGGTTATAGTTAGTAAATAAACTATTTTTAACACCAAAACACCATTTTATAAGGCATGTTATAGTCAACATTTCTAGATAATAACCAAGAGAATAATTAGTTTAAATATAGGTATCTCAGCTCTTAGATAATTGTGATAGTTGTATATCGTTAGCTGCTCTCTGTTTTTAAACAAATCATGTGTAAGAGGACATGTGCCTGCTTTACATAGCTTTTAACTGTGTAAATTACTAGATGCTAAAATTAAACCATCTTCAAAAGTTGATTGATGTCTGAAGAATATACACTCTTTAAAGCAGTGTACATGAATTTCAAATGCAGGTAATTCTATGTTCTAATATGAAAACAATTAGTGCCATAAGTTTTAAAGAAGTAAAAAAAAATAAAAAATAGAAGTATGTTCTCATATTCTTGTACTCTTTAAGACAGACAAAATCAGCAGTGTGACTGCATGGATAAAAATCTGCTGAACCAATTAATAGAGAACTGGGGAGGTAATTTCACAGCAAAATTTCCAAAGGAAAGGAGAAGAGGGCCTTCTGTATCTAAATCAGGACTGCTCTTGCAACAGTATTAGAAAATATCACTCTTTAAGAAAGATAGAAATACCATTTTATAACTGATGGAGGAGGTTGAAGAGAATCTTTTTGATGAAAGTCTCAAAGTACAGTCTATTTCTACCCAGATCAAAAAGGAAACAGGAACAAAGAAAAGAAAAATCAACCTTGTAATAGGTTATAAATGGAGTGAAAGGATGATTTTTTTCCATCTCTCACCTTTGAAGGTGATGTGATGCGACATTTTGAAGAATAATTACCAAATCTTTGTGAAATATGGTATTATCTATATGAAATATGGAGACAGAATGTAAGTTGGGTTGTATCATTGAGCTTATAAAGAATCACATTTATAATATTCATAAGTAGCTGGACACTATATAGTTAGTGGGTCTTTTAGAGCTCTAAAGTCAGAGTGAAGAATGTGACAGTTTGTTCCCTTGTGGAATATAAACATCATGGCAATTGGCTATTTCATTTACACGTGGTTTAAGCACCATCCTTCCTCGAGACAAAACACAAAAACAAAAACAAAAAAAGACTGTGGTCCCTGGGATCATTTCTGACTCTTTAATACTCCAAGAATGAGATCAGTGACTTATTCCAGCATGTATTCTTACTGTCCCAAAGAGGCTTTATAAAATTTAATTTAGTATAAACAAAATTTTAGATTAACTAAAATGTATTCTTAGGAGGCAGCATCATGTAGTGGAAAGGGCACTGTATCTGAAGAGGAAAAATGTGAATTTGAGTTACAAATGTTCATTCATTAACTACATTGTATCTTTATTTATAAAACATGATGTCTGTTCTGGAAACATCACAGAATTATTATGGTTATTAAATGGAATGATATGTTTAAATTTTCATAAACTAGAAAGCATTATAGGAATATAATATATGATTATTATTAGCTGCTAAATTAATAGAGGTAAAATGAAAGGAATTAATATTTGCTTATTACCAAATGTGGTATTAAGCAGTTAGCATATATTATCTCATGGGCTTCTGTTAATCTTTATTTTAGAAATGAGAAAGATGGTATTAAGAGAGGTCATGTAACTCGTTCACCATAACGTATCTAGTAGATGGAAGAATCAGGTCTTCTGACTGAAAACTCATTCTCTTTATACCTACCTTAACACTATGTCCTAAGAATTGGAGTTGTGAGGACTCACAGAAAATGCTCTCTATTTTAACCCATCAATTAATGTGTTTAAGTCTGATAGGTTGTATAATATATTAGACACATTTCAAATATTACTTTAGATACTTTTTGACTCCATCTCTTACTCAAGTCCATATATGTCAGTCTGTTCCATGTAGGTTTCAAATACCTTAATACTATCACAAACAGAAATACCTCACTTTGTGAACCTACTTGGAATGCATGCACGTGCAGTCTAGAGGTAAGAAAGCCAATGCCCAGGGGGCTACCCATGACTAATGGGACATAATTATAAAGGGATAAATATTTGTCCTTTTCAACTTATGGGGAAATAGTTCTGAGACACATTTTCTAAGGCTCCTCAGGAGTTACACCCTAGTGAGGGAGGATGTCTTGATTCCCAGTCAGCTGTTGCTGGCAGAAGTAGGAGTGGAGCCATCTAAAAATTGTCTCTCTTGCTAAGCTGCTCTTTTTCTGGTCCTTTAGCTAAAGAGAGCATGTTTTATTAGAGCTTTTTTTTTTTGCATTGGTGTTTATGGGTTTCCTGTTTGGTTTCTCCAGAGGCAAAAAATAAACCCCCAAAATCCAAAGACAAAAACAGAAAAACAAACTCACCATGTTTTTCTGTCCTCAAGTCCTGATGTCCCTAGCTGTTCTGCCACCTTCTCTCTATATATCAAAGTCTTCTTACATATATTTTATGTAAAATGTTCACGGTTTTTAGATATAATTAGCAGGAGAAATAGGGGAAAGTATTTCTCCTCCATCTTTCTGGAAGCAGAATTTCCTGGGGAGCTTTAAATAGTATTTATACTCACAACTCACTCTAGACCATTTAGTCAGATTCTGGAGATAATCATGTGTATTTATTTAAAAACTCATACATATGCTCAATTAATTAAGGGATTATTTTGAAGCTTTCATTACTTCTACCCTCAAGGCCTGAGTACCTTATTCAGAAGATCTAACTCACACCTTGTAAATGCCAGGAGCTGGGCCCCTGAATCTGATGCACTCTTTGGCTTGAGAATCTCTATACACAAACACTCTTTTCTAAAGGCTCCGTGTCATGAAAAATTACTATTCATGGAAGTCTTGTGGTATGAATCCCTCAATTTTACAACCTATTATCAGAAAAATCTTACATTTTCACTATCCTTCCTCTTACCATGTAAAATGAGTTACTTTGTAATTTTGTTGCACATGAACTATTGAAAAGTGTGTGTTTATGTGTGTGAAAGATAGAGAGAGAGAGAGAGAGACACTTAACTGCATTTACTGTCAGGGAAACTTACCAATATACATACTGGTTTATAAACTGTTAGAGGGGGCTTCCCTGGTGGCGCAGTGGTTGAGAGTCCGCCTGCCGATGGAGGGCACACGAGTTCGTGCACCAGTCCGGGAAGATTCCACATGCCGCGGAGCGGCTGGGCCCGTGAGCCATGGCCGCTGAGCCTGCGCGTCCGGAGCCTGTGCTCCGCAGCAGGAGAGGCCACAACAGTGAGAGGCCTGCGTACAGCAAAAAAAAATAAAAATAAAAAATAAAAAATAAAAAAAATAAAAAAATAAACTGTTAGAAACCCATACATACATTGAAAAAAAATGTGACTTGTTCATATAAAAGAAATATAATTACAGACCTTATGAGATTCACCTTCCACTTATAAGAAGCACAGTACTATCATCTGCATCATTAATGTATGTCAGATTAATTTTTTTCTTAAATTCTATTTATCAGCAATAAATTTTATTTATATATTCTCTGTTACCCATGCATCAATAGTACAGTCAGCTACTTTCCGTTTTAAAAGAAATCAAGAGGAATTTTTTGCCTTAGTGCATTAGTATGATAATATTATATCTTACATTTATTTTTTAACATATTATTTTAGGATGAAAGATATACAGTAAATAAATTTAAAACATTAATGGCTGTTTGCAAACGTGTTTGTATATACGTGCATGCATTTACCTAAATGCCCTTAATAAAAATAAATCTTAGTAATTGCTAGTTGAAAGACTTTTTTCATTGTTACAGCAGAATATAAATTTTTGAAAGAGAGACACCCCCCCTTCTCTTTTGGTGGATACTCTAAAAGGAAAGAAAGAATAATAGAGCCACAAAAGTAAAAACTAACCAGGTTGAGAAAAAATAAGGATGGCTCAAGATCTTCTATGCCAATGGTAATTAAAAAAAAAAAAGAAAAATGTGGAAATATAAACGCCCAAATTCATCAGCTGGAGGAAATAGAGTAGACAGAAGTATATATGGAAATTAAGAATGATGGACAGAAGTAATTAAACTGTGCTAGCATTGTGTGGTGAGCTAAAAAATGGTCCCCCAAAGATAATTTTGTACATGAAAGATGTGGAATATTAAATCACTGAGGAAGAAAACATAAGGTCTGCTTCAGATTATTGTGTAGGAACAACTGGTAAACATTTTGTAGAGAAAGTATACCCTAACTTGAATAATAAACAAAATAATCTCCACAAATGAAAGATCAAAACAAAAATAAAGCCATAAAATCTCTAAAAGTAAATACAGGTAAAAAAAAAAAAAAAAAAACAGTCCTGGAAACATTTTTAAAGAATGAAATGAACATAAAATCACTAAGTCTTTGAGTGAAAACAAAAGATACTAAAAAGTACAATAGTATATATTTGGACGCATCTCTGACTCAAAGGGTATATGTTGCCTTCCAAAAGAAAAAGGAGACCAGTTATAAAAACTGAAAAATGTCTGAACCAAAACTCAGTGTAAGACTTCAGGTCAACAGACACTAATACGTGAGAGGAGGAAAATATAACAAATTTTAAGATGGCAACAATTGTGAAGTACAGTTGTATTAAATAAGTTCAGTAGCTACTTACATGTAGTACATTGATAGGGATTTATTTTATTATCATGCCCTAAAGCATAGATATTTTGCAAAACAAGCTGACTTTGCAAGTTTTATTAACCTGCCACATAGTTCCTTTGTGAGAGAATAAAAGAGAGTCTAGCAGTAGTCCCACAGAATCTCAAGTTTTGGAATACCCTTGTTAGTTCAACTTCCACCAGACATTTCCCTTAGTAGATATAATGATTAAAGAAATAGTTATTGAAAATTTTAATTGTTAATACTGTGATGTCATGCTCCATTCAAATCACAACTGCTAAGCTTAATCCATATTTTATGGCTAATTTGTTTTTCAGCATTTGATGAATCAGAAGTATAGACAAGATACACATGCACACATACACATAAAACATCACATAATTTTCTTAATTTATTTAATTGTTTGTCCTATCTCTTCAGCCATCTGACCATGTTAGGCTAGCTATGGTTGGTTGGCTGTTTGATGCATAATATTAAGTATTGCAGTATAAAATGTAAATGATATCAAGCATCAAAGAGTGGAGTTTTCAAATTAACTGCCAATTACTTGCTCTATAATTTTCATCTTCTCAGTATTCTCTGTCTTTGTCCTCTCCCCAGTTATTTCTCTTACAAATCATTTTACTTCTACCTTCAAAATGAAAGATGTATTCATTGGTAGTAATTTGTGATAATAGTGGCAATAGTGCCTAGGAAACTTTATACTATAGAGTTGAAATTTAACTAGATTAGTCAAAATACTTCAGAGATTATTTTACTTTAGTTTCTTATATATCTCTGATTCAGACAATTTCTTTAATATTTTGCAGTTTTCTCTGAATTATATACATCAATACATTAACTGTTAAGTGTGGTAAAATGATAATGTTAGAAAAATATATTTTTTGTTGTAAATGAGTTATTAGAAATTATATATTATATATAGATAGAGAGAGAGAGAGAGAGAGAGAGAGAGAGAGAGGAGATGAAGTCTTTGTGATTTGAAGAAAAAGCTTATGGGGCCATGTTAAAAGAGAAACTAAATACAATCTTTTAGACTTAAAATCACTGGCCAGAAATCAAACTGAAAATTGGTAATGGGATCTCTTGAGCTATTTCATGTAATATACACATTGACGAGCTCTGGCTCAGCAGTTAGGCAGCACTGGCTTGAATCTGAGCTCTTCCGTTTCCTTAGGTAAGTTATTTAACTACCCTTGGCCTCCTCTGTACAGTGGGGGAAGTTATAACCTCTATGGACATGAAATAAAAGTGCAACACATTTTTGATAATTTGAATATTTCTTCCACAAATTCTCAGGAAAAAAATAGACCATGTGCCTTAGATAATTACCCTATCTGGAGTTTCATTCTATTTTTAAATATCAGAAATGTTAGAAAAGTGCTTGAATTCACTATATATATTATTGGAGTAAATGTGTAGGAAAATATGAACACCTAAATCATTAAATGTATAGCGGTTTATAATCATTATGGACACTGATACTTGTGAGTGCTTTTAGTTTAATTTTTGGTTGGTTATTTTGCAAAGGTAGATGTGTATAATGAAGAAAGTTGATAACTAATGAGAACTTACCGTATAGCACAGGGAACTCTACTCAGGGCTCTGTGATGACCTAAATGGGAAGGAAATCCAAAAAAAGGGGATATATGTATACATATAGCTGATTCACTTTGCTGTACAGTAGAAACTAACACAACATTGTAAAGCAACTATACTCCAATAATAAAGAACAGATTTAACAATAAAATTATATTGGAAGTTCAGGACTTAATCTCTGAGAGGCATTAGAAGTTCACAAGGGCATGTTGATCTGGAATTGGAAAAAGTGTGTGACTGAAAGCAAAGAAATTCTGGGACAAGAATATAAAAGGAACTAATGGTGCATTAAGAGGTCTGCACTATGTCCAACAAAATCATAATTAAGTCAGGTCATTGCCATGCCTACTCACATCAAATTCTGCTGCACTTAGCAAGCTGGAAACGTTATCTTGTGTTGATAAGAGAATGGTTAGCAACACATCTGGCTACCTCGCATGATGCTTAGAGCTAACTCAGTATCCGTCTCATATTCTAAGAGAGTTTTCCTTAATATGGATTTCAAAATAATTGGCAAAAATTCTGTTTAAATCTTTTGGCAAGAGACTATACCAATAAAACATTACTTTCAGATAGTTATGGAAGGAGAGTAGAACTTAAGATTCAGCTAGCCTGAATTTTATCCCTGTATCTGCCATTTACTGTGTTTTTGATATTGAACATGAACCTTCCCTTATCGAAGACTGTTTTCTTAACTGAGCCTAGACTTCAGAGAAGGCATTCATAATGTTTTTTTACTTCCTATTATGTGTTTGCAAAAATAGTGGTGAATCTTTTTGAATTAGGGTTCTTATTTCATTATTTTATTCTTCATTGTCAGTAACAATTGCTTGATTAAATAAAGTGAATACTTTCATAGGATTCAATGCATTTTGATACAATAAGAAAGACTATTCTACCAATGTGTTTTATTAGCAGAATGCTGGAAAATATAGTTATTAGTTTGCCATTTCTATTGATCAAATTTTCCTATTATGCAGAGTGGTAGAATGTATTGCAATTATTTACTAATCATTAAAAATGTAAATTGCCTAAAATCTTGCCATTTACATTAGATTTATATGCACAATGTTTACTTAAAACATTTATTTGAAATGAATTAATTAATACTATGTATTAAATATAATGACACTTATTATTCCAAAATGGGTTAAATTGTACTACTGATAATGTTACTTATTGTCTGAAATTATTTTAAATCAGAATTTTCTCATCTAATCAATAATGAAAATTTATCTTTTTATACTTTTGTCCCTATTTTATCATCATTTGACAAATTGGTTTGCTCTAATAATAACAGAGTGTACAACTCCAGCTTAACTTTTATAAAGTAGTTAAGAAACAGTGAAGTTTTGGTAAATAGTTATGTTATCTTTAATCAGAGAAGTGCTGATTGTTTTATGAATAATATTGCAACATTCATGATAAAATAGGAGAATAGCTATCACCATATGTTAAATTAAAAGCTTTTGCTTATACCATAAAACACAGCATAGAATTCAACCAGTGCTTAATAATACTTTTAAATTTTATTCAGTTAAAGCTGTATCTTAATAACATATATATTAAACACTGAAACACTAGTAAAAAAACACAGTGTTTTTTCTTTGTTAATTTCATAATAACTTAGGGCATATTTTTGAGGGGCATCACATGGAAAAAATTCAGTCTCAAGCACTTTCTTTACTATGTTTAATAAGGAGAAATATTGTAGCAGAGAGAAGATAATCTATTATTCTGGAGAGAGCCTGGGTTCAAATCCCAGTTACCAGTTTTATTAATTTTGAAGAAACAGTTATTATAGAATTTTTTGAGGCTTATATAAGATAATGAATTCAAAATTGTCCTAAACCTGGATGGTATGCAATGCATGTTAGATGGGGCTCCTGTTTTGTCAGAATTTTAATTTAAGCCAAGAATTATCTCTTCTTCTGAGCTTCTGTTACTATTCCTCTTATAGTTTATATACATTTTATAAGACAGTATACTATTTAATATGACATTTAATAGAGTGAATTTATAAGTCTAATTGCCTGGACTTAAATCCTGGCTTTGCCATACAAGATGTAAAGAACTGAAACAAGTTATGTAATTTTTCAGTGTTCAAAATTTCCTCATGCATAACATGGGGAGCACATCTTCATCTTCCTAAAGGAGAGGTATGAGTTAAAATGAAATAGTGCCTGGTGAATAATAAGCACTCAAGCTGCCATCACTATTTGAGAATTGTTGTGAATCCTTCATAACTGGGTGCTAGTTCTAGTTTTGTGTGTGTGTGATCTTTAAAAAATAAAGAAATTAAGGGCCAGATAGTTATTTAATTTTGTTAGTGTAGAAATCCATTAAATCAGTTACCCATTTAATTACCCAGATAGCCGTTTATCCTTAAAGGATGAAATGTGTAATGGCCAATACATTTTGTGAGTATTCAATAATATTAAAACCACAGAGATAATTACTGTCTAATTAAAAGTGAGTTTAATCTATAAGAACAAAAAAAGTTAAATAATTTTTAGTGTAATTATTTGATGAAAAACAGTTCACAGTTTTGAATACTACAATTAATATTTGAGATCAAATATTATATACACATATAAACAAAGATTGAGATCATTTACATAACTCAGGTAATTTTAGCCTATGTCACCTAAATTAATAAATCCGTGATTACCCAGGCCAAAGAATATATTTGTCTTGGTAGGTGAAACCGTTAGTGAACACTTCAAATTTTCATTTACTAAACAGAGTGAACATATTTTTAATGAATTTGGTTCACTTTAGAGCGGAGTTTCTGTCATTTTTATTATTTAGGAATAATTTAACATTCAAAGTTCTAAACTATTGGAAACTATTCAAATACAGAAACACTTATAAAATATTCCATTCAAATTTGCCATTGATCTGACCTGAGCTAGCAATGTAATTAAGATGGTAGAATGGTATTGTTTTTCCCTTCTATGAGTAAGAAGATGAAAGTTATAATCTATTAGTAATTTTAGCTAATAATTCAGAGGTTAGAGCTACACTCTAACAGCTACACTGTTTCATTCTTTCACACCTGTTGTGTCTTTTTGAAGACTTTGAAGACTCTGATCCACATGGGTTAGGTGTAAAAAAATCACATTTAGGAAAGTGTACTCCCATACTCTCCAAATCATTAGTAAGATATGATGGAGATGACAGAAAAATATCTTGAATGAAAATAGTCTTTTATAAACAATCAGCAAATATTTAATAGCCTGCTAATACAAGTAATTAGCTTTGAAATAATCCATAACTTAACATCAAATAAACTGAAAATAATTTTATCATTCAATAGGGCAATTGTTATGAACATGGATTACTGTGCTCTAATAACTGTCATACCTTCAGGAACTACTGGGTTGTGAAGGTATAGATTAGAAACTAATTACATACATTAACGTTTACCTAAAGTTGGATCATCTAGATTTCTTTTTCAGCTGGGAGAATAAAAATATCTCAAATATCTAGAAACAACTTAAGATGATTAGGTTATAGGATTTCTTTAAATTGCCCAGTGCAATTTTATTATTAAAATTGCATGTATGTAATATGACACATATAACACTTTTTTTGCACTAAGTCAATGAAGAAATGTAGAGAATAATTGAGTTAGACAATCAGGTACACTTGTCAATGTTTATAAAATGTTTTTTTTTTCTTTTTTGGCTGCGTTGGGTCTTCGTTGCTGTGCGCAGGCATTCTCTAGTTGTTGCGAGCGAGAGCTACTCTTCATTGTGGTGCCTGGGCTTCTCATTGTGGTGACTTCTCTTGTTGGGAAGCATGGGCTCTAGTCGCACGGACCCAGTAGTTGTGGCATGCGGGCTCAGTAGTTGTGGCTCGCGGGCTCTAGAGTGCAGGCTCGGTAGTTGTGGCTCACAGGCTTACTTGCTCCACAGCATGTGGGATCTTCCCAGACCAGGGATCAAACCCGTGTCCCCTGCATTGGTAGGAAGATTCTTAACCACTACATCACCAGGGAAGTGTCCCTATAACATGGTTTTTAAATGATTAAAAACTTGGACTCTAAAATGTATACTAAAAAACAAAACAAATCAAAACAGATGTACTTTAAAGTGATTGCATATAGTTTGTCTTGGCAACACCATTGTAATTGTGAAAAATTGAGAGCAGCCAAACTGTCCAGAAATAAGAAATTGGTTAAGTATGCTGTGACTTATCTACAAATGCAACATTATACAAATATTATATAATGATATTTTCAAGTAATATTTTACAATATAAATAATTTAAAACAATGTATCATGTTAAAAAGAACTGTAAAAAATAGTGTAAATATCCTGGAGAATATTCCTATCCTGGAGAATATTCCATGTGCACTTGAGAAGAATGTGTTCTTTTCCTTTTGGATGGAATGTCCTGTATGTATCTGTTAGATTAAACTGGTCTAATGTGTCACTTAAGGCCAATGATTTCTGATTGATTTTCCACCTGGAGGATCTATCCATTGATGTAATTGGGACTTTGAAGTCCCCTACTATTTCTGTATTACTGTCTATTTCTCCATTTAGGTCTGGTAATATTTGCTTTATATATTTAGGTGCTCCTATGTTGGGTACATATATACTTATAAATCTTATATCCTCTCATTGGGTTGACACCTTTCTCGTTAGCCAACCCCTTTCTTTGTCTCTTGTTACAGTCTTTATTTTAAAGGCAATTTTATCTGATATAAGTATAGCTGCTCCAGCTTTCTTTTAGTTTCTATTTGCATGGAATATCTTTTTCCATCCCTCCATTTTCAGCCTATGTGTGTTCTTAATGTCTGACATGAGTCTCTTATAGGCAGCACATAGATAGTTTTTTTAGCCATTCAGCCACTCTGTGTCTTTTGATTGGAGCATTTAGTCCATGTACATGTAAAGTAATTGTTGATAGTATGTACATATTGTTATTATGTTCATTGTTTTCTGGCTGCTTTTGTATTTCCTCTCTCTTCTTTTCTGGCTCTCTTCCCTTGTGGTTTGATAACTTTCTGTATGATATGCTTATATTCCTTTCTCTTAATCTTTTATGTATTTACTGTAGTTTTTGCTTTGTGGTTACCAAGAGGCTTACATTTAACAACTTATATCTATAACAGTCTATTTTAAGTTGATAACAACTTAAGTTTGATCATATTCCAAAGCTCAACGTTTTTATCCCCCCATGTTTTATGCTTTTAATGTCACATTTTACATATTTTGTATTGTGTATCCCTTAACTAATTATTTTAATCATAGTAATTTCTACTATTTTGTCTTTTAACCTCCATACTGGCTTTATAAGTGATTAATCCATTACCTTTACTATATATTTACCTTTCCAGTGAGATTTATTCTTTCATATGTTTTCTAGTCATTAATCTTTTTTAAGTGTACAGTTCTGTGGTACTAAGTACATTCACATTGTTCTGCACCATCAGTACCATCCATCTCCAGAACTTTTTCATCTTCTCAAACTGAAACTGTGTACACATTAAACACTCCCCATTCCTCCCTCCTCCCAGCCCCTGGCAATCATTCTACTTTCTGTCTCTAAATTGGACTATTGTAGATATCTCATCTAGGTGGAATCATATAATGTTTGTCCTTTTGTGACTGACTTATTTCACTTAGCATAATGTCTTCAAAGTCATTCATGTTGCAGCATATATGAGAATTTCCTTCTGTGGTAATATACTTTAAAAATATTTCAGTTAAGAAAAATGTGTAAGGTTCATTTATGATCTGAATAAATCAAGGTATATTGCCCCTTCCTTATCCCCTGCATGTCTGAAGTTAAATTGTTAGAAGTTGAGCTAATACTTGGAAGTTAAAGAGAGAGGGGAAATTTTGTCCTTATTATCAGCTATCACTTAAAGCCCTGTATTTCTTTTTCTGAAGAAAGTTAGGCAGGATGGAAGAATCACATATTTTTAGAGCGAATGAATTCCTGATATCCCCCATTTACAATATGACCCTGATGAGCACTCTTGACCCAAATACTATGGATGCAGAGATTATATTGTACCCATAATTGTATTCCCACTGCATGGCAATGTGTCTAGCACAAAGTGATTGTTCAAAATTTGCTGAATAAATGGAAACCTTTGATAATATTCTATAAATTTGGGAGGGGGCTATAAGAAGAGACAGTAAGCCAAAGATATATTTTATAAACTGGTGTAGGGAAAAATTTGCTATGCTTGAGATACTGCCTTTTTCAGAGAATGAGCGTAAAACTATGCCTTTAGCAAACCATAGTTTGGTCCATTTATTTTTTTTTCCTTCTCTGAAGTTCTCTGATATTGACAGTTTACATGCAAGTAAACTCTAGTAGGAAAGTAGATAATGAGATATTTATACTGAGCAGGATGAGAAATTGGATATGGTTGTTTAATTGATTTTTGTCATAAGATCAGGTTGGATAGCAGTAGACCAATTTTAAGTTTGTGTTTGTTTTTGTTTTTGTTTTTAGTTTAACGTTTTCCCATACTTGCCTCTGCCTGTGAGATGTTTCTTGAATTCTTTACCATCAGACTGGTCACAGAAAGATGTCCCATCAAAACAAAAGAATGCAATCTAGCCAATTATCTTAGCTTTCCTTTCTGCTAATAATTTAATAATTCTAAATAATTTAGAGTATAAACCATGTTAATGGAGTGTTATTTGTTTTATGTAAATGAAAGATGCATTTAAATTTGGAAATACTATTACATTATGTTGATTAAAATAAACTCTAAATATGTAACTATCTAGCAATAAAAATATAGTTTCAAATGGGCTTTTTTTCTTTTATTGGAATTTTCACAAAAAAAGACTTATCTCTCAAATATAATAAAAGTTACTACCAAAGACAACTAATTATTTTTTACTACAGATCTCTACCACAGTATTTACCAGAGTAAAACTACCTTATTCTACCATATTTTACAACTGCCTTTATTTAAGAGGCTGATATCTTTGTTAAAAGCATAAATGATAACAACAAAGAAATAATCAGTAGTGTCTTGTCTCAACTATAATAGTGTTAAATTATTCAGGATCTATTTATTCCTTAAAATTCAACTTTAATTAATCTGAATATTTCTCAGTCTTCTCAACAAATATAATTTTATTTCCTAATTTTTGTTAGTCAAAGACTATTGCCAGATTATAAACTCATTGAAGGCATTTCTCCCTGATAGCACTGTACCTTACATTTATTAAGTGTTTAAAACTATTTGTTGAGTAAATAAACGAATGAACTGATGACTGAAAAGTAGCATTAAAACTACATTTGAGGTAAGGAACTGAAAACACAGTTCCACAACTATTTTTTAATGAATATAGGTAAATTGAATTTCTTAGCTGTCAGGGTTTTTTGTTTGTTTTTTGTTTTGGGGGTGTTTTTTTTTTTGAGCAATGATCAACACAATTTTGAAAATCTGAAAATTCTTGATACTGAAATTTAGCTTGATTTGTGAATTTCTTTTCAGAGAGATCTTTATATTATAGTAACTCCTCTTGCTAGAGAAAAGCTGCTGATTTGTAAGTTTCTCCATAGGAGGATTTTGTGGCTATTCACTAAGTGTAGAGTTTTATCAGGTAGTTGTACGCATACACTAAATAACCTCTATCCCTTCAATAGCACTAAACTTTGAGAGATTGCAGTGTAATACAGGCATTAAGTTGGGAGCTCCCATCTCTGTCTAGAGTTTAATTACAGTCTGTGACAGTTACTAGCTGTGTGATTTTGGGAAATCACATAGCTCTTCTAACCCTTGGTTTCTGCAACTATAGAGTGTATATAATAAATATAACTTACTCACATGGTCATTGTGAAAATTGAATAAAATAAAACTATTAAAGCTCTTAGCATTATCTGTTATTATCTTGATGTAGAACATTTACCATAAACTCATGAGTATTGCATAATCACTGTCCTTTTATTTTTTTTTTTACAGCTTTCCTTATTTAAAATTGATTGAAGTATAGTTGACTTACAATATTATATTAGTTTCAGGTGTGCAACATAGTAATTTGACATTTTTATAGATTACACACTATATGGATAATCCCTGTCTTTGATCTCTATCCCAAGGAACTTTTGAATATTGCTTTTAAATTTTCAAAGACTACTCAATAAATCAGTCTTTAATTCATTATTTTATATTTCTGTTTGATGTTACCAATATTGTAGCCTTCAAATTATGGAGTTTGATTTCTGAAATAAAAGTTTCCGGGTCCAAACCCTGGCTGTTTCATTTGCTCTATGTACAACTTGAGTCAGAGTTTGTAACCTGTATATCCCACAGCTTCCTCACTTGTAAAATGAAACTAATATTTTATAGGATAGGGTGTTTGTCAGATGAGATGATGCATAGAAACCACTTATGCTTGGCATAGAGTAAGCACTCAATACATGATAGCTGAAAGCGAAAAATAATTATTTAGTAAAGCTCCACAGTCCTTCTCCCCTGTTTTAGTCTGACTTTTATGGATAACATTCTTACAGATACTAATAGATAACTATTAATAAGTATTGAATATTCAAAATGGTATTGATTTTTATGAAGTTAAAAATCCATTGAAAATTTTAAATTAGAAGAATAGACATTTACTGGATATACCTTGGTAAACTGATCAGATTTCAAAGTTTCAGAATATGAAATGTGAGTCCAAAATAATGTGATTATTAAAGATTTATTTCTTTGGAATAGAGCCACCATAACTTCTAAAAGTATGATTTAGAAATAAGGTCTTGTCAAATAACACAGAAGAACAATGAAACATAATACCTATCAAGAGAAGAGAGAAATGGCTAACTCAGCAAAACTGACTTATCCAGTAACTGAGAATTGAGCTTGTTACTAGTAAAATGATTTTTCCAAAGATGAGTTGCTCCTGGCAGTTACTACACTTGGGAGTACCAAGCCCTGACTTGTGGTTTTTAGATTTTCAGCCTCCTGAATGACTGCTGCTAGCCACGCAGTTGTTAGATGCCTTATCTACTCCCATCGTGGATATCCTCTAGTTAACTTATATCAGGATCATTTAAAAAGACCATCCTGAATTTCTGGCACTGTTTGAAGAGTATACAAAAGAAAAGTGAGTGTGTGTGTGTGTGTGTGTGTGCACTCACATACATGTGCAGTCATATGATTGTTTGGTCTAGGGGAAGAAGAGGAAGTTCAATGTGCCTTATGTGCCTTAGAATCCCTAGAGGGAATGATGGAAAACTCTGTACAGCTCCCAGGGAAAATATATCTTCAGAGAAATTATCAGGGCTAGTATGTAATTAAATTTTCTGTAGAAATGGAAGGCTGTCCCTAGAAATATTATAATGTAGCAATAGAACTGAACCCACTGAAGATAGGAGGAAAACAAGGTTAGTTTTAAAAACTACTGTTATTGCTAAACACAAAATAATTCTTAGAAAAAGGATGATTTTGATAGATACATTGTTTTTCCTTTTCCTTACAATAACTTTTTGTGTGTTGTTTACTAGTTGTGCAGATAATTTTTGTTCATTTTATGAGATCAGAAATTTTTTTGGATGAAGTTTCTTTTTTCATAATTCAGCCACCCAGAAATAATCATTATTGATAATTTTGTGCTCATAGTCTAGTTTCATATATATAGTCCCAATTAGAATTTAAAAATTAGTAATAATGTCTCCTTCACAAATGAAAACAGGTATATACCAAATGTATAGATGTGCCATATTATTATACTTAACAGTTCTTTTTTCCATATGAAATATTATTTCTGAATATAAATAAAATTATTTTAAGATAATTTTTAAAGAACTTTAACATAGAAGTGTTTTTAATTTACAGAAAAAATGCAAAGTTAGTAAAGAAAGTTCCCATAAACTCAGCACTGTTTCCCTGTTATTAACATCTTTTATTATGGTACATTTGTTATAATTGTTAATATTATTAACTACAGTGTATACTAACTTCCTTCTTCTGTTCAAACATCCCATCCAAAGCACCACATTGTGTTTAGTCATCATGTCTCTTTAAGCTGTCGTTGGATGAGACAGTTTCTCAAAATTTTGTTGTTTTTAGTGACGTTGACAGTTTTGAGGTGTCCTGGTCAGACTTTTTAGAACGTCCCTCAACTGGGGTTTATCTGATGTTTTTCTCATGATTAGATTGAGGTTATGTGTTTTGGAGAGGAAATCCGGAAGTGAAATGACATTTTCATCAAATGAAATCAAATGTATATACTATCAATATGACTCATCACTATTGATAGAGACCTTGAACACCTGGCTGAGATAGTATTTGTCAGGTTTCTGTCAGGTTGCTCTGACTGCACCCCCTTCCCCAAATTCCACACTGTATTCTTTGGAAGAAAGTCACTATGTAAAGCTCACGCTTAAAGAGTGCGGAGTTATACTTCACCTCCGTAATACAGAGTATTTACATAAGTTATTTGGAATTCTGCTGCAAAGAATTGTCTCTTCTCCCTGATTGATTGATTTATTCAATTATTTATGTATATCAGTATAGACTCACAAATATTTATTTTAAACTTTGGACAATTAGGCAATACTACTTTATTTTTTTGCTTAAATTGTTGCTTCTTTGACCATTGGAAACTCTTTTATTTGGCTCCTGTGTCACTATGACATACTCCCATTATTGTATCACTGTGACAGTTTTTGTTTGTTTGGTTGTTTAAACATCTCTTTACTTCATGGCAGTACAAAATGCTCCATTCATCAGACTTATTTTGTGTACTTCCTGTGCTGGTCATTTCTCCTAGGAGCCCTGGTTCCTTTCATTGGAGAATGATATTAGAAACCAAGATTTGAGTACTAGGTGTGCTCATCGCTACTGAGATGGTATTGCTACTAGGCCGTCTCAGCTGACTGAGCAAGGAAATATATGTGTGCATGCTATATATACATATATCCATAAATATTTCTATATGTAACCATCAGTATCTTTATTAAATAAAACATGAGCTCTTATCAGTGACTCCAACACTAATCCATTACCACATGGATCATTCTAGCCTCCTCCCCTTGCTAATCTCTAAACTCTCACTCCAACAGTGGAAAGCCTGACTCTCACCATCCACCATCTATTTACTTAATAGTTCAATCCCAGTATACATATATAGCAGTATTAGAATTGCTAACTCTCACCTCCATGGGAAACAACTTGGACAACTACAGGACGGAGTTCCTTTTACCTTTAGTCTTACAGACCGCACTCATTTCCAGTTTCTTAAATCAACAACTTTTACCCCACCCCATTCAATGAGCTTGTTTCATACATTTGTAATATAACTGGAATGTTTTGTTATGCTTTGTATTGCATCTTAGCACCCTTCAAACTACTAAATGTTTACATTTATATTTATATTTATATAAATATTTATAATAATATAGTATACTGTTATATAAAATATAATATATAAATATTTGTATATAACAATCAATATTTATATATAATAAATGTGACAGACAGTGTGACAGACAATGTGACACTTTACCTCTAAATACTTCAGAATAAGAATGTTGTTTCTCACTCGTTCATAATCACACAAATGCACACACTGAGGCAATTTACCATCAGTATAATATTAATAGCAAACTTACAGCCCATATTAAAATTATTCCACTTGTTCCAATAATATCCCTTATTGCTTTTGGTTTGTTAGTTTTGATCCAGGACCCAATTAAGGATTATGCATTGCATTTAGTTGTCATGGCTCTTCGTCTTCTTTAATATATTAAAGGAAGAAAGAAAAGTTCCCAAACCTCTGTCTTTTGTGCTACTGAAATAATTTATGCACCCAGGCCAGTTGTCTTGCAGAATTTCTCTCAGTTTGGCTTTGATTG
Organism: Mesoplodon mirus; assembly: GCF_964341445.2. Lineage (NCBI taxonomy): Eukaryota > Metazoa > Chordata > Mammalia > Artiodactyla > Ziphiidae > Mesoplodon > Mesoplodon mirus. The sequence goes on along the minus strand of NC_138976.1, from coordinate 28,640,240 downwards.
TTTCCTCATGATTAGATTGATTCAATTTTTTTTTCTCTTAGGATACAATATAGTGATGTCTTTCCCGTTTCTATGCAGCATACCAGAAAATATAGGAAGTCAAACTAACAGGTCAAACTCCCTATCATTAGTGTTGGGTTTGGTCACTGTGAAAGTGGTATCCACCAGATTTCTCCATGGGAAAGGAACCTCTTTCTCTGCGATTAACAGCCATTCTTTGGGATGACACTATGAGGCTATGTGAATATCCTATTCTTCATCTTTCTCATATGGCTTTATCATCCACTGATAATTCTTGTCTGACTCAAGTATTATGATCATTTTACAATTTTGATTTTATTTAAATTATTGTATCTCTTTTATAATTTAGTTGTCATTTCTGTGTAAAGAGATTTTACCCACTCGCATTTCATTGTCCTGTATTCCTTTGGTCAATATATTGTAACCCAATTCTGGCAGTGTATATTTTTACTTGCAAAATTTCCCCAATTTAGCAGAGGGAACTCCCAAGCTGCCCCTGTGTCCTTTTGACACTGTTTCCAACAGTTTTTAGTTTTGTTGTTTGGTTAATTTTTTTCTCTCTTTTTTTTTTGGCAGATGGAAATAGCAACTTCCTTTATTTCTGGTACAAACAGATATTCCAGGGAACCCTTACTTTCCCTGAATCTGTTATTTCTCGTTTCCCCAAAGAGCCCTGATTCCTTCGAGTTAATGGTAAATATTATTTAGATGAAGGTTTGGTGTTAGGTGTTCTGCTTGTTACATGAGTGCAACACTTCTAGACCATGTCAGTAGACAGTTGTATGAGTTCATACTGATTCCTCTAATTTCAGTCTGACACCACAGAGTTATTCCTCTCATTTTTGTTTTTTAACATGTTTATTGGAGTATAATTGCTTTACAATGTTGTGTTAGTTTCTGCTGTATAACAAAGTGAATCAGCTATACGTATACATATACCCCATATCCCCTCCCTCTTGCATCTCCCTCCCACCCTCCCTATCCCACCTCTCTAGGTGGTCACAGAGCACCGAGCTGATCTCCCTGTGCTATGCAACTGCTTCCCACTAGCTATCTATTTTACATTTGGTAGGGTATATATGTCCATGCCACTCTCTCACTTCATCCCAGCTTATCCTTCCCCCTCTTTGTGTCCTCAAGTCCATTCACTATGTCTACATCTTTATTCCTGTCCTGCCCCTAGGTTCTTCAGAACTTTTTTTTTTTTAGATTCCATATATATGTGTTAGCATATGGTATTTGTTTTTCTCTTTCTGACTTACTTCACACTGTATGACAGATTCTAGGTCCATGCACCTCACTACAAATAACTCAATTTCGTTTCTTTTTATGGCTGAGTAATATTTCGTTGTATATATGTACCACTTCTTCTTTACCCATTCATCTGTCAGTGGACACTTAGGTCACTTCCATGTCCTGGCTATTGTAAATAGTGCTGCAATGAACATTGTGGTACATGACTCTTTTTTTTTTTTTTTTTTTGTATGCGGGCCTCTCACTGTTGTGGCCTCTCCCGTTGCGGAGCACAGGACATGCAGGATCAGCAGCCATGGCTCACGGGCCCAGCCGCTCCACCACATGTGGGATCCTCCTGGACTGGGGCATGAACCCGTGTCCTCTGCATCGGCAGGCGGACTCTCAACCACCGCGCCACCAGGGAAGCCCATGAGTCTTTTTGAATTATGGTTTTCTCAGGTTATATGCCCAGTAGTGAGATTGCACAGTCATATGGTAGTTCTATTTTTAGTATTTTAAGGAACCTCCATACTGTTCTCCATAGAGGCTGTACCAATTCACATTCCCACCAGCAGTGCAAGAGTGTTCCCTTTTCTCCACACCCTCTCCAGCATTTATTGCTTGTACATTTTTTGATGATGGCCATTCTGACTGGTGTGAGGTGCTACCTCATTGCAGTTTTGATTTGCATTTCCCTAATGATTTGTGATGTTGAGCATCCTTTCATGTGTTTGTTGGCAATCTGTATGTCTTCTTTGAAGAAATGTCTATAACGGTCTTCTGCCCATTTTTGGATTGGGTTGTTTGTTTTTTTGATATTGAGCTACATGAGCTGCTTGTATATTTTGGAAATTAATCCTTTATCAGTTGCTTCGTTTGCAAATATTTTCTCTCATTCTGAGGGTTGTCTTTTCATCTTGTTTATGGTATCCTTTGCTGTGCAAAAGCTTTTAAGTTTCATTGGGTCCCATTTGTTTATTTTTGTTTTTATTTCCTTTTTCTCTAGGAGTTGGGTCAAAAAGAATCTTGCTGTGATTTATGACATAGAGTGTTCTGCCTATGTTTTCTTCTAAGAGTTTTATAGTGTCTGACCTTACATTTAGGTTTTTAATCCATTTTAAGTTTATTGTTGTGTATGGTGTTAGGAAATGTTTTAATTTCATTCTTTTACATGTAGCTGTCCAGTTTTCCCAGCACCACTTATTGAGAGGCTGTCTTTTCTCCACTGTATATTCTTGCCTCCTTTATCAAACATAAGGTGAACATATATTCATTGAATTATCTCTGGGCTTTCTATGCAGTTCCATTGATCTGTATTTTTGTTTTGGTGCCAGTACCATACTGTCTTGATTACTGTAGCTTTGTAATATAGTCTGAAGTCAGGGAGCCTGATTCCTCCAGCTCCATTTTTCTTTCTCAAGATTGCTTTAGCTATTCAGGGTCTTTTGTGTTTCCATACAAATTGTGAAATTTTTTGTTCTAACTCTGTGAAAAATGTCATTAGTAGTTTGATAGGGATTGCACTGAATCTGTAGATTGCTTTGGTAGTATAGTCATTTTCACAATGTTGATTCTTCCAATCCAAAAACATGGTATATCTCTTCATCTGTTTGTACTGTCTTTAATTTCTTTCATCAGTGTCTGATAGTTTTCTGCATACAGGTCTTTTTTCTCCTTAGGAAGATTTATTCCTAGGTATTTTATTCTTTTTGTTGCAATGGTAAATATGAGTATTTCCTTTATTTCTCTTTCAGATATTTTGTTGTTAGTGTATAGGAATGCAAGAGATTTCTGTGCATTAATTTTGTATCCTGCTACTTTACCAAATTCATTGATTAGCTCTAGTAGTTTTCTGGTAGCGTCTTTAGGATTCTCTATGTATAGTATCATGTCATCTGCAAACAGTGACAGCTTTACTTCTTCTTTTCCGATTTAGATTCCATGTGTTTCATTTTCTTCTCTGATTGCTGTGGCTAAAACTTCCAAAACTATGTTGAATAATAGTGGTGAGAGTGGGCAACCTTGTCTTGTTCCTAATCTTACAGGAAATGGTTTCAGTTTTTCACCATTGAGAATGCTGTTTGCTGTGGGTTTGTCATATATGGCCTTTATTTTTATTTTTATTTTTTTTAGTGATTTTGGGTATACATATATTTTTTAAATAATTAATTTATTTTTATTTTTGGCTGCATTGGGTCTTCGTTGCTGCACACGGGCTTTCTCTAGTTGTGGCAAGCTGGGGCTACTCTTCATTGTTGTGCATGGGCTTCTCATCGCAGTGGCTTCTCTTATTGCGGAGCATGGGCTCTAGGGTGTGCAGACTCATTAGTTGTGGCTCACGGGCTCTAGAGCGCATGCTTAAGAGTTGTAGTGCACAGGCTTAGTTGCTCCACGGCATGTGGGATGTTCCCAGAAACAGGGATCAAACCCATGTCCTGTGCATTGGTGGTGGATTCTTAAGCACTGCGCCACCAGGGAAGTCTCTGTGGCCTTTATTGTGTTGAGGTATGTTCCCTCTATGCCTACTTTTTTGAGAGTTTTTATCATAAATGGGTGTTGAATTTTGTCGAAAGCTTTTTTTGCATCTATTGAGATGATCATATGGTTTTTATCCTTCAATTTGTTAATATGGTGTATCACATTGATTGATTTGCATATATTGAAGAATCCTTGCATTCCTGGGATAAACCCCACTTGATATGGTCCTTTTAATGTGCTGTTGGATTCTGTTTGCTAGTATTTTGTTGAGGATTTTTGCATCTGTGTTCATCAGTGATATTGGCCTGTAGGTTACTTTTCTTGTGACATGTTTGTCTGGTTTTGGTATCAGGGTGATGGTGGCCTCGTAGAATGAGTTTGGGAGTGTTCGTCTCTCTGCTAGATTTTGGAAGATTTTGAGAAGGATAGGTGTTAGCTCTTCGCTAAATGTTTGATAGAATTCGCCTCTGAATCCATCTCATCCTGGGCTATTGTTTGTTGGAAGATTTTTAATCACAGCTTCAATTTCAGTGCTTGTGATTGGTCTGTTGTTAATTTCTATTTCTTCCTGGTTCAGTCTCAGAAGGTTGTGCTTTTCTAAGAATTTGCCCATTTCTTCCAGGTTGTCCATTTTATTAGCATATAGTTGCTTGTAGTAATCTCTCATGATCCTTTGTATTTCTGCAGTGTCAGTTGTTACTTCTCCTTTTTCATTTCTAATTCTGTTCATTTGAGTCTTCTCCCTTTTTTCCTTGATGAGTCTGGCTAATGGGTTATGAATTTTGCTTATCTTCTCAAAGAACCAGCTTTTAGTTTTATTGAGCTTTGCTATTGTTTCCTTAATTTCTTTTTCATGTATTTCTGATCTCACCTTTATGATTTCTTTTCTTCTGGTAACTTGGGGTTTAATTTTGTACTTGTTTCTCTAATTGCTTTAGACGTAAGGTTAGGTTGTTTATTTGAGATTTTTCTTGTTTCTTGAGTTAGGGTTGAATTGGTATAAACTTACATCTTAGAACTGCTTTTGCTGCATCCCATAGGTTTTGGGTTGACGTGTTTTCATTGTCATCTTTTCTAGGTATTTTTGATTTCCTCTTTGATTTCTTCAGTGATCTCTTGGTTATTTAGTAGCATATTGTTTAGCCTCCATGTGTTTGTATTTTTTTTTTTTTACAGATTTTTTCCTGTAATTGATATATAGTCTCATAGCATCGTGGTCAGAAAAGATACTTGATATGATTTCAATTTTCTTAAATTTCCAAAGGCTTGATTTGTGGCCCAATATATGGTCTCTCCTGGATAATGTTCTGTGAGCACTTGAGAAGAAGGTATATTCTGTTGTTTTGGGATGGAATTTCCTATAAATATCAATTAAGTCCATCTTGTTTAATGTGTCATTTAAAGCTTGTGTTTCCTCATTTATTTTCATTTTGGATGATCTGTCCATTGGTGAAAGTGGGGTGTTAAAAGTGCCCTACTATTATTGTGTTAATGTTGATTTCCCCTTTCATGGTTGTTAGCATTTGCCTTATGTATTGAGGTGCTCCTATGTTGGGTGCATAAATATTTACAATTGTTATATCTTTTCTTGGATTGATGCCTTGATCAGTACGTAGTGTCCTTCTTTGTCTCTTGTAATAGTCTTTATTTTAAAGTCTATTTTGTCTGAAATGAGAATGGCTACTCCAGCTTTCTTTTGATTTCCATTTGCATGGAGTACCATTTTCCATCCCCTCACTTTCAGTCTGTAGGTGTCCCTGGGTCTGAAATGGGTGTTTTGTAGAGAGCATATATATGGGTCTTGTTTTTTTATCCATTCAGCCAGTCTGTGTCTTTTGGTTGGAGCATTTAATCCATTTACATTTAAGGTAGCTTTGGATATGCATGGTCCTATTACCATTTTCTTTATTGTTATGGGTTTGTTCTTTTTTTTTTTTTTTTTTTTTTTTTTTTTTTGCTGTACGCGGGCCTCTCACTGCTGTGGCCTCTCCCGTTGCGGAGCACAGGCTCCGGACGCACAGGCTCAGCGGCCATGGCTCACGGGCCCAGCCGCTCCGCGGCATATGGGATCCTCCCAGACCAGGGCACGAACCCGTATCCCCTGCATCGGCAGGCGGACTCTCAACCACTGCGCCACCAGGGAGGCCCCTATGGGTTTGTTCTTGTAGGTCCTTTTCTTCTCTTGTTTTTCCCACTTAGAGAAGTTCCTTTAGCATTTGTTGTAGAGCTGGTTTGGTGGTGCTGAATTCTCTGAAGTTTTGCTTGTCTGTAAAGGTTTTAATTTCTCCATTGAATCTGAATGAGGTCCTTGCTGGGTTGAGTAATCTTGGTTGTAGATTTTTCCCTTTCATCACTTTAAATATGTCCTGCCACTCTCTTCTGGCTTGCACAGTTTCTGCTGAAAGATCAGCTGTTTACCTTATGAGGATTCCCTTGTATGTTATTTGTTGTTTTCCCCTTGGTGGTTTTAATATTTTTCTTTGTATTTAATTTTTGATAATTTGATTAATATGTATCTTGGTGTGTTTCTCCTTGGATTTATCCTGTATGGTACTCTCTGCGCTGCCTGGACATGATTATTTCCTTTCCCATGTTAGGGAACTTTTCAACTACAATCTCTTCAAATATTTTCTCAGACTCTTTCTTCTTCTCTTCTTCTTCTGTGACCCCTATAATTCGAATGTTTGTGAGTTTAATATTGTTCCAGAAATCTCTGAGACTGTCCTCAATTCTTTTCATTCATTTTTCTTTCTTTTTCTCTGCAGTAGTTATTTCCCCTATTTTATCTTCCAGGTCACTTATCCGTTCTTCTGCCTCAGTTATTCTGCTATTGATTCCTTCCAGATAATTTTTAATTTCATTTATTGTGTTGTTCATCATTGTTTGTTTGCTCTTTAGTTCTTCTAGATCCTTGTTAAACGTTTCTTGTATTTTCTCCATTCTATTTGCAAGATTTTGGATCATATTTACTGTCATTCCTCTGAATTATTTTTCAGGTAGACTGCCTATTTCCTGTTCATTTGTTTAGTCTGGTGGATTTTTACCTTGCTCCTTCATCTGCTGCATATTTCTCTGTGTTCTCATTTTGTTTAACTTACTGTGTTTGGGGTGTTCTTTTCGCAGGCTGCAGATTTGTTGTTCCCGTTGTTTTTGGTGTCTGCCCCCAGTGGGTAAGGTTGGTTCAGTGGCTTGAGTATGTATCTTGGTGGAGGGGCCTGGTGCCTGTGTTCTGATGGGTGGGGCTGGATCTTGTGTTTCTGTTGTACAGGGCCACTTCAGGTGCTGTGTTTTGTGGTGTCTGTGAACTTAGTATGATTTTAGGCAGCCTCTCTGCTAATGGGTGGTGTTGTGTCCCTGTCTTGCTAGTTGTTTGGCTTAGGGTGTCTAGCACTGGACTTTGCTGGCCATTGGGTGGAGCTGGGTCTTATTATTGAGGCAGAGATCTTTGGGAGAGCTCTTGCTGATTGATATTAGGTGGGACCAGGGAGTCTCTGGTGGTCCAGTATCCTGTCTCAGCTCTCCCACCTCAGAGGCTCAAGCCTTACACCAGGCCAGAACACCAAGACCCTGTCAGCAACATGGCTTAGAAGAAAAGGAGGGGAAAAGAAATAAAAAAAAAATTTTAAAGGTAAAGTAAAAAAGAAAAGAAAATTATTAAAATAAAAATATTAAAAATAATAATAAAAGGAAAAAGAGAGCAACCCAACCAATAAACAAATCCACTAATGATTACAAGCAACACTAAACTAAGATAAACATAAAAATCAGAAACAAATGAGTCACAGAAAGCAAACCCCAAGTCTACAGTTGCTCCTGAAGTCCACTGCCACAATTTTGGATGATTTGTTGCCTCTCAGGTATTCCACAGAGGCAGGGAACATCAAGTTGGTTGTGGGGATTTAGTCCACTGCTCCTGAGGCTGCATGGAGAAGTTTCCCTTTCTCTTCTTTGTTTGCACAGCTCTTGGGGTGATGTTGCAACAGTCTGGGGTACAGTGTGTGTTCTCCTGGGGAAGTTGTCCCTGGATCACAGGACCCTGGCAGTGGCTGGCTGCACAGGTTCCCGGGGTGGGGGGTTGGGCGGTGTGTGTGGATAGTGACCTGTGCTTTGCACACAGGATTCTTGGTGGCTGCAGCAGCAGTGTTAGCGTTTCATGCCCATCTCTGGGGTCTGAGCTGATAGCCGCGGCTCGCACCCATCTCTGAAACTCATTTAGGTGGTGCTCTGAAACCCCGTTCCTCTTGCACCCTGAAACAATGGTCTCTTGCCTCTTAGGCAGGTCCAGACTTTTTCCCGGACTCCCTCCCAGCTAGCTGTGGTGCACTATCCCCCTTCAGGCTGTGTTCACACAGGCAACCCCAGTCTTCTCCCTGGGGTTTGAACTCCAAAGCCGGAGCCTCAGCTCCCAGCCTCCACCTGCCCTGGCAGGTGAGCAGACAAGCCTCTCAGGCTGGTGAGTGCTGGTTGGCACTGATCCTCTGTGTGGAATCTCTCCACTTTGCCCTCTGCATCCTTGTTGCTACGCTCTCCTCTGTGGCTCCAAAGCTTCCCCCCAACCCACCCCCATCTCCACCAGTGAAGGGGCTTCCTAGTGTGTGGAAACTTTTCTTCCTTCACAGCTCCCTCCCAGAGGTGCAGGTCTCATCCCTATTCTTTTGTCTCTGTTTTTTCTTTTGCCCCGCCCAGGTACGTGGGTATTTTCATGGCTTTTGGGAAGGCTGAGGTCTTCTGCCAGCATTCAGTCAGTTTCCTGTAGGAGTTGTTCCACATGTAGATATATTTTTGATGTATTTGTGGGGAGGAAGGTGATCTCCTTGTCTTACTCCTCTGCCATCTTGAAGTTCATTTCTATATTTCCAAATGGATTCACTCTTCCCCCACGATAAGAAACTTTGTTTCTAACAACATCAATATAGTCACTCATTTGTGCTCTCTCTATATATTATATATAGAGATAAGACAAAATATATCAGAAAAATGCAAATGTAGCAGAGGTAGATTATATATCTTTATATATATATAGTTATTTTATATATCATTTTCCATATATATATCTATAAATTCCTATACCAATACCACTATCAACAAAAATTCTCCTACGTATCAAGACATCTTTACATTTTTTAACTTCATTATATGTCTAAATTAGATTAACATGGCTCAAAACTAAAAGTTTTATGCAAAGATAGATTCAAAAATGTCCTTTCCCCTTCTTTATCCCTTTTGCCCAGTTCTCACCTACCAGTTCTATTAGTTTCTGGTTTTCCTTCCTATATGTATTTTTGTAAAAATTAATATAAGTATGAATATATTATTACCTTTTTTCTTCCAAAAAGTTAACATGCTACTTATGCTTATGTTGCACTTTTTCTCCTCACTTAACAATATATTATCAGTTCATAGGAGTTTAGCTCTTATGTTTTTACATCTGCTTAATATTTGCATTGTAGGTGTGCTGGAGTTTATTTAACCTATTTCCTAGGTATAGGCATTTAAATTGTTCCAGTATTATGAAATTACAAATTACCCATCTGATTTTTAAAAGTCCATTGGTATTGGGAAGTATGGCTATTTGGGGTAGAGGTACAATGTTGATATGTATATATTTTAAAAACATGATTAAATAACATAAAATAACTGAGATAGGTATCCCATTACCATTTACCATTGTGCTTTTCAATTCTTTTTTTACTAATTTTTTCTATACATTTTGAGTCAATAAATATGGTTTTGTGATTATTCTACTCTGCTTTTTAATTTCAATTATTTAAAATTAAGGATAGTTTTTATAGTTTAATGCTTCCCACCTAGAATTTTTCCTGAATATTTTTATAAAATCTATCTCTGCTACATATGTGTTTTTCTGATATATTTTGTCTCATCTTTCTATTTAAACTCACTAAATTTTTTTAAGTAAAACACTTAGTGATAACATGTATTTGGATTTTGTGGTTTAATCTAATCTTATAAACTGTATCTTTTAAAAGGTGAACTTAACCCAACTCAGTTTATTCATATAGCATATATGTATACTTATTTCTACCCCCAAAATAGATCTGGTTCTATTTTCATAAGAGCATCTGCAATTATCACTTCAATATATCATGTGTTTTCACTGCTTAGTCCCAAATATTTACACCATGAATTTTCTTTTCTTTGGTTTTTGATTTTCTGTTTCTCTTGTTAGGTTAATATGTACTGTTAAATATTTTTATTTTGTACTGGCACATATGATATTTTCAGAATTCTTGAATTATGAGAATGTATTTTTGTTCACTATCATATACCATAGACATTTATGTTGGGTATAAAATGTGTCATGTGTACATTTTTTCCTTAAAAATTCTACCAATAGGGCTTCATGGTCTTTCTGAGTTTGTTATTACAGAGAAAACTCTGAAATTAGCACAATTTTGTTTCTTGGTTAAACGACTCTGTTTTATTAAATTTACTTGTTTTTCTGCTTGACTTCTGGAAAAAAAACTTTTTCTGCTTTTGAAACAGGAAAAACAAAAGCCTGAGTATATTTAGTCACAAACCTATTTATTCTGATTTCTCTGAAGGTTGTGACCTTCTTTTTCTTTTTGTATAGTACAGATAGATTGTTCTATTTAGATTTATATTTGTATTTCCATTGTATTTTTTCTGATCATGCTTATCAGATCATACACTGAATTTCTGTTCTCTATTACTCCTTCTTTAGACTAATAGTTTGATGTTTTATATTTTTCTTCTGCATTTTAGAGGTGCTTGTCTTTCACCAGTTTTGTTCTAAAAAGCTTTAACATGTTTGCATATTGCACTTGATTGCTTATAAATTGTATTTTAATTGTTGATTTACTTTTTTTGGCTTATGACTTCTTCAACTTATCAATTTCTCTTTTGAGTAAATATCCTATATTATTTTAATTTCCTGTGTTTATGTATTATGGTTCTTCTGTCCCAAAACAGTATGTTTTTGCAGGATAATGAAAATTTCAAACACTTTATCTTTCCGTGGAAGTATCCCATTCAAGAGTATGGGATTTCTTTGTTCTAGCTGCTTCCTCCTTCACACGCCCAATGTTGTTGTGTTGTTTTACATATCCTTGAGTGGAGCAAAGTCTGTATGAAATTGGTCTCTTCTGTAACGTGTCTGAGTTCTCTGAAGGTCTACTCTCTTTGCTCTGAACAATTACACAATCCTGTTTTAAGATATACACATATAGGGTAGGTTGAGACATGTTTGAGTAGTACCATTCCCAGTTTCTAATAGACACCTATAAACTATGATTGTTCATTCTCCTTTCCTGTTTTTTGCATGTTCTGAGAAGAGTACTTTAAAAACTATTATTCATATTTGAATTCTTAGCTGATTCCTTGGTTTATTTTTATACCTGCATGTAGTAAATTATTCAGATTATACCTTTCAAAACACACAAAACAGCTGACAGTCCATGCTCCTCCATTATGCCCTTTGGTCTTTAAAGTTATTGCAAGATGTTAGCATTTAAATTATTGTGAGATGTTAGAATTTGATGTTTTAGTGATTTAGCAGACAATGATGGATTTTTTCTTTTTGGATTATGTTTTCCATTGTCCTGAAAAACAATTTAGTTGTTAATTGGGAGAGACTGCTTTGGAATTGGCTAAACAGATTCCATTTCCATTAAGAAGTATAGAGAGCCATTTGAAATTTGCCTTTGAAATATGGCACTAAGGCCTTGTGTGCCAAGTCAGAGTTAAAGTGTCCATGGAAAGGTCAGCTAAGTCATCCCTCAGCCTGAGCTATTCCAAGTACCATTAAAATAGACTCTTCTTATTCAGAGCATCGGATTCTACTCTTAGTCTTAAAAATAATTCTTTCCAAGATCTTGTAACTGTTATAAGGAGAGACTGTCTCTCTGATTTATAATCCAATTAGAGCCCTTTTACTCTTGTGTCTAGGAAGATGAAATCTGCTCCTCGTCTATTGTTAAGGACCATTTCATATACTCAAGTCTCTTAGTAAATCCAAAAATCATCCATTCTTCCTCTAGGATGAAGGAGCGCATTTCATTTGCTTTATCTCATAGGGGCCGTTGCCCAAACTTTTCATCCAATCTGATTGTTTTCATCTGAAATAACTCTATTTTATACTTTACTGTGATGACCCAAATGATGCCCAGAATGTTTTTAATAAAGTTAGAATTCTATATGTATTCCTAACAGAAGTCCCCCTAATCTCTCTTCTTATCACGCTTGTTTGTTGCACAAGGGATGAATCAGTTAGCTAGGATGATTCTCATTTCTCAGAAACATAAGGTAGCTGCATGTTTCTGCTGACTGTTTGAATATGTTGTGTTTTAATTTCCTGAATATAAATTTAGGATCGCTAACTTATTGTCAACAACTCTCATTTGAAATTAATGAGGAAATGTCTTTTGTATTTTTCAGTTTGTATCACTCACACCAATTAAAATATATTGAACAAGATTGCTTGGTATATTTTAAACTAAAGACAAATAATAGTTTTTCAAAAAATGTTTTGTATTGTGACGTGCTGGGGAGACCAATGTGCTTACAAGCCATAGAATAGGAATCATTTAGATTATTTCAATTCCATGTTTTAACTTGTTATTTGGAGCAGTTTTGAGATTTTGTTCAGTTTTATTGAGGTATAATTGACATATAAAATTGTAAAATATTTAAAATGTACATTGTGATGATTTGATATACATTATGAGAAGATTTTTCCCATCTAGTTAATTAACAAATCTATCACTTCACATATTTATATTTTATGTGTGTATGAGAACATTTATATTCTACCCTCTTAGGAAATTTCAATTATATAATAGTGTTATCAACTATAGTCACCATCTTATAGAATATATCCCAGACTTTATTCATTTTATAGTTGAAAATTTGTATCCTTTTACCAATCTCTCCCTAATTTCTCTACCCTCAAACTATTGGCAACCACTTTTCTACTCTCTGTTTCTATGAGTTTGACTTTTTTTTAGATTCCACATATAAGTGATACCACATAGTATTAGTCTGCATCTGTCTGGCTTATTTCACTTAGCATAATGCCCTCAAGGCCCATTCGTGTTGTCACAAATGGTAAGATTTCCTTCTCTCTTGTCTGAACAATATTCCATTTTATGTATATACCACATTTTCTTTATTAATTCATCTCTGGATGGACATTAAGACTTTTGTCACCTTTTCGCTATTGTGAATAATGCTGCAATGAACAAGGGTATGAAGATATCTCTTCAATATCTTATTTTCATTTCCTTTGAATATATACCCAGAAGTGGGATTGCCGGATCGTATGGTAGTTCTATTTGAAATTTTTTGAGGAAACTCCGTACTGTTTTCCATAGGGGCTGCACCAATTTACATTCCCACCAACTTTGCACAATGGTTTCCTTTTCTCTAATTCTCCTTTGTCAGCACTTGTTTTCTCTTATTTTTGATAATAGCCATTCTAACAAGTATGAGGTGATATCTCACTGTGGTTTTGATTTGCATTTCCCTGATAATTAAGTGATGTTATACACCTTTTTTTTTTTTTTTTTTTTTTTTGCTGTGTTGGGTCTTCGTTTCTGTGCGAGGGCTTTCTCTAGTTGTGGCAAGCAGGGGCCAATCTTCATCGCGGTGCGCGGGCCTCTCACTATCGCGGCCTCTCTTGTTGCGGAGCACAGGCTCCAGATGCGCAGGCTTAATAGTTGTGGCTCACGGGCCTAGTTGGTCCGCGGTATGTGGGATCTTCCCAGACCAGGGCTCAAACCTGTGTCCCCTGCCGTTATCAGGCAGATTCTCAACCACTGTGCCACCAGGGAAGCCCCTATACACCTTTTTATATACCTATTCTACTAAAAGCCTTATATAATTTAGTAGGTTTCATTTATCCCCCTTTACAGATGAAAATTCTGAGGTCTTCAGGAGGTGAAAAAGCTTACTAGAGGTCACAGACTTAATAAAAATCAGCTAGGATTTGAACTAACTCAGTTTGACCCCAGAGTACCCACTTTTAACAATCACCTTCTACCAAAATTTTTTTCAAATGATAATTATGTCTCTTGATATTGTGGGGCATTAAGCTATGAGTTAATGCAGACCATTTCCAGTATGACACATATGTTCAAGAGTCAGCTCCCTTTGCATACTATTCTCCTAGCAAGAGTTAGTATTTTTACATTTTTATTTTAAAATATTGATGTTTCCAATATTATTTATGCATCTGATTTTATAAAACTGCAGATTATTGGGCGGACTTATCAAAACAATGATTATTAACTGGAAGATGATGAAATTTTTCAGTGCTATTGATAATTGTTGTAGATTATTATTTTTTATTTATTATGACAAGCACTAAACACTGAAAATGTGGATGGCAACCACATTTGTTACCCAAATCTTGCTATTGTAACAACAAAGATTAAATACGGGAAACTGTAGATGAAAAGATTTTATTGATGCTAAATTGACTTCTAGATGAAAAGGAAGCTACTCTTAGGGTAAAACTTTTTTTTAAGACCAGATAATTTAATTTAAATTAAACCAAGTATAAGGCAATAAAACATATTGAATTAATCGAATTCAATGTCATGAATCTTTTATATGAAGCCACTTTTCGGCTAAAGTTAAAATCTTAAAGCAATCTCTTTGCCGTTCTTAATACCATTAGATTCCTTATTTCTCAAAAATGCTATGAAGTCATTTCTTCAAAATCTGACTTGTTTTTACTTGCTTTATTGCAGAACTCTAAAAAATGGATGTTTAAAATTTTCATTGATTCTGTATGATTTTCAGATTTGCATATTATAAATTGCAATAACTACATTTAAATGCAATACACTGTAAGTGTAATCACTTACTCCCTATCAGTATACACTTCAGTCTTGTTAGATTAACTTAATTTTGTTTGCCAGATTAGTTTTTTTAATAACAGCTATCAAATTTTATTCAAGTATCAGGTTTATTGTTGGTTTGCTTTTCTTAAGTGATACTGCTCTGAAGATGAATTGATACTTTCCTAGGAATGAGAAGTATGTTTCCTTTTATTCCAAGGTGACTTAGAAGATGAAAATACAGATAATATTAATAGACTTAGAATAACTTATGAGCACTTTTTATAGTCACTCCTGTGTAGAATTAGTTCTCCTTTCCTTGGCCCATAAAGCAAGTGTATTTGTTTTTGTTTTTAATCGAACAAAGAAATTACCATCATTTAAAAAAGAAAGCTATGGAGGTCTTTCTTTTAGTCTATTTAATCATCTGTACATTGAAGTTCTGGGCTAAACGAAATTCTGAAAACTCTACCATCTTTTATATTCTATGAAAAGTGATACCTCTGAGGCTTATGCTGAGATTGGCTTGAGGCTAGTGTACTATAGAGAGTATATAGGAGGACTCATTGCCAATTCCCAGGAGTAGATTTATTCAGAAATTCTTCACTGACCACGTTGAATTCTGGCATAACAGGAAATGTCAACAGATTTCACCATGACCATAGGACCTATCTACCTTTTTTTCCTCCACTGATATTGCCCAATGACTTTCCTTCCATCCACAACCCGCCTCCTCTCTGAATATGTAGATGTCTGCCCTCTCTCATCACATTGTTCGCTCTACTCCATGGTAACTTCCCTTTACATTTCTAAATAAGTAAATGTAATCCAGTAAGGACACTTTGCTGTAGAAGAAGTTTCTGGGAAAGTGTACATGCTTTAGATTATTGATCATTATGTTATGCTACTTTAATCCCTGTCCAGCTGTGATAAATTATCCCTTTGGCTCATGTATACATGTTTATTTTCTATGGCACAGCCCCATTACCCCTTTAAATACAGCATAAAGGTACCACACTCACATAGGAGAGTTAAAAAAGAAGCCAGTAAATTCCCCTTTTTCCTTAAGCTGTTTTGAATTTGCTTTTTGCCGTTGCAATAGGAAAAAGCCCTGAAAAATATAAAAGTCATCTGTGCATTTAACAGACCTTAAGTTGTCAACAAAATAATAAGGAATACCAAAAAAGATTCTTCAACTTCAAGTTTGAGGATGTTAAATTATGAATAGCAAAGCTCCTGGACAAATTCTTGTCTGTTTTGTCTTTTTTAGCCACTACTGATTTTTCCACTGACACTGGGGCTTTAGGGGACTTGGTAGGAAAAAAATCGGGATATTGGTGCTTATTGCCTTCTTTAATAACATCCTACTAGAAAAAGCTAAATTTTTTTCAAGCTTCACATGTAAAAGATGAGAAGAAAGAAAATACAGTTTTGTTAAGTTCTGTCTCCTTAGAGTCAGCAGTCCAAATGGTTGAGAATCAAATAATTATGCACTTTGTGCAGTTGGAAAAGTCTCCAAATTAATTGTCCTATATTATCTGTCCTCAGATGAACACTGGAAGATGAAAGGATAGGGATCTGTAGACAACAGGGGGAATAAAGTATTAGGACCTACCTAAAGCCAGAGAACAGAGTAAAAGCCAGATGCCCTAGGCTCTGTCTAAATGCTTTTCTTCATGTACTAACAAAGGTAATATTTATATCTCTGTAAGGCAGTGTGGGATTATAATAATATTAACTGGGTCTCATGACTATAGACTATCATTTCTGAGGTAAATGCCAGATAGAAGTTGGTTAACTGAGGGCCGAGGGATAAGCAAAACTCTCAGAAATACTGCTGAAGCAGAAAGCCTTAAGGCAGGGTCCAGATTTGGAGACCATAACTAAACTACCTTGGTAGGTTTATTTATTAGATCTTAGATTCAAGAAAATTCATATTTCCCCATATCC
The DNA here is from genome assembly GCF_964341445.2 of Mesoplodon mirus. Taxonomy (NCBI): domain Eukaryota; kingdom Metazoa; phylum Chordata; class Mammalia; order Artiodactyla; family Ziphiidae; genus Mesoplodon; species Mesoplodon mirus. The sequence goes on along the minus strand of NC_138976.1, from coordinate 28,623,735 downwards.
ATGTTTTAAGAGCTATTTCCAGAAAAATTCCTAGCAGACAAAGACCTGGGTTGGTGAGGAGAAAAAAGAAAATAAAACAAAAAAAAACACAAAAAATTGATACAATTTCCAGGTCCTTGCAACCATGTCAGATTAAAATTGAGGGCCCAGCCCCCAAAAAGAGAGTCTTCTCTGTGCCCAGTGAAGACAAGGAATAAGGGGAATAATCCCTGAAGACAGAACTTGAGTCAAGCAAAGAGGCTAACTGAACTAATGCACATTGGCTGAACCAGACTTGACCAAGGAAAATGCGTATCACCCAGAGATCCTATACTCAAAACTAGATACAGGGAGTGAGCTCTCTCCTTTTATAGAAGGGGTAAATCTTAGCTGTATGCGGTAGATACACTGTTAGGGAAAAGCATATTTAAAAAGTATACATAGAAGGAAAGCCTAATTCTAGGCAATTTTTTTGTATTTCCTTCTTCTTAAGTTACCTCACAACACTTCCTCCTTCTTTTGGTAACATAACACTTTTCTTCTGTCCTTTTCCATCTGATGAAACTCTCAGTCACACAAACTCAATCCTCCACTACAGGTGTTACTGACCAGGGTTCTTGGCCTCCCCCCAACCCCCGAGCAACAGAAGTTTACTAGAGGCCAGACAAGAAATTCAGGCAAGGCTTTATTGGGGTCTCTGCTGCAGCGGGGGTGGGGGCGGGGGTTAGAACAAACAACTGGTTCCCTTGCTTGCTCACTTCCTGAGGGGGGGGCAAGCTTGTTCATTATATGGGGCAAGGGTAGGGGTGTGTCCAGGGGCCGGACCAGAGGGGTAGCTTAGGTGTTTTGCCCATCCCTTAGGTGGTGTTGTGTGCAGGGGGCATGGGCAGTACCCTGCTTTTGCTCCTGACCCCCTTAACATTTAAGGTAGTTATCAATATGTATGTTCCTATTACCATTTTCTTAATTGTTTTGGGTTGTTATTGTAGGTCTTTTCCTTCTCTTGTGTTTCCTGCCTAGAGAAGTTCCTTTAGCATTTGTTGTAAAGCTGGTTGGATGGTGCTGAATTCTCTTAGCTTTTGCTTGTCTGTAAAGGTTTTGATTTCTCTGTCGAATCTGAATGAGACCCTTGCTGGGTAGAGTAATCTTCGTTGTAGTTTTTTGCCTTTCATCACTTTAAATATGTTGTGCCACTCCCTTCTGGCTTGAAGAGTTTCTGCTGAAAGATCAGCTGTTAACCTTATGGGGACTCCCTTGTATGTCATTTGTTGTTTTTCCCTTGCTGCTTTTAATATTTTTTCTTTCTATTGAATTTTTGATAGTTTGATTAATATGTGTCTTGGTGTGTTTCTCCTTGGATTTATCCTGTATGGGACTCTCTGCGCTTCCTGGACTTGATTGACTATTTCCTTTCCCATATTAGGGAAGTTTTCAACTATAATCTCTTCAAATATGTTCTCAGTCCCTTCCTGTTTCTCTTCTTCTTCTGGGACCCCTATTATTTGAATGTTAAGTTTAATGTTGTCTCAGAGATCTCTGAAAGTCTTAATTCTTTTCATTCTTTTTCTTTATTCTGCTCTGCGGTAGTTTTTCCACTATTTTATCTTCCAGGTCACTTACCCGTTCTCTTCTCAGTTATTCTGCTATTGATTCCTTCTAGTGAATTTTAAATTTCATTTATTGTGTTGTTCATCATTGTTTGTTTGCTCTTTAGTTCTTCTAGTTCCTTCTTAAATGTTTCTTGTATTTTCTCTATTCTATTTCCAAGATTTTGGATCATCTTTTCTTTCATTAGTCTGAATTCTTTTTCAGGTAGACTGCCTATTTTCTCTTCATTTGTTTGGTCTGGTGGGTTTTTACCTTGCTCCTTCATCTTCTGTGTGTTTCTCTGTCTTCTCATTTTGCTTAACTTATGGTGTTCGGGGTCTCCTTTTCACAAGCTGCAGGTTAGTAGTTTCTGTTGTTTTTGGTGTCTACCCCCAGAGGCTAAGGTTGGTTCATTGTGTTGTGTAGGCTTCCTCTTGGAGGGGACTGGTACCTGTGTTCTGGTGGATGAGGCTGGATCTTGTCTTTCTGGTGGGCAGGGCTGTGTCCAGTGCTGTGTTTTGGATTGTCTGTGACCTTATTATGATTTATTATGATTTTAGGCAGCCTCTCTGCTAATGGGTGGGTTTGTGTTCCTGTCTTGCTAGTTATTTGGCATAGGGTGTCCAGCACTCTAGCTTGCTGCTTGTTGAGTGGAGCTGGGTCTTAGCATTGAGATGGAGATCTCTGGGAGATCTTTCACTGTTTTATATTACGTGGAGCTGGGAGGTCTCTGGTGGACCAGTGTCCTGAACTCAGTTCTGCCACGTAAGAGGCACTGGCCTGACACCCGGCCTGAGCACCAAGACCCTGTCAGCCACATGGCTCAGAAGAAAAGGGTGAAAAAAAGAAAGAAAGAACAAAATATAGTAAAAGTGAAATAAAGTTATTAAAGTAAAAAAATATTTTAATTATTAAAACTTAAAAACAATTAAGAAGTAATAAAAAAAGAAAAAAAAGAATGAGAGAGTAACCAAACCAAAAAATAAATCCACCAATGATAGCAAGCACTAAAAACTATACCAAAAAAAAGGACAGACAGAACCCTAGGACAAATGGTAAAAGCAAAGCTATACAGACAAAATCACACAAAGAAGCATACACATACATACTCACAAAATGAGAAAAAGGAAAAAATATATATATATATATATTAAAAAAAAAGAAAGAGAGCAACCAAATCAGTGAACGAATCTACCAATGATAATAAACTCTAAATGCTAAGCTAAGCTAAACATAGAACCAGAAACAAATTAGATTCAGAAAGCAAATCCCAAGTCTACAGTTGCTCCCAAAGTCCACTGCCTCAATTTTGGGATGATTCGTTGTCTATTCATGTATTCCACAGATGCAGGGTACATCAAGTTATTGTGGAGATTTAGTCGGCTGCTCCTGAGGCTGCTGGGAGAAATTTCCCTTTGTCTTCTTTGTTCACACAGCTCCTGGGGCTTAACTTTGGATTGTGTGTGGGTCACCTGAGGGCATCTGTTCTTCGTGCAGAGAGGATGGGGTTAAAGTAGCAGCTGACTAGGGGGCTCTGGCTCACTCAGGCCGGGGAGGGGGGAGGGGCACGGAATGCGGGGCAAGCCTGTGGTGGCAGAGGCCAGCGTGAAGTCGCAACAGCCTGAGGCATGCCATGTGTTCTCCTGGGGAAGTTGTCCCTGGATCACGGGACCCTGGCAGTGGCAGGCTGCACAGGCTCCAGGTAGGGGAGGTGTGGATAGTGACCTGTGCTTGCACACAGGCTTCTTGGTGGCTGCAGCAGCAGCCTTAGTGTCTCATTCCTGTCTCTGTTGTCCGCACTGATAGCCTCGGCTGGCACCCATCTCTGGAGCTCATTTAGGCAGTGCTCTGAATCCCTTCTCCTTGCGTACCCCAAAACAGTGGTCTCTTGCCTCTTAAGCAGTTCCAGACTTTCCTGGACTCCCTCCAGGCTAGCTGTGGCGCAGTAGCCCCCTTCAGGCTGTGTTCTCACAGCCAACTCCAGTCCTCTCCCTGGGATCCAACCTCCAAAGCCCAAGCCTCAGCTCCCAGCCCCTGTCTGTCCTGGCCAGTGGGTGAGCAGATAAGCCTCTCAGGCTGGTGATTGCTGGTCAGCACCAATCCTCTGTGCGGGAATCTCTCCACCTTGCCCTCCGCACCCCTGTTGCTGTGCTCTCCTCTGTGGCTCCGAAGCTCCCCCCCTCCGCCACCCGCAGTCTCCACCCGCGAAGGGGCTTCCTAGTGTGTGGAAACCTTTCCTCCTTCACAGCTCCCTCCCAGAAATGCAGGTCCCATCCCTATTCTTTTGTCTCTGTTTTTTCTTTTTTCTTTTGCCCTACACAGGTACATGGGGTGTTTCTTGCCTTTTGGGAAGTCTGAGGTCTTCTGCCAGCATTCAGTAGGTATTCTGTAGGCGTTGTTCCACATGTAGATGTATTTCTGATGTATCTGTGGGGAGGAAGGTGATCTCCACGTCTTACTGCTCCGCCATCTTGAAGGTCTCCCACTGTCTCTCTTTTTAACAGTTAAGCACCTCCCTTCAATATTCTTCTTACTTTGACTGGCACAATATGCAGAAGAAAGATAGCTCATCACTTCTTTTCTATTCTAATTTAATTCATTTTAATTATTCTCTACTTCTGTAATCTGTGTTACACAATAGACACCATGATGTACATTTGATTTTGTTAATCAACAAGTCAGACTTTGAGCACCTGCCTTGTCATTCTGAATAATTAAAACCCTCAGTGATTTTTCTTCAATTATTATTCTCACTGAAAGAGACGCATGCATTTTTATCCCATAGGTAGACAATAGCTTATTTGCAACATGGCATGATAGACCAAAGCAGGAAGCATTTAGGTTGAGTACCTGCATGCATAGCAATAGATGCTTCAGAAATAATTGAACCGTGTGTATTTAACTTACAGAACATAAAATGAGAAATGAAGATAAAATACTGGATAGAAATATAGCATAAACCAATTAATTTCTATATTAAAATTAATCTCATTTTCTGCAGCACCTCTGAGGAGAAACAGATATCATAAATGCCTACTTTTTAAAGAGGTAACATTTATATTAGATACATGTTTTTTATCTCCAAGTCATATAGACAAATGATAAGAATTTAAAAGGATTTTTAAGGCTAGAAATGGAGAAAAATTTGAACTCAAGAAACTCATGGACTGTACAGTGGTTTCATAATATTTGCTTTGCTTATTAACTAGCTGCTATACTCTATCTCTTGGCTCAAAGGATCATGAAAGCTTACAGAAAGAATACATACAACAAAATGATGATAAAATATAAGCACAAATAGAGAATCCAAATCAGTTAAAATATAAGTAAGACAGAAGCATCTGCAGGCTATAAATTTTCTGTGAGCATCCTAACAGCCAAATAAAAATGAAAGCATGATCATAGACACATATTTTAACAGAGGAGAAAACATATATCCATAAGATGAAACCAAAAAAAACCCATTCATAGAATTATAAATGAAATTTCACATGTACAGTTTCATAATGGGAATGATACAGTGAACAATGGCCACAATAACAGTTCTACAGCAAATATAGTAGCAGGTTTTACCTCTCCAGTCTTGAAGCAACCTCAGATTAAAGCCCAGTGAATAATATTAAAATACAAATTACTAAAGTCAGTTAAACAAAGAGTCAATGAAATATGGTCAAAGCATGTAGCCTTCAAATAGTCTGTAACAAGCCATGATAGAATTCAATATGTATATGAGTATGTGTGTTTGTGTGTATATGTATTTATTTAATACATCCAACTAACTTTTACTTTGCAATTGTATATCACTTATCTATTTTGTACAAAAAATTATTATCAAAGAAACCATGCCCTGAACATACATTCTTCTTTCATGGCTCCATGGTTTTGCTTATGCTGTCACCTTTAGCAATCTATTCCCTCTCCACAGTTGAAGCCATTCTTTAGAAATTAGGTCAACTGCCACTTCCTCTTTGATCTTCCTCAGTAATCAGTCTCTTATTTCTCTGGGCTCCAAAATAACTTTTTTCCTCTTTTACACACATTCTTCACACTGTGTTGAAATTATTCCCATGTTGGTCTCTTATCAAAATATGAGTGTTTTAAGGCATACAAGTCACCATATGCAAGGTTGTTCCTTCAATACTTAAGACTAAGATTCAGTGGATACTTAATGAATGAATTCTAGAAAAACAAATTATTTTTTGTTAAGGTAAGAAAGTGTTAGTCTGGAACCCAGTGCTTCAGTGTGTCCTCAAAATTCCCTCAAACTATTTGATACTATTTTTGACTTTGTTCATTTGTCTGAAAGGTGGATCTGTAACTCTGATCAGTCTCAAAGGAGTCCATGAGCCAGCCCCTTACAGGATAGGAAATATTGGGGTAAAAAGACAAGCATTCTGAGAATGTTACACTTTTAGTCTTTTAAATGATCAGATTTTTATCAGACTTGATAGGTACTCAAATGGAAAGAATTTCTCCCGGGTCTAATAAATATTAAATACATTTATTATCTAATTATTATTTGCATTTATTTGGGGGGAAATAATTCTTTCTAGTGTTTCCTAGGGTCTGCTGACAATGTAGGTCATGTTAAAGCCAAACATATTCCAGTTGACCTCTCTACTGGTTGCAGAAGGAATGACTTATTGCCTAGGCTAAGAGACTCAACTGATAGCATTGTTGGGGCAATTATTAATTAATAGGAGATGCAAAAGATAATTGCTTCTAGAAATCACTACACTATGCTTAAATGACTTCGGACTTAATGGAGAAAAAGCTATGAAAATAAGGAGATAATTTAGATAGCTATGTTAATTGAAACATTTTTCTAGATTTCAAACTAGATATATAACAATTCTTTCTATTTCTAGTGTCAGTTCCCATTTATAAAGCTATTGTTTTTTTCTGAATTTAGTGCATGTAACACATGACTTTAGGCTAAAACCCATTAAGTGAATTTGAATTATATAATGTATTGTGCTTGTGAATAACTTGAGATAGCTTAAAGCATATGATAGGTTTTTTTAAAAAATAAATTTATTTATTTTATTTATTTATTTTTGGCTGCGTTGGGTCTTTGTTGCTGTAAGCGGGCTTTCTCTAGTTGCAGCAAGCAGGGGCTACTCTTCATTGCGGTGTGTGGGCTTCTCATTGCGGTGGCTTCTCTTGTTGCAGAGCACGGGCTCTAGGTGCGAGGGCTTCAGTAGTTGTGGCGCATGGGCTCAGTTGTTGTGCCTTGTGGGCTCTAGAGCACAGGCTCAGTAGTTGTGGCACACGGGCTTAGTTGCTCCTCAGCATGTGGGATCTTCCTGGACTAGGGACCAAACTCGTGTTCCCTGCATTGGCAGGTGGATTCTCAACCACTGCACCACAAGGGAAGCCCACGTATGATAGTTTTATTCTAGAAATATAACTAGAGTAAATTAATCATAATCAACTTAATCTTATAAATCACATAACATGAAAAGTAAATAATTCATCATAGTTATACATCATTAATTTCTGGGGAAAAAGACACAGAGTTAAAATAGAAAAATAATTATTATTCAGATTAAGGGGGGCCATAAGTGTTAGGATAAGGTGAATGTTATTTTCTTATCATTGTAACTCTATCAAAAGTTTTGAGCAAAGAATGGACACTCTTTTATAAAATGGACTTTGGGAAGGTTTCTGTAGTTGTTTTATCTTGAATTTACTTGAACGGGGTTCGGGTATGACAACAGAAAGGCCAGATTAGTAAAAAGCTATTGCATCAATAAGAGAGAAGATTAGTCTTGACTTAGGGGTATATCAGTGGAAATGGAAAGGAGAGGACACACATGAAAGACACTGAGGCAAGGATATCAGTCATTTTCATTAATATTTCCCTTTACTACAGACTTTAATAATCAGCTAGAAGATACTTTCAATATGGCTTCTCAATGATCCCCATACATTTAAGATTTTAATCAGGCAGTTACTGTCTGGTAATAAAATGATATTTAATGTTATAATGATGGGCCTTTCAAAGAGCTCTCATCAGTGATTGAGTTGATGCTCCGTAATGAGTTGATGTGTATTAATACACTGTGCTTAGTTTAATGAACTTACATTTAATTTTTGCCAGAGCTGAAAGCCTTAAATCAAAGCCATGGCATTATGTCCTCACTAGAAAAGTTTTTAAATTTTCCATAAATGTATGTGGCAGAATTATTCTTCACTGGGCACTTGGATAATATTTCTGACCTTTTCTAAATGTTATACTTTCCTTGTTTAAGCACTATTTAAATTATCAGTTGTTCATCAAATACTTCACAAGACTTTACAATTAGAGCAGATAAAACATAGTGTCTCCAAATCTCTAGGTTAATGAAGGATGACTTACTAAACACAATATTTAAAAATTGAGCTTAAAAATGTTTTCTCCATGTTATTTAAATACAACAGTAATTTTTTCTGATAAAATTCAATGGAAAAGGAAATTAGATAACTCAGACAGTTAAGTGATATTTGGATTACACTCCTTCCCACCTCTATCTATCTATCCATCTATTTATTGCTGGACAGGTGTTTATATATTTGTTTGCAAGTTAATAATTTCAACAAGATACTGATTTTTATCCATTAAGTCATTCCTGACAGATGCCTCTCGAGCAACTAATAACAAGTAGGAGAGAGAACTATTTTAAGATTCCTACTGTTTGTATGTATTTTCTTTATATAATAGGACATAACAAAAACTGCAGTAACATTCACGAAACTGTTCATAAGAGAAGGGAACAATTTACCTGCCATTCAAATTGTTTTCATTTGACCATGTTCTCTTATTATCCAAACAAACATACAAGTTTTAGTTATAAATTTACTGTGAATATAAATTTATAATATTCTTTCTCTTAGTATTTCTCTTTTAGTATTTTCTCTGTTGCAATATTAACTCAATATGTGTACATTTTACTAGATGTTCAATATTCCATTTTAAGTATTTTCTTATTATACTTCATTCTACCCTCTTAGCATGTATAATAGTGAAAAAATGGCAATTGGATATCCTGCAGTAAACATACTTATGCAGAGAGATTAATTTTTTCCTTTAGGGTATTTTAAAATACTCTTTCAGAATCCTTTTATTTTAAAACAGTGGCATGATAGTTAACATACCTGTCTAATCTGTTCGGTAGCATAGAGAATTTGGGGCCAAATCTTTTCCCCATTTAGCCAAAGCTCAAGATATATATTTTATAAGTTATTTTCTGAGTAATTTCAGAAATACTAGATTTTTCAAAGAAAAGAATGTCCCACTCAGACTTCTTAACAATTTTTAAGAGAACTGCTCTATCTTGATGTATGACTTCATGTTAACCAATCTTTTGGGTTAAATATTCTAGACCTATAGAGACCATTTCTACTGACCAAAGACTTAAACATAATCTATTTGTCCAAGAAAATGAAGCTTTTAATAAGGAACCTAAAATAAAAATGTGTTCTCATTTCTTTTGGCACTTGAGGAGAAACTCTGTAGAACAGCTGAGATTTAACTGTAAAAAATAGCTTCTGTGAAAAAGCAGCCACTACTTTTCATGAAGATAATGTGACATTTTAAAAGCAGCCCAATATATAGGCTACAGAAGAAAGGGTCCCCATGGAAAAACTATAATTGTCTTGTAAACTAAATATTTCCTAAATGTAATTCAGTTCTCTTCCTACTAATAAAAGTCAGAACTGCTTTAAAGTATAGGTCCATCTCATAAATTACAACAATATTAAAGAAGGCCTTTGTAATCCACTGAACCAAGGATTATTTGGGGTTAAAGGAATTATAACTTTGTCAACAGAATTTACAGAGATGTGCAATCTACTGAAATATTTTATTTGATTAGGCAGCTTCTCAAGATCACTCATACCCCAAAGAAGATGCTAGGCTCCAATAAATGACTTTACCTTTCTACCATTGTAAATTTACTGAATAATGGTCAGTATTTTTCTTCACCTTATGGCTGAGAAATCCATCCACGTTCCAGGTATCTGCATATACTTTTCAAGTTAGATTTCTATTTTCAAAGCTATTACACACGAACCTTTAACAACCATTGAGACTACAGTTAGTGTTACCTCCCATGCTGCTGGCTAAGATTCAGCAGCTCACAATAGCCTTGGTAGCTTGGCCTGAGTGTCAAAGCTATTCCCTATTTAATTACAGAACTAAAACTTTACTGTAAAAGCTCATCTAAGGGGCTTCCCTGGTGGCGCAGTGGTTAAGAATCCACCTGCCAATGCAAGGGACACGGGTTTGATCCCTGGCCTGGGAAGATCCCACATGCCATGGAGCCCGCGAGCCAAAACGACTGAGCCTGCGTGCCACAACTACTGAAGCCCAGGCGCCTAGAGCCCATGCTCTGCAACAAGAGAAGACACGACAGTGCATTGTGCACACTGCAACGAAGAGTAGCCCCCACTCGCTGCAACTAGAGAAAGCCCACGCACAGCAATGAAGACCCAAAGCAGCCAAAAATAAATTTAAAAAACAAACAAATAAAAATAATCATTTAAGGGAGCTAATCAAGCTCGGATACATATCAGTAATGAGCTTAAAACTCAGTGCTTCCTGAAATAAGTGGGAAATTTACACTGGTACACATCTGATGTCATGTAGGACCTCTTTGACTTTAAATTGGGCAGGAGAGCCATAATTTCCACATTTCCCAGTCAGGAGCCAGCCTCCTACTACAAACTGAGTAGGTAGGCTGTCATCCAGGTAGACACTGTTATTCACATCTGAAAAACTAACCCTGGACCTTCTTGCACTGCTAAGGAGGAAGTTAACTACATAAATCACAAATTTATTCCTCTGAAAATACCCTAACTATATAACTGTATAACTATAACCCATGGTGTGATGGGTAAGAATGAGGGAAAAGATGCTTCTAGGCTTGAATTTTTACTTTGAATTTTGAAGGAATCCTTGAGAAACACAGCCATGTTCTTATTTCTGCATCAACAAGTCTACCGGCTCAAACTCTTAAACTATGGATTTTCTAGGTCAGTTCCTCATAAAAAAAGGGGAATGGAATCAGGTCTAATAGCAATGATAACAAAATAGAATCACCATCCTATAGTTTGGAAACCAAACTCTTTCATTTCTTAAACTGAATTTTTTTCTCATCTGTCTTTTTTCTCCATCTTTCCCTTCTAAAATTATTTTTCACAAAATTTAAATGCCAGGACCCTGTATTCTTAATACCTGAATACAAACTCCACTTTCACTGCCCTTTACCTCTTTGACTTTGGTCAGTTGCATAAGCCCTATCTTAACGATGGCCATAATAAGTGTACTCACTTCACAGGACTGCTGTGAGAATTAAATGAGTTAATGTACACAAATAACTTAAAATAGTTTATATACTTGGGCATATAACAGTATCATACAACAAGCCCAATACATGTTGCTGTTATTATTAAATACTTAGCATTTTTTCAGTAAAGTTCCATTTGTAGCTTTCCTTTTATTTAGCACTAGAAAGCATATTAAAATTTAACTCATGGAAGATTTCTAAAATGGAAGAATTTCTAGTCCCTGGAATGCTGGTTATGGAGATATTCTGGAAGAAATATTATAAAGAAAGGGTCTCCCCTGTTAAAGTACAAATCCTTTGAAGGGTTGAGTTGAGCAAAATCCAGAAATAACATTTTTGCTGCTAAAGAAGTAACTAGTTAAATTACTAAGTTCTTCCTCCCAGAATACCCTAACTGTATAGGTATCACACTAAACCTACTAGCAGAATTTCTGTACTTCAGGAGGGACATTAACTGTGTTAATTTTCAGATTGCTTTTTGACAGGACATTTTAACTGAACGGTGACATGTCACAGAGATTTTTAACTGGTATTCCTGGTCCTTTGTTGAACCACAGTCCTCTCAAAAGTAAATCACCAAATTTTTCTCAATGTGAAAAATATTGGAGAGGATAGGAGGATAATGAATTATGTGCATACGTGAACATGTGTGTGTGTGTGATGGAAATATCAGGCACTGAGCAGAACAGCATATAATTTGCTAGTAGTAGAAGGTGTAGAGGTGCTGAAACGGTAAGCCTGTTGCAAAAACCGTGTTTTGTTTTGTTTTTTAGAGCAGGCAAGAACACTGTCTTTAGAATATATATATATATATATATATATATATATATATATATATATGTATATATATATATATAGGCAGTTAACAGTTCCATTCAAATGCAGCATGGTGCTAAAAGGCCACAGAGCAAGTACTAAGTAAACGCAGATGGTTTTAAAGACAGTCCAAAACACATTTTACTGTAGTTGTTATTGCCTGGCAATTTTGCTGACTTGTTTAATGTTGCTTTCAGTCTTTTTTAAAAAATTCCTTCAGGTACACAGGGGAATGTTCCAGTGTTCAAAGAGTGCTGCAACACAAAAGGGTCAAAAATTCCAGCTATAGCAGGAATCCACATACACACACACACACGTACACACATTAAACTTTAAGTCAGAAGACTTGTCTTCCAACTGTAAATAACCAATTTTGCATCGCCTGTCATGGCACTGGATCTCCCTAAGCTGAGGCATGACAATCAGTAAGATAAGTCTGATAATACCTCCCAGATAGCAAGATCTTTGTGGAATAAAATAAATGAGACACTGCATGTAAAAGAGCTTTGTAGATAATAAACACACTTAAAAAGAAAAGATTTCCCAGAGATCTTAAAAGAGAACTCTTTGGGAGTGGGGCATAAAACAAACAGTTATATAGTTATAGAAGAATAAGGAGAAATGTACAGACTGTAGGGCTTGAATTGTAAAGGGCAGGTAGCAGGAGCCTCCTCAACTGGCATGTTCTGAGCTAACAGGGACCAGTCTTGGAAACCAAGTAGAAGGAGTTATATGTGTCTCAGTTTTGTCAAAAGCTGACTGCCAACTGCTCCACCCCATGGGCTATTGCAACTTCAAGGGAAATGCTGTATTTGCTTTAAGTTCTATGGCTCCACATCCCCTCTGGGGAAGTATAAGCAATTACATCAAAAACCAGATGCTTGGCCAACCTCCTACTTATAACAAAATGTCTTAAAACCTAATTAATTGGAATACTTGACCAGAATAGGTAACAGATGGATTATTTACTTGAATGTTTGAAGAATTTATGGTATAGATCAACTCCAGCTATTTTTTTTTTATCAATGCTTATTCTATTCCTAAGGGTATCCACAGAGTATATGCAAAAATCCTGAGGCAGGGCTTCCCTCGTGGCGCAGTGGTTGAGAGTCTGCCTGCCGATGCAGGGGACACGGGTTCGTGCCCTGGTCCGGGAAGATCCCACATGCCGCGGAGCGGCTGGGCCCGTGAGCCATGGCCGCTGAGCCTGCGCGTCCGGAGCCTGTGCTCTGCAACGGGAGAGGCCACAACAATGAGAGGCCCGCATACCGCAAAAAAAAAAAAAAAAAATTCTGAGGCAAAAGTTATGTTGTTTCATTTTAGCTTCCAGGATGGAAATGTTAGCACTTTTATGATCTTTAGAATACATGAGAGTAGAAATCTGTAACCCACAGAAGAAAAATAATAAAAAGCACTGATAAGAAGCTTTTAATTTTTGTTTCCAGTCCCTTTCACTTTGTTATTCTTGACCACCCCCACTAGAGATGAAAAAAAGGTTGTAATATTTAGAATAGTGACATGTTCGTGAATGATGTATTGTGCAGTTAAGTATTCTTTATCACAAAATAATCTTTATATCTCAAAATATATTATTAAATTATTTCAGTAGAGTCTTTCAGGCTGATATAAAAGAACACTAGGCAGTAAGTCAAATCCACAAAAAGAAATAAAGAGCACCAGTAAAGGCAACTACGGGGATAAATATTAAAACGTTATAAATATATTTATTTATAAATCTTCTCTGACTTGATTTAAAAGAAAACTGCATAAACAAATGTTCATAAAGCTGCTTGTGCATTTATAAAATATAAAGCTGTAATTGATATGACAATAATAGCACAAAGTAGGGAGAATGAAGCTATGTTGGAGCAAAGTTTCTGTACTGAAAAAGATGATATTGGGACTTCCCTGGCCATCCAGTGGTTAAGACTTCACCTTCCAATGCAGGGGGTGCGAGTTCATTCCCTGGTCAGGGAGCTAAGATCCCACATGCCTTGTGGTCAAAAAACCAAAACATAAAACAGAAGCAGTATTGTAACATATTCAATAACTTTAAAAATATTCCACATGAAAAAAAAAATTAACCTGAACTAGATTGTTTGAAGCTAAGATGTTAATTGCAATCCCCAGGGCAACCAGTATGAAAATAACTCAAAAATATAAAAGAAAACATAAGAGAATTAAAATGGTGTACAAAAAATATGTTTTTAGCAAAAGGAAGGAATTGAGAATAGAGAAAAAAAGATATAAAATACACAGAAAATAGGAAAATAGCAGGCAAATCCTACCTTATCAGTAACTATGTTCTATATAAATGGATTAGACATTCAGAAATTCCAATAAAAGGCAGAGATTGGCAGAATGAATTATTTTCTTAAAAGTAATACCAATATGTTTTATATAGGAACCATTTTAAATTCAATGACAAAAGAGTTTGAAATAAAAGGATCAGAAAAGATAAACCAGGCAAACAGTGAACAAAGGAAAGCTGGAGTGGCTGTACTAATATGAGACAAAAAAAAAGACAAAACTTGTTACTAGAGACATTTCTTCAGGATATCCATTCAATGGGGAGAAATCATTGTCAAATTTGAAGTTAAACTGGAGACATGACAGATGCTTATGCAGCATCTCTCTCATTTCCAGGCTCAGATTCACTCAGCCCAGAGTCCACCACAGCAGTAATTCCCAAACTCACCCTCACTCAATGCCCAACCTTCTCTGTCTTCATACCCCACTGGAAACTTGTTCTAGGATCTGTTCCCCATTCTGAGGTGGGGATTGGTAGGGGAGATATGGCCCATCAGTGGCCAAATATTTTGTATCTTGCTTTAAATTAAGTTCTGTTGCAGTAGCTGGAATGCGACCTGAGTATTTCCTGTTGATATATTAAGATTCCTTATTCAAAGCTATAAATAGCATGTGCTCCATCCCTTCCCAGTTTTTCTAATAAGAGCCTTTTCCGTTCTCCCTTTTCTTGGCCTCTGCTTGTCAGGAAGAGGAAAAGGAGTAAATAATACTCTTTACCATCCCTACCCCCATGCTAGGTCTATGGAGTACAAAAGCCAGCTAACCAAGGTTACTCTACATATAGTTACATAGCTGTACCACTCACACTAGGTCTTTGTGCCCTCTCTGGGGTTAGGAGTAGAAAGGAAATTTGTGAACACACTTCTGTTGAGTCAGGTGAGTAAAGAAGAGCCATATTATCCTCACTACCTGCTCCATGCTGACTCACCACAGATTTGGATGTACTCTGTTCCCTACTGTTCTAGAGTATATGAGGATAGATAAAGGGCAGCCTGCTGGACCTCTATACAATTCCTTTAAGGCTACAGTCTCCAGCAGGATGGTAAAATGCTCTTGGGGACTGCTATTCCTCACAAGTGGATTGTTATCTCCCCTCTTGAGAATGTAGAGTCCAGCCACTCCCAAATTCCACTTCCAAATTTTTTGAAATATGAAGTTTCTTGTATCTTAACCATTCTGGGAGCTGTGTGGGGAATTTTCAGCTGTCTTAGGCCTTTGTAAACCTGGTATCTCCTTTTCTCCCTGCACCTGTAAACACATCTGTATAAAGTCAAAGGTGAGGGAGCAGGGGGAAGTCTGGTTTATCCAGTCCTTTTCACAGTAGGAAAATCCTCTGAATAGTTTAAGGTATTTTTGTTATGTTTTTCCTTAAAATGAATATATAATTTAAGAAAGAGGAATATTTAAGCAATTGGACCTCTAAGAAGGTACATTGCAGACATCTAGAATTAAGTATGTGTGCAGTGCCACTGTCACCCTTCTTCCTCATTCCTTGTCACTTTTGAGAATCCAAAAGAGAAAGATGTCTTTTAGTGACAGAGAAAGATGTCCCCTTCCAGGATATCCCAAAGTTATGCGATATCCTGAACAGGTAAAAGACACAGATAAAAGACAGCACATGGCTGTTCGAAGAAATAATTATATGAGGGAATGGTAAAAATCCGTGATCATGATAAAAAGAGGCCATCCTCTTCAGATGATGACTAGTATCATGATTATTAGATAAATCTAAGTGTATACAGATCTCCTTAGAGTGTTTCAAGATTTTTAATCCACTTCCAAGCTCATTTAGATGGTGGTCCCCATTTCCCTGCTGTCTGTCAGCTGGGGCTACTCTGTGCTCTATCACACAAACCCCTCCATCCATCTTCAAACCAGCAATGGCACTTTGAGTCCTGTTCACACTTTGAGTCCTGTTCACACTTTGAATCTTTCTGACTTCCTGTTTTGCTACCAGTTGAGGCAAATTCTCTGGTTTTAAATGACTGTTGTGGTTAGACTGAGCCCACCTACATCATTTCCCTTCTCATTATCACAAAGTCAATTGATTAGTAATCTAAATCGTACCTGTAAAAATCCTTTTTTTCCATGTAATTTAACATAATTATGAGTATGATACCTTATAATAATCACAGTCCTGGGAATTATGGTAGGAAATCATTTTATCTTCAGCAAAATTTCTATACACATTCACATCCATTTACCATATTAATAGAGTCTGCATCATGGCATTATTCAATGAAAACAACCAATTCATACACCATATTGTAACCATAAAACCTTAGTTAATTAGGTAACATTAAATACAATGATGAATGCTAAGATTTGAAAAGAACTTCAATGAATTTGACTTCCATAAATACATGTATGATCTCTGAACTCATTTATTTGTGCATTTTATTGGCTTTATTAGTGAGTTCAAAATTACTAAAACAGTTATATCCATGTTGCAAAGCACTTATCAGATAAGAGTTTTGTATTGAAGGAAATGAATTATTCAGCGTGACGAGTAATAGGAAGCATGTAACTTTGCATATAAATGTATAAAGTATTTACTAATAAGGAAGGAAAGAGATCCAGGAATGTAAAGCCATCTTTCCTTTTTTTTTTTTCATCAAAGAAAGGGACTACAATGTTTAGAAAGGGAATTAAGAATATGTGTTTTTGTTTCATTTGTTTTTATTTTTGAATGACTTTTCTATTGTTTATATAGTTGTGTGTTTGCTTGTACTTAGCATGATATCATTATATGAAACCCCTAGTAAATTAAAGGGCCTCAAGATTAATTGGAGATCTTTAAGAATGCCTGTCTCTTAACTATTCTGGAACAAATACCTTTCACCATATTGGCCAATTGCCCTCTCATTTAAAACAAAGCAAAACAAAGCCCTAAAACTGCAATAATCTATTTGAAGAAATTTGAACAAAAAGAAAACCAAAGGATTTCATAGTTACTATATAAAAGTATTAGTAATCTGTAATATTTTGAAAAATTGTTGCTAAATATGGCTCACAATGGACAGGATTTAAGGGAGTAACTGAAGATGGACTCATTATCCACTCAAAAAGTAACATTTAATAATTATAAATTGAGTGAAGGTCTCTGATTATATTAACAAAAGTAAAAGTAGGGAGTTGGATGGAGAGAGATGGGTTGTTGGTCTGTTGTTTATAAATAGTTTGGGTGATTGATGTATTAGTTATTTGCTGCATAACAAATTGGCACAGATCTCAAAGGCTTAAAACAAAATTTTTTTCTATTACTGACCTGCAGTTACTGAGTTGGCCAAAAAGTGCCTTCGGTTTTTTTTGTTTTGTTTTGTTTTGTTTTTGCGGCACGTGGGCCTCTCACTGCTGTGGCCTCTCCCGTTGCGGAGCACAGGCTCCGGACGCGCAGGCTCAGCGGCCATGGCTCACGGGCCCAGCCATTCCGCGGCATGTGGGATCTTCCCGGACCGGGGCATGAACCCGTGTCCCCTGCATCGGCAGGCAGACTCTCAACCACTGCGCCGCCAGAGAAGCCCCTGCCTTCGGTTTTTAAGTAAAAATAAAAGACACATTTTTCATTTTCACCAAGAACTTTATTGAATAACGTATTCACCCTTTTGTTCCACTACCTTCTGCCATTTTTCAGGCAACTTCGTTACTCCATCTTCCCAAAACTTTGTATCTTTTTGAGCAAAGAACTATCCCAGGTACCTTTTACAGTCTTCCAGGGAATTGAAATTTTTTCCATTAAGAGAATTTTGTAAAGACCTAAATAAATGGAAATCCGAAGGTACAGTGTCTGGTGCATACAGCGGATGAATCAGAACTTCCCAGCCAAGCTGTAACAGCTTTTGCCTGGCCATCAAAGAAACATGCAGTCTTGCTTTACCCTGATGGAAGATTATGCATTCTCTGTTGACTAATTCTGGACGCTTTTCGTCGAGTACTTCTTTCAGTTGGTCTAATTGGGAGCAGTACTTGTTGGAATTAATTGTTTGGTTTTCCAGAAGGAGCTCATGATTGAGGGTTCCCTTCCGATCCCACCATATACACATCACCTTCTTTGGGTGAAGACCAGCCTTTGGTGTGGTTGGTGGTGGTTCATTTCACTTGCCCCACAAACTCTTCCATTCCACATTACTGTACAGTATCCACTTTTCATCGCCCATTACAACTTGTTTTAAAAACAGAACGTTTTTGGGCTTCCCTGGTGGTGCAGTGGTTAAGAATCTGCCTGTCAATACAGGGGACACGGGTTTGAGCCCTGGTCTGGGAAGATCCCACATGCCGCGGAGCAACTCAGCCTGTGAGTCACAACTACTGAGCCTGCGTGTCTGGATCCTGTGCTCTGCAAAGGGAGAGGCCACGACAGTGAGAGGCCCATGCACTGCGATGAAGAGTGGCCCCCGCTCGCCGCAACTGGAGAAAGCCCTCACACAGAAACGAAGACCCAACACAGCCAAAAATAAATAAATTAATAAATTAATTAAAAACAAAAAAACAGAACGTTTTCATTACATTTCAGTAGAGAATCACTTGTGGAAATACAGTCAAGAATGTTTTTTTCGCTTAACTATGTGGAACCCAAACTTCAAAGCGATTAACATAACCAAGCTGGTGCAAATGATTTTCAACGCTTGATTAGGATATTTTGAGTATGTCGGCTATCACCTGCGTGGTATAATGTTGATTGTTCTCAATTAATGTCTTGATTTGATCGCTATCAACTTCAACTGGTCTACTCAACCGTGGAGCATCATCCAGCGAGAAATCTGCAACATGAAACTTTGCAAACCACTTTTGACACGTTTGATCATTCACAGCACCTTCCCCATACACTACAGAAATCTTTTTTTGCATTTCGGTTGCATTTTTACCTTTCTTGAAATAATAAAGCATAATATGCCAAAATGTTGCTTTTTTCCTTCCATCTTCTATATTAAAATGGCTACACAAAAATTCACCAACTTTGATCTTTTTTTAAATGCACGCTGATATGACAGCTGTCACATACAATCTAACAAAATTGTTTTGAATGAAGTTAAAGACAACTAAGTGCTACTAGAGCCATCTTATGGAAAAAAACCGAACGAACCTTTTGGCCAACTCAGTACTTTCCAGAGGCATTGCCATATTCTCTAGAAGCAAACCTTGATGCTACAGATTTTCCTCCTTTGAGGTTATGGAGGATGAATTTCTGACTTACTTAAAAAGTTTCCCCCCCAAAAAAGCCTGACCCAGTGGGAAAAGTAGCCAGAGGAATCTAGTTTCATTGTTCCAAACTTGAGGACCTTGTCTCCTGGCAGAAGTGAATCAAAGGGTTTAGGGAAGGAAATAAATCTGTCAGATGACTGATCATTGAATATGACAGTTTTCCAAGGATATCTCTCAGGGTTTCCAAAGCTCCCGTCCCTGCTGGGACTACACTGACTCTCAGAACCTGTGTTGTGATTGTTGATGGTTATGTGATGATGCACTTTTGCCTTTGCTTTCATCTGGATTGGAGGGAGCCATGTCAAACCAGTAATTTCCATCTAAAAAATTCCAGGGACTGGTGTTCCTCCTTCTGTCTCTCCAGGCATGCTGGACATCTCCCTATATCACTCTTCTAGGATCATGCCTAAGACTTGCATGTGGCCTGGCTTCAGCATTCTCAGTCCATAACATCAGCCCCAACTACATCTGGATCTGGACTTAATACAGGGGCTGATATTGATTTGTCTATTTATAGTGGATCTTCCTACTTCTTGCCTTTTTTCTGGGAACAAAACCACTAAAACAGCTTATCTTTGTTCTCATTCCTTTTTGGAAAGAACTTGTGTGTTCTTTGGCAAGATTCGTGGGGTCTTACTACCAAGGATCTCAGATAATTTACTGATCTGGGCAGGGTGATTCTTCTGTCTGACTTGGGTATACTACAGTCTCGTCTGCCCACTGACATGCTCTCCTACTTTGGGGGCAAGTAGCATCCTCTTTCTCAGCCACTGAAACTACATTATTTTTTTTTTTGCTTCTTCCTTAGACCCTGCAGTTTAGGTATCTCACTGGCATGGGCTGCTTCCTCTGTCTTCTCAGTTGCCACCCAGAACCTAGAAAGCTGCTGGGTCCCCAGCAAGTCCATTCTGTGGATGAGACTTAGAGAGCCAAGAAACCATTTGGAGGCTAGGTGCAGTGCAGTGGACTGGTCTGAGGCTGCAGCAGGGCTGGAGCTCTGTGTCCAAATGACTATTTATGTTATCAGGAAGCTGCTCTTTAAAGCATGGCTGTCCTATATCTTGGGCAATCAGCATGCCTAGTGATGTGTAGCATTCCTTGCTGAAGCCCGTGGACTACACAGATATCCATTTAACTCATTGTGATTTCCCAAGTTACTAGTTACTACCAAATCTCTCAATTATTGTTAAGGAGACCCAGGGTATTTGCCCTCAAGTTTTTCCCAGGATGCTTTGACCATAGTAGAAACACCTAATACCATCCCCACTAACTCCTTCCTGATGTACAAACTGTGCTTAAAGATGTCCCCCTTCTTTGATGAGGCTGAACTGGGCAAACCTGAGTGCTCGATGTCTGCTTGAGAGAGAAGAGATCAGCCAGGAGGGATTGTTTGCAGTTGACTTCAGCAGGATTGAAACAGACTGTAGAGTGGAAGTGGAGACTGGTACTGGTACTGGTACTGGTACTGGTACTGGTACTGGTAGTGGTGGTGGTGGTAGTGTAGGGAGAGTAAGTGATGGTGTATGACAGTCAAAGGAATCACTGGGATTCATGGGATGGGCTCTGAATGGTGTACTATTTATGTCCTAAGAGAGGGTGTAGTCAGGGAAAAAGATGAAGTCCAGAGACATAACGAGGTCTGGAAGGGTAAGTGAGAGTCCAGGATCTCAGTGTGTTCTGGTGGAAGAGAAGAAAAAGCAAGTGGTGGGGGTGAAAGTCCATTGCAACTGTGAAATTCAGTAGCAAAAATTACAGTGCTGAAAGAGAATACCCAGAGGTAAGGGTGAGATCAAGGAAAGTGGTTGGGTTCAGAGGCAAAAAATGCTCAGGTAACAGAGAGGAACCCAGAGTTGAGGGTGAGAAAAGGGGAGAATGGAGGGAGTCAGGGTCTAATATGGCTAAGAGGACTCTCGGGGCAAAGATGAGGCAGCTGGTGAAAGGGGCAATAAAAGATGGCTAAAAATGAAAAGAGCTGCACAGCAAGGGGTACCCCCTAGGGCGGAGAAGTTGAGGCTGTCAGTGAGAGTAGGAAAAAAAGGGCATCAGAATGCAGAGGGCAAATGTCAGTGAGGCCTCTGATGGTAGGGACAAGGTCAGTGATAGAGGTGAAAGCCATGATGTAGGGGTGGAGGCCAAAGCATAATAAAGGTAGAAAGAGAAAAAGTGAGAACATGAGGGAGAAGAGGACAGAGCCAAGATGGAATGCAGTGAGGGACAGTGGGCCTCTGCAGGTACCATCCGCCACAGGTTTTCAAATCAAATAACGTTAGGGCAGCCACAGAGAGACAGGTAAGTGAGCCCCACTGGGAAACAGTGAGAAAGCAGAGACAACTTCTAGAGATGTCTCAGATACAGGAACTGCTAACTAGTGTCTCAGAGGATCTGGAGATAGGCTAGAGGCCAGATATGAACATGACACAGTCACAGAATCTCTGGAGGGAGAGAGGACATAGAGGGAGAAGCATCTTCACAGGTCCTCCTGCAGCTCATCCTTGGCAGCTGGAAATGCATACAACTCACAGTAGGTGTCTTGACAATATCTAGCCTTTCCAGGGTGCTTATACAGGGCGCTGCAGGCGACAGAAAATAGAAGCTACAGTCAGAGGTAAAGGGGAAAAAAATCCCTGAAAAGCCTGGCAGGCATAGTAGCACCTAATACATAATATCCCAACACATTCCCCTGCATCCTTGACTTTACAGTAGACATTTCACTCTCACTCGATGGCTTTTTTAAGCATTCTTTACCTATGTGTTCTCCACTCTCATCCACCCTAGACTCCTCAGGGATCCTGGAATGGCATAGACCATGCTAAAAAGGATGAAGAATAAAGAAGTAAAAGAGGTGAATCACCTTTTCTGAACAGTAGGCATGTTCACTGTCAACACAGTTACTCCCTGGCAAACTCTCCAAGCTGGGAAACTAGGAGACTGTGTTGCATATGGTAGAGGTAGGAGTCAAAAGATCTTCTATGAGCTGCATATAACAGCCCTTTGGGAGAGACTATTGAGTGACTAGATTCTAAGAGCTCCAAGAATGAGTACACAATGTCAAGTAACCAGTGGAAATAATGAAAACTCTCACACATGTATGTTTTCTTGATATCATTTACCAAGGGCCTTTACACAAATTATCTCATGTGATTTCTACTAACACCAAGCTGAACAAATAATATTTCAAAGGATGAATCTCAGGTTTAGTGCAATTAAACTACTGTCCATAGCAGAGTCTAGAATTCCTGCCTCCAAAACCAACCAAGATTCTTTCTTTCACACATGCTTCATTCTCAGTTCCTTCATTCTTTCATTCCCATATGTGAGAAGAGCCCTAATAAGAGACGTGTCCCTTTTGGGGTCATTGCTCTCTTAGGGGCACTTACTCTAGCAACTGACACTTACAGGTGCAGGTGGTACATGCCCTCCAGTGTTGGTGAGACTGTATTGCCTTGGAAAAGGCGTGTTGAAAAAGCAGAACCTTATGTAGCAATGCACTCTTTTCTTTATCTTCTTGTCTCTGCACTCATGCTGAAAATCAAGAAGGGAAGGGGCACAGGGCCCAATTCTTCATCCCCCCTTTCTAGCCTACCTGTAGAGCTTCATTTTTATGAATAATGAATTCTTTGTCCTTTGCCTTTTATTAATTTTTAAAGTCATAAATTACTTTCTATTGTTTAAATGATTGAATAATGCAAGAAAATAGCTTTCTGGAGGGGGCACTCAATTGATTTTGGATCACCAGTTCTCTTTTGAATAGGGCACAGAATCTCATTCCTACAGGTACAGGTATGTTCTGTCTAATAGGATGCTACTCCCTGAGATCAGAGCTTAGATGATAGCATCCAATTAGAGCCTTTTAAAGGTTCACCATTACTCTCCAGATCAGGCCTAAGAGAAAGAAAAGGCTTGACCCAGAGCTGCTTGATATGAGAAAGGGGCCAGTGAACAAGCGTTGACAAACTCTCTCCTCCTGTGGGTATCCTGAATTTCCTAAATATTGTAGTACATAGCCAGTGGATCATTGTGTTCAGAATTTTATTCTGGAGCCCTCTGACACACCCACATGGATGGTCTGTGAGATTTAAATATTACACTAATGTCTGCTTTGCCCAACCTATTCCCATATATTATGATCTTTTCTTTCCTGAGAGTTCATCCAAAAGGTACTTCTCTGGGCCAACAAAGACCAGAAAATTAGGAGTTAGAACAAGAGAAAATAGTGAATTTCTACTCTAAGCTGGTCCTAGGGGTCTCTTACCTCATTGCTGTCCAGATGTCTCATAATAATAATTAATACCATTTAATTGGATATATAGAGAGAAGGAATAGAGGGAAGGGGGAAGAAGCAATGTTTATATACTAAGAAATTTCCAGACTGATTTTAAAAATTATCATTAGTTTTAAGAGGCACAGTGAATTAAAAAAAAAATCTATTTCTAGACCATTATAGTGGAACCAAAGCACAGGAAAGCAAAGGAAAAAACTGTAAAGCAGCTGTAACAGGAAAACAGAGACAGTGTGTAATCTCTTCAAAAAACGAAAAGTGATTTTTCAATTAAAATCATTTAACAATCAAGACTACCTTTCAAGAATGAAGGGCGAATTCTGGAAAACTGACAGTAATGGTGGCAGAGTTTATGAATCCCACATAAAATAAAGAGAGGTGAATCTGATTTTAAAAACAGTCATAATTGCATGACAGCATTCCCCACCAACAGAGGTGAAAAGGCATTATGATGAGTTCCCAAATACAAGAAATAGGACAAATTACCAAGAGCCACGAGCTTACACTTGCTATCCATGCCTGTACTAGAAGAAGCAGAGGGAAGCTGCCGAGCCCCTGATGGTCCTGGCTGAGGGCCCGAGTTCAATCCCTGGTTGGGGAACTAAGATTCCATAAGCTGCGTGGCACAGCCAAAAAAAAAAACAAACAACAACAAAAAAAGACAAAACTTCTATATGAGTCATAGGTCCAGTAAAAGATACTATAGTAAAGAGACTACATATGGACAGTAACTACAGTCAGAATAACCACCAGATTAAGTTCAAAGAAAAAAAAATATATTTTATTGATAGTTATGTTTTAAATTTTCATTATTTCTTCCCTTTAAAATTCCTATATTGATACCATTCATTATTATTCCCTACTTAAAGAAAGTGATATTAATTCTCTAAAGCAAATATGAGAATTCAAAAAGAGTACAAAGGGCAAAATAAAAATAAACCATCAAAACAATAGAAAACAAACCAATGTTACTTCTTACTACACAAAGAAATATATATGTATATATATATATATAGTGCTATGTAGAAATTTCAGATAGTTTAGTAACTGGCTTTTTTACATATCAGTTTAGAATATCAATATTCTTCTACAACCCAGTCGTTAATGGCTGAATAGGGTCCAATAGCAATGCTTTTGCCAAAGGCATTGGGACTGCTTTTAATCTTCTAATACTATAAATATTTGTGCAGAGTAAATCTTTGCACATTTATCCTTGTGCACATATCTTATTTTCTTAAGATACATTCCATAAGAGAAATTTCTATATTAAAGGACATATATATTGGCAGGTCATTTTATAAATATTTTCAAATAAACAACTCCAAGTTATGTAGTCATGGAAATAGTTTATTAGTTTGTCAGTTTCTTGAATTCTTGAAAACTCAGTTAATTACCATGTTTTTTAAATAAATATTCTCATGTAAATTACCGTATCTTACTTCATCATAAATTAAATACAGATCTCATTTTGTATTTATGTAATAACATAATATTTAACAATATATATTATTATGTAACTGTTTCTTTTCTTGCTAATTGCCTCTTACATACTTTGGTTGATTTTTATTGGTGTTTTTCTTATAGAATATTAGAACTAGAAGGAAACTTAGATACATTTACTTCATCATCTTTCATGGATTCACAGAGAAAGTTATTCTCTTTCAATTATAAATAAGAATTCATTACTAAATAAATAATTTAATATTTCAATAACCTTAACTCACCATTTTGAAACTTTATGGAATAAATCTTTACTCTTTATCAAAAAGTTGTGCTCCCCCAAAATCTTCTAGTCTCCTGCAGTTAGCTGGGGCCATATGTTTAATTCTGGCCAATGTACTGAGGGGAGAAGTGATGACTCCAGTTTAAAGCATGTTAGAGCCAGTGCACAACCCTCTAGTTTTTATTTCCCCTGTTGTGGGAAAATGGTAGTCTCTTGTTGGTGAAAGGTAGAAACCTGGATTGCTGAGTAATAACATCGAAAACTTGATCTAAGAGTGTTTCTCACTTCTTTTTGAATGTTTAGCCTGAATACAAAGTGCATTTTTATTGTATTACACCAATACTGTTTTGTGGTTGGTGGTTGCCACAGTGCAGTCTAATCTACCCTAATCTCTCTAAATTAAGAGAGTATTTCCTAATGATTTTGGCTAATAAATGACCATGCATACCATTTTAGCTTGAATAATGTGTCCATTGAGAGCAGATCATTGTAGCCTGGGCTAGTTGCCATTCCAATGGGCCAGATATCGGATATGTACCTTGTCTTGTGGAGGTGAAGGTAATCACCTAATAGAGCCTAGAATAGTTCCTCCCAGGAGAGAATAGTCTTGTTATTAGAAGGAGAATTGTCTTATACTGATAATGAATAGGCAGTAACAGCAAATGACTGCTGTTTATATCCTCTAAATACTCTTCCCCATTGTTAGGGGCTGAATTGTGCCCCTGAAAATTTATATGTTGTAGTCCTAACCCACAGCACCTCAGAATGTGACTGTATTTGAGGATAGGGTCTTTAAAGAGATGATTAAGTTAAAATGAACCCATATTGGGATGGGCCTTAATCCAAACTTACAGGTGTCCCTATGAGAAGAGGAAATTTGGACACACCAAGAGACAACAGAAATGTGCTCACACAGAGAAAAGGCCATGTGAGGACACAGTGAGAAGACAGTCATTTGCAAGCCAGAGAGAGAGGCCTCAGGAGAACCCAAATCTGCAGAAACCTTGACCTTGGACCTCTAGCCTCCAGAACTATGAAAAAGTAAATTTCTGTTGTTCAAGCCACCCAACTGGGGGAATTTTGCTATGGCAGCCTGAGCAGACTAATACACTCATACTTAAAAATAAAATTTCCCTAAATAACCTAATGCTACTTTCCCAAAATACAACCCAAAACACACTACGCCCTCTTCAAAGTAGGAACTCAAATATCATCCATTCATTGTACCAGTTCCAAGTCAGGAACTCTAGTTAACATGTATTTCTCTGATCAGGTTCAAGTGCTACCTCCTTAGGATCCAGAACCTGTAGCTAACTTGTAAGATTTACAGGGAAATTCTAATAATCACTAATCAGTATTAACAAACAGCATTGCTTTGAAATACATAAAGCAAAATACCTTTAGCATATATAAATTCACTGACACTCAACAGTTATGGGAATCTTTTTTTAAAATCAGTTTACTGTTTGTTTATTTATTTATTTATTTATTTATTGGTTGTGTTGGGTCTTCGTTGCTGTGTACGGGCTTTTTCTAGTTGCGGCGAGCAGGGGCTACTCTCCGTTGCGGTGCATGGGCTTCTCATTGTGGTGCCTTCTCTTGTTGCACAGCACAGGCTCTAGGCATGCAGGCATCAGTAGTTGCAGCACATGGGCTCATTAGTTGTGGCTGGCAGGCTCTAGAGTGCAGGCTCAGTAGTTGTGGCACACGGTCTTAGTTGCTCTGCAGCATGTGGGATCTTCCCGGACCAGGGATCAAACTCGTGTCCCCTGAGTTGGCAGGCGGATTCTTAACCACTGCACCACCAGGGAAGTCCAGCTATGGGAATCTTTAACGCATCTCTTTGAAGAATAAAATAGGCAGAAGTGTAGGTGATTATAAATTATATAATCTGTATTATATCTGTTACAATATATGTATTGACGTATTAAATTTGGGATGACATAATTAAGAGATATGTAAGACACGTACTAAATTATGAACATTTCCAGTACAATGTATTTCAGGAATTGATCACTCATTAAAACAGAGCTTGCTAGTCCTTCAAATGGGTTACAGATGTGTTCAAATATTGATTCCCTCAGCCCACTGTGCAGGTTGGTGAACAGCCTCATCTCTGTTAATCTTTATGTGGCATACAATCATTGGAATTTACTATATATGCCACAACATGAAAATTATTGCAAAAGAATACATAGAAAACCTTAGTAAATTCCAAATGAGTAATTGTTCAGGTTGCATTATCTAACTGGGGTATAATAAAAATTGAAATGGCCATATTTTCTCAATCCTTAAGTCTATACATTTTCACATTTTAAATTTTCTGAAATTACAGTCACTTTTAAGAAGTTGAAGCTGCTGGGCAGAGAGTAAGTTATAATGTAGTGGTCAGTTCTTGTGTATCTGTGAATTAGACATAGTTTGGAAATAAATTTAACATGGTTATCTTTTCAATTTAGGTATCTGTAATAGTAATATAACTGGACGTTAAAATGTGACTTCATCTCAGTTTCACTTATGCCTCCAAGAAAAAAATGCACCAACTTTTCTAAGAATTCCAAAGTGAGGTACATGGTCACCAAATCAGGGATAATAATGAAGATTCTGAAAAACTAGTTTGGGGAGACTTAAGTAGTCACCAATATTTAGCTTATGAAATACATGGAGAAGCTGAGAGGGGGCTTTTTGAAGGACTGCCGGAGTACAGACAATGCCTATGGACTAGGATGGGAAATGCTTTTCTCTTACCACAAAGTCAGAGAAAAGGTGTTCAGAGAGATCACTCTAAGAACATAATATGTTTATGTTGAAGCGTGGGGTAGAGGTATGAGGGTCTAAAAGAACTGAATTCTGATTTAAGTCTGAGAAATGTAAAGAGCTGGTGACTCCATTTGGTTAGCCTATGGCAAGGGGATACGTAAGTCTGTAATGGGGAAGCTTGACAGTCAAGAGTTCATCGGGGCAAAGGAGGCATGGATGTTTCCCATTGGCCAGATCTAAGCCCTCTAAGGGAGAGAATTATACTGAATGTCTTAGATAGTGTCCAGTAGAACCCCTTAGAGGGGTGAGCCTGCCTCAGCAGCAAGAAACTGGAGATGAACTATCAATGCCTAGGGGCTGAGAAAACGGCTTAGGCAACCTATTGGAGGAGATGGGTTCACCTCATGGTGAGTGGAGGATAGACAGGGTGCTAAAGAATCCATCACCCAACATAGATTGAGTTGACTTTAAACATCTGCTAAACTCAGAGAGAAGCCAGTGCTAAGTCACCTCAACAAAACTGGAAGAGTAAGACCCTATCTATTGTTACCTCCTCCTCTTAGGCCAAATTCAACCTTAAAAGAGCCACCAGAGTAGATGACATGATATGAGTCCACTATACCCCTTTTCATTTTCCGGGGTCTGTTTTATTTTGCTTGTTTGTTTGTTTACTATTCAAAACTGCTTTGTAGGTTTACATATTATTAGTAGGCACGAGGCAGGATGTAAAGGTTGGTAGTTCTTTTCTTTTTTCTTTTTTGGTTGTGCTGCACGGCATGCAGGGATCTTAGTGCTCTGACCAGGGATTGAACCTGTGTCTCCTGCAGTGGAAGCACAGAGTCTTAACCACTGCACCACCAGGGAAGTCCCTCAAGGGGTCTATTTTAAGCATGTCTCAGGAGGGGGATGAAATAAACTTTAAATTAATTTTAAATGTGGATAACATTGGAATGGGTTTTTTTTATTTTGTTGAAGTATAGTTGATTTATGATGTTGTACAGCAAAGCTATGCATATATAAACATTCTTTTTCATATTCTTTTCATTATGGTTTATCACATATTAAATGTAGTTCCCTGTGCTATACGTAGGACCTTCTTGTTTATCCATTCTATATATAATAGTTTGCATCTGCTAATCCCAGACTCCCAATCTATTCCTCCCCGACCCCACCCCCACCCCCTTGGCAATCACAAGGCTGTTCTCTATGTCTCCAAGTCTGTTTCTGTTTTGTAGATAAGTTCATTCGTGTCATATTTTAGATTCTTCATATAAGTGATATCATATGATATCTGTCTTTCTCTTTCTGACATAGTTCACTTAGTATGATAATCTCTAGGTCCATCCATGGTGCTGCAAATGACATTATTTCATTCTTTTTTATGGCTGAGTAGTAGTATATTTTATATAGGTACCACATCTTCTTTATCCACTCATTTGTTGATGGACATTTAGTTTGTTTCCATGTCTTAGCTATTGTGAATAGAGCTGCTATGAACATAGGGTACATGTATCTTTTTGAATTATAGTTTTGTGCAGATACATGCCCAGGAGTGGGATTGCTGGATCATATGGTAATTCTATTTTTAGTTTTTTAAGGAACCTCCATACTGTTTTAGGAGGTTTCCTTTTTCTCCACACCCTCTCCAGCATTTGTTATTTGTAAACTTTTAATGATGGACATTCTGACCAGTGTGAGGTGATACCTCATTGTAGTTTTGATTTTCATTTCTCTAATAATTAGTGATGTTGAGCATCTTTTTCATGTGCCTTTTGGCCATCTGTATGTCTTCTTTAGAGAAATGTCTATTTAGGATTTCTGCCCATTTTTCAATTGGGTTGCTTGGTTTTTTTCTTATTGAGTTGTATGAGCTGTTTGTATATTTTGGAAATTAATCCCTTGTCAGTCACATCATTTGCAAATATTTTCTCCCAGTCCGTAGATTGTCTTTTCATTTTGTTTATGGTTTCCTTTGCTGCACAAAAGCTTATAAGTGTGATTGGGTGCCATTTGTTTATTTTTGCTTTAATTTCTATTGCCTTGGGAGATTGACCTAAGAAAACTTCAGTACAATTTGCGTCAGAGAATGTTTTGCTTATGTTCTCCTCTAGGACTTTTAAGGTGTCATGTCTTATATGTAAGTCTTTAAGCCATTTTGAGTTTATTTTTGTGTATGTTGTGTTGGTGTGTTCTAACTTCATTGATTTACATGCAGCTGTCCATCCTTCCCAACACCACTTGCTGAAAGGGACTATCTTTTCTCCATTGTATATTCTTGCCTCCTTTGTCGAAGACTAACTGACTAAAAGACTGATGTGTGGGTTTATTGTTGGGCTCTC
This sequence comes from Mesoplodon mirus, assembly GCF_964341445.2. Lineage (NCBI taxonomy): Eukaryota > Metazoa > Chordata > Mammalia > Artiodactyla > Ziphiidae > Mesoplodon > Mesoplodon mirus. The sequence continues at coordinate 28,593,411 of NC_138976.1, read as the reverse complement.
TATTCTGTTCCGTTAATCTATATGTCTGTTTTTGTGCCAGTACCATGCTGTTTTGATTACTATAGCTTTGTAGTATTGTCTGCAGTCTGGGAGAGTTATACCTCCTGCTTTGTTCTTTTTCCTCAGGGTTGCTTTGGAAATTCTGGGTCTTTTATGATTCCATATATATTTTAGGATTATTTGTTCTAGTTCTGGATAATTTGATAGGGATCACATTAAATCTGTAGATTGCTTTGAGTAGTAAGGCCATTTTAACAATATTAATTCTTCTAATCCAAGAGCGTGGAATATCTTCCCATTTCTTTGGATCATCTTCAATTTCCTTTATTAATGTTTTATAGTTCCAGGCATATGTCTTTCACCTCCTTGGTCAGGTTTATTCCTAAGTATTCTTTTAATGTAATTTTAAAAGGGATTGTTTTAGTTACATTCCCTTTCTGATATCTCATTGTTAGTATAAAGAAATGCAACTGATTTCTCTATGTTAATCTTGTATTCTGCTACCTTGCTGAATTCATTTATCAGTTCTAGAAGTTTTTGTGTGGAGGGTTTTCTATATAGAGTATCATGTCATCTATATATAATGACAGGGTTTTCTATATAGAGTATAGAAAGGGTTTTCTATATATATAGAGTATAGGGTTTTCTATGTAGAGTATCATGTCATCTATATATAATGACAATTTTATCTCTTCAGAATGGTTTTTTTTTTAACTAAGCATTTTGTCAATAGAAGTATTTTTAATTGCCTAAAAGTAGATTTAAAAGGCATGGGGCTTGCCTTAGATTTTATTGAAGAGGTAGGGTATAATACTCCTCTAGAGAATGATTTGAAGAGGTGAAAGGGATGCATAAAAATAAAATTGTTTTGATTGTACCCTTGAGTACACTGGCTCTTCCAATGTAGTAGATACATTTCTGATGTTAAATTAGCAATACATGCATGTGGATTTAAAACCACTTCAATTTGAATACCTTAATTTCACTTTAAAATGTCTTTTGAAATATTATACTAATATAGCATTGAAATGAAGAAAATATTTTGTGTAAAGAAGATTGCCTGTTCAATGTCATGATTTAGGGAAATCTTATTCTTATGTAATAATATGCATAGCCCTGATAAAAATCTTATAAGGGACTCAAAAGAGTCTTCAGTCAGGGAATGTAAGAAGAATTAGATTCAAACCTAGATTATGAATCACAATTATTATCAATATTTTTCCTACAAAATATCCATAATTAAATTGATAGTGCATCTTACAATTACTGACATTTGAGAACTGATGAAATATGTTGGTGAAAACTTTTTTTTTAAAGTATACCACTTGTAAATAAGTTTCATTAAACAGTAAATCAAAAGTACACAGATTATTAGAAATTAGTAATAATAACAACAATAAATACCAAAACAGGAAGATTGTAGCTGTAGAGGATGCTTTTATTATTAATAAGAAAGAAAAAAGAACTTGAATTTCAGCATACAGTTTAAGGTATCAAGAAGGGGAAAATAAAACAAGCAAAAAGTAAGTTAAAAATAAAAGAAGTTAAATAAAGATAAAAAGAAGTTAAAGAATAAAAAGAACTATAGTGGATACAGTTAGCTAAGAGTTCTTCTACCTTCAAGAAAACCAGTAGCATAGGGTAGCCTCTCACCTGTTTAATCTATCAAAGACAACAAGAAAAAAAAAAAAACAAAAATTCAAAATTAGGAATGAGAGTAGCAGTTTAACTAGAGATTTGGTAGCTATTTAAAAGTACGAGAATATAAATAACTCAATACTAATAAATATGAACATATTCAAATACTTGTAGAAAAAGAAATTGATTACCAAATCGGACTCATAACTTAAAAAACAAAACTGGTTAGTAATCAATGGAAGAATTTTAAAGTGTGTCAAATTATTATCTTCAAATTAGGGACAAAGCATATTTGATCATAAATATGGTCTTTAGGTCACTTCTGTTTCCAGCCATAATGGAATAACAATGACTCTTCTAAAAAACTAGACAAAATATGGGGAACCATAATATTCAGACAGCTGCACAAAAGGCAATGCAGAACAGTGACTCCTGTGAGAAAGACACAAATCAGGTGAGCCCCATCACTGCCTCAGCTTACTTCCTGGAGAGTTTCTGGCATGCAGTGCAGGGAAAGGGAACCCAGATAGAACCTGGCAGTCTCCTTGAGATGAGAAAAGTGTTAAAAATTTGGGGTGGACGAAATGGCCTCAGTTTGCTTGGCAGAGTAACAGAAAGGACAGAACTACTTGTAGAAAAAAGAACTGAACAGAAGAGAGTGAGCTCAGGAGAGTTTCCCATGAATCTTCATCTATATGAATACATCACTGTGAGGAAACTAACCAAAAGCCAGGAGGAAATAAACACTGGAAAGGCAGTTTAAATGGGTAAGGAAAAATGGCATTGGAACAGTCGAATAGCCACATGTGGGGGAGAAAAGGGGGTTCCTCAATCCATACCATATTTTGTATATATGTACATATATACAAAAATGAATTTTTTAATGGATCAAATCAAAAGCTAAAATGATAAAACATCTAGAAGAAAACAGGAAAAATGTTACCATAGTTTTGGCAGAGGATGTATGATGCAAAAGCACAAACTATAGAATAGAAATTTAAATAAATTGGACTTAGTAAAAACAACCAAACAAGCAAACAAACAACAAGTTTTGCTCTTCAAAAAAACACTGTTAGAAAGATAAGGCAAGCCAAGGACTGGGAGAAAATACTTGTGAAACATATATCCAACAAAGGACTTATATTTAAAATATATCTTCAACTCAATTTTTTTATAAATGGGCACAAAAAATTGAACAAATAATTTCCTATGAAAGATACAGGGATGGCCAATAAGTTTATGAAAAATGCTCAACTTCATCACTATTTGGGAAATGCAAAATTAAAACCGAAATGAAATGCCACTACCGATACACTACGGATATCTTACAAGTGTTAGCAAGGACCTGACACAACTGGAATGCTTACATACTGCTGCTGGGAATCTAAAGCAGTATAACCAGTTTGGAAAACAGTTTGGCAGTTTATTTAGAAGCTATTATTTAGAAGCTTCAGTAGTACAAACAAATTGTGATATTCATACAATAGAATACCATTATTCAGCAATAGAAAACAATAAAGTATGAACAACATGAATGAATCTCAAAATTACTATGCCGTGTTAGAGAAACTAGACAGGAAATAAATAATACATAGTCTCATTTATATAAAACTCTAGAAAATGCAAAGTAATCCATAATAACAGAAAGCAAAGTGTTTGTTACCTGGAGAGGAGAGGGAGGGGAAGAAAACAAGAATTGCAAATGAACAGGGTGAAGCTTTTAGAGATGGTGTATGGTTATTATCTTAATTGTGGTGATGATTTCACATGTGTATACATATGTCAAAACTCTTAAATTGTGACAAAATTGAGGAACCTAGAGGGTATTATGCTAAGTAAAATATATATTTAGAGGGTTTTTTTGAATTTTTCCCCCAGCTTTATTGAGATATAAGTGACAAATTAAAATTATATATATTTAAGGTACACAATATGGTGTTTTGATATACATATACATTGTGAAATGATTACCACAATCAAGCCAATTAATCCATCACCTCACATATTTATACATTTTTGTGATAAGAACATTTCAGATCTGTTCTCTTAGCAAATTTCAAGTATACAATGTAGTATTACTAATTACAGCCATCATTCTATACATTAGATCACCAGAACTCCTTCATCCTGAATAACTGAACCTTTGTACCCATTTGTGCCCTCACAAATGATTTTTGTATATTGATCTTGGATCCTGCAACCTTGCTGAACATGTTCATTAGCTCTAGTCGTGTTTTTGTTTATTCCTTAGGATTTTCTATATATAAGGTCACATCATCTTCCCTTTCAATCTGGATGCCTTTTATTTCTTTTTCTGGCCTGATTGCCCTGGCCAGAAACTCTCTTCCTGACCATAGCCATCTGATAAGCTTCATTAATTGCAGCTGATTTTGCTTTATCATCTCAACAATGTCCTGGGGCATCAGTTGCTTCACACACTGGTCCAATTAAATCTGGGCTCTTTTACAGGGATTTTTTTTTTTAAACATCTTTATTGGAGTATAATTGCTTTACAATGGTGTGTTAGTTTCTGCTTTATAACAAAGTGAATCAGTTATACATATACATATGTTCCCATATCTCTTCCCTCTTGCATCTCCCTCCTTCCCACCCTCCCTATCCCACCCCTCTAGGTGGTCACAAAGCACCTAGCTGATCTCCCTGTGCTATGCGGCTGCTTCCCACTAGCTATCTACCTTACGTTTGGTAGTGTATATATGTCCATGCCGCTCTTTCACTTTGTCACAGCTTACCCTTCCCCCTCCCCATATCTTCAAGTCCATTCTCTAGTAGGTCTGTGTCTTTATTCCCGTCTTGCCCCTAGGTTCTGCATGACATTTTTTTTTTCTTAGATTCCATATATATGTGTTAGCATACAGTATTTGTCTTTCTGACTTACTTCACTCTGTATGACAGACTCTAGGTCCATCCACCTCACTACAAATAACTCAATTTCATTTCTTTTTATGGCAGCGTAATATTCCATTGTATATATGTGCGATGACTTCTTTATCCATTCATCTGTTGATGGACACTTAGGTTGCTTCCATGTCCTGGCTATTGTAAATAGAGCTGCAATGAACATTTTGGTACATGACTCTTTTTGAATTATGGTTTTCTCAGGGTATATGCCTAGTAGTGGGATTGCTGGGTCATATGGTAGTTCTATTTGTAGTTTTTTAAGGAACCTCCATACTGTTCTCCATAGTGGCTGTACCAATTCACATTCCTACCAGCAGTGCAAGAGGGTTCCCTTTTCTCCACACCCTCTCCAGCATTTATTGTTTCTAGATTTTATGATGATGGCCATTCTGACTGGTGTGAGATGATATCTCATTGTAGTTTTGATTTGCATTTCTCTAATGATTAATGATGTTGAGCATTCTTTCATGTGTTTGTTGGCAATCTGTATATCTTCTTTGGAGAAATGTCTATGTCTTCTGCCCATTTTTGGATTGGGTTGTTTGTTTTTTTGTTATTGAGCTGCATGAGCTGCTTGCAAATTTTGGAAATTAATCCTTTGTCAGTTGCTTCATTTGCAAATATTTTCTCCCATTCTGAGGGTTGTCTTTTGGTCTTGTTTATGGTTTCCTTTGCTGTGCAAAAGCTTTTAAGTTTCATTAGGTCCTAGAGTTTATTTTTATTGAAGTATAATTGACTTACAGTATTATATTAATTTCAGGCGTACCACATAGTGATTCAATATTTTTATACATTATGGAATGATCACCACAATAAGTCTAGTAACCATACAAAGTTGTTATAATATTATTGACTATATTTCTATGATGTACATTATATCTCCATGACTTGTTTATTTTATAACTGGAAGTTTGTACCTGTTAATCCCCTTCCCCTATTTCACCCATTCCACCCCTCCCCGCTGGTAACCACCAGGTGGTTCTCTGTATCTATGAGTCTGTTTCTGTTTTGTTATGTTTGTCTAATTGTTTTGTTTTTTAGATTACACATGTAAGTGAAATCATACAGTATTTGTCTTTCTTTGACTTATTTCACTTTGAATAATACCCTCTGGGTCCCTCCATGTTGTCAGAAATGGCAAGATTTTATTTTTTATTTTATTTTATTTTTTTTTGCGGTACGTGGGGCTCTCGCCGTTGTGGCCTCTCCCGTTGCGGAGCACAGGCTCCGGACGCACAGGCTCAGTGGCCATGGCTCACGGGCCCAGCCGCTCCACGGCATGTGGGATCTTCCTGGACTGGGGCACGAACCTGTGTCCCCTGCATCGGCAGGCGGACTCTCAACCACTGCACCACCAGGGAAGCCCAAGATTTTATTTTTTATGGCTGAGTAGTATTCTATTGTACATATTCATACCACATCTCCTTTATCCATTCATCTCTCAATGGACAGTTAGGCTTCTTCTATATCTTAGCTGCTGTAAATAATGCTGCAGTGAACACTGGGGTGTATATATCTTTTCAAATTAGTATTTTCATTTTATTCAGAAAAATACCCAGACGTGTAATTGCTGGATCATATGGTCATGTTTTGAGGAAGCTCCATAGTGTTTACCATAGTGATTGGACAAATTTACATTCCCACCAACAGTACAGGAAAGTTCCCTTTTCTCCACGTTGTCACCAAACTTGTTATTTTCTGTCTTTTTGAAAATGGCCATTCTGATGGGTGTGAGGTGATATATCACTGTGGGTTTGGTTTGCATTTCCCTGATGATTATGATATTAAGCATCTTTTCATGTGCTTGTTGGCCATCTGTATGTCTCCTTGGGAAAAATGTCTATTCAAGGCTTCTGCCCATTTTTTAATCAGGTTTTTTTTGATATTGAGTTATTTGAGTTCTTTATATATTTTGGATATTAACCCCTTATTGGACATATCATTTGCAAATATCTTGCTTTCAATAGGTTGCTTTTTCATTGTGTTGATTATTCTTCTGCTATGTGAAAGCTTTTTATTTTTTGTTTTTCTCAAATTTATTTTTATTGAAGTATAGTTGATTTACAATGTGTTAGTTTCAGGTGTAAATCAAAGTGATTCAGTTATGCATATATATATATTTTTCATATTCTTTCCCTTATAGGTTATTAAATAATTAGTATAGTTCTCTGTGCTATACAGTAGGTCCTTGTTGGTTATCTATTTTATATATAGTAGTGTGTATATGTTAATCTCAAACTTCTAATTTATTGCCCCCACCTTTCCCCTTTGGGAAACTTGGTAACAATAAGTTTGTTTTGGGGTCTATTTCTGTTTTGCAAATAAGTTCGTTTGTATCTTTATTTTTAGATTCCACATAAAAGTGATATCATATGATATTTGTCTTTGTTTGGCTTACTTCACTTAGTACGATAATCTCTAGGTCCATCCATGTTGCTGCAAATAGCATTATTTCATTCTTTTATATGCCTGAGTAGTATTCCATTATATAAATATACCACATCTTCTTTATTCATTCATCTGTCGATGGACATCCAGGTTGCTTCCATATCTTAGCTGTTGTAAATAGTGCTGCAATGAACATTGGGGTACATGTAACTTTTCAAATTATGGTTTTCTCTGGATAAATACCCAGGAGTGGGATTGCAGGATCATATGGTAACTCTATTTTTTAGTTTTTTGCAGGAACCTCCATACTGTTCTCCATAGTGGCTGCACCTATTTACATTCCCACCAACAGTGCAAGAGTGTTCCCTTTTCTCCGCACCCTCTCCAGCATTTATTATTTGTAGACTTTTTGATGATGGCCATTCTGACTGGTGCAAGGTGATACCTCATTGTAGTTCTGATTTGCACTTCTCTAATAATTAAAGATGTTGAGCATCTTTTCATGTACCTGTTGACCATCTTTATGTTTTTGGAGAAATGTCTGTTTAGATCTTCTGCCCATTTTTTAATTGGGTTGTTAGTTTTTTTGGTATTGAGTTGTATGAGCTGTTTGTATATTGTGGAGATTAATCCCTACTGGTCACATCATTTTCAGATATTTTCTCCCATTCTGTAAGCTGTCTTTTCATTTTATTTATGGTTTCCTTTGATATGCAAAAGCATTTAAGTTCAATTAGGCTTAGCTTGATGTCATCCCACTTGTTTACTTCTGCTTTTTTCCGCTTGCCTAAGGAGACAGATCCACAAAAATGTTGCTAAGACCAATATGTTTTCCTCTAGTAGTTTTATGTTTTTAAGTCTTACATTTAAGTCTTTAAACCATTCTGAGTTTATTTTTGTCTATGGTGTAAGAAAGTGGTCTAGATTCATTCATTTGCATGTAGCTGTCCAGTTTTCCTAACACCATTCATGGAAGAAACTCTTTTCTCTTGTATATTCTTGCCTCCTTTGTCATAAACTTATTGATTATGTAAGTGTGCATTTATTTATGGGCTCTCTATTACGTTCCATTGATCTATGTGTCTGTTTTTGTACCATACTGTTGTGATTACTATTGCTTTGTAGTATAGTTTGAAATCAGAGAATGTGATACCTCCAGCTTTGTTCTTCTTTCTCAAGATTTCTTTGGCTATTTGGTGTCTTTTGTGGTTACATGCAAATTTTAGAATTATTTGTCCTAGTTCTGTGAAGAATGTCATGGGTATTTTGATAGACATTGCACTGAGTCTGTAGATTGCCTTGAATAATATGGTTATTTTAACAATATTAATTCTCCCAGTCCATGAGCACAGTGTATCTTTCTTGTTTGTTTGTGTCATCTTCAGTTTCTTTGATCAGTGTCTTACAGTTTTCCAAGTGCAAGTCTTTTACCTCCTTGGTTAGATTTATTCTTAGGCATTTTATTCTATTTCATGTGATTAATTGTAAATGGGATTGTTTCTTGATTGCTCCTTCTGGTAATACATTACTTTGTAGAAATGCAACAGATTTTTGTATATTAATTTTCTATCCTGTAACTTTACTGAATTCATTTATTAGTTCTAATAGTCTTTTGGTGGAGTCTTTAGGATTTTCTATATATAGCATCATGTCATCTTCAAAAAGTGACAGTTTGATGTCTTCCTTTCCAACATGGATGCCTTTTATTTCTTTTTCTTTTCTGATTACTGTGGCTAGGACTTCCAATACTGTGTTGAATACAAGTGGCCAGAGTGCTCATCCTTGTCTTGTTCCTGATCTTAAAGGAAAAGCTTTCAGCTTTTCACCATTGAGTATGGTGTATGTGGAGTTTACTGTACATCATTTATACCTCGTTAAAACAGAAAAAAAAAAAAACAGTACTTTAAACTTTCCAAGGAATTAATAATTTCATTTCTATATAAACTTTTTTAAAGGATGGACAAATGGGCAATTCTACTAGTCGTTTTTAAACTAAACATAAATATATAGATGCAAGCAATCCAAAATACAATACTAGCACTTAATCTGTTATTTAATAATAACAAATGCATTTTCATCAAGTAGAATTTACTTCAGGAATACCAGAATGTTTCA